>NC_086445.1:978641272-980138772 GCF_028390025.1 Pseudophryne corroboree
CCAAACATAGAGAGGCGCCGATCAGGGTAGAGGAGGAGCGGAGGAGCGATGTGCGGTCAGGTGATAGACCGCACATTACATCCTCCGCTCCGTGTAGCGCCCAGTGCGGACCCCTCCCCCGTCATTTTCAGGCTTTTTTTGTTTGTTATTGCTGCCGCTGCGCTGCTAGTTACACAGCAGCAGCATCCCTGCAGCCAGAGGAGCTCCGCCTCCTTGAACTCTGCTCTGCGAGGTGCGAGTATCCCGGCCGTCAGCTTGAGGGAGGAGGGGATCTCTCCACGCGCGATGTATGCAGCCGACGGCGGACCTACTGAGCTTGGAGTCGGACAGGTGAGCGGGAACGGAGAGGGTGAGGAGCCTGGCTGTGGACTGTGCGGCTGGAGGCATCCCCGGGGACAGCGTGGGGGAGAGAGGTAAGAGGCGGCTGGAGGCATCATCCCCTGTGACGGGGGGGGGGGGGGGGGAGGAGCTGCCTTACACGCCGCTGGAAGCATCCCTTGTGACTAGGGTTAGAGGAGGCTGGCTGTGCCACTGGATGCATCTTCTGTGCTCTGTGAAAGGGGGGGTGGGGGAGGAGGCTGTCAGTGCTGCTGGGAGGCATCCCCTGCCCCTGTCACCATGCAGTGGGGGGGAGGGTTAGGAGTCTGGCTGTGCCCTATCATCCACTATCCCCCTGTCACCCTCACCATGTCACCCACCATCCACCTGTCACCCTCACCATGTCACCCACCATCCACCTGTCACCCTCACCATGTCACCCACTATCCACCTGTCACCCGCACCATGTCACCCACTGTCCACCTGACACCTTTACCATGTCACCCACTATCCTCCTGACACCCACTATCCCCCTGTCACCCTCACCATGTCACCCACTATCCACCTGTCACCCTCACTGTCACCCACTATACCCCGTCACCATCCCCCTGTCACCCTCACCATGTCACCCACTATCCCCGTCACCCGCAGCATGTCACCCACTATCCACCTCTCACCCTTACCATGTCACCCACTATCCCCGTCACCCTCACCATGTCACCCACTATCCCCTTGTCACCCTCACCATGTCACCCACTATCCACCTGTCACCCTCACTGTCACCCACTATCCCCTTGTCACCCTCACCATGTCACCCACTATCCACCTGTCACCCTCACTGTCACCCACTATCCACCTGTCACCCTCACCATGTCACCCACTATCCACCTGTCACCCTCACTGTCACCCACTATACCCCCGTCACCATCCCCCTGTCACCCTCACCATGTCACCCACTATCCCCGTCACCCTCAGCATGTCACCCACTATCCACCTCTCACCCTTACCATGTCACCCACTATCCCCTTGTCACCCTCACCATGTCACCCACTATCCCCTTGTCACCCTCACCATGTCACCCACTATCCACCTGTCACCCTCACTGTCACCCACTATCCACGGGTCACCCTCACCATGTCACCCACTATCCCCCTGTCACCCTCACCATGTCACCCACTATCCACCTGTCACCCTCACTGTCACCCACTATACCCCCGTCACCATCCCCCTGTCACCCTCACCATGTCACCCACTATCCCCGTCACCCTCAGCATGTCACCCACTATCCACCTCTCACGCTTACCATGTCACCCACTATTCCCGTCACCCTCACCATGTCACCCACTATCCACCTGTCACCCTCACTGTCACCCACTATCCACCTGTCACCCTCACTGTCACCCACTATACCCCCGTCACCATCCCCCTGTCACCCTCACCATGTCACCCACTATCCCCTTGTCACCCTCACCATGTCACCCACTATCCACCTGTCACCCTCACCATGTCACCCACTATCCCCCTGTCACCCTCACCATGTCACCCAATATCCCCCTGTCACCCACTATCCACCTGTCACCCTCACCATGTCACCCATTATCTCCCTGTAACTCTCTCTTCCTGTCACCGTCTCTACCTGTCACCCACTGTCTCCATCACCTAGTATCTCCCTGTCTCCCTCACCATGTCACCCACTATTTTTCTGTCACCCAATGTCTTTTTGTCACCCACTATTTCCCTGACACTTTCTATCTTCCTGTCACACCTCCTTGCTGAGAAGTGCTGCTGTTGCTGCCGGCTGCCAGCGCTTGTCACTCTGACAGGCTGCAGCTGCGCCGGCAGCATGAAAAGCCGCTCCCCCCTCTCTGCGTCCTTACTGATGGAGCCGCACTGTCCTGCCTGTTGCTGCCGCTGCTGCCAGAGCCTATCTCACTTACCACAGGCAGCGCAGCAGTGGCGATGGCGGCATGAAGAGATGTGGCGCTCACCCGCCCAGGAAGACCACACTATCTCAGGCAGCTCTAGGTACTCTCCGAGTCCCGGGCTCCGCCTCCCCAGTGGGCTGCTCTAAATCAAAGGGATCTCCGCAGCACACAGACAGAATCCCACGTATGACAGGCTGGTGCTTTTTCCTAAAGAAAAGAGGAGGCGCTACTTACACTCCAAATATATGGTAATCAGCAGTCGGGGGGGGATGGGGGTGGCTCTCCGTATGTTATAATCTGTATATGAATGTTTAATCCACACTTGGATTTAGAGTATTTTATTTATTCTAATAAAGCTATTTTTATATGCCCCTTCCCTCACTCTCCCTGTAAGTCCACCCTTGGTGCCCCTGCCATCGCCCTCCCTGTAACTCCCCCCTCAGTGCCCCTGCCTTCACCCTCCCTTTAACACCCCATCAGCACCCATGCCCTCACCCTCCCTGTAACTCCCCGTCAGCATCCCTGCCCTCACCCTCCATGTAGCTCCCCCCTCAGTGTGCACTCATCCTCCTTCTAACTCCCCCCTCAGCATCCCAGCCCTCACCCTCCCTGTAACTCCACCCTCAGTGCTCCTCACACTCCTCCTAACTCCCTGTCGGCATCCATGCCCTCCCCCTCCCTGTAACTCCCCCTCACCCTCCCTGTAACTCCCCCTCACCCTCCCTGTAACTCCCCCCTCAGCATCCCAGCCCTCACCCTCCCTGTAACTCCCCCTCAGCATCCCTGTAACTCCCCCTCACCCTCCCTGTAACTCCCCCTCACCCTCTCTGTAACTGCCCCCTCAGCATCCCTGCCCTCACCCTCCCTGTAACTCCCCCTCACCCTCCCTGTAACTCCCCCTCACCCTCCCTGTAACTCCCCCTCACCCTCTCTGTAACTGCCCCCTCAGCATCCCTGCCCTCACCCTCCCTGTAACTCACCCTCACCCTCCCTGTAACTCCCCCTCAGCATCCCTGCCCTCATCCTCCCTGTAACTCCCCCTCAGCATCCCTGCCCTCACCCTCCCTGTAACTCACCCTCACCCTCCCTGTAACTCCCCCTCAGCATCCCTGCCCTCACCCTCCCTGTAACTCCCCCCTCAGCATCCCTGCCCTCATCCTCCCTGTAACTGCCCCTCAGCATCCCTGCCCTCACCCTCTCTGTAACTCCCCCCTCAGCATCCCAGCCCTCACCCTCCCTGTAACTCCCCACTCAGCATCCCTGCCCTCACCCTCTCTGTAACTCCCCCCTCAGCATCCCTGCCCTCACCCTCCCTGTAACTCACCCTCACCCTCCCTGTAACTCCCCCTCAGCATCCCTGCCCTCACCCTCCCTGTAACTCCCCCCCTCAGCATCCCAGCCCTCACCCTCCCTGTAACTCCCCCCTCAGCATCCCTGCCCTCACCCTCCCTGTAACTCACCCTCACCCTCCCTGTAACTCCCCCTCAGCATCCCTGCCCTCACCCTCCCTGTAACTCCCCCCTCAGCATCCCTGCCCTCACCCTCCCTGTAACTGCCCCTCAGCATCCCTGCCCTCACCCTCTCTGTAACTCCCCCCTCAGCATCCCAGCCCTCACCCTCCCTGTAACTCCCCCCTCAGCATCCCTGCCCTCACCCTCTCTGTAACTCCCCCCTCAGCATCCCAGCCCTCACCCTCCCTGTAACTCCCCCCTCAGCATCCCTGCCCTCACCCTCCCTGTAACTCACCCTCACCCTCCCTGTAACTCCCCCTCAGCATCCCTGCCCTCACCCTCCCTGTAACTCCCCCCTCAGCATCCCTGCCCTCACCCTCCCTGTAACTGCCCCTCAGCATCCCTGCCCTCACCCTCTCTGTAACTCCCCCCTCAGCATCCCAGCCCTCACCCTCCCTGTAACTCCCCCCTCAGCATCCCTGCCCTCACCCTCTCTGTAACTCCCCCCTCAGCATCCCAGCCCTCACCCTCCCTGTAACTCCCCCCTCAGCATCCCTGCCCTCTCCCTCCCTGTAACTCACCCTCACCCTCCCTGTAACTCCCCCTCAGCATCCCTGCCCTCACCCTCCCTGTAACTCCCCCCTCAGCATCCCTGCCCTCATCCTCCCTGTAACTGCCCCTCAGCATCCCTGCCCTCACCCTCTCTGTAACTCCCCCCTCAGCATCCCAGCCCTCACCCTCCCTGTAACTCCCCCCTCAGCATCCCTGCCCTCATCCTCCCTGTAACTGCCCCTCAGCATCCCTGCCCTCACCCTCTCTGTAACTCCCCCCTCAGCATCCCAGCCCTCACCCTCCCTGTAACTCCCCCTCACCCTCCCTGTAACTCCCCCTCACCCTCTCTGTAACTGCCCCCTCAGCATCCCTGCCCTCATCCTCCCTGTAACTCCCCCTCAGCATCCCTGCCCTCACCCTCCCTGTAACTCCCCCTCACCCTCTCTGTAACTGCCCCCTCAGCATCCCTGCCCTCACCCTCCCTGTAACTCACCCTCCCTGTAACTCCCCCTCAGCATCCCTGCCCTCATCCTCCCTGTAACTCCCCCTCAGCATCCCTGCCCTCACCCTCCCTGTAACTCACCCTCACCCTCCCTGTAACTCCCCCTCAGCATCCCTGCCCTCACCCTCCCTGTAACTCCCCCCTCAGCATCCCTGCCCTCATCCTCCCTGTAACTGCCCCTCAGCATCCCTGCCCTCACCCTCTCTGTAACTCCCCCCTCAGCATCCCAGCCCTCACCCTCCCTGTAACTCCCCACTCAGCATCCCTGCCCTCACCCTCTCTGTAACTCCCCCCTCAGCATCCCTGCCCTCACCCTCCCTGTAACTCCCCCCTCAGCATCCCAGCCCTCACCCTCCCTGTAACTCCCCCCTCAGCATCCCTGCCCTCACCCTCCCTGTAACTCACCCTCCCTGTAACTCCCCCTCAGCATCCCTGCCCTCACCCTCCCTGTAACTCCCCCCTCAGCATCCCTGCCCTCACCCTCCCTGTAACTGCCCCTCAGCATCCCTGCCCTCACCCTCTCTGTAACTCCCCCCTCAGCATCCCAGCCCTCACCCTCCCTGTAACTCCCCCCTCAGCATCCCTGCCCTCACCCTCTCTGTAACTCCCCCCTCAGCATCCCAGCCCTCACCCTCCCTGTAACTCCCCCCTCAGCATCCCTGCCCTCACCCTCCCTGTAACTCACCCTCACCCTCCCTGTAACTCCCCCTCAGCATCCCTGCCCTCACCCTCCCTGTAACTCCCCCCTCAGCATCCCTGCCCTCACCCTCCCTGTAACTGCCCCTCAGCATCCCTGCCCTCACCCTCTCTGTAACTCCCCCCTCAGCATCCCAGCCCTCACCCTCCCTGTAACTCCCCCCTCAGCATCCCTGCCCTCACCCTCTCTGTAACTCCCCCCTCAGCATCCCAGCCCTCACCCTCCCTGTAACTCCCCCCTCAGCATCCCTGCCCTCACCCTCCCTGTAACTCACCCTCACCCTCCCTGTAACTCCCCCTCAGCATCCCTGCCCTCACCCTCCCTGTAACTCCCCCCTCAGCATCCCTGCCCTCATCCTCCCTGTAACTGCCCCTCAGCATCCCTGCCCTCACCCTCTCTGTAACTCCCCCCTCAGCATCCCAGCCCTCACCCTCCCTGTAACTCCCCCCTAAGCATCCCTGCCCTCATCCTCCCTGTAACTGCCCCTCAGCATCCCTGCCCTCACCCTCTCTGTAACTCCCCCCTCAGCATCCCAGCCCTCACCCTCCCTGTAACTCCCCCTCACCCTCCCTGTAACTCCCCCTCACCCTCTCTGTAACTGCCCCCTCAGCATCCCTGCCCTCATCCTCCCTGTAACTCCCCCTCAGCATCCCTGCCCTCACCCTCCCTGTAACTCCCCCTCACCCTCTCTGTAACTGCCCCCTCAGCATCCCTGCCCTCACCCTCCCTGTAACTCCACCCTCAGTGCTCCTCACACTCCTCCTAACTCCCTGTCGGCATCCATGCCCTCAGCCTCCCTGTAACTCCCTCTCAGCATCCCTGCCCTGGCCCTCCCTGTAACTCCCCCGGCCACTACTATCAGTCACCATGACGCCAGCACTGCACTGGTCACTGCTAGTGCTTGCCCTACTCTCCCTGCTACATGGGGCACATGGTGGGAAACTAGAGTGACATGGGAGAGCTGAAGTGCTTATTTTGCTGTTCTGTGTTCAAATAGTCACCACTTCCAAGGGGAGTGTATATTTGCTGTGCAAGTGTGCAACTGCGTGTGTACGTCGAGCTGCTAAAATCCACTAAAATCCACTGTGTGCAGTCTCTGCGCTGCCTAGGACTTACTCCTACAGTGCGATCACATCAGGCTGATCGGGGCCGGAGCTGACGTCAGACACCTTCCCTGAAAATGCTTGGGCACAACTGCGATTTTCCGGACACTCCCAGTAAATGGTCAGTTTCCACCCACGAACGGCCACTTCCTGTCAATCACCTTGTGAACGCCCGTGCCAACGGATTTTTTGCATCATCCTCTCGCTGACCAGCGACACCCTTTGTTGCTGTCCAACGCGCGTGCGCCGTTAATACCTGATTGCCCACTGTGCGAAAACAAACAGCAGCGATCAGATCTGAATGACCCCCTTAGTGTGGATCTGGCCTTCTCAATGTATTTCAGGTGGATCTGGCCTTTAGCGATTCAGCAATTTAGGGGCGCCAGAATGAGACTATATCTTGCCCCCCCCAACCTAAAAACGTTCTGACGCCACTGCTCTGGGGGGCGCCTCACAGTCACACTGCTGGCTTGCTGGGTTTTTTCTTAGGATGGATTTGTGTCTTTTTCCAGGGAGGATGGGGGGAGGGGGGGGGGGGGGTGTAGGTAAATGAAGGCTATAGATAGGAGCCTGCAATGTATTTCTCCACCCTTTTTTTTGGGTGTGGGGGGGGGGGGGGGGATAAATTGCAGGCTCCTATTTATAGCCTCCATTTACCTACCCCCCCCCCCCCCCCCCCACCTCCCCCTGGAAAGACACAAATTCTCCCTGAAAAAAAAAACACAGCAAGCCAGCAGTCTGATTGTGAGGCGCAGTGCCGTTTCTAGCGGCGGGCGAGCCGTGCAACCGCACGGGGCGCCCGCCGTGGCACTTTGTAACCACTCCTCTCCTCCCTCTCTCTCCCCCCGAGCGCTCCTGCTCGGGGGGCGGGGCTTCGCGGAATGACGCGTTTGCGTCGTGACGTCACGACGCAAACGCGTCATTTCGCGAAGCCCCGCGGGCGCCCCGTGCGGCCGCACTGTGTAAAATGGGGGCACCTGCCGCACTGTGTAAAATGGGGGCACCTGCCGCACTGTGTAAAATGGGGGCACCTGCCGCACTGTGTAAAATGGGGGCACCTGCCGCACTGTGTAAAATGGGGGCACCTGCCGCACTGTGTAAAATGGGGGCACCTGCCGCACTGTGTAAAATGGGGGCACCTGCCGCACTGTGTAAAATGGGGGCACCTGCCGCACTGTGTAAAATGGGGGCACCTGCCGCACTGTGTAAAATGGGGGCACCTGCCGCACTGTGTAAAATGGGGGCACCTGCCGCACTGTGTAAAATGGGGGCACCTGCCGCACTGTGTAAAATGGGGGCACCTGCCGCACTGTGTAAAATGGGGACACCTGCCTGCCGCACTTTGTAAAATGGGGACACCTGCCTGCCGCACTTTGTAAAATGGGGACACCTGCCTGCCGCACTTTGTAAAATGGGGACACCTGCCTGCCGCGCTGTGTAATATGGGGACACCTGCCTGCCGCGCTGTGTAATATGGGGACACTTGCCTGGTGTAATGTGTAAAAAGGGGACTTTTTAATTTTTTCCCCCTGTGGTGGGTGTGATATCAGACGAGGCCACGCCCACTGTAATGAGACCACGCCCATTTCAATCAGGCCACACAGCCTTGTCGGGAGCGCGCGCGCATGCTTTTTTCTCTATCGTCCTAAGTGGATGCTGGGGTTCCTGAAAGGACCATGGGGAATAGCGGCTCCGCAGGAGACATGGCACAAAAAAGTAAAGCTTTACTAGGTCAGGTGGTGTGCACTGGCTCCTCCCCCTATGACCCTCCTCCAGACTCCAGTTAGATTTTGTGCCCGAACGAGAAGGGTGCAATCTAGGTGGCTCTCCTAAAGAGCTGCTTAGAGAAAGTTTAGTTTAGGTTTTTTTCTTTACAGTGAGTCCTGCTGGCAACAGGATCACTGCAACGTGGGACTTAGGGGGAAAGTAGTAAACTCACCTGCATGCAGAGTGGATTTGCTGCTTGGCTACTGGACACCATTAGCTCCAGAGGGATCGAACACAGGCCCAGCCGTGGAGTCCGGTCCCGGAGCCGCGCCGCCGACCCCCTTGCAGATGCTGAAGCGTGAAGAGGTCCGGAAACCGGCGGCTGAAGACTCCTCAGTCTTCATAAGGTAGCGCACAGCACTGCAGCTGTGCGCCATTTTCCTCTCAGCACACTTCACTGGGCAGTCACTGAGGGTGCAGAGCGCTGGGGGGGGGCGCTCTGAGAGGCAAATATAAACCTTATACAAGGCTAAAAATACCTCACATATAGCCCATAGGGGCTATATGGAGATATTTAACCCCTGCCTGACTGGAAAAATAGCGGGAGAAGAACCCGCCGAAAAAGGGGCGGGGCCTATCTCCTCAGCACACGGCGCCATTTTCTGTCACAGCTCCGCTGGTCAGAACGGCTCCCAGGTCTCTCCCCTGCACTGCACTACAGAAACAGGGTAAAACAGAGAGGGGGGGCACATTAATGGCTATATATATATATATTAAAGCAGCTATAAGGGAGCACTTAATATAAGGATATCCCTTGTATATATAGCGCTTTGTGGTGTGTGCTGGCAGACTCTCCCTCTGTCTCCCCAAAAGGGCTAGTGGGTCCTGTCTTCATTAGAGCATTCCCTGTGAGTTTGCGGTGTGTGTCGGTACGTGGTGTCGACATGTATGAGGACGATATTGGTGTGGAGGCGGAGCAATTGCCAAATATGCAGATGTCACCCCCCAGGGGGTCGACACCAGAATGGATGCCTTTATTTGTGGAATTACGTGATGGTTTATCTTCCCTTAAACAGTCAGTTGAGGACATGAGGCGGCCGGACAATCAATTAATGCCTGTCCAGGCGCCTCAAACACCGTCAGGGGCTGTAAAACGCCCTTTGCCTCAGTCGGTCGACACAGACCCAGACACGGGCACTGATTCCAGTGACGACGGTAGAAATTCAAACGTATTTTCCAGTAGGGCCACACGTTATATGATTTTGGCAATGAAGGAGACGTTACATTTAGCTGATACTACAGATACCGTAAAACAGGGTATTATGTATGGTGTGAAAAAACTACAAACAGTTTTTCCTGAATCAGAAGAATTAAATGACGTGTGTGATGAAGCGTGGGTTGCTCCTGATAAAAAGTTGATAATTTCAAAAAAGTTATTGGCATTATACCCTTTCCCGCCAGAGGTTAGGGCGCGCTGGGAAACACCCCCTAAGGTGGACAAGGCGCTCACACGCTTATCCAAACAAGTGGCGTTACCCTCTCCTGAGACGGCCGCACTTAAGGATCCATCAGATAGAAAGATGGAAGTTATTCAAAAGAATATATACACACATGCAGGTGTTATACTACGACCAGCTATAGCAACTGCCTGGATGTGCAGTGCTGGAGTAGTTTGGTCAGAATCCCTGATTGAAAATATTGATACCCTAGATAGGGACAATGTTTTACTGTCGTTAGAACAAATAAAGGATGCATTTATCTATATGCGTGATGCACAGAGGGATATTTGCACACTGGCATCTCGGGTGAGTGCTATGTCCATTTCAGCCAGAAGAGCCTTATGGACACGACAGTGGACAGGCGATGCGGATTCAAAACGTCACATGGAGGTTTTGCCGTATAAAGGGGAGGAGTTATTTGGAGTTGGTCTATCAGACTTGGTGGCCACGGCTACTGCCGGGAAATCCACTTTTTTACCTCAAGTCACTCCCCAACAGAGAAAGGCACCGACCTTTCAACCGCAGCCTTTTCGCTCCTACAAAAATAAGAGAGCAAAGGGCTTGTCGTACCTGCCACGAGGCAGAGGAAGAGGGAAGAGACACCAACAGGCAGCTCCTTCCCAGGAACAGAAGCCCTCCCCGGCTCCTGCAAAAACCTCAGCATGACGCTGGGGCCTCTCAAGCGGACTCGGGGACAGTGGGGGGCCGTCTCAAAAATTACAGCGCGCAGTGGGCTCACTCGCAGGTAGACCCCTGGATCCTGCAGATAATATCTCAGGGGTACAGGTTGGAATTAGAGACGGATCCTCCTCATCGTTTCCTGAAGTCTGCCTTACCAACCGTCTCTTCCGAAAGGGAGAGGGTGTTGGAAGCCATTCACAAGCTGTACGCTCAGCAGGTGATAGTCAAAGTACCCCTATTACAACAAGGAAAGGGGTATTATTCCACTCTATTTGTGGTACCGAAGCCGGATGGCTCGGTAAGGCCTATTCTAAATCTGAAGTCCTTGAACCTCTACATAAAAAAGTTCAAGTTCAAGATGGAGTCACTCAGAGCAGTGATAGCGAACCTGGAAGAAGGGGACTTTATGGTATCCTTGGACATCAAGGATGCGTATCTACACGTTCCGATTTACCCCGCACACCAGGGGTACCTCAGGTTCATTGTTCAAAACTGTCACTATCAGTTTCAGACGCTGCCGTTCGGATTGTCCACGGCGCCTCGGGTCTTTACCAAGGTAATGGCCGAGATGATGATTCTTCTTCGAAGAAAAGGCGTATTAGTTATCCCATACTTGGACGATCTCCTAATAAGGGCAAGGTCCAGAGAACAGCTGGAGACAGCTTTAGCACTATCTCAAGAGGTGCTAAGACAACACGGGTGGATTCTGAATATTCCAAAATCCCATTTAATCCCGACAACTCGTCTGCTGTTCCTAGGAATGATTCTGGACACGGTTCAGAAAAAGGTTTTCCTTCCAGAGGAAAAAGCCAAGGAGTTATCCGATCTGGTCAGGAACCTCCTAAAACCAGGAAAAGTGTCAGTACATCAATGCACAAGAGTCCTGGGAAAAATGGTGGCTTCTTACGAAGCAATTCCATTCGGCAGATTCCATGCAAGAATATTCCAAAGGGATCTGGTGGACAAATGGTCAGGGTCGCATCTGCAGATGCACCTGCGAATAACCCTGTCACCAAAGACAAGGGTGTCACTTCTGTGGTGGTTGCAGAAGGCTCACCTATTAGAAGGCCGCAGATTCGGCATTCAGGATTGGATCCTGGTGACCACGGACGCCAGCCTGAGAGGCTGGGGAGCAGTCACACAAGGAAGAAACTTCCAGGGAGTATGGACGAGTCTGGAAAAGTCTCTTCACATAAACATTCTGGAACTAAGAGCAATCTACAATGCTCTAAGCCAGGCGGAACTTCTCCTGCAAGGAAAGCCGGTGTTGATTCAGTCGGACAACATCACGGCGGTCGCCCATGTAAACAGGCAGGGCGGCACAAGAAGCAGGAGTGCAATGGCAGAAGCTGCCAAGATTCTTCGCTGGGCGGAGAATCACGTGATAGCACTGTCAGCAGTGTTCATCCCGGGCGTGGACAACTGGGAAGCAGACTTCCTCAGCAGACACGATCTTCATCCGGGAGAGTGGGGTCTACATCCAGAAGTCTTCAACATGTTAATAGACCGTTGGGAAAGACCAATTGTAGACATGATGGCGTCTCGCCTCAACAAGAAACTGGACAAATATTGCGCCAGGTCAAGAGATCCACAGGCAATAGCTGTGGACGCACTGGTAACTCCTTGGGTGTACCAGTCAGTGTATGTGTTTCCTCCTCTGCCGCTCATACCAAAGGTATTGAAGATCATACGGCAAAGAAGAGTAAGAACAATACTAGTGGTTCCGGATTGGCCGAGAAGGACTTGGTATCCGGAACTTCAAGAGATGCTCACGGACGAACCGTGGCCTCTACCTCTGAGAAGGGACCTGCTACAGCAGGGTCCCTGTCTTTTTCAAGACTTACCGCGGCTGCGTTTGACGGCATGGCGGTTGAACGCCAGATCCTAAAAGGGAAAGGCATTCCAGAAGAAGTCATTCCTACCTTGATTAAGGCACGGAAGGAAGTCACCGTGAAACATTATCACCGCGTTTGGCGAAAATATGTAGCGTGGTGCGAGGATCGGAGGGTTCCGACGGAGGAATTCCAACTGGGTCGTTTCCTACATTTCCTGCAATCAGGATTATCTATGGGTCTCAAATTGGGATCCATTAAGGTTCAAATTTCGGCCCTGTCAATATTCTTCCAAAAAGAATTGGCCTCTGTCCCTGAGGTCCAGACTTTTGTCAAGGGAGTACTGCATATACAGCCTCCTGTGGTGCCTCCGGTGGCACCGTGGGATCTAAATGTAGTTTTAGATTTCCTCAAATCCCATTGGTTTGAACCATTGAAAAAGGTGGGTTTGAAATATCTCACATTGAAAGTGACTATGTTACTAGCCCTGGCCTCTGCCAGGAGAGTATCTGAATTGGCGGCTTTATCTTATAAAAGTCCTTATCTAATCTTCCATTCGGATAGGGCAGAACTGCGAACTCGTCCGCATTTTCTCCCTAAAGTGGTATCAGCATTTCATCTGAACCAACCTATTGTGGTGCCTGCGGCCACTAGCGACTTGGAGGACTCCAAGTTGTTGGACGTTGTCAGAGCCTTAAAAATATACATTGCAAGGACGGCTGGAGTCAGAAAATCTGACTCGCTGTTTATATTGTATGCACCCAACAAGTTGGGCGCACCTGCTTCTAAGCAGTCGATTGCTCGTTGGATTTGTAACACAATTCAACTTGCACATTCTGTGGCAGGCCTGCCACAGCCTAAAACTGTAAAAGCCCACTCCACAAGGAAGGTGGGCTCATCTTGGGCGGCTGCCCGAGGGGTCTCGGCATTACAACTCTGCCGAGCAGCTACGTGGTCGGGGGAGAACACGTTTGTAAAATTTTACAAATTTGATACCCTGGCAAAGGAGGACCTGGAGTTCTCTCATTCGGTGCTGCAGAGTCATCCGCACTCTCCCGCCCGTTTGGGAGCTTTGGTATAATCCCCATGGTCCTTTCAGGAACCCCAGCATCCACTTAGGACGATAGAGAAAATAAGAATTTACTTACCGATAATTCTATTTCTCGGAGTCCGTAGTGGATGCTGGGCGCCCATCCCAAGTGCGGATTATCTGCAATACTTGTACATAGTTATTGTTAACTAATTCGGGTTATTGTTAAGGAGCCATCTTTAAGAGGCCCTTTCTGTTGTCATACTGTTAACTGGGTTTAGATCACAAGTTGTACGGTGTGATTGGTGTGGCTGGTATGAGTCTTACCCGGGATTCAAAATGCCTCCCTTATTGTGTATGCTCGTCCGGGCACAGTACCTAACTGGAGTCTGGAGGAGGGTCATAGGGGGAGGAGCCAGTGCACACCACCTGACCTAGTAAAGCTTTACTTTTTTGTGCCCTGTCTCCTGCGGAGCCGCTATTCCCCATGGTCCTTTCAGGAACCCCAGCATCCACTACGGACTCCGAGAAATAGAATTATCGGTAAGTAAATTCTTATTTTTTCTGGCTATATGGGGGGGGGGGGGGGGGGGGCACGCAAATTTTTTTTTTTATAGCAATGGGGGGGGGGGGGGGGGCGCATTTTGAAATCTCGCACTGGGAGCCAAATTGTCTAGAAACGGCCCTGCTTGCCAACATGATGTCACAGTGTAATTGCTGGGCTTAACGGAGAGCAGCGCTCATCATTAAATGAATGTGATTAAGCAGCAGACCGCAGAGATGTACAATTAGCACTGGAGAGCGCAGGAGGAATTTGCTGCACAAGTGACAAAACTTTGGCCCAGATTTATCAAGTCTTGAAGAGTGGTAAATTGCATGGTGATAAAGTACCAACCAATCAGCTTCTAACTGTCATTTTTCAAACACAGATTGTAACGTTAGGAGCTGGTTGGTTGGTACTTTACATAGTAACAGTTTCTGAGGTTGAAAAAAGACAATTTGTCTTTCAAGCTCAACCTGTTAGTGATCTTCTACACTGTAATATTTTTAATACAAATGTAACTGTTGTGAATGTTTAGCCGTTATGTCTATTACTTTTTTTTTTTTTTATTGTGCATGATTTACCCACCATAACCTTGTATATCATATAGATTGTAAGCTTGTGAGCAGGGCCTTCCTACCTCTATGACTGTTTGTTATTACCCAGTTTTGTTTTATCATTGTGTACAATTGTAAAGCGCAACGGAATTTGCTGCGCTATATATGAAACTGTTAATAAATAAATAAATAATATCCTTATCCAGTAGCAATTTATCTAGCCCATTCTTAAAAGCAATGACCAAGTCCACCATTACTACTCTCTCAGGCAGGGAATTCCAAATACGTATTGTGCTTACTGTGATGAAACCTTTCCATCTCTGTGTGTGAAATCTCCTCTCCGCTATCCTAAGCAGGTGTCGACGTGTCCTTTGTGTTGACCTTACCAAAAACAAAACCCCTGATCGCTTTGTGTATTGTCCCCTTATGTTTGTAAATGTTAATCATGTCCCCTCTTAATCTCCTTTTTTCCAGTGTAAACATGCCTAGCCTAGCAAGCCTTTCTTCGTATTCGAGCGTCTCCATCCCCTGAATACTTTATCACCATGCAATTTATCACTCTCTAAGGCTTGATAAATCTGGGCATTTTAGAGGAGCTGATATTACCGCAAAAATGGTACACCTCATGCTGTATTACGCTAATAAGGCTGAGACAGTTAGAAAGTCAAAAGGTCGACGCCATTAAGAAACACTATTTGTACTTGGGTAAGTAATTGGCTAGATAACAGGGAACAGTGAGTTATGGTTAATAGGATGTTCTCTAACTGGGCCACTGTATTCAGTGGAATACCGCAAGGGTCAGTAGTCGGGCCTCTACTGTTCAATATATTTATTAATGATCTAGGAATAGGCCTGGAGAGCACGGTATACATTTTTTCAGATGATACTAAACTATATAGGGTAATTAACTCAGACATGGATTCAGAGTCCCTACGGAATGACCTATTCAAACTGGAACTTTGGGCATCTAAATGAAGAATGAGATTTAATATAGATAAATGTAAAGTCAAGCACTTCGGAACGAAAAATAACCATGCATCCTACAAATTAAATAGAGAGATTTTAGGAGATACTGTTTTAGAAAAAGATCTGGGGGTGCACATTGATAATAAATTTAACAACAGTCTACAATGCTAGACTGCAGTAACAAAGGCAAATAAGGTTTTAGCCTGCATAAAACGGGGAATTGAGACAACGGATGAAAGCGTAATCGTATCATTGTATAAATCACTGATACGACCATATCTTGAATATTGTGTACAATTTTGGGCACCACAATATAAAAGACATATCTTCGAGCTCGGAAGGGTTCAGACAACGAGCAACTAAATTGGTAAGGGGGTTAGAGATGCTGGAATAATTGGAGAGGCTTATCGGGTTAAATATGTTCACAAAAAAGGTGTCTAAAGGGGGGTACTCACGGAGCGATATTCTAAGAAATCTGACTAGATTGCTTAGAATTTAAGCATTATCACTCCGTGTGTACCCCCCACAGCGATAGCGATGCGCAGCCCCGCACATCGCTATCGCTGGTGCTAGATTGGCCTGCCGTGCAGGCCAATCTAGCAGGTCGCTCACTTCACCGGCTGGGTGAAATGAGCGCCCCCCCCCCCGTCTCCCCCGGCACGCTCAGCACACATCTCTCCCACATCGGCCCGTCTATATGGGCCTTAAGAGGAGACATTATCAATACATATAAATTCATAAAGGAGCAATACATGGAGCTGTCAGGAGGTTTGTTTATTAGGAGACCCATTCAAAGGACACTCTCTGAGGTTAGAAGAGAAAAAATGTAATACCCAATAAAGGAGGGGGATCTTCACAGTAAGGGCAGTAAGGATCTGGAATACCTTGTCAGAGAAGGTTGTAATGGTGGACTCAGTAATTGAGTTTAAAAATGGGTTAGATAAATTTCTAACTGATAAAGATTTCCATGGATATAACATTTAAAAAATCTGTATTGAGCAACTACGGATAACGGTATAGGATCAAAACAAAGGTTGAACTCGATAGACATTATTATTTATTATTATCCTTTATTTATATGGCGCCACAAGGGTTCCGCAGCGCCCAATTACAGAGTACATAAACAAATAATCAAACAGGAAAACAGCAACTTACAGTTGATGACAGTATAGGACAAGCACAGGGTAAATAAACATAGTTACATCAGCAGATGACACTGGAATAAGTATCAGGTGGCAGAAGACTGATGGATTTGGTGCAGTTGAAAATTATTAAAGTAAGAAAGGATAAGCACACGAGGGAAGAGGGCCCTGCTCGTGAGAGCTTACATTCTAAAGGGGAGGGGTAGACAGACAGGGGTGACACAGATGGGGTACATAGAGAGCATAGAACAGAGGGTTAGGATGAGATTTGGCTGGGTTTGGTGAAGAAGTGGGTCTTGAGAGCACGTTTGAAGTTTTGTAGAGAGGTGGAGAGTCTGAGATGGAGAGGTAGGGAATTCCAAAGAAGTGGTGCAGCACGTGAAAAATCTTGGAGGTAGGAGTGGGAGTAAGTAATCCGTAGGCAGGAGAGTCGGCGTGCATTAGCAGAGCGAAGAGGACGGGTGGGAGTGTAAAGGGAGATAAGGTCAGAGATGTAGATGGGAGAGGAGTGGGTGAGGGCTTTGTAAGCGAGTGTGAGAAGCTTGAAATGGATTCTGAAAGGGAAGGGGGGCCAGTGAAGTTCTAGTAAGAGAGGAGAGGTGGACGTAGTGCGTTTGGTGAGGAAGATGAGCCGGGCAGCAGCATTGAGGATAGATTGGAGTGGAGAGAGGTATTTGTCAGGAATGCCAGTCAGGAGCAGATTACAGTAGTCCAGTCTGGAGATGACCAGTGAGTGGATAAGAGTCTTAGTAGCATCCTGGGTCAGAAAGGGTCTGATCCTGGAAATATTTTTTAGATGAAAATGGCAGGTTTGTGAGAGGTGCTGAATGTGTGGTTTGAAGGAGAGGGAGGAGTCAAGGATTACCCCAAGACAGCGCACTTGGGGGCTAGAGGAGATAGTAGTGCCATCAATAGATAATGATATTGTAGGAGGTGAGGTTATGCAGGAGGGAGGGAAGACATCCAGGAAGAGGTAGCAGAGAGACAGTTGGAGATACGAGTGAGGAGAGCCGGGGAGAGGTCTGTAGAAGAAAGATAGATTTGGGTGTCATCAGCATAGAGATGATATTGGAAACCAAAAGAACTAATGAGCTTACTTAGTGAGGACGTATAGAGAGAGAGAAGAGAAGAGGACCAAGGACAGAACCTTGGGGTACCCCTACAGTTAGTGGAAGTGAGGGGGAGGTGGAGTCATGAGAGGAGACAGAGAAAGAACGGTCAGAAAGGTAGGAGGACAGCCAAGAGAGGGCAGTGTCACGCAGACCAATGGAGTGAAGAATTTGCAGTAGGAGAGGATGGTCCACAGTGTCAAAAGCAGCAGAGAGATCAAGTAGAATAAGTATAGAGTAGTGTCCCTTAGATTTAGCAGCATGGAGGTCATTGCATACTTTTGTAAGGGCAGTTTCAGTGGAGTGGAGAGGACGGAAGCCAGACTGGAATGGGTCAAGCAGTGAGTGTGAGGAAAGAAAGGAAGTAAGGCGGTTGTAAACAATACGCTCAAGGAGTTTGGAGGCAAAAGGGAGGAGAGATATGGGTCGGTAGTTGGAGAGAGTGTTTGGATCAAGTGTAGGTTTTTTAAGAATAGGAGAGATGAGTGCATGCTTGAAGGCAGAGGGGACAGTGCCTGATAAGAGGGATAGATTGAGAAGGTGGGAAAGATGGGAACAAGCAGAAGGAGAGAGGTAGCGGAGGAGGCGGGAGGGGATAGGGTCAAGTGGGGAGGTGGTGAGGGGACAGGAACGAATGAGGGCCATGACTTCCTCTCCAGATGCATGGGAGAAAGATGTCAGAGTAGGTGCGAGGGATGGGGAGGGTTGGTAAGGGATGGGAGAAAGCTGGTTACTGATGGACTGGTGTGATGTGATGTCCTGACGTATGGAGTCAATTTTGGGTGTGAAGTAAGTGGCAAAGTCAAGAGCAGAGAGTATACTTACATCTTCTCTTTTTTCAACCTCACTATGTTACTATGATCAGGGCTTAAAGTGGTCCTGGAGAGGTGGGGGAACTCACCTTCCCCACAGCCCCTCTTGCTTAGTGCGCGCCGCATAAAGGGGTGTGGCCTCACAAGGAAGGGGTGTGGCCACATAAAAGTACCCAAATTCAAAATAATGCCTCACAGTAGCGCAATTATTGCCCGCCCCACGTACTAGTGCCCTTTACACACACAATGCCCACAATAGCAGAGCCACTTACACACACAATGCCCATAGCAGTCCCCCCCTCCTAATTTTTGATTCGATTCACAATATAGCAGTATATGTTGAAAAACCTTTGCTCACCTCTCTTATGTCTTCTATGTGTCCAATTGCTTTCTTATTTCCTTTGTCTGTCACTCTCCTCATGAGTCCATATCTTCATCCTAGGTATCCCTTACTCCCTATATGCTCTCATTTGTGTCTGATCATCTGAATCTTTCTCTCCTTTACTTTCCCTCTACACCTCTCATTCCCTCTGCCTCACTCCCCTATCTTACCCCCTGCAACTCTCACCCCCTCCCCATCACACCCCCTGCTCCTCTCACCCCCTTGGCTTCTCACCCCCTGCTCCTCTCACCCCCTCCCCATCACACCCCCTGCTCCTCTCACCCCCTCCCCATCTCACCCCCTCCCCATCTCACCCCCTGCTCCTCTCACCCCCTCCCCATCTCACCCCCTGCTCCGCTCACCCCCTCCCCATCTCACCCCCTGCTCCTCTCACCCCCTCCCCATCACACCCCCAGCTCCTCTCACCCCCTCCCCATCTCACCACCTGCTCCTCTCACCCCCTCCCCATCTCACCCCCTGCTCCTCTCACCCCCTCCCCATCTCACCCCCTGCTCCTCTCACCCCCTGCTCCTCTCACCCCCTGCTCCTCTCACCCCCTCCCCATCTCACCCCCTGCTCCTCTCACCCCCTCCCCATCTCACCCCCTGCTCCTCTCACCCCTCCCCATCACACCCCCTGCTCCTCTCACCCCCTCCCAATCTCACCCCCTGCTCCTCTCACCCCCTCCCCATCTAACCCCCTGCTCCTCTCACCCCCTCCCCATCTCACCCCCTGCTCCTCTATCCCCTCCCCATCTCACCCCCTGCTCCTCTCAACCCCTCCCCATCTCACCCCCTGCTCCTCTCACCCCCTCCCCGTCTCACGCCCTGCTCCTCTCAACCCTCCCCATCACACCCCCTGATCCTCTCACCCCCTCCCCATCTCACCCCCTGCTCCTCTCACCCCTCCCCATCACACCCCCTGATCCTCTCACCCCCTCCCCATCTCACCCCCTGCTCCTCTCACCCCTCCCCATCTCACCCCCTCCTCCTCTCACCCCCTCCCCATCTCACCCCCTGCTCATCTCACCCCCTCCCCATCTCACCCCCTGCTCTTCTCACCCCCCTCCCCATCACACCCCCTGCTCCTCTCACCCCCTCCCAATCTCACCCCCTGCTCCTCTCACCCCCTCCCCATCTCACCCCCTGCTCCTCTCACCCCCTCCCCATCTCACCCCCTGCTCCTCTCACCCCCTCCCCATCTCACCCCCTGCTCCTCTCACCCCCTCCCCATCTCACCCCCTGCTCCTCTCACCCCCTCCCCATCTCACCCCCTGCTCCTCTCACCCCCTCCCCATCTCACCCCCTGCTCCTCTCACCCCCTCCCCATCTCACCACCTGCTCCTCTCACCCCCTCCCCGTCTCACCCCCTGCTCCTCTCAACCCTCCCCATCACACCCCCTGCTCCTCTCACCCCCTCCCCATCTCACCCCCTGCTCCTCTCACCCCTCCCCATCTCACCCCCTCCTCCTCTCCCCCCCTCCCCATCTCACCCCCTGCTCCTCTCACCCCCTCCCCATCTCACCCCCTGCTCTTCTCACCCCCTCCCCATCACACACCCTGCTCCTCTCACCCCCTCCCAATCTCACCCCCTGCTCCTCTCACCCCCTCCCCATCTCACCCCCTGCTCCTCTCACCCCCTCCCCATCTCACCCCCTGCTCCTCTCACCCCCTCCCCATCTCACCCCCTGCTCCTCTCACCCCCTCCCCATCTCACCCCCTGCTCCTCTCACCCCCTCCCCATCTCACCCCCTGCTCCTCTCACCCCCTCCCCATCTCACCCCCTGCTCCTCTCACCCCCTCCCCATCTCACCCCCTGCTCCTCTCACCCCCTCCCCATCTCACCCCCTGCTCCTCTCACCCCTCCCCATCTCACCCCCTGCTCCTCTCAACCCCTCCCCATCTCACCCCCTCCCCGTCTCACCCCCTGCTCCTCTCACCCCCTCCCCATCACACTACCTGCTCCTCTCACCCCCTCCCCATCTCACCCCCTGCTCCTCTCACCCCCTCCCCATCTCACCCCCTGCTCCTCTCACCCCCTCCCCATCTCACCCCCTGCTCCTCTCACCCCCTCCCCATCACACCCCCTGCTCCTCTCACCCCCTCCCAATCTCACCCCCTGCTCCTCTCACCCCCTCCCCATCTCACCCCCTGCTCCTCTCACCCCCTCCCCATCTCACCCCCTCCCCATCTCACCCCCTGCTCCTCTCACCCCTCCCCATCTCACCTCCTGCTCCTCTCACCAGGGCCAATCCAAGCCTAATTTTTTTGGTATGCGAATATATATTTTGGCGCCCCTTAGTGGAATATATAGGGGTGTGGTTTCATGATGAAGGGGCGTTGCCACAGAACAGTATCAATTCACATTACACAGCACAGTAGAGCCTCTTATACACGTCACACCCCAGTAGAGCCGCTTATACACACTACACCACAGAAGAACCGCTTATACACAGGGGGCAGAGCCATAGCTGGACATTTTGGTGCCCTGTGCTAGAAAGAGAATTGGTCTCCCCCCCCCCCCTTATATTTAAAATAAGGTAAGTGCACGCCGGAGGCAGAGGGGGATGCACATCCCTCCTGTGTGGCCACAGAATATTATCAATTCACATAACACAGCACAGTAGTGTCCCTTTGTCACATTACACCACAAAAGAGCTCCTTACACACATTACACCATGGTAGAACCCTTTACACACATTACGCCAGGTATCATGAACATCATCACACCACGTTGCACAGAATGGCAGGGGAGGCGGAGATGGGCAGTTAGCAGGGCCGGACTGGCCATCTGGCACTTCTGGCAAATGCCAGAAGGGCCGATGGCCACGTGGGCCAGTCCAGCGCTCACTGAAGCATGCTGCCGCTCAGTCTGGCGGCAGCGTGTCTCAGCTGTCAGGGGAGGAGAGCGCGCCAGCGCGGCTATGTCTGGTGGCGTATAGTGGACTTCAAACCAGCTGCCGCTTCGTGAGCCAATCAGAGCTCACGGACCGGCAGCCAATCAGGAGCCGCCACTGCCGGTCCGCGAGCTCTGATTGGTTCACGAACCGGCGGCTGGTCTGAAGTCCGCTACAGGCCGCCAGACATAGCTGCGCTGGCGCGCTCTCAGCTGCTGAGAGTCACATCCCAGCCGGAGGAGCAGCAGCGGTAAGCGGGCAATTGGCACTATGGGGGCAATTGTTTACCTGGCACTGTGGGGGCATTTGTATACCTGGCACTGTGGGGGCAATTGGCTGGCACGGTGGGGGCAATTGTTTACCTGGCACTGTGGGGGCATTTGTATACCTGGCACTGTAGGGGGCATTTGTATACCTGGCACTGTGGGGGCATTTGTATACCTGGCACTGTGGGGGCATTTGTATACCTGGCACTGTGGGGCATTTTTGGATCTGGCACTGTGGGGGCATTTGTATACCTGGCACTGTGGGGCATTTGTATACCTGGCACTGTGGGGGCATTTGTATACCTGGCACTGTGGGGCATTTGTGGATATGGCACTGTGGGGGCATTTGTATACCTGGCACTGTGGGGCATTTGTATACCTGGCACTGTGGGGGCATTTGTATACCTGGCACTGTGGGGGCATTTGTATACCTGGCACTGTGGGGGCATTTGTATACCTGGCACTGTGGGGCATTTTTGGATCTGGCACTGTGGGGGCATTTGTATACCTGGCACTGTGGGGCATTTGTATACCTGGCACTGTGGGGGCATTTGTATACCTGGCACTGTGGGGCATTTGTGGATCTGGCACTGTGGGGGCATTTGTATACCTGGCACTGTGGGGGCATTTGTATACCTGGAACTGTGGGGGCAATTGTATACCACGCACTGTGGGGGCAATTGTGGATCTGGCACTGCACTGTTGGGGGCATATGTCTGTGTATCACGTCCCATTTTAATTGGCCACTCCCATATTTTTGACAGTACCTCTATGGGACAGACGCTCTCATTCTAGTGAATGGGGCACGTGCGTGTCCATGCCCCTTTTCTGGAGCGCGCGCGCTTAGTTACAACCTTTATTTTTCCATACCCCCACTTCAACATTTCCACTTCAACCAATGGTTGTGTGTATTTTAATACAGAATGATGTACACTTGTATGCTGTTATAATATTAATTTATATTTGTAAGAGCATAGACTAAGAAGTAGGAGGAGTCGGGATTAGTAAGGGGAGGAGTCAGATGCTAACACCGAGGTGGCCCTGTGTGCTTCAAAAATGCCAGGGCCTATTTTTGGTCCCAGTCCGGCCCTGGCAGTTAGCAATGGATGGTCCTCCCCCGGTCAGTTAATCTGTTTATGACTGTGCAGATGTTAGATATAGAAAATGGGCGCAGCAGTGGTCTGGGCAATGGGGCCTGCGGCCAGCGGGTGCGACGAGCAACTCCCGGCCAGCTGCAGGAGCTGCGCTGGCCGGGAGTTACTCCTCAAATACAAAGGCATCGCCTCTGTGCGATGCTTTTGTATTTGTGCAGGGGGGGGGGGGGGCGGCACTGACATGCGGGGCGGACTAGCCCTGTGCTGGACGTACCCCCACATGTCTGAGTTTACGATCGCAGCTGTGCTAAATTTAGCACAGCTACGATCAACTCGGAATAACCCCCTATGCTAGCACAGATAGAGGCACAGACAGATGGGTGATGTGTAGTGACCGGCCTGGGTCGCCAAGAAATCAGCCAGGCTCCAGTTCTCGAATATGGGCATTGGTATGGTCACACCCCAGTGACATGTCTGACTCGGCTTCACCCCACACAGGCCTGGCCCAGGTAATCTGTGGAGAAGCTCAATTTACAGAAATGCATTATTATTATTATTTATTAGATGGAACTCTTTGCTCTATGGGGGTCATTCTGAGTTGTTCGCTAGCTGCTTTCGTTCACTGCGCAGCGATCAGGCAAAAAAACGGCACTTCTGCGCATGCTTATGCAGCGCAATGCGCACGCGCGTCGTACTATTACAAAGAACGATGTAGTTTCACACAAGGTCTAGCGAAGCATTTCAGTCGCACTGCTGGCCGCAGAGTGATTGACAGGAAGTGGGTGTTTCTGGGTGTCAACTGACCGTTTTCAGGGAGTGTTCGAAAAACCGCAGGCGTGCCAGGAAAAACGCAGGCGTGGCTGGGCGAACGCAGGGCGTGTTCGTGACGTCAAAACAGGAACTAAATAGTCTGAAGTGATCGCAAGCGCTGAGTAGGTCTGAAGCTACTCTGAAACTGCACAAAAATATTTTGTAGCCGCTCTGCGATCCTTTCGTTCGCACTTCTGCTAAGCTAATATACACTCCCAGTGGGAGGCGGCATAGCGTTTGAACGGCTGCTAAAAACTGCTAGCGAGCGATCAACTCGGAATGACCACCTATGACCTTCATTGAATTTGCATTACCGTTGTTAGTAAAGGCTGATGTGGAATGTGATCCCTGGCTTCTGCAAGTTCACCTAGATTGCTGGCATAGGTAGGTCTGGGAGCGGTGTCCTGAATTGCTTCAGAATTTCCCTTTTAGGGAATCGTACTAATGCTCGCAGGATTACACCTGCAGGTACAGTCTATGGCCGGAGCAACGTTGCCAAGCCATTTTATTGAAGCCATTAAAGTGATTTATGGTTGTAAGTTTAGGATAAGTTTTTGGAGATATTTTTTGGCACAGCCCTGAAGGGAAGGAGATTTCTGCTGGTGATCTGCAACATTTTCCCCAATGCAGAAGGTAGTTATGGTTTGAGCTTCATCCAGAAAGTATACTGGTCTGTGAGTTGGGAAAACTCTAAACCTCATATTGTACCAATTTATGTAATTTATATGGATAGGACTAGTAATTGTGGAATCCCTGCACAATGCAGATTATTCTGTAGATTGTACAAATATAAGTAGTCACATGGTGGGGAGGAATACAGTATATACATTTCTCTATCGTCCTAGTGGATGCTGGGGTTCCTGAAAGGACCATGGGGAATAGCGGCTCCGCAGGAGACAGGGCACAAAAAGTAAAGCTTTTCCAGATCAGGTGGTGTGCACTGGCTCCTCCCCCTATGACCCTCCTCCAGACTCCAGTTAGATTTTTGTGCCCGGCCGAGAAGGGTGCAATCTAGGTGGCTCTCCTAAAGAGCTGCTTAGAGAAAGTTTAGCTTAGGTTTTTTATTTTACAGTGAGTCCTGCTGGCAACAGGATCACTGCAACGAGGGACTGAGGGGAGAAGAAGTGAACTCACCTGCGTGCAGGATGGATTGGCTTCTTGGCTACTGGACATTAGCTCCAGAGGGACGATCACAGGTACAGCCTGGATGGTCACCGGAGCCGCGCCGCCGGCCCCCTTGCAGATGCTGAAGTTAGAAGAGGTCCAGAATCGGCGGCTGAAGACTCTGACAGTCTTCTAAAGGTAGCGCACAGCACTGCAGCTGTGCGCCATTTTCCTCTCAGCACACTTCACACGCTGTCACTGAGGGTGCAGGGCGCTGGGGGGGGGCGCCCTGGGAGGCAAATGTAAACCTATATACTGGCTAAAAATACCTCACATATAGCCCCCAGAGGCTATATGGAGATATTTAACCCCTGCCAAACTTCACTAAAGAGCGGGAGACGAGCCCGCCGTAAAAGGGGCGGGGCCTATCTCCTCAGCACACAGCGCCATTTTTTCTCTCACAGAAAGGCTGGAGAGAAGGCTCCCAGGCTCTCCCCTGCACTACAGAAACAGGGTTTAAACAGAGAGGGGGGGCACTAATTGGCGATATAAATATATATATAAAGATGCTATTAGGGAGAAACACTTATATAAGGTTGTCCCTATGTAATTATAGCGTTTTTTGGTGTGTGCTGGCAAACTCTCCCTCTGTCTCTCCAAAGGGCTAGTGGGGTCCTGTCCTCTGTCAGAGCATTCCAGGTGTGTGTGCTGTGTGTCGGTACGTGTGTGTCGACATGTATGAGGACGATGCTGGAGGAGGCGGAGAAATTGCCTGTAATGGTGATGTCACTCTCTAGGGAGTCGACACCGGAATGGATGGCTTATTTAGGGAATTACGTGAGAATGTCAACACGCTGCAAGGTCGGTTGACGACATGAGACGGCCGACAAACAATTAGTAACGGTCCAGGCGTCTCAGAAACACCGTCAGGGGTTTTTTTTTATAAAAAACGCCCATTTACCTCAGTCGGTCGACACAGACACAGACACGGACACTGAATCCAGTGTCGACGGTGAATAAACAAACGTATTCCTCATTAGGGCCACACGTTAAGGGCAATGAAGGAGCTGTTACATATTTCTGATACTACAAGTACCACAGAAAAGGGTATTATGTGGAAGTGAAAAAACTACCTGTAGTTTTTCCTGAATCAGATAAAATAAAATGAAGTGTGTGATGATGCGTGGGTTTACCCCGATAGCAAATATTGGCGTTCTACCTTTTCCCGCCAGAAGTTAGGGCGCATTGGGAAACACCCATTAGGGTGGATAAGGCGCTCACACACTTATCAAGTGGCGTTACCGTCTCCAAATACGGCCGCCCTCAAGGAGCCAGCTGATAGGCAGCTGGAAAAATATCCTAAAAAGTATATACACACAGACGGTGGTTATACTGCGACCAGCGATCGCCATCAGCCTGGAGATGCAGTGCTGGGTTGGCTTGGTCGAATTCCCTGACTAAAAATATTTTATTGATATGGAGCATTTAATAGGATGCATTCTATATATATGTATGCGAGATGCACAGAGGGATATTTGCACTCTGGCATCAAGATAAGTGCGTTGTCCATATCTCCCAGAAGATGTCATGGACACGACAGTGGTCAGGTGATACAGATCCCATACGGCACATGGAAGTATTGCCGTATAAAGGGAAGGAGTTATTTGGGGTCGGTCCGTCGGACCTGGGGGCCACGGCCACAGCTGGGAAATCCAACCTTTTTACCCCAAGTTACATCTCAGCAGAAAAAGACACTGTCTTTTCAGCCTCAATCCTTCCGTTCCCATGTGGGCAAGCGGGCAAAAGGCCAGTCATATCTGCCCAGACATAGAGGAAAGGGAAGTAGACTGCAGCAGGCAGCCCCTTCCCAGGAAAAGAAACACTCCACCAGTGGGGGGGTAGTCTCAAGAGTCTCAGCGCGCAGTGGGATCACTCGCAAGTTGACCCCTAGATCATACAAGTATTATCCCAGGGGTACAGATTGGAGAGTCGAGACATTTTTTCCTCGCAGGTTCCTGAAGCCTGCTTTACCAACGGCTCCCTCCGACAAGGAGGCAGTATTGGGAAAAAATTCACAAGCTGTATTTCCAGCAGGTGAAAATCAAAGTACCCCTCCTACAACAAGGAAAAGGGTATTAGTCCTCCACACTATATTGTGGTACTGAAGCCAGACGGCTTGGTGAGACATAGTCTAAATCTGAAATCTTTGAACACTTACATTAAAAGGTTCAAATCAAGATGGAGTCACTCAGAGCAGTGATAGAGAACCGGAAAAAAGGGGACTATATGGTGTCCCTGGACATCAAGGATTACCTCCATGTCCAAATTTGCCCTTCTCAACAAGGGTACCTCTGGTTCGTGATACAGAACTGTCAATATCAGTTTCAGACGCTGCCGTTGAATTATCCACGGCACCCCGGGCCTTTACCAAGGTAATGGCCGAAAAGATGATTCTTAAAAGAAGAAAGGCATCTAAATTATCCCTTACTTGGACGATATCCTGAAAGGGACAAGTTTCCAGAGAACAGTTGGAGGTCGGAAAAGAACTATCTAAAGTAGTTCTACGACAGCACGAGTGGATTCTAAATATTCCAAAAATCGCAGCTGTTTTCCGATGATACGTCTGCTGTTCCTAGGAATGATTCTGGGCATAGTCCAGAAAGAGGTATTTCCCCTGGAGGGGAAAGCCAGGGAGCTATCCGACCTAGTCAGAAACCTCCTAAATCCAGGCCAAGTATCAGTGCATCAATGCACAGGAGTCCTGGGAAAATGGTGGCTTCTTACGAAGCGATTCCATTCGGCAGATCTCACGCAAAAACTTTTCAGGGGGATTTGCTGGACGAATGGTCCGGATCGCATCTTCAGATGCATCAGCGGATAACCCTGTCTCCAAGGACAAGGGTGTCTCTTCTGTGGGGGCTGCAGAGTGCTCATCTTCTAGAGGGCAGCACATTCAGCATTCAGGACTGTGTTCTGGTGACCACGGATGCCAGCCTGAGAGGCTGGGGAACAGTCACACAAGGAAGAAATTTCCAAGGAAGTGTGGTCAAGTCTGGAGATTTCTCTCCACATGAATATACTGGAGCTAAGGGCAATTTACGATGCTCTGAGCCTAGGAAGACCTCTGCTTCAAAGTCAACCGGTGCTGATCCAGTAGGACATCATCATGGCAGTCGCCCACGTAAACAGACGGGGCGGCACAAGAAGCAGGAGGGCAATGACAGCAAGGATTCTTCGCTGGGCGAAAGATCATGTGATAACACTGTCAGCAGTGTTCATTCCGGGAGTGGACAACTAGGAAGATTTCCTCAGCATAAATGAATTCCACCCGGAAAAGTGGGAACTTCATCTGGAAGTTTCCACATGTTTGTAAACCGTTGGGAAAGACCAAAGGTGGTTATGATGGCGTCCCACATGAAGCGCCAGGTCTAGAGACCCTCAGGCAATAGCTGGGACGCTCTGGTAACACCGTGGGTGTACCAGTCGGTGTATGTGTTCCCTCCTCTGCCTTTCATACCCAGTGTATGGAGAATGATAGGATGGAGAGGAGTAAGAACTATACTCGTGGTTCCGGTTTGGGCCAAGAAGAACTTGGTACCCGGAACTTCAAGAGATACTAGAAAGGATCTTGATTCAGCAAGAATCATGTCTGTTCCATGACTTACCGCAGCTGCGTTGACGCCAGGGCGGGTGAACGCCGGATCCTAAGGGAAAAAGGCATTCCGGAAGAGGTCATCCCTACCCTGGTCAGAGCCAGGAAGGAGGTGACCGCACAACATTATCACCGCTTAGGTGAAAATATGTTCCATGGTGTGAGGCCAGGAAGGCTCCACGGAAGAATTTCAACTGGGTTAATTCCTACATTTCCTGCAAGCAGGAGTGTATATGGGTCTCAAATTGGGGTCCATTAAGGTTCAAATTTCGACCGGTCGATTTTCTTCCAGAAAGAAATTGGCTTCAGTTCCTGAAGTCCAGAAGTTGTTAAGGGAGTACTGCATATACAACCCCTTTTTGATGTCTCCAGTGGCACTGGGCGATCTCAACGTAGTTTGGGATTCCTAAAATCACATTGTTTTAAACAACTCAAATCTGTGGATTTGATATATCT
Source organism: Pseudophryne corroboree (assembly GCF_028390025.1). Classification (NCBI taxonomy): domain Eukaryota; kingdom Metazoa; phylum Chordata; class Amphibia; order Anura; family Myobatrachidae; genus Pseudophryne; species Pseudophryne corroboree. The sequence goes on from NC_086445.1 coordinate 978,670,357, forward strand.
CACATGGAAAGTGACCATGCTGTTGGTCCTGGCCTCGGCCAGGCGAGTGTCAGAATTGGCGGCTTTATCTCACAAAGCCATATCTGATCGTCCATTCGGACAGAGCAAAGCTGTGGACTCGTCCCCAGTTTCTCCCTAAGGTGGTGTCAGCGTTTCACCTGAACCAGCTTATTGTGGTGCCTGCGGCTACTAGGGACTTGGAGGACTCCAAGTTGCTGGATGTTGTCAGGGCCCTGAAAATATAGTTTCCAGGTCGGCTGGAGTCAGGAAATCTGACTTGCTGTTTATCCTGTATGCACCCAACAAGCTGGGTGCTCCTGCTTCTAAGCAGACTATTGCTCGTGGATTTGTAGTACAATTCAGCTTGCACATTCTGTGGCAGGCTTGCCACAGCAAAAAATATGTAAATGCCCATTCCACAAGGAAGGTGGGCTCATCTTGGGCGGCTGCCCGAGGGGTCTCGGCATTGCAACTCTGCCGAGCAACTACGTGGTCGGGGGAGAACACGTTTGTAAAATTTTACAAATTTGATACCCTGGCAAAAGAGGACCTGGAGTTCTCTCATTCGGTGCTGCAGAGTCATCCGCACTCTCCCGCCCGTTTGGGAGCTTTGGTATAATCCCCATGGTCCTTTCAGGAACCCCAGCATCCACTAGGACGATAGAGAAAATAAGAATTTACTTACCGATAATTCTATTTCTCGGAGTCCGTAGTGGATGCTGGGCGCCCATCCCAAGTGCGGATTATTCTGCAATACTTGTACATAGTTATTGTTACAAAAATCGGGTTATTGTTGTAGGAAGCCGTCTTTCAGAGGCTCCTTTTGTTATCATACTGTTAACTGGGTTTAGATCACAAGTTGTACGGTGTGATTGGTGTGGCTGGTATGAGTCTTACCCGGGATTCAAAATCCTCCCTTATTGTGTACGCTCGTCCGGGCACAGTACCTAACTGGAGTCTGGAGGAGGGTCATAGGGGGAGGAGCCAGTGCACACCACCTGATCTGGAAAAGCTTTACTTTTTGTGCCCTGTCTCCTGCGGAGCCGCTATTCCCCATGGTCCTTTCAGGAACCCCAGCATCCACTACGGACTCCGAGAAATAGAATTATCGGTAAGTAAATTCTTATTTTTCTCATATCCAAGAATGGTCAAATTGACTTAAAACTGATGAAAACCCTTTTTTGTGTAATATATCTTCTGTTTGTTTGCTCTGTGCATCATCAGAAAACCAGCGTATGCATACAGTTTACTGCCAACCTACAGGCATCACACACTTATGACTCTTTACAACTGGGGAGTTTTAGCAAAGCTTGGAGAGAGATAAAGTGGAGAGAGATAAAATGCCAACCATTCAGTTCCTAAGTGTCATTTTTCAAACACAAGGGCAGATGTATTAAGCCTGAAGAAGTGATAATGAAGCAGGGCCGATTTAAGACCTTGTGGCGCCCAGGGCGAAAGTTTCCTGTGCCCCCCCCCCCCCCCCCCCCCACCCCCACGCGGTAAAATAGAGTTGGTGCCCGCCGAGGGCGCGTGGTCAAAGATAAGGGCATGGCTTCTTCATAGGGAAGAGCCATGGCCACAGTTATCCTCCTGCACTTGTGCCCCCCTGTAGCTGTGCCCCCAGTAGATGTGCCTCCAGTAGCTGTACCCCCAGCAGCTGTGCCCCCAGTAGATTTGCTCCCAGTATATTTGCCCACTGTAGCTGTGCCCCCAGTAGATTTGTCCCCCAGTAGCTGTGCCCCCTGTAGTAGTGCCCCCAGTTGATTTGCCCCCAATAGCTGTTCCCACTGTAGCAGTGCCCCCTGTAGTTGTGCCCCCTGTAGATTTGCCCCCAGTAGCTGTGCCCCTTGTAGTAGTGCCCCCAGTAGCTGTGCCCCTAGTTGATTTGCCCCCAGTAGCTGTTCCCCCTGTAGCAGTGCCCCCTGTAGTAGTGCCCCCAGTATGTGCCCCCTGTAGTTTTGCCCCAGTAATTGTGCCCCAGTAGCTGTGCCCCCAGTTGATTTGCCTCCAGTAGCTGTTCCCCCAGTATGTGCCCCTTGTAGTTGGGCCCCTAGTAGTTGTGCCCCCTGTAGTAGCGCCGCTTGCAAACAAGAAAAACAAACAAAAAAACAATACTTACCAGCCCCGCTCCTGCTTCCGAACCACTGCCGCTGCTGCTGCTGTCTCCGGCTGCCGGCTCCTCTCTATGGGAGAGACGTCACTCATGACGTCTCTCCCATAGCAGCGCCGCACTCGCGCTAGGGGTCAATTATGACCTCTACGTCAGTCAGCGACGCCGGCTGCAGCGGGCGCCCACACAGCCCACGGTAGCGGCACCCCAGGCAAAAAGCCGTGGCAAGAGCCGCTACGGTGAAGAAGTGATAAAGCAGTGATAAGTGCAAGGTGATAACGCACCAGCCAATCAGCTCCAATATGTAAATTGACAGTTAAGACCTGAGTGGCTGGTGCGTTATCACCTTGCACTAATCACTGCTTTATCACTTCCCCAGGCTTAACACATCTGCTTGTCTGTAAACTGACAATTAGGAGCTGATTGGTTGGTATTTTATCTCTTTCCAATCTTTGATAACTCTCTACTCCTGGAGAAATTGAACAAGGAAGGGAACAGACAGCGGAGGGGCAGTCTAATGTATTCTGAATAGTGCGAGAATAGTAAAAGGTGTGTTTTCTTAAATGTAATTACAGTATACGTCAGAACTTGAGATAATATGGTAACCATTGCAGGACAAATTTCTTTGTTTTAGGGCCCACAGAGTAGAGTTTTGTGCCGCGTGCTATCCCCCTGCCCCCAGAACATCATGATGAGGAGACCAGGTCAGTGGCATATATCTGGCCAATGGCTACATCCTGAAGACAGACCACCAGTTGCCACTTTAGGTAACCAATCCCCATTCCTGGCACCTCAAGAGAGTGCTACTGGGTCAGCGATGGTGTCGGCCACTGAGCCTTACGTCCTTGGTGGCAGCAACGATTGCATACCTCTCCCCACTGCCCTGAAGACCATTCCCCTAGATGTGCCATCGTAAGAAAGGAGCATGCCCCAACATTTACAAAAGGGCCCCAGTCACTTGTCACCGACAAGCTTGATATACAATGGCTACTACTTTGTTCATAGGTACTCATAAATGATTTTAATGCTGAACTTCTGCATAGTACTGTAGAACTGCCAAGAGGCACACAACTCAAATAAGTGTTCCACTGAGAAAAAAAACACAAAAAAACATTGCTGGAGCCTGGATCTAGAAGCTGTACTGGGTGGATGCAGAGATGTTGGAAAGTGCTCCACACACCATTTCCACTTGAGGATGACCTTTGTCCTTCTAGACTCCTAGGTGGGCCTCGAAGAGTTGGGAGTGAGCCTGTTTTTTTTTTTTTTTTTAGATGATATCATCATTTGAGAGTACTTCCATCTGCCCCATACACAGAGCCATAGCTAAGGTAGGGCAGGGCTGGATTAAGCCTCGGGGTGCCTGGCGCACTTAAGACAGCGGGGCCCCGGTGGAAGGGGGGATATGTTAGATTGTGCATACCTTCCAACGCGACCCATTCCAGGACACACAAAATGATCATTCCAGGAGACACAAAATGATCTCTACCTGGACTTACCTCTTAATAATAAGAATTTACTTACCGATAATTCTATTTCTCGGAGTCCGTAGTGGATGCTGGGGTTCCTGAAAGGACCATGGGGAATAGCGGCTCCGCAGGAGACAGGGCACAAAAAGTAAAGCTTTCCGATCAGGTGGTGTGCACTGGCTCCTCCCCCTATGACCCTCCTCCAGACTCCAGTTAGGTACTGTGCCCGGACGAGCGTACACAATAAGGGAGGAATTTTGAATCCCAGGTAAGACTCATACCAGCCACACCAATCACACTGTACAACCTGTGATCTGAACCCAGTTAACAGTATGATAACAGCGGAGCCTCTGAAAAGATGGCTCACAACAACAATAACCCGATTTAGTTAGCAATAACTATGTATAAGTATTGCAGATAATCCGCACTTGGGATGGGCGCCCAGCATCCACTACGGACTCCGAGAAATAGAATTATCGGTAAGTAAATTCTTATTTTCTCTATCGTCCTTGTGGATGCTGGGGTTCCTGAAAGGACCATGGGGATTATACCAAAGCTCCCAAACGGGCGGGAGAGTGCGGATGACTCTGCAGCACCGAATGAGAGAACTCCAGGTCCTCTTTTGCCAGGGTATCAAATTTGTAGAATTTTACAAACGTGTTCTCCCCCGACCACGTAGCTGCTCGGCAAAGTTGTAATGCCGAGACCCCTCGGGCAGCCGCCCAAGATGAGCCCACCTTCCTTGTGGAATGGGCCTTAACAGATTTAGACTGTGGCAGGCCTGCCACAGAATGTGCAAGTTGAATTGTGCTACCAATCCCACGAGCAATCGACTGCTTAGAAGCAGAAGCACCCAGCATTGTTGGGTGCATACAGGATAAACAGCAAGTCAGATTTCCTGACTCCAGCCAACCTGGAAACTATATTTTCAGGGCCCTGATAACATCCAGCAACTTGGAGTCCTCCAAGTCCCTAGTAGCCGCAGGTACCACAATAAGCTGGTTCAGGTGAAACGCTGACACCACCTTAAGGAGAAACTGGGGACGAGTCCGCAGCTTTGCTCTGTCCGAATGGACAATCAGATATGGCTTTGTGAGATAAAGCCGCCAATTCTGACACTCGCCTGGCCCAGGCCAGGACCAACAGCATGGTCATTTTCCATGTGAGATATATCAAATCCACAGATTTGAGTTGTTTAAACTAATGTGATTTTTTAGGAATCCCAAAACTACGTTGAGATCGCCCAGTGCCACTGGAGACATCAAAGGGGCTGTATATGCAGTACTCCCTTAGCAACTTCTGGACTTCAGGAACTGAAGCCAATTTCTTTCTGGAAGAAAATCAACAGGCCGAAATTTGAACCTTAATGGACCCAATTTGAGACCCATAGACACTCCTGTTTGCAGGAAATGTAGAAATTAACCTAGTTGAAATTCTTCCGTGGAGCCTTCCTGGACTCACACCCTGGCACATATTTTCACCTAAGTGGTGATAATGTTGTGCGGTCACCTCCTTCCTGGCTCTGACCAGGGTAGGGATGACCTCTTCCGGAATGCCTCTTTCCCTTAGGATCCGGCGTTCACCCGCCTTGGCGTCAACGCAGCTGCGGTAAGTCCCGGAACAGACACGGTTCTTGCCGAATCAAGACCCTTCTTAGTATCTCTTGAAGTTCCGGGAACCAAGTCCTTCTTGGCCAAACCGGAGCCACGAGTATAGTTCTTACTCCTCTCCTTCCTATCATTTTCAATACATTGGGTATGAAAAGCAGAGGATGGAACACATACACCGACTGGTACACCGACGGTGTTACCAGAGCGTCCCAGCTATTGCCTGAGTGTCTCTTGACCTGGCGCTTCAGGTGGGACGCCATCATAACCACCTTTGGTCTTTCCCAACGGTTTACAATCATGTGGAAACTTCCAGATTAAGTTTCCACTTTTCCGGGTGGAATTCATTTATGCTGAGGAAATCTTCCCAGTTGCCCACTCCCGGAATGAACACTGCTGACAGTGTTATCACATGATTTTCCGCCCAGCGAAGAATCCTTGCTGTCATTGCCCTCCTGCTTCTTGTGTCGCCCCGTCTGATAACGTGGGCGACCGCCATGATGATGTCCTACTGGATCAGCACCGGTTGACTTTGAAGCAGGAGTCTTCCTAGGCTCAGAGCATTGTAAATTGCCCTTAGCTCCAGTATATTCATGTGGAGAGAAGTCTCCAGACTTGACCACACTTCCTTGGAAATTTTTTCCCTGTGTGACTACTCCCCAGCCTCTCAGGCTGGTATCCGTGGTCCCCAGAACACAGTCCTGAATGCTGAGTGTGCTGCCCTCTAAAAGATGAGCACTCTGCAGTCCCCACAGAAGAGACACCCTTGTCCTTGGAGACAGGATTATCCGCTGATGCATCTGAAAATGCGATCCGGACCATTCGTCCAGCAAATCCCCTGAGATCTGCCGAATGGAATCGCTTCGTAAGAAGCCACCATTTTTCCCAGGACTCCTGTGCATTGATGCACTGATACTTGGCCTGGTTTTAGGAGGTTTCTGACTAGGTCGAATAACTCCTTGGCTTTTTCCTCCCGGAGGAACACCTTTTTCTGGACTATGCCCAGAATCATTCCTAGGAACAGCAGACGTATCGTCGGAAAACAGCTGCGATTCTTGGAATATTTAGAATCCAGTCGTGCTGTCGTAGAACTACTTTAGATAGTGCTCTTCCGACCTCCAACTGTTCTCTGGAACTTGCCCTTTTCAGGATATCGTCCAAGTAAGGGATAATTTAGATGCCTTTTTTCTTTGAAGAAACATCTTTTCGGCCATTACCTTGGTAAAAGGCCCGGGGTGCCGTGGATAATTCAAACGGCATCGTCTGAAACTGATATTGACAGTTCTGTACCACGAACCAGAGGTACCCTTGTTGAGAAGGGCAAATTTGGACATGGAGGTAATCCTTGATGTCCAGGGACACCATATAGTCCCCTTTTTTCCGGTTCGCTATCACTGCTCTGAGTGACTCCATCTCGATTTGAACCTTTTATGTAAGTGTTCAAAGATTTCAGTTTAGACTATGTCTCACCAAGCCGTCTGGCGTCAGTACCACAATATAGTGTGGAAAAATAATACCCTTTTCCTTGTTGTAGGAGGGGTACTTTGACTATCACCTGCTGGATATACAGCTTGTGAATTGTTTCCAATGCTGCCTCCCTGTCGGAGGGAGCCGTTGGTAAAGCAGACTTCAGAAACCTGCGAGGAGAAGATGTCTCGACTCTCCAATCTGTACCCCTGTGATAATACTTGTACTATCTAGGGGTCAACCTGCGAGTGATCCCACTGCGCGCTGAGACTCTTGAGACTACCCCCCCACCTTGAGTCCGCTTGCACGGCCCCAGCGTCATGCTGAGGACTTGGCAGACGCGGTGGAGGGCTTCTTTTCCTGGGAAGGGGCTGCCTGCTGCAGTCTACTTCCCTTACCTCTATGTCTGGGCAGATATGACTGGCCTTTTGCCTGCATGCCCTCATGGGAAAGGAAGGATTGAGGCTGAAAAGACGGTGTCTTTTTCAGCTGAGATGTAACTTGGGGTAAAAAGGTTGGATTTCCCAGCTGTTGCCGTGGTCCCCAGGTCCGATGGACCGACCCCAACTAACTCCTTCCCTTTATACGGCAATACTTCCATGTGCCGTATGGGATCTGTATCACCTGACCACTTTCGTGTCCATGACATCTTCTGGGTGATATGGACAACGTACTTATCTTGATGCCAGAGAGCAAATATCCCTCTGTGCATCTCACGTACATATATATAGAATGCATCCTATTAAATGCTCTATATGAATAAAATATTTTCAGTCAGGGAATCCGACCAAGCCAACCCAGCACTGCATCTCCAGGCTGATGGCGATCGCTGGTCGCAGTATAACCACCGTATGTGTGTATATACTTTTTAGGATATCTTTCCAGCTTCCTATCAGCTGGCTCCTTGAGGGCGGCCGTATCTGGAGACGGTAACGCCACTTTATAAGCGTGTGAGCGCCTTATCACCCTAAGGGGTGTTTCCCAACGCGCCCTAATTTCTGGCGGGAAAGGGTATAACGCCAATATTTGCTATCGGGGTAACCCCACGCATCATCACACACTTCATTTTATTTTATCTGATTCAGGAAAAACTACAGGTAGTTTTTTTTCACTCCCACATAATACCCTTTTTTGTGGTACTTGTAGTATCAGAAATATGCAACACCTCCTTCATTGCCCTTAACGTGTGGCCCTAATGAGAAATACGTTTGTTTATTCACCGTCGACACTGGATTCAGTGTCCGTGTCTGTGTCTGTGTCGACCGACTGAGGTAAATGGGCGTTTTTAACGCCCCTGACGGTGTTTCTGAGACGCCTGGACCGGTACTAATAGTTTGTCGGCCGTCTCACGTCGTCAACCGACCTTGCAGCGTGTTGACATTCTCACGTAATTCTCTAAATAAGCCATCCATTCCGGTGTCGACTCCCTAGAGAGTGACATCACCATTACAGGCAATTTCTCCGCCTCCTCACCAACATCGTCCTCATACATGTCGACACACACGTACCGACACACAGCACACACACCGGGAATGCTCTGACAGAGGACAGGACCCACACTAGCCCTTTGGGGAGACAGAGGGAGAGTTTGCCAGCACACACCAAAACGCTATAATTATATAGGGACAACCTTATATAAGTGTTTTCCCTTATAGCATCTTTATATATATCTCAATATCGCCAAAATCAGTGCCCCCCCTCTCTGTTTTAACCCTGTTTCTGTAGTGCAGTGCAGGGGAGAGCCTGGGAGCCTTCTCTCCAGGCTTTCTGTGAGAGAAAATGGCGCTGTGTGCTGAGGAGATAGGCCCCGCCCCTTTTTCGGCGGGCTCGTCTCCCGCTATTTAGTGAATCTTGGCAGGGGTTAAATATCTCCATATAGCCTCTGGGGGCTATATGTGAGGTATTTTTCGCCAAAAAAGGTTTTCATTTGCCTCCCAGGGCGCCCCCCTCCCAGCGCCCTGCACCCTCAGTGACTGCCGTGTGAAGTGTGCTGAGAGGAAAATGGCGCACAGCTGCAGTGCTGTGCGCTACCTTTAGAAGACTGCAGGAGTCTTCAGCCGCCGATTCTGGACCTCTTCTTACTTCAGCATCTGCAAGGGGGCCGGCGGCGCGGCTCCGGTGACCATCCAGGCTGTACCTGTGATCGTCCCTCTGGAGCTGATGTCCAGTAGCCAAGAAGCCAATCCATCCTGCACGCAGGTGAGTTCACTCCTTCTCCCCTAAGTCCCTCGTTGCAGTGATCCTGTTGCCAGCAGGACTCACTGTAAAATAAAAAACCTAAGCTAAACTTTCTCTAAGCAGCTCTTTAGGAGAGCCACCTAGATTGCACCCTTCTCGGCCGGGCACAAAAATCTAACTGGAGTCTGGAGGAGGGTCATAGGGGGAGGAGCCAGTGCACACCACCTGATCGGAAAGCTTTACTTTTTGTGCCCTGTCTCCTGCGGAGCCGCTATTCCCCATGGTCCTTTCAGGAACCCCAGCATCCACAAGGACGATAGAGAAATATGATTGTGCATACCTTCCAACATGACCTATTCCAGGAGACACAAAATGATCTCTACCTGGACTTACCTCTTAATATATGATTGGTGCCACCTGTGTTGAACTATTTAATAGATAAGAAAGGTATTTCAATAGAGGTGATTGCAATCATAACTTAAGAAGGAAATCCAGATAGAGAGCATTGTGTCCCTCCCGGAATGGGTCATACTAGGATGTATGGATTGTGTATATTCAATTTAAACTAAAGGTGAAATTTAAACTAATAATTTAATAATGCCTGGGTACTGGATATAGCTCAATCTAATTGACACAACTATTTTATCAAATTTTCTTGTAGTGGAACAAAGAAAACAATACACATAGAAAAATTAAATCTATAATTTATCTTGTCACATGCAAGAATAGCAGCAGCCTCTGTACTACTTACACACTGGGAAAGGACTCAGGATCCTCATTAGATAACAGGTTACACAGGACCCAGACACCCAGTCAGGGAGGAGGAGAAGCTGTTATCCCTGGGTCACTTACAGCTCTCTCCACCCTCCTATCTCTCCTCAGGTCGGAAAGCTGCCTGTACATCATACTGTCCTGCTCGCTTTCTATCTGTCTGGTTCTGCTGCTGCATAATGGGGGTTACTCAGAGTTGTTAGCAAATCATAAAAAGCACACTAATGGGCAAAACCATGTTGCACTGCAGGTGGGGCAGATGTAACATGTGCAGAGAGAGTTAGATTTGGGTGGGGTGTGTTCAAACTGAAATCTAAATTGCAGTGTAAAAATAAAGCAGCCAGTATTTACCCTGCACAGAAACAAAATAACCCACCCAAATCTAACTCTATCTGAACGTTACATCTGCCCCACCAGCAGTGCAGCATGGTTTTGCCCAACTGCTAAATTTTTTTGGTTTGCTAACAACTCTGAATAACCCCCAAAAGGGAAAGCTAGAGATGTCAGTGTCCACTGAACCCCTGACACGGGGCCTAGGGTACAGTATGCCATATGCCCTACCTTAATCTGGTTATGGGGGGAGGGCAAAATTGGCAGCTACCAAGGGCACAGGGCAGCTGTCCTGTGGCACCTGCATTTGTCTTGTAGGGTGCTCTGCAGCCTAGGGAGCTGCAGCAGAGCGGCCGAATAGTCCTTAGGGTGCTTCTTCCTGTACTTGGTGGCAAGACCTCTTCCTTGTGACGTCATGGCATCACATGTTCAGGGGCAAGGACTGCATACATTGTGGATTATCGTCCTGCTACGGCCCATACACATTCTAATTAGAGATGAGCGGGTTCGGTTTCTCTGAAACCGAACCCGCACGAACTTCATGTTTTTTTTCACGGGTCCGAGCAGACTCGGATCCTCCCGCCTTGCTCGGTTAACCCGAGCGCGCCCGAACGTCATCATGACGCTGTCGGATTCTCGCGAGACTCGGATTCTATATAAGGAGCCGCGCGTCGCCGCCATTTTCACACGTGCATTGAGATTGATAGGGAGAGGACGTGGCTGGCGTCCTCTCCATTAGAAATTAGATTAGAAGAGAGAGAGAGAGATTGTGCAGAGTCAGACCGAGTTTACCACAGTGACCAGTGCAGTTGTTGTTAGTTAACTTTTATTTATTTTAATATAATATATCCGTTCTCTGCTATATCCGTTCTCTGCCTGAAAAAAAACGATACACAGCAGCAGCCAGTCACACAGTGTGACTCAGTCTGTGTGCACTCAGCTCAGCCCAGTGTGCTGCACATCAATGTATAAAAGGCAAAGCTTATAATAATTGTGGGGGAGACTGGGGAGCACTGCAGGTTGTTATAGCAGGAGCCCCCAGGAGTACATAATATTATATTAATTTAAAATTAAACAGTGCACACTTTTGCTGCAGGAGTGCCACTGCCAGTGTGACTAGTGGTGACCAGTGCCTGACCACCAGTATAGTAGTATATTGTTGTATGTATTGTATACTATCTCTTTATCAACCAGTCTATATTAGCAGCAGACACAGTACAGTGCGGTAGTTCACGGCTGTGGCTACCTCTGTGTCGGCAGTCGGAACTCGGCAGGCAGTCCGTCCATCCATAATTGTATTACAATATATACCACCTAACCGTGGTATTTTTTTTTCTTTCTTTATACCGTCGTCATAGTGTCATACTAGTTGTTACGAGTATACTACTATCTCTTTATCAACCAGTGTACAGTGCGGTAGTTCACGGCTGTGGCTACCTCTGTGTCGGCAGTCGGCAGGCAGTCCGTCCATCCATAATTGTATTATTATTATAATATATACCACCTAACCGTGGTTTTTTTTTCATTCTTTATACCGTCATAGTGTCATACTAGTTGTTACGAGTATACTACTATCTCTTTATCAACCAGTGTACAGTGCGGTAGTTCACGGCTGTGGCTACCTCTGTGTCGGCAGTCGGCAGGCAGTCCGTCCATCCATAATTGTATTATTATTATAATATATACCACCTAACCGTGGTTTTTTTTTCATTCTTTATACCGTCGTCATAGTGTCATACTAGTTGTTACGAGTATACTACTATCTCTTTATCAACCAGTGTACAGTGCGGTAGTTCACGGCTGTGGCTACCTCTGTGTCGGCAGTCGGCAGGCAGTCCGTCCATCCATAATTGTATTATTATTATAATATATACCACCTAACCGTGGTTTTTTTTTCATTCTTTATACCGTCGTCATAGTGTCATACTAGTTGTTACGAGTATACTACTATCTCTTTATCAACCAGTGTACAGTGCGGTAGTTCACGGCTGTGGCTACCTCTGTGTCGGCAGTCGGCAGGCAGTCCGTCCATCCATAATTGTATTATTATTATAATATATACCACCTAACTGTGGTATTTTTTTTTCTTTCTTTATACCGTCGTCATAGTGTCATACTAGTTGTTACGAGTATACTACTATCTCTTTATCAACCAGTGTACAGTGCGGTAGTTCACGGCTGTGGCTACCTTTGTGTCGGCAGTCGGCAGGCAGTCCGTCCATCCATAATTGTATTATTATTATAATATATACCACCTAACCGTGGTTTTTTTTTCATTCTTTATACCGTCATAGTGTCATACTAGTTGTTACGAGTATACTACTATCTCTTTATCAACCAGTGTACAGTGCGGTAGTTCACGGCTGTGGCTACCTCTGTGTCGGCAGTCGGCAGGCAGTCCGTCCATCCATAATTGTATTATTATTATAATATATACCACCTAACCGTGGTTTTTTTTTCTTTCTTTATACCGTCGTCATAGTGTCATACTAGTTGTTACGAGTATACTACTATCTCTTTATCAACCAGTGTACAGTGCGGTAGTTCACGGCTGTGGCTACCTCTGTGTCGGCAGTCGGCAGGCAGTCCGTCCATCCATAATTGTATTATTATTATAATATATACCACCTAACCGTGGTTTTTTTTTCATTCTTTATACCGTCGTCATAGTGTCATACTAGTTGTTACGAGTATACTACTATCTCTTTATCAACCAGTGTACAGTGCGGTAGTTCACGGCTGTGGCTACCTCTGTGTCGGCAGTCGGCAGGCAGTCCGTCCATCCATAATTGTATTATTATTATAATATATACCACCTAACCGTGGTTTTTTTATACCACCTAACCGTGGCAGTCCGTCCATAATTGTATACTAGTATCCAATCCATCCATCTCCATTGTTTACCTGAGGTGCCTTTTAGTTCTGCCTATAAAATATGGAGAACAAAAAAGTTGAGGTTCCAAAATTAGGGAAAGATCAAGATCCACTTCCACCTCGTGCTGAAGCTGCTGCCACTAGTCATGGCCGAGACGATGAAATGCCAGCAACGTCGTCTGCCAAGGCCGATGCCCAATGTCATAGTACAGAGCATGTCAAATCCAAAACACCAAATATCAGAAAAAAAAGGACTCCAAAACCTAAACTAAAATTGTCGGAGGAGAAGCGTAAACTTGCCAATATGCCATTTACCACACGGAGTGGCAAGGAACGGCTGAGGCCCTGGCCTATGTTCATGGCTAGTGGTTCAGCTTCACATGAGGATGGAAGCACTCAGCCTCTCGCTAGAAAAATGAAACGACTCAAGCTGGCAAAAGCACAGCAAAGAACTGTGCGTTCTTCGAAATCCCAAATCCACAAGGAGAGTCCAATTGTGTCGGTTGCGATGCCTGACCTTCCCAACACTGGATGTGAAGAGCATGCGCCTTCCACCATTTGCACGCCCCCTGCAAGTGCTGGAAGGAGCACCCGCAGTCCAGTTCCTGATAGTGAGATTGAAGATGTCAGTGTTGAAGTCCACCAGGATGAGGAGGATATGGGTGTTGCTGGCGCTGGGGAGGAAATTGACAAGGAGGATTCTGATGGTGAGGTGGTTTGTTTAAGTCAGGCACCCGGGGAGACACCTGTTGTCCGTGGGACGAATATGGCCGTTGACATGCCAGGTGAAAATACCAAAAAAATCAGCTCTTCGGTGTGGAGGTATTTCACCAGAAATGCGGACAACAGGTGTCAAGCCGTGTGTTCCCTTTGTCAAGCTGTAATAAGTAGGGGTAAGGACGTTAACCACCTCGGAACATCCTCCCTTATACGTCACCTGCAGCGCATTCATAATAAGTCAGTGACAAGTTCAAAAACTTTGGGTGACAGCGGAAGCACTCCACTGACCAGTAAATCCCTTCCTCTTGTAACCAAGCTCACGCAAACCACCCCACCAACTCCCTCAGTGTCAATTTCCTCCTTCCCCAGGAATGCCAATAGTCCTGCAGGCCATGTCACTGGCAATTCTGACGATTCCTCTCCTGCCTGGGATTCCTCCGATGCATCCTTGCGTGTAACGCCTACTGCTGCTGGCGCTGCTGTTGTTGCTGCTGGGAGTCGATGGTCATCCCAGAGAGGAAGTCGTAAGACCACTTTTACTACTTCCACCAAGCAATTGACTGTCCAACAGTCATTTGCGAGGAAGATTAAATATCACAGCAGTCATCCTACTGCAAAGCGGATAACTGAGGCCTTGACATCCTGGGTGGTGAGAAACGTGGTTCCGGTATCCATCATTACTGCAGAGCCAACTAAAGACTTGTTGGAGGTACTGTGTCCCCGGTACCAAATACCATCTAGGTTCCATTTCTCTAGGGTTGCGATACCGAAAATGTACACAGACCTCAGAAAAAGAGTCACCAGTGTCCTAAAAAATGCAGCTGTACCCAATGTCCACTTAACCACGGACATGTGGACAAGTGGAGCAGGGCAGGGTCAGGACTATATGACTGTGACAGCCCACTGGGTAGATGTATGGACTCCCGCCGCAAGAACAGCAGCGGCGGCACCAGTAGCAGCATCTCGCAAACGCCAACTCGTTCCTAGGCAGGCTACGCTTTGTATCACCGGTTTCCAGAATACGCACACAGCTGAAAACCTCTTACGGCAACTGAGGAAGATCATCGCGGAATGGCTTACCCCAATTGGACTCTCCTGTGGATTTGTGGCATCGGACAACGCCAGCAATATTGTGCGTGCATTACATCTGGGCAAATTCCAGCACGTCCCATGTTTTGCACATACCTTGAATTTGGTGGTGCAGAATTTTTTAAAAAACGACAGGGGCGTGCAAGAGATGCTGTCGGTGGCCAGAAAAATTGCGGGACACTTTCGGCGTACAGGCAGCACGTACAGAAGACTGGAGCACCACCAAAAACGCCTGAACCTGCCCTGCCATCATCTGAAGCAGGAGGTGGTAACGAGGTGGAATTCAACCCTCTATATGCTTCAGAGGTTGGAGGAGCAGCAAAAGGCCATTCAAGCCTATACAACTGACCACGATATAGGAGGTGGAATGCACCTGTCTCAAGCGCAGTGGAGAATGATTTCAACGTTGTGCAAGGTTCTGCAACCTTTTGAACTTGCCACACGTGAAGTCAGTTCAGACACTGCCAGCCTGAGTCAGGTCATTCCCCTCATCAGGCTTTTGCAGAAGAAGCTGGAGACATTGAAGGAGGAGCTAAGACAGAGCGATTCCGCTAGGCATGTGGGACTTGTGGATGGAGCCCTTAATTCGCTTAACAAGGATTCACGGGTGGTCAATCTGTTGAAATCAGAGCACTACATTTTGGCCACCGTGCTCGATCCTAGATTTAAAACCTACCTTGGATCTCTCTTTCCGGCGCACACAAGTCTGCTGGGTTTCAAAGACCTGCTGGTGAGAAAATTGTCAAGTCAAGCGGAACGCGACCTGTCAACATCTCCTCCTTCACATTCTCCCGCAACTGGGGGTGCGAGGAAAAGGCTCAGAATTCCGAGCCCACCCGCTGGCGGTGATGCAGGGCAGTCTGGAGCGACTGCTGATGCTGACATCTGGTCCGGACTGAAGGACCTGACAACCATTACGGACATGTCGTCTACTGTCACTGCATATGATTCTATCACCATTGATAGAATGGTGGAGGATTATATGAGTGACCGCATCCAAGTAGGCACGTCACACAGTCCGTACTTATACTGGCAGGAAAAAGAGGCAATTTGGAGGCCCTTGCACAAACTGGCTTTATTCTACCTAAGTTGCCCTCCCACAAGTGTGTACTCCGAAAGAGTGTTTAGTGCCGCCGCTCACCTTGTCAGCAATCGGCGTACGAGGTTACATCCAGAAAATGTGGAGAAGATGATGTTCATTAAAATGAATTATAATCAATTCCTCCGCGGAGACATTGACCAGCAGCAATTGCCTCCACAAAGTACACAGGGAGCTGACATGGTGGATTCCAGTGGGGACGAATTGATAATCTGTGAGGAGGGGGATGTACACGGTGATATATCGGAGGATGATGATGAGGTGGACATCTTGCCTCTGTAGAGCCAGTTTGTGCAAGGAGAGATTAATTGCTTCTTTTTTGGTGGGGGTCCAAACCAACCCGTCATTTCAGTCACAGTCGTGTGGCAGACCCTGTCACTGAAATGATGGGTTGGTTAAAGTGTGCATGTCCTGTTTTGTTTATACAACATAAGGGTGGGTGGGAAGGGCCCAAGGACAATTCCATCTTGCACCTCTTTTTTCTTTTATTTTTCTTTGCGTCATGTGCTGTTTGGGGAGGGTTTTTTGGAAGGGACATCCTGCGTGACACTGCAGTGCCACTCCTAGATGGGCCCGGTGTTTGTGTCGGCCACTAGGGTCGCTTATCTTTCTCACACAGCTACCTCATTGCGCCTCTTTTTTTCTTTGCGTCATGTGCTGTTTGGGGAGGGTTTTTTGGAAGGGACATCCTGCGTGACACTGCAGTGCCACTCCTAGATGGGCCCGGTGTTTGTGTCGGCCACTAGGGTCGCTTATCTTTCTCACACAGTCAGCTACCTCATTGCGCCTCTTTTTTTCTTTGCGTCATGTGCTGTTTGGGGAGGGTTTTTTGGAAGGGACATCCTGCGTGACACTGCAGTGCCACTCCTAGATGGGCCCGGTGTTTGTGTCGGCCACTAGGGTCGCTTATCTTACTCACACAGCGACCTCGGTGCAAATTTTAGGACTAAAAATAATATTGTGAGGTGTGATGTGTTCAGAATAGGCTGAAAATGAGTGTAAATTATGTTTTTTGAGGTTAATAATACTTTGGGATCAAAATTACCCCCAAATTCTATGATTTAAGCTGTTTTTTAGGGTTTTTTGAAAAAAACACCCGAATCCAAAACACACCCGAATCCGACAAAAAAAATTCGGTGAGGTTTTGCCAAAACGCGGTCGAACCCAAAACACGGCCGCGGAACCGAACCCAAAACCAAAACACAAAACCCGAAAAATTTCCGGCGCTCATCTCTAATTCTAATAGACATATATTCACTTAGGTCCTGGTCTGCATGAGACGTATTTGCTCTAACATGCCCTCCTTGCGTGCACTCACTGACTTTGCCTACTTGAGAACCCCCAGTTCCACCTCCTTGGTCATAAATATTGAATGCAATGGAAATACGTAAGTCTCTGCATAGTCTGTGCTTTCTTCATACGCACCTTAAACGGGCTTACCTTTTACTCCGCATTAGCCCCTGCGTAGGCAAACAGTTAAAACAGGAATTTCTGGCAGGCTGACCTTATGAACAGTGTTTGCATGACCTATCTGTATAACAAGTCAATGCCATATATATTTAGATTTATCTTTTATTAATATCTAATCAGCAGCTGTTTAGAATTCTGCAGCTATGTGGAAATATGTTCCAATTTAGCTCTATTATTCATCTCTTATTTAGTTTCTTTTGTTAAATGGGAGAATTTCCCCAGGACGCCATTCTCGTCACTGACTGCGAAGCGTTGATATCATCTTGTTTATTTGGCTAATCTTATGTAAGGTTCCAGGCTGCGCATGGATGGGACTATTTATCCAACTTGTGAATACATGAAGTGATTTAGCTGGGCATATATGGCTCTGCAATTAAAATGTGTTTATGGCTAGAGCATAAATCAAGAAGGAGCGTTCATGGAGCCAGTGCTGTAAGAATAACACATGACGCATGATTTGGTTAAATAGATTATTGCTTGAAAATCCAGCTTTAAACACTGAGCGAACCAAAACAGGAGAAGACACTATTATCACTGGCTGGTGCGTGCGTCTCATGCATTGTTCAGTGGGAGGCCGGAGGGGATTTGGAATTCCCAGGAATGGTAGATCAGGTGAACAGAATTACAGTGAGTATACGCACACATGGTGATATATAAATTGTGTTATGCAAACTTGTCTGTCAAAATATTTTGGCCGGGATGTAATGAAGTTTGAGTTCAGCGGCTGTGCAGAATACTGGTCAAACGCTGACTCTTTTTTGAAAGCGGCAATCATTTACAGGACATGGTTTAGCCTTGTAAATGAACGCCTCTTTAAAAAAAAAGTCTGAGTTCAGCCAGCATACCGTACTTGCCTACTTTTGAAAGAACATTTCAGGGAGATTGTGAAAGTAACACCTATAAGTGCGGGCGTGTACTGCTACATCTAAGAGGCGTGTTATAAAAATGACTTATACATCCAAGTGTAAATGAGCCCCAAAGTTAATAAGATCTACTTGTTGAAGAACAGACACTGATATTTTTCAGGATTTGTTTGTGTATTTTGTTTTACAAGAGGTTTCATATGCTGTGGCTACGAGAAACCTTATTTAAAATGCATGTAGCCATAGGGATCATTGGGGCAGATGTATTAACCTGGAGAAGGCATAAGGGAGTGATAAACAAGTGATAAATGCAAGGTAATAAATGCACCAGCCAATCAGCTCCTAACTGTTCATTTACATATTGGAGCTGATTGGCTAGTGTGTTTATCACCTTGCATTTATCACTGGTTTATCACTTCCTTATGCCTTCTCCAGGTTAATACATCTTCCCCATTGTGCCATAACCAATGCAAGGAAATGGCACTGATGAACCCACTTGAATATATCTCTGATATCTTTTGTTTCTCCAAGAATGTAACAGCTGCATAATGGGGATACGGTGAAATCAGGGAGATTGCATTTCTATTCAGGGAGTCAGGGAGATTGCTACTATTTCAGGGAGTCTCCTGCAGAATGAGGGAGGGTAGGTAACTATGCAGCATACCGTACGACCGGACTTCATAGCATCCCACCCATTGTCTGCAACTTTTAGCTGGATACTGAGCCTGATTCATAGATATACGCTAGAGGCACCATAGTTGCGTTTTTAACTCAGTGGCTGAGCTAAAAGATGCAAAAGCCACAGGAGGCGTCTTATATAGAAGCCACCCACTGGCAGCTACTGCGATCCGCTTGCTGCGTCCAAAGACATGCGACATCTGAGTAACCCTGACATTACTCAGGATATCTGACAAAACCGCGCAGCCAGGGACAGTGAAACTGCTTCCAAGGACACAGCCAGTGGCTTTGGCACTAGAGATGAGCGGGTTCGGTTCCTCGGAATCTGAACCCGCCCGAACTTCAGGGTTTTTAACACGGGTCCGAGCAGGCTCGGATCCTCCCGCCTTGCTCGGTTAACCCGAGCGCGCCCGAACGTCATCATCACGCTGTCGGATTCTCGCGAGGCTCGGATTCTATATAAGGAGCCGCGCGTCGCCGCCATTTTCACACGTGCATTGAGAGTCATAGGGAGAGGACGTGGCTGGCGTCCTCTCCGTTTAGAGAAGAGAGAGACACAGTATTTTGGGGAGCATTATTAGGAGGAGTACTACTATACTGTATACTACTATACTACTTGCTGAAGTGATATTTATACTAGATTAGATAATAGATAGTGTGACTGTAAGTGTATTATCTGACTTGTGGGGGAGACACTGACAGTGGGGAGCAGTTAGAGTCTGAGAGCAGGACTCAGGAGTACATATAACGTACAGTGCACACTTTTGCTGCCAGAGTCAGTGCCACACTGCCATTGTTGTGACCACACTGACCACCAGTATAATAATATATTTTGTGATTGTCTGCTTAGGCCTCGGAGTACTAGTTGCAAGTTGCAACGTGACCTGAAGTGACCACCAGTTTAATAATCAATCACCACCAGTTTAATATATATATATATATATATATATATATAATTGTATATATATATATATATATATATATATATATATATATATATATATATATATAATATTGTATACCACCTACCCGTGGTTTTTTTTTTTTTCATTCTTCTTTATACATACTACTAGAGTAGCTTACTGTAGCAGTCTGCGGTGCTGTGCTGACCTGACAGTGTCCAGCAGGTCCGTCATCAGTCATTACATAATAAATATATATAGTACCTGTCCGGCTGCAGTACTAGTGATATTATATTGATTTCATCTCATTATCAATAATTTATCATCCAGTCTAGACTCTATATTAGCAGCAGACACAGTACGTTAGTCCACGGCTGTAGCTACCTCTGTGTCGGCACTCGGCAGTCCATCCATAATTGTATACCACCTACCCGTGTTTTTTTTTTTTTCTTTCTTCTTTGTACATATTACTATAGAGTATAGTAGCTTACTGTAGCAGTCTGCGGTGCTGCTGAGCTGACAGTGTCCAGCAGGTCCGTCATCAGTCATCATTACCTAATAAATATATTATCTACCTGTCCGGCTGCAGTACTAGTGATATTATATATACATACATATATATATTGATTTCATCTCATTATCAATCATCCAGTCTATATTAGCAGCAGACACAGTACGTTAGTCCATGGCTGTAGCTACCTCTGTGTCGGCACTCGGCAGTCCATCCATAATTGTATACCACCTACCCGTGTTTTTTTTTTTTCTTTCTTCTTTGTACATACTACTATAGTATAGTAGCTTACTGTAGCAGTCTGCGGTGCTGCTGAGCTGACAGTGTCCAGCAGGTCCGTCATCAGTCATCATTACCTAATAAATATATTATCTACCTGTCCGGCTGCAGTACTAGTGATATTATATATACATACATATATATATATTGATTTCATCTCATTATCAATCATCCAGTCTATATTAGCAGCAGACACAGTACGTTAGTCCACGGCTGTAGCTACCTCTGTGTCGGCACTCGGCAGTCCATCCATAATTGTATACCACCTACCCGTGGTTTTTTTTTTTCTTTCTTCTTTGTACATACTACTATAGTATAGTAGCTTACTGTAGCAGTCTGCGGTGCTGCTGAGCTGACAGTGTCCAGCAGGTCCGTCATCAGTCATCATTACCTAATAAATATATTATCTACCTGTCCGGCTGCAGTGCTAGTGATATTATATATACATACATATATATATATATATATATATATATATATATATATATTGATTTCATCTCATTATCATCCAGTCTATAGTAGCAGCAGACACAGTACGGTAGTCCACGGCTGTAGCTACCTCTGTGTCGGCACTCGGCAGTCCATCCATAATTGTATACCACCTACCCGTGGTTTTTTTTTTTTCTTTCTTCTTTGTACATACTACTATAGAGTATAGTAGCTTACTGTAGCAGTCTGCGGTGCTGCTGAGCTGACAGTGTCCAGCAGGTCCGTCATCAGTCATCATTACCTAATAAATATATTATCTACCTGTCCGGCTGCAGTACTAGTGATATTATATATACATACATATATATATATTGATTTCATCTCATTATCATCCAGTCTATATTAGCAGCAGACACAGTACGGTAGTCCACGGCTGTAGCTACCTCTGTGTCGGCACTCGGCAGTCCATCCATAATTGTATACCACCTACCCGTGGTTTTTTTTTTTTCTTTCTTCTTTGTACATACTACTATAGAGTATAGTAGCTTACTGTAGCAGTCTGCGGTGCTGCTGAGCTGACAGTGTCCAGCAGGTCCGTCATCAGTCATCATTACCTAATAAATATATTATCTACCTGTCCGGCTGCAGTACTAGTGATATTATATATACATACATATATATATTGATTTCATCTCATTATCAATCATCCAGTCTATATTAGCAGCAGACACAGTACGTTAGTCCACGGCTGTAGCTACCTCTGTGTCGGCACTCGGCAGTCCATCCATAATTGTATACCACCTACCCGTGGTTTTTTTTTTCTTTCTTCTATGTACATACTACTATAGTATAGTAGCTTACTGTAGCAGTCTGCGGTGCTGCTGAGCTGACAGTGTCCAGCAGGTCCGTCATCAGTCATCATTACCTAATAAATATATTATCTACCTGTCCGGCTGCAGTACTAGTGATATTATGTATACATACATATATATATATTGATTTCATCTCATTATCAATCATCCAGTCTATATTAGCAGCAGACACAGTACGTTAGTCCACGGCTGTAGCTACCTCTGTGTCGGCACTCGGCAGTCCATCCATAATTGTATACCACCTACCCGTGGTTTTTTTTTTCTTTCTTCTTTGTACATACTACTATAGTATAGTAGCTTACTGTAGCAGTCTGCGGTGCTGCTGAGCTGACAGTGTCCAGCAGGTCCGTCATCAGTCATCATTACCTAATAAATATATTATCTACCTGTCCGGCTGCAGTGCTAGTGATATTATATATACATACATATATATATATATATATATATATTGATTTCATCTCATTATCATCCAGTCTATAGTAGCAGCAGACACAGTACGGTAGTCCACGGCTGTAGCTACCTCTGTGTCGGCACTCGGCAGTCCATCCATAATTGTATACCACCTACCCGTGGTTTTTTTTTTCTTTCTTCTTTGTACATACTACTATAGTATAGTAGCTTACTGTAGCAGTCTGCGGTGCTGCTGAGCTGACAGTGTCCAGCAGGTCCGTCATCAGTCATCATTACCTAATAAATATATTATCTACCTGTCCGGCTGCAGTACTAGTGATATTATATATACATACATATATATATTGATTTCATCTCATTATCAATCATCCAGTCTATATTAGCAGCAGACACAGTACGTTAGTCCACGGCTGTAGCTACCTCTGTGTCGGCACTCGGCAGTCCATCCATAATTGTATACCACCTACCCGTGGTTTTTTTTTTTTCTTTCTTTGTACATACTACTATAGTATAGTAGCTTACTGTAGCAGTCTGCGGTGCTGCTGAGCTGACAGTGTCCAGCAGGTCCGTCATCAGTCATCATTACCTAATAAATATATTATCTACCTGTCCGGCTGCAGTACTAGTGATATTATATATACATACATATATATATATTGATTTCATCTCATTATCATCCAGTCTATATTAGCAGCAGACACAGTACGTTAGTCCACGGCTGTAGCTACCTCTGTGTCGGCACTCGGCAGTCCATCCATAAGTATACTAGTATCCATCCATCTCCATTGTTTACCTGAGGTGCCTTTTAGTTGTGCCTATTAAAATATGGAGAACAAAAATGTTGAGGTTCCAAAATTAGGGAAAGATCAAGATCCACTTCCACCTCGTGCTGAAGCTGCTGCCACTAGTCATGGCCGAGACGATGAAATGCCAGCAACGTCGTCTGCCAAGGCCGATGCCCAATGTCATAGTACAGAGCATGTCAAATCCAAAACACCAAATATCAGTAAAAAAAGGACTCCAAAACCTAAAATAAAATTGTCGGAGGAGAAGCGTAAACTTGCCAATATGCCATTTACCACACGGAGTGGCAAGGAACGGCTGAGGCCCTGGCCTATGTTCATGGCTAGTGGTTCAGCTTCACATGAGGATGGAAGCACTCAGCCTCTCGCTAGAAAAATGAAAAGACTCAAGCTGGCAAAAGCAGTAGCACCGCAAAGAACTGTGCGTTCTTCGAAATCCCAAATCCACAAGGAGAGTCCGACTCCAATTGTGTCGGTTGCGATGCCTGACCTTCCCAACACTGGACGTGAAGAGCATGCGCCTTCCACCATTTGCACGCCCCCTGCAAGTGCTGGAAGGAGCACCCGCAGTCCAGTTCCTGATAGTCAGATTGAAGATGTCAGTGTTGAAGTACACCAGGATGAGGAGGATATGGGTGTTGCTGGCGCTGGGGAGGAAATTGACCAGGAGGATTCTGATGGTGAGGTGGTTTGTTTAAGTCAGGCACCCGGGGAGACACCTGTTGTCCGTGGGAGGAATATGGCCACTGACATGCCTGGTGAAAATACCAAAAAAATCAGCTCTTCGGTGTGGAAGTATTTCAACAGAAATGCGGACAACAGGTGTCAAGCCGTGTGTTGCCTTTGTCAAGCTGTAATAAGTAGGGGTAAGGACGTTAACCACCTCGGAACATCCTCCCTTATACGTCACCTGCAGCGCATTCATAATAAGTCAGTGACAAGTTCAAAAACTTTGAGTGACAGCGGAAGCAGTCCACTGACCAGTAAATCCCTTCCTCTTGTAACCAAGCTCACGCAAACCACCCCACCAACTCCCTCAGTGTCAATTTCCTCCTTCCCCAGGAATGCCAATAGTCCTGCAGGCCATGTCACTGGCAATTCTGACGATTCCTCTCCTGCCTGGGTTTCCTCCTGTGCATCCTTGCGTGTAACGCCTACTGCTGCTGGCGCTGCTGTTGTTGCTGCTGGGAGTCGATGGTCATCCCAGAGGGGAAGTCGTAAGACCACTTTTACTACTTCCACCAAGCAATTGACTGTCCAACAGTCCTTTGCGAGGAAGATGAAATATCACAGCAGTCATCCTACTGCAAAGCGGATAACTGAGGCCTTGGCATCCTGGGTGGTGAGAAACGTGGTTCCGGTATCCATCATTACTGCAGAGCCAACTAGAGACTTGTTGGAGGTACTGTGTCCCCGGTACCAAATACCATCTAGGTTCCATTTCTCTAGGCAGGCGATACCGAAAATGTACACAGACCTCAGAAAAAGAGTCACCAGTGTCCTAAAAAATGCAGCTGTACCCAATGTCCACTTAACCACGGACATGTGGACAAGTGGAGCAGGGCAGGGTCAGGACTATATGACTGTGACAGCCCACTGGGTAGATGTATGGACTCCCGCCGCAAGAACAGCAGCGGCGGCACCAGTAGCAGCATCTCGCAAACGCCAACTCTTTCCTAGGCAGGCTACGCTTTGTATCACCGGTTTCCAGAATACGCACACAGCTGAAAACCTCTTACGGCAACTGAGGAAGATCATCGCGGAATGGCTTACCCCAATTGGACTCTCCTGTGGATTTGTGGCATCGGACAACGCCAGCAATATTGTGTGTGCATTAAATATGGGCAAATTCCAGCACGTCCCATGTTTTGCACATACCTTGAATTTGGTGGTGCAGAATTATTTAAAAAACGACAGGGGCGTGCAAGAGATGCTGTCGGTGGCCAGAAGAATTGCGGGACACTTTCGGCGTACAGGCACCACGTACAGAAGACTGGAGCACCACCAAAAACTACTGAACCTGCCCTGCCATCATCTGAAGCAAGAAGTGGTAACGAGGTGGAATTCAACCCTCTATATGCTTCAGAGGTTGGAGGAGCAGCAAAAGGCCATTCAAGCCTATACAATTGAGCACGATATTGGAGGTGGAATGCACCTGTCTCAAGCGCAGTGGAGAATGATTTCAACGTTGTGCAAGGTTCTGATGCCCTTTGAACTTGCCACACGTGAAGTCAGTTCAGACACTGCCAGCCTGAGTCAGGTCATTCCCCTCATCAGGCTTTTGCAGAAGAAGCTGGAGACATTGAAGGAGGAGCTAACACGGAGCGATTCCGCTAGGCATGTGGGACTTGTGGATGGAGCCCTTAATTCGTTCGCTTAACAAGGATTCACGGGTGGTCAATCTGTTGAAATCAGAGCACTACATTTTGGCCACCGTGCTCGATCCTAGATTTAAAGCCTACCTTGGATCTCTCTTTCCGGCAGACACAAGTCTGCTGGGGTTGAAAGACCTGCTGGTGAGAAAATTGTCAAGTCAAGCGGAACGCGACCTGTCAACATCTCCTCCTTCACATTCTCCCGCAACTGGGGGTGCGAGGAAAAGGCTCAGAATTCCGAGCCCACCCGCTGGCGGTGATGCAGGGCAGTCTGGAGCGACTGCTGATGCTGACATCTGGTCCGGACTGAAGGACCTGACAACGATTACGGACATGTCGTCTACTGTCACTGCATATGATTCTCTCAACATTGAAAGAATGGTGGAGGATTATATGAGTGACCGCATCCAAGTAGGCACGTCACACAGTCCGTACTTATACTGGCAGGAAAAAGAGGCAATTTGGAGGCCCTTGCACAAACTGGCTTTATTCTACCTAAGTTGTCCTCCCACAAGTGTGTACTCCGAAAGAGTGTTTAGTGCCGCCGCTCACCTTGTCAGCAATCGGCGTACGAGGTTACATCCAGAAAATGTGGAGAAGATGATGTTCATTATAATGAATTATAATCAATTCCTCCGTGGAGACATTGACCAGCAGCAATTGCCTCCACAAAGTACACAGGGAGCTGAGATGGTGGATTCCAGTGGGGACGAATTGATAATCTGTGAGGAGGGGGATGTACACGGTGATATATCGGAGGATGATGATGAGGTGGACATCTTGCCTCTGTAGAGCCAGTTTGTGCAAGGAGAGATTAATTGCTTCTTTTTTGGTGGGGGTCCAAACCAACCCGTCATTTCAGTCACAGTCGTGTGGCAGACCCTGTCACTGAAATGATGGGTTGGTTAAAGTGTGCATGTCCTGTTTATACAACATAAGGGTGGGTGGGAGGGCCCAAGGACAATTCCATCTTGCACCTCTTTTTTCTTTAATTTTTCTTTGCGTCATGTGCTGTTTGTGGAATGTTTTTTGGAAGGGCCATCCTGCGTGACACTGCAGTGCCACTCCTAGATGGGCACGGTGTTTGTGTCGGCCACTAGGGTCGCTTATCTTACTCACACAGCTACCTCATTGCGCCTCTTTTTTTCTTTGCGTCATGTGCTGTTTGGGGAGGGTTTTTTGGAAGGGCCATCCTGCGTGACACTGCAGTGCCACTCCTAGATGGGCCCGGTGTTTGTGTCGGCCACTAGGGTCGCTTATCTTACTCACACAGCTACCTCATTGTGCCTCTTTTTTTCTTTGCGTCATCTGCTGTTTGGGGAGGGTTTTTTGGAAGGGCCATCCTGCGTGACACTGCAGTGCCACTCCTAGATGGGCCCGGTGTTTGTGTCGGCCACTAGGGTCGCTTATCTTACTCACACAGCTACCTCATTGCGCCTCTTTTTTTCTTTGCATCATGTGCTGTTTGGGGAGGGTTTTTTGGAAGGGACATCCTGCGTGACACTGCAGTGCCACTCCTAGATGGGCCCGGTGTTTGTGTCGGCCACTAGGGTCGCTTAGCTTAGTCATCCAGCGACCTAGGTGCAAATTTTAGGACTAAAAATAATATTGTGAGGTGTGAGGTATTCAGAATAGACTGAAAATGAGTGTAAATTATGGTTTTTGAGGTTAATAATAATATGGGATCAAAATGACCCCCAAATTCTATGATTTAAGCTGTTTTTTAGTGTTTTTAAAAAAAAACACCCGAATCCAAAACACACCCGAATCCGACAAAAAAAATTCGGTGAGGTTTTGCCAAAACGCGGTCGAACCCAAAACACGGCCGCGGAACCGAACCCAAAACCAAAACACAAAACCCGAAAAATTTCCGGCGCTCATCTCTATTTGGCACACCCAGAAAATGGTCCTGACCCCCCCCCCACCTCCCCTGTTTTCTGAATCAGTCCACCTACACGCACCCAAATGGCTGCAGGCTGTCACTCACCAGATGTCTGCAGCCACGCTGCGACCGACATAGCAGGACCTGATCAGCACATGCGCATAATATTAAACATTTGAGATTTGCAGAAATGTAAATCTCTGAATCAGGCCCCATTATATGTAAAATTTAAACTAAATGTAAAATGGTTTTATCAGTAAATGTCAACTGTTGAAGCAAATAGGGGATCATTCCGAGTTGATCGTAGCTGTGCTAAATTTAGCACAGCTACGATCATGAACTCAGACATGCGGTGGGACACCCCGAATGTCAGTGCCGCCCCCCCCCCCCCCCGCAGAAGTGCAATGGCATCGCACAGCGGCGATGCCTTTGCACTTCAAGAGTGGGTCCCGGCCAGCGCAGCTTTAGCGTGCTGGCTGGGAGCTACTTATCGCTCCCCGGCCCGCAGCGGCTGCGTGTGACGTCACCAGCCGCTGCTGGCCACTCCCGCACAGTCCGGCCATGCCTGCGTTGGCCGGACTGCGCCCACGAAACGGCGGCCAAAAGCAGCCGTTTCACCCCCTCCCGCTCATCGACCGCCTCTGCCTGTCAATCAGGCAGAGGCGATCGTAGCACAGCAACTGGCGGCCATGCACTGGCGCACTGCGGCGCCAGCGCATGTGTGGTTCTGACCCGATCGCTACGCTGCGAAAAACTGCAACGCGCAATCGTTTCAGAATGACCCCCAATGTTCCCAGTGGTGCACAAACTTTTCTGGATCACGGCTCCCTAGAGTATCAGAATTTTTTTCACGGCACCCCCAGACCAAAAGTTTCTTATTGAGAAATTCGGAAAAAAAATATTAACTTAAGTAAATTGTGTTTATATTCAGTGGCGGATCTAGGGGGGGGGGGGGGGCACTCGGGCCCGTGCCCCCCCCCCTATCATTTGTGACTAGTGAAATCGGAGCACAGCATGATTCCGCAGCGCTGTGTCTCCGATTTCACAAGTACACATACGTGGCCAGCCAGCGCTTGGCTCTGTTCCGCCTCCGCCGGCCCACCTTGTCCAGGCACTGCAATTATCTAATAAAGGCACCGGCGGAAGCTGCGGCCGTCTGAAGGAGGAGGCCGGCGTCTCTCTCGTAACTCTGGTGTGCGCTGCCGCTGCTACAGGCCGCCTCCTCCAGTCCCCCTCCATTGCCTCCAGTAGCTGCGGTGCCGGGCATGAGACAGCGCAGTGCGTCTGTCTCTATTGAGTCACTCCTGCCACATGAAGCAGAACACCGAGCAGCCCGAGATTCAGTGAGGTAGGCGGACAGCTTCTACCTGTGAGTGAGTTTTGTACTGCAGTGCAGCGGACTCACTAGCCACAAGGTTGTGCAGGCAATCAGTTTGTGTGTGAGGCACCCAGTGTGCTTGTGTATGTGTGTGGCACCCAGTGTGTGTGGGGTGGGGGAGGCATCAAGTATGTGTGTGGCACCCAGTGTGTGTGTATGTGTGGCATCAAGTGTGCTTGTGTGTGTGTAGCATGCAACATGTGTGTGCACCTAGTGTGTGTTTGTGTGTGTGGCATCCAGTGTGTGTGTGTCACCCAGTATGTGTGTACCGTATTTGGCACCCAGTGTGCTTGGGGTGGGGGAGGCATCAAGTGTGTGTGTGGCACCCAGTGTGTGTGGGGGAGGCATCAAGTATGTGTGTGGCACCCAGTGTTTGTGGGGTGGGGGATGCATCAAGTGTGTGTGTGGCACCCAGTGTGTGTGGGGTAGAGGAGGCACCCAGTGTGTGTGTGTGTGTGTGTGTGTGTGTGAGAGTGGGGGGTGGCACCCAGTGTGTGTGTGTGTCTGTCTGTATGTATGTGGCATCCAGTGTGTGTGTGTGTGTGTGTGTGGCACCCAGTGTTTGTATTGTGTGTGTGTGTGTGTGTGTGTGTGTGTGTGTGTCTGTATGTATGTCACATCCAGTGTGCGTGGTGGGGGAGGCATCAAGTGTGTGTGTGTGTGTGTGTGTGTGTGTGTGTGTGTGTGGCACCCAGTGTCTGTAGTGTGTGTGTGTCCTTTATGTATGTGGCATCCAGTGTGTGTGTGTTGCACTCTGTGTGGGGGGTGGGACATCCAGTGTGTGTGTATGTGGCATCCAGTGTGTGGTACCCAGTGTGTGTTTCACACACTGAGCAAATCATCTTTTCTTATTAAGAATGCCCGCCAGGTGGACATGAAGGGGAGGGGCTAGGGTGTGGCTTCAATGAGGGCGTGGCTGGGGGTTGAGTTCCACCACCTCTCTTGTACCACTTTAAGCACTGCTCTCGCGGGTTTTCAACTGTTCTCACTGCCGCGACCGCTGGAATTTCTGTGACGTGCAGGAGCCGAGAGTTTAGGCGGCGCCATTTTCATGCTCAGATACTTCCTCTGAGGCGCCGTAGCAGTGAGTGAGGCTCTGGCTGGCAGCTGGCGGCTCTGCATTCTGTGGCGCCGCCCAGATGCTCCTATCGCTACTGCCCCCAGCAGCTGCAGGTGGCGATGTGTTGAGGTACCTGGCTGGACATGCTAATTATTATATCACACAATAATATATATACTCAGCATCCCACAAGTTTGTTGTCCAGGGCCCCCACAAACCTTAATCCGGCCCTGGTGGGAACACACCCCTTTTCTGGATGCGCATGCGCTGAAGGTGCACGCAAATGTACTTGCCCCTTCCATGGTGACCCCCCTGTAATTTTCCCCTGGATCCGCCCCAGTTTATATTAAAGATGAGCGGGTTCGGATTTACTCGGTTCTTAATGCCAGAATTATCGCAAGATCTTTTTCTCTGGATTTTTCTTATTGGCTAGCCAAAACACGTGACGTACATGAGCCAATAAGGAGATTCGGGTAAATCTGCTTAAAACCGAACCCGCTCATCTCTAGTTTATATGTCATCCTTTGGGTCAGTTATGTGGTGAGGGACAGGATTCGCTTCTGTTTGTCCACATATTTATGACTGGAAGTCACAAGCACTGTGTTTGCCTATTACATTGATCATAAATAATATCAGTTTATAATGGAACACTAACCCAGGACACCTCTGCAAGTGGCTGCACCATGCATGCCTCCCGATTGTGTTCATACAAAGGGTCCGATACATGTTTGTATGGAATTGCACAGCTGCAACTGTGCAATTCCGTGTCATTAAAATTCAAATGCAGCGGGAGGCGTCTGTAGGAGATAGATGCCTGCTGCATCAGAGGACACAGTTTCATATCACCATCGCGACCATCAGTCGCTATTCTTGGTGGTTATAGGTACCGGCTAGCCTGCGTAAGCTGAAGTCTACTCAGGCTGGCCGCCGGATCTGAACAACCGGGTCCAGCAGGTCTGCATCCGACGAAACAGATCCTGGACCCATAATCCGGGGCAACACACAACTACTTGCCAGGCGTTGCCCCTGTTCCACCCATGTCAATTATGCTGCTGCTGACAGGGTGCTGCAAGCGATATTGCCAGACCTTGCGCCTGTTCAGGCCCCCAAACATCGTATTTGTATGCAAACCTTTGGGTTTGCATGCAAATATGAATCAGGCCCAGAGTTACGCTTTCAGCCACACAAGAAAATCTATTGGGCAGTTCTGAGCTGTGACAGGGAGGTGGCTATTCAAAGGCACGGAGATATTCCATCTTATGGGAGTTTCACTGAAGTGGTTGTGTACACAGACCCTTAATCACATATCGGTGAGTTACGGCAGTGCCGACTTGGCAATTTGCAATGCCGGCAGGTGCAATGTGCCGTTCCGGAATGGCACATTGCGTCACTTGAATTCCCCCTGTATTTGTAAACATAGGGCTTGATTCAGAGATTTACATAAATTAGATATTTACAAAATCTTAGATGTTTAATTATTTGCCCCTGCCCAGAAGCTGCTCTGCGCATGTGCAGATCTGCTCCTGCGATGTTGGTCGCAGTGCCCCAGAAGCCGCAGCATTGATTGACATGCCACCGGCGTTGGGGGTGAGGACTGGGCATATCGAAACCTATGGCTGCGTCCTTGGATGCCGCTTCACTGGCCCCAGCGGCGTGATTTGGTCGGCATCCTGAGGTGGGGGTTACACAGATGTCCAGTTGATCCAATTCTCCGTACAGTCACAGATCATACTGACAACAGAAAAGATGCTAGATAATGATTTCTTTATTATGCAACAAGAAAGCAGTGTAATGCACTAACCAACTGTACATAATAGCCAGACAGATCAACTATTCTCCCAAGGGTACCCTCACCCACCTAACAGCTAGTGGTCACCTTAGCTATGTCAGACAGATGCATCCTTAGTATGCCTCCCTTGTTTGAGTCAGACTACTGGCCAAATTGTTCACTAGAGAATGGACATCAGTAACTCTCCTTGGTAGATACACTGGGATCTCCAAACCATGGGCTTCTCCTGATGAAGATGTTAATGCAGGCATGTCAACATTGGGTTCACCTCCTGACAATCCAGACAACAGTATCTCTGGGCCAACGTGCACTGATCAAACTCCAGCAACGTGTATTCCAATGTAGAATACTTCAGAAGTTCTCAGCTAACCCTATTCAACAGCAGTCATATTCCAGCAGGTAAAGGTACCACTCCGGTGTAATGCTATTGGTTGACACTGAACAAGAATGTCTCTGATTTATGCCCACCAATAAAAGTAACAGTAGTCATAGCCATTCAACTTTTACCAATAGAGCCTAAAGGTGGGTACACACGGCACTATGTGTCACTGAACAACACATCGTGCCCGGCGGGGGGGATTTGCATCGGCAAGTGCATACACACTTGTCAATACCGACAGCGACGAATGGCGAAGGGGGTAAAGCGGGGGCCATGCTGCATTCGACAGCAAGGCATTGCTAGCAACAGCCTCAGATCTTTTAGCATGTACTAAAGGTCTGAGTCTGTAACTAGTCGCGGGTGCGCGCATCAGCATTTTCATTGTTCATACACACGGAACAATTTGAACGATTGGTCGTTCCCATCAACCGGGAACGCCCACATCGTTTGTCAGATCTATCCGTGTGTATGCACCTTAAGGTTCTTTAAGAAGTGGGAGTTCTTTAGAGGTATCCTTGATGTGGGTGTGGTATAATAGATAGTGTCTAGTTAGACAGTCAATAGGTAGACACCACATGTTAGAAAGTCAACCTTTTTTATGTCAAAAGGTAGACATGAAAAAGGTAGACAGTACAAAAGGTTGACATGAATATGGTCGACATAAAAAGGTAGACACCATTTTTATTGCATTTTTGGGGTTTGTGTGGATAGTTTTGTAATCTGGGACCCCCAATTGTAGAAAGGCATCCCCTTGTGGAGCTCCCTTTGCTCATCATGCTTTGGGCACGATGGCTCACTGTGTTCCCCACAAGGTTTATAACCAACTCTATGCTGACATGGATAGAGAAGGTATGAAAAACATGTCAAATTTAAAAAAAACCTGTGTCTACCTTTTTTATGTCGATCATTTTCCTGTCGACCTTTTGACCCTGTCTACCTTTTGACACTGTCGACCTTTTGTACTGTCTACATTTTTCATGTCGCCCTTTTTACCCTGTCGACCTAATGTCTGTCTAACATATGGGGGTAAATTTACTAAGATGGGAGTTCTATTTAAGATGGGATGTTGCCTATAGCAACCAATCAGATTCTACTTCTCATTTATCTAGCACCTTCTAGAAGATAATACCTGGAATCTGGTTGCTATCGGCAACATCCCATATTAAATAGAACTCCCATCTTAGTAAATTTACCCCCTGGTGTCTATCTAGACACTGGCTATCTATCATCCGGATACCACTTGATTTTCTTGGGACCCTATCACAGACATCCTCCTATGTATCTGTTATGTTACTGACTATTACTGACTTAATGCAGTGACTTTACCAACAAACTAATTATGTCCACCTGCCAATATTATGAATTTGTTCAATAATGTAATATAATAATATAGGTTAAGTAATTGATTAACAAAGCATGCATGTTTTATTAAACCACTCTACTCTGTGGATCCATATAAAATATATACTTTTAATATGCGACTGCTGAAATACTGAGCAGGTGCATCATATTTTACTTCACAGCGCCTTAAGTGAATTAGAACCAAAAACTTCTCCAAATCTTTTTAAGTTATAAATCATATCAAGCGATCTTTCTTCTGCAACATGTGTTTTTTATTTTCCCTGTAAGTCTCTCCAGTGGTGCATTTTTATAGTTTGATATTTTCCACTAGACCAAGAGTAGAATCTCCAGCTGCTGTTGAACTAAGAATTCCAGCATGCCCTATTAGCCAGAACGGGTGAGGTGGAGTCAGACTTGCCTACTTTTGAAAAAGCATGTCAAGGAGATTGTGAAGGTAACACCTATCAGCGCGGATGTGTACTGCTACATCGGAGAGGCGTGTCATATTAATGACTTACATCCAAATGTAAATGAGCCCCAAAGTCAGTAAGATCTACTTGTTGAAGAAAAGACGCTGATATTTTTCAGGATTTGTTTGTGTATTGTGTTTTACACAAGCTTAAGTGGCAACATGAAAACTTATATAAAATGCATGAGACCATAGGGATCACTCTGCCTTACAACCAATGCAGGGAAATGGCACCGATGGGCCCATTTGAATGTACTGTATGTATCTATGATTTCTTTTTTTCCCCCAAGAATGTAACAGCGACATAGTGGGGGTAAGGTGCAATCAGGGAGATTGCTGGACTATTCAGGGAGTCATGGAGATTGCTGCTATTTCAGGGAGTCTCCTGCAGAATGAGGGAGGGTAGGTAACTCTGAGTGGAGTGTCACACAGTCCTCTAGATTGAAGATGAACGTGGCCGTGTGTTTTGACAGTTTCATCCATGTCTGTCGGTGTGAGCTTAAGGTTAAATCAAAGTTTTGGGAAAACAAAAAGAAATCCAACCTGTATCAATGATACTGTTTAATAGGGGATGTAGTCATGTGACCGGCAGTCAGGAGACCGGCGGTCACATAACCTCCCCCTACATTTCGCCCCCTCACAATCCCAATGGTCGGCATGCCCACAGAGTGGGAATAGAACCCGAGTTGACCCTGGTCGCCACCGAGCCCGCAAGGGGCTTGCAGCACTCGCTTCCCCCCCAAAAAATGAGAATAAGCAGTGAGAGTGAGCCTGATATTTTCAATTACGCAATGAGGAATATTAGTCAGTAGCAAGCAGCCAGGACTGTGGAACTGAGCAGCAAGAGAAAGATACATAAAAGTGTAGACGCATAAACTAACCACTCCCCTTCTCCGTGAAGCCACGCCCCTATATTTCACCCGGGGCGCCAAAAAGTCTAGATTCTGCCCTGAGTGCCAGGGTATAAGGCTCCATACCTGTACTCCAGAGACTGTTCTATGTTCCTCCCAGTGTGATTCCCAGTGTTCTTGGCATCTCCTGGTACTAACCCCTTCCTCGCTGTGACCTGTTTCTGCCGTATGGTTCTGCTCATAGTGATCTCGTGCTGCTGATCATCTGACATATTTCAATGTTAATTACTAGCACTTCACTGTACATTTGGAGAATAGCGGGTCTTCAGTAAATTTCTCATTTTAGAAATACTTCATAAGCAAGTTTTTTATGGAAAAGATCATGCCCTAAAGGTCAAAGGTGGTGATCTTAGGATCAATGTCAAAAAACATTGTGTCACTGAAAAACATTGAATGCTTGGAGCACACTTCCACCAGACAGTTCTACTAACGGTTTAGAACAATCCGTACCTCTGTGTTCCTAACAATGAGACAAGGTACTGGGCAAAGTAGTTGTGTGTATTGGTTTGTGTATGCTGGTATACTTCCAAGAGTCTATGTTTTTCATTTAGGGAATTACAATACAAGATTAGTAAAGAAGCAAACCGTACCTATAAAAAGTTCAATCTCATAGTGCGACTCATCTTTAATTTATCTTACTGCCCACAAATTATACTGCACAATTGGCTTTAGCCTAAATGAGTTTCTATTGACGACTATCAAATTGTCAAAGTTCCCATTGGTTTTACAAATTTCCGAGCCCGAGTAATTAGATTAGTATATACAGAAACCACATGCATGGTTTGTGCAATATGCAGGATTTAAGAAGTATTATGTAATTTCAATGGTTGCAATGTTCATAGTCCGCCTTTGACTAACAAATACGCTGTATGTCTGGAATAGATATCCCCCAGCTGGCAATTAGCGTGCCCCACACCTCTTTGCAGGGGCGTTTTAAGAGAGGAGGAGACCCGCGTGCAGCCTTCTTGCATCAGGGGCCCCCTCCTCGACCAAAACACAAGGTGTCAATACTTACCTCTACGGAGTCCCCTGGTGGTGCCATCCTTCTCCGCAGCGGCAATAGATTTTGAGCACAGACTCTATTGCACAAGCGCATACCTCCGGGAACACGGCGCAGTGGCCATTTTCCTGAAGATTTTCCTAATGCGTATGTTCAAAACTCTGGAAAAATGGCCACCGTGCCACGTTTCCGGAGTTTTCAGCAGGTGCAATAGTGTTTTTTCCCCCTAGTGCTCAGACTCTATTGCGCTGCAGAGATAGGATGGCTCCGACAGGGGTCTCCAGAGAAATAAGTATTAAACAAATGGGTGCACTGTGTGTGGGGTGGGCCCCCCCCTGAACTCCGGGGCCCGTGTGCCCCGCACACACTGCACCCATTATAGATACGCCTATGCCTCTTTGCGTACCAGAAGTTTTTGTGGCATCAGGAACACTCGCAGCCTGTCACGTATATCTGATAACGTGCGCTGTCTGCCCTGACTCCAGATTTATGAAAGTTTCTAAAAATGAAAAGTGGTGATGTTACCTATGGCAACCAATCAGATTTAAGCTATCATTTCTCTGTTGCATCCTAGAAAATGACAGAATCTGCACCACCACTCTGTTGACCTTTGTGTAAATTTAAGCTCCATGGTTCACAGAGAATGATACAAATCTCCAAAATTTTCTAAAAGATTCTGATTCTGAAATCCATCACAGTAAGGAGGGCCATACATCAGAGCCACAATTATGCTGTCTGCCGACACCAATTCAATCTGGCAATTGGTGATAAAGAATGCAGATCGGCGGACATCGGTGATCGGCAATCCATCTGAGAATCGGGGGAAATCCTCGACTTGACAATTACGGCCATTTTCGAGTCAGAATCGGGGGAATTGAGATTATTCAAAATGTTGGATTTCTTCAATCCCCAACTCCGGCGGTGGCGGTGGCGCGGGAAATTGCCCCGATACAGGATAGATGTATGAGCCCCTTTACATTGGCTTACAGATCATGAATCTTCAAAAAAAAGTAAGGTGGGAAGTATTCTCATACAATTCAGCAATAAAATATAAAACCATCCTGATACAATTTTAAAGGATTATCATATATGGTCAATACTGTTCTTATTGTGAAATACATGGGAGATGTGTACAGTGTGCACAAACCCCCCTAAAAAGAGGAAATGTGACACATTAAAAATTATTTGGTATCATTGGTTCACCTTCAACCAACCTCCCTGAAAACATTTTTTTTATAGCAAATGATTCAATTACGATAGAAAAATTCTGTAAAATTCATGAGTGTGGTGCAACAACATCAACCAAACTGTTGAAAATAATGCTTCTGGCTCTGTGGGGGACTTCCCTCATAACAGAAGGGCTCCCTTCTCCATCTCATCCTCTTCCCTCCTGTACAACCAGCACCCATTTGTGCAGCAATCCCCCAGTCACAGAATGGGAGCTCCCATCTAGTAGGACCTTCTCCACTCTTTTAGGCTTCTCC
The DNA here is from genome assembly GCF_028390025.1 of Pseudophryne corroboree. NCBI lineage: Eukaryota > Metazoa > Chordata > Amphibia > Anura > Myobatrachidae > Pseudophryne > Pseudophryne corroboree. Next base: position 978,707,354 of record NC_086445.1, read on the forward strand.
TTTGTTGCCTAGATACAGAAACCTCCCCTCAAGGCGTTGGGTTGTTTTTCAAGATGGCTTTTCCCTGTTTGTTTGAAATCTCTTTTTCTCTGGGTGCCCTCCACTGTAGCCACAGTCTTAGCTCTGCCTTTGTCTCTCTATAGTGGAGCCAGTAAAAGGAGACACCCCCCTCTCTTCTGACTCTACCTCTCTGCTGTTGACTCCTCGTGTGGTCACGCAATGTAGTGATCCCCCTTTTTTATGCAGGGGCAACTCACCTGACAATTAGTACATATTTAGATGCATCGTTGTGCACCATTGTTGTGTTATTAGCATAAAATCACAGATGTGACTGAGGCAAAAGACTCTAGGACACCTGGGACCATGTATGAATCAGGACAATAATATGGAAGACATAGAAAAAGAGCAACATTTCAATGTATTGAAAGTAACACTTTCATCAGGATTACTATGTTTTTCTGTGTGTTTATTGCAAGTGCCACTTACAAGTCCATTGTATGCGCTAGTAGAAAAGTCAGGTCACTTGTTTGCTCCCCGGGTTGAAAGTGGCCAGCCAGCCCCCGGATTTCAGGTAGAATGTTATCCTACTGTTTCCTCCTGTTTAACTCCTGTATAACTCTTAATAATGCTTTAAATGTGATAACACTTAGAAACTAAACACTTTGAATAAGAAAAAACACAGCAGCCTATATACTAGTCAATAAATAGTGGTACAGACATATGTGCTGAATGATTGAACCCAATCCCTAATACCCTCTTACCATTACAAGGCTAGCAGTAAACTTCACAGAATCTGCCATTTGCCTAGGGATTAACTAAAAGCCATGGGGTAATTCCAAATTGATCGCAGCAGGATTTTTGTTAGCAATTGGGCAAAACCATGTGCACTGCAGGGGAGGCAGATATAACATGTGTAAGGCAGGTGCTCCACTGCAGGGGAGGCAGATATAACAGAGTTAGATTTGGGTGGGGTGTATTCAATCTGCAATCTAATTTGCAGTGTAAAAATAAAGCAGCCAGTATTTACCCTGCACAGAAACAAAATAACCCATCCAAATCTAACTCTTTCTGCACATGTTATATCTGCCTCAACTGCAGTGCACATGGGCCCTCATTCCGAGTCGTTCGCTCGGTAATTTTCATCGCATCGCAGTGAAATTCCGCTTAGTACGCATGCGCAATAATCGCACTGCGACTGCGCCAAGTAATTTTACAATGAAGATAGTATTTTTACTCACGGCTTTTTCTTCGCTCCGGCGATCGTAGTGTGATTGACAGGAAATGGGTGTTACTGGGCGGAAACACAGCGTTTTAGGGGCGTGTGGATAAAAACGCTACCGTTTCCGGAAAAAACGCAGGAGTGGCCGGAGAAACGGGGGAGTGTCTGGGCGAACGCTGGGTGTGTTTATGACGTCAAACCAGGAACGACAAGCACTGAACTGATCGCAGATACCGAGTAAGTCTGAAGCTACTCTGAAACTGCTAAGTAGTTTGTAATCGCAATATTGCGAATACATCGGTCGCAATTTTAAGAAGCTAAGATACACTCCCAGTAGGCGTAGGCTTAGCGTGAGCAACTCTGCTAAATTCGCCTTGCGAGCGATCAACTCGGAATGAGGGCCATGGTTTTGCCCAACTGCTAACAAAGTTCCTGCTGCGATCAACTTGGAATTACCCCACATGTCTTAAATCAGACCAGAGTGTGCAGATTGTCATGTATGCCAACTTACCCAAAATAACACCCAAGAAAGCACTTCTGCTCCAAAACCATGTGCCTGATGCAATAGTATGTTAACTGTACCTGAGAAGAAAATCAGTCACATTACCATCCCTGAATACCAGCTGTCAAAGTCAGAAAAATATCGCGCTGCACGTTGCCATATTTTCTCCTCATGCGCGTGCTCGCTGCACATGCACTTTCACTGGCGTGTGTGCACATACTCGCAGATGCGTGACGACGCTTCTATGAGCGTACGCTCGAGCGCATGGTATGTGCACTTACGGTAGAGTTTGTGCGCGTCTAGCGAGCGACTCAATCGCTCGCTATTAAATTCATATAGCAGGTTTTGTTGGTAATGTTCCCTTTAGTGATAACTGTAAGTTTGGTTAAGGTAACTTGTTCACGGACCTAGGAATCCCTCTTTACGTGGTACAAAGGGTCTGATTAAGGTAGAACAGTTGTGTCTGGTACCTAACCGAAGAGTATTTTAATAGCAATAATCCGGTGTTGGTTAGGTACAGATTAATCGCTCCTGCATATAGTTATGGCCATTAGTAGTTTCTGGACATTTCATATATTTGCAGTTCATTATCCATGCGGCGGGAATCCGGAGATTCCCACCCACCTGAGCTGATTGTAATAGCCACAGCCCACCTGTTCAAACTAACCTATGACCTTTTGTTATGATGCGAGGAGACATTCCTGTGTCCAATGAACAATGAGATTATAGGTCCCTTTGTAGTATACTGTATGCAGTGTATATAAGGACAAGCCGACCTGGGCCAGCTCCATTCTCTACTCTATTCAACGGTTCTCATCACTGATAATCGGGAGCTGGATATCCGGGAAGGCGCATGCGATTGTTCCCCTTTGTGCGTAAGTTCTCTGCAACTATTTTACCTCATGTTTATTGTAAGCCACTCTCTCTCTCTCTCTCTCTCTCTCTCCTTTCTCTTAAATGTAATTGTGCCACAATTGTATATTTCTGTCTAGATATCCTGTTAGAATTATATGTTAGTGTGTAGTGTATGACTTGTTAACTGTTTCTCTTTTTAATATAACTTAAGACTCTAGTTAGTAAAGGCGTTGGAAACCTTAGCACGGTATTGTGTGTTCATTATATTGCAAAGGGTAATAAGAGCGTCTCGATCGCTCAAACAGCTTTAGTGTTATTAAGGTTAAGCAGCGTTATATCGCTACAGTGTTTCTGAACAAAGGTTTACAGCATAAGAGTGTCATTTCTGTGTGGTACATTCAAGGTTTACTGATTGGTATATTGTGAGCGTCTGCGCCGCTCGTGATCTCCTCGTGGTCTGGTAGCGTAACATTACGGTGATCAACCACCCATAGTGTGCCCGATATCAACAGCGTATTCTCGCGAGCGTTTGTGTCGCTCGAGCGGCTCGCTCCCGATACAGCATCCGCTACGCTAAGGGCGTACCCTTACGGTATCTCATACGCCAATTGCGTATTTAGTCTCTTACCTATATAGTAAAGGTTATAAGGTAATCAATATCAGCATTATCAATTGGGAGCTCGTCCGTCCTCCACATATCCTCACGTACGAAAGCAGACGTGATCTGCCAGCAAGGGCGGGAAGGCAGTAGTGCTGGCTAGATAAGCATCTGTTTCGCTACGTCGTAGGAGTGCTGGTGGAATCCGGACCCGGAGGTAAGAACGGTATGCTATTGTCTTTTTAAAACTTGTTTCATTTCTGTCTTGCGTACGCACGCACGCACGCACGCATACATCTGCATTCCTTTTCATTCGTGTATTTTCACATCTCACTCTCCTGGTTGCCATTTCACAATTTGATAACGTGCTAAGAAAGATTTGTTGCTATTGGTAGTTAAAGAGTAAAAATAATACATTAAGGGGTAATTTGTAAAACACGCACACAGCTTTGCCTAAAAGACAAGGAAAGACCTGTGTGGTGCTCGGTAGATGATTACAGTTATAAATCATCTACATTGTTATAAACGTGTTAAGTGTATTTCTGTGGACATATCCGGCTGGCGTACACGTGTCTCTAACAAAAGGGTGAGACTAGTGTACGCAACACAAGGACCGACGCACGGAGCGTATATTACGCAACGGAGCGCCTGGGTACGCCCACATAATACAAATCACACGATAGTATTATTTTAAATAGGCGAAAAGGAGGTAACGCGAGAATAGCGCAAGTCAATTTTAGTGTCCAAAATTTTAAGCTAATAGATCCTTCTCTAATTTGCGACTCATCTGGTCTAGACTGTGGTACTGAATGAAAGGGATTTCTGCGCAGAAATAAAAGTAAAAGTGTACATGTGGTGAGTGTGTGTGTATATATATATGTTTCTACAATTTTTTGGGGTTGAACCACAGGAAATCGAGTTCTCGTGAGGTACATACGTGTAAGTGACATGCATGGTGGCTTGGGAGGCATCCCTTGTTAAACATACAAAGAGCATTAGAGTATAGCAGACCAGGAGGTCTACTGTAGAACAGACCAGGAGGTCCAGACAGACCAGGAGGTCTAAGTACAGCAGACTAAGAAGTCTGCTATAGAAACAGCACAACACCAGAAAGGGTTGGTGCGGAACCCATATTAAAGCTCAGGCTGAAGGAATTCGCAGCCGCAATTTTCGATTCCACTGGTCGCTCCGCACATAAGATTAGTTGCTTATGTGCCGAACGATTGTACCGCACGTAATTGTGTGCATTAGTTAGTAATTTGACCCAGTACCATTTGCGTACGCTAGAGGGGTCATAAATGCTATTTGTACATTCTAACGTGATTTGTGTAATTTTTTTATTTTAAGGGAGGTTCGCTGGTCACTCAGGAGCTATCCAACAACCAATAGTTACTGAAAAGGGTTAAGTGCTCTTCGGATCACACTCACATGTTCCAGTAAATAGAGGTTCAGGTCGCAGGGGCCCTAGGTCGAGTACACCAGCGCTAAGGCAGTGTGTGGGCGTATTGGTCGGTGTGGGCGAGTGAGTGGAGTACTCGGTAAACATCGCCGCCGGCCTATCTCGAACATCTTGGTTTTTGTAAGGTTTAGCTGAAGACCCTGATTTGAAGGTCAGAGGTAGTGAAAGCAACACCTGCAAGAGATGGGGGCCAGTTGTTCAGGTAGGGGGCGATCAACCTCGGTTCGGGTTGATTTAGTAAACCGACCAATCGGGTCGGCAAGGTATGTAATGTGTGAGAAATACGGTTCACACACAGAGGTTTTATGTGATGAATGGGAAAGAATGACTGTGCATGACGGGGAGAAGTTCCCAAGAGTGGGCAGTTTTAGCCCAGATGTGTTACAAAATCTACGGAGAAGGATATGTCTCATTAAATCTACAAAGAGACGGATCAAACATTATGACTATTTACAGTTATGGCAACAAGAGGGTGAAATACAGAGAGGAGAAAGTTGGTTCTGAACTGTTCGCCCGTGTGGCGCAATGCAGCCCGTCCACTACAAATGCCAAAGTAAAAATCACCAATTTTACAAGAGCAGTATATGATACAAAGTATGGGGTGGTATCTGTCTATGTACAGGGCGCATATAGGATAATTATAACATGGAATACATCCCTTTTATTATTTGTGAAGATGATGTATCCTTCATAAGGCAACTCTGAGGTTTCCTTGATTATTCTTCCCTCCTCTCGTAGAGTCATACAGTGATCCCGATGTTCATAAAAAACAAAGGTAAAGGAAAAATGTATAGAGCAGTTTTTCACCCGTTAGGTTATTTTCACAACTCAGGAAATAAAAGGGCGTACCCCACTCACACAGGGACAAGTGAGTGGAAACCCATAAAGGTATCTTTCAATCAATGATATTTCTTCAAAGTATTGAAGTCTAAATTTCAGAAGCGTACCCAAAACTCACAATGGTGAAATGGTGACAAATCACATAAAGGTATCTTTAAAATCTTTTGGTTAATCAGATGCGTACCCCAACTTACACAATTTGCAGTTGGAACAAATACATAAGGGTATCTTTTAGGTTTTCTACCACCAAGGAAAATGCGTACCACAACTCACTGGATATGAAGGTATTCAACTCCTATCATGGTATCTTTATCCTTGGTCACAGGAAATTATTCCATGCAGGATACACGAAAAAAAATTGGGAAGGATTCCTCTTTGTTTGATTTACAATGGAGGATTTATTTCCCAAATACAGCAAAAAGTTCAAAACATTTTTCTTAAAAACAGAGAGGATTGGCTCAGGCGGCCGGATATAACCCTATCAGGAAACTGATAGCCACCGCGCCGCCGCCACCATACATAACAGGGGAAAGAGTGGTTGCAGAGAAAGACACACTGGGGTCTGATAAACAGGCACTTAGTAACTGTGTAAATGTTGAGAATAATGTAACCAAGATTATAGATGCAAATACTAACCCGTGCAAGCTGTACCCTGTTTTAAACTTTCCCCAGGAGTGTGATCAAGAGGACGAATCAACAACAATATCGGCACTCTCTCTAGCAGCCACCATAGCAGAAACAACAGTGGGCACGGCCCAACCCGTAAGATTAGCATCAAAGGCCCCTAGCGGAGGGACAGGTAAGGTCGTATCAACTGGTAAGTACGGCACCATACACTATGATGAAACCATTTCACCACATGTTGTAGAATCTACTCAGAATGATGTTATTGAACTCAATCCCGTTAGGGTAATAGCAGTGCCAAATGGAAAAACTGACGCTTCAGGAGCCACCCCTGTCAGAAACATCGCCATGCACTGTCCTTTTACCCGAATGGAATTAAGAGCAATAGTGTCTGAATTCCCTGATCCTAGAAAAGATCTAGTTGCTAGCCAGAAATACATTAGGGAACTAGGAAATACTGTAGAGCCTAATAACAAAGACTGGCAGATAGTGCTGAGGGCATGTTTACCTTCCAATGTCGACTCAGGAAGATTTTTAGCCGACTGTAAATTAGATGAAGATGTACCCCTTACGGATGTGTACAACCAAGACAATGTAAAGAGGATAAATTTACAGTTAAAAGAGTATTTTCCAACTGTTGCCAAATGGAACAAAATTTTCTCCATTAAACAAAAAGAGACAGAAACAGCTGCTGATTATTTCCATCGGGCACTACAGGAAATGGCTAAATATACAGGTATAGAAGACATTAAGACAAATGTAAACCATAGAGAAGTAGCAGTATCTGTGTTAATGGATGGTTTAAAAGAAGTATTGAGCACAAGGGTACAGACCACGCAACCATGTTGGCGAGGTCTGTCGGTGGCTACTTTGAGAGAGGCCGCACTTGATCACGATCGAAATATCACCAGACACAGGAAGTCACAAAGTGATAAGTTAATGGCCGTAAGTATACAGGCCCTGACCACAAGGCAACCTCTGTATAAATCTCCAACCCCTGTGGGTAAGTCAAATGTGGTAACTTGTTATTACTGTCATAAAGAGGGACATTTTGCACGAGACTGTAGAGTGAAAAATGCACAACAATCATATAAACCCCCTAGACAACGACATGACACACGAAATTGGGATCAGGGACCGCAGAAACGGAGTTATGAGCCACATGCAGGGGAAACAAGAAGGTATCCCCCAAAAAGAGACTGGCAAGTCTCTGGTATTTCCCATTTACCCCCTTCACAGGTAATAGCGGCCACTGCAATACAGGGAGGTAACCACACACCATAGGGGTGTGGCCATAACTGTAATCTGCAGCCAGTGAAATTAATTGCGAATCTCGCAAGTGAACCCGAGGTCACAATTGATGTAGCTGGTAAATCTTTAAATTTCCTTGTAGATACGGGGGCGGCCAAGTCAGTGATAAATTCGACCGTGGGCATGAGAACCACTGGTAAAACAATTCCAGCCATGGGAGTAACAGGAGTAGTGCGACAATACCCTTTAAGCAAACCTACAGAGGTTACGATAGGGCCTTTGCATACCAAGCATTCTTTCCTGCTGGCTGCATCGGCTCCGACTAATCTCTTAGGGAGAGATTTACTGTGCAAAATGGGATGCGTCATACACTGTACTCCTGAGGGTGTGTTCTTGGACATACCCGAAAACCACGCTCAGGAGGCACAAGATATGCTAGACTCCCCAACAAGATTAATGTCACACACTGTTATTGTAAATAGGTGTCCGTCCAAGATTATCGAAATGACGTCCCAGATACCAGATTCACTGTGGACCAAGGACGGACAAGACACTGGATTGATGGCAAATGTAGCCCCAGTAGTTGTGCAAGTAAAAGATGGTAGGATAGCTCCAAAAATCCCACAGTACCCTCTGAAGCCAGAGGTGGAATTAGGAGTTTACCCTGTAATAGAGCGCTTGCTACAACAGGGCATTCTGGTAAGGACGTCCAGCACTGCAAATAGCCCCATCTTCCCTGTTAAAAAGAGTGGGGGGAGGGGTTACAGATTAGTGCAGGATCTAAGGGGGGTCAACAAAATAGTTGAGAGTCAATTCCCCGTAGTGCCAAATCCAGCTGTTATCTTAATGCAAATCCCTCCCACTGCCAAATTTTTCACTGTGATTGACCTCTGCTCCGCTTTCTTTTCGGTACCCCTGCACCCGGACAGTCAATATTTATTTGCATTCACATACAGAGGAGTCCAATATACATGGACTCGCTTACCACAAGGTTTCATAGACAGTCCAAGTATCTTTTCACAGGCTTTGCATGATTGTTTACAGTCTTTCCAACCACAGAGTGGATCAGTATTGATATAGTATGTGGACGATCTACTACTGTGTTCAGATTCACTGGAAGCATCCCTGAAAGATACGAAACAGCTCCTGTTTCATCTTTCAGACACAGGACACAAGGTTTCCAAGGACAAATTACAATTATGCCAGGCCCGGGTGAAGTATTTAGGACACTGTCTGACACAAGGACTGAGACACCTTACCGCTGATAGAATTCAAGCAATTCGTGACATGACACTGCCACAAACCCAGCAACAGATTAGAACGTTTTTAGGAATGTGTGGGTATTGCCGTAACTGGATCCCAGGTTTTTCCATACTAGCCCTACCTTTGCAGGAAATGGTCTCATCAAGTAAACCTGACCGGATTTCGCACACAGACGAATCTGAAATGGCATTTGAGAGACTAAAACAGTGCCTAACGCAGGCACCAGCATTAGGTATGCCTGACTATGAGAAACCCTTTGAGCTATACGGAACAGAGAGTACTGGGTGCGCAGCAGGTGTCTTAACCCAGAAGCATGGTGATGCCAGTAGGCCGGTAGCTTACTACAGCGCTCAGCTAGATACAGTAGCGCGATCCCTCCCCACATGCTTGCGAAGTGTTGCAGCAATAGCATTGCTAGTTACAAAAAGCGAAGATGTAGTGCTAGGACACAACCTTACAATTCATACACCACATGCAGTGTCAGCCTTGCTGAATTCTGCCCAAACCAGGCACGTCTCATCAGCGCGGTTTACAAGATGGGAATTGGCATTAATGGCCCCCGTAAACATCACCATAAAGAGATGCAGTGCATTAAATCCTGCAACGTATCTCCCAGGTGTGCCTGGACAGGCACAAAGGGTGGAGGATGAGAGTGATGGGGAAGGAGGATTTAATACAGGGGATGACATGCATGATTGTATGGAATATTTGACCCAAAATTTCACGGCAAGGCCTGACATCAGTGACAACCCACTGGAAGATGTAGATTTTACTTTCTACACTGACGGTAGTTGTCACAGACAGACGGACTCGGGAGACTTGTGTACTGGATACGCAGTCGTAGATGACCAAGGCACCATAGAAGCAGAACCGCTAGGCCCACCTCACTCAGCCCAGGTTGCTGAACTGGTTGCCCTAACCAGAGCATGTGAATTGGCTAAGGGCAAGTCAGCCAATATCTACACAGATTCTAGGTACGCCTTCGGAGTAGTCCATGATTTCGGAGCCCTATGGCGCCTCAGAAATTTCATGACGGCAGCTGGCACACCCGTAGCGCATGCAGCCCACATCAAAAGACTTCTAACAGCGATACAGGAACCCGACAGAGTGGCTGTTATCAAGTGTAAAGCACACACATATAGCCAAGACCCGGTATCACTTGGTAACAGCCGAGCAGACCAAGCTGCTAAGTTAGCAGCCGGTACCCCCAGACAGACAGACATCACACAACTGATGGTATTCAATACTGTAAACACACAGAAATTGTGTGAAATGCAAAACTTGTGTTCCCCACAGGAAAAGGCAGTCTGGAGGTCAAAAGGATATAGCCAGGAGTCCTCAGGACTCTGGACAGATGGACAAGGTAAACCAGTGGCACCAAGAGCATACCTTCCAAGTCTAGCGGAAGCAGCACACGGGCTGACTCATCTGGGCAAAGAAGGGATGTGTAAGCTAGTAAGAGCTTACTGGTGCGCCCCAGGATTTTCCTCCCATGCGGGTAAAAGGGCAATGACATGCCTCACCTGCTTGAGGAAGAATATCGGAAAGGCAATACCGACAGAACCATCTCATATCCCTCCGACAGATGGCCCTTTCCAAGTAATACAAATTGATTTCATACAATTGCCACCTTGTAGGAATTTGAAGTATGTTTTGGTCTGTATTGATGTGTTCTCAAATTGGGTCGAAGCATTTCCCGCGGCCACAAATACCGCTGTATTTACTGCAAAGAAAATTGTGCAGGAATTTGTGTGTAGGTACGGTATCCCTAGAATAATTGAAAGTGATAGGGGTACCCACTTTACAGGTGAAGTTTTTCAAACAATGTGTAAGTTAATGGGAATTAATAGTAAGCTGCACACTCCGTACCGCCCCCAGGCGAGTGCGAAGGTGGAAAGAGTGAACAGCACTATTAAAAATAAATTGAGCAAGGTAATGCCCGAGACAGGATTGTTGTGGCCTGAAGCTTTGCCAATTGTATTATACAGCATCAGAACCACTCCCAGGTCCCCTCTTAATCTGTCTCCTTTTGAAATTCTGTTTGGTCGACAACCGCATGTTATGATTAACCCTCAGGATGATTTGAAGTGTAACAATGAAGCAACTGTAAAGTACTTGGTTAAAATGAGTAAACAGTTAAGAAATCAGAATGACAATTTGAAGTTGGTGATTCCTGATATGCCAGATAGTAATTGTCATGACATTGAACCTGGGGATTATGTAATGATACGGAATTTTCTACGCTCAGGTTGCCTTATTGACAGATGGGAAGGACCATATCAAGTCTTATTGACCAGCACAACTGCTTTGAAGGTTGCCGAGAGAGAGACTTGGGTCCATACGTCTCATTGTAAAAAGGTTGCGGATCCAGAGAAGTCCCGTGACAAAGAACAGACGGTAGAAGTTGTATCATTAGAGTGTCTGTTCAGGGAAGATTGAGACGACACCTGAGCGTAGAGGATAATAAGACCTGAAGCTTGTCGAACCAGATTTCTTTCTCCCATTTGTTATTTTCTCCAGTTCCCACCTCCCTCATATTTCCCTTCCCCCTTCTTATTTTCTCCTTTTACTCCTCTAAGATGGACTTGCCCCAAGAGACTGTGATATGGATTTTCCTGTTAACCATGATTTTGACCAGAGCAGTCTGTTTCGGTGAGAGTACCATGGAGGTCGAGAGAGGTTCTGGAACGGGTTCTGATGACCAGAATGGAGGCGTAGTTTTCCAAGAACAACATAATCAACGAGTAAAGGCGAGTATCAGAAAACGATCTGATAGCATTGACAATAAAAGGAATTGTGAAGGATTGTTAGCTGAAGCAAACTGCATCTGTAGACATTGTAATAACGTAGTTGAGGATGGGTGCATCAAGAAATGTCAATCCAGTTTTAATATCCATATGGATAGGCATCCATTGAGTGACTATCACTCCTTAGTGGGTAAAGTACTAAATCAGACAGACTGTTGGGTATGCTCTCAAGTACCTCAAGGCCATAGCAAATCAGGGCTAGTGCCATTCCCTTTAACGGTAGGAGAGGTACTTGAGCTAAGTGGTGGGAGGCCGGTGGACAGGAGGTTTAATGTCTCCAGTCCTCCTAGTTTGAAGCTCCACCAATATCATGTGGATAGGTCATTAGTGTGCTTTAACATTTCCAATCCCCGAAAGCCGGGAAATTGGGAAGTGTCATGGAGTAATCAGACCATGACATTCTCACATAGAGCTGACAGATTGCCTATAGACACAGAACTTATACGCCAGATAGCTGACCATGGAAGATTCTTCCGGTATAGGTACACCTTAGGAAGTAGGACCATGCGAGTTGGAGAAGTATCACCAGGATACTGTGCACATGTCGTACAAACAGATACGTGTACTAAACAGATGGGAGAATTAGGGTTAGGAGATTTCATATGGAAAATTTGTAATATGGTTATGTCACACTCCGTCCCATATGTTCTCCCCGATGATGCATATTTCATATGCGGGAGGAAGGCGTATAAGTGGCTTGCCCCAAACTCAGAAGGGTTATGTTATATTGGAAAAGTACTGCCTGAGGTAATGACTGTATCCCACACTAAAATGAAAGATATTCACCGTGGTGCCAAAGCTCCTTACACTCACACTCATTACGAGCACATCGTTAAACGGCACTTGATAGAAAGAACAGAGCATCCGGCCTCTGACCTGATCCATGAATCCACCGGGATTCAAGTCCTACTCGCGTTAGATATCACTCGTACCGCCAGAGGAGTGATGAATTATAGATATATATCTGCGCTAGCAAATCTATTAGATAATATCACTGAAATGTATGATGACACATTCAGGTATACTGGGAGAGAGTTACAAGCCTACAAAACAGAACTGGTTCAGCATAGGATGATTCTCAATTATCTCACGGCTGTAACGGGCGGGTATTGTGTTACCCTAGCGACTCAGTATGGAATAAAGTGTTGTACGTATATTACAAACTGCACTGAGGACCCGGTCGAGGTCATAGATCAAAAGATGGATGACATTTTGCAATTAAAGTGGGAGTTCCGAAGGAAACACAATCTCACCCTCGCCGCTGTGGGTAATGAGCTGACCGGTTGGGTGTCATGGTTGAACCCACGAAATTGGTTCTCTGGTTTAGGAGAATGGGCCCAAGGTATTATCATGGATGTAGAGAAATTTCTTTTGTGTATCCTGGGTGTCATCATATTGGTCGGTCTGATATTTAGATGCGTTCGGGTTTTAACAAACTGTAAACGTAGTGTTATGATTCCAGTACTCCTGACCGGAGGAGATCTAATGACAATGGCCAGAGTACTGGAAGGGGAATGCTCGTTACGGGAGCTAGAAAGACTAGTTGCCCCTGGCGCCCTAACTCTATTGTCTCACTCGTGCTATCGAAAATCCCTTGCGAGACTATGGTTTCTTGAGCCCCTGGCAGCCACGTTTGAAAGGCGGATTATGTCTGCCCAACTCCGGTGCCCCCCGGTCTTAGTGAGTGACAAAGGGAAATCCGAGGCAGGATGATGACAAGAGGACCTCTGACTGACAACAGGCCAGGGGCAACAAGCTAACTAACCAAACCAGAAGTATGCGCGGAAAAACCGCCAGATAAAAGGACAACCAAAATCCACTAGTCCGTTACTCCTACCCAGCACCGCTGGATACCAGAGTGGATCTGTGGGAGCGGAATCCTCCGCAAAAGCTCCGGAACACAAATGATAAATAATAAGTAATAAAGCGGCCAAGCCGCAACACACGGCTACGCCGTGACTCACGAACACCACTGGATGTTTAAAGGTGCTCAGTCAGGACTCCAGGAACAGATGACGACTTCCGAGTACAGGACAACTGAGGACAGGAACGACCGGGTACAGCAGGACTGGAAACACTCTCAGCAAACAGATACAGCATGCAGGAAGCTATTACCGGCGTCTGTGAGAAGCCCAGGAAGTGTACTTAACAGGGAGTCCTCCAATCAGCTGTTCAGAGGCTGATTGGATTAAATGCCGTGCAGCTGCCTTGCTGCACAGCCAGGAAACAGGTGCCCTATTAATTTAAATGGACCCAGCAACGGGGAACGCGGTCCGCCAGTGGCGTCCCCGTTGCTAGGGTCCGTGCGGCTCCGTGCGCCCGGCGTCTAGCGTTGCCAGGGAGCCGGCGGCTGTACGCGCACGGCGTCCCTGGTTGCTAGGCGCCGGGCCGCACCGACGAGCGGACCCCGGCGCCTAACAGTACCCCCCCTTGAGGAGGGGTCAAGGAACCCCTAAAGCCAGGTTTCCGAGGAAATTCACGAAAAAATGCCCTCTTGAGCCTCGGGGCATGGAGATCCTTATCCAGGACCCAAGACCTTTCCTCTGGACCATAGCCCTTCCAGTGCACCAGAAAATAAAGCCGACCCCGGGACAATTTGGAATCGAGAACCTTCTCCACCAAGAACTCCTGATGTCCCTGTACATCTACTGGTGATTTCCCCTGAGAGATCTTCCGAGGAAATCTACTGGAAGAAACGTATGGTTTCAACAGGGAGCAATGGAACGTATTTCCGATTCGGAGAGCTCTTGGTAAACGTAACCGGAAAGCAACTGGATTGATTTTTTTAATAATATGAAATGGTCCAATAAATTTGGGGCCCAATCTTGCTGAGGTTTGTCGAAGTCTAATGTTACGAGTCGACAACCATACCCTGTCTCCCACCTTAAAAGTGCAAGGACGCCGGAGCCTGTCAGAAAACTTTTTCTCTCGAAATGCCGCTTTTCTGAGAGCAAGGTGCACTTTTTTCCAAATGACTCTGAGATGAGAGGTTAAGGTTAGCGAGGAAACAGAGGAATGTTGGAAAAAAGAATTATGTAGCTCTGGGGTGAAAACCAAAAACTGAAAAGAATGGAGACACATTAGTGGAGGAATGACAAGAATTGTTGTAAGCAAACTCCGCCAAAGGAAGAAACTCGGACCAATCATTCTTGAGTTTGGCTGAGTACAAACGCAAATACTGTTTTAATGATTGATTAACTCGCTCGGTCTGCCCATTGGATTGCGGATGATAGCCGGATGTTAAAGACAATTTCATCTTTAATGAGGCACAAAAAGACTTCCAGAATTGTGCAATGAATTGTGGACCCCGATCAGAAACAATATCAGTGGGCAACCCATGAAGTCTGAAAACATGGCGGAGAAACAAAACAACCAATCCCTGGGCAGATGGCAGTCGGGGAAGAGCAATGAAATGGGCCATCTTGCTAAAACGGTCCACTACCACCCATATGACTCGGAATCCGGCTGACAGAGGGAGGTCTACCACAAAATCCATGGAAATATGAGACCATGGCCTGAGAGGAACATTTAAGGGCATAAGTTGCCCGATAGGCAAGGAACGGGGAACCTTATGCTGTGCACAGACCTGACAAGAAAAAACAAACTCCTTAATGTCTTTAGAAAGACCAGGCCACCATACTGAGCGGGAGACTAATTCCAAAGTCTTAGAGATCCCCGGATGCCCGGCAACTTTGCTATCATGAAACTCAGTCAAAACAGTAGCTCTCAAAAACTCAGGGACGTAAAAACGACCAGCAGGAGTATTTCCAGGAGCTTGATGTTGAAGCTGCTTTAACTGGGTAAACAAATCTTGTGTGAGGCCTGCCCAAATGACTGAAGACGGAAGTATGGGAGTAACAGGACTGTTATTATGAACTGGAAGAAAACTGCGTGACAGGGCATCCGCCTTGGTATTCTTGGAACCTGGCCTAAAAGTGATAATAAACTTGAAACGAGTAAAAAATAAAGCCCAACGAGCCTGCCGGGCATTCAGCCGCTTAGCTGATTCGATGTACTGAAGATTTTTGTGGTCAGTCAATACTGAAATGGTATGTGTTGCTCCCTCAAGCCAATGCCTCCACTCCTCGAAAGCCCATTTAATAGCCAGTAACTCCCGGTTACCAACATCGTAGTTGGATTCAGCAGATGAGAATTTCCTGGACATAAAGGCACAAGGATGTAGTTCCAGAGAGTCCGGATCCTTCTGAGATAGGATAGCCCCCACTCCAACCTCCGAGGCATCAACCTCAACAATGAAGGGCAATTCTGGGTTGGGATGTCTGAGGACTGGAGCTGAGACAAATGCTTGTTTCAAGGCCTGAAAGGATAACTCAGCTTCACGTGACCAGTTGGTAGGATCCGCTCCCTTCTTAGTCAGTGCCACAATGGGAGCAACCAGGTCGGAAAAAGAATGAATAAATCTTCTAAAATAATTCGCAAACCCTAAAAAGCGCTGAATTGCTTTTAAGTTGGTGGGTTGCGCCCAACTAAGGATGGCTTGGAGCTTCTTAGGTTCCATACAGAATCCCCGAGGGGAAATAATGTACCCTAAAAAGGATACCTCCGTGACATGAAACTCACACTTCTCCAGCTTGGCATATAGGTGATTTTCACGTAATTTTTGAAGAACCTGACGCACCTGGGTAACATGTTGTTCAATTGAGTCAGAATAGATCAGGATGTCGTCTAAGTAAACGACCACGAATCTTCCTAGAAAATCACGGAGCACATCGTTAATGAGATCCTGGAAAACTGCCGGAGCGTTAGACAAGCCAAACGGCATCACCAGATACTCGTAGTGACCCGACTGTGTACTGAAAGCCGTCTTCCACTCATCTCCCGACTTGATTCGGATGAGGTTATACGCTCCCCTCAGGTCAATTTTAGAAAAAATCACAGCCGAACGCAGCTGATCAAAGAGGACAGAAATCAGCGGCAGAGGGTAAGTATTTTTAACTGAGATCTTATACAGGGCTCTAAAGTCAATGCAAGGTCTGAGTGATCCATCTTTTTTCTCCACAAAGAAGAAGCCTGCACTTAAAGGGGATTTAGATGGCCTGATAAATCCTTTCCCTAGGCTCTCCTTAACATACTCATTCATGGCCGCAGTTTCTGGCCCGGATAATGCATATAACCTTCCCTTTGGCAATGTGGCACCAGGAATTAGCTCAATAGCACAATCATAAGGCCGATGGGGAGGCAGAATGTCCGCATTGCCCTTGGAAAACACATCAACAAAGTCCTGGTATTCCACGGGAATGAGTTCGGGAATGGCAGCAGCTATTTTGATGGGAAACGTAATACATTCCTTTTTACAGATGGTACCCCATTGTGAAATCTCCCCCGACTGCCAATCAATGATGGGATTATGAAAGGCCAGCCAAGGGTGACCCAGAACCACTGGAACTGCTGGGCAATGGGTAAGGAAAAACTCGATCTTTTCGGAATGAAGAGCTCCTACCGTAAGTAGTATAGGGGGTGTACGGAGGGAAATAACCCCATTGGACAAGGGACTCCCATCTAAACCATGCATGGTGATACACCTACCCAAGGCTAACTGAGGAATACCTAAGGCTTTGGCCCACGTTAAGTCCATAAAGTTCCCTGCAGCTCCACTGTCAACAAAAGCCGACACCGAAGAACTGAGGCTGCCAAAGGAAACTTTAGCTGGGACTAAAAGGGAGTTATTCGAGGAGATAAGCTGCAGACCAAAGTGAACCCCCTCACAATTCACTTGGTCGAGGCGTTTCCCGACTTGTTCGGACAATTACGGGCAAAATGTCCCTTACCCCCACAGTACAAACAAAGACCAGAGTTTTGCCTTCTGGCTCTTTCTTCTGGAGACAGCCGAGAGAGACCCATCTGCATGGGCTCCTCTATGTCCTCAGGAATGGAAAATACACATGGAGTAGACCTGACAGATGCTCCTTTTTCAGCCCTCGAGAGTCTCAGGAGCGGGATACTGAAGGAGACTGTCTTTTATAGACTCAGATAAGCCGAGGCGAAACTGACTGCGCAGGGCTGGGTCATTCCAGCCACAGTCGTTCGACCAACGGCGAAATTCTGTACAATAAACCTCTGCAGGATTTCTACCCTGTCTGAGAGCGCGTAACTGACTCTCAGCGGATGCCTCTCTATCAGGGTCATCATACAAAAGCCCTAAAGACCCCAAAAAGGCGTCTACTGACAACAATGCCGGATCCTCTGCTTTTAAACCAAAAGCCCAGGTCTGAGGATCCCCCTGGAGCAAAGAAATAATAATTCCGACCCGCTGAGATTCAGTACCTGAGGAGATCGGTCTTAAACGAAAATAAAGTTTACAGGATTCTTTAAAATTAAAAAAACTCCTTCCTATCACCAGAAAAACGGTCAGGCAAGTGCATTTTTGGTTCAGGGACTACCCTCGGGGAAGTTCGTAAAAGATCTTCCTGCGACTTCACCCGAAGGGAAAGATCCTGAACCATCTGAGTAAGTTCTTGAATCTGGCTGACTAGGAGCTGGCCAGGATTTGGCCCTAAACCTGTGGGATTCATGAGGCCGATAACTCTTACAAAACTGAATAAGGAAAAAATCAAACCCTGTTTAATTTTAAGTTTTGGTATGGCCGGTAATAATGTTATGATTCCAGTACTCCTGACCGGAGGAGATCTAATGACAATGGCCAGAGTACTGGAAGGGGAATGCTCGTTACGGGAGCTAGAAAGACTAGTTGCCCCTGGCGCCCTAACTCTATTGTCTCACCCGTGCTATCGAAAATCCCTTGCGAGACTATGGTTTCTTGAGCCCCTGGCAGCCACGTTTGAAAGGCGGATTATGTCTGCCCAACTCCGGTGCCCCCCGGTCTTAGTGAGAGACAAAGGGAAATCCGAGGCAGGATGATGACAAGAGGACCTCTGACTGACAACAGGCCAGGGGCAACAAGCTAACTAACCAAACCAGAAGTATGCGCGGAAAAACCGCCAGATAAAAGGACAACCAAAATCCACTAGTCCGTTACTCCTACCCAGCACCGCTGGATACCAGAGTGGATCTGTGGGAGCGGAATCCTCCGCAAAAGCTCCGGAACACAAATGATAAATAATAAGTAATAAAGCGGCCAAGCCGCAACACACGGCTACGCCGTGACTCACGAACACCACTGGATGTTTAAAGGTGCTCAGTCAGGACTCCAGGAACAGATGACGACTTCCGAGTACAGGACAACTGAGGACAGGAACGACCGGGTACAGCAGGACTGGAAACACTCTCAGCAAACAGATACAGCATGCAGGAAGCTATTACCGGCGTCTGTGAGAAGCCCAGGAAGTGTACTTAACAGGGAGTCCTCCAATCAGCTGTTCAGAGGCTGATTGGATTAAATGCCGTGCAGCTGCCTTGCTGCACGGCCAGGAAACTGGTGCCCTATTAATTTAAATGGACCCAGCAACGGGGAACGCGGTCCGCCAGTGGCGTCCCCGTTGCTAGGGTCCGTGCCGCTCCGTGCGCCCGGCGTCTAGCGTTGCCAGGGAGCCGGCGGCTGTACGCGCACGGCGTCCCTGGTTGCTAGGCGCCGGGCCGCACCGACGAGCGGACCCCGGCGCCTAACACGTAGCGCCCGAGTGATAAGTTTAAGAAGTGGGGACACTGTAATACCAACGACTAATGTGATTTATGACCCAGCGATAGAGACAATGTTGTGAAGAAAATGTGATTCCACGGTCCGTTTCTTTCACCCGTTTCTCCTTTGTTTTCCTCCAAGGTACAAAGACATCCGCTTGGAAGAAGAATTTGACAATCTTTTATACAGACCACTGATGGACAATGCCATAGACCCCCCCAATATCCCTAGTGACTTTTAAACTTTGCGCTAGCCCAACACTTTTAACAATTGTAAGTCTATGGACATTGAGAAAGCTTTTGCTCGCATTTTTGGCAAAAGCCCAAAGAGACTACAGTCAACATGTACATCGAGACAAGACAAGACAAGACAAGACCTCAATCGGCAAATGTATATTAAACTCACATAGTTTATCACTGCATTTACCATAATTGTTTCTTATCTTCATCTCTACAACCTTCAGGTAATGACACACATAGTCGGTAGGGAATATAGGCACAGATATCAGCAATCACATACCCCCCCCCCCATTCATGTATCATCAACTAAAATGTGCTCCCCCATTTTGTTGCAACCGAAAGCCGAAAAGAGCTCGGTAAAGTTTGACAGCCCATCCACAGACCCTTAATACGGGATAAGAAGGCATTCAAATGTATACTTCG
This sequence comes from Pseudophryne corroboree, assembly GCF_028390025.1. Classification (NCBI taxonomy): domain Eukaryota; kingdom Metazoa; phylum Chordata; class Amphibia; order Anura; family Myobatrachidae; genus Pseudophryne; species Pseudophryne corroboree. The sequence continues at coordinate 978,727,031 of NC_086445.1, forward strand.
CAATACCTCGAAGCTTGATCTAAAACACGTACGGCACGATGATACATGGCCCCTCAAACATGGACTCATACACACATACTTCTACTATCTCACTAGGTCATACCTTTTTCCCACCTTCCTCTCTCCTCCCTTACCCAATCATAGAAATGTATTCACATATGACATATATTTTTCTCTTTTTGAAATGTTTTAAGAAGTGGCAGTTATTGGTGACTGCCAAAGGGTGGACTGTCAAAGTCAGAAAAATATCGCGCTGCACGTTGCCATATTTTCTCCTCATGCGCGTGCTCGCTGCACATGCACTTTCACTGGCGTGCGTGCACATACTCGCAGATGCGTGATGATGCTTCTATGAGCGTACGCTCGAGCGCATGGTATGTGCACTTACGGTAGAGTTTGTGCGCGTCTAGCGAGCGACTCAATCGCTCGCTATTAAATTCATATAGCAGGTTTTGTTGGTAATGTTCCCTTTAGTGATAACTGTAAGTTTGGTTAAGGTAACTTGTTCACGGACCTAGGAATCCCTCTTTACGTGATACAAAGGGTCTGATTAAGGTAGAACAGTTGTGTCTGGTACCTAACCGAAGAGTATTTTAATAGCAATAATCCGGTGTTGGTTAGGTACAGATTAATCACTCCTGCATATAGTTATGGCCATTAGTAGTTTCTGGACATTTCATATATTTGCAGTTCATTATCCATGCGGCGGGAATCCGGAGATTCCCACCCACCTGAGCTGATTGTAATAGCCACAGCCCACCTGTTCAAACTAACCTATGACCTTTTGTTATGATGCGAGGAGACATTCCTGTGTCCAATAAACAATGAGATTATAGGTCCCTTTGTAGTATACTGTATGCAGTGTATATAAGGACAAGCCGACCTGGGCCTGCTCCATTCTCTACTCTATTCAACGGTTCTCATCACTGATAATCGGGAGCTGGATATCCGGGAAGGCGCATGCGATTGTTCCCCTTTGTGCGTAAGTTCTCTGCAACCATTTTACCTCATGTTTATTGTAAGCCACTCTCTCTCTCTCTCTCTCTCCTTTCTCTTAAATGTAATTGTGCCACAATTGTATATTTCTGTCTAGATATCCTGTTAGAATTATATGTTAGTGTGTAGTGTATGACTTGTTAACTGTTTCTCTTTTTAATATAACTTAAGACTCTAGTTAGTAAAGGCGTTGGAAACCTTAGCACGGTATTGTGTGTTCATTATATTGCAAGGGGTAATAAGAGCGTCTCGATCGCTCAAACAGCTTTAGTGTTATTAAGGTTAAGCAGCGTTATATCGCTACAGTGTTTCTGAACAAAGGTTTACAGCATAAGAGTGTCATTTCTGTGTGGTACATTCAAGGTTTACTGATTGGTATATTGTGAGCGTCTACGCCGCTCGTGATCTCCTCGTGGTCTCGAGTGTCCGCTACGCTGGTAGCGTAACATTACGGTGATCAACCGCCCATAGTGTGCCCGATATCAACAGCGTATTCTCGCGAGCGTTTGTATCGCTCGAGCGGCTCGCTCCCGATACAGCGTCCGCTACGCTAAGGGCGTACCCTTACGGTATCTCATACGCCAATTGCGTATTTAGTCTCTTACCTATATAGTAAAGGTTATAAGGTAATCAATATTAGCATTATCACAGCTATAGATAGATCTAGTAATAACTCCTGTGTAACTCTTGTTTTTTGGGGGATTTTTTTATTAGTAAGATGTTTAATAATAGTCTGACAGTATATTCGCAGACAATGCAATAAGTTGACTGCATTGACCCAAGTGATCTTCTTATGGTCCATAGTGATGTTTGCATTTATCAAAACGGTGAGATTTATCAAAACGTAGAAAAAGAAAGTGGAGAGAGACAAAGCATCAACCGTCAGTTCACAAGCCCAGCCTGCAACATGACAGGAGCCGATTGGCCATACCCCTACCTCTCCCCACTCCATCCTTCCACAAGCCTCAAAAACCTCCCCCTAAGTGATGTTCTTATTGGGCCCAAGTGATGCTGTTATGTGTCCAAGTGATATGGTTCTGCTGTATGTGCCAGTTTTTGCTACGGTGTTTGAGAGTTGTCATGCCATTGGTTACATAGCTTGGCATTATGGTTCCTTTGCAACAGGACCCACCCTTCCCCATTTACCGGAACATGGGACCGGCTATGAGATCAACATAGGCTGGGTTTTTGGGCCCAAGTAGTGGTGTTATGGGCCCAAGTGATGTTGTTATGGGCCTAAGTTATGCTGTTTATGGGCCCAAGTAATGTTCTTATGGACCTACTGTAAGTGATCGTCTTATCGTCTTCTAGATGTGATGAAGAATGTGCACTGAGACATGCTATAGCCATGACCTCAGATGGAGCCATGCGATTCCTTGCCATAGGAACTACAGGTGGCACATTATGCAGTGAACCTGTGGTGTTCCTATGGTCAGGTGCTGGAGGATGAGGGTCTTTCATCAGCACTTTCATTCCTCTTTTACCCTCAAGGGTATTGTGAGAAGGACAGAGCTGTTTATTCTCCACCACAGGGGCAGCCAAGTAAATCCTTGCCATAGGTACTACAGGTGACACATTATGTAGTGAATCTGTTCCTATGGTCAGGTGCTGGAGGATGAGGGTCCTTTCACTTGTATTCATCTTTCATCCACAGGAGTCTTGTGGGGAACACAGAGATGTTTCTTCTCCACCACAGGTGCAGCCAAGTGAATTCTTGCCATAGGTACTACAGGTGGCTTATTATGCAGTGAACCTATGGTGTGTCTCATAATAGCAATGTCTTGGTGCACAGTGTTCCTGTGGTCCAAGGTTCCCAGCTGTCCCAGCATGGAAATGTACAGCTCAACTAAAATTTGAATGTCTTTTAGTGGCACTTTGTCTTCTCTGCTGCCATCAGGGATTGTGTGGGAGGTACAGTCATGATTCTTCTCCCCATCAAGTACAGCCAGGTTTGGGACAGAGACCACATGGGGCAAGTTCTGCTGCAAAACCGCAGTGCACGTCATAACACCAATATCCTTGGGTCTGGGCACTTTGCACTTAAGGTCCAGCTCTGAGGTAGAAGTGTCTTTCTGCAGCCATTTGTTCTCTCTGTCATCCTCAGGGGTCTTGGGGGGAGCAGAGATATGGTTCTCCTCCACCTGTGTCTTGAGGTCTTTGCCTTGCCCCATAAGTCAGTGTGCTGCAGGAGTCTACATATGCACTATCTACAGGCTTGACATGTTCCACCATGACCATGCTGCTTTTGCAGCACAGGGCACCCTTTAGCAACCACGTCAGCTTGCTCTCAATATATATATAACTTTGACCATAAGTAATTAGATATGGTTCTGGACCACTGAGGTACCCCTGCAAGAACCTTAGGGCACACCAGGGTGCCAAGGCACACAGTTTGGGAACCACTAGACTAGGGAATGGTAATAGGAAAAATGGTTGGAAGCATTCACAGTAGGTATTTCCCCTCCCAAAATATAAGCCATTCTATAACATATATATTTTCACCAAATTAACTCTTTGAATATATGCAAATCAAATAGAATGTTGGGAACACTGCAAAGATAGATGCATTCTATACTGAAACATTCTCTTCTGTCAGGATAAATGACACATTGGGTTTAAAGAAGAGCATCCTAATCCCCTGTGTGTATAATGTTTTTATTTCCAACAGAAAATGAGTTTTGTTACAATCCACTGTCTGAGTAAGCATTTACGTAATAGCTGCAGTTTTCCATATGTGTTGTCTACAGAAAGAAAATTAAATATCCCATAAATATGTCTGAGAAATTTCACTGAAAGACGTTTTTCTGACATAGATAAAGGCAGGGCTGCCATCTGCAATGGATGCTAACATCTTCAATTATATATATATATATATATATATATATATATATATATATATATATATATATAAAACAAAGGGGCGGTTGTGCCCCGAAACATTGGCTTTCTGTGACGCAATAAATTTGTGTGTTTACACTTTTTTGGGATAAAGCTGTCTCCTGAGTGCCGTTGCTTGTTAGACCAGCTTTGCTATATATATATATATATATATATATATATATATATATATATATATATATATATATATATATATATATATATATACTCACACAAGGGGTCACCGGATCATAGCCATTTCTCTGCACTGGAATACATAGCTGTATGAAATTCTAATTATTATTTCTACTGTGTCATGTTTTTGTCTCAAAATACTGCAAGTGATTACCTGTATGCTGATCATAGAGTCTGTACACAGGGATTTCTGTTAGAAGGAGTATTACACATAAATACTTATCTGGACCAGATCTGAAATATAGGGCTGTCCTGCCCTTGAGCCAACTGGCCGGTTCCGGTAGGACACCATAGTCGGACAATGACCACAAACTACACTGTATATCTCTTATTCTCACAGCTTTGGGACACGGAGTTGGACAAAATCTGGAAGCATCTTTTAACTATGATTTATATATATATATATATATATATATATATATATATATATATATATAATTGTCCAACTGTTTTTTGTTTTTTTTGGTTGTTTTTTTGAGAGTGAGGTGATGGAACAATTCACACCCAAAATTACATGTATTTTGGGAGTTTATGTGTTTCAGAATGACTTCAGTTCTCAGTAATAGCTGCACACATGGAAAGAGGCTACTGTAATTTGATTTGCATGCACGGGCAGAAGAGAGAAACGTGAGCTATACTGTAACTGGTGTGCAATGATCGAGCAAAAGAAGCCTTTTAAGGGTAAAACCCAGCATGCAGGGATTTTATTACATTCTTTAAAGGGACTTCTCAATGCTTTTGACTGCTTTCATTCACTTTACTTTGTAACAACTTAACTGCATGTGTTTTAAGGGATACACTTACTGTACATTGTTCTGTGTGTCAATTACTCAATTAGACACCTTGATTATTACTGATGTCAATGTGTTACTGTTGTTATATTATTCAGCTACAAACGTATTTCTCAAAGTTGTACAACTGGCTGAACAAGTGATACATTATTAGCAATGCAATAACAAACGATGGAGCGCAAGGCGAGGGGGAAAGTTTACTAGAGCTTACATTCTAAGGGGTGTGTGGGAAATGGCAAAAGAAGAAAACAAAAGTGCTTGTTTTGCACAGCTGAAATAAAGCACACTGAGAATTGCACTCAACATGCGCAGCAAAGCAGAGCGCCTCTTGACTATACTAAACAAAGACTATTCTAGTGGACTGTTTAGCATATAGAGCATAGCCAGAGGCGTAGCCATTACGTTGTAGGCCCAATAGCATCATTTTGAAAGGGCCCCTGTCCAAATGCTTCTAGAAATACCTCTCTGCAGAAGTTGTTAATATTATGCCCAATAGTAGTGCCCTAGTTTATGTTCTGAACCACAGTAGTGCCTTAGTTAATGTAGTGCCAAAGTTTTTTTTTTTTGTTCTGAACCACAGTAGTGCCTTAGTTAATGTAGTTCCCTAGTTTATGTTCTGGACCACAGTAGTGCCTTAGTTAATGTAGTGCCCCAGTAGTGCCCTAATTTTTTTGTTCTGAACCACGTAGTGCCTTAGTTAATGTAGTGCCCCATAGCAGTTCCCTAGTTTATGTTCTGGACCACAATTTTGCCTTAGTTAATGTAGTGCCCCATAGTAGTTGGCCTAGTTTATGTTCTGAACCACAGTAGTGCCTTAGTTAATGTAGTGACCCATAACAGTGCCCTAGTTTATGTTCTGGACCAGAGTAGTGCCTTAGTTAATGTAGTGCCCCATAACAGTGCCCTAGTTTATGTTCTGGACCACAGTAGTGCCTTAATTAATGTAGTGCTCAATATAAGTACCCTAGTTTATGTTCTGGACCACAGTAGTGTCTTATTTAATGTAGTGCTCCATATAAGTACCCTAGTTTATGTTCTGGACCACAGTAGTGCCTTAGTTATTGTGGTGCCCCATAGTAGTGCCCTAGTTTTTTGTTTTGAACCACAGTAGTGTCTTAGGGGGTCATTCTGAGTTGATCGCTCGTTGCCGATTTTCGCAACGGAACGATTAATGCGAAAATGCGCATGCGCATGGTACGCAGTGCGCATGCGCTAAGTATTTTAGCTCAAAACTTAGTAGATTTACTCATGGCAGAACAAAGAATTTTCATTGTTGAAGTGATCGTAGTGTGATTGACAGGAAGTGGGTGTTTCTGGGCGGAAACTCAGCGTTTTCACGGCGTTTGCCCCTATGTACCACTACCACCCAATATTGAAAAATGTATATAACACATGTAACTGTGACAGAGAAGGTGGCCACTCCCATCTCTGGGCCCCATAGTAGTTATACTCCCTGCACCTATGGTAGGTATGTCCTTGAGCATAGCCCATTGAGGTGACCAAAGTACAAACCAAGCCCCTGGTAGTATGTAGATCAAGAAAGTTCCCAAACTTGTGAATGGACTGTAAAGACGTCCTCAAAACTGATGGTCATAATAAAGCATAAAAAAATAAAACATGCCCAAATAAAAACTGAAAAAAGTATAAAGCCAAGCAGATAGATAGTATACAATGCAGACTACAACTCTGGTGGACAGTAAACAATGCAGACCACCACTCTGGTGGACAATATGCTATGGAGACCTACACTCTGGTGGATAGTACACAATCAGTAGCAAACGCAGGATTTCTAGAGGGGGGTTTCCAAATGCAGTACACAATCTCCCACTCTGCGGAACGTTGGTGCAAGTGTGGGAGTCTGGGGGAGCGATAGAAGTACCCAGTAAAGACCCTGGACATTAATGTATACTGTAAGGAATACAGTATTAATATTTCTCTATCGTCCTAAGTGGATGCTGGGGTTCCTGAAAGGACCATGGGGAATAGCGGCTCCGCAGGAGACAGGGCACAAAAAAGTAAAGCTTTTACCAGATCAGGTGGTGTGCACTGGCTCCTCCCCCTATGACCCTCCTCCAGACTCCAGTTAGATTTTGTGCCCGAACGAGAAGGGTGCAATCTAGGTGGCTCTCCTAAAGAGCTGCTTAGAGAAAGTTTAGCTTAGGTTTTTTACTTTACAGTGAGTCCTGCTGGCAACAGGATCACTGCAACGAGGGACTTAGGGGAGAAGTAGTGAACTCACCTGCGTGCAGAGTGGATTTGCTGCTTGGCTACTGGACACTAGCTCCAGAGGGACGATCACAGGTACAGCCTGGATGGTCACCGGAGCCGCGCCGCCGGCCCCCTTGCAGACGCTGAAGAGAGAAGAGGTCCAAAATCGGCGGCTGAAGACTCCTGAGTCTTCATAAAGGTAGCGCACAGCACTGCAGCTGTGCGCCATTTTCCTCTCAGCACACTTCACACAACAGTCACTGAGGGTGCAGAGCGCTGGGGGGGGCGCTCTGAGAGGCAAATAAAAACCTTATTAGAGGCAAAAAATACCTCACATATAGCCCACAGAGGCTATATGGAGATATTTAACCCCTGCCTAACTTCAAAAATAGCGGGAGACGAGGCCGCCGAAAAAGGGGCGGGGCCTATCTCCTCAGCACACAGCGCCATTTTCTCTCACAGAAAAGCTGGAGAGAAGGCTCCCAGGCTCTCCCCTGCACTGCACTACAGAAACAGGGTTAAAACAGAGAGGGGGGGCACTGATTTTGGCGATATTGTATATATATAAAAGATGCTATAAGGGAGAAACACTTATATAAGGTTGTCCCTATATAATTATAGCGTTTTTGGTGTGTGCTGGCAGACTCTCCCTCTGTCTCCCCAAAGGGCTAGTGGGTCCTGTCCTCTGTCAGAGCATTCCCGGTGTGTGTGCTGTGTGTCGGTACGTGTGTGTCGACATGTATGAGGACGATGTTGGTGAGGAGGCGGAGAAATTGCCTGTAATGGTGATGTCACTCTCTAGGGAGTCGACACCGGAATGGATGGCTTATTTAGAGAATTACGTGGGAATGTCAACACGCTGCAAGGTCGGTTGACGACATGAGACGGCCGACAATCTATTAGGACCGGTCCAGGCGTCTCAGAAACACCGTCAGGGGTTTTAAAAAACGCCCATTTACCATCAGTCGGTCGACACAGACACAGACACGGACACTGAATACAGTGTCGACGGTGAATAAACAAACGTATTTCTCATTAGGGCCACACGTTAAGGGCAATGAAGGAGGTGTTACGTGTTTCTGATACTACAAGTACCACAAGAAAGGGTATTATGTGGGAGTGAAAAAACTACCTGTAGTTTTTCCTGAATCAGATAAAATAAAATGAAGTGTGTGATGATGCGTAGGGTTACCCCGATAGCAAATATTGGCGTTATACCCTTTCCCGCCAGAAATTAGGGTACGTTGGGAAACACCCCTTAGGGTGATAAGGCGCTCACACGCTTATCAAGTGGCGTTACCGTCTCCAGATACGGCCGCCCTCAAGGAGCCAGCTGATAGGAAGCTGGAAAAATATCCTAAAAAGTATATACACACATACGGTGGTTATACTGCGACCAGCGATCGCCATCAGCCTGGAGATGCAGTGCTGGGTTGGCTTGGTCGGATTCCCTGACTGAAAATATTTTATTCATGTAGAGCATTTAATAGGATGCATTCTATATATATGTATGTGAGATGCACAGAGGGATATTTGCTCTCTGGCATCAAGATAAGTGCGTTGTCCATATCTCCCAGAAGATGTCAGGGACACGACAGTGGTCAGGTGATACAGATCCCATACGGCAGATGGAAGTATTGCTGTATAAAGGGAAGGAGTTATTTGGGGGTCGGTCCATCGGACCTGGGGACCACAGCAACAGCTGGGAAATCCAACCTTTTTTACCCCAAGTTACATCTCAGCTAAAAAAGACACCGTCTTTTCAGCCTCAATCTTTCCTTTCCCATGAGGGCATGCAGGCAAAAGGCCAGTCATATCTGCCCAGACATAGAGGTAAGGGAAGTAGACTGCAGCAGGCAGCCCTTTCCCAGGAAAAGAAGCCCTCCACCGCGTCTGCCAAGTCCTCAGCATGACGCTGGGGCCGTGCAAGCGGACTCAAGGTGGGGGGGTAGTCTCAAGAGTCTCAGGGCGCAGTGGGATCACTCGCAAGTTGACCCCTAGATCGTACGAGTATTATCCCAGGGGTAAAGATTGGAGAGTCGAGACATCTTCTCCTCGCAGCTTCCTGAAGTCTGCTTTACCAACGGCTCCCTCCGACAGGGAGGCAGCATTGGAAACAATTCACAAGCTGTATATCCAGCAGGTGATAATCAAAGTACCCCTCCTACGACAAGGAAAAGGGTATTATTTTTCCACACTATATTGTGGTACTGAAGCCAGACGGCTTGGTGACACATAGTCTAAATCTAAAATGTTTTGAACACTTACATAAAAGGTTCAAATCGAGATAAAGTCACTCAGAGCAGTGATAGCGAACCGGAAAAAAGGGGACTATATGGTGTCCCTGGACATCAAGGATTACCTCCATGTCCAAAATTTGTCCTTCTCATCAAGGGTACCTCTGGTTCGTGGTACAGAACTGTCAATATCAGTTTCAGACGATGCCGTTTGAATTATCCACGGCACCCCGGGCCTTTTTACCAAGGTAATGGCCGAAAAGATGTTTCTTCAAAGAAAAAAGGCATCTAAATTATCCCTTACTTGCACGACCTAAAAAGGGCAAGTTCCAGAGAACAGTTGGAGGTCGGAAGAGCACTATCTAAAGTAGTTCTTCGACGGCACGACTGGATTCTAAATATTCCAAGAATCGCAGCTGTTTTCCGACGATACGTCTGCTGTTCCTAGGGATGATTCTGGACACGGTTCAGAAAAAGGTTTTTCTTCCCGAGGAAAAAGCCAAGGAGTTATCCGACCTGTCAGGAACCTCCTAAAACCAGGAAAGGTGTCTGTACATCAATGCACAAGAGTCCTGGGAAAAATGGTGGCTTTTTACGAAGCAATTCCATTCGGCAGATTCCATGCAAGAATTTTCCAAAGGGATCTGTTGGACAAATGGTCAGGGTCGCATCCTCAGATGCACCTGCGAATAACCCTGTCGCCAAGGACAAGGGTATATCTTCTGTGGTGGTTGCAAAAGGCTCATCTATTGGAGGGCCGCAGATTCGGCATACAGGATTTGATCCTGGTGACCACGGACGCCAGCCTGAGAGGTTGGGGAGCAGTCACACAAGGAAGAAACTTCCAGGGGGTATGGACGAACCTGGAAAAGTCTATTCACATAAACATTCTGGTACTAAGAGCAATCTAAAATGCTCTAAGCCAGGCGGAACCACTCCTGCAAGGAAAACCGGTGTTGATTCAGTCGGACAACATCACGGCGGTCGCCCATGTAAACAGACAGGGCGGCACAAGAAGCAGGAGTGCAATGGCAGAAGCTGCCAAGATTCTTCGCTGGGCGGAGAATCACGTAATAGCACTGTCAGCAGTGTTCTTCCCGGGCGTGGACAACTGGGAAGCAGACTTCCTCAGCAGACACGATATACACCCGGGAGAGGGGGGTCTTCATCCAGAAGTCTTCCACATGCTAATAAACTGTTGGGAAAGACCAATGGTAGACATGATGGCGTCTCGCCTCAACAAGAAACTGGACAAGTATTGCGCCAGGTCAAGAGATCCACAGGCAATAGCTGTGGACGCACTGGTAACACCTTGGGTGTACAAAGCAGTATATGTGTTTCCTCCTCTGCCTCTCATACCAAAGGTATTGAAGATTATACGGTGAGGAGGAGTAAGAAATACTAGTGGCTCCGGATTGGCCAAGAAGGACTTGGTACCCGGAACTTCAAGAGTTGGTCACGGACGACCCGTGCCCTCTACTTCTGAGAAGGGACCTGCTACAACAGGGTCCCTGTCTCTTTCAAGACTTACCGCGGCTGCGTTTGACGGCATGGCGGTTGAACGCCAGATCCTAAAAGGGAAAGGCATTCCAGAAGAAGTCATTCCTACCTTGATTAAGGCAAGGAAGGAAGTCACCGCGAAACATTATCACCGCATTTGGCGAAAATATGTCGCGTGGTGCGAGGATCGGAGTGTTCCGACGGAGGAATTTCAACTGGGTCGTTTCCTACATTTCCTACAATCAGGATTGTCTAGGGGTCTCAAATTGAGATCTATTAAGGTTCAAATTTCGGCCCTGTCAATATTCTTCCAAAAAGAATTGGCCTCAGTTCCTGAGGTACAGACTTTTGTTAAAGGAGTACTGCATATACAGCCTCCTGTGGTGCCTCCGGTGGCACCGTGGGATCTAAATGTAGTTTTAGATTTCCTCAAATCCCATTGGTTTGAACCATTGAAAAAGGTGGATTTTAAAGATCTCACATGGAAAGTGACTATGTTACTGGCCCTGGCTTCCGCCAGGAGAGTATCTGAATTGGCGGCTTTATCTTATAAAAGCCCTTATCTAATCTTCCATTCGGATAGGGCAGAACTGAGGACTCGTCCGCATTTTCTCCCTAAGGTGGTATCAGCGTTTCACCTGAACCAACCTATTGTGGTGCCTGCGGCCACTGGCGACTTGGAGGACTCCAAGTTGTTGGACGTTGTCAGAGCCTTAAAAATATACATTTCAAGGACGGCTGAAGTCAGAAAATCTGACTCGCTGTTGATACTATATGCACCCAACAAGTTGGGTGCCCCTGCTTCTAAGCAGACGATTGCTCGTTGGATTTGTAACACAATTCAACTTGCTCATTCTGTGGCAGGCCTGCCACAGCCTAAATCTGTTAAGGCCCATTCCACAAGGAAGGTGGGCTCATCTTGGGCGGCTGCCCGAGGGGTCTCGGCATTACAATTCTGCCGAGCAGCTACGTGGTCGGGGGAAAACACGTTTGTAAAATTCTACAAATTTGATACCCTGGCAAAAGAGGACTTGGAATTCTCTCATTCGGTGCTGCAGAGTCATCCGCACTCTCCCGCCCGTTTGGGAGCTTTGGTATAATCCCCATGGTCCTTTCAGGAACCCCAGCATCCACTTAGGACGATAGAGAAAATAAGAATTTACTTACCGATAATTCTATTTCTCGGAGTCCGTAGTGGATGCTGGGCGCCCATCCCAAGTGCGGATTATCTGCAATACTGTACATAGTTATTGTTAACAAATTCGGGTTATATTGTTAAGGAGCCATCTTTAAGAGGCTCTTTCTGTTATCATACTGTTAACTGGGTTTAGATCACAAGTTGTACGGTGTGATTGGTGTGGCTGGTATGAGTCTTACCCGGGATTCAAATTGCCTCCCTTATTGTGTACGCTCGTCCGGGCACAGTACCTAACTGGAGTCTGGAGGAGGGTCATAGGGGGAGGAGCCAGTGCACACCACCTGATCTGGTAAAAGCTTTACTTTTTTGTGCCCTGTCTCCTGCGGAGCCGCTATTCCCCATGGTCCTTTCAGGAACCCCAGCATCCACTACGGACTCCGAGAAATAGAATTATCGGTAAGTAAATTCTTATTTTAACACTATAGATGGTCTATAGTATAGGCTGTATCACACATTTAAATAATATAAATAATTGGTCAGGAAAAAGATTAAACATACCATAATAAATAAATACACAAACGTAATAGAACCAGTCCTGCACTTTTTAAGCACATATTCTCCCACCTCATGGTAAGGCTCCTGTCTCTTCTTCCAGGTAGCTACTCTCTTGTCCAGTGTACTGATTGAGGATTCACACAGCAAACTTGGTAGAAGAAGATGCTTTCACTGGGCATGTGCAGCAGCTCTGCTGGGATCCGGTCTGAAGATCGACAGTGTCTAGGTCGACAATGTTTAGGTCGACCACTATAGGTCGACAGTCACTAGGTCGAGATGGATGGAAGGTCGACAGGGTTTCTAGGTCGACATGTGCTAGGTCGACACGTCTAAAGGTCGACATGAGTTTTTCACATTTTTTTTTGGGGGGGGGATTTTTTCATACTTAACGATCCACGTGGACTACGATTGGAACGGTAAAGTGTGCCGAGCGAAGCGGTAGCGGAGCGAAGGCACCATGCGAGGGGACGCGGTGCACTAATTTGGGATCCCGGTCACTCTACGAAGAAAACGACACCCAAAAAAAAAAAATCCTCATGTCGACCTTTAGACCTGTCGACCTAGCACATGTCGACCTAGAAACCCTGTCGACCTTCCATACATGTCGACCTAGTGACTGTCGACCTATAGTGGTCGACCTAAACATTGTCGACCTAGATACTGTTGATAAAACGAACCACACCCTGATGCGCCACAAGTGTTTTGCAGTGCCGTACATATTGTACCCATACAGGGTACACAGAACTTAACAATACAGTAACTAAAAACAGTGTTGGACTGGGGCATGAAGGGTCCACCGGGAGGATCCAGTGGTAGGGGTTCATGCTTACAGGTGTGGCCAGTCTCTAGAGGGGGTGTGGCTAACTGCCACTGAGGTTTGGATTACCATAAGAGGGTGCATGGTCTGGGCTCTATGATAAATATATTTCTCATACGTCCTAGAGGATGCTGGGGACTCCGTAAGGACCATGAAGTATAGACGGGGTCCGCAGGAGACATGGGCACACTATAAGACTTTGAATGGGTGTGAACTGGCTCCTCCCTCTATGCCCCTCCTCCAGACCTCAGTTAGACTTTGTGCCCAGGAGTGAATGGACACACACTAGGGGAGCTCTACTGAGTTTCTCTAAAAGACTTTATGTTAGGTTTTTTATTTTCAGGGAGACCTGCTGGCTACAGGCTCCCTGCATCGAGGGACTGAGGGGAGAGAAGTCATACCTACTGTACTTCTTCTTAGTTAAAGGCTCTGCTTCTTAGGCTACTGGACACCATTAACTCCAGAGGGTTCGATCACTTGGTTCGCCTAGCTGCTTGTTCCCGGAGCCGCGCCGTCACCCCCCTCACAGAAGCCAGAAGAAAGAAGCCGGGTGAGTATTGGAAGAAAAGAAGACTTCAGTGACGGCAGAAGACTTCAGTAACGGAGGTAACTGCAGCGGTAGTGCTGCGCTCCATGCTCCCACACACCAACGGCACTCACAGGGTGCAGGGCGCTGGAGGGGAGCGCCCTGGGCAGCAAGTTACTGGGGGTCAAAATCGCTGGCAAGAGGGACATACTAGGTGCCCGGGCACCGTGTACGATACCCCCGCCAGTGTAATGCAGTGGTCGTGCTGCGCGCCATTGCTCCCACACACCAACGGCTTCCGAGGGTGCAGGGCGCAGGGGGGGCGCCCTGGGCAGGGATATATATATATATATATATATATATACAGGGTGTAAGTGCGGTATATGGATCCCGCCCAGCTCAACATATATGTGTATTTTAGCGGGGCTTAAGTGCGCCGGGAAGGGGCGGAGCTTAGCCCTCACAACAGATTCAGCGCCATTTTCCTCCATGTCCCCGCCAAGGCTATGTATACAGTGCAAACGAGGGGGGGGGTACAGAGTTTTAGTGCTATATGGAGAGAAATATAGCACTATTTGCAATAATGGGCGTATAATCATTGTTGTGGTGCATATATCTCTATGTTTTTCCTGTCAGATTACCCACTATAGTTTTTAGTTGACATATGTCGACATGTGTGAAGGCTCTGTCACAAGCAGCTGTGGGGATCACTGTCGGCATCGCCGATGCCTGTTGGTACTTGATTCGGAAGATGCAGTATCAACAGGTCGGTGGTTGTATGCTTGTAAACGTAAACACGGTATGGGAGACACAGTTGTATGTGGGTGCCCTGTCGGCATCAACTGTAATTACTGGGTGAAAATTAACATGCTGTAACTGCCTTATACCTGTATATATATTTATAGGTATATGGGGGGGGGGAGTGTTATTGAAATTATATATGTAGGCTTCCCTCAGACCCCTCGGGGTTCCAAAAATGTTATTTTTTGCCTGCTTACTATTAGAGATGAGCGGGTTCGGTTCCTCGGAATCCGAACCCGCCCGAACTTCATTTTTTTTTACACGGGGCCGAGCGACTCGGATCTTCCCGCCTTGCTCGGTTAACCCGAGCGCGCCCGAACGTCATCATCCCGCTGTCGGATTCTCGCGAGGCTCGGATTCTATCGCGAGACTCGGATTCTATATAAGGAGCCGCGCGTCGCCGCCATTTTCACACGTGCATTGAGATTCATAGGGAGAGGACGTGGCTGGCGTCCTCTCCGTTTATAGAGAAGAGAGTGAGACTAGAGTAGAGAGAGACACAGTAGTAATTTTGGGGAGCATTAGTAGGAGTACTACTACTTGCTGAAGTGATAGATAGTGTGACTGTATATCTGACTTGTGGGGGAGACACTGACAGTGGGGAGCAGTTAGAGTCTGAGAGCAGGAGTACATATTTTAACGTACAGTGCACACTTTTGCTGCCAGAGTGCCACACTGCCATTGTGACTAGAGATGAGCGGGTTCGGTTCCTCGGAATCCGAACCCGCCCGAACTTCATGTTTTTTTTCACGGGTCCGAGCGACTCGGATCTTCCCGCCTTGCTCGGTTAACCCGAGCGCGCCCGAACGTCGTCATGACGCTGTCGGATTCTCGCGAGACTCGGATTCTATATAAGGAGCCGCGCGTCGCCGCCATTTTCACACGTGCATTGAGATTGATAGGGAGAGGACGTGGCTGGCGTCCTCTCCATTTAGATTAGAAGAGAGAGAGTGAGATTGATTTGAGACAGAGACACTTGATTTACTGGAGCTTAGGAGTACTGTAGAGAGTGCAGAGTTTAGTAGTGACTGACCACAGTGACCACCAGACAGTGCAGTTTTATTTAATATAATCCGTTCTCTGCCTGAAAAAAACGATACACAGTGACTCAGTCACATACCATATCTGTGTGCACTGCTCAGCCCAGTGTGCTGCATCATCTATGTATATATCTGACTGTGCTCACACAGCTTATAATTGTGGGGGAGACTGGGGAGCAGTGCCAGTTATAGGTTATAGCAGGAGCCAGGAGTACATATTATTAAAATTAAACAGTGCACACTTTTGCTGCAGGAGTGCCACTGCCAGTGTGACTGACCAGTGACCTGACCACCAGTAAAGTTAGTAGTATACTATATTGTGATTGCCTGAAAAAGTTAAACACTCGTCGTGTGACTTGTGTGGTGTTTTTTTTTTTATTCTATAAAAAACTCATTCTGCTGACAGACAGTGTCCAGCAGGTCCGTCATTATATAATATATACCTGTCCGGCTGCAGTAGTGATATATATATATTTTTTATATCATTATTTATCATCCAGTCGCAGCAGACACAGTACGGTAGTTCACGGCTGTAGCTACCTCTGTGTCGGCACTCGGCAGTCCATCCATAATTGTATACCACCTACCCGTGTTTTTTTTTTCTTTCTTCTTTATACATACATACTACATCTCTTTATCAACCAGTCTATATTAGCAGCAGACACAGTACAGTAGTCCACGGCTGTAGCTACCTCTGTGTCGGCACTCGGCAGTCCATCCATAATTGTATACCACCTACCCGTGGTTTTTTTTTCTTTCTTCTTTATACATACATACAACATCTCTTTATCAACCAGTCTATATTAGCAGCAGACACAGTACAGTACGGTAGTCCACGGCTGTAGCTACCTCTGTGTCGGCAGTCCGTCCATAATTGTATACCACCTACCCGTGGTTTTTTTTTCTTTCTTCTTTATACATACATACTACATCTCTTTATCAACCAGTCTATATTAGCAGCAGACACAGTACAGTAGTCCACGGCTGTAGCTACCTCTGTGTCGGCACTCGGCAGTCCATCCATAATTGTATACCACCTACCCGTGGTTTTTTTTTCTTTCTTCTTTATACATACATACTACATCTCTTTATCAACCAGTCTATATTAGCAGCAGACACAGTACAGTACGGTAGTCCACGGCTGTAGCTACCTCTGTGTCGGCACTCGGCAGTCCGTCCATAATTGTATACCACCTACCCGTGTTTTTTTTTTCTTTCTTCTTTATACATACATACTACATCTCTTTATCAACCAGTCTATATTAGCAGCAGACACAGTACAGTAGTCCATGGCTGTAGCTACCTCTGTGTCGGCACTCGGCAGTCCATCCATAATTGTATACCACCTACCCGTGGTTTTTTTTTCTTTCTTCTTTATACATACATACTACATCTCTTTATCAACCAGTCTATATTAGCAGCAGACACAGTACAGTACGGTAGTCCACGGCTGTAGCTACCTCTGTGTCGGCACTCGGCAGTCCGTCCATAATTGTATACCACCTACCCGTGGTTTTTTTTTCTTTCTTCTTTATACATACATACTACATCTCTTTATCAACCAGTCTATATTAGCAGCAGACACAGTACAGTAGTCCACGGCTGTAGCTACCTCTGTGTCGGCACTCGGCAGTCCATCCATAATTGTATACCACCTACCCGTGGTTTTTTTTTTCTTTCTTCTTTATACATACTACATCTCATTATCAACCAGTCTATATTAGCAGCAGACACAGTACGGTAGTCCACGGCTGTAGCTACCTCTGTGTCGGCACTCGGCAGTCCGTCCATAATTGTATACCACCTACCCGTGGTTTTTTTTTCTTTCTTCTTTATACATACTACATCTCATTATCAACCAGTCTATATTAGCAGCAGACACAGTACGGTAGTCCACGGCTGTAGCTACCTCTGTGTCGGCACTCGGCAGTCCATCCATAATTGTATACCACCTACCCGTGGTTTTTTTTTCTTTCTTCTTTATACATACTACATCTCATTATCATCCAGTCTATATTAGCAGCAGACACAGTACAGTACGGTAGTCCATGGCTGTAGCTACCTCTGTGTCGGCACTCGGCAGTCCGTCCATAATTGTATACCACCTACCCGTGGTTTTTTTTTTCTTTCTTCTTTATACATACTACATCTCATTATCAACCAGTCTATATATTAGCAGCAGACACAGTACGGTAGTCCACATCTGTAGCTACCTCTGTGTCGGCACTCGGCAGTCCATCCATAATTGTATACCACCTACCCGTGGTTTTTTTTTCTTTCTTCTTTATACATACATACTACATCTCTTTATCAACCAGTCTATATTAGCAGCAGACACAGTACAGTAGTCCACGGCTGTAGCTACCTCTGTGTCGGCACTCGGCAGTCCATCCATAATTGTATACCACCTACCCGTGGTTTTTTTTTCTTTCTTCTTTATACATACATACTACATCTCTTTATCAACCAGTCTATATTAGCAGCAGACACAGTACAGTAGTCCACGGCTGTAGCTACCTCTGTGTCGGCACTCGGCAGTCCATCCATAATTGTATACCACCTACCCGTGGTTTTTTTTTCTTTCTTCTTTATACATACATACTACATCTCATTATCATCCAGTCTATATTAGCAGCAGACACAGTACAGTACAATAGTCCACGGCTGTAGCTACCTCTGTGTCGGCACTCGGCAGTCCATCCATAATTGTATACTAGTATCCATCCATCTCCATTGTTTACCTGAGGTGCCTTTTAGTTGTGCCTATTAAAATATGGAGAACAAAAATGTTGAGGTTCCAAAATTAGGGAAAGATCAAGATCCACTTCCACCTCGTGCTGAAGCTGCTGCCACTAGTCATGGCCGAGACGATGAAATGCCAGCAACGTCGTCTGCCAAGGCCGATGCCCAATGTCATAGTACAGAGCATGTCAAATCCAAAACACCAAATATCAGTAAAAAAAGGACTCCAAAACCTAAAATAAAATTGTCGGAGGAGAAGCGTAAACTTGCCAATATGCCATTTACCACACGGAGTGGCAAGGAACGGCTGAGGCCCTTGCCTATGTTCATGGCTAGTGGTTCAGCTTCACATGAGGATGGAAGCACTCAGCCTCTCGCTAGAAAACTGAAAAGACTCAAGCTGGCAAAAGCACCGCAAAGAACTGTGCGTTCTTCGAAATCCCAAATCCACAAGGAGAGTCCAATTGTGTCGGTTGCGATGCCTGACCTTCCCAACACTGGACGTGAAGAGCATGCGCCTTCCACCATTTGCACGCCCCCTGCAAGTGCTGGAAGGAGCACCCGCAGTCCAGTTCCTGATAGTCAGATTGAAGATGTCAGTGTTGAAGTACACCAGGATGAGGAGGATATGGGTGTTGCTGGCGCTGGGGAGGAAATTGACCAGGAGGATTCTGATGGTGAGGTGGTTTGTTTAAGTCAGGCACCCGGGGAGACACCTGTTGTCCGTGGGAGGAATATGGCCGTTGACATGCCTGGTGAAAATACCAAAAAATCAGCTCTTCGGTGTGGAAGTATTTCAACAGAAATGCGGACAACATTTGTCAAGCCGTGTGTTCCCTTTGTCAAGCTGTAATAAGTAGGGGTAAGGACGTTAACCACCTCGGAACATCCTCCCTTATACGTCACCTGCAGCGCATTCATAATAAGTCAGTGACAAGTTCAAAAACTTTGGGCGACAGCGGAAGCAGTCCACTGACCAGTAAATCCCTTCCTCTTGTAACCAAGCTCACGCAAACCACCCCACCAACTCCCTCAGTGTCAATTTCCTCCTTCCCCAGGAATGCCAATAGTCCTGCAGGCCATGTCACTGGCAATTCTGACGAGTCCTCTCCTGCCTGGGATTCCTCCGATGCATCCTTGCGTGTAACGCCTACTGCTGCTGGCGCTGCTGTTGTTGCTGCTGGGAGTCGATGGTCATCCCAGAGGGGAAGTCGTAAGCCCACTTGTACTACTTCCAGTAAGCAATTGACTGTCCAACAGTCCTTTGCGAGGAAGATGAAATATCACAGCAGTCATCCTGCTGCAAAGCGGATAACTGAGGCCTTGACAACTATGTTGGTGTTAGACGTGCGTCCGGTATCCGCCGTTAGTTCACAGGGAACTAGACAATTTATTGAGGCAGTGTGCCCCCGTTACCAAGTACCATCTAGGTTCCACTTCTGTAGGCAGGCGATACCGAGAATGTACACGGACGTCAGAAAAAGACTCACCAGTGTCCTAAAAAATGCAGTTGTACCCAATGTCCACTTAACCACGGACATGTGGACAAGTGGAGCAGGGCAGGGTCAGGACTATATGACTGTGACAGCCCACTTGGTAGATGTATGGACTCCCGCCGCAAGAACAGCAGCGGCGGCACCAGTAGCAGCATCTCGCAAACGCCAACTCTTTCCTAGGCAGGCTACGCTTTGTATCACCGCTTTCCAGAATACGCACACAGCTGAAAACCTCTTACGGCAACTGAGGAAGATCATCGCAGAATGGCTTACCCCAATTGGACTCTCCTGTGGATTTGTGGCATCGGACAACGCCAGCAATATTGTGTGTGCATTAAATATGGGCAAATTCCAGCACGTCCCATGTTTTGCACATACCTTGAATTTGGTGGTGCAGAATTTTTAAAAAAACGACAGGGGCGTGCAAGAGATGCTGTCGGTGGCCAGAAGAATTGCGGGACACTTTCGGCGTACAGGCACCACGTACAGAAGACTGGAGCACCACCAAAAACTACTGAACCTGCCCTGCCATCATCTGAAGCAAGAAGTGGTAACGAGGTGGAATTCAACCCTCTATATGCTTCAGAGGTTGGAGGAGCAGCAAAAGGCCATTCAAGCCTATACAATTGAGCACGATATAGGAGGTGGAATGCACCTGTCTCAAGTGCAGTGGAGAATGATTTCAACGTTGTGCAAGGTTCTGATGCCCTTTGAACTTGCCACACGTGAAGTCAGTTCAGACACTGCCAGCCTGAGTCAGGTCATTCCCCTCATCAGGCTTTTGCAGAAGAAGCTGGAGACATTGAAGGAGGAGCTAACACGGAGCGATTCCGCTAGGCATGTGGGACTTGTGGATGGAGCCCTTAATTCGCTTAACAAGGATTCACGGGTGGTCAATCTGTTGAAATCAGAGCTAGAGATGAGCGGGTTCGGTTTCTCTGAATCCGAACCCGCCAGAACTTCATGTTTTTTTTCACGGGTCCGAGCGACTCGGATCTTCCCGCCTTGCTCGGTTAACCCGCGCGCGCCCGAACGTCATCATGACGCTGTCGGATTCTCGCGAGGCTCGGATTCTATCGCGAGACTCGGATTCTATATAAGGAGCCGCGCGTCGCCGCCATTTTAACACGTGCATTGAGATTGATAGGGAGAGGACGTGGCTGGCGTCCTCTCCGTTTAGAATAGATTAGAGAGACACTTGATTTACTAATTTTGGGGAGCATTAGGAGTACTCAGTACAGTGCAGAGTTTTGCTGATAGTGACCACCAGTTTTATTTATAATCCGTTCTCTGCCTGAAAAAAGCGATACACAGCACACAGTGACTCAGTCACATACCATATCTGTGTGCACTGCTCAGGCTCAGGCCAGTGTGCTGCATCATCTATTATCTATATATAATATTATATATATCTGTCTGACTGCTCAGCTCACACAGCTTATAATTGTGGGGGAGACTGGGGAGCACTACTGCAGTGCCAGTTATAGGTTATAGCAGGAGCCAGGAGTACATAATATATTATATAGTGAGTGACCACCAGACACACAGTGCAGTTTATTTAATATATCCGTTCTCTGCCTGAAAAAAGCGATACACACAGTGACTCAGTCAGTCACATACCATATCTGTGTGCACTGCTCAGGCTCAGGCCAGTGTGCTGCATCATCTATATATATTATATATCTGTCTGACTGCTCAGCTCACACAGCTTATAATTGTGGGGGAGACTGGGGAGCACTACTGCAGTGCCAGTTATAGGTTATAGCAGGAGCCAGGAGTACATAATATTATATTAAAATTAAACAGTGCACACTTTTGCTGCAGGAGTGCCACTGCCAGTGTGACTAGTGACCAGTGACCTGACCACCAGTATATATAATATTAGTAGTATACTATCTCTTTATCAGAAAGTCTATATTAGCAGCAGACACAGTACAGTGCGGTAGTTCACGGCTGTGGCTACCTCTGTGTCGGCACTCGGCAGCCCGTCCATAATTGTATATACCACCTAACCGTGGTTTTTTTTTCTTTCTTTATACATACATACTAGTTACGAGTATACTATCTCTTTATCAACCAGTCTATATATTAGCAGCAGACACAGTACAGTGCGGTAGTTCACGGCTGTGGCTACCTCTGTGTCGGCACTCGGCAGCCCGTCCATAATTGTATATACCACCTAACCGTGGTTTTTTTTTCTTTCTTTATACATACATACTAGTTACGAGTATACTATCTCTTTATCAACCAGTCTATATATTAGCAGCAGACACAGTACAGTGCGGTAGTTCACGGCTGTGGCTACCTCTGTGTCGGCACTCGGCAGCCCGTCCATAATTGTATATACCACCTAACCGTGGTTTTTTTTTCTTTCTTTATACATACATACTAGTTACGAGTATACTATCTCTTTATCAACCAGTCTATATATTAGCAGCAGACACAGTACAGTGCGGTAGTTCACGGCTGTGGCTACCTCTGTGTCGGCACTCGGCAGCCCGTCCATAATTGTATATACCACCTAACCGTGGTTTTTTTTTTCTTTCTTTATACATACATACTAGTTACGAGTATACTATCTCTTTATCAACCAGTCTATATATTAGCAGCAGACACAGTACAGTGCGGTAGTTCACGGCTGTGGCTACCTCTGTGTCGGCACTCGGCAGCCCGTCCATAATTGTATATACCACCTAACCGTGTTTTTTTTTTCTTTCTTTATACATACATACTAGTTACGAGTATACTATCTCTTTATCAACCAGTCTATATATTAGCAGCAGACACAGTACAGTGCGGTAGTTCACGGCTGTGGCTACCTCTGTGTCGGCACTCGGCAGCCCGTCCATAATTGTATATACCACCTAACCGTGGTTTTTTTTTTCTTTCTTTATACATACATACTAGTTACGAGTATACTATCTCTTTATCAACCAGTCTATATATTAGCAGCAGACACAGTACAGTGCGGTAGTTCACGGCTGTGGCTACCTCTGTGTCGGCACTCGGCAGCCCGTCCATAATTGTATATACCACCTAACCGTGGTTTTTTTTTCTTTCTTTATACATACATACTAGTTACGACGAGTATACTATCTCTTTATCAACCAGTCTATATATTAGCAGCAGACACAGTACAGTGCGGTAGTTCACGGCTGTGGCTACCTCTGTGTCGGCACTCGGCAGCCCGTCCATAATTGTATATACCACCTAACCGTGGTTTTTTTTTCTTTCTTTATACATACATACTAGTTACGAGTATACTATCTCTTTATCAACCAGTCTATATATTAGCAGCAGACACAGTACAGTGCGGTAGTTCACGGCTGTGGCTACCTCTGTGTCGGCACTCGGCAGCCCGTCCATAATTGTATATACCACCTAACCGTGGTTTTTCTTTCTTTCTTTATACATACATACTAGTTACGAGTATACTATCTCTTTATCAACCAGTCTATATATTAGCAGCAGACACAGTACAGTGCGGTAGTTCACGGCTGTGGCTACCTCTGTGTCGGCACTCGGCAGCCCGTCCATAATTGTATATACCACCTAACCGTGGTTTTTTTTTCTTTCTTTATACATACATACTAGTTACGAGTATACTATCTCTTTATCAACCAGTCTATATATTAGCAGCAGACACAGTACAGTGCGGTAGTTCACGGCTGTGGCTACCTTTGTGTCGGCACTCGGCAGCCCGTCCATAATTGTATATACCACCTAACCGTGGTTTTTTTTTCTTTCTTTATACATACATACTAGTTACGAGTATACTATCTCTTTATCAACCAGTCTATATATTAGCAGCAGACACAGTACAGTGCGGTAGTTCACGGCTGTGGCTACCTCTGTGTCGGCACTCGGCAGCCCGTCCATAATTGTATATACCACCTAACCGTGGTTTTTTTTTCTTTCTTTATACATACATACTAGTTACGAGTATACTATCTCTTTATCAACCAGTCTATATATTAGCAGCAGACACAGTACAGTGCGGTAGTTCACGGCTGTGGCTACCTCTGTGTCGGCACTCGGCAGCCCGTCCATAATTGTATATACCACCTAACCGTGTTTTTTTTTTCTTTCTTTATACATACATACTAGTTACGAGTATACTATCTCTTTATCAACCAGTCTATATATTAGCAGCAGACACAGTACAGTGCGGTAGTTCACGGCTGTGGCTACCTCTGTGTCGGCACTCGGCAGCCCGTCCATAATTGTATATACCACCTAACCGTGGGTTTTTTTTCTTTCTTTATACATACATACTAGTTACGAGTATACTATCTCTTTATCAACCAGTCTATATATTAGCAGCAGACACAGTACAGTGCGGTAGTTCACGGCTGTGGCTACCTCTGTGTCGGCACTCGGCAGCCCGTCCATAATTGTATACTAGTATCCAATCCATCCATCTCCATTGTTTACCTGAGGTGCCTTTTAGTTGTGCCTATTAAAATATGGAGAACAAAAATGTTGAGGTTCCAAAATTAGGGAAAGATCAAGATCCACTTCCACCTCGTGCTGAAGCTGCTGCCACTAGTCATGGCCGAGACGATGAAATGCCAGCAACGTCGTCTGCCAAGGCCGATGCCCAATGTCATAGTACAGAGCATGTCAAATCCAAAACACCAAATATCAGTAAAAAAAGGACTCCAAAACCTAAAATAAAATTGTCGGAGGAGAAGCGTAAACTTGCCAATATGCCATTTACCACACGGAGTGGCAAGGAACGGCTGAGGCCCTGGCCTATGTTCATGGCTAGTGGTTCAGCTTCACATGAGGATGGAAGCACTCAGCCTCTCGCTAGAAAAATGAAAAGACTCAAGCTGGCAAAAGCAGCACAGCAAAGAACTGTGCATTCTTCGAAATCCCAAATCCACAAGGAGAGTCCAATTGTGTCGGTTGCGATGCCTGACCTTCCCAACACTGGACGTGAAGAGCATGCGCCTTCCACCATTTGCACGCCCCCTGCAAGTGCTGGAAGGAGCACCCGCAGTCCAGTTCCTGATAGTCAGATTGAAGATGTCAGTGTTGAAGTACACCAGGATGAGGAGGATATGGGTGTTGCTGGGGAGGAAATTGACCAGGAGGATTCTGATGGTGAGGTGGTTTGTTTAAGTCAGGCACCCGGGGAGACACCTGTTGTCCGTGGGAGGAATATGGCCGTTGACATGCCAGGTGAAAATACCAAAAAAATCAGCTCTTCGGTGTGGAAGTATTTCACCAGAAATGCGGACAACAGGTGTCAAGCCGTGTGTTCCCTTTGTCAAGCTGTAATAAGTAGGGGTAAGGACGTTAACCACCTCGGAACATCCTCCCTTATACGTCACCTGCAGCGCATTCATAATAAGTCAGTGACAAGTTCAAAAACTTTGGGTGACAGCGGAAGCAGTCCACTGACCAGTAAATCCCTTCCTCTTGTAACCAAGCTCACGCAAACCACCCCACCAACTCCCTCAGTGTCAATTTCCTCCTTCCCCAGGAATGCCAATAGTCCTGCAGGCCATGTCACTGGCAATTCTGACGAGTCCTCTCCTGCCTGGGATTCCTCCGATGCATCCTTGCGTGTAACGCCTACTGCTGCTGGCGCTGCTGTTGTTGCCGCTGGGAGTCGATGGTCATCCCAGAGGGGAAGTCGTAAGCCCACTTGTACTACTTCCAGTAAGCAATTGACTGTTCAACAGTCCTTTGCGAGGAAGATGAAATATCACAGCAGTCATCCTACTGCAAAGCGGATAACTGAGTCCTTGACAACTATGTTGGTGTTAGACGTGCGTCCGGTATCCGCCGTTAGTTCACAGGGAACTAGACAATTTATTGAGGCAGTGTGCCCCCGTTACCAAATACCATCTAGGTTCCACTTCTCTAGGCAGGCGATACCGAGAATGTACACGGACGTCAGAAAAAGACTCACCAGTGTCCTAAAAAATGCAGTTGTACCCAATGTCCACTTAACCACGGACATGTGGACAAGTGGAGCAGGGCAGGGTCAGGACTATATGACTGTGACAGCCCACTGGGTAGATGTATGGACTCCCGCCGCAAGAACAGCAGCGGCGGCACCAGTAGCAGCATCTCGCAAACGCCAACTCTTTCCTAGGCAGGCTACGATTTGTATCACCGCTTCCAGAATACGCACACAGCTGAAAACCTCTTACGGCAACTGAGGAAGATCATCGCGGAATGGCTTACCCCAATTGGACTCTCCTGTGGATTTGTGGCATCGGACAACGCCAGCAATATTGTGTGTGCATTAAATATGGGCAAATTCCAGCACGTCCCATGTTTTGCACATACCTTGAATTTGGTGGTGCAGAATTTTTTAAAAAACGACAGGGGCGTGCAAGAGATGCTGTCGGTGGCCAGAAAAATTGCGGGACACTTTCGGCGTACAGGCACCACGTACAGAAGACTGGAGCACCACCAAAAACTACTGAACCTGCCCTGCCATCATCTGAAGCAAGAAGTGGTAATGAGGTGGAATTCAACCCTCTATATGCTTCAGAGGTTGGAGGAGCAGCAAAAGGCCATTCAAGCCTATACAATTGAGCACGATATAGTAGGTGGAATGCACCTGTCTCAAGTGCAGTGGAGAATGATTTCAACGTTGTGCAAGGTTCTGATGCCCTTTGAACTTGCCACACGTGAAGTCAGTTCAGACACTGCCAGCCTGAGTCAGGTCATTCCCCTCATCAGGCTTTTGCAGAAGAAGCTGGAGGCATTGAAGAAGGAGCTAAAAGGGAGCGATTCCGCTAGGCATGTGGGACTTGTGGATGCAGCCCTTAATTCGCTTAACAAGGATTCACGGGTGGTCAATCTGTTGAAATCAGAGCACTACATTTTGGCCACCGTGCTCGATCCTAGATTTAAAGCCTACCTTGGATCTCTCTTTCCGGCAGACACAGGTCTGCTGGGGTTGAAAGACCTGCTGGTGACAAAATTGTCAAGTCAAGCGGAACGCGACCTGTCAACATCTCCTCCTTCACATTCTCCCGCAACTGGGGGTGCGAGGAAAAGGCTCAGAATTCCGAGCCCACCCGCTGGCGGTGATGCAGGGCAGTCTGGAGCGACTGCTGATGCTGACATCTGGTCCGGACTGAAGGACCTGACAACGATTACGGACATGTCGTCTACTGTCACTGCATATGATTCTCTCAACATTGATAGAATGGTGGAGGATTATATGAGTGACCGCATCCAAGTAGGCACGTCACACAGTCCGTACTTATACTGGCAGGAAAAAGAGGCAATTTGGAGGCCCTTGCACAAACTGGCTTTATTCTACCTAAGTTGCCCTCCCACAAGTGTGTACTCCGAAAGAGTGTTTAGTGCCGCCGCTCACCTTGTCAGCAATCGGCGTACGAGGTTACATCCAGAAAATGTGGAGAAGATGATGTTCATTAAAATGAATTATAATCAATTCCTCCGCGGAGACATTGACCAGCAGCAATTGCCTCCACAAAGTACACAGGGAGCTGAGATGGTGGATTCCAGTGGGGACGAATTGATAATCTGTGAGGAGGGGGATGTACACGGTGATATATCGGAGGGTGAAGATGAGGTGGACATCTTGCCTCTGTAGAGCCAGTTTGTGCAAGGAGAGATTAATTGCTTCTTTTTTGGGGGGGGTCCAAACCAACCCGTCATATCAGTCACAGTCGTGTGGCAGACCCTGTCACTGAAATGATGGGTTGGTTAAAGTGTGCATGTCCTGTTTTGTTTATACAACATAAGGGTGGGTGGGAGGGCCCAAGGACAATTCCATCTTGCACCTCTTTTTTCTTTTCTTTTTCTTTGCATCATGTGCTGATTGGGGAGGGTTTTTTGGAAGGGACATCCTGCGTGACACTGCAGTGCCACTCCTAGATGGGCCCGGTGTTTGTGTCGGCCACTAGGGTCGCTAATCTTACTCACACAGTCAGCTACCTCATTGCGCCTCTTTTTTTCTTTGCGCCATGTGCTGTTTGGGGAGGGTTTTTTGGAAGGGACATCCTGCGTGACACTGCAGTGCCACTCCTAGATGGCCCCGGTGTTTGTGTCGGCCACTAGGGTCGCTAATCTTACTCACACAGCTACCTCATTGCGCCTCTTTTTTTCTTTGCGTCATGTGCTGTTTGGGGAGGGTTTTTTGGAAGGGACATCCTGCGTGACACTGCAGTGCCACTCCTAGATGGGCCCGGTGTTTGTGTCGGCCACTAGGGTCGCTTATCTTACTCACACAGCGACCTCGGTGCAAATTTTAGGACTAAAAATAATATTGTGAGGTGTGAGGTATTCAGAATAGACTGAAAATGAGTGTAAATTATGGTTTTTGAGGTTAATAATACTTTGGGATCAAAATGACCCCCAAATTCTATGATTTAAGCTGTTTTTTAGTGTTTTTTGAAAAAAACACCCGAATCCAAAACACACCCGAATCCGACAAAAAAAATTCGGTGAGGTTTTGCCAAAACGCGTTCGAACCCAAAACACGGCCGCGGAACCGAACCCAAAACCAAAACACAAAACCCGAAAAATTTCAGGCGCTCATCTCTAATCAGAGCACTACATTTTGGCCACCGTGCTCGATCCTAGATTTAAAACTTACCTTGGATCTCTCTTTCCGGCAGACACAAGTCTGCTGGGGTTGAAAGACCTGCTGGTGAGAAAATTGTCAAGTCAAGCGGAACGCGACCTGTCAACATCTCCTCCTTCACATTCTCCCGCAACTGGGGGTGCGAGGAAAAGGCTCAGAATTCCGAGCCCACCCGCTGGCGGTGATGCAGGGCAGTCTGGAGCGACTGCTGATGCTGACATCTGGTCCGGACTGAAGGACCTGACAACGATTACGGACATGTCGTCTACTGTCACTGCATATGATTCTCTCAACATTGAAAGAATGGTGGAGGATTATATGAGTGACCGCATCCAAGTAGGCACGTCACACAGTCCGTACTTATACTGGCAGGAAAAAGAAGCAATTTGGAGGCCCTTGCACAAACTGGCTTTATTCTACCTAAGTTGCCCTCCCACAAGTGTGTACTCCGAAAGAGTGTTTAGTGCCGCCGCTCACCTTGTCAGCAATCGGCGTACGAGGTTACATCCAGAAAATGTGGAGAAGATGATGTTCATTAAAATGAATTATAATCAATTCCTCCGCGGAGACATTGACCAGCAGCAATTGCCTCCACAAAGTACACAGGGAGCTGAGATGGTGGATTCCAGTGGGGATGAATTGATAATCTGTGAGGAGGGGGATGTACACGGTGATATATCGGAGGATGATGATGAGGTGGACATCTTGCCTCTGTAGAGCCAGTTTGTGCAAGGAGAGATTAATTGCTTCTTTTTGGGGGGGGTCCAAACCAACCCGTCATATCAGTCACAGTCGTGTGGCAGACCCTGTCACTGAAATGATGGGTTGGTTAAAGTGTGCATGTCCTGTTTATACAACATAAGGGTGGGTGGGAGGGCCCAAGGACAATTCCATCTTGCACCTCTTTTTTCTTTTATTTTTCTTTGCGTCATGTGCTGTTTGGGGAGGGTTTTTTGGAAGGGCCATCCTGCGTGACACTGCAGTGCCACTCCTAGATGGGCCCGGTGTTTGTGTCGGCCACTAGGGTCGCTTATCTTACTCACACAGTCAGCTACCTCATTGCGCCTCTTTTTTTCTTTGTGTCATGAGCTGTTTGGGGAGGGTTTTTTGGAAGGGCCATCCTGCGTGACACTGCAGTGCCACTCCTAGATGGGCCCGGTGTTTGTGTCGGCCACTAGGGTCGCTTATCTTACTCACACAGTCAGCTACCTCATTGCGCCTCTTTTTTTCTTTGCGTCATGTGCTGTTTGGGGAGGGTTTTTTGGAAGGGCCATCCTGCGTGACACTGCAGTGCCACTCCTAGATGGGCCCGGTGTTTGTGTCGGCCACTAGGGTCGCTTATCTCACTCACACAGTCAGCTACCTCATTGCGCCTCTTTTTTTCTTTGCGTCATGTGCTGTTTGGGCAGGGTTTTTTGGAAGGGACATCCTGCGTGACACTGCAGTGCCACTCCTAGATGGGCCCGGTGTTTGTGTCGGCCACTAGGGTCGCTTATCTTACTCACACAGCTACCTCATTGCGCCTCTTTTTTTCTTTGCGTCATGTGCTGTTTGGGGAGGGTTTTTTGGAAGGGACATCCTGCGTGACACTGCAGTGCCACTCCTAGATGGGCCCGGTGTTTGTGTCGGCCACTAGGGTCGCTTATCTTACTCACACAGCGACCTCGGTGCAAATTTTAGGACTAAAAATAATATTGTGAGGTGTGAGGTATTCAGAATAGACTGAAAATGAGTGTAAATTATGGTTTTTGAGGTTAATAATACTTTGGGATCAAAATGACCCCCAAATTCTATGATTTAAGCTGTTTTTTATTGTTTTTTGAAAAAAACACCCGAATCCAAAACACACCCGAATCCGACAAAAAAAATTCGGTGAGGTTTTGCCAAAACGCGGTCGAACCCAAAACACGGCCGCGGAACCGAACCCAAAACCAAAACACAAAACCCGAAAAATTTCCGGCGCTCATCTCTAATTGTGACCACACTGACCACCAGTATATATTGTGATTGTCTGCTTAGGAGTACTACTTGCAGTTGCAAGTTGCTGATAGTGTGACCAGTGACCTGACCACCAGTTTAATTAATCACCACCAGTTTAATATATATATATATATATATATATAAAATTGTATATAATATATATATAATATTGTATACCACCTACCCGTGTTTTTTTTTTCTTTCTTCTTTATACATACTACTATAGTAGCTTACTGTAGCAGTCTGCGGTGCTGCTGAGCTGACAGTGTCCAGCAGGTCCGTCATCAGTCATTACATAATACATATATATACCTGTCCGGCTGCAGTACTAGTGATATTATATATATATATATATTGATTTCATCTCATTATCATCCAGTCTATATTAGCAGCAGACACAGTACGGTAGTCCACGGCTGTAGCTACCTCTGTGTCGGCAGTCGCTCGTCCATCTATAATTGTATACCACCTACCCGTGGTTTTTTTTTTTCTTTCTTCTTTATACATACTACTATAGTAGCTTACTGTAGCAGTCTGCGGTGCTGCTGAGCTGACAGTGTCCAGCAGGTCCGTCATCAGTCATTACATAATAAATATATATACCTGTCCGGCTGCAGTACTAGTGATATTATATATATATATATTGATTTCATCTCATTATCATCCAGTCTATATTAGCAGCAGACACAGTACGGTAGTCCACGGCTGTAGCTACCTCTGTGTCGGCAGTCGCTCGTCCATCCATAATTGTATACCACCTACCCGTGGTTTTTTTTTTCTTTCTTCTTTATACATACTACTATAGTAGCTTACTGTAGCAGTCTGCGGTGCTGCTGAGCTGACAGTGTCCAGCAGGTCCGTCATCAGTCATTACATAATAAATATATATACCTGTCCGGCTGCAGTACTAGTGATTTTATATATATATATATATATATATATATATATATATATATATATATATATATTGATTTCATCTCATTATCATCCAGTCTATATTAGCAGCAGACACAGTACGGTAGTCCACGGCTGTAGCTACCTCTGTGTCGGCAGTCGCTCGTCCATCCATAAGTATACTAGTATCCATCCATCTCCATTGTTTACCTGAGGTGCCTTTTAGTTGTGCCTATTAAAATATGGAGAACAAAAATGTTGAGGTTCCAAAATTAGGGAAAGATCAAGATCCACTTCCACCTCGTGCTGAAGCTGCTGCCACTAGTCATGGCCGAGACGATGAAATGCCAGCAACGTCGTCTGCCAAGGCCGATGCCCAATGTCATAGTACAGAGCATGTAAAATCCAAAACACCAAATATCAGTAAAAAAGGACTCCAAAATCTAAAATAAAATTGTCGGAGGAGAAGCGTAAACTTGCCAATATGCCATTTACCACACGGAGTGGCAAGGAACGGCTGAGGCCCTGGCCTATGTTCATGGCTAGTGGTTCAGCTTCACATGAGGATGGAAGCACTCAGCCTCTCGCTAGAAAAATGAAAAGACTCAAGCTGGCAAAAGCAGTAGCACCGCAAAGAACTGTGCGTTCTTCGAAATCCCAAATCCACAAGGAGAGTCCAATTGTGTCGGTTGCGATGCCTGACCTTCCCAACACTGGACGTGAAGAGCATGCGCCTTCCACCATTTGCACGCCCCCTGCAAGTGCTGGAAGGAGCACCCGCAGTCCAGTTCCTGATAGTCAGATTGAAGATGTCAGTGTTGAAGTACACCAGGATGAGGAGGATATGGGTGTTGCTGGCGCTGGGGAGGAAATTGACCAGGAGGATTCTGATGGTGAGGTGGTTTGTTTAAGTCAGGCACCCGGGGAGACACCTGTTGTCCGTGGGAGGAATATGGCCATTGACATGCCTGGTGAAAATACCAAAAAAATCAGCTCTTCGGTGTGGAAGTATTTCAACAGAAATGCGGACAACAGGTGTCAAGCAACTGCAGTGCCACTCCTAGATGGGCCAGGTGTTTGTGTCGGCCACTAGGGTCGCTTATCTTACTCACACAGCTACCTCATTGCGCCTCTTTTTTTCTTTGCGTCATGTGCTGTTTGGGGAGTGTTTTTTGGAAGGGCCATCCTGCGTGACACTGCAGTGCCACTCCTAGATGGGCCAGGTGTTTGTGTCGGCCACTAGGGTCGCTTATCTTACTCACACAGCTACCTCATTGCGACTCTTTTTTTCTTTGCGTCATGTGCTGTTTGGGGAGTGTTTTTTGGAAGGGCCATCCTGCGTGACACTGCAGTGCCACTCCTAGATGGGCCCGATGTTTGTGTCGGCCACTAGGGTCGCTTATCTTACTCACACAGCTACCTCATTGCGCCTCTTTTTTTCTTTGCGTCATGTGCTGTTTGGGGAGTGTTTTTTGGAAGGGCCATCCTGCGTGACACTGCAGTGCCACTCCTAGATGGGCCAGGTGTTTGTGTCGGCCACTAGGGTCGCTTAGCTTAGTCATCCAGCGACCTCGGTGCAAATTTTAGGACTAAAAATAGTATTGTGAGGTGTGAGGTATTCAGAATAGACTGAAAATGAGTGGAAATTATGGTTTTTGAGGTTAATAATACTTTGGGATCAAAATGACCCCCAAATTCTATGATTTAAGCTGTTTTTTAGTGTTTTTTGAAAAAAACACCCAATTCCAAAACACACCCGAATCCGACAAAAAAAATTCGGTGAGGTTTTGCCAAAACGCGGTCGAACCCAAAACACGGCCGCGGAACCGTACCCAAAACCAAAACACAAAACCCGAAAAATTTCAAGTGCACATCTCTACTTACTATTCCCTGCTGTCGACGAATACTAGGTTTTCTGTCGACCATAACGTTCCTGGTAGATCCACAACTGTGGCATGTCAGTACATGGTCATACACATTCAGAACACATTACTGTCACTAGGGACCTGACGGGTCCGGACAATCCACTTATGTATATGTTATATATATATATATATCTATATATATCTATACATAGTTAGGATATGTGTGTTATATTGTGTATCACATTATGTATATTCATGAATGCTGATGTAATAGTATTTCTTCTCATGTGCTGGTCCAGTGGCGTAAGTTTGTCCCAGTTGCCTGGAGGCAAGATAAATATTGGTGCCCCCTATTTCCTATATTAAGATAAATATATGTATGTGTATATATATATATATATATATATATATATATATATATACATACCTGTATGTGTATATATATATATATATGTGTGTGTAGTGTTCTGAAACAAATGTATATACTGTATTTAATACATTTAATTGTCTTTTATTTTAAATCACACATTTCTTAGCAGTCATACCCAGGATTAGAACCCATGACCTGTTACACTGACAGCAGACACTTTACTGATGGAGTTATTTGCTCCTGTAGAGGAAGCATGAGAATTCTAACTATATGTGTAATTGTCAGAGAAGTAACTTCATATAGTTAAAATTCTCATATTTCCTATACAGGAGCAAACAGCTTCATCAGTAAGGTGTCTGCTTCCAGTGTAGTAGGTCGTGGTTTCTAATCCTGGGTGTTACACTTGTAAAATGTGTATCTACAGTATAACAGTATAACAAAGAGGGTGTGATTTGTAAGGTGCGGGGACCAGTGAGGAAGTCGGCCACTGAAAAGACAGCAGCAGCTATCAATTAATTTAATTCAATGGTGTCACAGAATGGGAGGAGAGGTGCCCCCCATCAGAGCAGGAGCCCGGCGGCAGATGACTCCGTTGCCTCCCAGAGTTCTGCCTCTGTGCTGGTCGCTCTGTTGATAAAGCTCTAGATTGGCCGTGACGAGTTGGTCTTCGATCCTCTCAAGGAGTCCGAATGCTTATTCTCTTCCCGATGCGGAGAGAATACTGTGGAAGTCAACTCCTGGTGGACACGGAGCCCTGTCACAAAGGATCATACACAGGAAGCTAAGTGATATTTTATTTTTTATACTTTGGACTTATTTGCAGTGCATGCACATGGGGGAGTGTTATATCCGGATAGGCATCTGATAGAATTACCCTAAAGAGAGTGGGTAAGGTCTCTTATGTTGATTCTACTCTATAACATTGCAGCAGGCTGCCGCGTGACGGCAGGAGGTGTGGCTGGGGAAATGCTGAGGATGTCTCCGAGAGATACTGGAGGGACGGTATACTGCTGTTTGGGGATGCCTCAGTTCAGTCAATCTTGGCGGATAACACTGGTAAATCTAACTTCGTAAGTTAGACTCCTTCACAACGGTTGGTGACGCATTCTTTTGTGGGATGCAGTCGTTTTAACCGGTTCGATACCGTTCTTTTTTCCTTTTCTGTGCAGACAGTGGAAGGTGAAAAGGTAAGAGTTCTGCAGCCTTAGGTTCGCAGAAACGGATGTCGTTCTGTTTCTACCACATCCACCACATGTCGCTGAGTCTATCTGGCTGGACCCCACTCCGGTGGGGACTCGTCTACTACTTTTCAGTTAGTCCGGGAATAGACTAGGACCTGTGAGTTAATTATAGAATCCAAAGGGGGACATTCTGAGTTACGGATGTTTTCCCTCACTGATTTTCTAATAGATCTTGCCATTTCCCAGAGGTGCGTCAGGTTGAGGGCATTGTCCTGCTGTCCCTGTTAAAAAAAAAAAAAAGACTAAGAGGTTAAATGCGTTGGTCTCTGCATTCAGATTACCTGGGTGGATATCCAGGATTGTCTTTGCCATTTCACTGGAGTGATGGAAGTATGATGGTTTTCTTTCAATAGTAAGAGCCGTTGTTATTCTGTACTGAGACGCTCTCCTGATTAAGGCGAGGTCAAGAAACAAGTGGTGCAAATTGTTGTTTCTCTCTGACTGTCCTTCAACACAGGGAATGGCTGTTGTTCCCAACGACGCAGATGTCGGAGGTGGGTATCAGAGTAGATACTGACCGGTTGAGGTTCTGTGTTTTTCCTGTGGAAAGAGGTCTGAGGATCCAGAGTCGGATCAGATTTGCAGTGTCAATCCATCAATATGTTCCGTTAATGAAGCAGATGGGTGCAGCCTAAGAGGCCTTTTCGGTGAGCAGGTCAAATGCCAGAGTGGTTTTCAAGGGACCAGTTGGAAATGTGGTCCGGGTCTCACCTGCACAGGCAACGGAATATAATCCTAGTGGCCAGGACATTGCTCCTGAGGTGTCTGCTCGGTTCTCACCTTCTAGAGGTCGAAGGTTCGGGATCCAGGATTACATCCTGGTGTCCATGCATGCAGATCTCCGAGGCTGGGGAGCAGTCCTTGCAAGGGACGTATTTCCAGAGGAAAAGGTCAAGCTGGGAAGCTTGTCTGCAATAAGCTTTCTTGACTTAAGAACTCTTTTAGACGAACATGTTCTTCGTGATCTGCCTGTGCTAGTTCTATCGGACGACTTGACAGCAGTGGAGTAAGTAAGCCTCTAGGGCGGAACAAGGAGCAAAGCGGCAATGGCAGAGGATGCAAAAGTTTGCCGCTGGGTGGAAAGACTGGTAAACGCTAGAGTGGCAGTCTTTGTTCCGGAGGTAAATGACGGAGAAATAGATTTCCTCTGCAGACGCGATCTCCATCCGGGAGAAATACAGTCGTCATCGAGAAGTTTTCACAGAAGTGACAAGTCTTTGAGGAGTGTCTCAATTGGACATGTTGGCGTCTCGCCTCAACGAGAGGCCTCAGGGATATTGTTCCAGGTCAAGGAACACTCAAGCTATAGCAGTGGACGCCCCCGGGAC
Organism: Pseudophryne corroboree; assembly: GCF_028390025.1. Taxonomy (NCBI): domain Eukaryota; kingdom Metazoa; phylum Chordata; class Amphibia; order Anura; family Myobatrachidae; genus Pseudophryne; species Pseudophryne corroboree. Next base: position 978,763,212 of record NC_086445.1, read on the forward strand.
ATCTTGGGTGTTTTCAGCCGGTCTATGTGTCCCCTCCGCTTTCACTCTTTCTGAGGGTGATAAACGTAAGAAGAACAAAGGTTCAGGCGATCCTTATTGCTCCGGTCTAGCCAAGGAGGGCTTGGTTTCCAGTTTTTCATGATTTACTCACAGAAGATCCCTGACCTCTTCCTCTACATGAGGAACTGTTACAGCAAGATCCGGGCGTGTGTCACGACTTCCCGCGGCTGCGTTTGACGGAGTGGCGGTTGAATGCCATATCCTAGTCCGAAGGAGTATTCCCAGTGAAGTCATTTCCACACTTCTTCAGGCAAGAAAAGAAGTAACGGCAAAGCCTTACCACCGTAGTTGGCATAAATATGTGTCTTGGTGTGAGTCCAAGAAGGTTCCTACGGAAGACTTTCAGCTGGGTCGTTCGTCTCCATTCTTTGCAAGCAGGTGTGGAGGCTGGCCTAAAGTTAGGCTCCATTTCAGTGCAGTTTTGGCCTTATAAATTTTCTTTCAAAAGAAAAAAAGAAAAAAAAGAAAGAATTGGCCACCTTTCCGGAAGTTCGGACTTTCGTGAAAGGAGTACTGCACATCCAACCTCCATTTGTGCCCACATTGGCACCGTGGGACCTTGACGTGAGGTTGCGTTTTTTGGAACCTTAATGAAAGGTTGCGTTAAAATTTCTCTCTGGAAGAGTGGTCATGCTATTGGCTTTGGCGTCCACAAGGCGGGTGTCGGAAGTAGCGGCTTTGTCTCACAAGAGTCCCTGTTGGATCTTCCATGTGGATAGAGCGGAATTGAGAACTCGGATAATAGTTCTGCCATAAGTGATTTTCTGTGTTTCGCAGAAACCAGCCTATTTTGATGATACGGACTAGGAGAAAAGGATTTACCGGTAGGTACTAAAATCCTATTTTCTCTTACATCCTAGAGGATGCTGGGGACTCCAAACGGACCATGGGGTCTATACCAAAGCTCCAGAACGGGCGAGAGAGTGCGGACGACTCTGCAGTACCGACTGAGCAAACATGAGGTCCTCGTCAGCCAGGGTATCAAACTTGTAGACCTTAGCAAAAGTGTTTGTTTGAACCCGACCACGTAGCTGCTCGGCAAAGTTGAAGTGCCGAGACCCCTCGGGCAGCCGCCCAAGATGAGCCCACTTTCCTGGTAGAATGGGCCTTCACTGACTTCGGCACCGGTAACCCAGCCAAAGAATGAGCTTACTGAATCGTACTACTAATCCAGCGTGCAATAGTCTGTTTTGAAGCAGGATGACCAATCTTGTTAGAAGCATACAGGACAAACAGCGCCTCTGTCTTCCTGGTAACAGCCGTTCTGGCGACGTAGATTTTCAAAGCTCTCACAACATCAAGAGACTTTGGAACTGCCACAGCATCCGTAGCTACGGGTACCACAATAGGTTGGTTAATGTGAAACGAAGAATCCACCTTCGGTAAAAATTGTTGACGAGTCCTCAATTCCGCTCTATCCGAATGGAAGATCAAGTATGGACTCTTATGAGACAAGGCCGCCAACTCTGACACTCGTCTGGCAGATGCTAGAGCCAACAGCATGACTACCTTCCAAGTGAGAAACTTTAACTCAACCTTACGCAAAGGTTCAAACCAGGAAGACATCAGAAACTGCAAGACCACTTCAAGATCCCATGGTGCCACCAGGGGCACAAATGGAGGATGGATATGCATCACTCCCTTCACAACAGTCCGAACCTCTGGGAGGACAGCCAATTCCTTTTGAAAGAAAATAGATAAAGCCGAAATCTGCACTTTGATGGAACCCAATTTCAGGCCTGCATCAACGCCTGCCTGTAAAAAATGGAGAAACCGACCCAAGTGAAATTATTCCGCAGGAGCAGTTTTAGTCTCACATCACGAAACATACTTTCTCCAAATACGGTGATAATGTTTTGCCGTAACCTCCTTCCTAGCTTTAAGGAGAGTGGGGATGACCTCCCCGGGAATACCTTTCCGAGCTAAGATTTGGCGCTCAACTTCCATGCCGTCAAACGCAGCCGCGGTAAGTCTGGAAACACGCATGGTCCCTGCAATAACAGGTCCTCTCTTAGAGGAAGCGGCCAGGGATCTTCCACAAGTAATTCCTGAAGAATCGGATACCAGGCCCTTCTTGGCCAATCTGGAGCGACGAGAATCGCCTGAACCCTTGCTCGTCGAATGATTCCCAGTACCTTTGGAATGAGAGGAAGTGGAGGGAACACATACCCCGACTGGAACACCCACGGAGTCACCTGGGCATCCACTGCACTGGCTTAGGGGTCCCTTGACCTGGAACAATACCTCGGAAGCTTCTTGTTGAGGCGAGACGCCATCATGTCGATCAGCGGAATTCCCCAACACTTTGTCACTTCTGCAAATACCTCTTGATGAAGAGCCCACTCTCCCGGATGGAGATCGTGTCTGCTGAGGAAGTCTGCTTTCCAGTTGTCCACTCCCAGAAGGAAGACCGCTGACAGAGCGCTCACGTGTTGTTCCGCCCAGCGAAGGATTCTTGTGGCCTCCGCCATAGCCGCTCTGCTCCTTGTTCCGCCTTGACGGTTTATATGCGCCACTGCTGTTATGTTGTCCGACTGTATCAGGACAGGTCGACCCTGAAGAAGGTTTCTTGCTTGTAGCAGGCCGTTGTAAATGGCTCTTAACTCGAGAACATTTATATGGAGACAAGATTCCTGGAGCGACCATTTCCCCTGGAAATTTCTTCCTTGGGTGACTGCACCCCAGCCGCGGAGACTTGCATCTGTTATCAGTAGTACCCAGTCCTGGATACCGAACCGGCGTCCCTCTAGAAGGTGAGAACTTTGTAGCCACCACAGGAGAGAAATCCTGGCCCTGGGAGATAGACTTATCTTCCGGTGCATGTGCAGGTGAGACCCGGACCATTTGATCAGCAGATCCCACTGAAACACCCGGGCATGAAACCTGCCAAACGGAATGGCTTCGTACGCCGCAACCATTTTTCCCAGAACTCGAGTACATTGATGAATCGACACACTTGTCGGCCTTAGAAGCTCCCTGACCATCGTCTGCAGTTCCAGAGCTTTGTCTTCTGGAAGAAACACTCTCCGCAACTCCATGTCCAGAATCATGCCCAGAAAGGGCAGCCGAGTGGTCGGAATCAACTGAGATTTTGGCAAATTTAGCACCCAACCGTGTTGTCGCAGAACCGACAGGGACAAATTCAGATTTCTCAGCAACCGTTCCTTGGACCTCGCCTTTATCAGGAGATCGTCCAAGTACGGGATAATTGTAATCCCTTGCTTGCGAAGGAGAACCATAATTTCTGCCATAACCTTGGTGAAAATCCTCAGGGCTGTGGAAAGCCCAAACGGCAACGTCTGAAATTGGTAATGAGAATCCTGTATTGCAAACCTGAGGAAGGCTTGATGCGGAGGATATATCGGGATGTGTAAGTAGGCATCCTTTATGTCGACTGAAGCCATAATATCCTCCCCTTCTAAACTGGAAATCACAGCCCGAAGAGATTCCATCTTGAACTTGAAAACTTTCAAGTATGGATTGAGGGATTTTAGGTTCAGAATTGGTCTGACCGAACCGTCCGGGTTCGGTATCACAAAGAGGCTCAAGTAGAACCCCTCCCCCCGTTGTGATGGGGGAACGGGAACAATGACCCTCTGTTGACACAACTTTTGAATTGCTGCCTTCACCACCTCCCTGTCCGGAAGAGGCACTGGTAAGGCCGAAATGAAGAACCGGTGAGGGGGCACCTCCTGAAACTCCAGCTTGTATCCCTGAGATACTATCTCTAGGACCCAAGGATCCAGGCCTGAATGAACCCAGACCTGACTGAAGATCCGTAGACGGCCCCCCACCGGTCCGGACTCCCCCAGGGAAGCCCCAGCGTCATGTGGAGGACTTGGTAGTGGCAGGGGAGGACTTTTGGTCCTGGGCGCCGGACACTGCAGGTGACTTTCTTCCCCTACTTCTACCCTCTGAAGCGAGGAAGGACGAACCTTTTCCACGCTTGTATTTATTCGGACGAAAGGACTGCATCTGCTGATGTAGTGCCTTTTTCTGTTGTGTGGGAACATATGGAAGGAAAGACGACTTACCCGCAGTCACGGTAGACACCAGGTCAGCCAAGCGTCACCAAACAAGACATTACCTTTGAAGGGGAGAGCTTCCATAGCTCTCTTGGAGTCGGCATCAGCATTCCATTGATGGATCCACAGCGCCCTCCTGGCCGAGATCGCCATGGCATTGGCTCTTGATCCCAAGAGACCAACATCCCTCGCCGCATCCTTCAGGTAATCTGCAGCGTCCTTGATATAACCAAGAGTCAAAAGAACATTATCTTTATCAAGGGTATCCATATCAGCCGCTAAATTCTCAGCCCATTTAGCAATAGCACTACTCACCCATACCGATGCCACAGCAGGTCTGAGCAATGCACCAGTATTAGCGAAAATGGACTTCAACGACGTCTCCAGCTTGCGATCCGCCGGATCCTTGAGAGCTGCCGTGTCAGGGGCAGTGGCGGATCTAGACTTAACTTTTAGGGGGGGCGGTTTAAGAATGATGACTCCTCCCCCTAATCATAGCCCCTCCCACTTAGTAATGCCCTTCCCGTTCGCTTCTAAAATTTCCTATTGTTGCCATTACTAATAAAATGTTGCCAGTTAGTGGAGAGAACCCTGCGCACTGGTGATACAGACTGGCGAATCGCCATTCCTTCCATCAGGGGTGGTAGAGTATAAGACAGTAGGGCAATTTAAACATGCATGGGATAGACGTAAGGATATTCTTACAAAGAAATAAGGATTAGATAAGGTTAGAGATAAAAATAATGTAAAAAAAAAAAAAAGGGGCAGACTAGATGGGCCAAGTGGTTCTTATCTGCCGACAAATTCTGTTTCTACAGCACACAGAATGAGCCGAAATTCACATTATAGCACACTGAATGAGCCAACATTCACATTATAGCACACTGTATGAGCTGAAATTCACATCATAGCACACTGAATGAGCCGAAATTCACATTGTTGCACACTGTATGAGCCGAAATTCACATTATAGCACACAGAATGAGCTAAAATTCACATTATAGCACACAGTATGATCCGAAATTCACATTATAGCACACTGAATGAGCCGAAATTCACATTGTAGCACACTGAATGAGCCGAAATTTACATTGTAGCACACTGAATGAGCCGAAATTCACATTATAGCACACTGAATGAGCCGAAATTCACATTGTAGCACACTGAATGAGCCGAAATTCACATGATAGCACACTGAATGAGCCGAAATTCACATTGTAGCACACTGAATGAGCCGAAATTCACATGATAGCACGCAGAATGAGGGAAAATTCACATGATAGCACGCAGAATGAGGGAAAAATCACATTATAGCACACTGTATGAGGCAAAAATGACGTTATAGCACGCAGAATGAGCCGAAATTGACATTATAGCACGCAGAATGAGGCAAAATTCACATGATAGCACGCAGAATGAGGGAAAAATCACATTATAGCACACTGTATGAGGCAAAAATGACATGATAGCACGCAGAATGAGGCAAAATTGACATGACAGCACGCAGAATGAGGCAAAATTCACATGATAGCACGCAGAATGAGGCAAAATTCACATTATAGCACACTGTATGAGGCAAAAATGACATGATAGCACGCAGAATGAGGCAAAATTCACATGATAGCACGCAGAATGAGGGAAAAATCACATTATAGCACACTGTATGAGGCAAAAATGACATGAAAGCACGCAGAATGAGGCAAAATTCACATGATAGCACGCAGAATGAGGCAAAATTTACATGATAGCACGCAGAATGAGGCAAAATTCACATGATAGCACGCAGAATGAGGGGAAAATCACATTATAGCACGCAGAATGAGGCAAAATTCACATGATAGCACGCAGAATGAGGGAAAAATCACATTATAGCACGCAGAATGAGGGAAAAATCACATTATAGCACACTGTATGAGGCAAAAATGACATAGCACACAGAATGAGGCAAAATTCTGCCAAATAATGCAGGGAGAAGAGGGGGGGGGGGGAGAGAAATGGGACACACACACACACTCACACACTCACACTCACACACACTCCCACCTCATAGATGGAGGCCGGGTCCCGCCGCGTTTGGGAACGGGGTGCAGAGCGGCGCAGCGCGGCGGGGGACGAAGACAGAGAGAGAGCGTCTTGACGCGCGTACAGGAAGGAGGGGGCGTGATCAGAACAGAAGTCGCTGTACGCGCGTCAGGGCGCTCCTCTCTCTCCTCGTACCCCGCCGCGCTGCACCGCTCTCCACCCCGTTCCCAATACCGCGCCGGGACCCGGCCTCCATATATGTAGGGGGGGCGTTCGCCCTAATCTCCCCCCGCTAAATCCGCCACTGGTCAGGGGACGGAAGCGCCACCTTCTTAGACAAACGGGAAAGAGCCTTGTCGACATTCGGAGATGACTCCCATTTTTCCCTGTCATCAGAGGGGAAAGGATATGCCATGTAAATTCTCTTGGGAATCTGCCATCTCTTTTCCGGCGACTCCCAAACCTTTTCACAAAGAGTATTCATTTCATGAGAGGGAGGAAACTTCACCTCAGGTTTTTTCCCTTTGAACGAACAAATCCTTGTTTCCTGCACTGCAGGTTCATCAGAAATATGTAAAACATCTTTTATCGCCACAATCATGTACTGAATACTCTTAACTAACCTCGGATGCAAAGCAGCCTCAGTGAAGTCGACATCGGAATCAGAATCAGTGTCGGTATCCGTATTTACCAACTGGGTAAACGGCCGCTTTTGCGACCCTGATGGGGCCTGCACCTGAGACAAAGCATCCTCCATGGATTTCCTCCACACCTGTGTCTGAGACTCGGATTTATCTAACCTTTTAGACAAAGAGGCCACATTTGTATTAAGCGTACTTAACATTGTGAGTAAATCAGGTGTCGGCTGCGCCGACCGAGCCAACTCCAGCCCCACATCTGCACCCCCAGCAACCTCCTCCGAGGAATAACACTCAGCCTCAGACATGCCGACATGGAGTGTCGACACACCGACACACACACACTGCGTCAGCTAGGGGACAGACCCACAAGGAAGCCTGGATAGAGAAACACAGAGGGAGTATGCCAGCTCACACCCCAGCGCCCATATATCCCAGAACACAATATACGTTGAAAGCGCTGCTATGGAAAACAATAATTATGCACCAATAACTGTGCCCTCCCCCCCCGATCAGCTCCCTGTTACTTGTAGTTGAGCGTGGAGGTCCCGGGCCAGCGTTTTCTGCAGTGGTGTGGATGAGAGGAAATGGCGCTGTGAGCTGTGCGGCTAAGCCCCGCCCCTTCCCGGCGCGCTTCAGTCCGCTATAATTTGAAAAGTGAAAATGCCGGCGGGTGTCTGAAAAACGGTGTGGAGGCACCGAAAAGCCTTTTGCCAGCTACCGAGACCCAGTAACATGCTGCCCAGGGCGCCCCCCCCCAGCGCCCTGCACCCTGTGAGTGCCGTTGGTGAATTGTGTGGGAGCATGGAGCGCAGCGCTACCGCTGCGCTGTACCTCGTTACTGGAGTCTTCTGCCGTCACTGAAGTCTTCTGCCTTCTGCATACTCACCCGGCTTCTTTCTCCTGGCTTCTGTGAGGGGGGTGACGGCTCCGGGAACAAGCAGCTAGGCGCACCAAGTGATCGAACCCTCTGGAGCTAATGGTGTCCAGTAGCCTAAGAAGCAGAGCCCCTAACTAAGTAGAAGTAGGTCTGACTTCTCTCCCCTCAATCCCTCGCTGCATGGAGCCTGTAGCCAGCAGGTCTCCCTGAAAATAAAAAACCTAACAAAGTTTTTTCTAGAGAAACTCAGGAGAGCTCCCCTAGTGAGTGTCCAGTCAGTCCTGGGCACAAAGTCTAACTGAGGTCTGGAGGAGGGGCATAGAGGGAGGAGCCAGTTCACACCCAGTCAAAGTCTTTTCAGTGTGCCCATGCTCCTGCGGATCCCGTCTATGCCCCATGGTTCTTTTGGAGTCCCCAGCATCCTCTAGGACGTAAGAGAAAATAGGATTTTAATACCTACCGGTAAATCCTTTTCTCTTAGTCCGTGGAGGATGCTGGGCGCCCGCCCCAGTGCGTACTGTGTCTGCAGTTATTGGTTATGGTTACACTCTGGTGGTGTTTCTTTTCTGTCAGGCTGTTGCTGACATTGTTCATGCCATGGCATGCGGTATATTATTATTGATTGGGTTGACACAGAGGTTGTGTCACATATTTATCAGCATGTGGCTGTGTATTTTTTCATGCCGTTGGCTGGGGTTTTATTGAATGTCACGTTCTGCGGTATGCTCGTGGTGTGAGCTGGTATGACACTCACCGTGTTTAAACGATAAATTCTTTCCTCGAAATGTCTGTCTCCCTGGGCACAGTTTTCTAACTGAGGTCTGAAGGAGGGGCACAGATGGAGGAGCCAGTTCACACTACAAAGTCTTATAGTGTGCCCATGTCTCCTGCGGATCCCGTCTATACCCCATGATCCTTACGGAGTCCCCAGCATCCTCTACGGACTAAGAGAAAAGGATTTACCGGTAGGTATTAAAATCCTATTATAGTAAATACTACTAGTGTATCATGATAATGCAACAGATTAATAACAGCAATGCACTGTAGAAAATATGCCATAGTCCTGTGTAGTATAAGGTAACATATATATGATGTATAATTCGAGTGCACAGTCTGGATCCATATCCTTAGAGGAGGAGGTGGGTCCCCAGGCAGTGAGGCCCACTGGGGGTTTACCCTGTACCCCTGTAGGCAAGTTCAAGTTCTAGAAATGAGCGCCTGAAATTTTTCGGGTTTTGTGTTTTGGTTTTGGGTTCGGTTCCGCGGCCGTGTTTTGGGTTCGAACGCGTTTTGGCAAAACCTCACCGAATTTTTTTTGTCGGATTCGGGTGTGTTTTGGATTCGGGTGTTTTTTTCAAAAAACACTAAAAAACAGCTTAAATCATAGAATTTGGGGGTCATTTTGATCCCAAAGTATTATTAACCTCAAAAACCATAATTTACACTCATTTTCAGTCTATTCTGAATACCTCACACCTCACAATATTATTTTTAGTCCTAAAATTTGCACCGAGGTCGCTGTGTGAGTAAGATAAGCGACCCTAGTGGCCGACACAAACACCGGGCCCATCTAGGAGTGGCACTGCAGTGTCACGCAGGATGTCCCTTCCAAAAAACCCTCCCCACACAGCACATGACGCAAAGAAAAAAAGAGGCGCAATGAGGTAGCTGTGTGAGTAAGATTAGCGACCCTAGTGGCCGACACAAACACCGGGCCCATCTAGGAGTGGCACTGCAGTGTCACGCAGGATGGCCCTTCCAAAAAACCCTCCCCAAACAGCACATGACGCAAAGAAAAAAAGAGGCGCAATGAGGTAGCTGTGTGAGTAAGATTAGCGACCCTAGTGGCCGACACAAACACCGGGCCCATCTAGGAGTGGCACTGCAGTGTCACGCAGGATGGCCCTTCCAAAAAACCCTCCCCAAACAGCACATGACGCAAAGAAAAAAAGAGGCGCAATGAGGTAGCTGTGTGAGTAAGATTAGCGACCCTAGTGGCCGACACAAACACCGGGCCCATCTAGGAGTGGCACTGCAGTGTCACGCAGGATGTCCCTTCCAAAAAACCCTCCCCAAACAGCACATGACGCAAAGAAAAAAAGAGGCGCAATGAGGTAGCTGTGTGAGTAAGATTAGCGACCCTAGTGGCCGACACAAACACCGGGCCCATCTAGGAGTGGCACTGCAGTGTCACGCAGGATGTCCCTTCCAAAAAACCCTCCCCAAACCGCACATGACGCAAAGAAAAAAAGAGGCGCAATGAGGTAGCTGACTGTGTGAGTAAGATTAGCGACCCTAGTGGCCGACACAAACACCGGGCCCATCTAGGAGTGGCACTGCAGTGTCACGCAGGATGTCCCTTCCAAAAAACCCTCCCCAATCAGCACATGATGCAAAGAAAAAGAAAAGAAAAAAGAGGTGCAAGATGGAATTGTCCTTGGGCCCTCCCACCCACCCTTATGTTGTATAAACAAAACAGGACTTGCACACTTTAACCAACCCATCATTTCAGTGACAGGGTCTGCCACACGACTGTGACTGATATGACGGGTTGGTTTGGACCCCCCCCAAAAAAGAAGCAATTAATCTCTCCTTGCACAAACTGGCTCTACAGAGGCAAGATGTCCACCTCATCTTCACCCTCCGATATATCACCGTGTACATCCCCCTCCTCACAGATTATCAATTCGTCCCCACTGGAATCCACCATCTCAGCTCCCTGTGTACTTTGTGGAGGCAATTGCTGCTGGTCAATGTCTCCGCGGAGGAATTGATTATAATTCATTTTAATGAACATCATCTTCTCCACATTTTCTGGATGTAACCTCGTACGCCGATTGCTGACAAGGTGAGCGGCGGCACTAAACACTCTTTCGGAGTACACACTTGTGGGAGGGCAACTTAGGTAGAATAAAGCCAGTTTGTGCAAGGGCCTCCAAATTGCCTCTTTTTCCTGCCAGTATAAGTACGGACTGTGTGACGTGCCTACTTGGATGCGGTCACTCATATAATCCTCCACCATTCTATCAATGTTGAGAGAATCATATGCAGTGACAGTAGACGACATGTCCGTAATCGTTGTCAGGTCCTTCAGTCCGGACCAGATGTCAGCATCAGCAGTCGCTCCAGACTGCCCTGCATCACCGCCAGCGGGTGGGCTCGGAATTCTGAGCCTTTTCCTCACACCCCCAGTTGCGGGAGAATGTGAAGGAGGAGATGTTGACAGGTCGCGTTCCGCTTGACTTGACAATTTTGTCACCAGCAGGTCTTTCAACCCCAGCAGACCTGTGTCTGCCGGAAAGAGAGATCCAAGGTAGGCTTTAAATCTAGGATCGAGCACGGTGGCCAAAATGTAGTGCTCTGATTTCAACAGATTGACCACCCGTGAATCCTTGTTAAGCGAATTAAGGGCTGCATCCACAAGTCCCACATGCCTAGCGGAATCGCTCCCTTTTAGCTCCTTCTTCAATGCCTCCAGCTTCTTCTGCAAAAGCCTGATGAGGGGAATGACCTGACTCAGGCTGGCAGTGTCTGAACTGACTTCACGTGTGGCAAGTTCAAAGGGCATCAGAACCTTGCACAACGTTGAAATCATTCTCCACTGCACTTGAGACAGGTGCATTCCACCTCCTATATCGTGCTCAATTGTATAGGCTTGAATGGCCTTTTGCTGCTCCTCCAACCTCTGAAGCATATAGAGGGTTGAATTCCACCTCGTTACCACTTCTTGCTTCAGATGATGGCAGGGCAGGTTCAGTAGTTTTTGGTGGTGCTCCAGTCTTCTGTACGTGGTGCCTGTACGCCGAAAGTGTCCCGCAATTTTTCTGGCCATCGACAGCATCTCTTGCACGCCCCTGTCGTTTTTTAAAAAATTCTGCACCACCAAATTCAAGGTATGTGCAAAACATGGGACGTGCTGGAATTTGCCCATATTTAATGCACACACAATATTGCTGGCGTTGTCCGATGCCACAAATCCACAGGAGAGTCCAATTGGGGTAAGCCATTCCGCGATGATCTTCCTCAGTTGCCGTAAGAGGTTTATATCTGTGTGCGTATTCTGGAAAGCGGTGATACAAAGCGTAGCCTGCCTAGGAAAGAGTTGGCGTTTGCGAGATGCTGCTACTGGTGCCGCCGCTGCTGTTCTTGCGGCGGGAGTCCATACATCTACCCAGTGGGCTGTCACAGTCATATAGTCCTGACCCTGCCCTGCTCCACTTGTCCACATGTCCGTGGTTAAGTGGACATTGGGTACAACTGCATTTTTTAGGACACTGGTGAGTCTTTTTCTGACGTCCGTGTACATTCTCGGTATCGCCTGCCTAGAGAAGTGGAACCTAGATGGTATTTGGTAACGGGGGCACACTGCCTCAATAAATTGTCTAGTTCCCTGTGAACTAACGGCGGATACCGGACGCACGTCTAACACCAACATAGTTGTCAAGGCCTCAGTTATCCGCTTTGCAGTAGGATGACTGCTGTGATATTTCATCTTCCTCGCAAAGGACTGTTGAACAGTCAATTGCTTACTGGAAGTAGTACAAGTGGGCTTACGACTTCCCCTCTGGGATGACCATCGACTCCCAGCGGCAACAACAGCAGCGCCAGCAGCAGTAGGCGTTACACGCAAGGATGCATCGGAGGAATCCCAGGCAGGAGAGGACTCGTCAGAATTGCCAGTGACATGGCCTGCAGGACTATTGGCATTCCTGGGGAAGGAGGAAATTGACACTGAGGGAGTTGGTGGGGTGGTTTGCGTGAGCTTGGTTACAAGAGGAAGGGATTTACTGGTCAGTGGACTGCTTCCGCTGTCACCCAAAGTTTTTGAACTTGTCACTGACTTATTATGAATGCGCTGCAGGTGACGTATAAGGGAGGATGTTCCGAGGTGGTTAACGTCCTTACCCCTACTTATTACAGCTTGACAAAGGGAACACACGGCTTGACACCTGTTGTCCGCATTTCTGGTGAAATACCTCCACACCGAAGAGCTGATTTTTTTGGTATTTTCACCTGGCATGTCAACGGCCATATTCCTCCCACGGACAACAGGTGTCTCCCCGGGTGCCTGACTTAAACAAACCACCTCACCATCAGAATCCTCCTGGTCAATTTCCTCCCCAGCGCCAGCAACACCCATATCCTCCTCATCCTGGTGTACTTCAACACTGACATCTTCAATCTGACTATCAGGAACTGGACTGCGGGTGCTCCTTCCAGCACTTGCAGGGGGCGTGCAAATGGTGGAAGGCGCATGCTCTTCACGTCCAGTGTTGGGAAGGTCAGGCATCGCAACCGACACAATTGGACTCTCCTTGTGGATTTGGGATTTCGAAGAATGCACAGTTCTTTGCTGTGCTGCTTTTGCCAGCTTGAGTCTTTTCATTTTTCTAGCGAGAGGCTGAGTGCTTCCATCCTCATGTGAAGCTGAACCACTAGCCATGAACATAGGCCAGGGCCTCAGCCGTTCCTTGCCACTCCGTGTGGTAAATGGCATATTGGCAAGTTTACGCTTCTCCTCCGACAATTTTATTTTAGGTTTTGGAGTCCTTTTTTTTCTGATATTTGGTGTTTTGGATTTGACATGCTCTGTACTATGACATTGGGCATCGGCCTTGGCAGACGACGTTGCTGGCATTTCATCGTCTCGGCCATGACTAGTGGCAGCAGCTTCAGCACGAGGTGGAAGTGGATCTTGATCTTTCCCTAATTTTGGAACCTCAACATTTTTGTTCTCCATATTTTAATAGGCACAACTAAAAGGCACCTCAGGTAAACAATGGAGATGGATACTAGTATACAATTATGGACTGCCTGCCGACTGCAGACACAGAGGTAGCCACAGCCGTGAACTACCGTACTGTACTGTGTCTGCAGCTAATATAGACTGGTTGATAAAGAGAAGATGTCTATGTAACTATGTATGTATAAAGAAGACTGAAAAAAATCCACGGTTAGGTGGTATACAATTATGGACGGACTGCCTGCCGAGTGCTGACACAGAGGTAGCCACAGCCGTGAACTACCGTACTGTACTGTGTCTGCAGCTAATATAGACTGGTTGATAAAGAGAAGATGTCTATGTAACTATGTATGTATAAAGAAGAATGAAAAAAATCCACGGTTAGGTGGTATTACAATTATGGACGGACTGCCTGCCGAGTGCAGAGACACAGAGGTAGCCACAGCCGTGAACTACCGTACTGTGTCTGCTGCGACTGGATGATAAATGATATAAAAAATATATATATATCACTACTGCAGCCGGACAGGTATATATTATATATTATATAATGACGGACCTGCTGGACACTGTCTGTCAGCAGAATGAGTTTTATTTTTATAGAATAAAAAAAAAAAAACACACAAGTGAAGTCACACGACGAGTGTTTAACTTTTTCAGGCAATCACAATATAAGTATACTACTAACTATACTGGTGGTCAGTGTGGTCAGGTCACTGGTCAGTCACACTGGCAGTGGCACTCCTGCAGCAAAAGTGTGCACTGTTTAATTTTAATATAATATGTACTCCTGGCTCCTGCTATAACCTATAACTGGCACTGCAGTAGTGCTCCCCAGTCTCCCCCACAATTATAAGCTGTGTGAGCTGAGCAGTCAGACAGATATATAATATATATAGATGATGCAGCACACTGGCCTGAGCCTGAGCAGCGCACACAGATATGGTATGTGACTGACTGAGTCACTGTGTGTATCGCTTTTTTCAGGCAGAGAACGGATATATTAAATAAACTGCACTGTGTGTCTGGTGGTCACTCACTATATAATATATTATGTACTCCTGGCTCCTGCTATAACCTATAACTGGCACTGCAGTAGTGCTCCCCAGTCTCCCCCACAATTATAAGCTGTGTGAGCTGAGCAGTCAGACAGATATATATAATATTATATATAGATAATAGATGATGCAGCACACTGGCCTGAGCCTGAGCAGTGCACACAGATATGGTATGTGACTGACTGAGTCACTGTGTGTATCGCTTTTTTCAGGCAGAGAACGGATATATTAAATAAACTGCACTGTGTGTCTGGTGGTCACTCACTATATAATATATTATGTACTCCTGGCTCCTGCTATAACCTATAACTGGCACTGCAGTAGTGCTCCCCAGTCTCCCCCACAATTATAAGCTGTGTGAGCTGAGCAGTCAGACAGATATATATAATATTATATATAGATAATAGATGATGCAGCACACTGGCCTGAGCCTGAGCAGTGCACACAGATATGGTATGTGACTGAGTCACTGTGTGCTGTGTATCGCTTTTTTCAGGCAGAGAACGGATTATAAAATTAACTGCACTGTCCTCACTAGTAAACGCTCTCCACTCAGTCTCTACACTTCTACAGTAACAGTACTCCTCCTAGTCAGCTCCAGTAAATCTCTCTCAGTCTCTTATAATCTAAATGGAGAGGACGCCAGCCACGTCCTCTCCCTATCAATCTCAATGCACGTGTGAAAATGGCGGCGACGCGCGGCTCCTTATATAGAATCCGAGTCTCGCGATAGAATCCGAGCCTCGCGAGAATCCGACAGCGTCATGATGACGTTCGGGCGCGCTCGGGTTAACCGAGCAAGGCGGGAAGATCCGAGTCGCTCGGACCCGTGAAAAAAACCATGAAGTTCTGGCGGGTTCGGATTCAGAGAAACCGAACCCGCTCATCTCTAAGTTCAACCCACACTGAAAAACTAAAACAGCACAGGTAACAATTAGCACAATTCTCAATACACACTACAGCTGAGATGTAAAGAATCACAGGAGTAATCGGCGTACTACTAGGGGCAGGCAGCCATTGGAGGAGATGAACGGTTACGTGCGAGAGGAGATGTAAGTTTAGACGGTCGCTGAGCAGGAGAGTGCTGTAATTGAAGTGCGAGAGAAGAGGACTGTGAGAACAGGACTGAAAAGAGCCCTGCTACAAGGAGCTTACCATCTAGTTGAGGGGGGGAGACAGGCAGGTGACATGAGGCGTGAACGAGCCTTGTGGCAGGAAGTAAGCAAGGCCGAGATGGTCAAGGCATGAGGCACAGGGTTGGGAGAGTGGCCTCAAGACTAGGTTATACGAAAGGGTATGCTTTGATGAACATGCGGGTTTTCAGCATGAATTCAATTGAATAACCAGGGAGAAAACATATGGATCTTTGCCAGCTGTAAAGAAACCCAGATAGGAGTACACATGCAATATTCACTGTGAGTGTAGTACGCCTATATTGAAACTCTGTCTACATATAAAAGGTACCTTTATATACCAGTTTCAACTGTTTTTTAAGTGAGTCTGGGTACGCTCTCCTCTTTGTAAAATTCCCCCGAGTGGATGTTGCACATCATTTGGGAAAAGCGGAAGATACCTTTATATGTATGGCATAAGGTGTTTCTATTTGGAATTTGGTATGCCACCTCTATCTACTGGGAATCGCCATTGGAAAAATATATGCACTTAAAGATTGTGAACTCTAATAGCAAAATTACACAACAGGGGTGTAAGTTCATTCCAGTCTTCCTTGCTCTAGCGTTTACCTTCTAGTGCCAGCTCAGTGTGGGAGGAGGTACTTCACGTACACTGTCCGGGCGGGACCGCGCGCCTCCTCCACCGTTCTTCCTGTGAGAGACCAACTGTACGGATGTGCAGCTTCTGCTCTCCTACATAGTACAACCTTGTCTACTCCGCAGCCACACCCTGTGTATATCCAATTGCCGTGTTACCGCTGTACTGCATCGCATGTATACTGTAAGTTCCCACTGCCGCAAAACATCTTCTGTATACAACTAGCTGTTATCTCTGTTATATGAATAAACCAGTCATCCTGGTTAAGTTCCGTTGTGTGGACTAACTCCCCTATCCAACATCGCAACACTCTGCCAACAGGTTATGGGCCCAGGACCCCAAGTCGGAAAGGCATTCCAGAACAGAGGTACGTAAAAAATAAAAGTGCACCTGGTTAGGAAAGTACTTTTATAAAATATAGAGAAGAATGTACAGAACAGGGAACAGTGTAAACTTTACAAAGCTAAAAGGCTCAGAGAATTCCACAACGTGGAAATTCGCCATGGAGATGCAGCTTAAGCGGGAGAAGTTGTGGAAAGTCACAATTGAGCAAGGAGCAGACCCAAACCCTGTTTAAGTGGATAGAGCCATTGGGACGATAGGCTTCGCTGTGGAACAACACATCTACTCCATTATCAGCGGGAAAGTGTCAGCCAAAGACATGTGGGCAGCTCTGCAAGTGGCGTATGAGGACAAGATGAGAAGAATAAACTTGAGGCATATGCTGTACGGGACAAAGTTAAGTGCCTGTAAAGGTATGAACGATTATATTGATAAAATACTGTCAATAGCTCAGCAATTTGCATCTGTAGGAGCTTAGGCGGACTGCAAGGAAGTGGTGATGGTGATGTTACAAAATCTGACACCAGAATTATTTTTTTTTAAACATTAAATTTTTATTGAAGATTTTTCACACAGAAATGGGGAACAGAAAAAAGAGACAAAGGGAAACATAGGGGCAGTCCGGAATGGTTACCATAATCAAAGCACTATTAACGCACAGTTGGATGAATATACAGTTGGTTACATTAGGCGTTCAGAAACAAGAAAAAAACACAAAAAGAGGTATAGCACAAACAAAAAAACAAAAAAAACTAAAAATTTGTCTGATATCACAACATTCTTAAAGAAGTCAGTCTAGGTGGGGTGAAGCACAGATAAATCAATTGGGGAGCAATAGACGGTTAGCCTACATTCTCTCCCCCTATAGTCGGACCAACCTAACCATTTCAGGTGAATAGAATTAGCTGAGGAAGAGTATTTAGCTTCCGCTGTTTCAAAAATGTAATGTTTGTGAATCTTATTTTGAATAGACACTAGGGAAGGAAGATTCTCAGATTTCAACAATTGGGCTATAGCAGCTTTAGTAGCTATCAAGATTTGACCCAAGACGTAGCGATCACCTGCGGAGAGGTGGTCTACGTACAAATGAAATAACGCTAAAGCTGGGTCCAGGGGGATGGAGAACCCTAAAATCATGCTAACCATATTGAAAACTTCTCTCCAAAGTGGTTGTATAAGTGGGCACGCCCAGAAAATATGAAAGATATCCCCCGTTGAGCCACATTTCCTCCAACATAATTTAGATTGCGAAGGCCAGATTCTATTTTGTCTTTCAGGTGTGAAGTAGGCCCTCTGTATAAGCTTATAGAACATTTCAGAGTGGTTAACACATTTGGAGACTTTTAAACAAGACTTAAATATACTGTCCCATTCTGCATCAGTTAAGGATCTATTCAAATCTCTTTCCCATAAAATCTGCGCTTTGAATTTAGTCTGTGTGCTGCTAGTTAATTGAAATTGATACCACCACGTGATCCCACGTTTATGTGAGGACTTCTCCATTCGGCTTTTAATGTTAACCGGAAGAGAAGGTTTGTGAAGATGCGGAGTAAATGAGTGTAACCAACTTCTCACCTGCAAATATTTGAAAAAGTCTTGAGTACGAATCCCAAATCTCTCTTGTAATTGAGAAAAGGACATCAAGACGTCACCTAAAAAAAAATCGCCCACAGTGGAGAGCACCCTCCGAATCCAATCTTCAAGGGTAATGTTAGGAATCAATGACATAAGAGCGGTCAACGACAGGCAGGGGGACGGTAATTTAATCTCTTCCGAAGAGGACACTAGTTTATGCCATGAATCTAGGGTCGTTTTAATAGACTTGCAACAAGATCTGGACCTACTTCGGGCAGCAGAAGGTGGTAACCAAAACAAATCAGAGAGAGTAACAGCATTCAAATAAGAAGCTTCCAGAATAACCCAAGGTTTCAGGCTCGAAGTGTCAAACCAGTCTCTAGAATGACTTAACAGACAAGCAGCATGGTACTTTTCTATGTCTGGGAAAGCTACCCCACCGGTTTGTTTGGGCAGGATAAGAATCTTTTTAGCAATTTTCGGCCTAGAGCCTCCCCACACATACCTAATCAGGACCTGATTAAATTTATTATAGAAGAGTTTGGGAAGGGGTCTTGGTATGGCGCGAAACAGATACATTAATTTTGGCAATAAGACCATCTTGGCAGCAGCAATTCTACCCAGCTAAGACACCTCCTGCAGCATCCACTCCCCAGTCATCTCTGTAAAGGCTTTTAATAACGGGGCATAATTACATTCAATTAAATTATCTTCACTGGATAAATTAATCCCTAGATATCTCAGGGAGCAGGACTTCCAGGCGCAGTGGCGGAACAAGCAAGCGGTGGGCCCAGGTGCGACAAAATGCTTTGGGCCCCCCCCCCATCCAAGTCCACCCCAGGGGCAGTGCGCGCCGTAGGCGCGCGCAAAAATACATAGTGGCGTGGCTTCGTGGGGAAGGGGTGTGGCCACAAAATAATACCAACACAGTAGTCTCCATTATTCAAATTACGCCGCACAGTAGCACCACTACACCAGGTAGAGACCCTTTTACACCTTACAGCGAACAGATTCCTCTTTTTACACATTACAGCAGACAGCGTGCCCTTTTTACACATAACGGCAGACCGCGTGCCCTTGTTACACATTACGGCAGACAGCGTGCCCTTTTTACACATTACAGCAGACAGCGTGCCCTTGTTACACATAGCGGCAGACAGCGTGCCCTTTTTACACATTACGGCAGACAGCGTGCCCTTGTTACACATTACGGCAGACCGCGTGCCCTTGTTACACATTACGGCAGACAGCGTGCCCTTGTTACACATTACGGCAGACAGCGTCCCCATTTTTACACATTACGGCAGGCAGATTCCCCATTTTTACACATAGCAGCAGGCAGATTCCCCATTTTTACACATAGCGTCAGGCAGTCCCCCTGTTTTACACATAGCGTCAGGCAGTCCCCCTTTTTTACACATTACGGCAGGCAGATTCCCCTTTTTACACATTGCGTCGGGCAGATTACCCCTTTTTACACATAGCGGCAGGCAGTCCCCCATTTTTACACATTGCGGCAGGCTGATTCCCCCTTTTTACACATTGCGGCAGGCAGTCCCCCCTTTTTACACATTGCGGCAGGCAGTCCCCCCTTTTTACACATTGCGGCAGGCAATCCCCCCTTTTTACACATTGCTGCAGGCAGTCCCCCCTTTTTACACATTGCTGCAGGCAGTCCCCCCTTTTTACACATTGCGGCAGGTATGCCCCCCTTTTTACACATTGCGGCATGTAGTCCCCCCTTTTTACACAGTGCAGCAGGTAGTCCCCCATTTTTACACAGTGCGGCAGGTAGTCCCCCATTTTTACACATTGCGGCAGGCAGGCACAAGAAAGAAGGAAAGAAAGAAGGAAAGAAGGAAAGAAAGAAAGAAAGAAAGAAGAATTATACTTACCCTCTCCGCTGGCTCAGGCTCCTCGGTGCAGCGTCAGAGACGATTCCCGGGCTGCAGAGAAGGAGGAGGAGGGAGGCTGAGAAGGGAGCCGCAGCAGCGCTGTGTTACTGGTGGAGGCGCTGCTGCTGATGCCCCTCTGCTTCCCTATAGGCTGTTCTCGGAAGACGGTTGCCCGCAGCGCACAGCGGCATGTAATGAGTCAGTTTGACTCATTACATGCTTGGGCCCCTGGACAGAGGCGGGCCCCAGTGCAGTGCACTGCCTGCACTGCCGGTAGTTCCGCCTCTGTCCAGGCGTATTTGTACGATTCCTTCAAACTAGAGACCACAGTCGGAGATATATTGAGTGGGAGGGCCTCAGTTTTATTAGTATTTAATTTATAAAAGGAAACATCCGAATAGTCTTGAAGAACGGCATGAAGAGCTGGCAAGGAAATCTCAGGATCAGAAAGACATAATAAAATATCGTCCGCAAACAAACTGATTTTGTAGAAATTCCCCCTATAACAGGGCCACTAACCGAGTCCCGGGAACTAATGCAAGAAGCCAAGGGTTCTATCGCCAACGCAAAAATAATAGGAGATAACGGGCAGCCCTGACGAGTGCCATTAGAGATATTAAAGGGTGAAGAAAGACATCCGTTAACAAAGACCCTTGCACAGGGCGTGGAATAGAGCCAGGATAGAATCTAGGATCCTTCCAGAGAAGCCAAATTTGTCCAGAGTTAATCTCAGAAAGTCCCAGTTCAACCTATCGAACGCCTTTTCGGCGTCCAGAGACAAAACTAGGAGGGTTTTTTTTCTACAGGCAGAATGTTCAATAACATTAATCACCCTTCGCGTATTATCTGAGGCCTGTCTGTTTAACACGAAGCCTACTTGATCAGGGTTGATAAGAGAAGGGAGAAGGGGACTGATATGGTTGGCAATTAATTTGGCATAAAGTTTTAAATCTGTATTTAATAGAGCAATTGGTCTAAAATTTTGGACTGAGGTGGGAGTTTTTCCCGGTTTGGGGATGGTGATGATTTGAGCTTCCAGCATCTCCTTGGGGAAGCGCCCAACTTCTGAGGCTTCATTAAATCACCCATGACTTTATTCCGACGAACTTAACATTTATAACTAGCTAGCTTATCACTAAGAAATAAACACACGGACACCAACTGCTAGATTTAAAAGGTCAAACAGATATTTATTGTTTGGTGACCTGTCGTTTAAACTAAGAATATTGGAGGATGGCAAGAAAAAGGCGCTACCAACTCACCAGCACCAGTCAACTATAATAAACCATAAAATAGGAGGGGCCTCACAACCGCCTCCTTAACATAACCTGCACTGCGCAGGCTCACCCCCCTTACTTTAGCAGAGCCGTGGACGAACCCGCAAGGGAACATCCGTAGTCCACCCGCAAGGGGAGGGCATACTCGCTGTTCATTCAAAAGGGGGTGCCCCACAGTGACCACTTATGTAACTATTTGACCGCTGGCTGGTAGCGACTTTCCGCCACAACAAGGATTTTAACAAAAAACCGCAGACCGCCATCCACCAACAACAGGAGAAGAGATTCAACCGGACAGTACTCTAAAAATACTGTCCAAGAACACACCAATACCCGCAGGGGAAAGGTGAATACCATCTTCCCTATAAAACTGCACATTGTGCAGCACCAAAAACGGATGCCTAACCACTAAACCTCCTATCGCCTGCACGTATACTGACACTGCGGAATTAACTTTGTTCCTAGCTTTTTCTATAGCGGAGAAACGAATGGCACCCCGCCAATGGAAACGGGGCACTATGTCGGACCACACCACTATCACCCGTGGCCAAGATGCCCGTAACGCTACTAGGTCCGCTTTGATACTCAAGATGAGATCAATGCCTTTGACCCTCCCCATATCATTCCCCCCGAGGTGAATGACAACCCAGCCGGGCCGCCCCCACCTCCGCTCATGGCGAAACAGCAAGCGAAGTAAACCCATCCAACGTAAACCTCTAACTCCTAACCATCTAACTACCTTGTCCCCAAATAATTTGCCCGTTCGTCCTGCCATTGGATGCCTCTCCGCCCAAAAAATAAAAGAATGGCCAATGAGCCAAATCTGATCCGAGATGTCCAAAGTAGCTGCAAAAAGAAAATTCCTTACCGTCAGACATTATAAAGATCAAAAACAAATTAACTTAAACATGCAAGTAAGAAGAACCCGAGTGAAGGAGAAAACTCAAAAAACCTCCCGTGAACCGTGTGTGAATGCCAATTGTAATTCGGTCCCCTCGGAGGAAAATTTAAAAATTCACTTCACACCCTCCATTTCTGAACGCTAGCCGTTCAAAAACCGACGAGTAAAACACGTTTCCGGGTTCGCGCAACAGGCGCAATAACAACAATACTTAACAGATCCTTATACTAGGCGCAAGCCTAGCCAAATGAATACCGGTTGCCCAAACCCAAACGGTATCCCACCCGCAGGGGCAAGACCCACTCACCAGGGAGGGCCTTAGTCAACGATTCTCCACAGGAAGGGCGGCACCAATAGACCCCCAACCTCCGCATCGGGTACCAGCTCCCTAAACTTGTCGAACTCAAAACGCGACAGTGCGCCAGCAATTCTGTTGTCAACCCCTGGGACATGCGCAGCCGTGAAATGAATGTTATGCCTCAAGCACTTGAGCACAAGATAACGCAACAAGCGCAGAGCCTCAGGAGAGGACGAGCGCTGGTTATTAACGGCGTGCACGACGCCCAGATTGTCGCAGCGAAATACAATACTCCGATCCGACAAGCTGGGTGCCCACAACTCAACTGCCACTATCAAGGGGAATAACTCCAGCAGGAGCAAGTTCTTTGTAAACCCTCGAGTCACCCATGCTGCGGGCCAAGGCGCGGCGCACCACTGTGTTCTGAAAAAAGCCCCAAAGCCCGAACCACCAGCGGCGTCGGTGAAAAGTTGTAACGCAGCGTTGGAACAGCGTTTCGCTGGCCACAACACCTCCCGGTTAAAAGAAACCAAGAAAGTGGACCAGGTTCTCAAGTCCTCCCTGACCTCGCACGAAATGTAAACCGTATGATGAGGTTTCCGTACCCCCGCCATGGATCTCTCAAGTTTACGGCAGAAAACCCGGCCCATGGGTATGATCCTACACGCAAAATTAAATGACCCGAGCAACGACTGAACCCGTTGTAGTCTGACCCTGCACTAGAGGAGGCACTGCTCTATGAGACCCAACAACTTGAGTACCTTATCGGCCGGAAGCCGGCAACAGCCGGCTTCCGAATCGATTTCAATGCCCAAATAACTGAGGCACGCCGTGGGCCCCTCGGTCTTATCCGAGGCCACGGGAACGCCCAGGCGGCCGAATAAACTCTGAGCTAAACCCAGTACATCCCCGCACACCGACCCCACCCTTGGACCCACAAAGAGAAAATCGTCTAGGTAGTGGGCGATCCCCGGGTGGCCGGAGGCCGACACTACGCACCAATGCAAAAATGAGCTGAATTTCTCAAAATCTGAATTTCTCAAAATAGGCACAAGAAATGGAACACCCCATGGGCAAGCACCTATCTACATAATACCCACCCCCTAACCTGAAACCAAGGAAACGCAGGGAGTCGGGGTGGATGGGCAGGAGGCGGAAAGCGGACTCAATGTCCAGCTTGGCCATGAGGGCGCCGGGACCCGCCCTTTGGACTAACCGCAGGGCCTCATCGAACGATTGATATCGCACCCTGCAAGCTTCCTCCGGGATGGAGTCGTTGACCGAGCCGCCACGGGGGTGTGACAAATGCTGGATGAGGCGGAATTTACCCTGAGCTTTCTTGGGGACCACCCCTAACGGTGAAATGCACAGCCGGGGCAGTGGGGGGGACGGGAAAGGGCCGCACATGCGCCCCAAATCAATTTCCGGGCGACCACGGAGGGGAAATCCCGTGCGGATTTTAAATTGCGCCTGGAGACCACGAGGATGGAATCCGGGATGGGAAGCCTGAAACCGCTACAAAAACCTTCCAACAAAAACAACCCCGAAGTGACGTCGGGGTAACTGCCCAACCATTTAGCCAATTCGGGGACGTTGATGGGGGAAAACGCCTTACTTTCCACTTCCGGGCACCTCGGCAGCATCAGAGGGCCTGGACCCGGAAGGGGACTGGCAATCTTTGGCCGGGTGCCCCCCGCCCCACACGTTGCAGGAGTGGCGAAAACGGCAGTTAGCCCCCCGGGAAAACTTGCCCTCGTTGAAGGCAAAGCATTTCCCTTTATTCCCCGCGGGCGGGCTCGGCCGGACATTTAAACCCGGCTTACCGCCCTGGGCTTCATAAAGGGGCTTATTCTGATGAGTGACCTCTAACCAAACTTCCACGTCCTTGAAACCCAAGGGTAGTGTCGGGTTACCGTCTTGGTTACGACGGAATTTCTCATCGTAATCCCTCCACGCGTAACCCTTGGATGTCAAGTACATTTCATGCACCAGGTACAAATACTTGACCGTGTTGTGATATTCCTTAGGCCTCGTCTCGGCGTAGCATGCCGTGAACACTAAAAACCCCCGGAGCCACTGGTGAAAATTGCGAAATGCATTCTCGCCAATGCCACCAACCTTCTTGGCCTTATCGAAAGCCTTCCGCATGTCATCCGTAAGGGTGAACATGTCGACGTATTTACCTTTCTTAATCTTCTCCCTCATCCGTTTACGTAAACCCCTGGTGACCGCAGTGTTAGCGCAGTGCACCATTTCCGTAAAGCGCGGAGGGTCCGGCGTGGCTGCCGCAGCGGCGCCCTTAGCCTTCCTCTCTTTCTTGTGCAAGTGATGCGCAATGAGCCTAGCTAACTTACGCGGGCGCCTGGGGGACCCGGAAGACCTAGTATCAGAAGAGGAGCTGGAAGAAGAGCTATCAGAAGAAGGATTAAATGTCTCACCCGTTCCAGGAGGACCGCCCGCGTCAACTGCTGCGATGGCGGGGCCGGATGGAACCTCTTCAGGGACCCGAGATCCCCCCGTCTCCACATGTTCAGCCTGCATCGCCGCTCCTGTCTGTGCCTCGCTGGATGTTGCTGTCGTCGTGGCCCCCGACAATCCGGCCGGGGGAGAGACCCCCCTCGCCGTACCTGCACCTGTTGGGGAAACAGATGGGGGGGGGGGGGAGGCACAAAAGCAGCCACCTCCGGGGGGGGAACCGGAGGTAGCGGGGGAGGGGGAGCCGCAAGTGGGGGCCGCGAACCGAGTGCGGGCAAGCCCGATGTCGCGACGCCCGCCATTTCAAACGCTGCGCCAGACGCTGGAGGCACTGTGCCCGGGGAAGTAAAACCAGCGTGCCAAGTGGACGGAGCCTGTGAAAACGGCGACGCCCAGTAAGGAGTCTGGCCGAGGGCCCCTGGGGTAAAACCACTGGAGTAAGAACCCCCCCATTGCGCAAAACCCGGACCACTCGGCGTGGGCCAGGTGGTCACCGATCCCTGTGCGTGCGTAAACGCTGCCGGCAAATAAGTGGACGAAAAGGGGGCAGGAACTCCGCGGAATGCGGGTGCTGCCCCGGAAGTCATGACCGGGAGCTGCAATGACCCCGACCAGGCCACTGACACCGAAGCCGCCGGAAGGAAACCCGCGGGCGAAGCCGTATACGTGCCGCCCCGGTACGCGAATGGAGCGGCCAAGGAACTTGGTCCCGGCCCCATCTGGTGCACCAGGAGCTGGCCAGCAGACGGCGTCGGCTCGCTGGGCCACAGGCCACTCACAGGCGGCAGCAGTATCTGGGACACCGGGAGCGCACCGGGGTAAATCCCAGCTGTCTGCCCGCTGACGCCCGACACCCCGCTGCCCACCCCGATGTTGGCACCTATGGAAACGGTGAGGGGAAACAGAGCCTGCGCATGCTCAAACGCAGGCCCCGCACCCCCCGTTGTCCCTGGACCAGAAGGCAGGGACACTACATCCTGCACCAGCCAGGCACCCGCAGGGGAGCTGGCCGGTGAAAGACCCCTCATTCCCCTCCTCACCGCTGATTCGCGGCACCCACCCGCCGGGTCACGTGACCCACCAATCGCGGCCGTGTGGAGAGGCGTACTAACGCCTGTGGAGGCCGGAGCCCCGGCGCGCGCGGCTCTGCCGCTGCGCCGGGCTCCAGGAACGGCCGACGCTGGGGAAGCACCGCCGCCTGTGGAGAGCAGGACCCTGTCTCCGGCGGGCGGCGAAGCGGAGGGGGGGACCGCGCGCACCCTCGGCCGGCGATAGCCCGCTGCCGCGAGCGGTCGGGAGGCCTCAGCCAGGCGGCGGGGGGGGCGGGGGGGGGGCGCTGATCTTCTGGGACGGGGCATGCTGCAGCAGAACAGTGTGGATAACACCTAAAGCGCACACTGACTGTAATATAAAGGGAGGGAGCAGTAGTATATGCAGTATTGAAAGGAGGGGAAATAACTGACAAAATGCTGACAGTATGCCTTACCCTCATCCAAGAAAAACTGGCAAGAGGAAGATGGCTGCCAAAACCCTGAACTATATACCCCTGTGTATACTCCTCCTACCTATCCCTAATAGGCACCCATCTGTCACCTGACCACCACTGTCAATCACTAAGGCTAGCCCTGCCTATCCTCAACACATGTCAGAAAAATTCAGGGTGTTTATGTGGCTTCGAGCCTATGCGGATCTCTGCCTGCTTAAACACTGATATCATACAACAAACACAATTAGCAGCGCTAAACATCAATATATATTCAAAACCGTATTGGATGTAATAAATAAAATTAATTGATATACATGGAGATTCGTGGACTGAAGGTGGGGAAAAAAAGGAATTATTTATTTAAAAAAATATATATATAATAATATATTTAATCAACAGCTCTTATTAAAAATGGATAAAATTTCACAACATCCAGAACACCAAAGGGCTAATACAGTGATTTGTCCGTTCCTTATTTCATGTGGACTAGAAATGGGTAAATGCAAAGGAGAATTAGGGCTGATGGCACAGTCCTGATGGTGATAATTACCACAATGGTTACCGCTGGAGGAGAGGGATCCTCTGGATAGCGTCCCTTTTGGGGGGGGAGTTAAACTCTGGGATCCTGAGTCCTCACCAGGTTGCGGAATCCTCAATGCTGAGTAGATGCGTGGAGTCACCAGTGGGCAGATGCTGTTTGCCCAATCCTCTGTAGATGCAGTTCAAAGTCCACTGAAGGTCCAGATAGCCCATAGAATTTCCAATCAATGATGGTGAGCTGGAGTCAAAACCTGACGCGTTTTTCGCTGCAGTACCTGTATGTTTTTCAAAGGTGATCTAGTCAGTCCCAGGGTTTCTATATTTATACCCTAAGATGGCTGCTGATTGGTCCACACCTGTTCAGTCCACTCATGAATCAATCCATTACACAAAACAAGTATAAAAATCTTTCTACATGCATTATAAGTTAGACTCTTTGATAATACATACTTTATCTTTTATTATTATATACAGAAAAGCTAAAATAATTTTTATCTATAGGGATTGCTTCCAGGTCAAAGGACATCCTTGCGGTCATGTGACTATCCTGATGGATAATTCTTTCCTGGTCAGCTGGCAGTGTTGCCTAGCAACTGAAATACACAGCTTAATTTATTTGTTTGGCTTTTAATTGGATATCAATTCCAGTAACTCTTTTTTGTTTATACTTCTATTAGTTATATTATTAGGCTTTTTATTTTGTCTGGAGTCAGTCTTTAGTCTAAATACATATCTGTATGGATTAAATAGCTTTTTCCCAACAGGCCGCGTCACTTCCGGTCGCGGGGGAGAGTTCCGTTCTGTGCATGGACATCCATGCACTAAACGGTGAACCGACTAGTGATCTAAGCTTCCTCCCCGCCTCCCAGCAATACATCGCTGAGAGCGTGGGGTCCAGTGTGTATATTCATGTATTTACTGCGTCGGGCCAAACAAGACCGACGCGGCGCACGTCACTTCCGGCTGCGGGAGGAGACCTCGGTCCGTATCCAGGCAACCATATCAACTCTTGTTACCTGGTTACCGGACCACATTGATAGCTACATCTTTGAAAAATGTGGTAATTGGGAAATAAGGAAAACATCAGGAGAAGCGCTTAATCTTCTGATGTGACAGGGTCTGTTCTGAAGAAAAGATTTCCCAGCTCAGACCGCGTCACATCTTATTTCATAACATATATAAAGATGTTTTATATATGTTTATACAGTTTATCAAGATATCATACGTTGCTATACATCCCTATGTAGTATGTATTCCACATATTATGATTTAGTGAATATACAATAAAGTGACTTAACATTAAGTGTCCTATCTTTTCAATAAACCTCTAATTTGCACCATATTTGGAGATACCCCAAGGACCCAAAATGCTTATTCTATGTAGCATTTACTTTTCATTTCTTTATCTCATAGGAGTATATACCTGATACTAATACAGTTTATAACAGCACATAGTAATGGGTTGTTCTATCGGAAGGGGAGAATAGTTCTAAATTATCATATTTAATTCTACTGACTCGTTGAGTCCGTCAGGAAATATTGTATTCATTTTTAACATCCATAGGGCCTCCTGTTTACATAGCTTTTTATATCTGTCTCCTCCTCGTAAGGTTTTAGGAATATGTTCTATACCAAAAAGTTTTAGGCACGCTCGATTCCCCTGATGGTAATCATTGTAATGCTTCGATACACTGTGTGTTTGCACTTTCCTTAAGATATTTCTCCGATGTTCCAGGAAACGAGTTTTTAGGGAACGGGTAGTACGGCCTATATATTTTTTATTACAGCTACATATAAGTAAATAAATTACATATGCGGTTTCACAGTTGATAAAATGTTTAATTTCATAAAAATTTCCCGGATCATCTAGCTGAATCTTCTGGACCTTATTTTGAATAAACGCACAAGTAATACATCTATTCTTTCCGCACTTATAACATCCCTTCAATTTTTTTCAGCCAATTTGTACTATCTACACCCTTGATGTCACAGGGCGTGGTAAGTTTTAAATGGCTGGGTGCTAACATGTTCTTTAGGGATTGGTTTTTCTTAAAGATAAACCTTGAGTTTTGTGGCAAGACAGAAGAAAGATAGATATCTTGTCTAAGAATATTGAAATTCCTAGAAACAATGTTTTTAATTTCGGAGTGACAATTATTATAAGTAGAGATAAAGGCTACTTCTTCTTGATCGGAAATAACCTTCTTATCTCTTTTTTTAGGACATAGCAACTGGTTCCTCTCTAATTGTTTTACTTTCTCTAAAGCATTTCTAAGGAGTGGCTCTGGATACCCTCTTATGACAAAAGAGCTTGTAATTCAAAGGAGCTATCTTCCGAACAGTTCCTGCGGATGCGCAAAAACTGATTTTTGGGGATACTTCTCTTCCAGGGCATATGATGGGCACTTTTAAAGTGTAAATAGGCGTCAGTACCAACTTCCTTTGAGAAGTTAGTTGAATAAATTTTTGATTCTCTTATCTCCAGGGAGATATCTAAAAAAGAAATCGAGTGTGTCTGAAAATTGTGAGTGAGTACCAAATTATAATGATTAGAATTAAGGTGATCAACAAAAGTTTGTGCAGAAGTGCTGTCCCCATCCCAAATAATAAAGAGATCATTGATATAACGGCCATAGAGAACCAGATTTGCGTCAAAACCGCCCCCCCCCCCCCCACGAGTTGGTTCTCGACCTCACCCATGTAGAGGTTGGCATAGCTAGGCGCGAACCTAGTTCCCATGGCCGGCCCCATCACCTGTAGAATAAAAGTGTCCAAAAATAGAAAATATTGTGTTGTAAGATGAAAGAGATCGAATCTAATATAAAGGTCTTGTGTTTTTCCGTGAGATCCCCATCCTTATATAGTCTATTTGCTATAGTCCGGACACCTAGTTCATGTGGGATATTTGAATACAAGCTCTGGACATCAAGTGTAAGGAACGCATATGTCTCCCTCTACTCAATGTCTTTGATTAGGTTAAGGAAATGTGTCGTGTCCTTAATATGTGACTGAAGTGTTGACACCCATGGTTGTAAAAATAAATCAACATAAAATGAAAGGTTGGACGTGAGGGAATCTATACCAGAAATAATGGGACTCCCAGGAGGTGCTGTAAGGGATTTGTGTATTTTGGGGAGGTGGTAGTAAATAAGGACGGTGGGGTCTTGGCAGTAAAGAAAATTGTATTCCTCCCTGGAGATAATGTCATCACTCATTGCCCTGGTAAGGAGGTCCCCAAGTTCTATTAAGAAGGCTTGGGAGGGGTCACAAGCCAATGTTTTATAAAATTCCTCATTCCCAAGCTGTCTAGAGGCTTCCTTGATGTATTCCATCCTATCTTGTATTACCAATCCCCCCCCCCCCCCCCCCCCTTGTCAGCTTGTTTGATGATTATGGAACTGTCCTTCATTAGTTTTTTGATAGCTTGATTTTCCCATTTGTTTAAGTTCTTGTTTTTTTTTGCAAGTTTACAGGAATTCATACATAAGCTCTTAAAGTCTCCTAAAGTTGTCTTATTAAAGGAGTCAATACTAGATCCTTTAGATTTTATAGGATAAAATTCTGACTTCTTTTTAAATTTGTTTCTCTCTTGTTTTATGTCATATAGCATAACTGTCTGTAGGGGTGAATTAGTATCAACTTCCTCCAAAAGATCTGTTAGGGCTTCCAAAGCCACCCTGTCTTCAGTGTCGAGGACTATGGGACAAGATTCATCTTTATTTTTCTGAAGGACCTGTTTTGCAAAATACTTTTTTCGACATAAAGTCCTCACGAAACGATTCAGCTCTACAAAGAGGTTGAATATGTTGGGTGGTGCAGAGGGGGAGAATTTTAAACCCTTTTGAAGTACTCGTAGTTCATTCTCTGTTAGTTTTTTAGAAGATAAGTTAAAGACCGTATTTTAAATAGTATTTTCTCTGACGTCCTAGTGGATGCTGGGGACTCCGTAAGGACCATGGGGAATAGCGGCTCCGCAGGAGACTGGGCACAGCTAAGAAAGATTTAGGACTACCTGGTGTGCACTGGCTCCTCCCACTATGACCCTCCTCCAGACCTCAGTTAGAATCCTGTGCCCGGCTGAGCTGGATGCACACTAGGGGCTCTCCTGAGCTCCTAGAGAGAAAGTATATTTTAGGTTTTTTATTTTACAGTGAGATCTGCTGGCAACAGACTCACTGCAGCGAGGGACTAAGGGGAGAAGAAGCGAACCTACCTAACTGGTGGTAGCTTGGGCTTCTTAGGCTACTGGACACCATTAGCTCCAGAGGGATCGACCGCATGGAACCGGCCATTGATGTTCGGTCCCAGAGCCGCGCCGCCGGCCCCCTTACAGAGCCAGAAGCAAGAAGAGTCCGGAAAATCGGCGGCAGAAGACATCAGTCTTCACCAAGGTAGCACACAGGACTGCAGCTGTGCGCCATTGCTCCTCATACACACTTCACACTCCGGTCACTGAGGGTGCAGGGCGCTGGGGGGGGGCGCCCTGAGCAGCAATAAAAACACCTTGGCTGGCAAATATCTCACAATATATAGCCCCAGAGGCTATATATGTGATAAATACCCCTGCCAGAATCCATAAAAAAGCGGGAGAAAAGTCAGCGAAAAAGGGGCGGAGCTATCTCCCTCAGCACACTGGCGCCATTTTCTCTTCACAGTGCAGCTGGAAGACAGCTCCCCAGGCTCTCCCCTGTAGTTTTCAGGCTAAAAGGGTTAAAAAGAGAGGGGGGGGCCACTAAATTTAGGCGCAATATTGTTTATACAAGCAGCTATTGGGGGAAAAATCACTCAGTTATAGTGTTAATCCCTGCATTATATAGCGCTCTGGTGTGTGCTGGCATACTCTCTCTCTGTCTCCCCAAAGGACTTTGTGGGGTCCTGTCCTCAGTCAGAGCATTCCCTGTGTGTGTGCTGTGTGTCGGTACGGCTGTGTCGACATGTGGGATGAGGAAGGTTACGTGGAGGTGGAGCAGAGGCTGATAAATGGGATGTCGTCCCCTGTGGGGCCGACACCAGAGTGGATGGATAGGTGGAAGGTATTAACCGACAATGACAACTCCTTACAAGGCTGGATGACGTAAAACAGCTGTGGGACAGCCGGCTTCTCAGCCCGCGCCTGCCCAGGCGTCTCAAAGGCCATCAGGGGCTCAAAAAAGCGCCCGTTACCTCAGATGGCAGACACAGATGTCGACACGGAGTCTGACTCCAGTGTCGACGAGGTTGAGACATATACACAATCCACTAGGAACATCTGTTACATGATCTCGGCAATAAAAAATGTGTTACGCATTTCTGACATGAACCCAAGTACCACATAAAAGGGGTTTTATTTTTGGGGAGAAAAATCAGCCAGTGTTTTGTTCCCCCATCAGATGAATGAATGAAGTGTGTAAAGTAGCGTGGGTTCCCCCAATAAGAAACTGGTAATTTCTAAAAAGTTACTGATGGCGTACCCTTTCCCGCCAGAGGATAGGTCACGTTGGGAGATATCCCTTAGGGTGGATAAGGCGCTCACACGTTTGTCAAAAAAGGTGGCACTGCCGTCTTAGGATACGGCCACCTTGAAGGAGCCTGCTGATAAAAATCAGGAGACTATCCTGAAGTCTGTATATACACACTCAGGTTATATACTGAGACCTGCAATTGCCTCAGCATAAATAGTGCTGCTGCAGCGTGGTCTGATACCCTGTCAGATAATATTAATACTCTAAGACAGGGATAATAGTTTGCTAACATAGAGCATATTAAAGACGTCGTCTTATATATAAAGGATGCACAGAGAGATATTTGCCGGCTGGCATCCAGAAGTAATGCAATGTCCATTCTGCCAGGAGGGTTTTAGAAACCCGGCAGTGGACAGGTGATGCTGCCTATAAAAGGCACATGGAGATTCTGCCTTATAAGGGTGAGGAATTGTTTGGGGATGGTCTCTGGGACCTCGTATCCACAGCAACAGCTGGGAAGAAATTTTTTTTTACCTCAGGTTTCCTCACAGCCTAAGAAAGCACCGTATTTTCAGGTACAGTCCTTTCGGCTTCAGAAAAGAAAGCGGGTCAAAGGCGCTTCCTTTCTGCACAGAGACAAGGGAAGAAGGAAAAAGCTGCACCAGCAGCCAGTTCCCAGGATCAAAAATCTTCCCCCGCTTCCTCTGAGTCCACCGCTTGACGTTGGGGCTCCACAGGTGGAGACAGGTGCGGTAGGGGCGCGTCTCGGGAACTTCAGGGACCAGTGGGTTTGCCCACAGGTGGATCCCTAGGTTCTGCAAATAGTATCACAGGGATACAGGCTGGAGTTCGAGGCGACTCCCCCTCGCCGTTACCTCACCTCAGCCTTATAAGAAAATGAAACCAGGCGCTAATAAAACATCACCACATCCTGGTGATCCAATTATTAGTATTAAGATTTGTATATAAATAATACTATGATTAATAAATACCTAAGCTGCAGGAGAGAGCTCGACTTGGGGTAAATCAAGTCAAAAAGAACCGGAACTCAGAAATCTCCGGTAACACTAAACCACTAAACAAATC
This sequence comes from Pseudophryne corroboree, assembly GCF_028390025.1. Classification (NCBI taxonomy): domain Eukaryota; kingdom Metazoa; phylum Chordata; class Amphibia; order Anura; family Myobatrachidae; genus Pseudophryne; species Pseudophryne corroboree. Next base: position 978,796,724 of record NC_086445.1, read on the forward strand.
CCCTCTTGCGCTATAAATAATATGGTATGGCTCAAAAGTTCAAAAATAAAAACAATTTAATAATTTCATATAATCTATATTTTTTATTTTTTAGTAAAAAATAGACATATGTATATATATATACTCACAAATAAACTATTAGACCGGTCACATAAAATCACTAACAATATCTTTGCATATCTAAAGGAGGTGGATCTAAGTAAACTCTGTGCACAGAGAATAAAAATTTTTTATCAAAAAATGTATAAAACTCAGTCCATATATTAAAATGAAAGACAAAAAGCCAGCCGCAATTTGCACCCCTGCTGTGTATTAGATTTCCTCTATATGCTGCCACTCATTATAGGGAAATGTTATTGTGCAAAAAGGATCGCTCCACACTGGAGCCTTACGTGTAGCTCACACCGCTTGTTGTACCACGGGAGAATCCAATGACAGACGAGGCGGTCTCGGGCTGCGGGAATGGCGTTGCACTGGCGCCTGCTGTGTTAAGTGTTTTACCCGACTTCCAAGCTCTGTGAGTCCACACCTCTATGTGCCGTTTGCAGACACCACAGTCGCGGTTGTGATCTCCCGATCTCCGGTTTGTCCACGGATATTACCGCTTGCTGATGTGGTAATTTGGGGGTGCAATGAAGGCTGGTACAAGGGTCCAATGCTCTGCTTCTGACGCGTTTCGCTCCTCTCACAGGGGCTTCCTCAAAGAATAAACTCCAAATACTCCAGAACCCTTTTTTAAAGGAGAGATCTTAGCTCTTATTGGTGTTTCCATTAATGAATATAAAAAACACCTGTTCCAACATTTACCTAATTCCACCTCCTGATCCAACCTCCTCACAAACACCATTTTAATCTATAATAGAGTAATACTCTTCTACTCAAAATACAGACTGATATGTATAAACGTACATACATATACACAAGCATATACACAAGCATGCCCGCTTGTCCATAAAAAATTCTATAAATTATTTCCTAAACGATAAAGACAATAGAAAAAAATAGAAAAAAATAAATAAACAATTTAAAACACATATATAAATATATCATTTTAATATATGGACTGAGTTTTATACATTTTTTGATCAAAAATTTTTATTCTCTGTGCACAGAGTTTACTTAGATCCACCTCCTTTAGATATGCAAAGATATTGTTAGTGATTTTATGTGACCGGTCTAATAGTTTATTTGTGAGTATATATATATATACATATGTCTATTTTTTACTAAAAAATAAAAAATATAGATTATATGAAATTATTAAATTGTTTTTATTTTTGAACTTTTGAGCCATACCATATTATTTATAGCGCAAGAGGGGATTTGTTTAGTGGCTCACCTCAGCCTTGCCTGCTGCCCTCGGAGAAAGGTAGTACTGGCGGCAATTCACAAGCTGCACTTCCAGCAGGTGAAATCAAGGTACCCCTCCTTCAACAAGGCTGGGGTTACTATTCCAAAATGTTGTGGTACCGAAACCAGACGGTTCGGTGAGACCCATTCTAAAATTGAAAGCCTTGAACACTTATATACAAAGGTTCAAGTTCGAAATGGAATCGCTCAGGGCGATTATTGCAAGCCTGGAGAATTTCATGGTATCACTGGACATCAAGGATGCTTACCTGCATGTCCCTATTTACCCTCTTCACCAGGAGTACCTCAAAATTGTGGTACAGGATTGTCATTACCAATTCCAGACGTTGCCGTTGGTCTGTCCCCGGCACCAAGGTATTTACCAAGGTAATGGCCGAAATAATTATCCCGTACTTGGACGATCTCCTTATAAAGGCGAGGTCCAGGGAGCAGTTGTTCGGTGGAGTAGCACTATCTCGGGAAGTGCTACAACAGCACGGCTGGATTCTGAATATTCCAAAGTCGCAGCTGGTTCCTACGACGCGTCTACTGTTCCTGAGTATGGTTCTGGACACAGAACAGGATAAAAAGGGTTTCTCCCGGAGGAGAAGTCCAAGGAGTTGTCGTCTCTAGACAGAGACCTCCTAATACGTATACAGGTGTCGGTGCATCAATGCACGCGAGCCCTGGGAAGGATGGTAACTTCTTACGAAGAAATTCCATTCACCAGGTCCCATACAAGGATTTTCCAGTGGGATCTGTTGGACATGTGGTCCGGGTCGCATCTTCAGATGCATCGGCGGATAACCCTGTCTCCAAGGGCCAGGGTGTTGCTGTTGTGGTGGCTGCAGAGTGCTCATCTTCTAGGGGGCCGCAGATTCGGCATACAGGACTGGGTCCTGGTGACCACGGATGCCAGCCTTCGAGGCTGGGGGGCAGTCACACAGGGAAGAAACTTCCAAGGCTATGGAAAAGTCAGGAGACTTCCCTACACATAAATATTCTGGAACTAAGGGCCATCTACAATGCCCTAAGTCAGGCTAGACCCCTGCTTCAACACCGGCCGGTGCTGATCCAGTCAGACAACATCACGGCGGTCGCTCATGTAGACGACAGGGCGGCACAAGAAGCAGGATGGCGATGGCAGAAGCCACAAGGATTCTCCGATGGGCGGAAAATCATGTGTTAGCACTGTCAGCAGTGTTCATTCCCGGAGTGGACAACTGAGAAGCAGACTTTCTCAGAAGACACGACCTCCGGGAGAGTGGGGACTTCATCCAGAAGTCTTCCAAATGATTGTACACCGTTGGGAAAGGCCACAGGTGGACATGATGACGTCCTGCCTCAACTAAAAGTTACAAAGATATTGCGCCAGGTCAAGGACCCTCAGGCGATAGCTGTGGACGCTCTGGTAACACCGTGGGTGTACCAGTCGGTGTATGTGTTCCCTTCTCTGCCTCTCTTACCCAGGGTAATGAGAATAATAAGAAGGAGAGGAGTAAGAACTATACTCATTGTTCCGGGTGGGCCAAGAAGAGCTTGGTAATCAGAACTCCAAGAAATGATCTCAGAGGACCCATGGCCTCTGCCGCTCAGACAGGACCTGCTGCAGCAGGGGGCCTGTCTGTTCCAAGACGTACCGCGGCTGCGTTGGACGGCATGGCGGTTGAACGCCGGATCCTGAAGGAAAAGGGAATTCCGGAGGAAGTTATCCCTACGCTATTTAAAGCTAGGAAAGAAGTGAACGCTAACCATTATCACCGCATATGGCGGAAATATGTTGCGTACTGTGAGGCCAGGAAGGCCCCAAAGGAGAAATTTCAGCTAGGTCGATTTCTGCACTTCCTACAGTCAGAGGTGACTATGGGCCTACAATTGGGTTCCATTAAGGTCCAGATTTCGGCTCTATCGATTTTCTTCCAAAATGGAACTGGCTTCACTGCCTGAAGTTCAGACTTTTGTTAAGGGAGTGCTGCATAGTCAGCCCCCGTTTGTGCCTCCAGTGGCACCGTGGGATCTCAACGTGGTGTTGGATTTCCTGAAGTCGCATTGGGTTGAGCCACTTAAATCCGTGGAGCTATAATACCTCACGTGGAAAGTGGTCATTCTGTGGGCCTTGGCGTCGGCCAGGCGTGTATCAGAATTGAAAAAAGCCCTTATCTGTATTTTATATGGGAAAGGCGAAATTGAGGACTCGTTCCCAATTCCTTCCTAAGGTGGTATCAGTTTTTCATGTGAACCAACCTATTGTGGTGCCTGCGGCTACTTGGGACTTGGAGGATTCCAAGTTACTGGATGTAGTCAGGGCCCAGAAAAGTATATGTTTCCAGGACAGCTGGAGTCAGGAAGACTGACTCGCTATTTATCCTGTATGCACCCAACAAGCTGGGTGCTCCTGCTTCTAAGCAGACGATTGCTCGCTGGATCTGTAGCACGATTAGACTTGCACATTCTGCGGCTGGACTGCCGCACCCTAAATCTGTAAAAGCCCATTCCACGAGGAAAGTGGGCTCTTCTTGGGCGGCTGCCCGAGGGGTCTCGGCTTTACAACTTTGCCGAGCTGCTACTTAGTCAGGGGCAAACACGTTTGCAAAATTCTACAGGTTTGATACCCTGGCTGAGGAGGACCTTGAGTTCTCTCATTCGGTGCTGCAGAGTCATCTGCACTCTCCCGCCCCCATGGTCATTACGGAGTCCCAGCATCCACTTAGGAACGTCAGAGAAAATAAGCTTTTACTCACCGGTAAATCTATTTCTCGTAGTCCGTAGTGGATGCTGGGCACCCGTCCCAAGTGCGGACTGTCTGCAATACTTGTATATAGTTATCGTTAACTAAAAGGGTTATTGTTGAGCCATCTGTTGAGAGGCTCTGTTATGTTCATACTGTTAACTGGGTATCATATCACAAGTTATACGGTGTGATTGGTGTGGCTGGTATGAGTCTTACCCGGGATTCAAAATCCTTCCTTATTGTGTCAGCTCTTCCGGGCACAGTATCCTAACTGAGGTCTGGAGGAGGGTCATAGTGGGAGGAGCCAGTGCACACCAGGTAGTCCTAAATCTTTCTTAGCTGTGCCCAGTCTCCTGCGGAGCCGCTACTCCCCATGGTCCTTACGGAGTCCCCAGCATCCACTACGGACTACGAGAAATAGATTTACCGGTGAGTAAAATCTTATTATTTCTATGTGTTTTTAGTCTTTTTAGTACCTCCTTCCTTCCTCCTCTTCTTCCTCTATACTGATGTTTCTCCTTCTTTTTGATGGCCATATTTGTCGATCTCTGCCTCTGTCTTGAAACCTTCTTTTTCGTTGTTCTAAAAACAGGGGAGTGTCATGTTGTGATACATTTCCTGGGTGAGTTTTGGGTCTGGCACCTTGTTCTCTGGGAGCAATTCTGGATTCTTCTTTTTCAAGAGATTTCTTTCTCATTGGAGAATTTCTAGTGCTATCTTGATACTGCTGTGTCTGTCTGTTTCTATTTCGGGATCGATTCCTGGGAGTGTCATAATGATTGGGCCTATAAGGGGTCCTAGGGTGTGGATGGAGTTTATCTATATCAAACTTTTTGAAGGATTTTCTATCTACTTTATATCTATAGCTCCTAACACAGTCTGAGCTATAGTCTTCAATGTCTCTTTGAAACTTTCTACATTTTGTTTCTAAGATGGTCTGTTCAAATTTATTTACTCTTTCTGTGATGGCTGCATCCCTTTCTTTAAATTCAACCGTATGGCTATGGGGTTCTAATTTTTGTTTGAGAGCTTCAATCTTTATTTCAATACTTCTCAATTTATCAGTTCTAAAATCTATTACTAATTCCATAAGGTTTAGAGAACACTTATCATTAAACACTGATAGGAGCACCGGGGCCAAACTCTCCTTAAAGGATTTATAGAAACCAGAAGGATAACCGTCGGGTCCCGGGGCCTTATCTGCTGGAAGGGAGTCAATAGCCTTTTCGACTTCCGCTAAAGTCCAAGGCACACTAAGGGAGCTACAAGACTCCGGCGACAGCGGAGGAAGAGGAAAATTGCCCAGAAAATTCTGAACATCCATGCCTGTAGGTTGAAAAGTGGAGGAATCCTCCTTCAAGTTGTATAGTTTAGAGTAATAAGATGCAAAGACATTTGCAATTTCGTCAGGATCATAGACTCTCCTGCCCCTATCCGAGTGAACAATGTGATTTTTTTCTTTAGCTTTCCTGCCCCTCAACTTCCTCGCCAGCAGTCTACCAGCCCGGTTACCATATACATAGAATTTTTGGTTCAGTCTATGCAGGTTGCGTTGGAGTTCCGCTAAATAGAAAACGTTTACCGCCTCTCTGGCTTCCTGCAATGATTTAAGAAGGGTTTTATCATGTGGATGTGCCTTGTGAGAACTCTCCAAGGAAGCGACTGCAAGCTCAGCTTGTTCAATTTTTTTACGATATTCCCCTTTAAGTTTAGCCGCTGTTTGAATTGCTGTCCCTCGTGATACTGCTTTGAGGCGCACCAGAATGTGAAGATGGATGTCTCCAAGGAGAGTTCTCAGAAAGGTAATAATCTATGGTGGTTTGGATAGCCTGCTTGGTCTCCGGCTGAAGAAGACTTTGTTTACCTAAGCGCCAGGGGGCCGGGGTAATCTTTCTACTACTAATATCCCACTCGATGAATAGTGGGGAGTGATCCGACCATGACATGGGGAGAATGGAAATTTTACGGATGGACTGTAGAGTCCACTTATCCGCTAAGGCTAGGTCTATTCTGGAATAAGAAGCATGTACCGGGGAATAAAATGTGTAATCTCTATCCATTGGGTGTTTAACGCGCCAAAGGTCTAAAAGATCATATTCTGCCAATAACTGGCTAAAGCCCTTTGCATTCCTATGGAGCTGACTGGAGAGTGAGGGCCGCTTGCCAGAGTTATCAACCAAAGGGTCAAGGGTCAAATTAAAGTCCCCCAAGAAAAGTAAAGCACCCTTGACCAATTGTTGCACCTTAGCACAGAGTTTCCTGCAAAATGCGAATTGCTTGGTGTTCGGGGCATAACAGGAAACAATCGTTTATTTTCAAGAGTACCCACCAAAATTAGAATTCTCCCCTCAGGGTCACAGTATTGTGACATGAGAGAAAACACGCAATGTTGAGACACCAAGATTGCCACCCCGCCTTCTTCGTTGGTCCATTGGCCAAATAGCAATGGGGAAATCTCACATTAGTAAACCGTGGAGGAGCAGATTTAATAAAATGTGTCTCTTGAACGGCTATGATTTAAGCTTTACGTTTATGAAAATAATTAAGTGCTAACTTCCTCTTATGTGGGGAATTAAGACCTTTTGCATTTATAGAAACAATGTTAACCATACTGTAAAGGTATCGAAGATTGCATAATTATCATCAACCAGCTGGCATGTAGAAAGTATGTGCAACAATTTCCAGACAGAAGGAGAGGAAAAGGGAAAGAAAGGATAAGAAAAAGGAGAAAAACAGTTAAAGGAAACATAACATTAACCCCTCTCGGGGGCACGTTTGGACACCTAACCATGGCGACTCAGAATTAATCTGTGGGGGGTAGTGGTCACTCTGCCCACACCCGAACTAAAATTTAACAAGATGCAGTTCCTCGGACCTGTATCTCTGGTGCCCCGCATCTCCAGCCTCCGGGACTAAAAAAAAAAAATCTAGGGTAGAATACCCAGCTAACAAAAAGACGTGGGCGGCAGACGGGGCAGCAGAGGCAGACAACAAACAGTACATCAGCGGTGTTGAGGCATCACCTGAAAACAGTCTAACAACACTCAAATAAGCCTTACATAAACACCCGTAATAAGCAACCGCCAAGGAACTGGTGTAAAATAGGAAACATGACATAACAAAACGATTAGAAAGATATAAAAACAATGCATGCATAGTAGAACAGATGATACTCAAAGATCAGCAGCCGACGAGGTCCAGTCCCGCTGAAGGCGTCGTTCGGGAGAGGTGTGTGTAGATGAGCTTGCAGAGTTCCATGACGCGAGGATCTTTTTACCCTCCTCAACGTTCGTTATAACGACAGTAGAACCTTCTCGAGAAATAAGCAACTTTGTAGGAAATCCCCATCTGTATAGAATGTTCTCTTTGCGTAACACTGACGTGATGGGGTAAAGAGAGCGCCTTTTTTGCTAGAGTAGCAGGGGACAGATCTCCGAATATCTGAAATGAGCCCAAAGCCTCCTAAGCAGTATCTGAGGGTCTAGCAGCTTTCAAAATTGCCTCCTTCACGTGGAAATAATGTAACGTCATAAGGACGTCTCGGGTGACCCCATCAGGACTGTTCCTGGCTTTAGGGAGCCTATGGATGCGATCGATCAGAAAGTCCGCCGAGCGATATGAGGGAAGGAGTTTGCTAAAGAGGTCAACTGCAAAATCGTTTAAAGCGCTATTGGCAACAGCCTCTGGAACACCTCGCAACTTTATATTGTTACGTCTCGATCTGTCCTCCAGTTCAGAAAGTTTGTCCCTGAGTGCTGTGACCTCATTTTGAAGCAGTTCATGGGAAGAGATCAGGTCATTATGCAACGACACCACTTCACCCATTTTTGTTTCTAAGTGATCGGTGCGGCCACCAATCTCATCAATAGATCTCTGGCATTCCTTCATAGTCGCTCTAAGTTCTGCCGCAACTTCATCCTTAAATTGCGTTAGGACATGCTTCATAGCGCCCACCGTAAGTGAGTCACTGTCCTCGATAAAGCTGGTGTGTGCGGGAACAGTGGTGGGGCGGACGCATCTCGAAGCGGCGAGGACACAGGGAGAACAGACTTTGAGGAGCCACTCCGTACATCTTTTGTTTTAGCGACTTGAGGAGAAGGTTTAAAGAACGCCACTTGGGAAACAGATTTAGCGGCCTTATATTTCTTGGGAGGCATAATAAAGCTGACCGACACAAATAGAGTACCTGGAGAAAGTAGACGTCAGTAATATCAATCAAAGAAGGATCCACATGAAAGTTGAATTGTCATATCATGTCAAAGGAGCAGTTGGGTGGAGGCAGAGTTATCTTAGAGCAATCACATCATAATAGCGTGGTCATTTTACCATCGGGACAACGCATCTGATTTTCACGGCAGGTGCTGGGACAGCTGCGTTCCAATGAAGTCTGCAGTATAATATGTATTATGTATCGAGCACACTGTGGGAGAAGTGCATGCAGTTACACCCAGTGGCCACAGGATGGGGCAGTTGTAGTAGAAGAAGATACTGCTGAGTGAAAGTCTAAAGCTCCACAAAAAAAGGTAAAAGCCCAGATCCCTCAACAGAGGCCCCAGAGTGGGTACACAGCCAAAGTAGAGCCAGAGGGCCACCAGACCCAGTGCAGCCCCAGTCCAGAGTCCCCCACAGCACACAGGCACACTACCTTCTCATATCCAGCCCCTCCAGAGGGATCCAAAATGGCCACCACGTCTCCTGGGCGCCTGCCTCTCTGCTATCCCCCACTGCCAGATGCCTCCTCTACTTGCTGCCCACGGGGGGTGTCCACCCTGGGGGTTAGGGAGAGCCAGCCGATGTCTCCTGTGTCCCGAGGAAGGTCCGCGCCGCTTCCCCGCTATGGAGCTCCAAACGCGGGTGAAGGGAGTACGCGAGGCCCCGGCTTCCGGAGGTGTGTAGGCGGCAACCTGCGGGAACAGAAAGAACTGCTACCCGGCTCTGCGGCGAACTATACTGGGCACAGGTGGGTTACAGGGGGGAAGGGGAGCCCCCGGAGAGTGTCCACAGAGGGTATTGACCCTATAGAGATGTTTTTAATTAAGGTGGGCAGAGGAGCCAGGCAGAAGCACGTCTGCACTCCTCATCAGACAGACCACGCCCCCCTGACACCTGAATTCTAACAATACCAAGCTGACAACAGAAATTGTAACAGCCAAGCTGCTGCAGTTCCAAGAACGTATTCCTGTTGAGACACATGCTGAGGGTTTTGCCTTATTCACAAAAGGTACTAAGTCCAGAAAGCTCAAGTTTAAGTGCTTTATATGTCACAAGGTGGGGCACAAGGCCTCAGATTGCAGACTGAGCAATTGCAGTGGTACGCAGAAGAAGTGTGATATACTGTACCAAATGAGTCGGCAATGAATGTAGCAGATAGTCACAAGAAGGATTGCTGGTACATGGACTCAGGGACCACTAGACATTTCAGTTGTAATCATGATTGGTTCAATTCACTGACAGCATGTGAACCCATTACAGTAAAAGGGATTGGAGACAAAGTCTCATTGCTATAAGCATCCTGGAGAAAAAGGGTTATAGAGTCCAGTTTGCAAATGGCAAATGTATGGTGCAAAATGAGAAAGGGACTGTAATTGCTTCAGCAACCTGGTGCAACCAACTGTATGTCCTAGACACAGAGGAGTGTTCTGCATTGGCGGCCTCTTATTCAACCCAGTCAGTGGAGCTGTGGCACAAGCACCTAGGTCATTTGTAGAGATGAGCGCCTGAAATTTTTCGGGTTTTGTGTTTTGGTTTTGGGTTCGGTTCCGCGGCCGTGTTTTGGGTTCGAACGCGTTTTGGCAAAACCTCACCGAATTTTTTTTGTCGGATTCGGGTGTGTTTTGGATTCGGGTGTTTTTTTCAAAAAACACTAAAAAACAGCTTAAATCATAGAATTTGGGGGTCATTTTGATCCCAAAGTATTATTAACCTCAAAAACCATAATTTACACTCATTTTCAGTCTATTCTGAATACCTCACACCTCACAATATTATTTTTAGTCCTAAAATTTGCACCGAGGTCGCTGTGTGAGTAAGATAAGCGACCCTAGTGGCCGACACAAACACCGGGCCCATCTAGGAGTGGCACTGCAGTGTCACGCAGGATGTCCCTTCCAAAAAACCCTCCCCAAACAGCACATGACGCAAAGAAAAAAAGAGGCGCAATGAGGTAGCTGTGTGAGTAAGATTAGCGACCCTAGTGGCCGACACAAACACCGGGCCCATCTAGGAGTGGCACTGCAGTGTCACGCAGGATGGCCCTTCCAAAAAACCCTCCCCAAACAGCACATGACGCAAAGAAAAAAAGAGGCGCAATGAGGTAGCTGTGTGAGTAAGATTAGCGACCCTAGTGGCCGACACAAACACCGGGCCCATCTAGGAGTGGCACTGCAGTGTCACGCAGGATGTCCCTTCCAAAAAACCCTCCCCAAACAGCACATGACGCAAAGAAAAAAAGAGGCGCAATGAGGTAGCTGTGTGAGTAAGATTAGCGACCCTAGTGGCCGACACAAACACCGGGCCCATCTAGGAGTGGCACTGCAGTGTCACGCAGGATGTCCCTTCCAAAAAACCCTCCCCAAACAGCACATGACGCAAAGAAAAAAAGAGGCGCAATGAGGTAGCTGTGTGAGTAAGATTAGCGACCCTAGTGGCCGACACAAACACCGGGCCCATCTAGGAGTGGCACTGCAGTGTCACGCAGGATGTCCCTTCCAAAAAACCCTCCCCAAACAGCACATGACGCAAAGAAAAAAAGAGGCGCAATGAGGTAGCTGTGTGAGTAAGATTAGCGACCCTAGTGGCCGACACAAACACCGGGCCCATCTAGGAGTGGCACTGCAGTGTCACGCAGGATGTCCCTTCCAAAAAACCCTCCCCAAACAGCACATGACGCAAAGAAAAAAAGAGGCGCAATGAGGTAGCTGACTGTGTGAGTAAGATTAGCGACCCTAGTGGCCGACACAAACACCGGGCCCATCTAGGAGTGGCACTGCAGTGTCACGCAGGATGTCCCTTCCAAAAAACCCTCCCCAATCAGCACATGATGCAAAGAAAAAGAAAAGAAAAAAGAGGTGCAAGATGGAATTGTCCTTGGGCCCTCCCACCCACCCTTATGTTGTATAAACAAAACAGGACATGCACACTTTAACCAACCCATCATTTCAGTGACAGGGTCTGCCACACGACTGTGACTGATATGACGGGTTGGTTTGGACCCCCCCCAAAAAAGAAGCAATTAATCTCTCCTTGCACAAACTGGCTCTACAGAGGCAAGATGTCCACCTCATCTTCACCCTCCGATATATCACCGTGTACATCCCCCTCCTCACAGATTATCAATTCGTCCCCACTGGAATCCACCATCTCAGCTCCCTGTGTACTTTGTGGAGGCAATTGCTGCTGGTCAATGTCTCCGCGGAGGAATTGATTATAATTCATTTTAATGAACATCATCTTCTCCACATTTTCTGGATGTAACCTCGTACGCCGATTGCTGACAAGGTGAGCGGCGGCACTAAACACTCTTTCGGAGTACACACTTGTGGGAGGGCAACTTAGGTAAAATAAAGCCAGTTTGTGCAAGGGCCTCCAAATTGCCTCTTTTTCCTGCCAGTATAAGTACGGACTGTGTGACGTGCCTACTTGGATGCGGTCACTCATATAATCCTCCACCATTCTATCAATGTTGAGAGAATCATATGCAGTGACAGTAGACGACATGTCCGTAATCGTTGTCAGGTCCTTCAGTCCGGACCAGATGTCAGCATCAGCAGTCGCTCCAGACTGCCCTGCATCACCGCCAGCGGGTGGGCTCGGAATTCTGAGCCTTTTCCTCGCACCCCCAGTTGCGGGAGAATGTGAAGGAGGAGATGTTGACAGGTCGCGTTCCGCTTGACTTGACAATTTTGTCACCAGCAGGTCTTTCAACCCCAGCAGACCTGTGTCTGCCGGAAAGAGAGATCCAAGGTAGGCTTTAAATCTAGGATCGAGCACGGTGGCCAAAATGTAGTGCTCTGATTTCAACAGATTGACCACCCGTGAATCCTTGTTAAGCGAATTAAGGGCTGCATCCACAAGTCCCACATGCCTAGCGGAATCGCTCCCTTTTAGCTCCTTCTTCAATGCCTCCAGCTTCTTCTGCAAAAGCCTGATGAGGGGAATGACCTGACTCAGGCTGGCAGTGTCTGAACTGACTTCACGTGTGGCAAGTTCAAAGGGCATCAGAACCTTGCACAACGTTGAAATCATTCTCCACTGCACTTGAGACAGGTGCATTCCACCTACTATATCGTGCTCAATTGTATAGGCTTGAATGGCCTTTTGCTGCTCCTCCAACCTCTGAAGCATATAGAGGGTTGAATTCCACCTCGTTACCACTTCTTGCTTCAGATGATGGCAGGGCAGGTTCAGTAGTTTTTGGTGGTGCTCCAGTCTTCTGTACGTGGTGCCTGTACGCCGAAAGTGTCCCGCAATTTTTCTGGCCACCGACAGCATCTCTTGCACGCCCCTGTCGTTTTTTAAAAAATTCTGCACCACCAAATTCAAGGTATGTGCAAAACATGGGACGTGCTGGAATTTGCCCATATTTAATGCACACACAATATTGCTGGCGTTGTCCGATGCCACAAATCCACAGGAGAGTCCAATTGGGGTAAGCCATTCCGCGATGATCTTCCTCAGTTGCCGTAAGAGGTTTTCAGCTGTGTGCGTATTCTGGAAAGCGGTGATACAAAGCATAGCCTGCCTAGGAAAGAGTTGGCGTTTGCGAGATGCTGCTACTGGTGCCGCCGCTGCTGTTCTTGCGGCGGGAGTCCATACATCTACCCAGTGGGCTGTCACAGTCATATAGTCCTGACCCTGCCCTGCTCCACTTGTCCACATGTCCGTGGTTAAGTGGACATTGGGTACAACTGCATTTTTTAGGACACTGGTGAGTCTTTTTCTGACGTCCGTGTACATTCTCGGTATCGCCTGCCTAGAGAAGTGGAACCTAGATGGTATTTGGTAACGGGGGCACACTGCCTCAATAAATTGTCTAGTTCCCTGTGAACTAACGGCGGATACCGGACGCACGTCTAACACCAACATAGTTGTCAAGGACTCAGTTATCCGCTTTGCAGTAGGATGACTGCTGTGATATTTCATCTTCCTCGCAAAGGACTGTTGAACAGTCAATTGCTTACTGGAAGTAGTACAAGTGGGCTTACGACTTCCCCTCTGGGATGACCATCGACTCCCAGCGGCAACAACAGCAGCGCCAGCAGCAGTAGGCGTTACACGCAAGGATGCATCGGAGGAATCCCAGGCAGGAGAGGACTCGTCAGAATTGCCAGTGACATGGCCTGCAGGACTATTGGCATTCCTGGGGAAGGAGGAAATTGACACTGAGGGAGTTGGTGGGGTGGTTTGCGTGAGCTTGGTTACAAGAGGAAGGGATTTACTGGTCAGTGGACTGCTTCCGCTGTCACCCAAAGTTTTTGAACTTGTCACTGACTTATTATGAATGCGCTGCAGGTGACGTATAAGGGAGGATGTTCCGAGGTGGTTAACGTCCTTACCCCTACTTATTACAGCTTGACAAAGGGAACACACGGCTTGACACCTGTTGTCCGCATTTCTGGTGAAATACCTCCACACCGAAGAGCTGATTTTTTTGGTATTTTCACCTGGCATGTCAACGGCCATATTCCTCCCACGGACAACAGGTGTCTCCCCGGGTGCCTGACTTAAACAAACCACCTCACCATCAGAATCCTCCTGGTCAATTTCCTCCCCAGCGCCAGCAACACCCATATCCTCCTCATCCTGGTGTACTTCAACACTGACATCTTCAATCTGACTATCAGGAACTGGACTGCGGGTGCTCCTTCCAGCACTTGCAGGGGGCGTGCAAATGGTGGAAGGCGCATGCTCTTCACGTCCAGTGTTGGGAAGGTCAGGCATCGCAACCGACACAATTGGACTCTCCTTGTGGATTTGGGATTTCAAAGAACGCACAGTTCTTTGCGGTGCTTTTGCCAGCTTGAGTCTTTTCAGTTTTCTAGCGAGAGGCTGAGTGCTTCCATCCTCATGTGAAGCTGAACCACTAGCCATGAACATAGGCCAGGGCCTCAGCCGTTCCTTGCCACTCCGTGTGGTAAATGGCATATTGGCAAGTTTACGCTTCTCCTCCGACAATTTTATTTTAGGTTTTGGAGTCCTTTTTTTACTGATATTTGGTGTTTTGGTTTTGACATGCTCTGTACTATGCCATTGGGCATCGGCCTTGGCAGACGACGTTGCTGGCATTTCATCGTCTCGGCCATGACTAGTGGCAGCAGCTTCAGCACGAGGTGGAAGTGGATCTTGATCTTTCCCTAATTTTGGAACCTCAACATTTTTGTTCTCCATATTTTAATAGGCACAACTAAAAGGCACCTCAGGTAAACAATGGAGATGGATGGATTGGATACTAGTATACAATTATGGACGGGCTGCCGAGTGCCGACACAGAGGTAGCCACAGCCGTGAACTACCGCACTGTACTGTGTCTGCTGCTAATATATAGACTGGTTGATAAAGAGATAGTATACTCGTAACTAGTATGTATGTATAAAGAAAGAAAAAAAAACCACGGTTAGGTGGTATATACAATTATGGACGGGCTGCCGAGTGCCGACACAGAGGTAGCCACAGCCGTGAACTACCGCACTGTACTGTGTCTGCTGCTAATATATAGACTGGTTGATAAAGAGATAGTATACTCGTAACTAGTATGTATGTATAAAGAAAGAAAAAAAAACCACGGTTAGGTGGTATATACAATTATGGACGGGCTGCCGAGTGCCGACACAGAGGTAGCCACAGCCGTGAACTACCGCACTGTACTGTGTCTGCTGCTAATATATAGACTGGTTGATAAAGAGATAGTATACTCGTAACTAGTATGTATGTATAAAGAAAGAAAAAAAAACCACGGTTAGGTGGTATATACAATTATGGACGGGCTGCCGAGTGCCGACACAGAGGTAGCCACAGCCGTGAACTACCGCACTGTACTGTGTCTGCTGCTAATATATAGACTGGTTGATAAAGAGATAGTATACTCGTAACTAGTATGTATGTATAAAGAAAGAAAAAAAAACCACGGTTAGGTGGTATATACAATTATGGACGGGCTGCCGAGTGCCGACACAGAGGTAGCCACAGCCGTGAACTACCGCACTGTACTGTGTCTGCTGCTAATATATAGACTGGTTGATAAAGAGATAGTATACTCGTAACTAGTATGTATGTATAAAGAAAGAAAAAAAAACCACGGTTAGGTGGTATATACAATTATGGACGGGCTGCCGAGTGCCGACACAGAGGTAGCCACAGCCGTGAACTACCGCACTGTACTGTGTCTGCTGCTAATATATAGACTGGTTGATAAAGAGATAGTATACTCGTAACTAGTATGTATGTATAAAGAAAGAAAAAAAAACCACGGTTAGGTGGTATATACAATTATGGACGGGCTGCCGAGTGCCGACACAGAGGTAGCCACAGCCGTGAACTACCGCACTGTACTGTGTCTGCTGCTAATATATAGACTGGTTGATAAAGAGATAGTATACTCGTAACTAGTATGTATGTATAAAGAAAGAAAAAAAAACCACGGTTAGGTGGTATATACAATTATGGACGGGCTGCCGAGTGCCGACACAGAGGTAGCCACAGCCGTGAACTACCGCACTGTACTGTGTCTGCTGCTAATATATAGACTGGTTGATAAAGAGATAGTATACTCGTAACTAGTATGTATGTATAAAGAAAGAAAAAAAAACCACGGTTAGGTGGTATATACAATTATGGACGGGCTGCCGAGTGCCGACACAGAGGTAGCCACAGCCGTGAACTACTGCACTGTACTGTGTCTGCTGCTAATATATAGACTGGTTGATAAAGAGATAGTATACTCGTAACTAGTATGTATGTATAAAGAAAGAAAAAAAAACCACGGTTAGGTGGTATATACAATTATGGACGGGCTGCCGAGTGCCGACACAGAGGTAGCCACAGCCGTGAACTACCGCACTGTACTGTGTCTGCTGCTAATATATAGACTGGTTGATAAAGAGATAGTATACTCGTAACTAGTATGTATGTATAAAGAAAGAAAAAAAAACCACGGTTAGGTGGTATATACAATTATGGACGGGCTGCCGAGTGCCGACACAGAGGTAGCCACAGCCGTGAACTACCGCACTGTACTGTGTCTGCTGCTAATATATAGACTGGTTGATAAAGAGATAGTATACTCGTAACTAGTATGTATGTATAAAGAAAGAAAAAAAAACCACGGTTAGGTGGTATATACAATTATGGACGGGCTGCCGAGTGCCGACACAGAGGTAGCCACAGCCGTGAACTACCGCACTGTACTGTGTCTGCTGCTAATATATAGACTGGTTGATAAAGAGATAGTATACTCGTAACTAGTATGTATGTATAAAGAAAGAAAAAAAAACCACGGTTAGGTGGTATATACAATTATGGACGGGCTGCCGAGTGCCGACACAGAGGTAGCCACAGCCGTGAACTACCGCACTGTACTGTGTCTGCTGCTAATATATAGACTGGTTGATAAAGAGATAGTATACTCGTAACTAGTATGTATGTATAAAGAAAGAAAAAAAAAACACGGTTAGGTGGTATATACAATTATGGACGGGCTGCCGAGTGCCGACACAGAGGTAGCCACAGCCGTGAACTACCACACTGTACTGTGTCTGCTGCTAATATATAGACTGGTTGATAAAGAGATAGTATACTCGTAACTAGTATGTATGTATAAAGAAAGAAAAAAAAACCACGGTTAGGTGGTATATACAATTATGGACGGGCTGCCGAGTGCCGACACAGAGGTAGCCACAGCCGTGAACTACCGCACTGTACTGTGTCTGCTGCTAATATAGACTGGTTGATAAAGAGATAGTATACTACTAATATTATATATACTGGTGGTCAGGTCACTGGTCACTAGTCACACTGGCAGTGGCACTCCTGCAGCAAAAGTGTGCACTGTTTTAATATAATATTATGTACTCCTGGCTCCTGCTATAACCTATAACTGGCACTGCAGTAGTGCTCCCCAGTCTCCCCCACAATTATAAGCTGTGTGAGCTGAGCAGTCAGACAGATATATAATATATATAGATGATGCAGCACACTGGCCTGAGCCTGAGCAGTGCACACAGATATGGTATGTGACTGACTGAGTCACTGTGTGTATTGCTTTTTTCAGGCAGAGAACGGATATATTAAATAAACTGCACTGTGTGTCTGGTGGTCACTCACTATATAATATATTATGTACTCCTGGCTCCTGCTATAACCTATAACTGGCACTGCAGTAGTGCTCCCCAGTCTCCCCCACAATTATAAGCTGTGTGAGCTGAGCAGTCAGACAGATAATCAGATATATATAATATTATATATAGATAATAGATGATGCAGCACACTGGCCTGAGCCTGAGCAGTGCACACAGATATGGTATGTGACTGAGTCACTGTGTGCTGTGTATCGCTTTTTTCAGGCAGAGAACGGATTACAAATAAAACTGGTGGTCACTATCAGCAAAACTCTGCACTGTACTGAGTACTCCTAATGCTCCCCAAAATTAGTAAATCAAGTGTCTCTCTAATCTATTCTAAACGGAGAGGACGCCAGCCACGTCCTCTCCCTATCAATCTCAATGCACGTGTGAAAATGGCGGCGACGCGCGGCTCCTTATATAGAATCCGAGTCTCGCGATAGAATCCGAGCCTCGCGAGAATCCGACAGCGTCATGATGACGTTCGGGCGCGCTCGGGTTAACCGAGCAAGGCGGGAAGATCCGAGTCGCTCGGACCCGTGAAAAAAAACATGAAGTTCGTGCGGGTTCGGATTCAGAGAAACCGAACCCGCTCATCTCTAGTCATTTGGGATATGACAACGTCCAGAATCGACTCGATGGAATGGCAACTGGAGTCGCTGTAATACTGAGAGACCTGTGTGTGAAAGTTGTATAAAAGGAAAGCAGACTCGCACCACGTTCCCTAAGTCGACTAGAAGATTGGAAATACCACTAGCTCTAGTGCATACTGAGGTATGTGGTCCAATGGAGATGAAATCAATTAGTGCCTACAGGTATTTTATAACATTTATTGATGATGCCACAAGGATGACACATGTATATTTTATGAAAGCTAAAAGCGAAGTTGTCAATAAAATTGTGGAATACACCCTTCATGGCCATTAGACTGCACCTCATATCAGTCATACTGTCCCAACATTAAGTGCAAGATGTCCAAACACTGAGTGTGATCAGATTTCTGTGACTAAAGGGCAGCTGAGATTCATCCCCAACTTGTCGAGGTGTACGGTCAGGGCCAGATTAACAAAATAGGCCCATCATCATGGAAGCATGATGATCACTAACCACCAGCTGGCCACATGGTCAGCCATAAATCATAACTATTAAGATTGCATTTCTAATTTTTACATTGTAGCTTATAATGAAGGGGTGTACACGCCCAGATGGCTCAGGCCACACCCACACAGCACTGATCACACCTGATCACACCTCCATTTCTCACAAAAGGCCCTTGAATATTTTCAGCCCTAGACCCATGTGGTTCTTAATCCGGCCCTGTGTACGGTGGTAACGTCATGGAAACATGCACAGTGTGACTGGACATTGTATCAGGCCCTATTTGTGGAGCCCAGTATCAGGCAGCACGAGAAGAAGTTATACTTCCTTTGCCAGTCACCACACTCCCTGCATAGCGATGCGCATGTGCAGATCTCCGGGAAATGGCGCTATTTTCCTGCCGATTTCTTCGACATGGACAGAGTGCTAAGTATGGTCTGTGAGTGCAAGGTGCGCGGTGTGTGCCTATCTGAGCCCAGTGGCCTGTGTGCACCACACACTATTAACTCATCACAATGGGCAGCACGGACGGTGTAATAGTTAGCATTACTGCCTCACAGCACTGAGGTCATGGGTTCGATTCCCACCATGGCTCTAACTGTGTGGAGTTTGTATTTTCTCCCTGTACTTGCATGGGTTTCCTCCGAGTTCTCCGGTTTCCTCCCACAATCCAAAAAATATACAGGTAGATTAATTGGCTCCCAACAAAATGAACCCTAACGTGAATGTGTCTGTGTGTACATGTGATAGGGAATATAGGGGGTCATTCCGAGTTGTTTGCTCATTATTTTTTTCTCGCAACGGAGCGATTAGTCGCTAATGCGCATGCGCAATGTCCGCAGTGCGACTGCGCCAAGTAAATTTGCTATGCAGTTAGGTATTTTACTTACGGCATTACGAGGTTTTTTCTTCGTTCTGGTGATTCTGTGTGATTGACAGGAAGTGGGTGTTTCTGGGCGGAAACTGGACGTTTTATGGGTGTGTGCGAAAAAACGCTACCGTTTCTGGGAAAAACGCGGGAGTGGCTGAAGAAACGGGGGAGTGTCTGGCCGAACGCTGGGTGTGTTTGTGACGTCAAACCAGGAACGAAACTGACTGAACTGATCGCAGTTGCCGAGTAAGTGTGGAGCTACTCAGAAACTGCTAAGAAGTGTCTATTCGCAATTGTGCTAATCTTTCGTTCGCAATTTTGATAAGCTAAGATTCACTCCCAGTAGGCGGCGGCTTAGCGTGTGCAAAGCTGCTAAAAGCAGCTTGCGAGCGAACAACTCGGAATGACCCCCATAGATTGTAAGCTCCACTGGGGCAGGGACTGATGTGAATGACCAAATATTCTCTGTACAGCGCTGCGGAATATGTGTGCGCTATATAAATAACTGGTAATAATAATACTGCTGCAGCTAGATACGCTCATGGAAGGACTTCAGCGGCAACAAAAGGGTCTCAGTCTGTATTTCAAGCTATAATGCCCCTGATTACAACAGAAAGTCATTTGATTCCTAGGACAGCTAGTACATTAACCCATTAACAGATGATCATGTAAATCTAGGAGTGGACGTGATCACAGGCACATTGCCATGCAATAAAAATCTAATCCTCTAAGTAGTGTTGATGCCTGAGAAACACGATTATGAAATTTGCAGCGTTATATATAGTGTTGCTGCAGTCATCCGTGACAGAGAGATCTTACAGGAGATCTGAGCAGGTTTCCTGCACTGTGCTCCATGCCCCGCATCTCCTGAGTATAACTAGTGTTGTGTTTGTCTATGTATGGAGACAGCAGAACAATACAATCTTGTGCAAGTGATGAGTGGAGTGACGGATGTATGACATATGTAATGTAAGTTCTGTACATACTGTAGCTCTGTCCTCTCTGAATGAAAGCATTTAGCTGCGTTATCGCTTATATGGTCACAGGGGTATGGTATGTCATTTCCACATTCAGAATGTCGACATAAGAACGTTGACCGGTCTGAATGCAGTTGGGTTTGTTATGTCAAAATGTGACAATACTGACATTCTGCACGTCGACGTCGACATATCCTTTTTATAGTGCTAGGGACCTATCTTAGGGGTCTATGCACTAAGCTTTGGAGAGAGGTAAAGTGGAGAGAGATAAAGTACCAGCCAACCAGCTTCTAACTGCCATGTTACAGGCTGTGCAAAATAATAATTAGGAGCTTTTTGGCTAATACTTTATCTCCGTCAACTTTTTGGTCTATTCATAAAGCAGTGAAAAGTGTGGCTAAGTGAGCCAGTGGAGAAGTTGCCCATGGCAACCAATTAGCCGCTGCTTGGTTGCCATGGGCAACTTCTCCACTGCTTCACTTCTCCACTCTTTTCACTGCTTTATGAATAGACTCATTTATCTCTCTCCAAGACAAAGGGGTCTATTCATAATCTCTTGGGTGAGATCACACAGTTTAAAAAAAGGAATTCACCTGTATGCCACTGTATTGTTTTTTACAATTTTATTTATTTATTATTTGACATTGAATCATGTTGACATTGTGGTGTCGACGGTATGAATATCAACAAGGTTAGTTTTGGCCATCTGAGCCGATACCCCATAAACAGGGCATTGCTTGGTACAGTATAGCATAGAGTAATCCTGGCTAATACAGTCCCTCTTTATGGAATAATCTGACTGAGAAGATCAGGGTTCTCTTATGGCTCAGACACAAAAATGAGCTTTTGTTTTGTCCGTTAAGTCATTTAAATGACATTCAAAAGAGTAGTTGCATTTAATACAGCAGGAGCCGTCATAGGTGGAAATTTACTAAGCTCCCGAATCCATTCGAGTTTGTTTTTTCTCTCTAGGTGTCATCTCGGGAATTTACTAAACACCAATCTTGGCAGTGTTGGGTCTATTCGTATTGAGATACACAGCCGTCCCAAAAAATATGAATCAATAGACCATCGGTCAAACACGGCTGTTATTTTATACAACACGGGGATATTTACTAAGAATTTGTATTCTCAGTCACTGCCGACAATAGCCAAACACTGCCGGGACAGCATAGAATTTGTACAAAAATTTAACTTTCAAATAGACCTGCTTCTGGCTGGCGTGTTTAGATAGTCATGCACGGATCAGGGAGATCCGTGGATGCTTCTCTGTGTAAAAGTGCGCAAAAGTGTTAAAAAAATAAAAATTGCGTGGGGTCCCACGGGGCTGCCATCAGAAACTGTGGGGCCGGGGACTGACTAAATGGGCAGGGCTCCCCTCCCCCTAAAAAATGGTGGGTGGAGCTACAGCGGGCGTATGGCATCTATTAGTGTGTAAACCAATTTTTTTGTTTAATATTTTTAAGTTTGGGATGTGGGGGAGGGGATCCATTATAAATATATAGTGGTGAGGCAGGATGAGGGGCAGGGCAAGAGGAAAAGTGATTTGTGAAGGGCACAGGGTAAAGGCTTGTGGTTGGGGCAATATATGAGAGATCAGTGATGTATGGATACGGGAGGACTGAAACTGGACAGGGAAGACAGGACCAAAGGGGATGCTGGGCCGGGAGGTCTGGACCTATTGGGGGCATAGGGATGATAGACATTGTGGGGGGTGGCACAGGGCAGGGAAGGCCGGACCTTAAGAAGGTGTGCAGGGCAGGAGAGACTGTACCTTGGTTGGGGGGCACAAGAATGAGAAGGCTGAACCTTAATGGGGGACACAGAACAGCGATGGCTGGACCTTAATGGGGGACATAGAACAGGGATGGCTGGACCTTAATGAAGGGGCACAGAGCAGGGGAGGCTAGACCTTGGATGAGGGCACAGGGCAGAGATAGCTGGCTCTTAATGGGGGGGCACAAGGCAGGGCAGAATGGATTTGGGGGGCAGGGTGATACACTAAATAGATGGCTGCACTTTATTGGGGAAGGCACAGGGCACAGAATGCTCATGCACGTACCTTAGATATGTTGATGGATGATAGTGGGAGGTGGCCACCGCTGCTGCTGCTTCTGCTGCCTCCTAGAGCACCCTTTGCCCCGCAGACAGGTGGTCCCAGCAGCAGATTGTGGTCCGGCAGCCTGCTTGCCAAGCATGAAGACAACGCTGCGGCATTTAAAAATTCCTGCTGTCCTCGAGCCAATTGCCAATCAGGAGCTACTAATGCAGCTGCTTCTGATTAGCTGCCGGGCAGCGAGTTATGATTGGCTCGTGGGCAGCCGGAATTTTGAAATGCTGCAGCGCTGTCTTCATGTTTGACAGGCTGCCGGACCACAATCTCCTCGCGGACAGCGGGAAATTCTAAATGCCACTGCCGCAGCAGCATTGTCTTCATGCTGCTGCTGGTCCACAGTCTGCTCTCGGGCCCCCCTGTCTATCCGGGCCTGGGTCACCAGTACCCGCAGTACCCCCTTGATGGCGGACCTGGGGGTTCCCCCTCCTAAGCATAACCAGCCTCTGGCTCTTTGAGCTGGTCCTGGTTGTTTAAATACTGGGGAAAAATGTTGTAGGGTCCCCCAGTATTTATACAACCAGCACAGGGCTCTTGAGCCGGTTCTGGTTCCAAAAATACGGGGGACAAAAGACGTAGGGGTCCCCCCTATTTTTAAAACCAGCACCGGGCTCCACTAGACAGGGAGGTGATGTCGTAGCCGGGGGACACTTTTATATAGGTCCCTGTTGCCAAAGCATCACTTCCCCCCAACTAGTCACCCCTGGCCGGGGTTCCCTGTGGGAGTGGGGGCCCCTTAGATCAAGGGGTCCCCCCTCCAGGCACCCAAGGGCCAGGGGTGAAGCCCGAGGCTGTCCCCCCAACAAGAGTGCCCTCAATTAACCTTGTGGTTAGCCACAGACCGCAATTTTCCCACCATTGACTATAATGGATGACTGCGATCCTCCATTATAGTCAGTGCACTCCGCCTGATTGACAGGTCAGGAGCGCACAGCCAATCTAGAGAGCGCTATGACGTGGTACTCCCTGATTGGATGCCGGATCCTCTACTGACAGGAGTCACGGGGGTCCTGGCATTAAACATGGAACCCCTTTAGTGGGGTGGATCGGGTTTTTCATTTTCTTTTTTTTAACCCTGTGGATGCCTACATGGAAAGAAGAGTACCGAACTTCACCAGATAATTGCTGAGTATTTTGGGTTTGTTTTTTACAGGTACACCAAAGGATTCTACTTGAGAAGGGGACAGATGGGCTCCGTGGGACACTAGGTAAGTATGTGTGAGTGTGTAAGTGTGCATGTATGTGCAAATAAACCTGTACTTTCATGGTGTGTGTTGTGTATTTTTGGGGGTATTTCTTTTTGTGTGGAACTACAGGTACCAGTGGGCCCGTTAATTCCCTGTATGCCGGTACTTGTGGTTCTCCAAGTACCCAAGTACCAGCAAGTGTGTGTGGGGAAGGGGGGGGGGGGGGGCTTGCTGGGACTTGTAGTTCCACACCAAAAGACAACATTCTTTCTTT
The DNA here is from genome assembly GCF_028390025.1 of Pseudophryne corroboree. Lineage (NCBI taxonomy): Eukaryota > Metazoa > Chordata > Amphibia > Anura > Myobatrachidae > Pseudophryne > Pseudophryne corroboree. The sequence goes on from NC_086445.1 coordinate 978,820,659, forward strand.
TTACACAATTTTGGCTATCAGCACCCCATCCACCACCCAGGGATGGGGGGGGACAGCCTGGTTACGGCTATGAAATTAATGGATTGTAAAGCAAATACAATTCCACACCTAGGACAATAGTGCAAATAAGAATGTACAATAATTTGACAAACAAACAAAAAACGAGAATGCAAAATTACAATACATTTGTATGGGACCTCTCTCTGTTATAACGGTACTGACCGCCTGTAATACCCTACCTACTAGGCATATAGTGACGGTAGAATCTCTGCTGTCACTTTAATCTCATTTTCATGTAAAGCAAGTACTCGGTTCACCGGTATTCTAAGTGGCTAAGGAGTCCCTTTAGTCTCTTTAAGGTGTGTACACTTTACAGATTGAAATTTAAGAGATAGCAGTTAAAGCTGGTAATTGAAAGTCAGTAGCAAAGCATATATTGTAGCACAGTTCCATAGCGTGTAACAGCAGAAGGTAGCACAGTTCTATAGAGCTGAATAACATACAGATTCCTATCACAGTTCGATCAATGAAGGCATGCGAATCGGTCAAGTTTAACAGTAGTTAAAAGTAAACATGCAGAAAAAAAGTGCTATTACAATGTAATGGAGAACAGTCTCGGATAGACAGAGAATGGAGGCAAAGCAATCTATAGCGGAAGCCCTCTACAAGCAGGAGCAGTAACTATAAGAAGGTTCACACAGCAGCAGTGGCGGCAGAGACGAGTAGTCTCTATGATGAATGAGCAGGTTTTGTAATAAGAAAAACAGAATTGTCTGTTACTGAACTACAAAGGAGTCTCTCCTTAATGCTGAGGATAGGAAGGACTTCTGCAGTGCCCTGTGTCTGCAGCAACTCACTCTCTAGCCTGCTACTAGTGGGTACCGGCTTTCTTTTGTCAAGGGGCTGAGGTTACACTGATAAATAATCACAAACTGCTTTACCAAGTCTGTGATGCTAATGGTACAATTTGAGTCTGACAGGTTATCTTTCCTCACCTGACTGGGTAAACTGTAGGAGGGGGTGTTTACCCCTTCAGTGTAACTGGGCCAGCTAGTGAATAGTGGTCATTCAGGCGTCTCAATCAATGAGTGAGGGTGCCTGCAGTTAAATACATTCTCCATACGTCCAGATCACAAGGGGTCAGTTTCAGAGTGTCACACGTGAGCTCTGATTGGCTAACAACCCGGTGCCTTATTGAGATTAGCAGCCTAAGCCGCCACCGGAGACCAGACATCACAGAGCATTGAGGGGCAGGAGAGGCACTGCGCTCTCTTCCCATCACACGGGTGGTCTTCTGTATACCGGCGGTCGGGCTCCCGGCGCTCAGCATACCGGCGCCGGGAGCCCGACCGCCGGCATACCGACACTTATTTTCCCTCGTGGGGGTCCACGACCCCCATAGAGGGAGAATAAAACAGTGTGGCGCGCGTAGCGCGCCACCGTGCCCGTAGCGTGGCGAGCGCAGCGAGCCCGCAAGGGGCTCATTTGCGCTCGCCACACTGTCGGTCAGCCGGCGGTCGGGCTCCCGGCGCCGGTATGCTGGGCGCCGGGAGCCCGACCGCCGGCCAGCCGTAGTGAACCCCATCACACAGCAGCAGGCTGCAGGTATGGTGGATGGCCCGGCGGTACTTGGAATTTCTTACCGGTACGCCGTGCCGCCCCGTACCGCCATACTTGCAGCACTGGTGCTGCCCATGTCGGGCCACCTCTACAAAATTTTACAGGACCACTTTTAGTTCCCTATCCTCAGCCTCAGACACAACTGTAGCAGAAGATGCAAGGAAGGCTGCAATTGCGTAAAATCAGGCCCTATGAGGAGGGATCCCGCCCCCTCAACAGACCTCACCCCCTTATCAGACGGCACCCTATTAGCAGTGACGTGCGGTGAGATCAGTGTCAGGTGTGGCAGTGACTTTTTGTTACAGTGGATCCGCTAGTCCAATCATATCTTCGGGACTTACAGAGGCATGCATTCATGTGGGCTGAATGCACACCCCTGTGATTGAGGCACATATACTGGTGCCGCTTTTCCATTATTTTTCATTGGGCTTTTACAACCCATGGCTTGGCCTCAACCCACTGCAGGAGCGGTGCGGGAGGCACCTATCCCCAGTGGTGCCGAGAGAGGGGGGGAGGGGGTACAAATCACTAGGGCCCAGGTCTGATGGAGGGGCCCAGTGAGGGTCCAGTAGGGGCCCAGGCCCCCTCCCCCTTACCTGGCAGTAGCAGCTGCAGCTCTTCTCAGCCCAGCACACTGTGCTGTGTACTGGGCTGCAGTGTGGCCATGGAGGTGCTTAAAATACTATTTTTTTCAGTATTTTTTTCTAAGGGTTCATGACCACACCTCCTGTGATTAGACCATGCCCCCTGAAAAGTACCTGGGACCAGCCCGGCTCCCGACTGCCCTGCCTCTCCCGCTTCCTCCCATCCCCTTAATTCTCTGTCAAAGATATATTCAAAAAGAGAGAAATTATTAGAATCATTCAAAGAAGATATCTATGACACAGAATCTTTGTTACAAAAATCTTCTTTGTATTATTGTATTCATTATGACAGGGGAGGCACTGCATCCCCTGACTGCACGTCCCTGTCTATTAGGGGTGCTTCCATAAATCCGGTCTGAAGATCGACAGTATCTAGGTTGACAATGTTTAGGTCGACCACTATAGGTCGACAGTCACTAGGTCGACATGGATGGAAGGTCGACAGGGTTTCTAGGTCGACATGTGCTAGGTCGACAGGTCTAAAGGTCGACATGAGTTGTTCACATTTTTTTTTTTTGAATTTTTTCATACTTAACGATCCACGTGGACTACGATTGGAACGGTAATCTATGCCGAGCGAAGCGAGGCACCTTGCCCGAAGCAAGGCGAGCGAAGCGAGCCATGCGAGGGGACGCGGTGCACTAATTTGGGATCCCGGTCACTGTACGAAGAAAACGACACAAAAAAAAAAAAAAAAATCCTCATGTCGACCTTTAGACCTGTCGACCTAGCACATGTCGACCTAGAAACCCTGTCGACCTTTCCAGTGCCGTAACTAGGCATTTTAGCGCTGTGTGCAAGAAACGACAGTGGCGACCCCCCCCCCCCCTCCCCCCATGTAAGATAGGGGCAAAAAATGTATAGGGGCGTGGCTTCACGGGGAAGGGGCGTGGCCACAAAATAATAGCAATTCATACTACGGTGCACAGTAGTCTACATTATTCAAATTGCGCTGCACAGTAGCACCACTACACCAGGTAGAGCCTCTTTTATACATTACAGCAGACAGCGTCCCCCTTTTTACACATTACAGCAGACAGTCCCCCTTTTTACACATTGCGGCAGCCAGTCCCCCTTTTTTTTTACACATTGCGGCAGCCAGGCCCCCTTTTTACACATTGCGGCAGCCAGTCCCCCTTTTTACACATTGCGGCAGCCAGGCCCCCTTTTTACACATTGCGGCAGCCAGGCCCCCTTTTTACACATTGCGGCAGCCAGTCCCCCTTTTTACACATTGCGGCAGCCAGGCCCCCTTTTTACACATTGCGGCAGCCAGGCCCCCTTTTTACAGCCAGTCCCCCTTTTTACACATTGCGGCAGCCATCCCCCTTTTTACACATTGCGGCAGACGGTGACCCCCTGAGAGAGAGAGAGAGAGAGAGAGAAAGAGAGATATACTTACCATCTCCCTGCTGGCAGTCAGGCTCCTCGTGCAGCTCCCTCGGTGCAGGCAGTGAGGTGAGAAGGAGGAGGAGGGAGGGGGAGCAGGGAGCCGCAGCAGCGCTATGTCATTGGTAGTAAGCGCCGCTGCAGCATCCCCCTCTCCTTCCGTATTGGCTGCCCGGCGCTGCTGTGGATGCTGGGATGGAGGAACCGCATCCCAGCATCCACAGCAGCGCCGGGCAGCCAATACGGAAGGAGAGGGGGATGCTGCAGCGGCGCTTACTACCAATGACATAGCGCTGCTGCGGCTCCCTGCTCCCCCTCCCTCCTCCTCCTTCTCCGCTGCCCGGCGCTGGTCCTCTTCTCCCTCCACAGCGCGGCGCACGGCGCACACAGCAGAGGCGGCATGTAATGAGTCAATTTGACTCATTACATGCCGCTGGCCGTGCGCCCTCAGGGCAACTGCGCTGTGTGCCAAGCCCACTTGGCACACACGTAGTTACGGCCCTGGACCTTCCATCCATGTCGACTTAGTGACTGTCGACCTATAGTGGTCGACCTAAACATTGTCGACCTAGATACTGTCGATTTGATGAACCACACCCGGTTTTTCATCCCAGTCCTCCCATTACTGTGTGTGCACTAATACTGGTGTAATAAAACATTAAAGGAAACGAATGTTACACATGAAGTAACGATGGACCCAATGTCCAATTATTTAACTTTATAGCACTTTCTAGCATGCGCGTGTGTAAGGGCAGCAGTTTAGGAAAGGTGTCAGACCTGCATACATATGTATGGTGCTGCGAGACTCTTCTGGCACCTTATAAATAAGATGTAATAATAATAATAATATGCGTTAGGAATATAAATGCAAACTCAATAGCACTATATATTTTACCTGGAACACCTGCAAACAGTGAGGAGTTATCTACATCGTAACATAATAATAATAATCTATACAGGTTCTAGTTTCTGAAATGGGGGAAGAGGTTAATGTATATGTTACACTGCTTATCTCATTAAAAGGGAAATGAGTGTAAAGATATGTTACATCTCATTTCCTAATTTACAAAGTGATAAATCCTTCCATGTATTACCCTACCTTGTTTACACTGTTTGTCCTATCTCATTTGTGTTTACATTGCTGCATTAACACTGCCATGCCAGTTCCTGTCATCTATTACCTCATTTCCTTGCATTGCAAAAGATCTGTACGTGTACATATGCATTCGCCTGAGGCCACGTACCAGTGGTGCCTGAGGCAGCTTTAGTACTGTATACCACAACAGACTTATAGTAGCTATGAGTATCCCATATCCAAATATTCCAAAATACGGAATATTCCGAAATACGGACTTTTTTGAGTGAGACTGAGATAGTGAGACCTTTATTTTTTGATGGCTCAATGTACACAAACTTTCTTTAATACACAAAGTTATTAAAAATATTGTATTAAATGACCTTCAGGCTGTGTGTATAAGGCGTACTTCCTACTTTTGAAAAAGCATTTCAGGGAGATTGTGAAAGTGACACCTATCAGTGCGGACATGTTCTGCTACACCTGAGAGGTGTGTCATGAAAATGACTTACATCCAAATGAAATGAGCCCCAAAGTTAGTAAGATCTACTAAAAGACTCTTATATTTTGCAAGATTTGTTTGTGTATTGTGTTTTACAAGAGGTTCCATATACTGTAAGTGGCCACAAGAAACCTTAAAAATGCATGTAGCCATGGGGATCATTGTGCCTTATAACCAATATATGGAAATGGCACTGATGATACCATTTAAATGTATGTATCTATGATTTCTTTTTTTTTCATGGAGATTGAGGGACCATTCAGGGAGTGAGGGAGATTGCTGCTATTTCAGGGAGTCTCCTGCAGAATGAGGGAGGGTAGGCAACTATGGTATAAGGTGTATATGAAACATAAATGAATTGTGTGAATGTAGACACACTTTGTTTAATGCACAAAGTTATAAAAAATAATGGCTAAAATGACCTTCAGGCTGTGTGTATAAGGTGTATATGTAACATAAATGCATTCTGTGCTTAGATTTAGGTCCCATCACCATGATATCTCATTATGGTATGCAATTATTCCAAAATACGGAAAAATCCCATATCCAAAATACCTCTGGTCCCAAGCATTTTGGATAAGGGATACTCAACCTGTATCAAAACCAGTGCCTCCCCTGTCATTAATGATTAAAATAATATAAAGAAGACACTTATGACACATATTCTGTGTCATACGTAACTTCTTTACATTGTCCTAACCATTTTAATGCTGAATAGTTGTTTGGGAGGCACTGATAGCAGTGCCTCCCGTTAACAATAGGTACAGAACAAAGCAGGGAGAGGGGGGGACAAGCACTGGGCTGTGAAAGCCCATTAAAACCAGCGGGGGAAAGCGGCACTTATACAAGTGCCTCGTTGACAGGGGAAACCCGCCCCTGTCAACGAGGCAGATGTGATTGGACAGCGGATCAGTGCTGGATCCGCTGGTCCAATCACCCTTATGCGGCGGGCGGAAGCAATGGCGGAATCCGGCGCTACTGTAGCGCGGCCGGCGGGGTGAAGAGGCAGCGGGACCCGGCGGCCGGCGCTGTTGTGGAGCCGGCGGGGTGAAGAGGCAAGCAGGGGGGAAGAGGCAGCGGGACCCGGCGGCCGGTGCTGCTGTGGAGCCGGCGGGGTGAAGAGGCAGCGGGACCCGGCGACCGGCGCTACTGTGGAGCTATCACCACAGTTACAGTACCGCGGCTGGCGGGGTGAAGAAGCAGCGGGACCCGGCGTTGAGGAGGGCGCTGCGGTGGACCATCAGTATCTACATCGCCGCAGCCGCCCGCTGTGCCTGGATGCCGCTGGGTGTCCTCCTGCTCCCAGCCCTTCAGCGATGCTAGGGAACTGGGGGAGGCAGTGGTGGATTGCCCTCCCCCCTGCCTCTCAAATATATATATATATATATAAATACAGTATATATACAGTGTTCGAAGTGAGGCGGTATGGTATACCACCACTTTTTCCACTGACCCTGAAATTAAAGTGCAGCAGGAGGTGAGGGAAGTGGCCATCCTGCTACACATGGTGCTCTCGTCCATGCTGGGCGGCCGGCGGCTGTGTAAAGCGCTGTACTAGCTCACAGCCGCCCGCCGCTTACCACCACCGCCCGCCGCTCACCACCGCCAGCCACCAGCCGCTCACTGCCGCCAGCCACCAGCCGCCACCCGCAACAAATGGCGGTCAGAGGGACCTCACCGCCGCTGCCCATTGGTGCCTCCGCCAACCACAGTCAGGTAATGTTCCCCTGCTGTCACCCTCTCTCCCTGTCATTACTGTCCCTGTCCCTATTGTCACTCTCTCTCTCTCCCTGCTGTCACTGTCGTCACTCTCTCTCTCTCCCTGCTGTTACTCTCGTCAGTCTCTCTCATTGCTGTTGCTCTCGTCACTCTCTCTCCCTGTCGTCACTCTCTCTCCCTGTCGTCACTCTCTCTCCCTCCCTGTCCCTGCTGTCACTCTGGCTGTCCCTGCTGTCACAATTTCAGCTCATTCAGTGTGCTACAATGTGAATTTCGGCTCATTCAGTGTGCTACAATGTGAATTTTGGCTCATACAGTGTGCTACAATGTGAGTTTCGGCTCATTCAGTGTGCTACAATGTGAGTTTCGGCTCATTCAGTGTGCTACAATGTGAATGTGTGCTACAATGTGAATTTCAGCTCATTCAGTGGGCTACAATGTGAATTTCGGCTCATTCAGTGTGCTACAATGTGAATTTCGGCTAAATCAGTGTGCTACAATGTGAGTTTCGGCTCAATCAGTATGCTACAATGTGAATTTTGGCTCATTCAGTGTGCTACAATGTGAGTTTTGGCTCATTCAGTGTGCTACAATGTGAATTTCGGCTCATTCAGTGTGCTACAATGTGAATTTCGGCTTTCAGTGTGCTACAATGTGAATTTCGGCTCATTCAGTGTGCTACAATGTGAATTTTGGCTCATTCAGTGTGCTAAAATGTGAATTTTGGCTCATTCAGTGTGCTACAATGTGAATTTTGGCTCATTCAGTGTGCTACAATGTGAATTTTGGCTCATTCAGTGTGCTACAATGTGAATTTCGGCTTTCAGTGAGCTACAATGTGAATTTCGGCTCATTCACTGTGCTACAATGTGAATTTCGGCTCATTCAGTGTGCTACTATGTGAATTTTGGCTCATTCAGTGTGCTACAATGTGAGTTTCGGCTCATTCAGTGTGCTACAATGTGAATTTCGGCTCATTCAGTGTGCTACAATGTGAATTTCGGCTCATTCAGTGTGCTACAATGTGAGTTTTGGCTCATTCAGTGTGCTACAATGTGAATTTTGGCTCATTCAGTGTGCTACAATATGAGTTTTGGCTCATTCAGTGTGCTACAATGTGAATTTTGGCTCATTCAGTGTGCTACAATGTGAATTTCGGCTCATTCAGTGTGCTACAATGTGAATTTCGGCTCATTCAGTGTGCTACAATGTGAATTTCGGCTTTCAGTGAGCTACAATGTGAATTTCGGCTCATTCACTGTGCTACAATGTGAATTTCGGCTCATTCAGTGTGCTACAATGTGAGTTTCGGCTCATTCAGTGTGCTACAATGTGAATTTCGGCTCATTCAGTGTGCTACAATGTGAATTTCGGCTTTCAGTGAGCTACAATGTGAATTTCGGCTCATTCAGTGTGCTACAATGTGAGTTTTGGCTCATTCAGTGTGCTACAATGTGAATTTTGGCTCATTCAGTGTGCTACAATATGAGTTTTGGCTCATTCAGTGTGCTACAATGTGAATTTTGGCTCATTCAGTGTGCTACAATGTGAATTTCGGCTCATTCAGTGTGCTACAATGTGAATTTCGGCTCATTCAGTGTGCTACAATGTGAATTTCGGCTTTCAGTGAGCTACAATGTGAATTTCGGCTCATTCACTGTGCTACAATGTGAATTTCGGCTCATTCAGTGTGCTACAATGTGAGTTTCGGCTCATTCAGTGTGCTACAATGTGAGTTTCGGCTCATTCAGTGTGCTACAATGTGAATTTCGGCTCAGTCAGTGTGCTACAATGTGAATTTCGGCTCATTCAGTGTGCTATAATGTAAATTTCGGCTCATTCAGTGTGCTACAATGTGAATTTCGGCTCATACAGTGTGCTACAATGTGAATTTCGGCTCATTCAGTGTGCTACAATGTGAATTTCGGCTCATTCCGTGTGCTACAATGTGAATTTCGGCTCATTCAGTGTGCTACAATGTGAATTTCGGCTCATTCAGTGTGCTACAATGTGAATTTCGGCTCATACAGTGTGCTACAATGTGAATTTCGGCTCGTACCGTGTGCTATAATGTGAATTTCGGCTCGTACCGTGTGCTATAAGGTGAAAGGGACACGCCCCTTTTGGGTGACCACGCCCCTTTTGGGTGACCATGCCCCCTTCTCTGGGGCGCACGCATAATTGCGTCCTTGATTTTTCCATACCCCCGCTTCAAAATTTCCAATTCGACCACTGTGTGTGTACGTGTGTATATATATATATATATATATATATATAATTTATTTTTTCTCAGTGCCTCCCCAGCCAGTGACCTCACCGCACGTCACTGATCAAAACTTCTTTTCTCCAGCACTTCTATTCTCTTTTGTTTCAAAAACTGTGCAGGAAATGGGAAAACTGAATACTCCAGTAAGGTATGGGTAAGGTGGTCTATCTTTTAGGGTATGTACCGAACATGAGCGCCATCTTATAATCGGCCAACTTGAATCTAAGTCAGTTTTTTCAAATGGAAAGGGGATCGTGTAACATGTCAAACAACACCAGGATTTGCTGAAAAGACTATTACTGCAAACAGGTTTGGAATAACAGTTATGGTTCAAAAGTTTCAGCACTTTTTTGTTGCGGGTAACTGAAGATGGCTTTGACAGAAGAGAAGAGAATTGAGGTCATTTTGATGTCTTGGGAGAACGAAGTTTCTGTGTCATAGCTGCAGATTTTAACAACCACCAAATTCCGAGAAACTGGGACTGTGGCTGACAAGTCACGGAGTGGTCGTCCAAAATGTGCTACTGACGAGACAACCTCAACCATGGTTTTGGCATCCTTCGTGAAGAGCCCACAACGCAGCACACAATAATGTTTGACATCAAAATGACCTCAATTCTCTCCTTTTTTGTCAAAGCCATCTTGAGTTACCTGCAACAAAAAAAGTATTGTAACTTTTGAACCATAACTGCTATTTCAAATCTGTTAGCAGCAATAAATGTTTCAGCAAATTCAGATGTTGTTTGACATGTTACACGACCCCCTTTCCATTTGAAAAAACTGACTTAGATTTAAGATGGCCGATTCTAAGATGGCGCCCACGGGGGTCATTCCGATTTGATCGTAGCTGTGCTAAATTTAGCACAGCTATGATCATGAACTCAGACATGCGGGGGGACGCCCAGCACAGGGTTAGTCCGCCCCGCATGTCAGTGCTGGCCCACCTCGGCAGAAGTGCAAAGGCATCGCACAGCGGCGATGCCTTTACACTTCAAGAGTAGCTCCCGAACAGCGCAGCTTTAGCGTGCTGGCTGGGAGCTACTCATCGCTCCCCGCCCCGCAGTGGCTGCGTGTGATGTCACGCAGCCACTGCGGGCCACTCCCCGCATGGTCCGGCCACGCCTGCGTTGGCCGGACCGCGCCCACAAAACGGTTTGGCCACCGTTTCACCCCCTCCCACCCATCAACTGCCTCTGCCTGTCAATCAGGCAGAGGCGATCGTAGCGCAGTTCTGACCTGACCGCTACGCTGTGAAAAACTGCACCGTGCGATCGGATCAGAATGACCCCCCATGTTCGGTACATACCCTAAAACAGGCCTGGCCAACCTGTGGCTCTCCAGCTGTTGTGAAACTACAAGTCCCATCATGCCTTGCCACAGTTTTGCTATTAGGGAATGCTAAAACTGTGGCAGGGCATGCTGGGATGTGTAGTTTCACTACATCTGGAGAGCCACAGGTTGGCCAGGCCTGCCCTAAAAGATAGCCCACTTCACCCATACCTCACTGGAGTATTCAGTTTTCCCATTTCCTGCACAGTTTGTGAAACAAAAGGGTGTACCGTGACTTTTGAATCACCCTGTACATTTGAGTGATACTAAAAGAATGTGAAATGGGTAAGAAAACGCAATTTTTCACATTTTTTTTGTAAGAATAATGTTAATAAATAGGCCCCTAAATTCTTTTGACAAAAAACGTCAGACATATAAAAGCATCATCATTATTATTTGTATTATTTCTGTTGTTATTATTTTTATTATTATTATTATTATTAGATAATAAAATGTACAATCCACAAATATAGTCCTCACTATCATATACAGGAAATACTTATCATCAGGAAATTATATGCAGTACACAAACAAAACAAAAAAGCCATCAAACCACATCCAGTTTAAAGTAGCATATACAGTATGTATAATCTAGGAGATAAAACATTAATCCCTATTTACTTAGTGGAAATTAGCCTAATTGCTGTAAACGATTTGCCACAGCATTCACAGCCTAATGTGAGATTATTCCGCCTGTTCTGTACAGTACTGTAATGCTGTGACTTGGCCCTGAGTGAATGGGTTATAAATATCCCTACTAAAGATTTTACGGAACAATTACAAAGTTGTTCTGTGAATTAGGAATGTAATAGTGCAATGAGTCTCACATCACTGCATTGCAACGCTTCAGAATAGATTTAGTAAATTGGTTTTATGGATTGTCATTTAAGTCTGCAGAAACATACTTACTGGCTACACCAATTATTTGTACTCAGCTAATAAAAAATAATTTCTGGGGGTGGAGATCGGGATACGGTCATTAGGTTGACAGCACTTAGGTCGACAGTCATTAGGTCGACTACTATTGGTCGACATGCATTAGGTTGACATGGTCAATAGGTTGACAAGTACTAGGTCAACATGGAAAAAGTTCGACATGAGTTTAAAAAAAAAAATCATTTTTTAAAACTTTTTCATACTTTACGATCCACGTGGACTACAATTGGGAACGGTAACCTGTGCCTAGCGCAGCGGAGCGGAGCGAGACACCTTGCCCGAAGCATGGCGAGGGTGACACAGTGCACTAATTGGGGTTCCCTGTCACTTTACGAAGAAAACGACACCAAAAACAGTCAACAAAACTCATGTCAACCTTTTTCCATGTCGACCTAGTACATGTCGACCTACTGCATGTCGACTAATAGTGGTCAACCTAATAACTGTCGACCTAAGCGTGGTCGACCTAATGACCCATACCCGTGGAGATCTTGGCTGTACTGTGCTGCAACTTTTTGGAAGTAAGCAGAAAAAAAAACATTTCTTTAAAAAAGAAGATTTTTTGGGAATAGCACAGAATTGTGTAAAGGTGGTTTTATTTTTCTTAATTTTTTTTACACTGTTGGCCATCACTTACTACATAAAATAAATGACAAAAAAATTGCTTCTTTTTTTTAACCCATACAAAATAAATTTCTGCAGCGGGGTACACTGGTATTCCACAGGGAATAACATAGGGGTGTAGAGTTGGATCTTGATCCGTGGCACCAACAGGCTAAAGCTTTGACTGTTCCCAGGATGCACTGCCCCGCCTCCTCTATATCCCCGCCTCCAGGCACTGGAGCTCAGTATGTAAGTAAGTGCCTGCAGTGCAGGCAGCTAACAGGATGGGCTGCTCTAAGCAGCCCCAAAAAGAGCTTTTCTGAGAAGAAAGAAGACTTCAAGGGACGCAGCACAGGCACTAGTTGCTATATGTCATGCTGACATATCGTGCTGAGGCTCTCTCACCTCCCCCAGCGGCGCTGTATACTCCCGCGCCCCGGTTGCCAGGTACTTACAGTGGAGGTGCTCCGGTTTCATCAGGCACACACATAACACACATACCGCCGCTGCTCTCCTGGATCGTGTGGCTGCAAATCTAGGGAGGAAGTAAGAGGGTCCCCCAGGCGTGACCCGCCAAAATTGTGATCCGGACGCGGTCTCCAGAGACAGACCGCACCGCTGGAGTGAACACTGTGGCCGTGCAGGGGCCCCACTATATCCACCAGGGCTAGCACAGGTCGGTTTTACTAAAAAGAAGGGATAAGGCTTTGACCTGTAGCCCCTCCCTCAGCCCCAGGCGCCATCTACAGCAGATGTTCCCGCTCTGGAGCTGCATCTCTCTCTCTCCCTCACTCCCTGTCAGCGTTTGGGCGCCATTACACAGAGCTGCGCTGATTCTGGGACTGTTGGGCACTGTCTCCTGTGTAAAGCCGCCTGCCTCATCAGTGCTGTGCTTTTACAGGACACTTAAGTATTCTACATGTCGTTTAGACAGTGTTAGTTAAGAACAAGTGCATAACTATATGAATATTTAGTACAAATATCCTGTGATACACATCCAGTGTTTACTGTGCATTGTTATATCTGTATACATACATAGCTTTATGTAGAATTACTAGTCCAGTGCAGTTTTATTGTTGTATGTAATCATTTCTGCATTGTACATGTGACTGTGTGTGCCAATAGCTGCTGTGTGGTTTCCATACAGTGTATCTCACACGTATTGCTATCCCTATATTCTGTACCCTGAAGGGGGCTACGTGCGTCAGGGTCATATAAATAGTGTTTCACGGGATATATTATTTTTTTATTTTTCTCTGTGTATTTTCAGTCACCCTATACCACTTAAATCCTCTGTTTTGTGCAGTCACAATACACAGGGGTTTTTTTTGTCCGGTACTATGTTTGTCTGGCTATATTGTACTACTACGCCCTAAGGCTACGTTTCCAAATAAAGTCTGCTACACAGGGCGGGAATTCCGTGGACGCTCCTGCCTCATGCAGTGCTGACGCCACGGTTTTACCTGAGGAAAATATTTCCGCTCAGGGTCCAGATACTGGGTGTTCTGCACCCCCTAGTCAGCTTGCAGCACCGGTGGCACACCAAGTCCCACCTTGGGCTTCTTTCTCTTATATGTTGACTACGCTGGTAACAAGACTTACGCCCCCTGTGGGACCTCCTGTGCCATTACAGCCACATATTGTCCCTGTAGTTAATCTGCCATGGGCGGATACTCTGTCAACTCAGTTACAGCAATTAAATCAGTCCTTGGTTACACAAACACCTAACCCTCGCCCTCCTAGGACCAAAGGGTCATCTAAGCGGGCCATTTCTTCCTCACAATCCACTCATGTTTCGGAATCCGATGAAGATGGGGAATATACTGATCCATCAGACACTGATACAGCTGCTTCTGATGGGGAATCTACAACACAGGTTGATGTACCTGACCTAGTGGAGGCTATTACACTGATTCTTCAGATTGATGATGAAACTGACCCTCCAGAAATGTCTCGGAAACCTGATAAGTTCAAACGTCAGAAGGTTACTAAATTAGTCTTCCCTCATTCTGACCATTTAATTGACATATCTCAGGAATCCTGGGAGTCTCCAGGAAATAAATTTTCCCTGTCTAAAAGGATGCTAGCTCATTATCCTATCGCTGCAGAGTTAAGTACCAAGTGGGAAAGCCCACCACCAGTGGACTCACATGTAGCCCATCTTGTGGTGTCATCTACTCTGCCTGTCACCACCGTCACCTCTCTGAAGGAACCGACGGATATGCGTGTGGAGGGCTGCTTGAAGTCTATTTACACTCTTGCAGGTGCTGTACATAGACCCACTATGGCAGCTTCTTGGGCTGCAAAAGGTATTAAAGCCTGGGTTCAAGCAGTTGAGGCAGAGCTACCTCTGCATTTATCCTGATAATGCCAGACAGTGTTTATCTTATATTACCACAGCCTCCCATTACATTCAGGAGGCGGCCTCTGATGCCGGTGTTATGATGGCCAAAGCGTCTACTACGTCCGTTCTGGCTTGCCGGATTCTGTGGTTGCGGTCCTGGTTGGTGGACCTGAACTCTAAAAGACCTTGGAGGTGCTCCCTTTTAAGGGAGATATACTATTTGGGGAAGATCTGAACAAGATTGTGACTGACTTGGCATCTGCCAATACTGCATGTCTCCCAAGTTCTAATCCTGCGGCTCCAAAGGCTGAGTACCACCTTTCGTTCCTTTCGACCTCCAGGTAAAGCAAAGGGTCAGGCGTACCCGAGACAAGCTTGCGCTACCAAAACCTCTAAGCCCAAACTTAAACGTTCTTGGGCCGCCCGTCAGCCTGATTCCAAATCAGACAAGCCTGCTGCATGATGTGGCGGGCCTCCCCCTGGGGGACCCCAGGGTAGGAGGCCAACTTCTGCAGTTCGCCCAGGTATGGTTACAGACCACTTCAGATACCTGGGTGCGGGAAGTCACCTCTCAAGGTTGCGCCATCTCTTTCAAGACACGTTCCCCTCGCCAGTTGTGCTCGACGGTTATTCCTTCGGATCCGTTAAACGCACAAACTCTACATTGGTTGTACAATCCCTCCTGGACACAGGAGTGATAGTGCCAGTGCCTCAGTCTGAGAGAGGCAGGGGCTACTATTCAACGCTGTTTCTAGTTCCAAAAAGTTGAATTAATCCTCCCGGCTCATTCTCAACCTCAAATCTTTGAACACATTTGTGAAAGTATCCAAATTCCACATGGAAACTCTTTGCTCTATTGTTTTAGCTTTGGAGCCCAAGGACTATATGGTATCCCTGGACATACAGGATGCTTACCTACACATACCTATTGCGATGTCGCATCAGCAATATCTGCGGTTTGCTATTAGCAACCTACATTTTCAATACCAAACCTTGCCTTTTGGACTGACTACAGCTCCTCTGATCTTCACCAAGGTCATGGCAGTCATGACGGCCATTCTCCGTCGTCACGGCATCAGCATCCTGCCGTATCAGGATGACTTGCTGATCCTGGCGAATTCCCCAGAGTTTCTCATCCGTAATTTGGAACTGACAGTCCAATTCCTGCAAGCCCATGTGTGGCTCATCAACTGGAAGAAATCCTCACTGGTCCCTGCTCAGAGCATGGTGCACCTGGGGGAATTACTGGACACACACAACCAACATTTGTTCTTGTCTCCAGAGAAGGTCCTAAAACTTTAGAACAGAATACGATGCTTCCTCTCTCGCCCAAGAGTGTCGATACACTCGGTGATGCAAGTACTAGGCTTCATGGTGTCGGCTATCGACATGGTAGAGTAGGCTCCATTTCATTCCCGCCCTCTTCAGAGGTTAATCCTTTCCAAGTGGGACGGCCTGCCTCACCGGATCAGGTCTCAACTGATCTCCTTGACTCCGGAAGTTCGTCTGTCACTGAGCTGGTGGCTACAGGACCAACAGTTGAGCAGGGGCCGTCCCTTCTGGATCTCCGACTGGGTCCTCCTGACAACGGACACCAGTCTGTGGGGTTGGGGCACGGTGTTGGAGCAACACTCTTTTCAGGGTCGTTGGACCAGGGAGGAACCTCTCCTTCCAATAAACATTCTGAAGTTGCGGGCAGTGTTCAATGCTCTGAAACTGGCCCTGCCTCTGGTACAGAACAGGCCTGTTCAAGTACAGTCAGACAACACCACAATGGTGGCGTACATAAATCATCAAGGCAGCACTCGAAGCCTCATGGAAATGTTGGAAGTGTCAAAGATTCTTCTATGGGTGGAACGCCATCTGCCAGCCATATCTGCGGTGTTCATTCTGGGGGTCATCACCTGGGAAGCGGACTTCAGGAGTGTGGAGATTTCATCCGGAAGTATTTCCACTCCTAGTGGACAAGTGGGGCGTACAAGCTGTAGACCTGATGGCGTCTCGACACAATCACAAGGTTCCGGTCTTCGGAGCAAGGACAAGGGATCCTCAAGCAGCGTTCGTGGACGCGCTGGCAATTCCATGGAACTTTCGGCTACCGTATGTGTTCCCTCCGGTGTCACTCCTGCCCAGGGTAAAAAGTAAGTTCAAGCAGGAAGGAGGATTCCTTCTTCTAATCGCTCCAGTGTGGCCCAGACGGCATTGGTTCTCAGACCTGCAGGGTCTCTCGATAGAGCGTCCTCTTCTACTTCCAAAACGCCCAGACCTCCTCGTTCAGGGCCTGTCACAACTGAGGGCCTGAGCTGACGGGAGGCAGCCTCAGTTGTAGGGGCTGAGATGTACCGGAACCTGGGAGGTTGTATCAGACCCCTGGACATGTAAGTAACATGAATAATAACTGCCCGAAGGCGTGACCACGACAACTTGGATAAAAGTCAATGATGTTTATTATGACAACTCCGCAACACAGCAGCAGTAAAAGAAAAACGTAAAAGTCAGCAAAGAATAAATACAGTTCCTGGGTACTACAGGATGGCAGGAGCCACAGGGCACTGGTAGTGTGAGATAGTTCTTATGATCTTCTAGATGGAAAGTCCTTACCAGGCCCGACTGTAGCAATGGAGATAACCCAGGATTGTGCCAGCTGGTGTTCCAGGAAAAGCTGGGTTGCTGAAGATAAAACAGCTGCTGTGGATACTGGCTGGAACCAGACTGTTGTTAGCACGGAGTGGATACTGGCTGGAACCAGTTAAATAATAAATGAACTTGGGAGCGATGAAATATGAACTGAAATGTAGAACTTGAGAGCGGAGAAATAATAATACCGGTGGAGAGTGGTAAAGTGTAGAAAGGACACCGGCCCTTTAAGGGAAGCTGTACTCTGCTGGAAGCTGAGCTGGAAGCAGGTAATGTTGTAGCTGGAAACAGATGAATCCACAATGGATTGGAGAGTCAGGCTACACCGCAGGTGGAATGCTGGTGCGGGTCTCTATGGTGGAAGTCTTGAGACAGGAGCTGGAACCTGGAAGACAATCACAGGAGAGAGACAAACAGGAACTAGGTTTGACAACCAAAGCACTGACCCCTTCCTTGCTCAGGCACAGTGTATTTATACCTGCAGCAAGGAAGGGATTGGCTAGGCAATTATGCAGATTATCAATACTGAGAACAGATTGGTGGAAATGATCAGCTGACAGAATCCAAGATGGCTGCGCCCATGCAGACACTTGGAGGGAAGTTTGGTTTGTAATCCATGTGGTAATGAAAACAGTAATGGCGGCGCCGGCCACCGGAGACAGGAGGCGCCAGGCTGACAGATGCACATCCAACCACGCGGACACAGTGGAGGCCGCGGCTGATGTAATCGCCACTCAGACACTCTGCATGCAGAAGTTCAGGGACGGCGGCGGAGGCCGCGGGAGACGCCATGCCAGGTGTAATATGGCGTTTACTGTGACAGCGTCCCAGAGTGACAGGAGAGGATACAGGAATGTACACATCAGGATAACAGATGGGATCCGGTCCTGGAGCGCTGAGCCAGCCTTAGGAGGCATCTGATGGGTAAGAAATGGCGTCCAGATACCCGGATCGTGACAGCACCCCCCCCTTTAGGAGTGGCCCCAGGACACTTCTTTGGCTTTTGAGGAAACTTGGAATGGAATCTCCGGACCAAGGCAGGAGCATGGACATCAGAAGCATTGGTCCATGAACGTTCCTCAGGACCATAACCCTTCCAGTCAATAAGATATTGTAGTTGACCGTAACGGTGACGTGAGTCCAGGATCTTGGCCACTTCATACTCAACGCCTCGTTGAGTTTGGACTTTCGGAGTTGGAGGAAGTGAGGAATGAAACCGATTCAAGATCAGCGGTTTCAACAGGGAAACATGGAATGTCCTGGGTATTTTTAAGAAGGGAGGCAACTGGAGTCTGTAAGCAACAGGATTGATGACTTGTTCAATCTTGAAAGGACCGATATAGCGAGGTGCAAACTTCATACTGGGAACTCTTAACCTCAAATTCTTCGTGGATAACCATACCCGATCACCCACCTTGAGAGCAGGAACTGCTCGACGCTTCTTATCCGCAAACTTCTTGTACCTGAACGATGCCTTGAGCAGAGCTGATCGTACGCTCTTCCAGATATTGGCAAACTGATGCAAGGTGATATCCACTGCGGGAACAGAAGTTGCTGGAAGCGGTTGGAACTCAGGGACTTTAGGGTGGAATCCAAAGTTAGTGAAGAATGGTGTTGAAGCAGATGAAGAATGATACTGGTTGTTATGACAGAACTCGGCCCAGGGAAGTAATTGAACCCAGTCATCTTGAGAGGAGGACACATAGATGCGGAGGAAGGCCTCCAAGTCCTGATTCACCCTCTCGGTTTGACCATTGGTCTGAGGATGGTAAGCCGTGGAAAACTTTAGCTTGACTTGGAGGACTTGACATAAACTTCGCCAGAATTTGGCTGTGAATTGAACTCCTCGATCTGAGATAATTTCTTCAGGAAGACCGTGGAGTCGGAAGATCTCTTGTATGAATACTTGAGCCAACTTGGAAGCTGACGGAAGACCGGTGAGAGGAATGAAGTGTGCCATCTTGGTGAACCGGTCAACTACCACCCAGATGGTATTGAACTTGTTGCACATGGGTAAGTCTGTAATGAAATCCATCGACAAGTGGGTCCATGGTCGACGGGGAACGGATAGTGGAACCAGTTGCCCCGCAGGCGACTGGCGGGATACTTTATGTTGGGCACACTTTGGGCAAGATGCAATAAACTCCAAGACGTCCTTTTTCAGAGTTGGCCACCAATAGGACCTAGAGATAAACTCCAGGGTTTTTTGGATACCTGTATGTCCGGCAAAACGGGAAGCATGGGCCCAATGCATGAGCTTCTTCCTTAGCATCGGCTTCACAAAACTTTTCCCTGATGGGGGCGTAGAGTCCATCCCTACCGTGGAGAATGCCAACGGATTTATAATAGGATGCTTGTCTGAAGACTCTGACTCATTTTCTTGCTCCCATGAGCGGGAAAGGGCATCGGCCTTGCGATTCTGAGAGCCCGGACAGAACTGGAGTTTAAAGTCGAACCTGGAAAAGAAAAGTGCCCATCTGGCCTGACGAGGGTTGAGACATTGTGCGCCCTTCAGGTATAAAAGGTTCTTGTGGTCTGTAAGTATGGTGATTGAATGAGAAGCTCCCTCCAACAGATACCTCCACTCTTCTAGAGCGAGCTTGATGGCTAGCAACTCCTGGTCGCCAATGGCATAGTTGCGCTCAGCTGGGGAGAACTTCCGGGAGAAGAAACTGCAAGGGTGTAAATGGCCATCTTTAGCCCTCTGAGATAACACCGCTCCTACTCCAACGGAGGAGGCATCCACCTCTAAGATGAAAGGAGAGTCGATGTCAGGCTGTTTCAGAACAGGCGCAGAGATGAACCTTTGTTTTAAAAGATGAAATGCTTGCATGGCTTCTTCAGACCACTTGGACGGGTTAGCACCCTTCTTAGTGAAAGCAGTAATAGGCGCCACAATGGTGGAAAAGTCTCGTATAAACTTTCGGTAATAGTTGGCGAACCCTAAGAACCTCTGGACCCCTTTGAGGGTTAAGGGTACCGGCCAATTTTGGATTGCTTGTAGTTTCTCAGGATCCATCTCTAGTCCGGAACCGGACACAATGTACCCTAGAAACGGAATGGACTTGACTTCAAAGACGCATTTTTCTAATTTGCAATAGAGATGATTGACACGGAGACGGGACAGAACCTCTTTAACCCAAAAACGATGTTCCTTTAAATCGTTGGCAAAAATGAGGATATCGTCTAGATAGACCACGACATGACGGTATAGAATGTCTCTGAAGATCTCATTGACAAAATGCTGGAAGACAGCTGGAGCATTGCTCAATCCGAAGGGCATGACGAGGTACTCATAATGTCCGTCACGGGTGTTAAAGGCGGTCTTCCACTCGTCACCCTCACGGATCCGGATGAGATTGTATGCACCTCGCAAGTCCAGCTTTGTAAAGATGGTAGCTCCGCTAACTCTGTCAAAGAGCTCAGTAATCAGGGGTAAAGGATAACGGTTCTTGATGGTAATGTCGTTCAAACCTCTGTAGTCGATGCACGGCCGCAGACCACCATCTTTCTTTTTTACAAAAAAGAAGCCTGCGCCGGCTGGAGAAGAAGAAGGTCGAATGAACCCCTTTGCTAGGTTCTCTTTAATATATTCCTCCATAGAATGCGTCTCAGGCAGAGACAACGGATAAGTTCGGCCTCGAGGTGGAACCTTCCCTGGAACGAGATCAATCGGACAGTCCCATTCTCTATGAGGAGGAAGGATATCAGCAGAAGCTTTACTGAACACATCCGTGAAATCTTGATATGGAGGAGGTGGAACATCAGACGACCTGGGGGAGGAAGAACAGACAGGCAATACTTTAAACAAACATGTCTCAGCACAGGAGGAACCCCATGCCAGGATTTGCGTAGTCGTCCAATCAATTGTAGGATTGTGAAGACGGAGCCATGGAAGGCCCAGGACCACAGGATGTGTGGCTCTTGGAATCACTAAAAAAGAAATAAGTTCGGAATGAAGAACTCCCACTCTCAGACGAACTGGTAGAGTCCTTAAAGAAATAACTGCATCAAAAATTTAGCTGCCATCCACGGCAGTTAAAGAAATGGACGAAGGAAGTCTCTCGGTGGGTAGGGACCACCGTTTAACATAGGCTTCGGTAATAAAGTTCCCAGCTGCTCCGGAATCAAGGAGGGCAATGACGTTCCGATAACGTTGAGCAACTTGAAGCGAGACTGGGAGATTACAATCTTGAGGAGATGGAGAGGAGATCATTACTCCTAGCCGGCCCTCTCCTTGGCGAGCTAGGATTTGGAGTTTCCCGGACGTTTGGGACAGGCATTAATGGTGTGAGACGGAGCTGCACAATAGAGACAGAGAAACTCGGAGAGACGTCTTCGGCGCTCAGCAGGAGTTAAACGGGAACGGCCAAGTTGCATGGGCTCATCTTTAGATGGTGACAGTTGACGAGGAGGAGGAGCAGAAGATTTTGGAGCAGATGATCTTCCACGCTCAGTTGCTCTCTCTCTGAAACGTAAATCAACTTTCGTGCAGAGTGAGATTAGCTCATCTAACTTAGAAGGTAAGTCTCTGGTAGCTAACTCATCTTTAATACGCTCAGATAAGCCATGCCAGAATGCAGCATACAGGGCCTCGTCGTTCCATGCCAGTTCGATGCCAGGATCTGGAACTGTATCAGATATTGTCCTACAGTACGTGACCCCTGGCGTAAACGGAGAATCTCGGATGAAGCTGAGGTTACCCGGCCTGGCTCGTCGAAGATGCGCCTGAATGTTGACACGAAGGCAGTGTAGGAAGATAGCAGGGTGTCGGACCTCTCCCATAACGGTGATGCCCAATCAAGGGCTGAGCCACTGAGAAGAGAAATAATGTAGGCAATTTTTGTACGGTCACTGGGAAAATTGCCAGGTTGTAGCTCAAACTGAATCTCACACTGGTTGAGAAATCCCCTGCAGAATCTTGGAGATCCGTCAAATTTTGCTGGCGTTGGAAGATGAAGACGTGGAGCAGAAATGGGTAAGGTGGGTGGGGTTATAGCTGGAGTCACTGTGGTTGACGCACCAGACGCGCCTGATCCACGGAGAGTTGTCTGAATCCCATCCAGCCGAGTAGAGAGATCCTGGAGACAGCGGATGATGTGGCCCTGTGCAGCCTCCTGATGTTCTAGTCGGGCTGCCAGTTCTTGCATCGGCCTGGCCGCTTGATCCTGGTCTCCGGCTGGATTCATTAGGTCAGTGCTTACTGTCACAACTGAGGGCCTGAGCTGACGGGAGGCAGCCTCAGTTGTAGGGGCTGAGATGTACCGGAACCTGGGAGGTTGTATCAGACCCCTGGACATGTAAGTAACATGAATAATAACTGCCCGAAGGCGTGACCACGACAACTTGGATAAAAGTCAATGATGTTTATTATGACAACTCCGCAACACAGCAGCAGTAAAAGAAAAACGTAAAAGTCAGCAAAGAATAAATACAGTTCCTGGGTACTACAGGATGGCAGGAGCCACAGGGCACTGGTAGTGTGAGATAGTTCTTATGATCTTCTAGATGGAAAGTCCTTACCAGGCCCGACTGTAGCAATGGAGATAACCCAGGATTGTGCCAGCTGGTGTTCCAGGAAAAGCTGGGTTGCTGAAGATAAAACAGCTGCTGTGGATACTGGCTGGAACCAGACTGTTGTTAGCACGGAGTGGATACTGGCTGGAACCAGTTAAATAATAAATGAACTTGGGAGCGATGAAATATGAACTGAAATGTAGAACTTGAGAGCGGAGAAATAATAATACCGGTGGAGAGTGGTAAAGTGTAGAAAGGACACCGGCCCTTTAAGGGAAGCTGTACTCTGCTGGAAGCTGAGCTGGAAGCAGGTAATGTTGTAGCTGGAAACAGATGAATCCACAATGGATTGGAGAGTCAGGCTACACCGCAGGTGGAATGCTGGTGCGGGTCTCTATGGTGGAAGTCTTGAGACAGGAGCTGGAACCTGGAAGACAATCACAGGAGAGAGACAAACAGGAACTAGGTTTGACAACCAAAGCACTGACCCCTTCCTTGCTCAGGCACAGTGTATTTATACCTGCAGCAAGGAGGGGATTGGCTAGGCAATTATGCAGATTATCAATACTGAGAACAGATTGGTGGAAATGATCAGCTGACAGAATCCAAGATGGCTGCGCCCATGCAGACACTTGGAGGGAAGTTTGGTTTGTAATCCATGTGGTAATGAAAACAGTAATGGCGGCGCCGGCCACCGGAGACAGGAGGCGCCAGGCTGACAGATGCACATCCAACCACGCGGACACAGCGGAGGCCGCGGCTGACGTAATCGCCACTCAGACACTCTGCATGCAGAAGTTCAGGGACGGCGGCGGAGGCCGCGGGAGACGCCATGCCAGGTGTAATATGGCGTTTACTGTGACAGCGTCCCAGAGTGACAGGAGAGGATACAGGAATGTACACATCAGGATAACAGATGGGATCCGGTCCTGGAGCGCTGAGCCAGCCTTAGGAGGCATCTGATGGGTAAGAAATGGCGTCCAGATACCCGGATCGTGACAGGGCCCTTGTATCTACCAGGATCTGGCCCGACTGGCTTTGACGGCATGGCTCTTGAAGCTTCAGTTCTGAGGGCAAAAGGATTTTCTGAGGCAGTCATTCAAACTATGTTGAAAGCCTGTAAACCGGCTCCGGCTCGGATTTTATATAGGGTCTGGAATTCTTACTTCACCTGGTGTGAGGCTAAGAATTATGATGCATTCAAGATCAGTACTGCTGAACTTTTGGCTTTTCTGCTACAGGGCCTGGACTTAGGCCTTCGTCCGGCCTCCCTCAAGGTTCATATTTTTGCCTTGTTAGTATGGTTTCAGGGAAAAATTGTGGCTCTGCCCGACGTTCATACTTTCACTCAGGGCATTTTATGGATTCAACCTCTCTATGTCCTTCCTGTGGCTCCTTGGGACTTGTCGGTGTTTCTGGATGCCCTACAAGACTCTCCGTTTGAACCTCTTGAGTCTGTGGACCTTAAATGGCTTACACTTAAGGTCTTATTTTTGCTGGCTATTGCCTCTGCTAGAAGGGTTTCAGACTTGGGTACCTTCTCCTGTCGGTCACCCTTATTGATTTTTCACCGTGACAGTGCGGTTCTTAAAACTCGCCCTGGTTATCTGCCTAAGGTGGTGTCGTCTTTCCACCTTAACCAAGAGATTGTGGTTCCGGACTTTATCTCTCCTGGTTTGTCCTCCAAAGAACGGTCTTTGGATGTGGTACGGGCTCTCCGTATATATGTGAAGAGAACCGCCTCTCTTAGGAGATCTGATTCTCTCTTTGTCCTTTTTGGTTTTCAGTGAACGTGGCTGGCCTGCGAATAAGCAGACCTTGGCCAGATGGATTAGAATGGTGATTGCACAAGCTTATGTACAGGCTCCTTCTACTATCAATGCCCATTCAACTCGTTCTGTTGGACCTTCTTGGGCGGCCCGCCGTGGCGCGTCCCTAGAACAATTGTGCAAGGCGGCTACGTGGTCCTCAGTTAACATGTTCATCAGGTTCTATGCCTTTGATACTACCGCCTCCCAGGATGCTTCCTTTGGACGCCGGGTTCTTGTGCCCAATACAGTGCGTCCGATCCCACGAGGAACTGCTTTAGGACATCCCCGATGTTATTCCCTGTAGAATACCAGTGTACCCCGCTGCAGAAAACGAGATTTATGGTAAGACTTACCATTGTTAAATCTCTTTCTGCGAGGTACACTGGATTCCACAGGGCCACCCTGATGCACTTAGCTTCTTTGGGTTTGTATGGCATTAGCTGCTGGTACCTTCTCCTGTCGTGAGACTGTAGTTATCTGTGGCTACTAACTACTGTCATCTCTTTTACCTGCTACTGCATTGGACTGGTTAACAAAACTGAGCTCCAGTGCCTGGAGGAGGCGGTGCAGTGCATCCTGGGAACAGTCAACAGTCAAACCTTTAGCCTGTTGGTGCCTCGGATCAAGATCCAACTCTACAACCCGATGTTATTCCCTGTGGAATCCAGTGTACCTCGCAGAAAGAGATTTAACAATGGTAAGTCTTACCATAAATCTAATTTTTGCACGGCAATAAAAAATTCTTAAACAATCTTTTAATTTCTCTTACGTCCTAGAGGATGCTGGGGACTCCGTAAGGACCATGGGGTATAGACGGGCTCCGCAGAAGACATGGGCACTAAAAAGAACTTTAGAATGGGTGTGCACTGGCTCCTCCCTCTATGCCCCTCCTCCAGACCTCAGTTAGATCCTGTGCCCAGAGGAGACTGGGTGCATTACAGGGGAGCTCTCCTGAGTTTCTCTGAAAAAAGAATTTTGTTAGGTTTTTTATTTTCAGGGAGCACTGCTGGCAATAGGCTCCCTGCATCGTGGGACTGAGGAGAGAGAAGCAGACCTACTTAAGTGATAGGCTCTGCTTCTTAGGCTACTGGACACCATTAGCTCCAGAGGGTCGGAACGCAGGTCTCCCCTAGCCGTTCGTCCCGGAGCCGCGCCGCCGTCCTCCTCGCAGAGCCGGAAGATAGAAGCCGGGTGAGTATAAGAAGAAAGAAGACTTCAAAGGTGGCAGAAGACTTCAGTTCTTCTCTGAGGTAACGCGCAGCGGTAACGCTGCGCGCCATTGCTCCCACACACAACACACACTGCAGGCACGGATGGGTGCAGGGCGCAGGGGGGGGCGCCCTGGGCAGCAATAAACCTCTAGGACTGGCTAATATATTATATAGGCTGCGGAGGCAGTAGATATACAATCCCCCCGCCAGTGTTTGTAAATTTGAGCGGGACCGAAGCCCACCGCTGAGGGGGCGGAGCTTGGTACCACAGCACTAACCAGCGCCATTTTTTCCACAGTACACTGCAGAGACGCTGGCTCCCCGGACTCTCCCCTGCTGAACACAGTGACAGAGGGCAAAAAGAGGGGGGGGGGGGCACTTATAATTGGCGCAGTCAGTGTATATTGTCATATATATATATATAAAAGCGCTGTTTATCTGGGAATTGTTTCCAGTGTCAGTTGGCGCTGGGTGTGTGCTGGCATACTCTCTCTCTGTCTCTCCAAAGGGCCTTATTGGGGAACTGTCTCCAGATAAAAAATTTCCCTGAGTGTGTGGGGGTGTCGGTACGTGTGTGTCGGCATGTCTGAAGTGGAAGGCTCTTCTAGGGAGGAGGTGGAGCAGATGATTGTGGTGTCTCCGTCGGCAATGTCGACACCTGACTGGTTGGATATGTGGAATGTTTTAAATGCAAATGTGGCTTTATTACATAAGAGGTTGGACAAAGCAGAGTCCAAAGATAAAGCAGGGAGTCAATCCATGGCTTTAACTGTGTCACAGGGCCCTTCGGGGTCTCAGAAACGCCCACTGTCCCAAGTAGCAGACACTGATACCGACACAGAGTCTGACTCCAGTGTCGACTACGATGATGCGAGGTTACATCCAAGGGTGGCCAAAAGTATTCATTATATGATTATTGCAATTAAAGATATTTTGCATATCACAGATGACCCCTCTGTCCCTGACACGAGGGTACACATGTTTAAAGAAAAGAAACCTGAGGTAACTTTCCCCCCATCTCATGAGCTGAATGAGTTATTTGAAAAAGCTTGGGAAACTCCAGACAAGAACAGCTTCTTCCCCAGAAAGGGAGGTAGTTTTAGCTGCAATTCAAAAACTGTGTCATCAACAAGTGGTTGTCAAGGTTCCCCTACTTCAACAGGGGAAGGGGTACTATTCAACCCTGTTTGTGGTCCCGAAACCGGATGTCTCGGTCAGATCCATTCTGAATTTAAAATCCCTAAACCTGTACTTGAAACGGTTCAAATTCAAGATGGAATCGCTCAGGGTGGTTATCGCCAGCCTGGAAGGGGGGGGGGGGGGATTTTATGGTATCGCTAGACATAAAGGATGCATACCTTCATGTCCCCGTATATCCGCCTCATCAGGCGTACCTGAGATTCGCTGTACAGGACTGTCATTACCAGTTTCAGACGTTGCCGTTTGGGCTTTCCACGGCCCGAGGATTTTCACCAAGGTAATGGCGGAAATGATGGTGCTCCTGCGCAAGCAGGGAGTCACAATTATCCCGTACTTGGACGATCTCCTGATAAAAGCGAGATCGAGAGAACAATTGCTGAAAAGCGTGTCGCTCTCCCTAAGCGTGCTGCAGCAACACGGCTGGATTCTCAATCTACCAAAGTCACAGTTGGTTCCAACGACCCGGTTGACTTTCTTGGGCATGATTCTAGACACGGAACAAAAGAGGGTTTTTCTCCTGGTGGAAAAAGCCCAGGAACTCCAGAACTTGGTCAGGGACCTTTTGAAACCGAAAAGTGTGTCGGTCCATCACTGCACGCGAGTTCTGGGGAAAATGGTGGCGTCTTACGAGGCCATTCCCTTCGGCAGGTTCCATGCGAGGACTTTTCAGTGGGACCTTCTGGACAAGTGGTCCGGGTCCCATCTAGGGCCAGGGTGTCTCTCCTGTGGTGGCTGCAGAGTGCTCACCTTCTAGAGGGTCACAGGTTCGGCATTCAGGACTGGGTTCTGGTGACCACGGACGCGAGCCTCCGAGGATGGGGAGCAGTCACACAAGGAAGAAACTTCCAGGGACTATGGTCAAGCCAGGAGGCTTGTCTACACATCAACGTACTGGAATTGAGGGCCATATACAACGGTCTGCGTCAGGCGGAGAATCTTCTTCGCGACCTACCGGTTCTGATTCAGTCAGACAACGTCACAGCCGTGGCTCATGTAAACCGCCAAGGTGAACAAGAAGCAGAGTGGCAATGGCGGAAGCCACCAGGATTCTTCACTGGGCGGAAAATCATGTAAGCGCTTTGACAGTAGTCTTCATTCCGGGAGTGGACAACTGGGAAGCAGATTTCCTCAGCAGACACGATCTCCATCCAGGGGAGTGGGAACTTCATCTAGAAGTCTTTGCAGAGATAACAAGTCTGTGGGGGCTTCCGCAAATAGACATGATGGCATCACGTCTCAACAAGAAGCTGCGGAGGTATTGTGCCAGATCAAGGGACCCTCAGGCAGTAGCAGTGGACGCCCTGGTGACACCGTGGGTGTTTCAGTCGGTCTATGTGTTCCCTCCTCTTCCACTCATCTCAAAGATATTGAGAATCATAAGAAGAAAAAGAGTGTAGACAATACTCATTGTTCCAGATTGGCCTCGAAGGGCCTGGTATTCGGATCTTCAGGAAATGCTCACAGAAGATCCGTGGCCTCTTCCTCTCAGAGAGGACCTGTTGCAACAGGGGCCCTGTCTGTTCCAAGACTTACCGTGGCTGCGTTTGACGGCATGGTGGTTGAACGCCGAATCCTAGCTGGGAAGGGCATTCCGGAAGAAGTCATCCCTACTCTGATAAGGGCTAGGAAGGAGGTGACAGCGAAGCATTATCACCGTATCTGGAGGAAGTACGTATCTTGGTGTGAAACCAAGAATGCTCCTGCGGAAGTTTTCCATCTGGGCCGTTTTCTCCACTTTCTGCAGACAGGAGTGGATATAGGCCTAAAATTAGGCTCCATTAAGGTTCAGATTTTGGCCCTATCAATTTTCTTTCAGAAGGAATTGGCTTCTCTCCCAGAAGTCCAGACTTTTGTAAAGGGAATGCTGCACATACAGCCTCATTTTGTGCCTCCAGTGGCACCATGGGACCTTAACATGGTGTTACAGTTCCTGAAATCTCACTGGTTTGAGCCACTTCAAACGGTGGAATTAAAATTTCTCACTTGGAAGGTGGTCATGTTGTTGGCCTTGGCATCTGCAAGGTGGGTGTCTGAGTTGGCGGCTTTGTCTCACAAAAGCCCCTATCTGATTTGTCATGTGGATAGAGCAGAATTGCGGACTCGTCCTCAATTTTTGCCTAAGGTGGTTTCATCCTTTCATATGAACCAACCTATTGTGGTGCCTGTGGCTACGGGGGACTTGGAGGATTCCAAGTCCCTTGATGTAGTCAGGGCCTTGAAAATGTATGTAGCCAGGACAGCTCAGGTTAGGAAAACATAGGCACTGTTTGTCCTGTATGCAGCCATCAAGGTTGGCGCTCCTGCTTCTAAGCAGACTATTGCTCGCTGGATCTGTAACACGATTCAGCAGGCTCATTCTACGGCTGGATTGCCGTTACCAAATTCAGTAAAGGCCCATTCCACTAGGAAGGTGGGCTCTTCTTGGGCAGCTGCCCGAGGCGTCTCGGCATTACAGCTTTGCCGAGCGGCTACTTGGTCGGGTTCAAACATTTTTGCGAAATTCTACAAGTTTGATACCCTGGCTGATGAGGACCTACTGTTTGCTCAATCGGTGCTGCAGAGTCATCCGCACTCTCCCGCCCGGTCTGGAGCTTTGGTATAATCCCCATGGTCCTTACGGTGTCCCCAGCATCCTCTAGGACGTAAGAGAAAATAAGATTTTAAACCTACCGGTAAATCTTTTTCTCCTAGTCCGTAGAGGATGCTGGGCGCCCGTCCCAGTGCGGACTAAATTCTGCAAGACTTGTATATAGTTATTGCTTACATAAGGGTTATGTTACACTTTTGATCAGTCTCTGACTGATGCTGTTTGTTTCATACTGTTGACTGGTTCGTATATTCCAGGTTATACGGTGTGTATGGTGTGGGCTGGTATGAATCTTGCCCTTGGATTAACAAAATCCTTTCCTCGTACTGTCCGTCTCCTCTGGGAACAGTTTCTTTAACTGAGGTCTGGAGGAGGGGCATAGAGGGAGGAGCCAGTGCACACCCATTCTAAAGTTCTTTTTAGTGCCCATGTCTCCTGCGGAGCCCGTCTATACCCCATGGTCCTTACAGAGTCCCCTGCATCCTCTACGGACTAGGAGAAAAAGATTTACCGGTAGGTTTAAAATCTTATTTTTATCTCTGCAAAGATTATGCAGAAATACAGAGATCAAATAATGTGTGTGTAATTACAATTGGAAATTAAAAAACAGTTAATTCCTTGAACTGGAAAAAGTACATTACAGCCCAGGACATAGATATACTGTAACAAGCATAAACAATTGTAATTGTAATTCCTTGCAGGTGGTGTAAATAGAGCTCAACCCTCGGTGTTCCCGTGAAATATACATAAACAGAAAAAACATCTGCTGGGATTTTGTATATTTTATTTGGAGGGGGAAGAGGGACAGGGAAAGGGGTTGTGAAGGCAAGTACTTGTTTTTGCATAGAAAAAAAGCTGGACAGACTGTATTATGGGGGTCATTCCGAGTTGTTCGCTCGTTATTTTTTTCTCGCAACGGAGCGATTAGTCGCTAATGCGCATGCGCAATGTCCGCAGTGCGACTGCGCCAAGTAAATTTGCTATGCAGTTAGGTTTTTTACTCACGGCATTACAAGGTTTTTTCTTCGTTCTGGTGATCGTAATGTGATTGACAGGAAGTGGGTGTTTCTGGGCGGAAACTGGCCGTTTTATGGGTGTGTGTGAAAAAATGCTACCGTTTCTGGGAAAAACGCGGGAGTGGCTGGAGAAACAGAGGAGTGTCTGGGCGAACGCTGGGTGTGTTTGTGACGTCAAACCAGGAACGACAAGCACTGAACTGATCGCAGATGCCGAGTAAGTGTGGAGCTACTCAGAAACTGCTAAGAAGTGTCTATTCGCAATTCTGCTAATCTTTCGTTCGCAATTTTGATAAGCTAAGATTCACTCCCAGTAGGCGGCGGCTTAGCGTGTGCAAAGCTGCTAAAAGCAGCTTGCGAGCGAACAACTCGGATGACCCCCAATGTGTACAGAGAGCTAAGATACGCAATGCAAATATTAAGCATTTTCTGGTTGGGGAGAGTTGTAATATCAGATCGCAGTTTCCGGGGTGGCGGTGCTACCAGCAGCAGTTTGTTCTATCTTCCACTCAGCATGTAGGACCTGGAGCAGTAATTTCTGCGAATTACTCCTTTACTGCCAGGGCCGGATTAAAGGAAGGGCGACAGGGGCGGCCGTCCCGGGGCCCCCACACATTAGGGGCCCCACACACTATCCCGGCGAGTCGAACGCAGGCAGCACTATTAAAGTCAGGGCACAGCATATAGCTGTGTCTC
Organism: Pseudophryne corroboree; assembly: GCF_028390025.1. Taxonomy (NCBI): domain Eukaryota; kingdom Metazoa; phylum Chordata; class Amphibia; order Anura; family Myobatrachidae; genus Pseudophryne; species Pseudophryne corroboree. The sequence continues at coordinate 978,851,760 of NC_086445.1, forward strand.
CGTTCTCCCCCACCTATTCCGCAGCGTAAGCAGGGAGGAGAGGAAACGGTATCATGCGGTTGCCCGGCAATGGCCCCACTCGGCATTCTGGGATACACCGAGTCTCCAGGCCAGGCTGCAACCTCTTCTCCCTGTGCTGCCCTCTCCCTGCAGCCGCGCAACACAGAAACATGGTGGCCGCCGTGACAGCTCGGTGTCCCAGCACAGGCTGAGGACAATTGGGCACCTGCAGCCTGCCATCTGCTCCAGCAAGTGCAAGGCCCCAGCAGCTCCCTCCGTCCCTAAGAAGTGGTAGCAGGTGAGCAGGTGGGTGGGCTTGTGTCCCTCACATCTGCAGGGATTCTTGGCAGCAGCCTAAAATATATATATATATATATTAGAGATGAGCGGGTTCGGTTCTCTGAGAACCGAACCCTACTTCACGTGTCAAACACGGGTCCGAGCCCGGCTCGGTTGTTCCCGCCTGACTCAGAAAACCCAAACGAGGCAAAACTTCATCATCCCACTGTCGGATTCTCACGAGATTCGGATTCCATATTAAGAGCCGCGCGTCGCCGCCATTTTCACTCGTGCATTGTAGAGAGTACAGAGAGGACGTGGCTACATTCTCTCAGTGTCAAATCTCAGTATCAGTGCTCAGTATCAGTGCTTATTGCTGCTCAGTAATACTAGTACAGTGTCTCTATTGTGCTGCATCTTGCTGCTGTAGGCGGCTGTGGTAGTAGTGTCCTGTGACACTGTATCGTTCATCATCATTCCAGTCACAGTGGTATCTGGGGGGTGACAATTCCAGAGTGCTTTTGTGCTGCTCAGTAATACTAGTACAGTGTCTTGTGCTGCATCGTGGTGCTCAGTGTCAGTTCTCCGTAGTATCATCAGTGCTCAGTATCATCAGTGCTCAGTATCACTGCTCATTGTCTTGTGGTGCTCAGTAATACTACATTACTAATACTAGTACAGTGTCTTGTGCTAATCGTGCTGCTCAGTGTCAGTTCTCCGTAGTATCATCAGTGCTCAGTATCATCAGTTCTCAGTATCATCAGTGCACAGTATCATCAGTGCTCAGTATCACTGCTCATTTTCTTGTGGTGCTCAGTAATACTACATTACTAATACTAGTACAGTGTCTTGTGCTAATCGTGCTGCTCAGTGTCAGTTCTCTGTAGTATCATCAGTGCTCAGTATCATCAGTTCTCAGTATCATCAGTGCACAGTATCATCAGTGCTCAGTATCACTGCTCATTGTCTTGTGGTGCTCAGTAATGCTACATTAGTAATACTAGTACAGTGTCTTGTGCTAATCGTGCTGCTCAGTGTCAGTTCTCCGTAGTATCATCAGTGCTCAGTATCATCAGTGCTCAGTATCACTGCTCATTGTCTTGTGGTGCTCAATAATACTACATTAGTAATACTAGTACAGTGTCTTGTGCTAATCGTGCTGCTCAGTGTCAGTTCTCCGTAGTATCATCAGTGCTCAGTATCATCAGTGCTCAGTATCACTGCTCATTGTCTTGTGGTGCTCAATAATACTACAGTAGTAATACTAGTAGTGTCTTGTGCTAATCGTGCTGCTCAGTGTCAGTTCTCCATAGTATCATCAGTGCTCAGTATCATCAGTGCTCAGTATTATCAGTGCTCAGTATCACTGCTCATTGTATTGTGGTGCTCTGTAATACTACATTAGTAATACTAGTACAGTGTCTTGTGCTAATCGTGCTGCTCAGTGTCAGTTCTCCGTAGTATCATCTAGTGATGTGCGCCGGAAATTTTTCGGGTTTTGTGTTTTGGTTTTGAATTCGGTTCCGCAGTCGTGTTTTGGATTCGGACGCGTTTTGGCAAAACCTCCCTGAAATTTTTTTGTCGGATTCGGGTGTGTTTTGGATTCGGGTGTTTTTTTACAAAAAACCCTCAAAAACAGTTTAAATCATAGAATTTGGGGGTCATTTTGATCCCATAGTATTATTAACCTCAATAACCATAATTTCCACTCATTTCCAGTCTATTCTGAACACCTCACACCTCACAATATTATTTTTAGTCCTAAAATTTGCACCGAGGTCGCTGGATGACTAAGCTAAGCGACCCAAGTGGCCTACACAAACACCTGGCCCATCTAGGAGTGGCACTGCAGTGTCAGACAGGATGGCAGATTAAAAAAATAGTCCCCAAACAGCACATGATGCAAAGAAAAATGAAAGAAAAAAGAGGTGCAAGATGGAATTGTCCTTGGGCCCTCCCACCCACCCTTATGTTGTATAAACAGGACATGCACACTTTAACAAACCCATCATTTCAGCGACAGGGTCTGCCACACAACTGTGACTGAAATGACTGGTTGGTTTGGGCCCCCACCAAAAAAGAAGCAATCAATCTCTCCTTGCACAAACTGGCTCTACAGAGGCAAGATGTCCAGCTCCTCCTCATCGTCCGATTCCTCACCCCTTTCACTGTGTACATCCCCCTCCTCACAGATTATTAATTCGTCCCCACTGGAATCCACCATCTCAGGTCCCTGTGTACTTTCTGGAGGCAATTGCTGCTGGTGAATGTCTCCACAGAGGAATTGATTATAATTCATTTTGATGAACATCATCTTCTCCACATTTTCTGGAAGTAACCTCGTACGCCGATTGCTGACAAGGTGAGCGGCTGCACTAAACACTCTTTCGGAGTACACACTGGAGGTGGGGCAACTTAGGTAAAATAAAGCCAGTTTGTGCAAGGGCCTCCAAATTGCCTCTTTTTCCTGCCAGTATACGTACGGAATGTCTGACGTGCCTACTTCGATGCTCTCACTCATATAATCCTCCACCATCCTTTCAATGGTGACAGAATTATATGCAGTGACAGCAGACGACATGTCAGTAATCGTTGGCAGGTCCTTCAGTCTGGACCAGATGTCAGCACTTGCTCCTGACTGCCCTGCATCACCGCCAGCGGGTGGGCTCAGAATTCTTAGCCTTTTCCTCGCAGCCCCAGTTGCGGGAGAATGTGAAGGAGGAGCTGTTGATGGGTCACGTTCCGCTTGACTTGACAATTTTCTCACCAGCAGGTCTTTGAACCTCTGCAGACTTGTGTCTGCCGGAAAGAGAGATACAACTTAGGTTTTAAATCTAGGATTGAGCACGGTGGCCAAAATGTAGTGCTCTGACTTCAACAGATTGACCACCCGTGAATCCTGGTTAAGCGAATGAAGGGCTCCATCCACAAGTGCCACATGCCTAGCGGAATCGCTCTGTTTTAGCTCCTCCTTCAATCTCTCCAGCTTCTTCTGCAAAAGCCTGATGAGGGGAATGACCTGACTCAGGCTGGCAGTGTCTGAACTGACTTCACGTGTGGCAAGTTCAAAGGGTTGCAGAACCTTGCACAACGTTGAAATCATTCTCCACTGCGCTTGAGTCAGGTGCATTCCCCTTCCTTTGCCTATATCGTAGGTAGCTGTATAGGCTTGAATGGCCTTTTGCTGCTCCTCCATCCTCTGAAGCATATAGAGGGTTGAATTCCACCTCGTTACCACCTCTTGCTTCAGATGATGGCAGGGCAGGTTCAGGAGTGTTTGCTGGCGCTCCAGTCTTCGGCACGCGGTGGCTTAATGCCGAAAGTGGCCCGCAATTTTTCGGGCCACCGACAGCAACTCCTGCACGCTCCTGTCGTTTTTCAAAAACGTATGCACCACCAAATTAATTGTATGTGCAAAACATGGGACGTGCTGGAATTGGCCCACATGTAATGCATGCACAATATTGGTGGCATTGTCCGATATCACAAATCCCCAGGAGAGTTCAAATGGGGTAAGCCAATCTGCGATGATGTTACTCAGTTTCCGTAAGAGGTTGTCAGCTGTGTGCCTCTTATGGAAAGCGGTGATACAAAGCGTAAAGGACTGTTGGACAGTCAATTGCTTACTGGAAGTAGTACAAGTGGTCTTCCGACTTCCCCTCTGGGATGACGATCGACTCCCAGCAGCAACAACAGCAGCGCCAGCAGCCAGTAGGCGTTACACTCAAGGATCCATTGGAGGAATCCCAGTTAGGAGAGGACTCATCAGACTTGCCAGTGACATGGCCTGCAGGACTATTGGCGTTCCTGTCTAAGGAGGAAATTGACATTGAGGGAGTTGGTGGTGTGGTTTGCAGGAGCTTGGGTACAAGAGGAAGAAGGGATTTAGTTGTCAGTGGAATGCTTCCACTGTCACCCAAAGTTTTTGAACCTGTTAATTACTTCTGATGAATGCGCTCCAGGTGACGTATAAGGGAGGATGTTCCTGGGTGGTTAACATCCTTACCCCTACTTATTACGGCTTGACAAAGGCAACACACGGCTTGACACCTGTTGTCCGCATTTCTGTTGAAATAATTCCACACCGAAGAGGTGATTTTTTTTTTGTATTTTGACCAGGCATGTCAATGGCCTTATTCATCCCAAGGACAACAGGTGTCTCCCCGGGTGCCTGACTTAAACAAACCACCTCACCATCAGAATCCTCCTCGTCAATTTCCTCCTCAGCGCCAGCAACACCCATATCCTCATCCTGGTGTACTTCAACAGTGACATCTTCAATTTGAATATCAGGAACTGTACTGTGGGTGCTCCTTCCAGCACTTGCAGGGGGCAAGTGCTGGAAGGAGCACCCACTCTCCCATAATGTGTAAAAAGGGGGACTGCATGTCATAATCTATAAAAAAGGGGGACTGCATGTCATAATCTATAAAAAAAAAGAGGGACTGCCTGTCATAATCTATAAAAAAGGGGGACTGCCTACCATAATGTGTATAAATAGGGAACTGCCAGCCATAACGTGTAAAAAAAAAGGGGGACTGCCAGCCATAATGTGTAAAAAAGGGGGACTGCCTGCCATAATGTGTAAAAAAGGGGACTGCCTGCCATAATGTGCACAAAAGGGGGGTTCGGTTGCTGTAATGTGTAAAAAGGAGACTGCTTGCTTAATGTGTAAAAAAAAGGGGGACTCTGCTGCGATAATGTGTAAAAAAGGGGGACTGCTGTCATGTGTAAAAGGGAGGTCTGTGGCCATGTCCCTTCCCCATGAAGCCATGCTCCTATATTTTTTAGCGCAGCTATGGCACGCACTGGCCCTGATTTGTATATGTGTGTGTGTGGGGGGGGGGGCGGGCGATGCTATTTCTTGCACACAGCGCTAAAATGTCTAGTTACGGCACTGCTGAGTCTAGTTACGGTGACACTGCAGCCGGTGACTGCTCAGCTGCCGTGGAGGAGAATGCCGTGGACGACCACTGACTGCCGACCCCCTCTCACCCGCTGTACCCACAGCCTTCACAACATCTACCACCCACCCGCGGCACACGCCCCGTACCCTCCCACCCGCGGCACCCACACCTGCAGCACCCCCCACCCGCGGCACTCCCCCACCCATGGCACCCACATCTGCAGCACCCCCCGCCCCTCCCCCACCCGCGGCACTCCCGCCCCCTCCCGCACCCATAGCACCCACATCTGCAGCACCCCCCACCCCTCCCCCACCCGCGGCACTACCGCCCCCTCCCCCACCCATAGCAGCCACATCTGCAGCACCCCCCCACCCCTCTCCCACCCATGGCACTCCCACCCCTCCCCCACCCATAGCACCCATATCTGCAGCACCCCCCACCCCTCCCCCACCCACGGCACTCCTGCCCCTCCCCCACCAGCAGCAGATGCCCCTCCCCCACCAGCAGCATTCCCGCCCCTCCCCCACCCACCGCACACGCCCCTCCCCCATCCTCCACATCCGCCGCACACGCCCCTTCCCCACCCATAGCACCCACACCCGCAGCACCCACCACCCCTCCCCGACCCGCTGCACCCCCGCACCCCCATACCCACCTCTCCACCCCGCTTCACCCCTGCATCCTCCACTCCACCCGCTGCACCAACAGCATCCACCACATCTGCCCCCCAACTGCTGCACATGCCCCCCCTCCCACCCACAGCATCCACCACACCCCCATCCCACCCGCGGCACTCCCGCTTCCTCCCCCACCCATAGCACCCACACCCACAGCACCACCTGCCCCCTCCCCTGCGCACAGCGCATCCGGACCCCACCACACCCCCGCAGCCGCCACTCCCCCAACCACAGCACCTCCAGCCCCCTCCCCCACCCACATCATCTATAGACACCTTCCCCCATTCGTGGACCTACCACACCTCCCCCACCCGCAGCACCTCTGGACCACCTCCCACAGCACCTCCGGACCCCATCCATGGCTCCCCTGCAGCCACCCCTCCACCCGCAGCACTTCTAGAACCTATCACCCAACCTCACCCCCCCCTGCATCCCCACCTCCCCAAACACCTCCCCACTACATCGCCCCTCCCCCATGCACCCACCCCTCCCCCACCAACAGCATCTACACTCCCCTTCCGCACCCGCACCTCCCCCACCCGCAGCACCTCTAGACCCCCTCCCCCATCCACGCCCCCTCCACACCTACCCCTCCCCCACCCACAGCACCTCTGAACCCTTTCTGCCATCCGTGCCACTGCACCCACCCCACCACCACCCGCAACACCTCTGGACCCCCTCCCGCACCCACCCCTCCACCACACGTAGCACCTCGGACACCATCCGGACACAATCTATGGATAGACCTTAAAAGAGCAGTGCGTCACAGACAGCCCAGGAATCTCAAAGAACTGGAAGACTTTTGTAAGGAAGAATGGGCGAAGATACCTCAAACAAGAATTGAAAGACTCTTGGCTGGCTACAAAAAGCGTTTACAAGCTGTGATACTTGCCAAAGGGGGCAGTGCAAGGTATTAACTCTGCAGGGTGCCCAAACTTTTGCAGATGCCATTTTTTGTTTTCTGTTCTTTTGAAAGTGTAAATGATGGAAATAAAATCAAACTTTTTTTGACATGTTATAAGAATGTCTAATCTGTAATTTGATGCCTTTTGGAGATATTTCCAACTTTCATTGGCTTCTTTTTGAACATTAAAATGAATTTTTGCCTGGGGTGCCCAAACTTTCAATCCCCACTGTAGCGGATAGAGAGGGTGATATCATGGAGGGTAATGTATGGACGCTGAATCAATGTAAAATGTGACAGTGCTGTGCACTGCAGTGGGTGTGCAGTCTGGGCCGGTGCTAGAGTGCTCGGCGCCCCCCTGCAAACTATAAATTTGCACCCTCGCATACTTTACAAATGCACAGCGCACATAATGACCCCTGTAGTAGAGACACTTACACATGTAATGCCCCCTGTACCAGAGACGCTAACACATGTAATGCCCCCTGAACCAGTGACGCTTACACATGTCACGCCCCCCAGTACAAGTGGCGCTTACACAAGTAACACCCCTTGTAGCAGTGACAATTACACACGTAATGCCCCCTGTAGCAGTGACGTTTACACACTTAACGCCCTCTGTACCTGTGCCACTTAGACACGTAAGGCCCCCTGTACCAGTGATGCTAACACACGTAACGCCCCCTGTACCAGTGACACTTATACACGTAATGCCCCCCTGTACCAGTGATGCTTACACACGTAATGCCCCCTCTCCCAGTACCGTTTACACACATACATTACACACATACACAGTCACACATATATACAGTATACACAGACACTGTATATATACACACACACTCACTCTCTTTCCAGACACTTATCTAATGAAGTCTGGCTGGCCGAAGCTGTAGCAGATCATCCTCCTGCTGCAGCATGGTCCCATGTAGCTCCGCCCCTTACTCCCATCTAGCTTCGCCCACTTTGGCTCCCTCCCGGCCACTGAATGTCACACAGGGGAGGGGGGAGAGGAGGTTTTGTGCTGCCGGCGCCGAGGGGGAGAGGAGGCTTTGTGCTTCCAGCGCCGCTGCATGTGTGTAGTGTCACTGACACTGCACAGCACTCTCACCTTTTACATTGATTCAGCGAGTCACACAGTTCTGTCAGCCAGTCACTATTGTTAGCACCAGTGTCCCAACGCGCCACATTACAGGGAAGTAGACGCACTACATAAACTACAGCTCCCAGCAGCCCTTAGCACCGAAGCATTCCAGCCCTTAGGGCTGCTGGGAGCTGTAGTTTATTGCGTACATCTTCTTCCCTGTAATGCAGTGCATTGGGACACCGGCGCGAACAATAGTGACTGGCTGCTGTGCGAGTCTCTGGGAGAGCCACTGCCAAAGGGAGGACAGCAGCTTAGCTGCTGACAGGAGGAGAAGCAGGAGAAACATTACCCTCCCCTCCCCCACTCGCAGGCCCCATCCGCGACACCCCCACACATCCCCTCCAGCGCCCGCGATAGCTCCGGACCCCCTCCTCCACCCGCAGCGATCCCCGCACCCGTACCTCCCGCCACACCACCGCATCCACCCCTCTCCCACCCGGGGCAACCCCGCAACTGCTCCTCCCCCACCCGCAGCGCCTCCGGACCACCACCCGCGGCACCCATGCACCCTCCCCCACCTGCGGCACCACCGCAACCGCCCCTCACGTCGCACCCCAGGATCCCATCCGCCTCTTTCCCGCACCCCCTACTCCCGCAACCAAAGCACCTACTAGGTAATTCACCAGGCCCTGCATGCGCTGTTCACGCCGTTGCAAGGGGCTTCCACCCCTTAACCATTGCACGCCCTTTGTACGTGCAATATTTAACCACTCACACAATTATGATTGTAGGTAATACTCCATATAACAAAAATGTTGCACGCCACAAGGGTGTGCAATGGTTAATGGGGCGTAGCCCCTTACGACGATGTGAAGAGCACCCGTAGGGAGCGATGAATCACCTAGTATTATATATATATATATATACACTCCAACTGGCGGCACTCACAAGACTTGGTATTGTAGAATAAACAGACGTACTGCGTCTCAGTGTTCAACGTTTCAGTCGAAGGACTTTTATCAAGAACATGTGAAAAGTGATAAAACATACCTTAAATAGTGTGCTCCATACGGTGCCCCCGTTTGCGCTTCCAGGCGCCGTCTGTCCCAGCCGGATGACGTCACATGGCGCACTCCCGTGTTCCGTCCTCGCGTCCCCGGACACGCGATACTCGAATAACGAGATCACGTCACGTTACCCGCCGACGGGTGGAACGCAGCGCCTGTTCCGCTCTCCGGATGTCAAAGGCGCTCCGTGCGGTTACTAAGGGGAACTGTCAACAGAGCAAAAAATTTACAAACCAAACAATAATAAACGTGAAAATGCAAAACAAGATCAGTACAAGTACAATGCAATACGGATGTACATCATATATATGAACTGAGCTATTAGTGATATATAGCGTTAAGACCACATACTGTGGATAAATGCACTAAAAAGCAATGCTAGTGAGGCAGAATGCCGATAAGTGTGCTGTGTATGGCAAAAAAATATAATGAAAAAATATAATAAAAAATATTTAAAAAGGTGGTGCTGAGCACTACCTGGTGCAGTGTAATTATGCTAATGTCTAATAGGATGATAAAAGGATAATACTGTATCAAGGAATTCAATACCTAAAAATCTAATACGATGTGCTGCTGTTTCTGCCAAAAACATCTGAAGCAGCATATCCACAAATGCAACATCTATAATAGTAACAAATTGTAATCTGTGCGGAAGAAAGGAACTATTAGATCCACTCAGGGCTTGGATTTATTTTCCCTATAGAGATGAATCAATAATGCAGAAACATAATTATACAACAGGATCAACACAGAAATTAAAAGATCCCGCCAGAATGCAGTATTATCAGCCTTGAGCGGCCTCTTCTTATAATTATAATTGTAATTGATAGGGGCCCCCACAAGTTTGTTGCCCAGGGGTCCCAAAGGACCTTAATCTGGCCCTGTTTACTGCACATATGAAGGGAGATGGGGTGGGAGGGAGAACACTAAACTGTAGTAGGGGGCATTGGGCTAAATGAAGGGGCCCAGTACATGACTTTCAGGGTGGTAGGTACTATGCTGTTCATGACTGAGTGTATAATATGCTGAGCATGGCTGTATATAATGTGCTGGGTATGGCTGGATGTAATATGCTGAGCATGGCTGTGTATAATGTGCAGGGTGTTGTTGTGTATAATATGCTGGGTATGGCTGTGTATAACGTGCAGGGTGTTGTTGTGTATAATATGCTGGGTATGGCTGTGTATAATGTGCTGGGTATGGCTGTGTATAATATGCTGGGTATGGCTGTGTATAATATGATGAGCATGGCTGTATATAATGTGCTGTGTTTGGCTGTGTATCATAAGCTGAGCATGGCTGTGTATAATATGCTGGGTATGGCTGTGTATAACGTGCTGGGTATGGCTGTGTATAATATGCTGGGTATGGCTGTGTATAATATGATGAGCATGGCTGTGTATAATGTGCTGTGTTTGGCTGTGTATAATATGCTGGGTATGGCTGTGTATAATATGCTGGGTATGGCTGTGTATAATATGCTGGGTATGGCTGTGTATAATATGCTGGGTATGGCTGTGTATAATATGCTGGGTATGGCTGTGTATAATATGCTGGGTATGGCTGTGTATAATATGATGAGCATGGCTGTGTATAATGTGCTGTGTATGGCTGTGTATCATAAGCTGAGCATGGCTGTGTATAATATGCTGTGTATGGCAGTGTATAATGTGCTGTGTATGGCTGTGTATAATGTGCTGTGTATGGCTGTGTATCATAAACTGAGCATGGCTGTGTATAATATGCTGGGTGTGGCTGTGTATAATATGCTGGGTGTGGCTGTGTATAATGTGCTGGGTATGGCTGTATATAATGTGCTGTGTATGGCTGGATGTAATATGCTGAGCATGGCTGTGTATAATGTGCATTGTGTTGTTGTGTATAATATGCTAGGTATGGCTGTGTATAATGTGCTGGATGTGGCTGTGTATAATGTGCTGTGTATGGCTGTATAATATGCTGGGTATGGCTGTGTATAATATGCTGGGTGTGGCTGTGTATAATATGCTGGGTGTGGCTTTGTATAATGTGCTGGGTATGGCTGTGTATAATATGCTGTGTATGGCTGTGTATAATATACTGGGTGTGGCTGTGTATAATATGCTGGGTGTGGCTGTGTATGCTGGGTGTGGCTGTGTATAATATGCTGGGTGTGGCTGTGTATAATATGCTGGGTGTGGCTTTGTATAATGTGCTAGGTATGGCTGTGTATAATATGCTGTGTATGGCTGTGTATAATATACTGGGTGTGGCTATGTATAATATGCTGGGTGTAGCTGTGTATAATATACTGGGTGTGGCTATGTATAATATGCTGGGTGTAGCTGTGTATAATGTGCTGTGTATGCATACCTCCCAACATGACCATCTCCAGGAGGGCCACAATGCTCTGCTCCTTTTAATGTATGATTGCTATCACCTGTGCTGAAACACCTTTCTTATCCATTAACCTGTTCAAAACAGGTGATTGCAATCATATATCAAGAGAAAAGTCTAGAAGCAGAACATTCTGTCCCTCCTGGGGAGGGTCATGTTGGGAGGTATGTGTATGGCTGTGTATAATGTGCTGTGTATGGCTGTGTATAATGTGCTGGGTGTGGCTGTTTATAATGTGCTGGATGTGGCTGTGTATAATGTGCTGTGTATGGCTGTGTATAATATGCTGTGTATGGCTGTGTATAATGTGCTGTGTATGGCTGTGTATAATGTGCTGTGTATGGCTGTGTATAATGTGCTGGGTGTGGCTGTGTATAATGTGCTGGATGTGGCTGTGTATAATGTGCTGTGAATGGCTGTGTATTATGGGGGTCATTCCGAGTTGATCGCTCGCAAGCTGCTTTTAGCAGCTTTGCACACGCTAAGCCGCCGCCTACTGGGAGTGAATCTTAGCTTATCAAAATTGCGAACGAAAGATTCGCAATATTGCGAAAAGACTTCTCTGTGTAGTTTCTGAGTAGCTCGAGACTTACTCTGCCAGTGCGATCAGTTCAGTGCTTGTCGTTCCTGGTTTGACGTCACAAACACACCCAGCGTTCGCCCAGACACTCCTCCGTTTCTCCAGCCACTCCCGCGTTTTTCCCAGAAACGGTAGCATTTTTTCACACACTCCCATAAAACGGCCAGTTTCCGCCCAGAAACACCCACTTCCTGTCAATCACATTACGAACACCAGAACGAAGAAAAAACCTTGTAATGCAGTGAGTAAAATTCCTAACTGCATAGCAAATTTACTTGGCGCAGTCGCACTGCGGACATTGCGCATGCGCATTAGCGACTAATCGCTCTGTTGGACAAAAAAATAACGAGCGAACAACTCGGAATGACCCCCCATATGCTGTGTATGGCTGTGTATAATGTGCTGTATATGGCTGTGTATAATATGCTGTGTATGGCTGTGTATAATGTGCTGGATGTGGCTGTGTATAAGGTGCTGTGTATGGCTGTGTATAATATGCTGTGTATGGCTGTGTATAATATGCTGTGTATGGCTGTGTATAATGTGCTGGGTGTGGCTGTGTATAAGGTGCTGTGTATAATATGCTGTGTATGGCTGTGTATAATATGCTGGGTGTGGCTGTGTATAATATGCTGGGTGTGGCTGTGTATAATGTGCTGGGTATTGCTGGATGTATTATGTTGTGCATGTCTGTGTAGACTAGCTAAACAAAGCTGTGTCTACTATGCTGTTTATGGCTGTGTAATGTGCTGAGCATGGGTGTGTGTAATGTGCTGAGCATGGGTGTGTGTAATGTGCTGAGCATGGGTGTGTGCAATGTGCTGAGCATGGGTGTGTGTAATGGGCTGAGCATGGGTGTGTGCAATGGGCTGAGCATGGGTGTGTACATTGTGCTGAGCATGGGTGTGTGCAATGTGCAGAGCATGGGTGTGTGCAATGTGCTGAGCATGGGTGTGTGCAATGGGCTGAGCATGGGTTTGTGCAATGTGCTGAGCATGGGTGTGTGAAATGTGCTGAGCATGGCTGTGTAATGTGCTGAGCATGGCTGTGTAATGTGCTGAGCATGGGTGTGTGTAATGTGCTGAGCATGGGTGTGTGTAATGTGCTGAGCATGGGTGTGTGCAATGTGCTGAGCATGGGTGTGTGTAATGTGCTGAGCATGGGTGTGTGTAATGTGCTGAGCATGGGTGTGTGCAGTGTGCTGAGCATGGGTGTGTGCAGTGTGCTGAGCATGGGTGTGTGCAGTGTGCTGAGCATGGGTGTGTGCAATGTGCTGAGCATGGGTGTGTGCAATGTGCTGAGCATGGGTGTGTGCAATGTGCTGAGCATGGGTGTGTGCAATGTGCTGAGCATGGGTGTGTGCAATGTGCTGAGCATGGGTGTGTGCAATGTGCTGAGCATGGGTGTGTGCAATGTGCTGAGCATGGGTGTGTGTAATGTGCTGAGCATGGGTGTGTGTAATGTGCTGAGCATAAGTGTGTGCAATGTGCTGAGCATGGCTGTGTGCAATGTGCTGAGCATGGCTGTGTGCAATGTGCTGAGCATGGGTGTGTGCAATGTGCTGAGCATGGGTGTGTGTAATGTGCTGAGCATGGGTGTGTGCAATGTGCTGAGCATGGGTGTGTGCAATGTGCTGAGCATGGGTGTGTGTAATGTGCTGAGCATGGGTGTGTGCAATGTGCTGAGCATGGGTGTGTGCAATGTGCTGAGCATGGGTGTGTGTAATGTGCTGAGCATGGGTGTGTGTAATGTGCTGAGCATGGGTGTGTGCAATGTGCTGAGCATGGGTGTGTGCAATGTGCTGAGCATGGGTGTGTGCAATGTGCTGAGCATGGGTGTGTGTAATGTGCTGAGCATGGGTGTGTGCAATGTGCTGAGCATGGGTGTGTGCAATGTGCTGAGCATGGGTGTGTGCAATGTGCTGAGCATGGGTGTGTGTAATGTGCTGAGCATGGGTGTGTGTAATGTGCTGAGCATAAGTGTGTGCAATGTGCTGAGCATGGGTGTGTGCAATGTGCTGAGCATGGGTGTGTGTAATGTGCTGAGCATGGGTGTGTGCAATGTGCTGAGCATGGGTGTGTGTAATGTGCTGAGCATGGGTGTGTGTAATGTGCTGAGCATGGATGTGTGCAATGTGCTGAGCATGGATGTGTGCAATGTGCTGAGCATGGCTGTGTAATGTGCTGAGCATGGGTGTGTGAAATGTGCTGAGCATGGGTGTGTGTAATGTGCTGAGCATGGCTGTGTAATGTGCTGAGCATGGGTGTGTGAAATGTGCTGAGCATGGGTGTGTGAAATGTGCTGAGCAAGGGTGCGTGCAATGTGCTGAGCATGGGTGTGTGTAATGTGCTGAGCATGGGTGTGTGCAATGTGCTGAGCATGGGTGTGTGTAATGTGCTGAGCATGGGTGTGTGTAATGTGCTGAGCATGGGTGTGTGCAATGTGCTGAGCATGGGTGTGTGTAATGTGCTGAGCATGGGTGTGTGCAATGGGCTGAGCATGGGTGTGTACATTGTGCTGAGCATGGGTGTTTGCAATGTGCAGAGCATGGGTGTGTGCAATGTGCTGAGCATGGGTGTGTGCAATGTGCTGAGCATGGGTGTGTGCAATGTGCTGAGCATGGGTGTGTGCAATGGGCTGAGCATGGGTTTGTGCAATGTGCTGAGCATGGGTGTGTGAAATGTGCTGAGCATGGCTGTGTAATGTGCTGAGCATGGCTGTGTAATGTGCTGAGCATGGGTGTGTGTAATGTGCTGAGCATGGGTGTGTGTAATGTGCTGAGCATGGGTGTGTGTAATGTGCTGAGCATGGGTGTGTGCAATGTGCTGAGCATGGGTGTGTGTAATGTGCTGAGCATGGGTGTGTGTAATGTGCTGAGCATGGGTGTGTGCAGTGTGCTGAGCATGGGTGTGTGCAATGTGCTGAGCATGGGTGTGTGCAATGTGCTGAGCATGGGTGTGTGCAATGTGCTGAGCATGGGTGTGTGCAATGTGCTGAGCATGGGTGTGTGTAATGTGCTGAGCATGGGTGTGTGTAATGTGCTGAGCATGGGTGTGTGCAATGTGCTGAGCATGGCTGTGTGCAATGTGCTGAGCATGGGTGTGTGTAATGTGCTGAGCATGGGTGTGTGCAATGTGCTGAGCATGGGTGTGTGTAATGTGCTGAGCATGGGTGTGTGCAATGTGCTGAGCATGGGTGCGTGCAATGTGCTGAGCATGGGTGCGTGTAATGTGCTGAGCATGGGTGTGTGCAATGTGCTGAGCATGGGTGTGTGCAATGTGCTGAGCATGGGTGTGTGCAATGTGCTGAGCATGGGTGTGTGCAATGTGCTGAGCATGGGTGTGTGTAATGTGCTGAGCATGGGTGTGTGTAATGTGCTGAGCATAAGTGTGTGCAATGTGCTGAGCATGGCTGTGTGCAATGTGCTGAGCATGGGTGTGTGTATTGTGCTGAGCATGGGTGTGTGCAATGTGCTGAGCATGGGTGTGTGTAATGTGCTGAGCATGGGTGTGTGCAATGTGCTGAGCATGGGTGTGTGTAATGTGCTGAGCATGGGTGTGTGTAATGTGCTGAGCATGGGTGTGTGCAATGTGCTGAGCATGGGTGTGTGCAATGTGCTGAGCATGGGTGTGTGCAATGTGCTGAGCATGGGTGTGTGTAATGTGCTGAGCATGGGTGTGTGCAATGTGCTGAGCATGGGTGTGTGCAATGTGCTGAGCATGGGTGTGTGCAATGTGCTGAGCATGGGTGTGTGTAATGTGCTGAGCATGGGTGTGTGTGTAATGTGCTGAGCATAAGTGTGTGCAATGTGCTGAGCATGGGTGTGTGCAATGTGCTGAGCATGGGTGTGTGCAATGTGCTGAGCATGGGTGTGTGCAATGTGCTGAGCATGGGTGTGTGCAATGTGCTGAGCATGGGTGTGTGCAATGTGCTGAGCATGGGTGTGTGCAATGTGCTGAGCATGGGTGTGTGTAATGTGCTGAGCATGGGTGTGTGTAATGTGCTGAGCATAAGTGTGTGCAATGTGCTGAGCATGGCTGTGTGCAATGTGCTGAGCATGGGTGTGTGTATTGTGCTGAGCATGGGTGTGTGCAATGTGCTGAGCATGGGTGTGTGTAATGTGCTGAGCATGGGTGTGTGCAATGTGCTGAGCATGGGTGTGTGCAATGTGCTGAGCATGGGTGTGTGTAATGTGCTGAGCATGGGTGTGTGCAATGTGCTGAGCATGGGTGTGTGCAATGTGCTGAGCATGGGTGTGTGTAATGTGCTGAGCATGGGTGTGTGTAATGTGCTGAGCATGGGTGTGTGCAATGTGCTGAGCATGGGTGTGTGCAATGTGCTGAGCATGGGTGTGTGCAATGTGCTGAGCATGGGTGTGTGCAATGTGCTGAGCATGGGTGTGTGCAATGTGCTGAGCATGGGTGTGTGCAATGTGCTGAGCATGGGTGTGTGCAATGTGCTGAGCATGGGTGTGTGTAATGTGCTGAGCATGGGTGTGTGTAATGTGCTGAGCATAAGTGTGTGCAATGTGCTGAGCATGGGTGTGTGCAATGTGCTGAGCATGGGTGTGTGTAATGTGCTGAGCATGGGTGTGTGCAATGTGCTGAGCATGGGTGTGTGCAATGTGCTGAGCATGGGTGTGTGTAATGTGCTGAGCATGGATGTGTGCAATGTGCTGAGCATGGATGTGTGCAATGTGCTGAGCATGGCTGTGTAATGTGCTGAGCATGGGTGTGTGAAATGTGCTGAGCATGGGTGTGTGTAATGTGCTGAGCATGGCTGTGTAATGTGCTGAGCATGGGTGTGTGAAATGTGCTGAGCATGGGTGTGTGAAATGTGCTGAGCATGGGTGCGTGCAATGTGCTGAGCATGGGTGCGTGCAATGTGCTGAGCATGGGTGTGTGTAATGTGCTGAGCATGGGTGTGTGCAATGTGCTGAGCATGGGTGTGTGCAATGTGCTGAGCATGGGTGTGTGCAATGTGCTGAGCATGGGTGTGTGCAATGTGCTGAGCATGGGTGTGTGTAATGTGCTGAGCATGGGTGTGTGTAATGTGCTGAGCATGGGTGTGTGCAATGTGCTGAGCATGGGTGTGTGCAATGTGCTGAGCATGGGTGTGTGTAATGTGCTGAGCATGGGTGTGTGTAATGTGCTGAGCATAAGTGTGTGCAATGTGCTGAGCATGGCTGTGTGCAATGTGCTGAGCATGGGTGTGTGTAATGTGCTGAGCATGGGTGTGTGCAATGTGCTGAGCATGGGTGTGTGTAATGTGCTGAGCATGGGTGTGTGCAATGTGCTGAGCATGGGTGTGTGCAATGTGCTGAGCATGGGTGTGTGTAATGTGCTGAGCATGGGTGTGTGCAATGTGCTGAGCATGGGTGTGTGCAATGTGCTGAGCATGGGTGTGTGTAATGTGCTGAGCATGGGTGTGTGTAATGTGCTGAGCATGGGTGTGTGCAATGTGCTGAGCATGGGTGTGTGCAATGTGCTGAGCATGGGTGTGTGCAATGTGCTGAGCATGGGTGTGTGTAATGTGCTGAGCATGGGTGTGTGCAATGTGCTGAGCATGGGTGTGTGCAATGTGCTGAGCATGGGTGTGTGCAATGTGCTGAGCATGGGTGTGTGTAATGTGCTGAGCATGGGTGTGTGTAATGTGCTGAGCATAAGTGTGTGCAATGTGCTGAGCATGGGTGTGTGCAATGTGCTGAGCATGGGTGTGTGCAATGTGCTGAGCATGGGTGTGTGCAATGTGCTGAGCATGGGTGTGTGCAATGTGCTGAGCATGGGTGTGTGCAATGTGCTGAGCATGGGTGTGTGCAATGTGCTGAGCATGGGTGTGTGTAATGTGCTGAGCATGGGTGTGTGTAATGTGCTGAGCATAAGTGTGTGCAATGTGCTGAGCATGGCTGTGTGCAATGTGCTGAGCATGGGTGTGTGTATTGTGCTGAGCATGGGTGTGTGCAATGTGCTGAGCATGGGTGTGTGTAATGTGCTGAGCATGGGTGTGTGCAATGTGCTGAGCATGGGTGTGTGCAATGTGCTGAGCATGGGTGTGTGTAATGTGCTGAGCATGGGTGTGTGCAATGTGCTGAGCATGGGTGTGTGCAATGTGCTGAGCATGGGTGTGTGTAATGTGCTGAGCATGGGTGTGTGTAATGTGCTGAGCATGGGTGTGTGCAATGTGCTGAGCATGGGTGTGTGCAATGTGCTGAGCATGGGTGTGTGCAATGTGCTGAGCATGGGTGTGTGTAATGTGCTGAGCATGGGTGTGTGCAATGTGCTGAGCATGGGTGTGTGCAATGTGCTGAGCATGGGTGTGTGCAATGTGCTGAGCATGGGTGTGTGTAATGTGCTGAGCATGGGTGTGTGTAATGTGCTGAGCATAAGTGTGTGCAATGTGCTGAGCATGGGTGTGTGCAATGTGCTGAGCATGGGTGTGTGTAATGTGCTGAGCATGGGTGTGTGCAATGTGCTGAGCATGGGTGTGTGCAATGTGCTGAGCATGGGTGTGTGTAATGTGCTGAGCATGGATGTGTGCAATGTGCTGAGCATGGATGTGTGCAATGTGCTGAGCATGGCTGTGTAATGTGCTGAGCATGGGTGTGTGAAATGTGCTGAGCATGGGTGTGTGTAATGTGCTGAGCATGGCTGTGTAATGTGCTGAGCATGGGTGTGTGAAATGTGCTGAGCATGGGTGTGTGAAATGTGCTGAGCATGGGTGCGTGCAATGTGCTGAGCATGGGTGCGTGTAATGTGCTGAGCATGGGTGTGTGCAATGTGCTGAGCATGGGTGTGTGCAATGTGCTGAGCATGGGTGTGTGCAATGTGCTGAGCATGGGTGTGTGCAATGTGCTGAGCATGGGTGTGTGTAATGTGCTGAGCATGGGTGTGTGTAATGTGCTGAGCATAAGTGTGTGCAATGTGCTGAGCATGGCTGTGTGCAATGTGCTGAGCATGGGTGTGTGTATTGTGCTGAGCATGGGTGTGTGCAATGTGCTGAGCATGGGTGTGTGTAATGTGCTGAGCATGGGTGTGTGCAATGTGCTGAGCATGGGTGTGTGCAATGTGCTGAGCATGGGTGTGTGTAATGTGCTGAGCATGGGTGTGTGCAATGTGCTGAGCATGGGTGTGTGCAATGTGCTGAGCATGGGTGTGTGTAATGTGCTGAGCATGGGTGTGTGTAATGTGCTGAGCATGGGTGTGTGCAATGTGCTGAGCATGGGTGTGTGCAATGTGCTGAGCATGGGTGTGTGCAATGTGCTGAGCATGGGTGTGTGTAATGTGCTGAGCATGGGTGTGTGCAATGTGCTGAGCATGGGTGTGTGCAATGTGCTGAGCATGGGTGTGTGCAATGTGCTGAGCATGGGTGTGTGTAATGTGCTGAGCATGGGTGTGTGTAATGTGCTGAGCATAAGTGTGTGCAATGTGCTGAGCATGGGTGTGTGCAATGTGCTGAGCATGGGTGTGTGTAATGTGCTGAGCATGGGTGTGTGCAATGTGCTGAGCATGGGTGTGTGCAATGTGCTGAGCATGGGTGTGTGTAATGTGCTGAGCATGGATGTGTGCAATGTGCTGAGCATGGATGTGTGCAATGTGCTGAGCATGGCTGTGTAATGTGCTGAGCATGGGTGTGTGAAATGTGCTGAGCATGGGTGTGTGTAATGTGCTGAGCATGGCTGTGTAATGTGCTGAGCATGGGTGTGTGAAATGTGCTGAGCATGGGTGTGTGAAATGTGCTGAGCATGGGTGCGTGCAATGTGCTGAGCATGGGTGTGTGTAATGTGCTGAGCATGGGTGTGTGCAATGTGCTGAGCATGGGTGTGTGTAATGTGCTGAGCATGGGTGTGTGTAATGTGCTGAGCATGGGTGTGTGCAATGTGCAGAGCATGGGTGTGTGCAATGTGCTGAGCATGGGTGTGTGCAATGTGCTGAGCATGGGTGTGTGCAATGTGCTGGGCATGGGTGTGTGCAATGGGCTGAGCATGGGTTTGTGCAATGTGCTGAGCATGGGTGTGTGCAATGTGCTGAGCATGGGTGTGTGCAATGTGCCGAGCATGGGTGTGTACAATGTGCCGAGCATGGGTGTGTGCAATGTGCCGAGCATGGGTGTGTGCAATGTGCCGAGCATGGGTGTGTGCAATGTGTCGAGCATGGGTGCGTGCAATGTGCCGAGCATGGGTGCGTGCAATGTGCCGAGCATGGGTGCGTGTAATGTGCTGTACATGGGTGCGTGCAATGGGCTGAGCATGGGTGAGTACATTGTGCTGAGCATGGATGTGTGCAATGTGCAGAGCATGGGTGTGTGCAATGTGCTGAGCATGGGTGTGTGCAATGTGCTGAGCATGGGTGTGTGCAATGTGCTGAGCATGGGTGTGTGCAATGTGCTGAGCATGGGTGTGTGCAATGTGCTGAGCATGGGTGTGTGTAATGTGCTGAGCATGGGTGTGTGTAATGTGCTGAGCATAAGTGTGTGCAATGTGCTGAGCATGGCTGTGTGCAATGTGCTGAGCATGGGTGTGTGTATTGTGCTGAGCATGGGTGTGTGCAATGTGCTGAGCATGGGTGTGTGTAATGTGCTGAGCATGGGTGTGTGCAATGTGCTGAGCATGGGTGTGTGCAATGTGCTGAGCATGGGTGTGTGTAATGTGCTGAGCATGGGTGTGTGCAATGTGCTGAGCATGGGTGTGTGCAATGTGCTGAGCATGGGTGTGTGTAATGTGCTGAGCATGGGTGTGTGTAATGTGCTGAGCATGGGTGTGTGCAATGTGCTGAGCATGGGTGTGTGCAATGTGCTGAGCATGGGTGTGTGCAATGTGCTGAGCATGGGTGTGTGTAATGTGCTGAGCATGGGTGTGTGCAATGTGCTGAGCATGGGTGTGTGCAATGTGCTGAGCATGGGTGTGTGCAATGTGCTGAGCATGGGTGTGTGTAATGTGCTGAGCATGGGTGTGTGTAATGTGCTGAGCATAAGTGTGTGCAATGTGCTGAGCATGGGTGTGTGCAATGTGCTGAGCATGGGTGTGTGTAATGTGCTGAGCATGGGTGTGTGCAATGTGCTGAGCATGGGTGTGTGCAATGTGCTGAGCATGGGTGTGTGTAATGTGCTGAGCATGGATGTGTGCAATGTGCTGAGCATGGATGTGTGCAATGTGCTGAGCATGGCTGTGTAATGTGCTGAGCATGGGTGTGTGAAATGTGCTGAGCATGGGTGTGTGTAATGTGCTGAGCATGGCTGTGTAATGTGCTGAGCATGGGTGTGTGAAATGTGCTGAGCATGGGTGTGTGAAATGTGCTGAGCATGGGTGCGTGCAATGTGCTGAGCATGGGTGTGTGTAATGTGCTGAGCATGGGTGTGTGCAATGTGCTGAGCATGGGTGTGTGCAATGTGCTGAGCATGGGTGTGTGCAATGTGCTGAGCATGGGTGTGTGCAATGTGCTGAGCATGGGTGTGTGTAATGTGCTGAGCATGGGTGTGTGTAATGTGCTGAGCATAAGTGTGTGCAATGTGCTGAGCATGGCTGTGTGCAATGTGCTGAGCATGGGTGTGTGTATTGTGCTGAGCATGGGTGTGTGCAATGTGCTGAGCATGGGTGTGTGTAATGTGCTGAGCATGGGTGTGTGCAATGTGCTGAGCATGGGTGTGTGCAATGTGCTGAGCATGGGTGTGTGTAATGTGCTGAGCATGGGTGTGTGCAATGTGCTGAGCATGGGTGTGTGCAATGTGCTGAGCATGGGTGTGTGTAATGTGCTGAGCATGGGTGTGTGTAATGTGCTGAGCATGGGTGTGTGCAATGTGCTGAGCATGGGTGTGTGCAATGTGCTGAGCATGGGTGTGTGCAATGTGCTGAGCATGGGTGTGTGTAATGTGCTGAGCATGGGTGTGTGCAATGTGCTGAGCATGGGTGTGTGCAATGTGCTGAGCATGGGTGTGTGCAATGTGCTGAGCATGGGTGTGTGTAATGTGCTGAGCATGGGTGTGTGTAATGTGCTGAGCATAAGTGTGTGCAATGTGCTGAGCATGGGTGTGTGCAATGTGCTGAGCATGGGTGTGTGTAATGTGCTGAGCATGGGTGTGTGCAATGTGCTGAGCATGGGTGTGTGCAATGTGCTGAGCATGGGTGTGTGTAATGTGCTGAGCATGGATGTGTGCAATGTGCTGAGCATGGATGTGTGCAATGTGCTGAGCATGGCTGTGTAATGTGCTGAGCATGGGTGTGTGAAATGTGCTGAGCATGGGTGTGTGTAATGTGCTGAGCATGGCTGTGTAATGTGCTGAGCATGGGTGTGTGAAATGTGCTGAGCATGGGTGTGTGAAATGTGCTGAGCATGGGTGCGTGCAATGTGCTGAGCATGGGTGTGTGTAATGTGCTGAGCATGGGTGTGTGCAATGTGCTGAGCATGGGTGTGTGTAATGTGCTGAGCATGGGTGTGTGTAATGTGCTGAGCATGGGTGTGTGCAATGTGCAGAGCATGGGTGTGTGCAATGTGCTGAGCATGGGTGTGTGCAATGTGCTGAGCATGGGTGTGTGCAATGTGCTGAGCATGGGTGTGTGCAATGGGCTGAGCATGGGTTTGTGCAATGTGCTGAGCATGGGTGTGTGCAATGTGCTGAGCATGGGTGTGTGCAATGTGCCGAGCATGGGTGTGTACAATGTGCCGAGCATGGGTGTGTGCAATGTGCCGAGCATGGGTGTGTGCAATGTGCCGAGCATGGGTGTGTGCAATGTGTCGAGCATGGGTGCGTGCAATGTGCCGAGCATGGGTGCGTGCAATGTGCCGAGCATGGGTGCGTGTAATGTGCTGTACATGGGTGCGTGCAATGGGCTGAGCATGGGTGAGTACATTGTGCTGAGCATGGATGTGTGCAATGTGCAGAGCATGGGTGTGTGCAATGTGCTGAGCATGGGTGTGTGCAATGTGCTGAGCATGGGTGTGTGCAATGTGCTGAGCATGGGTGTGTGCAATGGGCAGAGCATGGGTTTGTGCAATGTGCTGAGCATGGGTGTGTGCAATGTGCTGAGCATGGCTGTGTAATGTGCTGAGCATGGCTGTGTAATGTGCTGAGCATGGGTGTGTGTAATGTGCTGAGCATGGGTGTGTGCAATGTGCTGAGCATGGGTGTGTGCAATGTGCTGAGCATGGGTGTGTGTAATGTGCTGAGCATGGGTGTGTGCAATGTGCTGAGCATGGGTGTGTGTAATGTGCTGAGCATGGGTGTGTGTAATGTGCTGAGCATGGATGTGTGCAATGTGCTGAGCATGGATGTGTGCAATGTGCTGAGCATGGCTGTGTAATGTGCTGAGCATGGGTGTGTGCAATGTGCTGAGCATGGGTGTGTGCAATGTGCTGAGCATGGGTGTGTGTAATGTGCTGAGCATGGGTGTGTGTAATGTGCTGAGCATGGGTGTGTGTAATGTGCTGAGCATGGGTGTGTGTAATGTGCTGAGCATGGGTGTGTGCAATGTGCTGAGCATGGGTGTGTGCAATGTGCTGAGCATGGGTGTGTGTAATGTGCTGAGCATGGGTGTGTGCAGTGTGCTGAGCATGGGTGTTTGCAATGTGCTGAGCATGGGTGTGTGCAATGTGCTGAGCATGGGTGTGTGCAATGTGCTGAGCATGGGTGTGTGCAATGTGCTGAGCATGGGTGTGTGCAATGTGCTGAGCATGGGTGTGTGTAATGTGCTGAGCATGGGTGTGTGTAATGTGCTGAGCATAAGTGTGTGCAATGTGCTGAGCATGGGTGTGTGCAATGTGCTGAGCATGGGTGTGTGTAATGTGCTGAGCATGGGTGTGTGCAATGTGCTGAGCATGGGTGTGTGTAATGTGCTGAGCATGGGTGTGTGCAATGTGCTGAGCATGGGTGTGTGCAATGTGCTGAGCATGGGTGTGTGCAATGTGCTGAGCATGGGTGTGTGCAATGTGCTGAGCATGGGTGTGTGCAATGTGCTGAGCATGGGTGTGTGCAATGTGCTGAGCATGGGTATGTGTAATGTGCTGAGCATAAGTGTGTGCAATGTGCTGAGCATGGGTGTGTGTAATGTGCTGAGCATTGCTGTGTAATGTGCTGAGCATGGGTGTGTGAAATGTGCTGAGCATGGGTGTGTGTAATGTGCTGAGCATAAGTGTGTGCAATGTGCTGAGCATGGGTGTGTGTAATGTGCTGAGCATGGCTGTGTAATGTGCTGAGCATGGGTGTGTGAAATGTGCTGAGCATGGGTGTGTGTAGTGTGCTGAGCATGGGTGTGTGCAGTGTGCTGAGCATGGGTGTGTGCAATGTGCTGAGCATGGGTGTGTGCAATGTGCTGAGCATGGGTGTGTGCAGTGTGCTGAGCATGGGTGTGTGTAATGTGCTGAGCATGGGTGTGTGCAATGTGCTGAGCATGGGTGTGTGCAATGTGCTGAGCATGGGTGTGTGTAATGTGCTGAGCATGGGTGTGTGTAATGTGCTGAGCATGGGTGTGTGCAATGTGCCGAGCATGGGTGTGTGCAATGTGCCGAGCATGGGTGTGTGCAATGTGCCGAGCATGGGTGTGTGCAATGTGCCGAGCATGGGTGTGTGCAATGTGCCGAGCATGGGTGTGTGCAATGTGCCGAGCATGGGTGTGTGCAATGTGCCGAGCATGGGTGTGTGCAATGTGCCGAGCATGGGTGCGTGCAATGTGCCGAGCATGGGTGCGTGCAATGTGCCGAGCATGGGTGTGTGTAATGTGCTGAGCATGGGTGTGTGCAATGTGCTGGGCAGGGGCACTGACAGCTCTGTCGGGCCTGGTACTTGGGGGAGGGGGGGCACAGCCAATGTGGGGAGGTGTGGCCAGATCCACTCCTTAAAAGGATTAACAATGGTAGGTTATGTTAGGGGGGCACCGGCATAGCCATATTAAGGAGGGGTATTCAGGGCATACTGTACCCGGGCCCCCCTATATCAGGTGGCCCCCAGCCAGAGCACACTGAGATCACTTGCTGTCCCTCCTATGCAGCAGCAGTACCAGACAATCATAATACCAGCAGGACAGTATGCAGTGCAGGCAGTGACACAGGAGTATCAGATTTCATGAACTATCAATGGAGCTTCCTGATCAGAGGAGAGATAGGAGGGTGGAGAGAGCTGTAAGTGACACAGGGTGGGATCCCTGTGTCACTTACGGCTCTCTCCACACCTGGGTGTCTTGTTATCTAATGAGGGTCTAGACACACACACAGTCCTCCTGAGTCCTGTCCCAGTGTGTAAGTAGTACAGAGGCTGCTGCTATTTTTGCATGTGACAAGATAAATTATAGATTTTATTTTTCTATGTGTATTTTAAGGTTGTTTAAGTTGTCTTTGTTCCACTACAAGAACATTTTAGAAAAATAGTTGTCTTTCAATTAGGTGGAGCTATACACAGCTCCCAGGCATTATAAAGCTATTAGTTTTAATCTAATATACACCATTGGGCTAAATTTAATATACACAATCCATACATCCCAACATGACCAATTCCAGGAGGGACAAAGAGCTCTTTACCTAGACTTCCTTCTTAAGTTATGATTGCAGTCACTTGTGTTGAAACACCTTTCTTATCAATGAAATAGTTCAACACAGGTGACAACAATCATATATTAAGAGGGAAGTCCAGGTAAAGAGCATTTTGTCCCTCCTGGAATTTGTTATGTTGGGAGGTATGCATAATCGTATATACTGTAGTATATAATCTGCTGGACATAGCTGAGTACTTTGCTCTATCTACTTAAAAATTGAAATGATTGACAACATTCTAGATACTTTTCCAATTAAATGTTTTGTTTAAAGTGCCAAATATATTTATTAATGTAACCTAAAAAAGTACGGCGAGTAGTGTAAGCGGTCTCTGCAGTGTCCTTTAAAGGGTGTGTTTATACATTTGGCAATGTGAAGTAATATGGTCAGGTTACCACCATAATAAATTGCTCACTAATGCGGAGCCAATTTTGCATTGAATCAGGTGGCAGCTGGACACTGAGCACTATTTTCCATGTAATATGATTAACTTGCAGCTAGGTATGACATGTTTCAGCACCAGCGGGATTAAATTACCACTATATATTCGTAATTAAATAGTAGAACATACTATAAGAAAGAAACCACAAAAGATTTAATGTATTTTATACTTGGACTAGTCCATAATCTTAAAATCAAAGTGCAGATAATTTATGGTTCATGTATCCTGAGATTTTGCTTCATTAAAGCAGTCGCTATGTTACTGTAATTACATGAATCCCACTGTAGTGCCTCCCAATACATGATTTATTAACAGGCATTTTATACAGGTGTTGTATGGCTGACCGACGGTCAACATGCCGACGCCGGGTTCCCGGCAGCATAACGACACCGGGATCCCGGCGGGGACGGGCGAGTGCAGTAAGCCCCTTGCGGGCTCGATGCGCTCGCCATGCTGTGGGTTCTATTCCCACTCTATGGATGTCGTGGACAATCACGAGTGGAAATAGTCCCTGTTGGTCGGCATGCCGACCGTCGGGATAGTGAGGGGGCGGGATGTTGGTGGAGGTCATGTGATCGTCAGTCTCCCGACCGCGCTTTTATAGTGGACATATTAACATTTGCATTTGTTACTGCCACAGTGGAGCTTACATGCACTATTCACTACCACACTAGGGTAAATGGGGTGTCGTAGGAAATCAGATCATCCGTAGGAAACCTAGAGACTCATGAGGAGAACATGCAAACTACATACAGATAGGTGCCTGGCCGGACAACAAAACTGTGAGGCAACAATGCTCACCACTGCACCACAGTGCTAATGCCTGTATATAAGTCATTAGATGCTGCAGTGTTAGTGATATACATTGTTTGTATCTGGACTAAGGGCCTAATTCAAGGTTGGTTGCAAAAGCAAAATCTTCCTCTAATGGGCAAAACCATGTGCACTGCAGGTATGGCAGATGTAACATGTGCAGAGAGAGTTAGATTTGGGCGGTTATATTGTTTCTGTGCAGGGTAAATACTGGCTGCTTTATTTTTAGACTGAATTTAGATTTCAGTTTGAACACACCCCACCCAAATCTAACTCTCTCTGCACATGTTACATCTGCCCCCCCTGCACTGCACATGGTTTTGCCTATTAGAAGATTTTGCTTTTGCAATCAACCTTGAATTAGGCCCTAATACCCAGCCCATGCTGCGTGCATAAGAGACATCTGGAACCGGAGTCCCATTTCCGTCAGCACGCTATGATGGACCGTGGAAGCTGGCGTACATAGACCCGCAACACTCCCACCAGATGGAATGCTTCCGTGCAGTCACATGATCGCTGCCCAGTTACTGCTCGGAAATGCCCTTTATGTGTGTATAGTGTGCTCCGTTGATAATCCGTACTCATTAACGATCCCCATCCGTGTGCATTTGCCTGACCCGATGCATACTGTACGCCAGTTACTTTCTTTGGTGCATGTGCAGTATGGTGAAACCTGCAAGCTCTGTCCACGTTGTCAGAGTCAGGCCCTTAGTGTGGTTAATTGTGGTAATGTGGTTTCATGTGTTATTGTGATAGTGTGGTTTGATGCAGTAGATTGTTTCATCGTGGTAGTGTTGTTTACGGCCCTATTTATCACAATCTGCATTTGTAATCGTCGGCCTGGCCTGCAGCAGTGGAGGCTGGCGGAGAGGGGTGTGCGCTGTAGTAGCGGATAGATTACTATTGTCTCCTGCTGTCTGCAGATGGCGTTAGAAGCCGGGGCCAGGCTCTGGAATGCTTGGTAAATCCGCCAGTTTAGCAGCCCCCATCGAATCATTTGGAGCTGCTTTGTTGTTGGAAATAGAAGGACCGCTGCATATATCAGAGATAGCTTCTACAGTCCCTCTTAAATCAATGGATCCCCGATATTTGTGGATACCCCAGAAAACACCCATTTTTCCACAAATATAAAACACCTCGAAAACAACTAAATTCCCACAAACAGACTTTAATAAAAATGATCCGTAGTGTGGCAGTGTGCTTTATTGTTGTAATCATAGGTGTCAGAACGGTGGGTGAGGGGGGGGGGGCGAAAAGGGGGCAGCTCGCCCCCCACGAACATTTGGGTCAGCGTCAGGATGGAGATAATCCCCATTCCAGCTGCTCAACCTCTTCCCACCCCACAGCTCTTCTCCACCTGCCTGCAGGGCCCTTCTCCACCTGCCTCCAGGGCCCTTCTCCATGTGCCTGCAGGGCCCTTCTCCACCTGCCTCCAGGGCCCTTCTCCACGTGCCTGCAGGGCCCTTCTCCATGTGCCTGCAGGGCCCTTCTCCACCTGCTTCCAGGGCCCTTCTCCACGTGCCTGCAGGGCCCTTCTCCACCTGCCTGCAAGGCCCTTCTCCACCTGCCTCCATGGCCCTTCTCTACCTGCCTCCATGGCCCTTCTCCACCTGCCTCCAGGGCCCTTCTCCACATGCCTCCATGGCCCTTCTACACCTACCTCCAGGGCCCTTCTCCACCTGCCTCCAGGGCCCTTCTCCACCTGCCTCCAAGGCCCTTCTCCACCTGCCTCCAGTGCCCTTCTCCACCTGCCTGCAGGGCCCTTCTCCACCTGCCTGCAGGGCCCTTCTCCACCTGCCTCCATGGCCCTCCTCCACCTGCATCCATGGCCCTCCTCCACCTGCCTCCAGGGCCCTTCTCCACCTGCCTGCAGGTCCCTTCTCCACCTGCCTGCAGGGCCCTTCTCCACCTGCCTCCATGGCCCTCCTCCCCATGCACCCAGCTCCAGCCCCTACAGTGTGTGGCTGGTTATTATGGGACCAGCGATAGATAGATAGATAGATAGATAGATAGATAGATAGATAGATAGATAGATAGATAATCAGTTTGATCGATCTACAGTATCATCAGGTAGGTGGCGTGGTGGTAAGTACAGCTGCCCCTTTGGGGATGAGCGCGTTAGTAGTACCAAAATGAAATGTTACCTTAGCCCCTTTCAAAGACGTTGTGGCACCCCTGGTTTTAATGTGTTGTAGTGTGGTTTATGTCAGAATATTGTATATTAAGGTTCATATCCATGACTTATGTTCCAGTGTTCCATGAATGTTAATCATTTGTACCTATCGCTTCCTTCTTCAATATTGGCATTATCCCCGTCACCATGTCCCTCGTGTCTACAATTGTTCCGCCCCCTTCCCCATGTGTCATTGTTTACAGCAGTACTACTAAGATATTTTCAGTTTTAAAGGATCCCCCTTTCTGAACAGGTCAGGTGCTATTGGCTGAAAAAGATACAGCAGGTAATGGAATGTGGTTACATATGACCATGTAAATATGGAGTTTTGCGTTCCAGTTAACACTTCGAGACCCTATGAGATACCGCAGCCTCAGGATGTCCTGGGGATTGATCGGAAGCTGTGTCGTGCATTCAGGCATTTTTATCTTTTTAGAACGTTCTGTTGTTTTCGGAGCCAAGTCTTAGAGCATTATTTCAGCTATCAGCTATTCACATGCAACATCCTAAAGGCTTGCAGCTGCAATCACAGATAATGAGAATGTAAAACCTGCTGTATTGCCCTGGCTTAAAATTCTCTTGATGAGCAGGAGATTCTGATGACGTAAATGATGTCTGCTAAATGAATGCATTAGATGATGATCTGCGAGGAAGTAATCCATAGACTAAGCGTTGCCTTCTCCACACAAAATCGCTTTTCCAACTGATATCAATCGCATCAGAAAGGAATTAACATGGATGATTCTTAGTAATATCAATATGTCCGTAACACATGTTACTAACCTAATCCAGCTCTATATAAACCCTTATACCTCCTACAGATATTCATTATAAGATCATGCTTGCCGTTTGGGTGTGGTAAATTAGAGCTACAATGTCTAGGTAGGCAGTCAATACGTCGACTACATATGGTCGACATACATGAGGTTGACTGGCTCAAAAGGTAGACAGGGTGCAAAGGATGACATGACAAAGGTTGACACAAAAATGTTCGACACAAGTTTTTTTAGGTATATTCCATTTGACAGATATGGTGCATGTGTGAGAACATTCAGTTGTAACATTACATCTTAGGCCCTCATTCCAAGTTGATCGCTCGCTAGCTACTTTTAGCAGCCGTGCAACCGCATAGTCACCGCCCACGGGGGAGTGTATTTTTGCTTTGCAAGAGTGCGAACGCATGTGCAGCCGAGCGGTACAAATAATTTTTGTGCAAAACAAGACCAGACCTGTAGTTGCTGATTCTGTGTGATGATTGCTGCAACGAAGGTCCCGGAATTGACGTCAGACACCTGCCCTGCAAACGCCTGGACACACCTGTGTTTTTCCAAACACTCCCAGAAAACGGTCAGTTGACACCCATATACTCCCACTTCCTGTCAATCTCCTTGTGATCGGCTGTGCGAATGGAATCGTCGCTAGAAGCAGTGCAAAACAACAATGCTCTTTGTACCCGTATGCCGCGCGTGCGCATCGCGGCGCATACGCATGCGCAGTTTTGCCAGTTTTTTTACCTGATTGCTGCACTGCGAAAATCGGGAGTGAGCGATCAACTCAGAATGACCCCCAATGTAAAGAAGATTTTAGACTTCTGGAAGATTACAAAGCAATTCCATTCTAAAGCAATAACTTTAATAAGCTAAGGGTTTGTAGGCGCATCTGTGGGTCATAGTAAGAGTTTTCAGGCTTTGTATCTTTTCAAAACTCCGTAATAGTGGGTGGAAAGTAACGATATCACGTAGAAAACGGGCAAACACTGGATTTCTGGAGCTGTGTTTCCAAATGTTTTATTTTATTTTAATGTTTTATTGTTGCCAGCCCATGAAGGTTGAATAATTAGAATGTAACAAGTTACAGTCTGCCCCAAACAAAGTGCAGTTTATGTAATACAGTACGTCAGGCCCAATGATCATGGTAAGCCACTTACCAGATTCTCTCTCTGGTGCAATGATTGATCACTCAGATCCACAAACACACACAGCATATTTGATAGGAAGCACTGGGCATGTGCAGCAGCTCCATTCCACCCTTTATACTGCATGTAGTGGCTGCTGGCCAGGCTATGTTGAAGGGGGGTTGCCGGACAACTGGAACCCCCCCCCCTGTGTTTGCCAAAGGAAAATATTACAAAACAATTGTATAAGAGAAAACTATTATTTATCATTATACATTACATGTGTGTCCCCAGTATCTGCTATTCCCATGTGACCTCATGATCAGTCTCTCTGCAGCAGGAGTGAGGTAAGGGGTTGATTCAATTGCAGATGATGCCATCTATGGCAGAGATCTAGAGCCAGCACATGCCACAGTTACAGTAGCCCCAGGATTATACATATTATTATGCACCCCTATGGGGCTGTGAATTGGGGGCAAAATCATGGCAATTTGATGTCCCATTTCTGGCTCAACCTGCATCCATAGATGATACCTATTGGTCAACGCTGCAGAAATCACTGGGAAAATGGCAAGGATGGTGGACCCCATGTTTCCAGATATCAGCCCATGCCCAGTGGAATCTGGCACAGTGCCAGAGTCTACTGGGCACATACACTGGTGAGTGGGGAGAGGCCTCACGTTGACCCCACACTGACACTCTCCTCTCTAATTTCTCCACTGGCCCAAATGTAATATCCTGGGAGTTGCAGGCAGCAGAGAGGTTTCGGCAATGTAGCCTGTAGATTTAAAGCAGCAATTTGTTTTAAGGAGAAACCAACCTGGTTCCTCTCACTTTTTTTTTTTTTTAATTGCCACTTTTAATCTAGTGGCTACATTGGCGAAAATCTTGTCTCTTCCCACAGTTCGCAGGATAATACATTTGAGCCCAAGAGTTGTAAAAGTTCTAGAAAACAGTGATTGCAGAACCCAGGGCTGCCACCAGAAATTGTGGGGCCCGGGACTGACAAAACAGACAGCCCCCCCCCCCCCCCCCCTTCCTCCAAGATTTACCGCATTACTCAACCCCTATGTGTTACATACAGGTGGAGCATAGTAACATAGTAACATAGTATCTGAGGTTGAAAAAATACATTTGTCCATCAAGTTCAACCTATTTGTGGTCTCCTATGCATGATGATTTGTCTAAAATTATGACTGATGCTGATTTCAGCCGTTGCATTTTATCCCTTTTTATAATAACTATAGTGCGTGACTATGCACCATACCCCTGGATATCCTTATCCATGAGGAATTTATCTAACCCATTCTTAAAGGTGTTGACAGAGTCGGCCATTACAACTCCCTCAGGCAGGGAATTCCATACACGTACTGTCCTTACCGTAAAAAAGCCTTTACGACGTATTGTGCGGAATCTCCTCTCCTCTAACCTGAGCGAGTGTCCACGAGTCCTGTGTGTTGATCTAGCCAAAAACAGGTCCCGCGCAAGCTCTGTGTATTGTCCCCTTATATATTTGTAGATGTTGATCATATCCCCTCTTAGGGGTATATTTACTAAGGTCCCGATTTTGACCGAGATGCCGTTTTTTCTTCAAAGTGTCATTTCGGTAATTTACTAAGCAAAAATCTCGGCAGTGATGAGGGCATTCGTAATATTTTGGAAGTCCTAGGAAAAAATCACGAATCAATACACCATCGGTCAAATACGCCTGCAATTTGGTAGAAGTCGGGAATTTACTAAAAAGTGCAAATCACAAACACTGCCGACAATAGCCAAACACTGCCGTGCAGAAATACAATTCGTAAAAAAGTGCTAAAAAAAAACAGACCTGCTTTTTTATCCCGTGTTTGGATAGGCATGCAGGGATCCATGAGATCCGTGCATGTTTATCCAGAGCCGGCCTTAGGCATAGGCAAGCTAGGCAATTGCCTAGGGCATTTGGTATGCTTAGGGGCACCAGCAGCTTCTGCTGATTAAAATGATATGTGGCATGCCTGTATTCTGTGTGTGACTGCGGCTGTATCTGCATACGAAATGCTACATTGCAGTGTATTCCTGGAAATCACTGTAATGTAGCATTTTGTATGCAGATACAGCCACAGTCGCACACAGAATATAGACATGCTGCATATAATTTTAATCAGCAGAAGCTGCTTGTGCATCCTAGCCACATAGTAATGCAAATAATAAGATGCATTTTCATAAACAAAAGGCGCCCCAACGTTAGCAGAGCTACCAGCTGACTCATGCCAGGCATCTCCTGCAGAACTAGCGGCGGTGCTAGGGGGCACCAACCAAAATCTTGCCTAGGGCATCAAATTGGTTAGGGCCGGGGCTCTGTGTTTATCAGTGGGAAGGGGATGGGAAAGTGTTCTTTTTTTGAAAAAAAATTGTGTGGGGTCCCCCCTCCTAAGCAAAACCAGCCTCGGGCTCTTTGAGCCGGTCCTGGTTGCAAAAATATGGGGGGGAAATGATAGAGGTTCCCCCATATTTAAACAACCAGCACCGGGCTCTGCGCCTGGTCCTGGTTCCAAAAATACGGGGGACAAAAAGCGTAGGGGTCCCCCGTATTTCTGAAACCAGCACCGGGCTCCACTAGTCAGATACATAATGCCACAGCCGGGGGACACTTTTATATAGCTCCCGGCGGCCCTGGCATTACATAACCAACTAGTCACCCCTGGCCGGGGTACCCTGGAGGAGTGGGGACCCCTTCAATCAAGGGGTCCCCCCCTCCAGCCACCCAAGGACCAGGGGTGAAGCCCGAGGCTGTCCCCCCCCCATCCAAGGGCTGCGGATGGGAGGCTGTTAGCCGTTGTGTAAAAAAATGAATATTGTTTTTAGTAGCAGTACTACAAGTCCCAGCAAGCCTCCCCCGCAAGCTGGTACTTGGAGAACCACAAGTACCAGCATGCGGAGGAAAACCGGGCCCGCTGGTACCTGTAGTACTACTACTAAAAAAAATACCCCAATAAAAACATAAGACACACACCTTGAAAGTATAACTTTAATGCATACATACACACCTCCATATACACATACTTACCTTATGTTCACATGAGGGTCGGTCCTCTTCTCCATGTAGAATCCATGGGGTACCTGTGGAAAAAATTATACTCACATACTCCAGTGTAGAAGCCTCTTCTTCTTGTAATCCATTTGTAATCCAGGTACTTGTCAAAAAAACATGGGACCCCTTTTACACATGGGACCCCTTTCCCCGAATACAGAGACCCCCCGTGACTGCTGTCATAGAGGGTCCCTTCAGCCAATCAGGGAGCGCCACGTCGTGGCGCTCTCCTGATTGGCTATGCGCGTCTGAGGTGTCAGACGCGCATTGCACAGCCCCCTCCATTATCTTCAATGGTGGGAACTTTGCAGTCAGCGGTGACCACCGAGTTCCCACCATTGAAGATAATGGAGGGGCTGTGCGATGCGCTGTCTGCCAGCTCAGACGCGCATAGGAAATCAGGAGAGTGCCAGGACGTGGCGCTCCCTGATTGCCTGAAGGGACCCTCAGTGACAGGAGTCACGGGGGGGTCACAGCATTTGGGGAAAGGGGTCTAATGTGTAAAGTAAACATGGGACCCCTTTCAGTCCGTGTGGATCGGGTATGCGTTTTTTTTTTTGGCCAAGTACGAGGATTACAAATAATAACAGGACACTGGATTTAGGTGAGTATCATTTTATTTTCAGGTACCCCGGATTCTACTTGGACAAGTGGACAGAGGTCGGCGTGTGAACATAGGTAAGTATGTGTGTGTAGGCATGTGTGTAATAAAGTTGTACTTTCTAGGTGTGCGTGTCCTGTTTTTGTTTGGGTATTTTTTTGCAGAAGAATTACAGGTACCAGCGGGCCCGTTTCCCCCCGCATGCTGGTACTTGTGGTTCTCCAAGTACCAGCTTGCGGGGGAGGCTTGCTGGGACTTGTAGTTCTTCTGCAAAAACAATATTCTTTCATTTTCAACAAGGCTATCAGCCCCCCATCCGCAGCCCTTGGGTGGGGGGGGGCAGCCTCGGGCTTCACCCCTGGCCCTTGGGTGGCTGGAGGGGGGGGACCCCTTGCGTTAAGGAGTCCCCACTCCTCCAGGGTACCCCGCAGAGCCCGGTGCTGGTTCTAAAAATACGGGGGATCCCCTGTCCGTTTTTTCCCCGTATTTTTACAACCAGGACCGGCTCGAAGAGCCCGAGGCTGGTTATGCTTAGGAGGGGGGACCCCACGCATTTTTTTTTCTTGATTTGAACCCATTCCCACCCCTTCCCACTAAAAACCATGCTCTCTCTATTTTAGTCAGTTAAAAAAAAAAATATTCTTTTAAAAAATATATAATACTTGTGTACCTCTAATAGACAAACCAAGTACATAATCCCTTCTAATATAAATAGATATGCTATTAGCAAAAAAAAAACACAAAAAAAATGTTTTAATTTTTTTTTATTAGATTCCGCCAGCAAAGTGAGGCGGAAGGAAATTGACGATATTACTGTCGAAAAGCACTAAAGTCGAATCGACATTCTTCAATTGAATATACTTTTGTCGAATTGCCGCATTTTTACCACTGCAGACATGTCGAATTTTAAAAATGTCGAATTGCAAAAAGTCGAATCTGAAAAGTCCGTTTTTTTGTCGAAAAGTACCGTATTGCATTGTCGATTTTTTTTGTGTGTTGAAAATGCCCCGTTTTTCGACATTTTCGGGAATTTGACCGCAATTGCATATACCCCTATAGATGTAAGACTAACTGGTCTATAGTTTCCCGGTTCAGCTTTACTTCCCTTTTTGAATATAGGCACTACTTCCGCTATACGCCAGTCTTTGGGAACCATACCTGATATAACTGAATCCTTAAAGATCAAAAAGTTCTTGCAAGTTCAGAGTGAAGCTCCATTAGAACCCTTGGGTGAATTCCATCGGGCCCCGGTGACTTATTAATCTTTAAATGTTTTAATCGGTCACAGATTTCCTCCTCACTTAAATAAGTACCTATGAGTGGGATATTCTCATTATTGAGGTTGTGTGTTAGTCCCATAATTGGGCCCCCTCTAGTAAATACTGTTGAAAAAAATTCATTAAGTATGTCCGTTATGTCATTATCATTTTTGATTAAGACTCCCGACTTGTCTTTTACAGGGCCTATACTCTCCTTCTTTAATCTCTTGCTATTACTTTAATCTCTTGCTATAGAAGATCTGCATGGAGAGCTGATGCACAAGGAAGCCTTCTTTTAAGATAGCCATTCTGGGCATCAGCATGCTGTTGTTGTGCAGCCTGGTGCAGCTCTCCAGGCATTGGTGGTAGGAGCCAGGGGTGGGCCCCCCTCTCTGTAAGGGCCCGGGACTCCAGTCCCCGCATACCCCCCTGATGGCTGCACTGGCAGAACCAACTACAACTGTTTGGAAACTAGGTAAGCAAAACAGCATAAAAGTCGGCAGAATGTGTTTTCTCTGCAATGTCATTTATACAGAGTCGGCCCTAGGCATAGGCAAACTAGACATATGCCTAGGGCATTTGGTATACCTAGGGGCACAAGCAGCTTCTGCTGTTTAAAATTATATGCGGCATGCCTATATTCTGTGTGTGACTGGGGGTGTATCTGCATACGAAATGCTACGTTACAGTGAATTTCTGGAAATCACTGTAATGTAGCATTTCGTATGCAGATCCAGCCACAGTCGCACACAGAATATAGGCATCCCACATAGTATTTTAATCAGCAGAAGCTGCTTGTACATCCTAGCCACATAGTAATGCAAATAAGATGCATTTTCATCTAAAAAGGTGCCCAACGTTAGCAGAGCTGCCAGCTGACTCACGCCAGGCATCTCCTGCTGCATGTCGTATTAAGGAAAGATGTATGAGGACACATCTGTATCCAAGCAGAGGCAGAGGTCACAGTGTTAGCGGCCGTGTGAGTGCTGTGTGCGGGTGGGTTGGTTGTGCAGTAGTGTTCGGCATATGTGTAAGGGGCATTATGTGTGTCATTATGTGTATAAGGGGATTAATAATGTGCGGCATATGTGAAAGGGACATTATGTGTATAAGAGCATTAATAATGTGCAGCATATGTGTAAGGGGCATTATGTGTTTAAGGGCATTAATAAAGGTTAGCATAATGTATAAGGCACATTATGTTTATAAGGACATTAATAATGTGTAAGGGGCATTACTGTGTGGTATTATTTGTATAAAAGCATTACTAATGTGTGACATTATGTGTATACGGTGTTCTACTGTGTGGCGTAACGTATAGAAAGGGCACTACTGTGTGGTCTAATGTGAATAAAGAGCAATATGGTGTGGTGTAATGTGAATAAGGAGCAATTGAGTGTGATGTAATGTGAATAAGGGGCACTACTGTGAGGAGTAATGTATATAAGGTAAAGTGGTACTAATGTGCGATGAAACGTGAATAAGGGACACTATCGCAGGATAAAATGTAAATAAAGTTGCACTACTGTGTGGCATAATTTCAATTGGGGGTGCTATTGTGTGGCCATGCCCCTTCCCAGCAAGAACACGCCCCTTTTTGGGCTTTGCGCCGAATGTGGCACTGTTCCTATTTAAAATATAGGGGGTAGGATCACCAAAATGAGGACTGCTATGGGTGAGGGGTGATGATGCTGGGAAAGGGGTGCAGGGTCTGAGGCGGAACTAGCGGTGGTGCTAGGGGCCACCAGCCAAAATCTTGCCTAGGGCATCATATTGGTTAGGGACGGCTCTGCATTTATATAAAGTTCCCCATTATGTGAAGTTACTGTACAATGTGATCTCACAAACATCCATAGTTTCCCACTTAACATAAAAAGTTAGGTTCTGAGAAGTTAGTGTAGAAATAGATGTGTAATGACTGGCAGCTGAATGATATATTCATATTTCCTCACTGTTTCCTGACGTCCTCTGCAGACCATGACTAACAAACAGCCAGGCATACTAAGGGTGGTATCCTATTAGCCCCGTTGCGATTGTGGCTGATCAAAATGGGCGGATATCGCGGTTAATGACTGACGGTCATTATCGCAGTATCCCATCAAAGACCGTTTTGATCAGCCGAAATTGGACATGGGATCAGGGATAAGTCCCTGATCCCATGTGTTATCGCAGCTCCGACAGCGGCCTTATCGTGGATTATTCTTTGGATGCCTCCATAATCCCCAATAAGTGCTGGCATTGGGAGAAAAGGATTCTGGCATAGGATAGTCCCCAGCGATACTATTAGCGGTGGTTAAGTACTGCTGTTAACCTTCTATCAGATGAGGTGTGTCCAAATCACTTAACAAATATCATCATCATCATTATCATCATCATCATCAATAATAATAATAATAATAATAATAATATTAATAATAATGAGAAATACATTTGGCAGAAAATCTTATATATATATATATATATATATATATACTGTATATACACACATATCTATCTATCTATCTATCTATCTATCTATCTATCTATCTATCTATCTATCTATCTATCTATCTATCTATATATGTATATAGTGTTGCTGTGTTGTGCTGCATCAGTTCAGTGGTGGTGTATTGCGCTGCATCAGTCCAGTCACAGTGGTGGTGTCCTCTGCTGCCATATGTCCAGTGCTGCTGTATAAATCCAGTCCATTGCAGTGGTGCTGTGTTATCCTGCATCAGTCCAGTGGTGGTGTCCCTGTACTGCCGTATATGTCCAGTGAAACTGCCATATATGTCCAGCGGCACTGCCGTATAAATCGAGTGATACTGCCGTATAATTCCAGTGGTACTGGCGTATAATTCCAGCGGTAATGGCGTATAAATCCAGTCCGGTGATACTGTCGTATATGTCCAGTGATACTGCCATCCAGCGGTACTGCCGTATAAATCCAGTGATACTGCCATATAATTCCAGCGGTACTGGCATATAATTGCAGCGGTACTGGTGTATAAATACAGTCCAGTGATACTGCCGTATATGTCCAGTGATACTGCCGTATATGTCCAGCGGTACTGCCATATAAATCCAGTGATACTGCCGTATAATTCCAGCGGTACTGGTGTATAATTCCAGCGGTACTGGCGTATAAATCCAGTCCAGTGGTACTGCCGTATATGTCCAGTGGTACTGCCGTATAAATCCAGTGGTACTGCCGTATAATTCCAGTGGTACTGCCGTATAATTACAGCGATCCTGCCGTATAATTCCAGTGGTACTGCCATATAATTCCAGTGGTACTGCCGTATAAATCCAATCCAGTGGTGCTGCCATATAAGTTCAGTGGTGCTGTCCTGTGCTGTATATTATTTACTCCAAATAAAGGGGTTATTAATATTTAATCCAAATTATTTTCACAGGGTTTGCCCTATGTGGTGTAGAGGTACGCTTTCCTGTACCGCATATTGTTATATAACTCCAGAAAAATAATGGAGAACAAAAATTTGGAGGATAAAATAGGGAAAGATCAAGAACCACTACCTCCTAGTGCTGAAGCTGCTGCCACTAGTTATGACATACACAATGAAATGCCATCAACGTCATCTGCCAAGGCCGATGCATAATGTCATAGTAGAGAGCATGTCAAATCCAAAAAGCAAAAGTTCAGTAAAATTACCCAAAAAAAGAAATGTAAATGGTCTGAGGAGAAACGTAAACTTGCCAATACGCCATTTACGACACGGAGTGGCAAGGAACGGCTAAGGCCCTGGCCTATGTTCATGACTAGTGGTTCAGCTTCACATGACGATGGAAGCCCTCATACTCCTGCTAGAAAAATGAAAAGAGTTAAGCTGGCAAAAGCACAGCAAAGAACTGTGCGTTCTAAGATGGTATCACAAATCCCCAAGGAGAGTCCAAGTGTGTTAGCGGTTGCGATGCCTGACCTTCCCAACACTGAACTGGAAGAGGTGGTTCCTTCCACCATTTGCATGCCCTCTGCCAGGGCTGGAGGGCGCACCCACAGTTCAGTTTCTGATATTCAAATTGAAGATGTCCCCGTTGAAGTACACCAGGATGAGGATATGGGTGTTGCTGGCGCTGAGGAGGAAATTGACAAGGAGGATTCTGATGGTGATGCGGTTTGTTTAAATCAGGCACCGGGGGAGACACCTGTTGTCCGTGGGATGAATAAGCCCATTGAGATGCCTTGGCAAAATACCAAAAGAGCCACCTCTTCGGTGTGGAATTATTTCTCCACAAATCCGGACAACAGGAGTCAAGCCGTGTGTTGCCTCTATCAATCTGTAATAAGTAGGGGTAAGGACGTTAACCACCTAGGAACATCCTCCCTTACACGTCACCTGCAGTGTATTTATCAGAAGTCAGTGTCAAGTTGTGAAACTTTGGGTAACAGTGTAAGCAGTCAACTGACACCTAAATTCCTCTTGTACCCAAGCTCCTGCAAGCCACACCACCAACTTCCTCAACATCAACTTCCTCCTCAGTCAGGAATGTCAGTAGTCCTGCAGGCCATGTCTCTGGCAAGACTGAGGAGTCCTCTCCTAACCGGGATTTCTCCGCAGGATCCTTGAGTGGTACAACTACTGCTGCTGTTGCTGCCGCTGCTGTTGTTGCTGCTGGGAGTTGATCGTCATCCCAGAGGGGAAGTCGGAAGACTACTTGTACTAATTCAACTAAGGAATTGACTGTTCAGCAGTCCTTTGTGAGGAAGATGAAATATGACAACAGTCACACTGTTGCAAAGCGGATAACTGAGGTCTTGACAGCTATGTTGATGTTAGACGTGTGTCCGGTATCTGCCATTAGTTCAGTGGGACTTAGAGAATTGTTTGAGGTAATGTGTCCCTGGTATCAAATCTCATCTAAGTTCCACTTCACTATGCAGGCGATACTGTGAATGTATAGAGACGTTAGAAAAAGTGTCCTCAGTATCCAAAAAAATGCAGTTGTACCCACTGTCCACTTAACCACGGACATGTGAACAAGTGGAACAGGGCAGACTAAGGACTATATGACTGTGACAGCCCACTGGGTAGATGCATTGCCTCCCGCAGCAACAACAACAGCAGCGGCACCAGTAGCAGCATCTCGCAAACGCCAACTTGTTCCTAGGCAGGCTACGCTATGTATCACCACTTTCCGTAAGAAGCACACCACTGACAACCTCTTACAGAAACTGTGGGACATCATCACACAATGGCTTACCCCAATTAGACGCTCTTGGGGATTTGTGATATCGGACAACGCCACCAATATTGTGCGTGCATTACATCTGGGCAAATTCCAGCACGTCCCATGGTTTGCACATAAAATTAAATTGGTGGTGCAGAATTTTTTGAAAAATTACAGGGGCGTGCAGGAGATGTCAGTGGCCCAAGAAATTGTGGGCCATTTTCGACATTCAGCCACCGCGTGCCGAAGACTGAAGTTCCATCAAACACTCCTGAACCTGCCCCGCCATCACCTGAAGCAAGAGGTAGTAACGAGGTGGAATTCAACACTCTACAGATGTAGCCACCTTTATCTTGAGTGGCTGAGGCGTTTGTCCCGATCGAGCATACGCAGCGTAGGGAGGCGCGCCTAGTCACAGAGAGGCGTACCTAATCGCACGGAGGCAGACAGAGCGTTTGGCGTTACCTTTACGTGTAATACCTGCGATCAGCCACCAGATGTCGCTTTTTACAATCACCACTGAGCATGCGTGTGGTCTCCCGTAAAATACAATACTTAAATATATAATAAGGACTACTTTACTAAGGCGTCTCATTACGCTGCATACAGTAAATACTCATTACGCTGCATTATTTAATACAGTACTGTATATACGACACAGACGCAAATAGTACAGCATACAGTATATGATCCATCTACAGTACTTTATGAATACTGTATGTGAGCGTCAAAGTCCCGCAGACAAAACAACATAAAACCAGTAGTGTACACTGTCGCAAATGGATGTGTGTTAGAAGTTCACTATTGCCTCTCAAGATTAGGAATTTTGTACAGTATGTTATCATCCTAATCCCGTAGCCATTACAGCATAATCAAAACCAATGGATTTATTCATCTGTCTGCGGCGAAGTGGTGAAGTGTTTCGCTTCCTATACTCAGAGTCCCGGGTTCGATTCCTAAAGTACGAATGCATGTTAGTTTTTTTCAGACACTGTATTATTATTTTTATTCACATAAACCAGGGCAAAGCTGCATGAGCGGTTCTACTGTTAAGGTTCTATGCACCGTACAGTACACATACAATTCTGTAGCTGGGCAGACTCAATAGAAATGGCTACCACCTATGACTCCTTGCCCCACAGAGGCCCTAGGCTACGGAGCAAGTAATAGTCCAGATTGTACAGGCTATGGGGCAATGCTGAAGGAGCGTCACAATCCCCTAGCTAAAATACACAGGGGCAACAGGAATAAGTGAGATTTACAGTACAGTATGCACATTATGGTACACCGGACTCGATCGCATAGCACACTGGCAAAATGGCCGCCGCCACTGAACCCTTTTGCAGGCTATGGGGCAATGCTGAAGGAGCGTCACAATCCCCTAGCCAAAATACACAGGGGCGATGGGGATAAGCTACTGTAGGTCTGCATACAGTATTACGGTACACCGGACTCAATCGCATAGCACACTGGCAAAATGACCACTACCCCTGAACCCCCACCTCGTGGCAGGCAGCAGTCGGGTATGGAGTGAGAAATGGCATAAGTTGTGCAGGCTACGGGGTGATGCTGAAGGAGCGTCACAATCCCCTAGCCAAAATACACAGAGATAAGCGAGGTCTATGCACATTACGTTACACCGGGCTCGCTCGCATAGCAAACTGACAAAACACAAGTTTTACATAAAGCAGGCCAAAGCTGCAGGAGAGTTTCTACTGTAAAGGTTCTATGCACCGTACGGTACTCATACAATTCTATAGCAGGGCAGACTCAATTGAAATGGCTACCGCCTGTGACTCCTACAGTAGCTCCTAGGAGGCACTCAGCTATGGAGCAAGTAACAGCACAGATTTTGCAGGCTATGGGGCAATGCTGAAGGAGCGTCACAATCCCCTAGCTACAATACACAGGGGCGATAGGGATAATCGAGTGGCTGGAGGGGGTGTCCCCTTGATTTAAGGGGTCCCCACTCCTCCAGGGTACCCCGGCCAGGTGTGACTAGTTGGGTATTTAATTCCACGGCCGCAGGGACCGGTATAAAAGTGTTCTCCGGCTGTGCATTATCTGTCCAGCTAGTGGAGCCCGGTGCTGGTTCAAAAAATAGGTGGAACCCCTATGCTTTTTGTCCCCCCAAGCTGCAGGAGAGTTTCTACTGTAAAGGTTCTATGCACCGTACGGTACACATACAATTCTATAGCAGGGCAGACTCAATAGAAATGGCTACCGCCTGTGACTCCTAGCTCCTAGGAGGCACTCAGCTATGGAGCAAATAACAGCACAGATTTTGCAGGCTACGGGGCAATGCTGAAGGAGCGTCACAATCCCCTAGCCAAAATACACAGGGGCGATAGAGATAATCGAGTGGCTGGAGGGGGGGAGGGGGTTCCCCTTGATTTAAGGGGTCCCCACTCCTCCAGGGTACCCCGGCCAGGGGTGACTAGTTGGGTATTTAATGCCACGGCCGCAGGGACCGGTATAAAAGTGTCCCCCGGCTGTGCATTATCTGTCCAGCTAGTGGAGCCCAGTGCTGGTTCAAAAAATACGGGGAACCCCTACGCTTTTTTGTCCCCCTTATTTTTTGCACCAGGACCAGGAGCAGAGCCCGGTGCTGGTTCTAAAAAGATGGGGGATCCCGTGTTAATTTTTTCCGTATTCCTGCCGGAATTCGACCGCAATTGCATATACTGTACCCCTTAATGTCACTGCTTACAGTATACAGTATTTAGACATGAGCTTGTGTACAGTATCTGTCATGAGGTGCTTTTTTCACTGACACTATAACTTTTTTCTATTGTAATATACTGTACAGAGGCGGCAAATGAGATGCTACTGTACATGCCTATATTCTGTGAGTGACTGCGGCTCTATGAAATTAAATCAGAAAATGTAAATATGAAATGCATTACTAATGTGTGGCATTACTGTACTGTATGTGTATAATGAGAGACTCCCAATTTCATGTGTGAAAGTACTGCAAACAGCGCCCGGCCCCCACCCCATTGGTGTTGGTTTATGCCTTAGAGGACTCGGACGCTCGCATTTGTAAAGCACGGTATTTTCCACCGCCTCCTGCTAGCCTATTGCCCTTCCCCCCTGGGAGCCTGCACAGATCATGCAGTAGACAGGGAGGGAATTCAGGTCCTGTGCAATACACAAACGCCGAATATCTACTGTATAGTACTGTTTTGCTCACTTAGTAGCGTCAGAATACACTCATTTCTACTCATTGCCGCTGTGCAGTTGCATTTAGCGTAAAGAATCGCTCCTGCAGATGTACTTTGATTTATGTGAAATCTGTGTGCATCCTTCCATTGGATGTATTAGAGAGGAAAAAAAAATATTAAAATGAATGTCACGGGAACACATTAAAAAAAAGGTTGGCACTTCCTTCCCATTGGTGTTGGTTTACAGTATGCCGTAGTGGACTCGGACGCTCATGTAATTGCATTTCAAAGGCACAGTATTTTCCATCGTCTCCCCCTACCCCCATCGCCCTTCCCCCTTGGGAGCCTGCACAGGGAGGGAATTCAGGTCCTGTGCAATACACAAACGCTGAAGATCTACAGTACTGTTTTGCTCAGTTAGTAGCGTCAGAATACCCTCATTTCATTCCCGCTGTTTAGTTGCATTTAGCGTAAAGAATCGCTCCTGCAGATGTACTCTGATTTATATGTAACTTGTGTGCACCTTTCCATTGACTGTCTTACAATGTAGATAAAATAATACAGTGTATTATTACAATTAAAAAAAAAAAGGCACATCACGTCTCGAACCCTGGACCCCCAGCGTGGGAGGTGGGAGCCTTCACCCCAAGCCCACGACGCCTCATGATAGACTCCCAATTTCATGTGTGAAAGTACTGCAAACAGCGCCCGGCCCCCACCCCATTGGTGTTGGTTTATGCCTTAGAGGACTCGGAC
Source organism: Pseudophryne corroboree (assembly GCF_028390025.1). Taxonomy (NCBI): domain Eukaryota; kingdom Metazoa; phylum Chordata; class Amphibia; order Anura; family Myobatrachidae; genus Pseudophryne; species Pseudophryne corroboree. The sequence goes on from NC_086445.1 coordinate 978,896,492, forward strand.
GCTCGCATTTGTAAAGCACGGTATTTTCCACCGCCTCCTGCTAGCCCTCCATTCCCATTATGCATTAGCGAACTCAGACGCTCATGTATTTTAAAAGCACGGTGTTTATACATTGTCCTGTACATTCTTCCTTTTACACAATTACTGTAGTTGCGTCTCCATACACATACAGTACTCCATACACATACAGTACAGTACTCTACAGTACTGTAGGTCACCATCTTTTTCCACCGCCTCCCGTTACGCCTACAGTATTGCCAGAGCTGTAGATCAATCCGCCGCTATACTGTACGATCGAAAGTACTGGATTAGTGGAGCATTAGCCACACAGTGGTGGAGATGTGTAATGCATGATGAGTATCTAGATCGCCTCAACGCGCCTACCTGTGATTAAACTCAGCTATCGCCTTAGCGTGACTAAACGCCCGTCTCGGCGGAGAAACAGTCAAGATAAAGGTGGCTACATCTGTATATGCTTCAGAGAATGGAGGAGCAGCAAAAGGCCATTCAAGCCTATACAGCCACCTACGATGTAGGCAAAGGAGGGGGAATGCACCTGACTCAAGCGCAGTGGAGAATGATTTCCGTCTTGTGCAAGGTTCTCCAACCCTTCGAACTTGCCACTGTGAAGTCAGTTCAGACACTGCCAGCTTGAGTCAGGTCATTCCCCTCATCATGCTTTTGCAGAAGCAGCTGAAGAAATTGAAGGAGGAGCTAAGATGGAGCGATTCTGCAAAGTATGCAGGACTTGTGGATGAGTACACACTATAGGGGGGGCAACTTAGGTAAAATAAAGCCAGTTTGTGCAAGGACCTCCAAATGGCCTCTTTTTCCTGCCAGAATACGTAGGGACTGTTTGACATGCCTACTTGGATGCTGTCACTCATATAATCCTCCACCATTCTTTCAATGGTGACAGAATCATATGCAGTGACAGTAGACATGTCAGTAATCGGCAGGTCCTTAAGTCCGGACCAGATGTCAGTTTTTGCTCCTGACTGCCCTGCATCACCAGCAACCCGGGGAATTAAATGTGCAACAGGCGTAGAAGGAGGAAAGACAAGGAGACTCAAGCTCTTGCACTCCTCCCCTGAGGATAGAGGGGACCAAACACCTCCCTGGGGAAGAGGTTGCTGCTGAGTCCCCCAGAGTTTGAGGATAAAACCTATGAAAAGGACCACCAGACCATTATTGATGACAACTAATTCTATTATATGTCAGAACCGTGACACTGTGCTATTCAAAGAAGTGGTTTGAATTCCACCATTCACGGTACACCTTGAATTCACTTGGGTGATACCGAGGGTGAAGGTCACACTATACATACATTATTACACTAGGAGTCGACTATTCTCACTTTTACCTTCCAAATTTCCAAAAGGTTTGTCTGAACAGCAAACCACTGGAGGAAAGGGCTGCCACCCCATAAGAAAAAGAGATGGGGGAGTATATATATATATACACACACACAAACAGGTTGAGTATCCCTTATCCAAAATTCCAAATCCAAATTTTTGGAGTCCCCTATTCCGATTGTAGCAATGCCGACAGGGGTGCGTTAGGTACCGTAACTTCCCTCCCCTACCCCCTAACCCTCCCTGTCCGCAGCCTAACCCTAACCTCCCCTATTGGTGCCTAACCCTAACCTCCCCACAGTGGTGCCTAAACCTAAGCCCCCATTTCCCGCAACCTAACCCTAACCCTCCCCCTTAGTGCCTAACCCCAACACCCCCCCAGTGGTGCTCAATCCTTACCCCACCCCTCTTCTCTACAGCCTAACCCTAACCTCCCCCACCCCACAGCCTGGTTCCCAAGGTGCACACGTAGCAGATGCAGTAAAAAGTGACAGAACCATTTTTGTAGTTTATTAAATTCTACACACTGGAGGTGCAATCCAAATTTTGATCCAATTGTCCGTTTGGGCGTTATCGTTCACACAACGCAAGCCACGCATCGGTGATGACATCATTATGTCAACTCCCTTCTTATCCTCTTACGGGAGGTTTATTAAAAATCTAATTACATAGTTTTCCAATTTCCCACCTGAAGAATACTAATGTTAAATGGGAAGTAGTTAGCTTCCCGATGGATGGTAACCTGGCGGTCAATATACCGACGCTGGGATCCCAAGGGAGGATGCAATGCCGGCGGCTGCATGCCAACACCACTCTGGATGCTGACATCACATTACCGACAGCCAGCATCTGGATCGTCCTCACAGGGGGACGCTCTGGCATCCTGCTGTGTGCGCGCGCGCGGGGGGGGGGGGGGTAGGAAGGGTTAGGATTAGACACTTAGAAGGGGAGGTTAGGGTTAGGTATCAAGCATGGAGGGTTGGGTTAAGGCAGCTGGGAAGGGAGGGTTAGGTTTAGGCACCATTGGGGAGAGTTAGAGTTAGGCACCCACAAGGTAGGGTTAGGGTAGGGAAAAGATGAGGGTTAGGGAGATTAATGGGGGTCTGTCGGCGTTGGGCTTCCCTTACTGACCTCTGATTAATATCTTACTTGTCTTAAAAAACATTGATTGCACTGCATTTTTAAATACGTTTTTGGAGAGAGAAAAATTATACTCTTCAAAATGTTTTTGCTCTTTAAAAATCTTTTTAACCTTTTTGTCAGAAATAAATTGTTCATATAGTTTTATACACTGGGGGGTATATTTACTAAGGTCCAGATTTTGTCCGAGTTTGGTGTGTCATCTCGGAAATTTACTAAACTCAAATCTCGGCAGTGTTGGGGCTATTCATATGGTTTTTCCCGGCAGAGTTCACAAATACGTATGTGTAGAGCATCGGTCAAATACGGCTGTTTAGGTATACAACACGGTAATTTACCAAGCTTTTGTATTTGTAATGTCGTCCATGTAAGGGCAATTGCGGCTGTGAAAAAATGTGAATCTTTAAAAAACGCAGGAAAAAAATAGACTTGCTTTTGGCTGGCGTGTTTACATGTGTTTTTACTTCAACATTAATCACACCTGAATTTTAGAGCCTTTAAAAGGGGCCTAAGCACATTGTTCACATCCCTCACTCTGAAGTGGCTGCTGGCCTGTGTAGCAATGAAGTATTGTGTGCTGTGGGATTCCTGAGACTGCTCCATAAGTATGGAAGAAATTAGGGGCATGAAACTGAAAATGGTCAGCAGGTTGTACAGGTGCCGCGGAGGCTGCACAGGCCTTGTTTTTTTAGGGGGCATTTAAACTTAAACGCATTGGCCGATGACCAGGTCATACAGATGTTCTGGCTAAATAGAAACAACATTTTCCGTTTGTATGACCTTGTCAAACTGGACCTAGACCCTGAGACAGCACGAGCTTGCTCTGTTTCAGGCCTGCACAAACTCCTGGCTGTGTTGCACTTTCTGGCTACTGGCAGCTCTCAGGCTGTGTGTGGTGATGTCATTGGGATCTCACAGACAACCTTTTCTAAATACTTAAATCAGGTGATGTATACCATACATACTCATCTATGCCAAAGTAGTTTAGGCGGAATGTTTCATTAGACTGTTTTGTTGTTAGTTGTACTCATCTCACTCTCCTCATTTGTTCCAATGTACACACAGGTGTTGGATGCATTGCAATCCCACATAGATGCCTCTATCTGCTTCCCTACCAAGGCGTCTCAGTGTCATGCTGTCAGGGTAGCTTTCTATGGCCTTGCTGGCATGCCCAATGTGCTAGGTGCCATAGATTGTACACACATTGAGTTGATACCACCTAGAGGCAGGCAGTATATTTATACTTATCATCATCTGAACCACTGTACTAATGTCCAGGTGGTTTGTGATGTAAAACTACAAATAATGAGTGTTGTTGCTGGTTGCCCTGGCAGCTGCCATGACTCCTTCATCCTCGGTCATCCCTCTTTGATAAATTTGAAGCCGGACAAATGCCTGATGGATGGCTGTTGGGTATGTTACTAGATATGTGTTTAAATGTATATGCTACAAAAATGCCCACTATGTCAGCAATGTGTTGCTGAATACCTACTTTACACTCTATACTATGTATGTATTTCAGGTGATGGGGGATATGGCTGTTTCTCTTGGCTTCTGACTCCATTGTCCCGTCCTGATTCCCCTGCTGAACACAATACAATCATGCACATAAGTCCACTTGGAATGTGATAGAAAGATGTTTTGGGGTACTGAAATCTAGGTTTCGGTGTCATGATAAGTCTGGTGGCCTTTTGTTGCATAGTCCCTTAAAGGTGATTGGGATTGTGTTCTGCTGCTGTTTTCTTCATAACATGTGTTTGCAACAACATCTGACACATGATGATGAGGAGGAGGATGAAGAAAACAGTCAGCAAGTAGAAGAGTTTGAATCATCTGGCGATACTTGGAGTACAGATGTAGGGAGGCAGATAAGGCAAGAACTAATCCGCCATCATTTTTGCGGTAAGTATATGTGTGTGTTTGTTTTTTCGTTTTTTTTATTTTGTACTTTACCAAATATATATATATACATTATATGTTTGATTGTTAGTCTGTCTGTATATAAGTATGTCTAATGGTTCAGTTTGGGTTATTATGACCCTGAGGACGGGGTGATTACCCCGAAACATGTCGGAATAAACTGACCACGTTACTTCTTTGCTAAAAACGTCTGTTTGAGTGCCGCCTTTTCTTCACTGTATATATATATATATATATATATAGACAGTGGGGCAAAAAGTATTTGGACAGCCACCGATTGTGTAAGTTGACCCACTTAAAAAGATGAGAGAGGTCTGTAATTTTCATCATAGGTACATTTCAACTGTGAGAGACAGAATCTGAAAAAAAAAAACAGGAAATCATATTGTATGATTTTTAAACAATATACTTGTATATTCTTGTGGAAAATAAATATTTGGACACCTACCAAGTAGCAAGATTTCTGGCTCTCACAGACCTGTTACATCTTCTTTAAGAAGCTCTTCTGTCCTCCTCTCGTTACCTGTATTAATGGCACCTGTTTGAACTGGTTATCTGTATAAAAGACACCTGTCAACACCCTCAAACAGTCAGACTGCTACCTCTCCACCATGGCCAAGACCAGAGAGCTGTCTAAGTACACCAGGGACAAAATTGTAGAGCTGCACAAGGCTGTGATAAGCTACTTGACAATAGGCAAGCAGCTTGGTGAGAAGAGATCAACTGTTGGCATAATTATTAAAAAATGGAAGAAATACAAGATCACTGACAATCTCCCTCGACCTGCGGCTCCATGCAAGATCTCACCTTGTGGGGTATCAATGATCTTGAGAACAGTGAGGAATCAACCCAGTACTACACGGGGGGACCTGGTCAATGACTTCAAGAGAGCTGGGACCACAGTCACAAAGGTTACCATTAGTAACACACTACGTCGTCATGGATTGAAATCCTGCAGCGCCCGAAAGGTCCCCCTGCTTAAGCCAGCACATGTCCAGGCCCGTCTAAAGTTTGCCAGTGACCATCTGGATAATCCAGAGGAGAATTGGGAGAATGTAATGTGGTCAGATGAGAGCAAAATCAAAATTTTTGGTATAAACTCCACTTGCCGTGTTTGGGGGGAGAAGAATGATGAATGGCATCCCAAGAACACCATACCCACTGTGAAGCACAGGTGTGGAAACATCATGCCTTGGGGCTGCTTTTCTGCAAAGGGGACCAAATGACTGATCCGTATTAAGGAGAGGATGAATGGGGCCATGTATCGTGAGATTTTGGGCAAAAACCTCCTTCCCTCAGTAAGAGCATTGAAGATGGAACGTGGCTGGGTCTTCCAGCATGACAATGACCCCAAACACACTGCCCGGGCAACTAAGGAGTGGCTCCCTAAGAAGCATTTCAAGGTCCTGGAGTGGCCTAGCCAGTCTTCAGACCTCAACCCAATAGAAAATCTGTGGATGGAGTTGAAAGTCCGTGTTGCCTGGCGACAGCCCCAAAACATGATAGATCTAGAGAAGATCTGCATGGAAGAGTGGGCCAAAATACCTGCTACAGTGTGTGCAAACCTGGTCAAGAACTAGAGGAAACATTTGACCTCTGTAATTGCCAACTGAGGTTATATTACAAAGTATTGAGTTAAACTTTTTCATTGTCCAAATATTTATTTTCTGCAAGAATATACAAATAAATTGTTTCAAAATCATGCAATGTGATTTCCTAGTTTTTTTTTTTTTCAGATTCTGTCTCTCATAGTTGAAGTGTACCTATGATGGAAATTACTCTCCCTCTTTTTAAGTGGGTCAACTTGCACAATCGGTGGCTGTTCAAATACGTTTTTGCCCCACTGTATATATATGTGTATATATATATATATATATATATATATATATATACTGGGGTGTATCTAGAGGTCTGAGTGCCCCAGGCAAAGTAAGAGACTGCCCCCCATATTTGAAATGAGGAAGGCCGAAAAAAGTGTATGGCCACACAATAGTACCCCCAATTCAAATTGCATTACATTATTATTAAATTATATGCAGCAGTGTATCTGGAGCCATGTGGCACCTGGGAATCAGCATAAGGCTTCACACACACCTTCAAAGCCTGTTCCCAGACTCCCATTGGGTAGTCTCACAGGAGTCTCAGGGCAGGTTTACAAGACGTGTGTGAAGCCTCATGCTGGGTACACACTGGTTGATATATCGGCTGTTCATTTAAACAGTCGATATATTGAAAGTGCATTGGCCAGTGTGCACCAGCGATATGTCTGTAAACGACTTTGTTCACAGACATTTCGCGTCAGCTGTGCAGCACAGCCAATGACCAATATATCTACAGACTACCTGTACACTTGCTGCACAAGCCGATGCGGTGATTAACAGCTCAATTGTGACGTCCGTCACGATGGGTTGGGCAGTATGTATGCAGAACACACTACCTGATCTGTCTACAGATATATCAATAAGTGTGTACCCAGTTTTATGCTGATTACCGGGATAAGCGTGGCTCCAGATACATTCTGTGTGCCCGATCCCTGGGGGAGCCAGCCAGCACATATATTACAAACATGATAATGTATGTTTATATATGCTAAGTGGGTCCCCTCTGCATTATATGGTCAGCGCTGCAGCCGCCACTGTACGTATATGTGTGTGTGTGTGTTGTAAATGCTGATTTACTTACAGGACTAAAAGCAACACTTTAAAAAGACATTTCATACACTTTAAATGAAGCTGCTGCGTCCGCTATACTTAATCCACAATCTACATACTTATTACACCATTAGCGTACAGAGTCTCGTACCGTGTACAGACTTTGCGTACAAATGCCACGCTGGCTGTACAAAGTACACTCAGCGCGTACACACCCAAAGATACACCATGAACCCTTAACAGCTATGCATGCGATAGTTAGCTGGGAAAGGAAAACACAACACCAGATTTGTATTTAAAATGCCGGGTTCCGACACCACAACATAGTATTACTGAAAGGGGGTTACAATAACAAAGCAATACAATACAACAGAATAATGGCTACAGTCAATGGTACATACTTTTGGTTTCACCTGCGCCTCCCGGTCCGGTCCTCAGTCATCAAGGGTGATGACCTTCAGAGTCTGTGATAGTGACCTGGCATGCAGCTGGCTCTTTATACAGTAGATCAAAACATAATACAATAGACACTGTGTGCTCTTCTTCCATTGGTTCGGGAGTGGGACATATCCTGTGCACCGGAGATCATTGGTCAGCTCAAGAAGTGGGCGATGGCTAGGACTTGAGATGTGGTTTCTGTTGTTTGCATCTGAGTTCCCGCCCCATGACCAGTTAAACCCATCACATTAATCATACATAAATCTGGTATTATTAATAACTTAATGTGATAATATATAATAATATTCTTATTCCCACCAGATTAATGTTTACGTGACTCTGAACAATATGATCCCACACATGATATGATTATCTATTTCCATCCTCAAGATATACATATATCCACATATATCCATATACTCATATATATATATATATATATATATGTATATATATACATTCACACACACATACTCCTGCTATTACAATTTGTTAGGAATTATATATATATATATATATATATATATATATATATATATATAGCGAACTGGTAACCGGCACTCTCATTTCATCATCATCTCGCCGCGGTGCACATTAGTGAGATCCATACATTCCTCCAAGATACGGCACTCAGCGGACTCATTCAGTGAAAAAACTTCAACAAGTGGTTTTTTCACTGAATGAGTCCGCTGAGTGCCGTATCTTGGAGGAATATATATATATATATATATATATATATATATATACACAAACACATACATTTCCAAGAGTTTAGACTATGGATGTTAGTATCTCAGATTTCTAAATGTCTGGTTTGTATTTTTGTTAGCTATTGCTAATTGAGTTTCTATCAGCCTGGGTTTCTGGGTATTGTCTCTTTGTTAGTTTTGTCTTCAGGTGAGACAATGACAATCCAGTTCTTATTGCTTTAAATGGAAACTCGGCTACCCTAGTAAACAAAGGTGTTTGCCTTCTTCATAGAATTTCAATGCTTAGTGTAAATAAGGCCATTGTATTTTAGTCTCTGGGAGTTTTAATTTATGTGTGACCGATCTTCATGCTATTTAGAAAAGGAAGCAGACAGTGTGGGATTAATGCAATATATAGATTAGATTTATGATATGTCTTTGTGGCTTTTCCATGCGAGTACAAATTCCACTGTAAATACTCATACCACGCTCTAATGCGCAGGACCGCAGGAGCGACCATACGCAATTTGCGAATATGTGCACGCACAGCCGAACACGTACGCACATGGAGGCCATCTATGTGGTGTTTGTACGTAATGTGTGTTGTAATATTTTCTGACTTCGACATTATATATATATATACAATGATAAAATTTCCATTAGGCATATATTATACATATATAAAAATACATGTGTGTGCTGGTCCTAGACCTTGTAGCGCCCCCACTCCCCTGAGCAGTGTGTGACAGAGGAGGGGTGTAAGGTGCATGGGGAGATGTAATGTGAGAAGGGGGCATAAGGGGTGTTAGGTGTATGAGGGTATGGTGTGGGTAGGGGGACACAGGGTGTGACAGAGGAGGGGTGTCAGCAGCATGGGGGGTGTAATATGGGAGGTGGGGCATGAGGGGTGTCTGGGGTATGAGGGTGTGAGTAGGGGGAATGAGGGTTTCTGGGGTATGAAGGTGTGGTGCAGGGAGGGGCATGATGGGTCTCTGGGGTATAAGGGTTGGGAGGGGTTATCAGGGTGTGACAGTGGTGGGGAATGAGGGATGTCTGGGGTATAGGGGGAGAGAAGGGTGTGACAGTGGGGGTGTCAGGTGCATGGGGGGTGTAATGTGTGGGGATGGGGGCTTGAGGGATGCTTGGGGTATTAGAGGGGAGCAGGGTGTGACAGAGGAGGAGAGTCAGGGTATGAGGGTGTCATGTGGGGGCATGAGGGATGTCTGGGGTATAGGGGGGACCAGGGTGTGACAGATGAGGCGTGTTGGGTGTATGAGCAGTGTAATGTTCGGGGAGGGAGTCATGAGGGGTGTCTAGGGTATAGGGGAAGCAGTGTGTGACAGGGGAGTGGTGTCAGGGGCATGGAGGGGTGTAACGTGTGGGGAGGCGGGCAGGGGGGGTGTAATGTGAGGGGAGGACGGATATATTGGGGCATGGGATACAGCAGGCTGGAACAGTCTCAAATATACAAGCTCCTCTCACCAGTTCCTCCAGTCACCACAGCAGCACCGCGACCCCCCACATGCCGCCATCTTCCTGTCACCCCCGGAGCCGCCCGTCACAAGACATGCCCATCAACAGTCATGTGTAATTAGCACCAATGTCCAGCACCGCACTTTAGTGAAGCAGCAATAAATAAAACTACAGCTCCCAGAATCCCTTGCTGCTGGGAGCTTCTGGCAGCAATAGCTGATGGGAGCTGTAGTTTTAGAGCTGCTTCACTGAAGTGCAGTGCCGGACATCGGCGCTAATTACACTGAGTGACTGCCGTGAGTGTGCGTGTCTCCTGTTCGGTGGCACAGGTCACTGCCTCTACTATATAAGTCTACCCCCTGGCCGCGGGTGGCACCTCCGGGTGGCGCCCCCTTCTCTGCCGGCGCCCCTGGCGAGTGCCATCCTGGCCAAGGGGTAGATACGCCCCTGTATATATATATATGAACAATGCATTACTGACATATCAAAGATGCATGTGTAATATATTTGTTGTATCTGTGTGTTCGTAATATTATGTGTGGTGCTCATGGGTTTTTCAGGAAGCCAAGCATGTGTTTAGTTGTTCAAAATTGTATTGGGCAGTTTTCCTTGTTTAAGGCCGCATGATTTTGTGGCCAAACCACAGAGTACCAATACAAGGCATTAACTTAGATATTACTTGTTTTTTGAACGATGAAACTGCGTAATGCTTTTTGACAAATACATAATGTTTACAATTAACATCTTCATAATGTGGATACATGGCATTGCAATTGTGTTTAAACGTGGCGTACTCACACCTCAACCAAAATACAAAGTCTATAATAGGACTAAAGGCTCATTTAACAGAATGACTCATGACATTGTCATAATGAAATACATGACAACCTAACAATGAGTTTGGTTTTGGTACGAATGAAAACACATAATGCTCAGGTATTACTGATTATGTTTGTTGAGTTAAACAATATGGATACTGGACAAGGCATACTGATTGTGATTATTACTGCAAAGTATATTGTTACTGACCAAGGAATACTGATTGTGATTATTACTGCAATGTATATTGTTACTGACCAAGGAATAGTGATTGTGATTATTACTGCAAAGAATCTGGATACTGGACAAGGCATACTGATTGTTGACTATTACTACAAAGTACAGTATATTGGGGGTCATTCCGAGTTGTTCACTCGTTGACGATTTTCGCTATGCTGCGATTTGTTGCTAATTGCGCATGCGCAAGGCACGCAGGGCGCATGCGCTTAGTTATTTAACTAAAAACTTAGCAGTTTTGCTGTGGATCCTGCGGTGCTTTTCAGTCGCACTTCTGATCGGTGAATTATTGACAGGAAAGGGGCGTTTCTGGGTGGTAACTGAGCGTTTTCCGGGAGTGTGCTAAAAAACGCAGGCGTGTCAGGGAAAAACGCGGGAGTGTCTGGAGAAACAGGGGAGTGGCTGGTCGAACGCAGGGCGTGTTTGTGACGTCAAACCAGGAACTAAACGGACTGAGCTGATCGCAATCTGTGAGTAGGTCTGGAGTTACTCAGAAACTGCAATGAATTATTTAGTAGCAGTTCTGCTAATCTTTCGTTCGCTATTCTGCTAAGCTAAGATACACTCCCAGAGGGCGGCGGCCTAGCGTGTGCAATGCTGCTAAAAGCAGCTAGCGAGCGAATAACTCGGAATGAGGGCCATTGTTACTGACCAAGGAATAGTGATTGTGATTATTACTGCAAAGTATATTGGCCCTCATTCCGAGTCGTTCGCTCGGTATTTTTCTTCGCATCGCAGCGTTTTTCTGCTTAGTACGCATGCGCAATGTTCGCACTGCGACTGCGCCAAGTAATTTTGCTATGAAGATAGTATTTTTACTCACGGCTTTTTCTTCGCTCCGGCGATCGTAGTGTGATTGACAGGAAATGGGTGTTACTGGGCGGAAACACGGCGTTTTATGGGCGTGTGGATAAAAACGCTACCGTTTCCGGAAAAAACGCGGGAGTGGCTGGAGAAACGGAGGAGTGTCTGGCCGAACGCTGGGTGTGTTTGTGACGTCAAACCAGGAACGACAAGCACTGAACTGATCGCAGATGCCGAGTAAGGTTGAAGCTACTCAGAAACTGCTAAGTAGTTTGTAATCGCAATATTGCGAATACATCGTTCGCAATTTTAAGAAGCTAAGATTCACTCCCAGTAGGCGGCGGCTTAGCGTGTGTAACTCTGCTAAAATCGCCTTGCGAGCGAACAACTCGGAATGAGGGCCCTTGTTACTGACCAAGGACTATTTTTTCGTAATATTATTGGTAAGAAGTGTATTAATGTAAAACTGACAGTGATTCTGACTACCAAAACAGCACATAATGGGTGAGCTTAATTATGACAAATGTACAATTTCAGTGTCCTTCATACACTAAAACTGACACAGTTTTCTCCTCCTAAACAGAATGAACACCTGATGGCTACTTTTTGGGCGGCACTTTCGATGCTGATGTGCCTTTCCCAGTGACGTTTGCCCGTGTACGGCTAGATCGCCTAGGTGGTGAGGTAACTGGGGAAATGATAGGAGTGGTGGTTCCTGAGATGGTGCTTGGTTGTATCGCTTGTTGGGAAACGAGGTTTTGGCTCAGGTTAGTCAGAGTAGCATTGAGTTCTCTGGTAACTGCAGTGTGACTTTCCATAATTCGGCTGATGCTTTCTATTAGCATTTGGTTGGTTTCCAAAATGTTGAAGTAGTTTTGGTGCTGTCTGTGTTGTTCATCCATTAGTCTCTGGAATGTGGTCATCATATGTGTGTTGTCGGCACGCATTAATTCCATTGTGTTTGCGATTTTAGTGACTTGCACATTTAGCCAACTACTATTCCGACTAATTCGGGGAAGATGATGGGGCAGACTAGCTAAAAATTGCGTTTGACTCTGCAGACAATCCCGATTATTGGCCTGCTGGGTTGACCAAGTATTCCAAAAGCCTGATCCTGTGTTGTCATTTGTGGTGATGGAGGACTGATTTGTAGTGCAGGTGTTGTTTGTGTTGGGGGCGCACTCACAGGTGGTGGTGTTGGCATTGTTAGCTCGATTGGCTGGAGATGTAGTACAAAGGTTTCCTCCATTTGTGTGTCATGCTGGGTGTCCGGGGGAATGTTGCCATCATCAGTATGGCCTGTAATGGGACAACATTTTAGTTACTGTAGACATATATGGTTTTAATATTTTTTTGTTATTTTTTTGTTGCCAAAACATGATAAAGTTGAGTCCAAATGGTGTTGTTGACAAAAACATCAATACTCCAGTTACATTAAGCCCTACTATATTGTTTTTTTCTAATTTAAGTTTATTCTCAATCCGAATCACAAATACATAACATGCTGTGCAAACAGTGTTTATGGCTTGTTTCTACGTGTGTAAAATTTGCCTTGGTTGCTATAAATTTCTGAAGGGTATGTAAGATCTCCACACTACATCTAAATACATCACCACACACCATTTTTTATGGATGTTCCCCTTGTGAAGCTTGCCCTTCTGCTTTTGGTGCAGCATCTTTATCTTAATATGCTAGTCTATGGCTGAAGTATACACACATATCTTTAGTGTTGAGGTGTAAACCCCTAGCATTTGTTCTGCATTTTGATGTTGGGGTTCATACATACGTACGTAGGTTATTGTGTGGTCTCCAACCACGCGAATTAGGTGTAAAGTGCCCTGCGTAAGTACAGTATGTGTCCTAATGTCAGGTATTTTTCTACTCACCAGGCAGCTGAGGGGATTGTGGTTCCCGTGTTGGCGGACTCTCCAAAAGTTGTAATGGTGGCCTTGAGGACACATTTGATAAGCGTCGTTGAGGTGGTGACTCGTGTTGTCTGGTGTGCACATCCGGCCGATGTCTCTTGTGGGCCATATGTTTTTGCCTGGCCGATTCCTCTGCACGCCTCCTTCTGTGAATGTGCTGTTGTGTGGATGGTCCTATAGAAAATAAAAACATTACTGTTTGGCCAAAACATTTGCCCTCATAATATGTCCATAAATTGTTACTTTACCTGCTTCACCACCCTCATCATCTTGGGCCTGAGTGGTGGGATGCTGGCCTGTTGTTGCTCTTTTGTACACTGTGAAGATATGACAATTGAGTTTGTTTTTATAATACTGTGTTAATAAAATTTACACCACATTCTCTTTTATTTGTTTATTAAGTCAATAAAGATATTTTTAAAACCAAACTCAGCACCATTTGTTGAAGTGTATATTGGCCCTCATTCCGAGTTGTTCGCTCGCAAGCTGCTTTTAGCAGCTTTGCACACGCTAAGCCGCCGCCTACTGGGAGTGAATCTTAGCTTATCAAAATTGCGAACGAAAGATTCGCAATATTGCGAAAAGACTTCTCTGTGCAGTTTCTGAGTAGCTCGAGACTTACTCTTCCAGTGCGATCAGTTCAGTGCTTGTCGTTCCTGGTTTGATGTCACAAACACACCCAGCGTTCGCACAGACACTCCTCCGTTTCTCCAGCTACTCCCGCGTTTTTTCCAGAAACGGTAGCGTTTTTTCACACACTCCCATAAAACGGCCAGTTTCCGCCCAGAAATACCCACTTCCTGTCAATCACATTACGATCACCATGACGAAGAAAAAACCTTGTAATGCCGTGAGTAAAATACCTAACTGCATAGCAAATTTACTTGGTGCAGTCGCAGTGCGAACATTGCGCATGCGCAGTTAGCGGAAAATCGCTGCGATGCGAAGAAAATTACTGAGCGAACAACTCGGAATGACCACCATAATTGGGCCATGTGCTTAGTTCACATTGCCACCCAGCATAATGTTTAAGCATGTAATAGTATCAAACAAAAAACACATACATTAACACACAACACTACAAATTACAATTATGAATTTAATTGATGTCTTCAAGTTCCCAAACACTATTCCACCATACGAAAACAATTAAAAAACAAATAATTTCCAAACAAATGTAGAACCAAATGCTAAACATATTGTCCTCAAACCAAAAAAACACAAAAAAAACCTTTGGACACATGGCAAACAAAGTGTCCACCAACAGCAAATATTGCAAAACAACATAAAAACACCAAAAACACACTAAAGCCCCAAGAAAACTCAGTTATATTTGCAGTAATGCTAGACATACATTTCACATTTCCAAACACATTTACAATGCAAAGAGTAAGTGGCTATGGGTTATATGCAATTGCGGTCGAATTCCGGCTGGAATTTGACCGTTTTTTAATTCGACACAATTCGACAGTCAGACACCCTCCCGCCGGGACCCGAATTCGACATATTCAATAAAAAACGGATTCGACAGTCCCGCTGTCGAAAAACGGACCAATTGACGGATAGTGTGCGTCCTGGATTCGACTTCATGGACGGCACAAAATTGTTTAAAAAACCCTGTAAAAAAATGCGTGGGGTCCCCCCTCCTAAGCATAACCAGCCTCGGGCTCTTTGAGCCGGTCCTGGTTGTAAAAATACGAGGGGGAAATTGAGAGGGGATCCCCCGTATTTTCACAACCAGCACCGGGCTCTGTGTCCGGTCCTGGTGCCAAAAATACGGGGGACAAAAAACGTAGGGGTCCCCCGTATTTTTAACACCAGCACCGGGCTCCACTAGTCAAAGAGATAAAGCCACCCAACGGCCAGGGGTGAAGCCCGAGGCTGTCCCCCCCCCATCCAAGGGCTGCGGATGGGAGGCTGATAGCCAAGTGACAAAAATAAAGAATATTGTTTTTTGTAGCAGAACTACAAGTTCCAGCAAGCCTCCCCCGCAAGCTGGTACTTGGAGAACCACAAGTTCCAGCATGCGGGGGGAAACGGGCCCACTGGTACCTGTAGTTCTACTGCAAAAAAAATACCCAAATAAAAACAGTACACGCACACCGTGAAAGTAAAACTTTATTACATACTTGCACGCCGACACACACATACTTACCTATGTTCACACGCCGACTCGGTCCTCGTCACCAGTAGAATCCATGGGGTACCTGAAAATAAAATTATACTCACAAAAATCCTGTGCAGCATCTGTCCTCTTCTGCTTGTAATCCACGTACTTGGCAAAAAAACAAACGCATTACCCGGACCACACACTGGAAGGGGTCCCATGTTTATACATGGGACCCCTTTCCCCGAATGCGCGGGACCCCCCATGACTCCTGTCACAGAGGGTCCCTTCAGCCAATCAGGGAGCGCCATGTAGTGGCACTCTCCTGATTGGCTGTGCGCATCTGAGCTGTCAGACGACGCATAGCACTATACCGCTCCATTATCTTCAATGGTGAGAACTTTGCTGTCAGCGGTTAGGTTACTCGCAAGAAGAATGACAAGACTACTTACAAACACAATACAGCCTCAGAACTCGCAAAACCACACCAAAACCACAAAACAACTCTCCAACTCCACAAAACAACCTCTCACCTCTCCACTAACTAAACACACGAGGTTCGGACTGTTTGGGGCGTATTTATATAGTGCCGCACAGACACTCCTACATGTAAAACACAACCAATCACGTTCGAGTGACAAAAACGAAAGTACAAGTGGAAATGCGGCCGCAAAAAACTAAAACACTGCCGCAAATGAAAACTATGAATCTGTAAAAAAAAAAAAAACATCTTCGGCCGAAAAACACTAATCCGGCCGAAAATTTTGTGAAAAAAACAAGAATAACATCATTATTGAAAAATATGAAAAACTTAAACTCGACAGCTTAGTAAATTCCAGAAAATGATTTCAAAAAGTTACAGAAAAATACGACTGATAAAATTCGAGTTCAAACTCCCACCAATTCGGTACAAACACAAATCTTAGTAAATAAACCCCTGGGTATCTGATCCTTTTTAGCTGGAATATTGTTGTGTGACACCATTGGTCGCCCATTCCCCCATCGCCCTGTACATATATATATATATATATATATATATATATTGTGGCAGAGACGGCATTTTTGCATTAATCCATGTGGAAGTATTGTGGAGGAGGAATTGGAAACGGGTCCTTCCCGGGTGGGATCCGGCATTGGAGTCTCTCCTACCCCTTTTGGCTGGCTGTCCGACCCGGCATATTGCCATAGGAGCGGGGGGTGGAGCCGGCAGCAGAGGTGGCGCTGGGAGATGAGCTCATCTCCGCACCGCCTCTCCATATCTAGTAAATGGGTCCCGGGTCACATTGACCCAGGAATCCGTTTATGCAGCCCCTGACCCGGTATTCAACCCGGGAATAACACTGCTTATAACCCGGGTTAAATTACCAGGTCAGGCGACCCAGGAATTAGGACTTTCACACCGCACACTGACCCGTGTCGACCCGGCAATATGCTGGGTCAATACAGGGTTATTTGTGGGATGTGAAAGGGGTATAACAACCAACAACATGCATTATAGGCTGATACTGCCCAATGTGCACAACTCAACACCAACACTGCAATACCACAACAAAGAGTATCAACTCGAACTTGTAATTTGACTGCCCACCCGATTGGTTGATGGTGCTGCCCCCATCAGGGGAGCGCACCCAAAATAAATTATTACCCCCGGACTGGTGAGCTATCATTACGGACGAAAATGAGTCAACAATCAACCACTCACCATCAAAAACTATAAGGGATGGAGGATGGGAAGACTGGAACAAAGACTTTGGCCCACAGACTGAGCCTTTGAATAAAGTTCAACACAGATAGACCCCCTTGCCACACCATAGGCATCCTAAGTCACGTGATCTTCCTTCATGTCAGCCACCATGCTAGGGGTTTAATTTACCTTATTCTTACAGCAATCATTAGGTTTCCTAAACATGGCAGATGCAAGACTAAAGGGTACCTCTTCACCACCTCCACTCACTAGAAGTGTGGCATCATTGTGCCTACACACTTTGCGCTGCTCCTTCCCTTAGCTCTCAGAAGTTGGGAGTGCTATCCTGTTCATCAGGCTGGAGTCTGGCACTGGGCAGTGACATCAAAACCCAGTGCTATGCTCACAATATAATACAGGCTGAGTATCCCTTATCCAAAATGCTTGGGACCAGAGGTATTTTGGATATCGGATTTTTCCGTATTTTGGAATAATTGCATACCATAATGAGATATCATGGTAATGGGACCTAAATCTAAGCACAGAATGCATTTGTTTCATATACACCTTATACACACAGCCAGAAGGTCATTTCAGCCAATATTTTTTATAACTTTGTGCATTAAACAAAGTGTGTCTATATTCACACAATTCATTTATGTTTCATATACACCTTATACACACAGCCTGAAGGTCATTAAATACAATATTTTTAATAACTTTGTGTATTAAACAAAGTTTGTGTACATTGAGCCATCAAAAAACAAAGGTTTCACTCTCTCACTCAAAAAAGTCCGTATTTCGGAATATTCCGTATTTCGGAATATTTGGATATGGGATACTCAACCTGTATTGACATTTGGGAGAAGGTGCAGACATATGTACACGTAAGAACTTGCTGCTGGCTGCTTCACCTTGACGTCAACAGCTGCCACTCTGAGTCATCAAAATGTACAGTGATAATGCTGAGAGGGCATGGACAAATCTGGGAGGCATGGCCATGTCCCATAAAAAAAGATGACAAATACTATGTGCTATGGAGAAGCTGCGCGTATTGCAAAATGGAACATTTGTCCTCTTCAACAGCTGGACTGAGCTCCTGCTGAGCCAACCGAACAAGCACATGCTTGGGTGATTAGTATCCCAACCCCACTTTCCGCATCCTTGTCTCTGTGGAAGTGGCGTGGAGTCATTACCAATACGAATGAATGACCTGGGGTCTGCGGGTTGCGGCAAGTGCTAACTTTTATGCTGATTTCAATTACATGCGGT
Source organism: Pseudophryne corroboree (assembly GCF_028390025.1). Classification (NCBI taxonomy): domain Eukaryota; kingdom Metazoa; phylum Chordata; class Amphibia; order Anura; family Myobatrachidae; genus Pseudophryne; species Pseudophryne corroboree. The sequence continues at coordinate 978,915,006 of NC_086445.1, forward strand.
ATATTCTGTGTGTAATTGCGATTGTATCAAATTACCAAATTATGTTACAGTGTTTGGCTCGAAAACACTGTAGCATAACATTTTGCATGCAGATACAGTTACAGTTGCTATTGCACACAAAGAATATAGGCATTCTGCATATCATTTAAATCAGCAGGAGCTGTTTGTGCGTCATATTAGCATTGTTTGCGCTTTGCTAATAGGACGCACAAGCAGCTCCTGCTGTTTTAAATTATATGCAGCATGCCTTTATTCTGTGTATAATAGCAGCTGTATCTGCATACAAATTGTTATGCTACAATGTATTCCAGCCATACACTTTAATATAATTAGGCATGCTGATACAGTCACAATTACACACAGAATATAGGCATGTTGCATATCATTTAATTAAGCATAAGCTGCTTATGTCTCCTGGAGGATGCATTTTTCTGGGGCAAAATGTGCAAAAATTACACATCCACTACACTGACTATTTTGAGAGATCAAAGTTTTTTTGTTTGTTTCTATTATTAAAAATGTTTATCTGTTGTAAATGTGCTGTAATTGTGTACTTGTAATTGGTTTTCAACATTGTCAAATTCTATTTATGGTCTATTTATGTTTGACTTTGTAGAGCTGTTTGTATATATTTGGGGAAGGGGCTTTGACTGCACATCCTGGCTACTTGTAATAGGATGTGCTACCTAGCTGGGACTTAGTACTACAACATAGACACAAGACAGCACCATACAACCATTGAAATTATAATAAATGCATCCATACATCATATCCGGGGTTCTTGGCATAAAATTGGCCAATATTATGAGTCTGCCCACCAATAGCCATAGTATTCTATTTGCCGGCCGTAAGTGATAGCCATTATAAATACTGTTTATTCATTATACCTGCTGTTTTATTGAAGTGTGTACAATAGTATTGTTAGAACAATATATTTTGTTACATTTTCAAAACATCAACCGGTCATTCTGAGCACCTCAATAGAGTTAAAGACCTGTAACTTATAGGACTTGGTCAACAGGGAAAAGCAGAGGAACACTTTATTAAAGTATTACCAAGAAATTCAGAGATGAGCCAGCACTGAGGACACATGGTCCTGTTTGCAACTAACAAAAAACAAATGTTATAGAGTTATCTGGACATTCTTAAACGCTGGCACTTTAGGATTCTGGGATCATCTGGTTTAATTAGGATATATCATTTTAATAACCGTGTTCATAGCGGTGTTCCCCATTTTTATACAAATTTTCAGCTAGAACTTAGCTCTTACTCTTAGAAAACACCCCTGAGGAAGTCTGTATAGATGAAACGCATTGGGTGATGTTCTTAGACACTAGTGGGAGGACAAGCTGTCTTAGGAGTTCCCCCCAGCTGGTGTGGACAGCAAGTCCCAATAAGATCTTTATCCCACGAATGTCAAGACAAATGTAAGAGTTGTACAATACACAAAGAGTTTTAATAAATTCCAAGTTTTAAAAGAAATGGACTAATAAGTGTTCTCGCTGTCTGGGTGATTTTGGTGAGAGGGTTTTTTCTAGAAAACTTCTACTGAACTGTGGATATTCAATCTGAAGAAACCTATAAGAATCATAAAGACTGTTATTTGAGCGCTCCCCTACATTTATCATTTCATCATATATATAGATAAAAGGCGATAAATCAATCAGCGGCACTCGGGGTCTTGTAACAGCAGGCAAGTGTATTGAAAATTCACGGCATAGAAACCAACGTTTCGGCACAAACACGTCCCTTTGTCAAGGTGAGTAGCAACTGAATACTGTATATACATATAAAAGGCGTAACATTGAAATGCCAATAGCCAACACAGTACTTTCAAACCAGGTACACCAGGGAGCCATAAAGAAAATTCCATTGATATTTCTCAAGTCTGTGGCAATATTTTGAATGCTGGTAAAGCGTAATGTATGTCCCCAGCCCTCCAACACTCAGTTAAAGATGATTAATGGGCACAGTTTGTATTTGCAGAATCTTTCAATTTAGTAATTTGGCAAAGTGTTATGAATTGTATCAGTTTTGTTTTCGTGAATGTAGCATAGACATTTTTAAAAAATAAAGAGGAATTATAATAATTAAGTACTACACGGATTCAATGGGTTAAAGTCTATCCACAGAATGCAGTTATGTTTCATATACACCTTATACACAGCCTGTAGATAATTTTAGACAATCATTTTAATAATGTTGTGCTTAAATAAAGTTTCGGTACATTGAACCATCATAAAGCAAAGGTGTCACTGTCTCAGTCATCCTCAAATGTTGTATTTCAGAATATTGGATATGGGAGACTCAACCTGTATTTTGTTGTTGTTGTTGTTGTTGTTGTTATTATTATTTATAATCACTGGATCCAAGTAGACTTTATATTTCCATCCAACAGCATTGATGAAAAATAATTTATAATTATGATTGTATACAGTTTAACAATCACAGCCCTTTCACAAAAAGATGAATGTGTAATATTTGAGTTAATAACAGCCATTTATACAGCAGCACACACATATTATGCAGCGCTTTATAGAGAATTGTTCAGTCATTCACATTACTCCCTGCCAGTGGAGCTTACAATCTATATTCCCTACCACATGAACACACATAGGGTCTAATTCAGACCTGATAGCAGCAGCACATTTGTTCTCTAATGGGCAAAACCATGGGGCTAATTTCAGACCTGATCACTAGGCTGTGTTTTTGTAAAGCAGGCGATCAGGTCTAAACTGCGCATGCGTATTCATCGCAATGCGTAGTCGCGTCGCACGGGTACAAAGCGGATTGCCGCTCAGCGTTGGGTTTGTGCCCAGGATCCATTTGCACGGGCATTCGCAAGGAGATTGACAGGGAGAAGGTGTTTATGGGTGTCAACTGACCGTTTTCTGAGAGTGTTTGGAAAAACGCAGGCGTGTTTAAGCGTTTGCAGGGCGGGTTCCTGGGAACGTTTGCAGGGAGGACAAATTTGCTGCTGCGATCAGGTCTGAATTAGGCCCACAAACGCTAAGGTTAATTTACAGGTACTTGCCAGCAGCCAATTAGATTTCCAGTTTGTTTTTGGTGTGTGGAAAGAAATCCAAGCCAAAATGGAGAGAACGTACAACCCATAGAAATGCACTTGGGGTGTGCAAGGTATGCGCCCCCACATGCCTTACACAGTGCTAACCCAAAAAATCAGTCAATAAGCCGAGATTGGCGGATGCTGATCCCGGTTGTGTACCTGGGGGTGGGCAGTAAGTCAGTGATGTCAGCCCCCAGAAATAAGTGAGTGGGCTTAATTAGGTGTGGGGAGAGGTATGCCACGGGCACCTATAAATAAAATCCTGCACACGCCAGTACCCCAAACAGTTCGCCCATGACCGTGAACTGAACACTTGATCAGGTGCTGTGAGCTGGTAATGCTAACCACTACACCAACCATGCCGCAAATATGTGCAGACGGCTAAATCTTTAGTTATCTTTACACTAATGAACAAATTCGGAAGCTACGTGTCGGATCAGCATGTTAACGTCGTGGCTTGTTTTTAGTTGCTGGCTGCACGTTGTAAAAACAGAAACAGTTGTTCTCCCTCTTTAATTATTTGACTCAAGTTATTATGTTGTATTTTTCCAGGGGTCAATGTCTGCTGAAGGAATATATCTGGTTCCAAACCGAGTTATATTATCAGATGGTCAAAAAGTGCCTCCTGCAAATGAAAACGTAAAGGCACAGTTACTGTAAAATACTGGTGTTTTAAAGCCCTTTAACCTATTATAAGGGCTACAGTGACTTGCTTGAGAGGTCAGTAGTAAAAGACATAAATCACGTACAGGCTCTGTGTATAATTGTTTATATGAAGTGCTGTTAGGTTCAAGGCTTGCTGCAAGGCACATTTGGTCTTCAGCCTTTTGTACTTGTTCTTGTTACAGTATGTATTATTGATGAATGAGCTGACATATAGGCATGTTCAGTCTTTATTGTCTACTTTATCTGTGCAGATGGTTTTCTACACACTAGTTACATATGAATAGATGTCGTTTTCTTAAAAAACAGATTGAGGGCTTCAACCATTGACGTCAAAATGAGTTCAATCACTTCTTCTGCTGACCTGTCACCGGTAAAGAACATAACATCCTGTGATTATCTTCAGTATGGAACAAGGTTCTATCCCAAGCTGAATAATCTGAGTGTAAAACGTATGGAGCCTTTATTATGTCTGTGTCACTGTACTGCAGTTGAATAAAGGTTACAGGGTTGAGATGGATATTTATTCAGTTTGTACATAGAGGGTTTATGAAATTTTTAATTTTGGTTAATTTAGGAGCAATCTGCCCTCTGCAATTCACGTTCTCATACTGTATGCTTAATATACATTCCTGTGTTACCACAATTAGAGATATTTATAGAAGACCTAGATTTAACTTCTCACGAGCAGGGCCCTCCCTAACTTTTGTTTTCATGTCTGCTCTTAATTTGTCTACGTTGTCTGTCTCTGTTAATGTACAGTATGTCCTGTTTCCCTCACTGTCTAGCAATGCAGAGTATTGTGACAGAGACAGCACAAATCTGACATGGGTTTAGACCTGCCGAACTGTGGCTGGAGAGAATACAGGCCAGGTATTGCTGTTAGCCAGGGTTGAGAAGCACCTGATTGCAGGCACCTGTCAGTTTGTGCTAATAGGGTTTCAGACACAAGAAGCATTGGTCCTGATGGTGGACAAGCTGCCCAGGTTATAGGCCAGGTGGTGGCTACTGTTAGAGGTCCTCCTGGACCTTAGGATCCACTGGAGAACTTGTGTATGCATTTTGAAGACTCTGTGAACTCTGCTTTGCTGTAATTGACTTGTAAATCCTGCACCTGCTTGTGTAACTGCCTGTGGTTGAAAATAAACATATCTTGGATTTTACTCCGGTTTATATGAATCCTGTCACATTATCAAGAATTGGTGCAGGGTGTGCTGTGCACTCGGGCACCTGGTTACAGGGTGCCCCATACACACCCTCTACCCGTAACAAACCTCCCCGGTTCAGTGCAGTGGGAACCCTCACAATGATGCTAGCTGCTCCATCTTTCAGGTGATCTCTTTGCTATATTTTCCTTTTCTCAAATATCACTGGGCATACATACGCCTCTGAGTAAGACTACCGTGTTGCATTGCATATCAGTAATAATAATAGAATGGAAGTAATATACAGAGCAGTTTCAGGGAGTAAATATAGTAGTGACCCCTCCCAGTGTGACTGATGACATGCCAGAACGGAGCCGAATGAAAACCAGCGCAGTTTAGAATAACTTAAGCCAAGACTGTAGAACAATATTGAATTTCTAAGATCCACAAGAGATGGCAAGCATAAGAAACATTCAACACATAAAGTAACAGGAACTCACACTAACACACACATACACACACACACACACACACACACACACACACACAAGCAGGTGCTTGACTATGAGGACAAATGTACTTTCGATAGGGGGTTGTACAAAATGTCGACTTTCACAATGTCGAGATGGTAATGATGTCAACATTGTGCATGGCAACAGTCGGCGTGTTGAAATAGCATTTTTAGGGAAATTGAGCCCTAACTCTAACCTAATGCTAACCCTAACCACAGCCTAGACCTAACCCTAACCACAGCCTAGACCTAACCCTAACCACAGCCTAGCCATAACCCTAACCACAGCCTAGACCTAACCCTAACCACCGCCTAGCCATAACCCTAACCACAGCCTAGACCTATCCCTAACCACAGCCTAGCCATAACCCAAACCACTACCTAGACCTAACCCTAACCACAGCCTAGCCATAACCCTATTCACAGCTTAGACCTAACCATAACCACAGCCTACCCATAACCGTAACCACAGCCTAGACCTAACCCTAATCACAGCCTAGACCTAACCCTAATCACAGCCTAGCCATAACCCTAACCACAGCCTAGACCTAACCCTAACCACAGCCTAGCCATAACTCTAACCACAGCCTAGACCTAACTCTAATCCCAGCCTAGACCTAACCCTAACCACAGCCTAGCCATAACTCTAACCACAGCCTAGACCTAACCGTAACCACAGCCTAGACCTAACCCTAACCACAGCCTAGACCTAACCCTAACCACAGCCTAGACCAAACCCTAACCCCAGCCTTAACCCTAACCACAGCCTAACCATAACCCTAACCACGGCCTAGACCTAAACCTAACCACAGGCTAGCCAGAACCCTAACCACAGCCTAACCATAACCCTAACCACAGCCTAGACCTATCCCTAACAACAGCCTAGCCATAACCCTAATCCTAACCACTATCTAGACCTAACCCTAACCATAGCCTAGACCTAACCCTAACCCCATCCTTAACCCTAACCACAGCCTAACCATAACCCTAACCACAGCCTAGACCTAACCCTAACAACAGGCTAGACCTAACCCTAACCACATCCTAGCCATAACCCTAACCCTTACCACAGCCTAGACCTAACCTTAACCACAGCCTAGCCATAACCCTAACTCTAACCACTACCTAGACCTAACCCTAACCACAGCCTAGACCTAACCCTAACCACAGCCTAAACCTAACCCTAGCCTAGCCATAACCCTAACCGCAGCCCAGCCCTAACTCTGACCACAGCCTAGCCCTAACCCTAACCACAGCCTAGCCATAACCCTAACAACAGCCTGGCCCTAACCCTAACCACAGCCTAACCACAGCCTAGCCATAACCCTAACAACAGCCTGGCCCTAACCCTTACCACAGCCTAGACGAAACCCTAACCACAGCCTAGCCATAACCCTAGCAACAGCCTGGACCTAACCCTAACCACAGCCTATACCTAACCCTATCCCTAACCACAGCCTAGACCTAACCCTAACCACAGCCTAGACCTAACCCTAACCACAGCCTAGACCTATCCCCAGCCTGGCCCTAACCTTTACCACAGCCAAGCTGTAGCTTTAACCACAGCCTAACCCTAACCATAACTTTAAACGTAACACTAACCTGGACTGTCAACATTTTGTCTGTCGATTATGTCCATATCGGCATTCTGAATGTCAACATTCCGACTATGATGAATTTCTGGTATCAACATTAGGACTGCATATCCTATTGATATGACCTTTTGTTACTGCTAATATCGAGCAGTAGGTCTTTGAAGCTACCTGTTGTACTGTAAGTTACTTTCATTTATTATCACTGCCCAGCAGCCACCTAATACCACTGAGACAAGGTCCATGTTCTTAGTCCCGGGTTTTTGAGCGCAACAGGAATAGCAATCCCTGAACCAGACTTTTAGCACCCATCCATAGACCTCCATCACCAAGTATTTAAACCCACCAGATCACCACCGTTCCCAGGTAAACTGATCCTTACTGGGCTGTGTGAGTTTGCATAATTCAATTATCTTATACCCTGATCAATACAGATAAAAGGGCTGAGTGGAGTGTAACACAGTGACCTGATCAGTGCAGCACAATGGGCTGAGTTTGTATAATAGACAGGAAACAGTCGGCACCTAGTAGGAAGGAGGGACAGCAGGAGTGCTGGATGCTATACAATGACCTTGTATCACCACACACAGTGCAGCATGTTTGCAGTTACCGGTCAGTGCATGCATATGGTCATGTGTACATTAAACATGGTTATATCCCATCCGTGCTGTCATTGCAGCTCTGAATGTGGAATTCCACAGCGTATCTCTTCCAAAACGCAAAAACATCACCAGTAATAACATCCAACTATCCCATGCTTCTATTACCAGTGAGGGAATACCGACCCCCAATGGCTAATTCAATTTGACTTATATTTCTTACATACATTCGTTAACGTTTATGTTTATTATATAGTTAATGAGCTTTAAACAGTTCTTGAAAGGTGTGTGGTGCGTTTTCTCCCATCTCTTCTGCAGTGTAAGTTTCTTGTATATTTATATATTTTATGTTGCTTAACATGCAGAATACATGAGGGGATTTTGTCGCAATTTAGCTTCGTATCACACGTCAGAACCCAACCCCCCGGGCGATGCTACGATGTCTGGCATCAGTGTAACGCTGGTCTACTATTATTTTTATTACATTTTATTTATAGGACGCCACAAGTGGCCCGCATTCCCGTACATCTGGTAACAGTAGGACAGTACAGGGTACACGGAACATTACATTACATTACAGTAAGCAAGCCATAAACAGAGCACAAGTAACAATTAGCACCACAATTCTCAGCACCCAATGCAGCTGGGAAGCAAGGTGAGTAAGGGAATAATTAGCGAAGGGTGGAACCTGTCTCCATTAGTGATGGCATGAATAGCAGGAGTAGACCCACTGGAAGAGACTAACAGCTATGAGCGAGAGGAATTCTTGGCTAAATGGCCACTGAGTAGGTGAAGACTGCCTTTGAAGTGCTAGAGAAGAGCGCTGTGGGAATAGGTTCGGTATGTTTGACCACCGTACAGGATGCCGAATGTCAGTATACCAACATCGGAATCCCGAGCGGTGGAATGCCGGCAGAGGGTGAGCACAACTAAGCCCCTTGTGGGATCACCAAGCTGTGGCTCGGTAGGTGATGCCCCCGTAGAGGGGGAATCACCTACCTCGCTTGTATACCAGCGGCGGTATGGTACCCCCATCGGGATTCCGGTATCTGTATTGAGACCGCCGGGATCTCGACGATCGGTATGCTAACTGCATACCGTAGGAACAGGAGGGAGGAGGACTCTGCTCCTAGGAGTTTACAATCTAGGGAAAAGGGGAGAAAGACAGATTACATGAGGTGTGAGCATGTGGATGGGGACCTGAGGGCAGGAAGTAGGCGAGGTAGAGATAGCCAAGGTAGGTGGGTGGGGTGAATGACCTGGTGACAAGATTATGTCATGGAAGGTTACGCTTTGATGAACAGGTGGGTTTTCAGTAGAGCCGGATAGAGCGATGGTGCTCATTCCAGTTAAGGTGGGCGGCACAGGCAAAATCTTGGTTTCGAGTGTGAGATGCAGTAACCAGGGTAGAGGAGAGGCAACGGTCATAGGCCGACCAGTGAAGGTGGGGGGGAGTATGTAGGAAACAGTGGAGTCAGAGGGCCTTGTATGTGAGGTGTGGTTAGGGGAGGATGAGCAGAGAGAAGTGCCCTCTGGATCTGTCCATAAGTAGAACACTGGTGACTTTGTCCAGGGCAGTTTAGGACTACTAAAGAGGGCAAAAGCCAGACTGGAGAGGATCAAGTCTGCTCCGGTACTTTGCATGCACTGGCCAATAAATGCTATGTCATACTCAGTGAGCCCTTCATACTGTAGAGCATTTTAATTAGAGATGAGTGGATTCAGTTTTACTCGGATTTACTCGGTTCTCAAAACGGCATCTGATTGGCTATCCAAAACACGTGACATCCATGAGCCAATAAGATGCCGTTTTGAGAACCGAGTAAATCCGAGTAAAACCGAATCCGCTCATCTCTAATTTTAATTAATACCTCTCACCTATGTAACACTACATAGCTTTTGCTTCTTTCTTAATTACCACTTACCTTAACCTTAGCCTCTCACTAGTGTGCTGCCCTGGGGCAGCTGACATTCGCCGGCTTGGTGGGGTCCTGCGTCCCGGACTTAAACTTGGTATTAGGGACCAACCAGAGACGAGGTCACCTGGACGCTGGTAGGTGGGCCGGTATTTTTCTGCAAAAAGTATGCCAAGCACCTCGATGTTGCTCTATGTTAGATTGTAGAGTTTATTATAATTATTCTGATTAGCATTGCTTGGTACTATAGCGTGTGCATCTGCATTATATTTTCTCTTTCTTTGTGGAACTACAGCTCTCAGCATGATAGCACCACTCATTATATTTGTAATTAGGGTGTACTAACCAAAGGTCCCCCTCCCCGCTATACAGTATAGCAGTACAATTGTGTACAGAGACTGAGGATCACAGGTTCACACGGACTGTACCCTAGAATGTAAGCTCCTACGACCAGGACATTAAGTCTCGGTAATGTAATTATATTATCGGGGAGTTTGTATTATGTAATCATGCTGCTCTGACAATTTGTAAACTAGTCTGCAGCTGTCTAATGTAAGGATCTTCAGATAGTTATATTTATAAGACAATTGGGGAAAAGTTTACCTTTGTGGTGCTAGCTAAATTAGCGCAGCTGGCAGTTGCCATAGAGATCTATGTGGATGCCGGTAATATGTGTTAAGTGTGTATCCAGCAGAGAAATCAGTAACTTATCCGGCATTTAACGCTTGATAAATATTCCTAGAACTTTTGGCTTATCACTGCTTGATAAATAGATCCCTCAGTCCCTTTGAACAGTATTTTATCAGAATTAAGCACACAGAAAGTTGCCTGTGTCAACAGCATCCATTTGTAAGCCAGCCCTTAACAACAAAGCCAAGTTTTATCAACTCTAATGTACTAACACCTCTTAGATGCCTTCATGGCTTTCTAATGTCTATGGGCTAGATGAAATGTGCAGTTGCATGAAAAGTAAGCTGATGACTTTCACACACTAGCAATTAAAATGTCCCTGATTGATTACTAATTACTTTGCAATGATTGTTTGATGTCATTGATGCATTAATTAATTAATTAATTAATTAAGGAAAGTGAGCGACAATGTGGTAGTGAGGTTTGAAATATTTAATGGTTTGTTACTGTCTTGAGTGCACCCAGGGTGTGCAAATGGCATTCAAGCGCAAGCTCACATTATCTTGTTCCGCACAAAAGCTCTGTGATAATGGGACTGATTCGGACGCACTGCCAAAGTCCAATGCAGGTGTCTAAGTTGCACTGCGCACACTTCCAGAGTCTGTGTGTAGCTGTCACTATGAAGGGTAAACTCTGACGGAGAATCTGCACACTGGTGGAAGTTACGAAAGTGCGACTGATAGTTGCAGCTAAAGACGCACGAGCATCTAAAGAAGCTCAGAGTGGACGTGTCAGTCCTTACACATTCAGACATACGGATGTACACCAGGGAAGGGCTCGTAGTGACATTTGCATAAAATGGCAGGCGTGCCACCAACAGTAGACGCAGACACAGATGCTGTTGCATGCGGCCCTTCGCAAATGCTCCTGTCTTGCCACAAAGAGTCATGCATGGTGGACCAAAGGTAAGTACAGGCTAGACGGGAAGGCACATGAAACCCCAGCCAGTGGCATATTTATAATTGGTTTAGTGTGTGCACATGGGCACCTCGGATCCAGGTGTTGTACCCATTTATTCAGTACTCACCTCTCTATGGCAGCCCGGCAAAATCCTCAGGAAAATGGAGTGGCGGACATTTTTCCGGAGTTTTGCGCATGCGCAGTAGGGGAATCATTGGGAAAATTACCCCCACACCATTTTTAGGAAGTCCTAAGCATGCACAGTAGAGAGAGAGGAGGGGGCCCGGTTGGAGACTACACACGGGCCCCCCTCCTCTCTTAATACGCAACTGGCCCCAGCGAACAAGAAAACTGCATCATTCCCTATCACAGGCGGCCCACTGGCTGGTAGAAGCTGAAGAGGATGGTATGCTTCCATTTTTTTTTTATTATTATTTTTTTTAGTCAATTATTTTTATCTTTTGGCTGTAAGCCCCTTCATGTGACATATGAGATATTATTTATTTATTAACAGTTTCTTATACAGCGCAGCATATTCCGTTGCACTTTACAATTAGAACAACATTAATAGAACAAAACTGGGTAAAAGCAGACAGACATAGAGGTACAAGGATAGATGCTATCTATTGCATAAAGGAAACATTTAATTGTTTTTATAAGTCACGTTTGTACAGGTAATTTATATAGACTTTGCCACAATATAGATGTGCTATACGATATCAAATGTATCTGAATGTGCACTGAAGCCGGCAGCCAGCTGCTGTGAGGGCCTGATTCAATGGCAGACGCTAATGCCGCAGCCACTAGGCTTCCTAATGAGACGCCCACCAGTTGTGCCTCTAATCCGCCACCTACGCACAAAGACACAACATCAAATCTACATTGGTTGCTCATCAGTCACACATCGGCCATAGAGCAGCCCTATAGGTTCCTCAGAATGCCAATCCCAACATGGCCGCCGATGCCAGTGCAGCTGTGTCTTAGGAAGCAGTCACTTGCCGCAACATGCCCGCATCTGGATAGCCACCCTTCCCCAAGCATGCTCACCTATATTCCTTCTATCTACATCCGATGTATTCTGCGAATGCCGATGTACTAAGATGTACTCAGCCTTGGAGAGTGATAAAGTAGAGGGAGATAAAGTACCAACCAATCAGTTACTGTCATTTTTCAAACATAGCCTGTACCATGGCAGTTAGGAGCTGATTGGCTGGCACTTTATCTCTCCCCAAGGCCTAGTACATTTCTCTCAGAGTAACTTTGAAATGCATTCACTAAAAAAAAATATTGCACACGTATTTTGTGTTTAAATTGAAAACTGCCGCAGATGAAGCTGTGTTCAAGATAGGGCATTGGCGCCCCCCCACCCCCTATGTAAAAAAGGGGCAGTGCGCGCTGTAGGCGCGCGCAAAAAATATAGGGGCGTGGCTATATGGGGAAGGGGTGTGGCCACAAAATAATACCAATTCATATTGCATATTATAGTAGTCTCCATTATTCAAACTACGCTGCACAGTAGCGCCACTACACCAGGTACAGCCCCTCTTACACATTATGGCAACCAGCGCCCGCTTTTTTACACATTACGGCAGACAGCGCCCCCTTTTTACACATTACGGCAGACAGCACCCCCTTTTTTACACATTACGGCAGACTACGTCCCCTTTTTACTAGTGATGAGCGGGTTCGGTTTTACTCGGTTTTACTCGGTTCTCAAAACGGCATCTTATTGGCTATCCAAAACACGTGACATCCGTGAGCCAATGAGATGCCGTTTTGAGAACTGAGTAAAACCGAACCCGCTCATCACTACTTTTTACACATTACGGCAGACACGCACCCTTTTTACACATTATGCCAGACTGCGTCCCCCTTTTTACACATTACGGCGGACAGCGTCCCCATTTTTACACATGACGGCATACACACCCCTTTTTACACATTACGGCAGACAGCGTCCCTTTTTATACATTACGGCAGACACGCCCACTTTTTACACATTACGGCAGACTGCGTCCCCTTTTTACACATTACTGCAGACACGCCCCCTTTTTACACATTACGCCAGACTGCGTCCCCTTTTTTACACAATACGGCAGACAGCGTCCCTCTTTTTACACATTACGCCAGACTGCGTCCCCCTTTTTACACATTACGGCAGACAGCGTCCCCCTTTTTACACATTACGGCAGACAACGTCCCCCTTTTTACACATTACAGCAGACAGCGTCCCCTTTTTACACATTACGGCAGACAGCGCCCCCTTTTTACACATTACGGCAGACAGCGCCCCCTTTTTTTACACATTACAGCAGACAGAGTCCCCCTTTTACACATTAGATAGAGAGACTGATAGATAGATACATCACAGCATTCACAGCAGCGCCGGCCAGCCAATTCAGAAGGAGAGGGACTGCTGCAGCGGCGCCACCACCAATTACATAGCGCTACTGCGGATCCCTCCTCCCCCTCCCTACTCCTCCTTCTCCGCTGCTCCCTCTCCTCCTCCGGCACAGACGGTTTGTAATGAGTCAATTTGACTCATTACAAGCCGCTGACTTTAGGGAATGGGGGCCGTTGCGCCCTCAGTGCGACTGCGCTGTGTGCCAGGCACACCTGGCACACACGTAGTTATGGCACTGCGCAGTAGCATATGTGGCTGGTTTACATCAGACATACAATACGTCACAGACACTTACAGTACACCCATGTTTATAAACATTTAATTTCCCTGAGATATATGCATTCACTGTTAGGTTTCAGTACGACCTACCAAAGTCTCTAATGCAGCAAGAACAATTCTGCATGGTGCCTCTCTAGGGGCAAGCGGACACAATTGCCAGCCTAAAATAAATCTGTATACAGCAGCCGCATATGCCTGAGGGCAGTTTTCTGGCCATGTGCAGAACGGTTTGGCGTATTGTACTCCGTGTGAGCTGGCGGATGCTCATCTTGGCCTTAGCGACAATTATGTGTGTCCCATTTGAAGCGATTCAGTACTATTATTCTGACGCCTCTCTAACACATAAATATTCCAGCATCTTGTATTCATAAACCCCTGGATGATACGCTGACTCAGCGTAGGACTATGAAACAGTATTGCCTTTGGGCAGTACATGCATCAGATCGTAATAATAATGGGTGCTTTCTGCGTTCCAAGAGGGATTAACTGGTAATCATAATACTGTAATTAACACAGAGAAAGCTAATTAGAAACAACACAATGATTCACGGCAAAGCTTTAAACAGTTGACTGGGGCCTGACAGTGACAACGCTACTCAACAGCCATTTTGCATCTGACATGATATGTATCAATTCCCGTGTAATTTGTGCTTAGAATCCAAATCTACCGTCAGACATTTGATATCATTTGAGGTTTTGAGATATTTAGAAACATTTAATTTCTTTATTTATGAGAGCGGCAGAGACACTATGGGGCAGCGATATATCGCAAGCTCATTGACAAGTGTGCATGCACAAAACCACAGATTCTTTGGACTGCATTGGGTGCAGCCCATAGAAGCCAGCTACGGCTGATGAGGCAGGGAGCTTGCTTCCTACAGGAAGCTAGCTCTCTGCCTATTGCAGCCCGGTCTGGCAGTCCTGGAGGGAGGAAACACCTCCTAGTGGTACTGCCTGTAATGTCTGTGACTGGCAGGAAGGACTTCCAGTAGGAAGTCACTGCCAGTCACAGTGAAGCCAGGGCAGTCTCACGGACTGCATCTGGATTCACTGTCAGGGGTATATTATTCATCAGCCTTTAAATGTCACAATTTCTACACCCAGGAGATGTAGAAATTGTGACATTAATCAAACTCCGAAAAAGCATTTTTTTCGGAGTCTGAAAGGGAAACTGTTCACCATCCTGAGATAGCGTACAGCTTTCCGAATTCCGAATGTGTTCACAAGCTGCCCTTTACACGGCAGCTTGTGCAGCAGTGGGGTGTCGACAGCTGCAGCACGATCTCTGCAGCCAGGAAACCAATTAGGTGTCGGCAGTGGGGAAGGTGCCAGCAGGGGGGGGGGGGGGGGGGGGTGCCGCTGCACTGTCTATGCAGCCCTGGTGGAAAGGTGCCAGCAGAGGGGGGGGGAGGGGAGAACCGCTGCACTGTCTGCCGGCCAGCCCCGGTACTACGGTGGCGGGGGTACTGGTGGGGAAAGGAGGTGCAGGGGCCCTGGCTGCAGAGTGATCGTTGCAGCCAGCCAGCCCCGGTACTACGGTGTTAGCTGCAGGCGGTGAGGTGATTGTGCTTACTGCTGTGGGGATGGGGGTAAAGACGGCAGCGGCGACATGTGCAGTGTGAGGAGGTCCTTATGGGCGCCTCAGCTGCAGAGGGGAAAATATAACTTTTCCGAAAACTACTTTGCAAAATTAGCAGTTTTTCGGAAGGGATATTTTTATATGGGCAGCTTGCTGAGTAGTGAAATGAGAGGGTGAGAATTGAAAACTAAAGAATCTCATTTCCCCATTTTATTATGATGAATGCGCCCCTCAGTGAGCTGTGGCGGATTTTATCGAGGGGGGGGGGGGGTGTGCGGGGCTGCAGCCCATAGGTAAAAACCGCCACTGGACAAGTGTGTACCCAGCTTAGCTTCATGCGCCTCAATCTAACTCCCTAGGGGTACGTGTGAGCCTCTACTAGTCTTTTCTGTGTCTTGTGCAGCCACTTCTTAAATCTTTTACTTAGTCTTTTATATGCCAATTCAATAAATAACAAGTCCGGGCATGCTGGCACTTGTGGTTCTCCAATTATGCAGGTTACAGTTTTTTTTCTTGTACACCTTGTAAAAATGCATGGGCAGTAGAGAGCCTGGCTGGGCCCCCGGACTTTTCAGGGTGTGTGGCCTAATCTCAGGGGGTGTGGCTGAATATCAGGAGGCGTGACTATGCACCCTTAGGAAAAAATACAGAAAACATTGTATTTTAACTGCCTCCCTGGCCACACTGCTGCCCAGCACATAGCACCCTCTGGTTGACTGAGGAGAAAAGCTGCAGCTACTGCTGCTAGGTAAAGGGACATGGGGCATCTGGGCTCCCATTGGGCCCCTCCATCAGACCTGGACCCAGGTAATAGGTACCCTCTCCCCTCCTCTCTTGGCACCATTGCATAGAGATACAGGAACAGTCTGAACATCTATAGATTGTAAGCTTGCGAGCAGGGCCTTCCTACCTCTATGTCTGTCTGTTTTTACCCAGTTTTGTTCTATTACTGTTGTTCTAATTGTAAAGCGCAACGGAATATGCTGCGCTATATAAGAAACTGTTAATAAATAAATAATAAATAAACATCTGTATCACCTCCTGATCATGCGATTCCAAGGACAAATTAAGATGGAGTGTAGAAATTGCAGGAGGTAGAGGGTCTAAAACCTGCTAATGGGGATTAGCTGAGAAGAAGAGAAAGGAAGGAAGTTTTCTGTGAGTGGATTTTGCCTTTGAGGTGTAGATTTTAATCTGAAAGATCATTCGCTTTTTTTTGCAGAAGGTATTGAGCTGAAACTTGTCCTCGGGGCAGGCAGGAGCTGTCTTTTCACTTCCAGACAAGTTTGTTTATGTGAGGTATTCACCAAGTACAGACACCGAATACTGTAACTCACTTTGTTATACTAGAGGTGTAAAAATAAAATCCACGTATAGAGCCCAGGACAAAACTGATTTTAGATATAAAAATATGAGTCCGTTAAACACAAGCACATAGGTGTGTAATGGTCATCGCTGCTCACAGGTGACATTAGGGGCCAAATGTAATAGGGGACGATTTTGCAAAAGTGGTCATTTTCCTGTGGAATTTAAAGCTGCAATTTCTGCAGGCTGGGCTATACTTTGAAAAAAATATTGCTTTAACACAGGGGTGGGCAATTATTTCAGCTGGGGGGCCGCTTAACACTTCCAATGAATAGTCGATGGCCTCACACAAAATATCTTGTAAATCGGGTCTGAACTGCACATGCACCGCAGTCCCTACCCCGCTTCCCCTGAACCTATATAGCAGTCCCTACCCCCCTTTCCCTGAACCTATATAGCACTCCCTACCCCCCTTCCCCTGAACCTATATAGCAGTCCCTACCCCCCTTCCCCTGAACCTATATAGCAGTCCCTACCCCGCTTCCCCTGAACCTATATAGCAGTCCCTACCCCCCTTCCCCCCCTCCCTTGAACCTATTTAGCAGTCCCTACCCCCCAGTTTTTATCTCCCCCCCCCCCCCACCCCTGAACCCATATTGCAGCTTAAGTACAGATCCATTTCAGGTACTGGCTGGGCAGGGGGGTTACCTTTTTTTCACAGTGGAAGGTGATCCGCTGCCTGATCCCCGCTGCCCGTGCTTCACGGAGTCGCTGCTGCTGCCCGGAGTCACTGCTGCTGTCCGCTCCCTGGGATCACTGCTGCCGCCTGCCGCTCGTCGCTCCTGCTGTGGCTCCGCCCCCCGTGCCGCCCAGTGCATGACATCACAGAGGAAATCCCGGCGCCGCGGCTGGCAGCAGTGTAGCGCAATGACAAGCGGCTCAGCCAGTTGGGCCGCTTGTCATTGCACACTGATGGAAGACAGCGGGCCAGGCAGGATCGGATCGCGGCCCGCATCCGGCCCGCGGGCCGCATGTTGCCCACCCCTGTTTTAGCTCATACAGCAAAATCACAGAAAATTTACCAAAATCACAACTGCATCATTGACCTGACTCAGAGATGGAAGCAGAACACATCTCTGCTGCGTCTTTGGACCCAGCTGCAATGTGTAAAAATGCTAATGCAGTGGGAGGCATCTGTAAAAGACGCTTCCTGCCAGCATCTGCGATCCAATTGCTGTGTTTTAAGATGCAGCAACTTATCACCATCGCAACTATGCTGGCCAAAAAATACAGAAACATTAGTAGTTTGCGGTGCAGGGTGACACTGCACCCACTTCTGAATCAGGCCCCACGTGCACATACTGACTAAAGCCTGAGAAGAATTCCTCTTCAGTATAATGGGGGTCATTCCGAGTTGTTCGCTCGTTGCCGATTTTCGCAACGGAGCGATTAAGGCGAAAATGTGCATGCGCATGGTACGCAGTACGCATGCGCTAAGTATTTTAGCACAAAGCTTAGTAGATTTACTCACGTCCGAACGAAGAATTTTCATTGTTGAAGTGATCGGAGTGTGATTGACAGGTGGGTGTTTCTGGGTGGAAACTGGCCGTTTTCTGGGAGTGTGCGGAAAAACGCAGGCATGTCAGGGAAAAACGCGGGAGTGTCTGGAGAAACGTGGGAGTGGCTGGCCGAACGCAGGGCGTGTGTGCGACGTCAAACCAGGAACGAAACGGGGCTGAGCTGATCGCAGTGTAGGAGTAAGTCTCGAGCTACTCAGAAACTGCTAAGAAATTTCTATTCGCAATTCTGCTAAGCTAAGATACACTCCCAGAGGGCGGCGGCCTAGCGTGTGCAATGCTGCTAAAATCTGCAAGCGAGCGAACGACTCGGAATGACCCCCAATGTGTGAGGGAGTAGCCCATAGTAGGCGCTTGGTAAATCATTCAGCTTGGGGGCTGCTTCTGTGGTCGGATATGGAGGGACTGCGGCAGATATTTGCTGCCTGCGATCCCTCCTTGCTACATCCTGGGGATGCTCAGATTTTGCGGTGATTCCCGGTAAATGCCTGTTTTTTAGAGGATTTCCTGCAAAACTAATACATAATACTGTTTGTTCCTGAAACATGTTTATGTGAAATTCTAACAATGGTTATAAGTGACCCTTTAATGTGTGAAAACAAAATAAATCTTCATTTTAAGTATTTAACAAATAAGGAATAAATAAGACTTGCAGGATATTCTTCTATAAATAAAAACTATCACATGCATTTACTGTAAAAAAAAGAAAAGAAACGTGTCTCTTGAATTAAGGGGGACATGTACAAAGCAGTGATAAATATGGAGAAGTGAGCCAGTGGAGAAGTTGCCCATGGCAACCAATCAGCATCGACGTAACATTTATAATTTGCATACTATAAAAATGTACAGAGCAGCTGATTGGTTGCCATGTGCAACTCCTCCACTGGCTCACTTCTCCACTTTTACTACTGCTTAGTACATGTCCCCCTAAGTCCTTGTTTGATAAACATGACTTTGTGGTATTTGTATGCTGCAGTAGGAAACATTAAGAGCAATTGGACATTTTTTATTTATTTATTCTCATTGTTTCTTTACACTTACAATATGACAGTAAACATACAAGAAGAAGCTACTCTCCACTGGCTCACTTCTCCGCTCTTATCATTGCTTAGTAAATGTACCCCTAAGTAGTCTGTGAAAGAGCCTCATGTCAGCCCTGGCCAGGACTCTGGGAGATGTCAGAGTTATTGCCTGTGCCGGGTGGAGGCGGAGCTGGAAGCTGCAATACGAGAACTTGGCAGTCGCAGCTACTGTAAGATAAGAGTGCTGGGGGGATTGCGGAGGCTGTAAGAGGTAGAACCATGCTACCTTTTTCAGGTAGCTGTAGCAGGCCGCCACCTCAGGTCTCGGTGCCCCTAGGCAACTGCCTAAAGCTGCCTAGTGGAAGCTCCGGCCCTGGTTGAACCCTCATGTCGCAGGCGATCACCCCGGCAGCCACACAGGTGGCAGGATCGCACAAGATACATCGTATGCGGCAGGGACGTGCGGTGAGCTTAATGGCTCAGGAGGCACTAGTTAGCATCTGTCGTCACTAGTATGCGGTCCTTTTGCATACGATGTATCTTGTGCAATCCCAGCCCTGCCTGCGGGGTCCGACATGTCGCTAGCGCAGCACAGTCAATCTAGGGGATCCGATCCGATGCTCACAGGACCGCGCATCGGATCGGATGTAAAACACATCCGAAATGCTCGATTTCATCCGATATATCGGCCCGAATGGCCGACATCGTGTGAAATCGGCCATTATCATTCCAGTGTATGGGGCCCTTAACTCTCAGGAAGGGATAAGTTGTCAGTTGCACTCTAAGCCCAAATTATTTCTCAAACTTGCATCAAAGGTGTCTATTTACTAAGCCTTCGATGGAGATAAATCCGACAGAGATAAAGTCCCAGCCAATCGGCTCCTAACTGTCATTTTTCAAACACAACATGTGACATGGCAATTAGGAGCCGATTGGCTGGGACTTTATCTAAGTCGGATTTATCTCCATCCGAGGCTTAGTAAACAGACCCCTTAGTCTTCTTCCATCCGAGTGCCGCCTGTTCCTCTTCTCTATGTTGGACCTCGCAGCAGGTACCTAGGAGGGCACCGGAGATTCTTCCACAATTTATCGTGAGTGCTGCTTGCCTAGTGCAGAATGTAGCCCATAGGCTACAATGGCTCCTCGTGGTACTTAACACTTGTGGGATATCCTCTGAAAACTCCCACAAATATTTGTGGATACATAGCATACTTGCCTACCCTCACGGAATGGCCGGTTGGCTCACGAAAATCGGGTGACCCTCCCGGCCCCCCGGAAAGGTGGGCAAGCCTCCCGCTTTCCCCCTCGGCCGCCCGCAGCAGTGAACAAGTAGGCGGGCCGAGGGGGTCCGATGACGCGATTCGCGCTGAATCGCGTCATCGTAGCTCCGCCCCCCGCTATGCAGTGCCACGTTTCTCAGCACAGCGGGGGGTGGAGTCACGATGACGCAACCCTGATGCAACGCCCCCGGACCGCCTATCCTGCTGCCGGCCACGCCCCCGAACCACCCGCGTGGTCCCGGAGGAGGAGGCAGCAAAGTAGGTAAGCCTGATACATAGGCCCCTTAAATTGGTAATAATATAAAAGAAAATCCAGGGTAGAGTTCCTGCTGGGTACATTGAGCTGGAAGCAGATTTCAGGTGCCCAGGAGCGATAGAACCAGGTGCAGCTAGAAAAGATGAGTAGGAAGTTCCAACTGAATCTAATTTAAATAAACCCTTAGTGAAATTAAGAATGAGTTAAGAGGATGAGGGGTATACAGTATTTACTAAAGTACAGGTTTATAGAAGTGGAGATGTTGCTTATAGCAACCAATCAGATTCTACTTATCATTTATCTAGCACTTTCTAGAACAGTGGTTCTCAAACTCAGTCCTCAGGACCCTGATGGTTCATGTTTTCCAGGTCTCCCAGCAGCTGCACTGTGTATCACCAACTGTCACATTTAAAAAATTTACAGGTGACCTGCAAAACATGAACTGTGTGGGGTCCTGAGGACTGAGCTTGAGAACCTGTGTTCTAGAAGATAATAGCTAAAATCAGATTGGTTGCTATGGGCAACATCTACACTTCTATAAACCTGCACTTTAGTAAATATACCCATGACTATCTAAAATTGTGTGAGCACACTAATGACATACAGTGCAAGCGAGGGAGAGAGAGAGAGTGGCAGTCTTACTAAGTGGGAGTGTCCGCTCTACAGCCAAGGGTTGGGTTGTATTGAGAGCAGAGGCGATGGAGGTAGTATTACTGCCATGTGAAGAACTGATATTAAACTTTAAAATATGTTGATGTACAGTAAAGTCATTTGTGCTATAAAAAGGTAACGTATCTAATGACAGGATGACCTGGCGTGCATTATATAATCAGCAGCAATAACTGTACACTATGGGGCTTATTCAGAGGGAGACGCGGATGCGTTCGCAACTGAGTTTTCGCACTCAGTTGTACAACAAAGAAGGCCAGGAAATCTCCATCCTTTGACGGAGACCCTGACCCCGTCTCTCCCCAACTATGGTAATGAAACTCCTCCTTTATGGGAAACAGGTCGTCGCCGCCCCCTCCCCACCCCCAAATCGTTTCAGATTGTCAATCACTCTCAGTCTGATTACATACTGCGTCCTCCGTCACAGACCTGTACCGCACATGCACAGTACAGGTCCGGCGCACGTGCAAAGTACCAGACATTGGACCTCTGTGGCATGCGCCGCTATAATGTCAGACCCTGAATCAGGCACAGGGTGCTGAGGTGGGAGAGACTGAACTGCAGCCCAGTACTTTAGCTGTGGGTAGTACAAGACAGATAATAAGCCTAACACCCTACTGCACCCATATGAGCCAGCAAGGACTAAACTTAAATGAGCACAACTCGAAGAAACCCTATTAGTCCAGGATTGTCCAACCCGAACGCGTTTCGTCAATGAAGTGGGCTCATATGTAAGAAGGGGAAGCCGGAGTGAATGGTGGGTGAGTGGCGGGACCAGCATAACTACTTTGACACAACTAGAACTCATTCTACTCCTATGTCTGTTTGGCTGTATCTCTCTGGGGGCAAGTCACATGATGGCGCTGGGCCCCCTAGAGTCATAGGCTCATAGGCCCATGATCTCTGTACTTATGGCAGATATACCAATGATAGAGGTTCTGTAAATCTAATGGCGAAAAAAAGTTAGAAAATGTTAATATTAATGTTCCTTGTAAATAATCCCATCACATCCTTCCTACCGCTACTTGGGAAACATGTTTGGTTATGATTATTGAAGTGTTTGTAAATGAAAAAAAAGAAAAATAAATAAATAAACCCTTCGCTTTAATTTCTCCCATCCCTGCCTGTGTGCCTCTTTTCTGGCAGCACAACAGCAGGACGAGATCGCCCATTGGTCTGGTTCTCGGGATGCATTATCCTATTGTCACGCAACACTCAGTATGTCTCAAAACATTTCAGTGTTATTCAAAGGCTATAGACTGTTATGCTAAACGCAGGCTGCCAGCATAATTAATTAAAGAGGTTATACACAGAGAGGATCACTCAGAACTTACAGCCAAAATACAGAGTTCTAATATAACATGTGTTAATGATACATTGCCCAGATGCTCATCACATGACATCGATCCCTCTCAAATAATTACTTGATGTGAACAAAGTAGAGATGTGCACCGTAAATTTTTCGGGTTTTGTGTTTTGGTTTTGGATTCGGTTCCGCGGCCGTGTTTTGGATTCGGACGCGTTTTGCCAAAACCTCCCTGAAATTTTTTGTCGTATTCGGGTGTGTTTTGGATTCGGGTGTTTTTTTTACAAAAAAACCTCAAAAACAGCTTAAATCATAGAATGTGGGGGTCATTTTGATCCCATAGTATTATTAACCTCAATAACCATAATTTACACTCATTTTCAGTCTATTCTGAACATCTCACACCTCACAATATTATTTTTAGTCCTAAAATTTGCACCGAGGTCGCTGGATGGCTAAGCTAAGCGACACAAGTGGCCGACACAAACACCTGGCCCATCTAGGAGTGGCACTGCAGTGTCAGGCAGGATGGCACTTCAAAAAAATTGTCCCCAAACAGCACATGATGCAAAGAAAAAAAGAGGCGCACCAAGGTCGCTGTGTGACTAAGCTAAGCGACACAAGTGGCCGACACAAACACCTAGCCCATCTAGGAGTGGCACTGCAGTGTCAGACAGGATGGCACTTCAAAAAAATAGTCCCCAAACAGCACATGATGCAAAGAAAAAAAGAGGCGCACCAAGGTCGCTGTGTGACTAAGCTAAGCGACACAAGTGGCCGACACAAACACCTGGCCCATCTAGGAGTGGCACTGCAGTGTCAGACAGGATGGCACTTCAAAAAAATAGTCCCCAAACAGCACATGATGCAAAGAAAAAAAGAGGCGCACCAAGGTCGCTATGTGACTAAGCTAAGCGACACAAGTGGCCGACACAAACACCTGGCCCATCTAGGAGTGGCACTGCAGTGTCAGACAGGATGGCACTTAAAAAAATAGTCCCCAAACAGCACATGATGCAAAGAAAAATGAAAGAAAAAAGAGGTGCAAGATGGAATTGTCCTTGGGCCCTCCCACCCACCCTTATGTTGTATAAACAGGACATGCACACTTTAACGAACCCATCATTTCAGCGACAGGGTCTGCCACACGACTGTGACTGAAATGACTGGTTGGTTTGGGCCCCCACCAAAAAAGAAGCAATCAATCTCTCCTTGCACAAACTGGCTCTACAGAGGCAAGATGTCCACCTCATCATCATCCTCCGATTCCTCACCCCTTTCACAGTGTACATCCCCCTCCTCACAGATTATTAATTCGTCCCCACTGGAATCCACCATCTCAGATCCCTGTGTATTTTCTGGAGGCAATTCCTGGTGAATGTCTCCACGGAGGAATTGATTATAATTAATTTTGATGAACATCATCTTCTCCACATATTCTGGAAGTAACCTCGTACGCCGATTGCTGACAAGGTGAGCGGCTGCACGAAACACTCTTTCGGAGTACACACTGGAGGGAGGGCAAATTACGTAGAATAAAGCCAGTTTGTGCAAGGGCCTCCAAATTGCCTCTTTTTCCTGCCAGTATACGTACGGACTGTCTGACGTGCCTACTTGGATGCGGTCACTCATATAATCCTCCACCATTCTTTCAATGGTGACAGAATCATATGCAGTGACAGTAGACGACATGTCAGTAATCGTTGGCAGGTCCTTCAGTCCGGACCAGATGTCAGCACTCGCTCCAGACTGCTCTGCATCACCGCCAGCGGATGGGCTCGGAATTCTTAGCCTTTTCCTCGCACCCCCAGTTGCGGGAGAATGTGAAGGAGGAGCTGTTGACGGGTCACGTTCCACTTGACTTGACAATTTTCTCACCAGCAGGTCTTTGAACCTCTGCAGACTTGTGTCTGCTGGAAAGAGAGATACAACGTAGGTTTTAAATCTAGGATCGAGCACGGTGGCCAAAATGTAGTGCTCTGATTTCAACAGATTGACCACCCGTGAATCCTGGTTAAGCGAATTAAGGGCTCCATCCACAAGTCCCACATGCCTAGCGGAATCGCTCTGTTTTAGCTCCTCCTTCAATCTCTCTAGCTTTTTCTGCAAAAGCCTGATGAGGGGAATGACCTGACTCAGGCTGGCAGTGTCTGAACTGACTTCACGTGTGGCAAGTTCAAAGGGTTGCAGAACCTTGCACAACGTTGAAATCATTATCCACTGCGCTTGAGTCAGGTGCATTCCCCCTCCTTTGCCTATATCGTGGGCAGATGTATAGGCTTGAATGGCCTTTTGCTGCTCCTCCATCCTCTGAAGCATATAGAGGGTTGAATTCCACCTCGTTACCACCTCTTGCTTCAGATGATGGCAGGGCAGGTTCAGGACTGTTTGCTGGTGCTCCAGTCTTCGGCACGCGGTGGCTGAATGCCGAAAGTGGCCCGCAATTCTTCGGGCCACCGACAGCATCTCTTGCACGCCCCCGTCATTTTTTAAATAATTCTGTACCACCAAATTCAATGTATGTGCAAAACATGGTACATGCTGGAATTTGCCCAGATGTAATGCACGCACAATATTGGTGGCGTTGTCCGATGTCACAAATCCCCAGGAAAGTCCAATTGGGGTAAGCCATTCTGCGATGATGTTCCTCAGTTTCCGTAAGAGGTTGTCAGCTGTGTGCCTCTTATGGAAAGCGGTGATACAAAGCGTAGCCTGCCTAGGAACGAGTTGGCGTTTGCGAGATGCTGCTACTGGTGCCACCGCTGCTGTTCTTGCTGCGCGAGGCAATACATCTACCCAGTGGGCTGTCACAGTCATATAGTCCTGAGTCTGCCCTGCTCCACTTGTCCACATGTCCGTGGTTATGTGGACATTGGTTACAACTGCATTTTTTAGGACACTGGTGACTCTTTTTCTGACGTCTGTGTACATTTTCGGTATCGCCTGCCTAGAGAAATGGAACCTAGATGGTATTTGGTACCGGGGACACAGTACCTCAATCAAGTCTCTAGTTGCCTGTGAATTAACGGTGGATACCGGACACACGTTTCTCACCACCCAGGCTGACAAGACCTGAGTTATCCGCTTTGCAGCAGGATGACTGCTGTGATATTTCATCTTCCTCGCAAAGGACTGTTGGATAGTCAATTGCTTACTGGAAGTAGTACAAGTGGTCTTCCGACTTCCCCTCTGGGATGACGATCGACTCCCAGCAGCAACAACAGCAGCACCAGCAGCAGTAGGCGTTACACTCAAGGATGCATCGGAGGAATCCCAGGCAGGAGAGGACTCGTCAGACTTGCCAGTGACATGGCCTGCAGGACTATTGGCTTTCCTGTGTAAGGTGGAAATTGACACTGTGGGAGTTGGTGGTGTGGTTTGCAGGAGCTTGGTTACAAGAGGAAGGGATTTAGTGGTCAGTGGACTGCTTCCGCTTTCATCCAAAGTTTTTGAACTTGTCACTGACTTCTGATGAATGCGGTCCAGGTGACGTATAAGGGAGGATGTTCCTAGGTGGTTAACGTCCTTACCCCTACTTATTACAGCTTGACAAAGGCAACAAACGGCTTGACACCTGTTGTCCGCATTTGTGTTGAAATAATTCCACAACGAAGAGGTGATTTTTTTTTGTATTTTGACCAGGCATGTCAATGGCCATATTCGTCCCACGGACAACAGGTGTCTCCCCGGGTGCCTGACTTAAACAAACCACCTCACCATCAGAATCCTCCTTGTCAATTTCCTCCCCAGCGCCAGCAACACCCATATCCTCATCCTGGTGTACTTCAACAGTGACATCTTCAATTTGACTATCAGGAACTGGACTGCGGGTGCTCCTTCCAGCACTTGCAGGGGGCGTGCAAATGGTGGAAGGTGCAAGCTCTTCCCGTCCAGTGTTGGGAAGGTCAGGCATCGCAGCCGACACAATTGGACTCTCCTTGGGGATTTGTGATTTAGAAGAACGCACAGTTCTTTGCTGTGCTTTTGCCAGCTTAAGTCTTTTCATTTTTCTAGCGAGAGGATGAGTGCTTCCATCCTCATGTGAATCTGAACCACTAGCCATGAACATAGGCCAGGGCCTCAGCCATTCCTTGCCACTCCGTGTCGTAAATGGAATATTGGAAAGTTTACGCTTCTCATCAGACGCTTTCAATTTTCATTTTTGGGTCATTTTACTGAACTTTTGTTTTTTGGATTTTACATGCTCTCTACTATGACATTGGGCATCGGCCTTGGCAGACGACGTTGATGGCATTTCATCATCTCGGCCATGACTAGTGGCAGCAGCTTCAGCACGAGGTGGAAGTGGATCTTGATCTTTCCCTATTATAACCTCCACATTTTTGTTCTCCATTTTTTAATGTGTGGAATTATATGCCAGTATCAATAGCAATGGCCTACTACTATATATACTGCGCACAACTGAAATGCACCAGAGGTATGGATGGATAGTATACTTGACGACACAGAGGTAGGTAGAGCAGTGGCCTTCCGTACCGTACTGCTATATATACTGGTGGTCACTGTCAGCAAACTGCAAAACTAAAATGCACCACAGGTATAGAATTTAGATGGATAGTATACTTGACGACACAGAGGTAGGTAGAGCAGTGGCCTTCCGTACCGTACTGCTATATATACTGGTGGTCACTGTCAGCAAACTGCAAAACTAATATGCACCACAGGTATAGAATCTAGATGGATAGTATACTTGATGACACAGAAGTAGGTAGAGCAGTGGCCTCCCGTACCGTACTGCTATATATACTGGTGGTCACTGTCAGCAAACTGCAAAACTAAAATGCACCACAGGTATAGAATCTAGATGGATAGTATACTTGACGACACAGAGGTAGGTAGAGCAGTGGCCTTCCGTACCGTACTGCTATATATATACTGGTGGTCACTGTCAGCAAACTGCAAAACTAAAATGCACCACAGGTATAGAATCTAGATGGATAGTATACTTGACGACACAGAGGTAGGTAGAGCAGTGGCCTTCTGTACCGTACTGCTATATATACTCGTGGTCACTGTCAGCAAACTGCAAAACTAAAATGCACCACAGGTATAGAATCTAGATGGATAGTATACTTGACGACACAGAGGTAGGTAGAGCAGTGGCCTTCCGTACCGTAATGCTATATATATACTGGTGGTCACTGTCAGCAAACTGCAAAACTAAAATGCACCACAGGTATAGAATCTAGATGGATAGTATACTTGACGACACAGAGGTAGGTAGAGCAGTGGCCTTCCGTACCGTACTGCTATATATACTGGTGGTCACTGTCAGCAAACTGCAAAACTAAAATGCACCACAGGTATAGAATCTAGATGGATAGTATACTTGACGACACAGAGGTAGGTAGAGCAGTGGCCTTCCGTACCATACTGCTATATATACTGGTGGTCACTGTCAGCAAACTGCAAAACTAAAATGCACCACAGGTATAGAATCTAGATAAATAGTATACTTGACGACACAGAGCTAGGTAGAGCAGTGGCCTTCCGTACCGTACTGCTATATATACTGGTGGTCACTGTCAGCAAACTGCAAAACTAAAATGCACCACAGGTATAGAATCTAGATGGATAGTATACTTGACGACATAGAGGTAGGTAGAGCAGTGGCCTTCCGTACCGTACTGCTATATATACTGGTGGTCACTGTCAGCAAACTGCAAAACTAAAATGCACCACAGGTATAGAATCTAGATGGATAGTATACTTGACGACACAGAGGTAGGTAGAGCAGTGGCCTTCCGTACCGTACTGCTATATATACTGGTGGTCACTGTCAGCAAACTGCAAAACTAAAATGCACCACAGGTATAGAATCTAGATGGATTGTATACTTGACGACACAGAGGTAGGTAGAGCAGTGGCCTTCCGTACCGTACTGCTATATATACTGGTGGTCACTGTCAGCAAACTGCAAAACTAAAATGCACCACAGGTATAGAATCTAGATGGATAGTATACTTGACGACACAGAGGTAAGTAGAGCAGTGGCCTTCCGTACCGTACTGCAATATATACTGGTGGTCACTGTCAGCAAACTGCAAAACTAAAATGCACCACAGGTATAGAATCTAGATGGATAGTATACTTGACGACACAGAGGTAGGTAGAGCAGTGGCCTTCCGTACCGTACTGCTATATATACTGGTGGTCACTGTCAGCAAACTGCAAAACTAAAATGCACCACAGGTATAGAATCTAGATGGATAGTATACTTGACGACACAGAGGTAGGTAGAGCAGTGGCCTTCCGTACCGTACTGCTATATATACTGGTGGTCACTGTCAGCAAACTGCAAAACTAAAATGCACCACAGGTATAGAATCTAGATGGATTGTATACTTGACGACATAGAGGTAGGTAGAGCAGTGGCCTTCCGTACCAAACTGCTATATATACTGGTGGTCACTGTCAGCAAACTGCAAAACTAAAATGCACCACAGGTATAGAATCTAGATGGATAGTATACTTGACAACACAGAGGTAGGTACAGCTGTGGCCTTCCGTACCGTACTGCTATATATACTGGTGGTCACTGTCAGCAAACTGCAAAACTAAAATGCACCACCGGTATAGAATCTAGATGGACAGTATACTTGATGACACAGAGGTAGGTAGAGCAGTGGCCTTCCGTACCATACTGCTATATATACTGGTGGTCACTGTCAGCAAAACTCTGCACTGTACTCCTCCTATATAATACTGCTGGTCCCCAGTCCCCACAATAAAGCAGTGTGAGCACAGATATATGCAGCACACTGAGCACAGATATGGAGCGTTTTGCAGGCAGAGAACGTATAATACTGGTGGTCACTGGTCAGCAAAACTCTGCACTGTACTCCTCCTATATAATACAGCTGGTCCCCAGTCCCCACAATAAAGCAGTGTGAGCACAGATATATGCAGCACACTGAGCACAGATATGGAGCGTTTTTCAGGCAGAGAACGGATAAAACTGGTGGTCACTGATCAGCAAAACTCTGCACTGTACTCCTCCTATATAATACAGCTGCTCCCCAGTCCCCACAATTAAGCAATAAGCACAAATATTTGCAGCAACATTAATAAACGGAGAGGACGCCAGCCACGTCCTCTCCCTAACATTTCCAATGCACGAGTGAAAATGGCGGCGACGCGCGGCTCTTTATATAGAATCCGAATCTCGCGAGAATCCGACAGCAGGATGATGACGTTCGGGCGCGCTCGGGTTAACCGAGCCATACGGGAGAATCTGAGTATGCCTCGGATCCGTGTAAAATGGGTTAAGTTCGGGGGGGTTCGGTTTCCGAGGAACCGAACCCGCTCATCACTAGAACAAAGTAATATTTACTATTAACACAGAAACTCTGTAAAATATCAAACACTGAAGAATGGTTTTGGCCAAACTAGCGAGTTGTTTTCCTACTTTGTTCACTTAGGGCGGGATGTACAAGGGGAAAAATGCGGTAAAACCCTAGTTTTCGGGTTTTTTACCGCATTTTCAAAAGTACTAAGACACCGCTGGTTTTTCGCCGCCCAGGGTATCGCCATCTCTGGCTGGCGATACCCTATAGAAGTCTATGGGCTTTTTATCGCCGGCCGCCACAACCCACCAACTCCGCTGCCATCGCTGCAGACGCCGACCCCCCTCCCCCCGGGCATACCTTCCTCCAGGCAGCCCTGGTCCCGGAAGGTTTTCTCCTCCTCCCCCTAGCAACGCATCCGGAGGTCCTTCCGGGTGCAGGGGGGAGCCGGAGGCGCCGGGGGCAGCCTGCTGCTGTTTCCCGGCGTGCGGGCAGTGTGGAGACCCCTGGGTGGTGACGGAGACCCCCCGCACACCACCTCACAGGTATGGCGGGGGGGGCGTCCGTCACCGCATTGTGATGTTGATCGCATATGTTAGTACATATGCGATCAACATCGCTGCGGTAGGTGGCGAGGGGCAGCGATGTATTTTAATATATCCCACCCTTAATATTACTCAGTATACAGATGTGCCCTCATTCACCGTAGCTTCAGTCGCACCAAACAGCCCTTCTCGGTGCACCTGGCACTGGGCGGCTCAGCTGCGCCGAACATCTTCCTTGCTGAATAACATGTGCATCTTATTTGCATAAATAAAACAACTTGAAGCAACAAAACTACTCTGCTAGCTTGCACTGATCAATTTGAGGTGAGACAGTACTAACTAAGCCTTGGATAGTGCTAAAGTGGAAAGAGATAAAGTACCAGTCAATCAGCTCCCAGCTGTCATTGTTCAAACACAGCGTTTGAAAAATGACAATTAAGAGCTGATTGTCTGGTACTTTATCTCTCTACTACGTTATCACTCTCTAAGGCTTTCTAAATCTGCTCCACAATCTGTACAAAAAGTGCTGCGATGCTGTGGCCGCGCCTTTGTCTCACACCACGTTCCGCTGCGCTTCATCCGTGACTTTGTACATGTTTAAAGGTAATTCCTGAAAGGTACTGTACCTGCTGAATAAGTAGCCATTAACAAGTGTAAAAAGACTCCAGAACATTTTCGAAGTTATAACAATGTCACAGGAGAGATCAAAAAGTATGTTCAAAAAGTTATAGCTGGATCAATACAAAATAACTCAGCACTAAGCAAGGTGTTCTGCGCTGTGCATCTAGTGCACATGGTGAATGAGGCCTAACGTGTTCGCTGTTAGATAATATTTTATAAACAAAATGGCCTGTTATTATTGTAAAGAACCATTGACACTTGGACAGGGTTGGACAGGCCCGTAGGGGAATTCCCTGACCCCACACCCTCTTCTAGGGTCAGGGTGGAACAGGATTATGTATAAACTTGTGTGCATAATTTGTTTCTATGGAAAACACACCAAGATTATCCCTCCTGACAACCAAGGTGGATGGTCCTCGAGACACACCCCTGTCCCCTCCTTTATAAAGGGGCCCTGTTCTTTGCATGACCTCTTTAATGGTTAGCAAAGTATCTCTGTGGTGGCTGGCCATACTCCCTATGGTGGCTGGCTACACCCCTTAAACTTGGGCCCTTATAACTTCCTTCCTTGGTGGGCCCTACATGTCCCAGTCTGACGCTGCATCTGGAATTGGGTACCGGATGGGTGTATGAGTGATGGAAGAGCCTCTATGCTTAATCTTCATGGGGAATAAACAGACACAGCTGGGGTGCCAAGAGGGAAGGATCAGATACAAATAACCCGGGCCCTGGCTTCTGGAGAGGCCCGTTCGAGATGCTGAGGAGGACAAATGTCCCACTTTTAAGCATGCTCCACACATAGTATTTCACATTTTTTTCCTTGGAGGGAATGTAGTCACGCCTCCCAGATTTGGCCACACCCCCTCCAGTACCTTGGCCCCATGGCTGTCTCAATGGCCCTGGACATAGCTAGAGAGAATCTAGAAAATACTTTACAAATCACTTAAACATACTGACCTCTATTTGACTATGGACATGACAGTATTTAATTGCCTCACTGGGTGTGTGGGGGGGGGGGGGGGGGGGGAGGGGAATGTATAAAACCTTTGAAATAGATAAACTGGAGCAGTTGTCCATAGCAACCAATGAGCTCCTAGCTATCATTTATCTAGCACAGTCTATAAAATAACAGTTATAAGTTGATTGGTTGCTACGGGCGACCTCTACTTTATCTAGCAAAGGCCTATCTTGGAAATATATGTCATGTTTAACTTTTTACAACCTTCACACCACTTCGATTGCAAAGCACACTAAAGAGAGTTGTGGCAGGGAAAGTATTGTACTGAGCCCCACGCCCAGAGCAGCAGATCCACCATACCTGTGGCCGTACATCCTACGGCAGGAAACTGAGTGAGCGGAATGAATTGCTGACCGAAGTCTCTGAGATTTCCCCTAAGTGGATTTGTTACAAGTCGTTTAGTTCTGAACACAAGAGGGATTGAAGTGCAGCCTCTAGAAGAGAGACTCTATTTAATTTACCATGCAAGAACTAACGAGCTGTTGAAGTCTTTTCTTAATTGTTTCGTTAAACTATGTAAACAAAGTTCTGATCTTTTTTTGGGGAGAAATCAAGATTTGGAGCTGCTGTCTCAGCATAAAACAACCTTCGTCTGGGCCAAGTGCTTTTATACAAAGATGATTGATTCTTTCATAGCCAGAGGCCTAATGACTGCGCAATATGTTTATATAAAGTTTAGGCGCTGTCCAATCACAGCGAGAGAACACTCGTCACAGCGCTAATCACATGTGTGATAAATATTATCTTCTATACAAAGTCAGGTCTAGGGTTCCAGGTCTTCATCCCGTTACATGACAACTGTCATCATAAATTAACATTATCTGGTTCATCGTAAAGCACCTATGACATACAGTACATACATTCTACAAATTCCTATTATTTTTTTAGATATATATTACTGTATGTGTTCTTCTCTTGCTCGCAGCGTCTCCCTGAGTCCATTCTATGCAAAGGACAGACGTTCAGCAAGCACTATGAATTAAAAATGAATGACAGTCCCTGACACTGCTCTTAGGTAGAGGGGAGGGAATTGATTACTAAGCTTTCCATATGTTGTGAAGAAGTGGCGCACCCCCAGACAACTTTAATTAACTTTCTGAAATTATTGCTAAATATTTATATTTGATTATTTTCCAAAGCGTCCTTAGCTTTATTAGTTTTACTGCCCTGTGATATTATTCATGCCCAGGGTGTCTATTGGACAAAAGTAGTTTCCTGGATACAAACAGTTTTTCTGTGGCATATGAAAGCAATGAAACGTATCTCTGTCTAGATCAGGCATGTCAAACTCATGGTCATCCAGCTGTTGTGAAACTACAAGTCCCAGCATGCTTTACCAGCTGATCAGTGGAAGGTATGCTGGCAAAGCATGCTGGGACTTGTAGTTTCACAACAGCTGGAAGGCCACGAATTTGACATGCCTGGTCTAGATTATATAAAAGCAAAAACATAGGAGGACGGGATGTATCAATGTCAACGTGTTTGGAAGTATACCGCAATACATATAAATGTATAAAAAAGTTCTGCAGCAGATATCAGACACATGGCACAGAAAGCCGCATAGGATTCTATGGGGCTGCTATGTGCCCATGTGCATCAGGCTCTGGAAAGCATAACTTTCCAAAGCTTGTACCCAATAGGCAATGCCATCTATGGTACAATAATAGGATTTTAATTACATACCGTTAAATCCTTTTCTCGTAGTCCATGGAGGATACTGTTGTCCACAGTAGTACCATGGGTTATAGACGTGTCCACTAGGAGCCATGGGCACTTTAAGAATCTGATAGTGTGGGCTGGTTCCTCCCTCTATGTAACTCCAACCAGACTCAGTCTAGGAAACTGTGCCCGAGGATACGGACATACTTTGAGAGAAGGATAGAAAAGATAGATTCCTAACCAGCACACACAAACTAGAGGAAAGCCAAGATAACCAAACTTTAAACCAGCAACCGCTGAACCAACAATACTTAACCAAGTAACAGTGCAGGAATAAACGAAGCAATGGGCGGGCGCCCAGAATCCTCTATGGACTACAAGAAAAGGATTTACCGGTAGGTAATTAAAATCCTATTTTCTCTTACGTCCTACAGGATACAGGGGTTCACATTAGTACCATGGGGATGTACCAAAGCTCCCAAACCGGGTGGGAGAGTGCTGAGGTTCCTGCAGAACTGATTGACTAAACTGAAGGTCCTCAGAGGCCAAAGTATCAAACTTGTAGAACTTAGCAAACGTATTCGAACCTGACCAAGTAGCTGCTTGGCAGAGCTGTAAAACCGAGACACCCCGGGCAGCCACCCAGGAAGAACCCACTGACATAGTAAAGTGGGCCTGTACAGATTTTGGACGTGGCAAACCTGCCGTGGAATAAGCATGCTGGATTGTAAGCCTGATCCAGTGTGCAATTGTCTGCTTTGAAGCAGGACACCCAATTTTATTGGGATCATAGAGAACAAACAGCGAGTCAGATTTTCTGTGATGAGCTGTCCGCTTCACATAGATCTTCAATGCCCTCACAACATCCAAGGACTTTGAAGTAGCAGAGGTGTCGGTAACCACCGGAACCACAATAGGTTGGTTTATATGAAACACAGACACCACCTTTGGAAGAAATTGCTGACGAGTTCTGAGTTCAGCTCTATCTTCATGAAAAATCAAATAGGGGCTTTTGTGAGACAACGCCCCCAGCTCCGACACACGCCTTGCAGAAGCCAAGGACAACAGTGTGACGGCCTTCCACCTAAGAAACTTGACATCAACGTCCTGTAAAGGCTCAAACCATTCCGATTGCAGGAACTGCAACACCACGTTGAGATCCCAAGGTGCCGTAGGAGGCACAAAGGGCGGTTGGATGTGTAGAACCCCCTTAAAAAATGTCTGAACCTCAGGGAGAGAAGCCAATTGTTTCTGGAAGAAAAGGGATAAGGCCGAAATCTGGACTTTTAAGGAGCCCAAACGTAGGCCCACATCTACACCAAACTGCAGAAAAATGAGAAAATGTCCCAGTTGAAATTCCACCACAGGAAATTTCCTGTTCTTACACCAAGAGATGTATTTTTTCCATATATGGTGGTAATGTTTAGATGTTACCCCCTTTCTGGCTTGGATCAGGGTTGGAATAACCCTATCCAGGATCCCTTTCCGGGCTAGAATTTGACGTGCAACCTCCATGCCGTCAAACATAGCCGTGGTAAGTCTTGATAGACGAACGGCCCCTGTTGTAGAAGGTCCCCGTGAAGAGGTAGAGGCCATGGATCCTCTTAGAGCATCTCCAGTAGATCCACATACCAGGCACTTCTTGGCAAGTCCGGAGCAATGGGAATTGCTTGAACCTTTTCCCTTTTTATTCTTTTGAGAATTTTTGGGATCAATGGAAGTGGTGGAAACATGTACACCATCTGGTAGACCCGTGGAGTCACCAGAGCGTCCACTGCCACTGCTTGTGGGTCTCTCGACCTGGAACAATACAGATAGAGCTTCTTGTTGAGATGAGAGGCCATCATGTTGATTTGTGGCATTCCCCACCGATGTGTCAAGCACCAGAACACCTTCGGGTGAAGGCCCCACTCTCCTGGGTGGGGGTCATGTCTGCTGAGGAAGTCTGCTTTTCAGTTGTCTACTCCTGGGATGAAGATTGCTAACAACACCACAGCGTGTGTTTCCGCCCAGAGGAGAATCCTTGTCACCTCTGACATTGCTGCTCTGCTCTTCGTTCCTCCCTGTCGGTTTATGTACGTTACCGCCATCACATTGTCTGACTGAACCTGAATTGCGTGATCTTGAAGAAGATGTGATGCCTGTAGAAGGGCGTTGTATATGGACCTTAGTTCCAGAATGTTGATTGGAAGGATGGTTTCCTGACTTGACCATTTTCCTTGGAACTGTTCCCCTTGGGTGACTGCTCCCCAACCTCTGAGGCTTGCGTCTGTGGTTAGCAGAACCCAATTTTGAATCCCAAACCTTCATCACTTGGTCAGGTGAGAAGTCTGAAGCCACCACAGAAGAGAAATCCTGGTTTTTGGCGACAGACGGATCCTCTAGTGCATGTGAAGATTAGTGATGAGCGGATTCGGTTTTACTCGGTTTTACTCGGTTCTCAAAACCGAATCTTATTGACTCACTGATGTCACGTGTTTTGGATAGCCAATAAGATTCGGTTTTGAGAACCGAGTAAAACCGAGTAAAACCGAATCCGCTCATCACTAGTGATGATGCGATCCGGACCATTTGTCCAACAGATCCAGCTGGAAGGGCCTTGCGTGAAACCTTCCCTACTGCAGTGCATCGTAAGAGGCTGCCATTTTCCCCAGGAGGCGAATGCAAAGATGCACCGATATGGGTTGGTTTTAGAACATACCGTACCATCGACTGGATACCAATGCCTTGTCTAAAGGAAGGAATACCTTCTGTGCCTCTGTATCCAGTATCATCCCCAGGAACGGAAGCCTCCATGTTGGTTCCTGATGAGATTTTGATAGGTTCAGAATCCAACCGTGATCCTGGAGTAGTCGGGTTGAGAGGGCAATGTTGTCCAACAACCTCTCCATGGATGGTGCTTTTATCAGCAGATCGTCCAGGTACGGTATTATGTTCACTCATTGTTTGCGTAGGAGAAACATCATCTCTGCCATTACCTTGGTGAACACCCTCGGTGCCGTAGAGAGGCCAAATGGCAGGTCCTGGAACTGATAGTGACAGTCCTGTAATGCAAACCTTAGATAAGCCTGATGGGGCAGCCAAATCGGAATATGAAGGTATGCATCCTTGATATCTAGAGACACCAAGAATTCCTCCTCATCCAGACCTGAGGTCACCGCTCTCAGAGACTCCATCTTGATCTTGAACACCCGTAAGTACAGGTTCAACGACTTGAGGTTTAAAATGGGCCTTACCGAACCGTCCAGTTTCGGTACCACAAGCAGGTTGGAATAATAACCTTTGTTTTGCAGTTGAAGTGGAACTGGAGCCGCAGAAGAACCTTTGGTTTAATTTTTACATTTTGCCGTCCGAAAGGACTGAAGTGTTAGAGCCAAGTAGGTTTTCCTAGCTGGGGGAGCTGCGGAAGGAAGGTATGTAGACTTACCCACCGTAGCCTTGGAAATCCACATATCTAGTTCAGCTCCAAACAGGGCATCACCTGTAAATGGTAGGTTTTCCACGCCTTTCCTGGAATCCGCGTCTGCAGTCTACTGGCGTAGCCATAGGCCCCTGCGTGCTGACACTGCCAAGGCAGTGTTGTGTGCATTGAGCAATACTATTTCTTTTATGGCCTCTACCATAAAATTTGTAGAATCCTGTATATGCTGTAGAAGTAAAACTATCTCCCCCCTGGATAAGGAATCTAACTCGTCATTTAGTTTGTCAATTAGACAAATAATAGTGGGTCTCTGGGCCACCCCAGCAGCTGTGTACAGGAATTTGAGAGTGTTCTCAATTTGGCGGTCAGCCGTGTCCTTTAAGGAGACAGTCCCAGGGACAGGTAAGACTATCTTATGTGACAACCTAGATACCGATGCGTCAACAATCGGTGGGTTTTCCATTTTTTTTCATATCATCCTGAGGGAAAGGGAAGGATGTGAGTAATCTATTAGGGATCTAAAACTTTTTTATCAGGATTAACCCAGGTTTCCTCAAACAGAGAATTCAACTCTTTTGATGCAGGAAAAGTCGCTGAGGATTTCTTTTTTACATTAAAATAAGACACCTCATCCTCCTCTGTCACCTTATCAGGAATTTGCAGAACGTCTCTAATAGCTTCTATCAGAGCCTGTACCCCCTGTGACAGAGCTGCATCCCCCCACACTGAGTCCACCTTAACCGCCTCTGCGTCTGACACGTCGTCATCAGTGTCAGCCTGCAGGATCTGGGCCAGTGTACGCTTTTGTGGACAAATGGCAGGGGTCTGAGACGCTGGTATGGGAACTGAATCTCTGTTCATCAGGTCATCCACAGACTGGCTTAAGTATTGCATCTCTTTCTCATTCTGGTATAATTTATTAGAAATATTCGAGATCATCCCTTTTAGAGAATCCAACCATGCTGGTTCAGATCCACTAGCCTGAGAATGAGTACTATCCTGAGTACATTGTAGTGATCCCCCTGGGAAAGAAAAGCACTCTGCCATGCATGAAACACACTCCTTAGACATTGTAATGTGAGGTACACACACACACACACACACACACACACACACACACACACACACACACACACACAAGTTTAAGTACAGTAAACCTACACAGAGCCCTTCTAGGGAGATTCAGAGTAAGATGGAGCCAGCCACACAGCGCCCTTCTGCTAAAGCTTAAGCCTAGCTGGGTCACAGACTAAGTACCCTTAATAGGGTATCAGTACTCTTATACTGCTCCCCCCCCCATGCTATGACCCCCTGGTACCGCTGAGGTAATCTGGAGTCCTTGTGGAGGAGCTGCGCTTCTCTAGCAGTCTGCACAGTGAGAGCTGTAGAAGGAAAATGGTGCTGTTGAGCCACTGGACCTGCTCATAATGAAGCCCTGCCCCCTTAATGGCGCATGGTCTTCCCAGTTTTTTATTATGGCTGAGGTTTATAATGTGCTTTACAGTGGGTTAGAACCCCTGTAAGCTGCTGCCAGTGTGGGTATTTTGTATTTTAAGGCTTCGGCTCGCCCCTCACAGCGGAACACACATAGTATGCCTCTGAAACCTGGAGCCGCAGCCTGCCTTTCAGCACTGCGTCTCCATACCCTTATTCCACCATTACCACCGGCGACCCGCTAACCGGGATGCCGGCTTTCTACTCACCACTCTTCTTACGTCTGGCTCTGTTAGGGGTGGCGGCGTGCTGCGGGAATGTACGTTCGCCATGGTGGGGCTTGCGAATAGTTCCCTCAAGAGCTCAGTGTCCTGTCAGCGGGGAACGGGACCATTAACCCTATGTCCTACGAAGCAGGCAGTCTGGTGCCAACCAGACCTGCCTGAAAATAACAAATAGAAAAATGAATGCAGAAACTATTCAGGAGCTTACCTAAGTGTGACTGGCTCCTCCGGGCACATTTTCTAAACTGAGTCTGGTAGGAGGGGCATAGAGGGAAGAGCCAGCCCACACTATTAATCTCTTAAAGTGCCAATAGCTCCTAGTGGACCCGTCTATACCCCGTGGTACTAATGTGGACTCCAGCATCCTCTAGGACATAAGAGAAATGGTGTTGCCTATAGACACCTTTGGGCTTCTTTGTGCAAAAAAGCCCAGAGAGGGATCCAATCCAGACAGTGGCCACGAGTGCATGCCAGGCTCGATGGCCGCACATGCGCATTACTTTACCTGGGTCATAAAATCGAAAGTGACAGCTGGGTATCGCGGATCTGTCCTGGTAAGAAGATGTTGATACATTCCGTTGGATAGTCCAACATGTATGCAGGTGAAGAATGTCTGGTAATGATCACATTATAAACGCAATCATTAATACAGTGGAGGATTTACCACAAGGCAACCAAAGCAGCTGTTTAGGGTCCTGTGGGTCCCAGGGGGCCCACCAACAAGGGCGGCACTGATATATAATCAATACAGTCACACTGACTAATGGGTATTATAAGGGATGGGGGACCTGCTAGCCTACTACAATCAGTAAGGCAGGGGGTGGGGTGACACTTTTATATAATGCAGTCAACACTGATCATTGAGTGTAATAATAAGTATTATAAGGTATTGGTGCCTGCATTATATTGCATTATATATCAGTGCAAAACCCCCCCCCCCCCCCCACACACACACACACCTTCACAGATTGTAGCACATCCCCCATCCTTTATTAGCAGGTCCCCCGCCCATTATTGCAGGGCCATACTGATGTCAAAAATAGCTAAGCTGCGCAGGCAGGGAGCTACTCGGCACGTGCAAAAGCATTGCCGCTGTGTAATGATTATGCACATCTGCGGGTGCGGGGGGGGGGGGCTGGAAATGGCATGCGGGGCGGACAAGCTCTGTGCTGGGCATCCCCTCGCATGTCAGAGATTTTGTATATAGATGTGTGTTTTTTCCCATATCTACGATCAGGTCTGCATTAAGCCCAAAATCACATAACAGAAACATGCAGGGGAAAGCCGACATCTCTGATGTGATGAAGGCCTCCTGGTAAGTGTATGAGTTTATTGGCCATATTCACAGGGAGGTACTGTGGAGGTTTCAAGAGAGATTGTCCTTCTCTACTATGCCCTCCTCCCAATCACTGAGCTGCTAGTACAGGAACATGTGCAGGTGACTGGTATCACACTGTGCACCCTCCTGTGATCAGTAGGAACAGACTGGGGGTCAGGAGGCATAGTAGAAACCTTATTTATACTGTCTGCAGAGAGGTGCAGCCTAAGATGATCAAAACACTATTCCAGACCTGCAGCACGGAGCTGGCATAGTGCACTGAACCAGAAACCCCCCTGATCAGAGAGCTTTTCATATTGTGCAACTGATTGTAACAAGTGCTCCTTAAAACGCAACACAGTCAGCATTTCACAGAGTTCTTTGAACTAGCTCTCAAAGAACATTGGCTGTGTAAACATAATTAACATTAGAAGTTTCCCTAAAGTCAAAGATACCCGATTACAGAACTGTCACGTTTTATTTGAAACTTTTTCAACTTCAAAGAGTAACTATTTATACTTTTCACAAAACACATTAACTCTCCATCTGATTTTCAAGCATAGCTAATTATTAAAATACTACATTTACAAGCTGTAAGAAAGCATCAAAATCCACCATTCTGTAGGCACTAATTGGGAAATCTCGTTATTTGCCCATGCGCCTTTCAGACTGTAAAACCGTAAATACCTGTCTCAAAGGGGTGTAGTACAGGTGACCGGCGGTCTCCTGACCGCCGGTCACCTTACCGACGCCGGGATCCCGGCAGCATACCGACGCCGGGATCCCGGCGGGGAGGGGCGAGTGCAGCAAGCCCCTTACGGGCTCGGTGGCGACCTGCGGTCGCCACGGGTTCTATTCCCACTCTATGGGTGTCGTGGACACCCACGAGTGGAAATAGTCCCTGTTGGTCGGCATGCCGACCTTTGGGATAGTGAGCCGTCGGGCTCACGGAGGAGGTCATGTGACTGTCGGTCAGGAGACCGCCGGTCACATGACTACCACCCGTCTCAAAGGTTGGATAGAGTAAAAGAAAGGATGAATTTCCTTACTAATGTCACGCAATTTAGTGCTCACATAAGTCAAATTTGGCAGCAGCTTTGATTACTGTATGTGAATGCCTGTTATTGCTCAGCGGAACAAATTTTACAAAGACAGTAGTGCCATCTAATATTGGGATGTATATTTATTCTTGTACACACCGATGACAAAATGTCTTTATAAACAATAATTGCAGTATGATGGGGATACTAAGACCTGATTGCTGCGGTGCGTTTTCGCACAGCGGGTGATCAGGTCTGAACTGTGCGTGCGCAGGTGCCGCAGTGTGCTGTCGCATGCAAGAGATGCGATCGGCATCTCAGCCCAGCGATCGCCTCTGCCTGATTGACACCCAAGACGACTATGAACCTAATTCAGACCTGATCGGTGCTGTGCGTTTTCAAGTCTGAATTGCGCATGCGCCGGTGCCGCAGTGCGCTGGCGCATGCCGAATAGCCGACGGCCGTCTCAGCCCTGCGATTGCCTCTTCCTGATTGACAGGCAGAGGCGTTCGCTTGGCGGGAGGGGGTAGGCCGGCGGCGTTGGGAGGCCGTTTTGTGGATGCGGTCTGGGCCGCGGTGGCTGTGTGACATCACGTGCAGCCGCTGCGACCCGGAGAGCACAGGAGCTGCACTGGTGGGGAGCTACACTTTAAGTACAAAAGCGCTTTTGTACCTGTGCGGGGGGGTGGGGGGGGGGCAGAGCCAGACATGCGGGGCGGACTAGCACAAGGCTAATCCACCCCGCATGTCAGGCCCGACCCCCCCGCACAAGTACAAAAGCTTTTTTGTACTTGAAGAGTAGATCCCCACCAGTGCAGCTCTTGCGTGCTGGCAGGGAGCTACCGTCGTAGTGAGGGTCGCAGTGGCTGCCAAACGGCAGGCAAACTCCGGCGGCCTGCCCCCTCCTTCCCAGCGAACGCCTCTGCCTGTCAATCAGGTAGAGGCAATCGCAGGACTGAGGCGGCCGTTGGCTATCCGGCATGCGCCAGCGCACTGCGGCACCGACGCATGCTCAATTCAGACCTGAAAATGCACAGCACCAATCAGGCCTGAATAAGGCCCATAGTCGTCTTGGGTGTCAAGCATCTGTTTTTTTTCCTTTATTGCTCCTCTCCCTGATGACAATTCAAGATTATACATACCTTAGTTTCTTTCTAGGTCACTAAAAGCTATGGAACAGTGAAAATGCAATCCAGATTCATCCAGCAGTTTTTGCGTGATGCCAGAACGAACAGACAAACAAAAATTCTGAATTTAGTTTCCGTCTCTTCGCTATGTACAGACATAACCCTTACAGTTTTATTATATATATATATATATATATATATATATATATTGTGTGTGATGATCTGGCACTCACTGGTAGTACTGGCTATTTGGTCCGGTGCCCTTACTGATCCTCCACAGGCAGGGGGATGTGGATAGAAGCTGCGTGGTACGGCACTCAGACGCTGGTAGGTGAATTGAGTCAGAGCCCTGGATAGCTGTCGTCAACGTTTCAATTTAATAAATTTATTATGTCTTGAGAAAAATTTATTAAATTGAAACGTTGACGACAGCTATCCAGGGCTCTGACTCAATTCACCTACCAGCGTCTGAGTGCCGTACCACGCAGCTTCTATATATATATATATATATATATGCTGAATATCCGTGCTTTGCTACGGACTTTCAAGTATAATCACAAAGAGATGGAAAGCGCTGGTCTTTAAGCCAATTTAATACTGCTTTAAACATTCTTACATATATCTTTGTCAGGCCACACCTCCGGGCGGGCTTTCCTCAGATTGATGCTGTCAAAATGCTGGTAATGAGGAGAATAATCCACCTCCTTGTCTGCCCTGTCCCGCCTCTGATGCTGCCCTGCGCAGAGCTGTAAATTAGCCTCAAATGTGAGCAATTCAGTGTCCCTATACGTAACCACTATTACAACTGCGTCTGATTAGAAAACCACCTAGAACGCGCAACAACAATACCGGCAGTGTATGTTGTGCTGTGTGTACAGGGGTCTGTGTGTCAGTGTGTAAGATGCTATGTGTACAGGGAGCTGTGTGACAGTGTGTGAGGTGCTGGGTACAGGGGACTGTGTGTCAGTGTGGGTGGTGCTGGGTACAGGCGGATGCTTTCCCTCCAACATTTTACATAGAAAAATCGGTACAAATTAGGAAAGGTGGCGTGGCCATGGGTAAAGGGCCTTTTCCTATACTTTCAATGCAAGTTTGGAGAGCCAAAAAATGGTACAGAACATAAAAAAGGTACGGTTGG
This sequence comes from Pseudophryne corroboree, assembly GCF_028390025.1. Classification (NCBI taxonomy): domain Eukaryota; kingdom Metazoa; phylum Chordata; class Amphibia; order Anura; family Myobatrachidae; genus Pseudophryne; species Pseudophryne corroboree. Next base: position 978,958,678 of record NC_086445.1, read on the forward strand.
AAGGTATGCGACTGTGTGTCGGGGTGTGTGGTGTTGGGTGCAGGTGGCTGTGTCTGTCAGTGTCTGAGGTGCAGGCAGCTGTGTGTGTCAGTGTGTGAGGTGCATGGTCAGTGTCAGACTGGGGCATGAAGGGCCCACCGGGGGAATGCAGTTATAGGGGCCCATACTTAGGGGTCTGGCCAGCCTACAAAGGGGGTGTGGCCAGCCTCCACAGAGGCTTGAAATACTCAATAGTTTAGTGCAGTGTAATGCAACATATCTACCATGTATAATACAAGTGCATAGTCTGGAACCTGATCCCTAGAGGAAGTAGTGGGCCCTCAGGCAGTGGGGCCTACCGGTGGTTTCCCTGGTACCCAGTGGGCCAGTCCGACCCTGTGCAGGGTACAGGGGGCTGTGTGTGTCAGTTGGTGTGGTGCTGGGTGCAGGGGCTGTGTGTGTCAGTGTATGAGGTGCTGGTACAGGGGGCTGTGTGTCAGTGTGTGTGGTGCCGGGTGCAGGCGAGCGTGTGTCGGCGTGTGAGGTGCTATGTACAAGGGGCTGTGAGTGTCAGTATGTGAGGTGCTGGAGGCAGTGTGTGAGGTGCTGGGTACTGGGAGCAGTGTGTGAGGTGCTGGGTACACGGGGAAGTGTGTGAGGGTGCAGGGGGCTGTGTGTGAGGTGCAGGGGGCAGTGTGTGAGGTGCTGGGTGCAGGGGGCAGTGTGTGAGGGGCAGGGTGCAGGGGCCAGTGTGTGAGGTGCCGGGTGCAGGGGCCAGTGTGTGAGGTGCCGTGTGCAGGGGGCAGTGTGTAAGGTGCCGAGTGCAGGGAGCAGTGTGTGAGGTGATGGGTGCAGGGGGCAGTGTGTGAGGGGCCGGGTGTGGGGGGCAGTGTGTGAGGGGCAGGGGGCAGTCTGTGAGGTTATGGGTGCAGGGGGCAGGGGGCAGTCTGTGAGGTGCCAGGTGCAGGAGGCAGTGTGTGAGGTGCCTGGGGCAGTGTATGAGGGGCAGGGGGCAGTGTGTGAGGGGCAGGGTGCAGGAGGCAGTGTGTGAGGTGCAGGGGGCAGTATGTGAGGAGCAGGGGGCAGTGTCTGAGGAGCAGGGGCAGGGTGCAGTGTGAGGGCCAGGGTGCAGTGTGTATGGTGCAGGGGGCAGTGTGTGAGGTGCCGGGTGCAGGGGGCAATGTGTGAGGGGCAGGAGGCAGTGTGTGAGTTGCCGGGTGCAGGAGGCAGTGTGTGAGGGACAGGGTTCAGGGGACAGTGTGTGAGGGGCAGGGGGCAGTGTGTGAGGTGCAGGGGGCAGTATGTGAGGAGCAGGGGGCAGTGTGTGAGGGGCCGGGTGCAGGGGGCAGTGTGAGGGCCAGGGTGCAGTGTGTATGGTGCAGGGGGCAGTGTGTGAGGGGCAGGGGGCAGTGTGTGAGGTGCAGGGGCAGTATGTGAAGAGCAGGGGGCAGTGTGTGAGGGGCAGTGTGAGGGCCAGGGTACAGTGTGTATGGTGCAGAAGGCAGTGTGTGAGGGGCAGGATGCAGGAGGCAGTGTGTGAGGTGCCTGGGGCAGTGTATGAGGGGCAGGGGGCAGTGTGTGAGGGGCAGGGTGCAGGGGGCAGTGTGTGAGGTGCAGGGGGCAGTATGTGAGGAGCAGGGGGCAGTGTGTGAGGAGCAGGGGCAGGGTGCAGTGTGAGGGCCAGGGTGCAGTGTGTATGGTGCAGGGGGCAGTGTGTGAGGGGCAGGGTGCAGGGGGCTGTGTTTGTCAGTGTGTGGGTGTGAGGTTGGAGAGTACGCTCATATGTGGGCTGCAGCCAGAGTAATGAGTAGTGAGCTGATCACAGCGGCTGCCTCTCAGGAGCAAAGCTGGCCAGCCCCCCTCACTGCTTACCTAAGTCTGCTACTTGGCGCGGGTGTCCAGGCTCAGCAGCTGAGGTCGGAAGCTATTTCTCGGCCATCATGCCCGCAGCTTCGCTCCGGGTTTCCATCTGAGGTGCTCCTTGGTAGGCTGGGCTGGTTCCAGCAGGGTGCTTCCCATTACGCAAATACTTCAGCAGCGCAGGCGCAGTGAGAGGCCGCCAGTCGATATATATGTTTGATGCCCGCCTCTCACTGCGCTGGCTGCGGCTGAGCTATTTGCATAGTGGGCGGCATACAGCAACTTCAAAGTCGCTGCTCCAACCCGACTTGCGGCTGCAGCTGTGACAGGAGATGAATATCCTGAACCATAAGGCTGGACTGCATTGCCAGTGGCAGTTGCAGAGCAGTCCATTATTCAAATAGGGGAGCTATACCCAGCAATGTTTGACAGTGTTTAGGGGTGGCAGTTGATATGGCTCTCCTATCTGAATAATGGACTGCTCTGCAACTGCCACTGGCAAGGATGTCCAGGAATAGAGCATTGTGTCCTCCCCCCTCCGTGACTTGTTATTGCCAACACCATGCATTCATCATAGCTCCGGCTGGGTGGGCTGTCTTAACTCTTCTCTGTGAGGGGGGAATTTCCAACAACCATCTCACCCCTTTTAACCCCTTTGTGGGAGGAATTTTGAAAAATTGCTTCATAGTGGTTGCCTACCTCACAAAAGCAAGCTACTGTTCAAATGTCAAGTTCCTAGTACTTATGGATCTGGAGATTTTGTGATGAGTCAGTGGTATTTGCTATATATATATATATATATATATATATATATATATACAGTATATATATATATATCTCCTATATATTAGCCCTGTGACTCTGTGCCTGCATTTCTAACGCTGGGCGGAGTCACAGGCACAGATCTGGGTGGCTGGATGGAGGCCAGGAACAGTCCCCTCCCTCGGTCCGCCCATCCCCGTCCAGTCCCCTCCCCATCTCCTCCCAGTCCCCTCTTTCCCTAATCCCCGTACACTCCCTGCACCCTGGTGAGTTGTGACACTGCAGCCGGTGAGTCTTGCCAGACAGTGAGGCTGAGAATGCTGTGGACGACCTCGGCCTGCCACACCCGCCCCCCTCCCACCCGCGGCACCCACAGCCTCCACAATATACGCCCCCCAACCGCGGCACATGCCCTGCGCCACCCCGCACCCTCCCACCCGCGGCACCCACACCTGCAGCGCCCCTCGCCCACCCGCGGCACTCCCTCCCCCACCTGCGGCAGACGCCCCTCCCCCTCCTGCGGCACTCCCGCACCCTCCCCCACCCATTGCACCCACATCTGCAGCCCCTCCCCCACCTGCAACACTCCCGCCCCTCCCCCACCCGCGGAAGACGCACCCTCCCCCACCCGCGGCACTCTCGCCCACTCCCCCACCCATTGCACACACACCTGAAGCACCCCCCGCCCCTCCCCCACCCGCGGCACTCCCGCCCCCTCCCCCACCCGTATAACCCACACCTGAAGCACCCCCCGCCCCTCCCCCACCCGCGGCACTCCCGCACCTCCCCCACCCACGGCAGACGCACCTCCCCCACCCGCGGCACTCTCGCCCCCTCCCCCACCCATTGCACCCACAACTGAAGCACCCCCCGCCCCTCCCCCACCCGCGGCATTCTCGCCCCTCCCCCACCCACGGCAGATGCCCCTCCCCCACCCACGGCACTCCCGCCCCCTCCCCCACCCGTATAACCCACACCTGAAGCACCCCCCCGCCCCACCCGCGACACTCCCGCCCCTCCAGCAGCCGCGGAAGACGTCCCTCCCCCACGCATGGCACTCTCGCCCCCTCCCCCACCCATTGCACCCACACCTGAAGCACCCCCCGCCCCTCCCCCACCCGCGGCACTCCCGCCCCTCCCCCACCCATGGCAGATGCCCCTCCCCCACCCGCGGCACTCCCGCCCCCTCCCCCACCCGTGTAACCCACACCTGAAGCACCCCCCGCCCCACCCGCGGCACTCCCGCCCCTCCAGCACCCGCGGCAGACGCCCCTCCCCCTCCACGGCACTCTCGCCCCCACCCATTGCACCCACACCTGAAGCACCCCCCGCCCCTCCCCCACCCGCAGCACTCTTGCCCCTCCAGCACCTGCGGTACATGCCCCTCCCCCACACACGTCACTCCCGACCCCTCCCCCACCCTTAGCACCCACACCTGCAGCACCCCCTCCCCGAACCGCGGCACCCCCCGCTCCTCCCCCACCCGTGGCACCCACACCACCCACCACATCTGTCCTCCACCCACGGTACACGCCCCTCCCCCACCTGCACCACTCCCGCCCCCTCCCCCACCCGCAGCACCCTCAAACTCCGGCACCCCCGCCCCTCTCCCGCCCCCATACCCACCTCTCCCCCCGCTACACACTCCACCCCACCCGCGGCTCCCCCACCTGCGGCACCCACAGTATCCACCACATCCGCCGGCACTCCCACCCCCTCCCCCACCCGTACCACCCACACCGACAGCAGCCTTCGCCCCTCCCCCACCCGCGGCACTCGTGCCCCCACCCGCAGCACCCCCCGCCCCTTCCCCACCCGCTGCACCCACCACATCTATCCCCCACCCCGGCACACGCTCCTCCCCCACCCGAGGCACTCCCACCCCCTCCCCCACCCGTATAACCCACAACCCGCAAAACCCCTGCCCCTCCCCCACCCGCAGCACCCCCGCACCTCCACCCCCCCATACCCATCTCTCCCCCCCACTACACCCCTGCACCCTCCACCCCACCCGCCCCTACCCCACCCCCATACCCACCTCTCCCCCCCGCACCTCCCCCACCCACGACACTCACAGCATCCACTACATCTGCCCCCCCCCACTCGCACCACACGCCCACCCCGCCCGCTGCACTCCCTCCCCCACCCGTAGCACCCCCTACCCCACCCGCACCACCCCCGCACCTCCCCCACCTTGCTACACCCCCGCACCCTACACCCCACCCGTCTCTCCCCAACCCGCGGCACCCACAGCATTCACCACATCAGCACCCACCCGCGGCACACGCCCCTCCCCCGTGCGCTGCACTCCTGCCCACCCCTAGCACCCCCCGCACCTTCCTCACCCCCATACCCACCTCTCCCCCCGCTACACCCCTGCACCCTCCACCCCACCCGCAGCACCCACCACATCCCTCCCCCACCCACGGCACACGCCCCTCCCCCACCTGCAGCACTCCCGCCCCCTCCCCCACCCATAGCAACCACAACCCATGGCACCCCCGCCCCCCATACCCATAACTCCCCCCCCTCTACACCCCCGCACCCTCCACCCCACCTGCCCCGCGCCACCCCGCCCCCTCCCACCGGCGGCACCCACACCTAGGGCACCCCCCGCCCCTCCACCAGCCGCGGCACTCCCGCCCCCTCCCCCACCTGTTGCACCTCCGCACCTCCCCCACCCGCGCCACCCACAGTATCCACCACATCCGCGGCATCCACCACATTCGCCTCGCGTCCCCTACCCCACCCGTAGCACCCACACCCGCAGCACCCCCCATCCCTCCCCCATCCACGGCACTCCCGCCCGCAGCACTCCCTGCCCCTACCCCACCCGCGGCACCCAACACATCCGGCCGCCACCCCCGGCACATGCCCCTCCCCCACCCACGGCACTCCCGCCCCCTCCCCTACCCGTATCACCCACAACCCGCAAAACCACTACCCCTCCCTCAACCGCGGCACACCTGTACCTCCCCCACCCCCATACCCACTTCTCCCCCCGCTACACCCCCGCACCCTCCACCCCACCTTCCCCCAACCCACCTCCATACCCACCTCTCCCCCCCCTCACCCTCCACCCCACCCGCACCTCCCCCACCCGCGGCACCCACAGCGGCTACCACATCCGCCCCCCACCCGCGGAACACGTCCCTCCGCCACCCGTAGCACCCACACCTGCAGTACCCGCCACCCCTCCCCCACCCACGGCACCCCCATACCCACCTCTCCCCCCCGCTACACCACCACACCCTCCACCCCACCCGCGGCACCAACAGCATCCACCACATCTGCCCCCCACCCGCGGCACACGCCCCCCCCCATCCACAACATCCCCCTCCCACCCGCTGCACTCCCGCCCCCTCCCCCACCCGTAGCACCCACACCCGCAGCACCCTCCGCCCCTTCCCCTGCCCACAGTGCATCCGGACCCCCACCACGCTCCCGCAGCCACCACTCCCCCAGCCCCTCGGCCCCCTCCCCCACCCACATCATCTATAGACACCTTCCCCCATTTGTGGACCTACCACACCTCCCCCACCCGCAGCACCTCTGGACCATCTCCCACAGCACCTCCTGACCCCATCCACGGCTCCCCTGCAGCCACCCCTCCTCCACCCGCAGCACTTCTAGAACCCAACCTCACCCCCCCTGCAACCCCACCTCCCCAAATACACTCCCACTACATCGCCCCTCCCCCACGCACACCACCTCCAGACCCCCTCCTTCATCCACAGCCCCCCGCACCCACCCCTCCCCCACCAACAGCATCTACACTCCCCTTCCACACCCACACCTCCCCCACCCGCACCCCCTCCCCCATCCGCGCTCCCTCCACACCTACCCCTCCCCCACCCACAGCACCTCTCCACCCTTTCCGCCATCCGTGCCACTGCACCCACCCCTCCACCACCCGCAACACCTCTGGACCCCCTCCCGCACCCACAACTCCACCACACGTAGCACCTCGGACACCATCCGCAGCCGCTACAAGTGATTCCCTGAATCAGGGTGATCAGCGGCACGGATAGGCACCTCCACCTCACTGAACCCACCCCCTTTCCAAACACCCCACACACACACTGAACTTCTGTGAGTATAGATGCCACCAGTGGACATTGGATTAATTAAAAAAAGTAATACTGTGGCCATTATGTGTCTAAGCGACACTGCTACCTGTGACCATTGTGTATAAGTGGCGCTGCTACCTGTGGGCACTGTGTGTATACGCGGCTCTGCTACCAGTGGCCATTGTGTGTTTAAATGACACTGCTACCTGTCGCCATTGTGTGTATAAGTGGTGCTGATACTTGTGGCCATTGTGTGTATAAGTGACACTGCTACCCGTGGCCATTGTGTGTATAAGCGGTGCTGCTAAAAGTGGCCATTGTGTGTATAAGTGGTGCTGCTACCTGTGGCCATTGTATGTATAAGCGGCTCAGCTAGCTGTGGCCACTGTGTGTATAAGCGCCTCTGTTACCTATGGGAATTGTGTGTAGAAGTGGCACTGCTACCGGGGGCCATTGTGTGTATAAGCAACACTGCTACCTGTGGTCATTGTGTATATAAACTGCTTTGCTACCTGTGGGCACGTTGTGTATAAACGTCTCTGTTACCTGTGGGCACTGTGTGTATAAGCGGGTCTGCTACCTGTGGCCACTGTGTGTATAAGCGTCTCTGCTACCTGTGGGCGCTGTGTGTATAAGCGGCTCTGCTACCTGTGGGCACTGTGTGTATAAGCGGCTCTGCTGCCTGTGGGCGCTGTGTGTATAAGCGGCTCTGCTACCATTGGGTATTGTGTGTATAAGCTGCCCTGCTACCTCTGGCCACTGTGTGGATACGTGGCTCTGATACCTGTGGCCACTGTGTGTATAAGCTGCGCTGCTACCTGTGGGCGCTGTGTGTGTAAGCTGCGCTGCTACCTGTGGGCGCTGTGTGTATAAGCGGCTCTGCTACCTGTGGGTATTGTGTGTATAAGCGGCTCTGCTACCTGTGAGTATTGTGTGTATAAGATGGCCTGCTACCTCTGGCCACTGTGTGGATACGCGGCTCCGTTACCTGTGGCCATTGTGTGTATCAGCGGCTCAGCTACCTGTGTCCATTGTGTGTATATGCGGCTCTGATACCTGTGGCCACTGTGTGTATAAGCTGCGCTACATACACTAGCAGTATATACTACACTATGTTATTCATTGTGCCCTGCGGCCACTCTTCACGCCCTCACAAAGGGCTACGTCCCCTTGACAATTGCATGCCCTTCCCCCTTGCAATATTTACCCAATAGCATAAACTTTTGTGAAGGTAATACTCCATATAATAACAATTATAACACAGCTGAAGCCCGTGCAGGGGTTAACAGGTCGTAGCCTCTTGCAACGCTATTTTCTATCTAACACCTTCCCTCTCTTTTATCCTCTCCCTACCACCCTGCCTCTCCCTATCCTTTACCCATCGCACAGCGTTTTTCTGTACATTCCCTTTCTCCCCCCCTACACCTGTCTACCTTTTCTCAACCGGAACCCATTTCTGTATGCCCTCTATACTGCCCTGCAATTCTGGTTCTATTATCTACCAGCCTGCGTATGTTCAAAGGCGTGCAGGGGTTGAATCACCTAGTATATATATATATATATATATATATATATATATATATATATATGAAGAGAGAGAATGGAGGGCGCAAATGGGAGTATAAGATAAGACAAATTTTATATAAATAGCATTTCACATGCATCTTAGTTTCCAATCACCGGCTTGGTCTCCCCCGCTTTGCCACTTCCGGATCGCGTATCTCCACGGTTAGCTGCGCCGTGTGCATCAAACACCGATGATTCGAATTTCCTGGTGCCAGGACAAACAGTTGGACGTCATTGCGTCAGCCGTTCGTGAACCACGCCCAACGTGTTTCGTCATAGACTTTGTCAGGGCGTGTGTGTGTGTGTATATATATATATATATATATATATATATATAAATAGATAGATAGATAGATAGATAGATAAAAAAAAAACATATATACCCAATAAATAGTTTGTGTTCATTAATATAGATTTATATGTTGTAAATAGATGTCTCACTTTAGGATTGTAATTTTCTACCTACTGTATATAAAAGTCTCAATGTTTTCCAACAATTATAGCAAATTAAATAAAGATGTCTTCTAAAAACATTCTTTAGATGACCTTCATGTTTCGGCTTGCACGTATCCTCCATCATCTTTTTCTAGATGCATTGTTTTATGTTCCTGTCTTCCTTCCTCTTTGTCAACTTTTTCGGGCATCTATTTACAGTATATAACTAGTTAGAGCTGTTTAATGTAGTTGTCCTTTGGTATAACATACAGTAGATCTGGTGTGCTCTTTGCATAGTATATAGTTGTCGCATCCAAGAGCAACAAATATAGGGGTCTGTTTACTAAGCCTTGGATGGAGATAAAGTGGATGGAGATAAAGTACCAGACAATTAGCTCCTAGCTGTCATTTTTCAAACCCAGACTGTGACATGGCAGTTAGGAGTTGATTGGCTAGTACTTTCTCTCCGTCGACTTTATCTCCATTCAAGGATTAGTAAATAGACCCCATAATTATTATAGTCAGTTATATATACCGTATATTCCGCAGAGTGATGTAACATAAAGAGACTACACCAGATTAAATATACTGTAACAGGGTCAGGGGAACAGGTACAGCCATCTCCTGGAGGAGATGTCAGGATTCAGCAGCTGAGCGCTCACACAAGTCTGTTAGTTTGGTGCAGCTGGCCTCACCGAGTTTTACTAAGCAGAAAAATGTAAATAAACATCAACGTCCGGATGTTTGAAATAAATAAATAAATAAATAAATGTGACACCCCATCGTCGTGGGATTGCCCTTTTAAGTGAATTACAAACTGTGGTTTCCACCCCACACCCTATAGAGTTTGACATGTCTGACTGGTTGCTAGGCAACCTTCAGAACTGGAATGGAGGCAATCTGGCAGACTTAGAGACCTAGGGGAGGAAAACGCCTGAGGAGAGAGCGGGAAGCCAGAGAACGACAGGATTGGTTAAAGGAAAAAGTTGTGACGTCAGACGCTGGGGAAGGTCTTGTGTGAAGCGGAGAAGTGAGCCCGTGTGAGAAGGGCACAGGAGGGGATCCGTGTCCTTACCAGACAGCAACCGGAGTGACCAGAGAGATCCTGGGCTAGATGTTTGGAAAGTGATAAAATGGATAGTGAAAAAGAACCAGCCAATCAGCTGCTAACTGCCATTTTTCAAACAAAGCCTGTGACATGGCAGGTAGTATCTGATTGGCTGGTACTTTTTCACTCTCCATTTTATCACTTTCCAAGCGATGATGCATCTAGCCCACTGCCTTGGTGTAAGGGTGGCGGTACCGTGTAGTGTCTGCTGCCGCACTGGTGTACCGCGCTCCTTACCACAAGTTGCCTTCCTCTGTTCCCGACCGCGGGTTCACTTCGTCTAGTGAAATCCTTCCTTTAGACCTCAAGACCGGGACTCAGCCTGGAGGGCCGAAGGCTAGGGAAAAAGGAAACACTATCACCGTGTGTCCACTCCTTTCACGACGGGGAAGAGGGCACACCGGGGTGGCCGCGACGTTTACCGGGTTGGTGAATGTCATCACTGGCCCGCGGGCCTCAGCCACCCAAACGTCACCTAATCGTCACTTGCGCACCTAGGTGAGAGCGAGCCCGCTAGGCGCTCAACGCGGACCAAGACACACACACACAGAGTATACTCACACTGGCACTCTTGTCAGCTTGCCTGCCGCGAGTCGCTGTTCCTGGAAAGAGAATGACAGCAGCCTCCCTACAAACTAATAAATGGCAAACAACGGAACTGAGCCAATTTACTTTAAACTCTAAACAGTACAACCTGGTTGGCTACTTCACCTAACTCCAGCAAACAGTACAAGCACATACAGGATAACAAAAATGACAATAGAACGAAATGTGAGTTACCTCTCTAGTCCGGTCTGGTGGAAGATTCAGCTGCGTCGCGCCAGTGGATAATTGCCTGCGCAACATAATTCTCTACGCGGGCCACCGCCCACTCCAGAGTCACGGAATAGACCATGTGAGACCGGACAGTTTCTCCACAGTCCTTCCGAACACTAAAGTGGTGTACAGAATACGAGGGCCAGCCGGCCCTCCACACCCGACCTACAACTGCCCCCGAGCGAGCTACCGTACAGTCCACCCGCTGGGGTTCCCAGCTAAAGAGGGGGGAAATCTGTACTGTAAACTTCTCCCACAGTGTGCCAACCCTGGACTAGAGCTCCCTACAGCAGATATCACAATCCAAATCCTAACTTCCCCGCGGCCTACTGCCGATGTTGCCCCTTGGGCCTAATGCCCACCTATCTAGGGCCACAGGCCTAGTGCCTGCCTACCAAGGGAGGTGTAGTCTTGGCCTAAGGCCAAGACTACTTATACCAGTTGTGGCCTCCTTTCTCCTAACTGTGACACAGGCCTAGTGCCTGACTGCAGCTTCAGGCCTAGTGCCTGCCTAATTGGGGAATAGTAATCCTGGCCTAATGCCAGGATTACTTATGAGTGTGGGGCCCTTCTCCTCCTAACTACTGCTCGGGCCTATTGCCCTTCCGTAGCCACAGGCCTAATGCCTGACACCCTAGTGGTCTAGGGGAATAAGCAATTAGACCAAGGCCACCTACCCGGACCATAGGGAGAGGCTGCAATGGGGAGTTTCGTTAGCTCTTTTGCTGCCCACACTGCAGCACTCTCCGCCGGACCTCCGCGCTGGATCCCGGGCTCCGCCTCCTTGTCTTCTTCGGTCGCCGCTTCCTCTTCTTCCTGCCGCCGGCTCTTTCTCCGCCGCCGGGTCTTCTTCCACCATCTTCTACTCTTCTGCAGCTCTTCACCGCTCCGTCTCCGGCACCCGACTGACTGCTCCGCAGTGTCTGTTATATGACGCTGGGAGGGGGCGGAGCTATGACGCGACGAGCCCTGATTGACTCGTCGCGGCCCGTTCCTATTGGCTGACCGGGCGCGAGCCCCGATTGGCTCCCGCCCGGCGCCAAATTCAAATGGCCGCAACGCGATTGGAGGGACTTGAATCCCAGCAGATGCAAGCCCCTCTGTCCCAGAAGCTCGCCGCAATGCCACATCCCGCCGCGTACCGCCGCTGCCTGCCCAGGGAAGACGGAAGTAAGAGACCTCCTTCGTTCCCCCAGCCTGGTGCCCGCTCACATTCCCCCCCCCCCCTGTTTCCTTTGTAGTCCCTACAAAGATGCGAGCCGATGCCCACTCAAAGTTCGGTTCTGCAAAACAGGGGGCTGGCACTCACAACGTCGTTCGGGTGGAACGCCTAGGCAGAGTAGCTGGGGGCGAAACAGATCCTTCTGAATCCGCTGCCTCGGCTGATCTTTCTGACGGCAGGGGCTCTTGTGCTACATCAGATGGGGGAACCCACCAATCATCTTCATCCAGTCCAGGGGTGGCCACTGGGACCACTTCAAGGGGAGACAAATCCTCAAAGAGGCAAGGGTGCAGCATGTTCCGATGCAAAGTGCGCACACGTCCGCTTCCGTCTTCTGCCTTCACCTTATAGACCGGGTTGTCAGTACACACCCGCCGCTGTACGATATAAGGCATCACCTCCCATTGTTCACTCAACTTGTTCCCAGGTCGCTTCTCTCAAACTAGCACCCTTTGACCCTCAGCAAACAGTCCTCCCAACGTTCGTCCAGGGCTAGGATGCAGTTTGGACCCAATGTTCCCTGCCGCCACATCCCTGGCAAATTTTAGGCGCCATTTCTGCTCCTCGATCCATCCACTGTGTGTCCACTGATCATCCTCCACGGGTAGGGACAGATCAAGGTCTTGCAATTCCTTCCCTGGTCGGCCAAACAGCAAAAAATACGGCGAGAAACCAGTGGTCCGGTGTACCCTATTGTTATACACCCATACCAATTCCGGAACGAAGTCAGGCCAGCGCCACTTCTTTTCGGCCTCTACGACCCTCAACATCTGTAGCAAAGTCCGATTAAATCGCTCACAGGATCCATTTCCTTGCGGGTGGTATGGTGTGGTCCTTGATTTGTGCATGCCATAGGTGCGGCATAGCCGCTCCATTACTCAGCCTTGGAAACACGCACCTTGATCGGAATGGATGCGCTCCGGGCAGCCATATCTGCGGATAAAATGTTCAACATAAGCCTTGGCCGCCGTGTCGGCCGCTTGGTCCATGGTAGGGACAACTACCGTAAATTTAGTAAAGTTGTCAGTCATCACAATAGCATATTGATACCCACGCACGACTCCCCTATCAAAACATAGTCTACCATGAGGAGTTCAAGGGGTCTTGTGGTCCTAATGGTCTGTACCGGTGCCTGCTGCTCACCACCCTTTGTAACATCACATCTTCTACATATCTGGCATACCCCTTCAACCAGTGACTGCAAGCCTGGGAAGAAATACTGACGACGGATCCATTGTAGCGTCTTCTCAGCTCCAAAATGGAGTGCTTCAGTCACCAGAGAGCGGGCTAACTCTTTAGTGAGAACGATCTGCCATACCTTCCAAAGCTATTGCTCAAGGTAAGTCTGACGACATAACACCCCTTCCCATATGGCCATCCGATCCCATTGATGTAGCAGCTTCCTACCCCATGGGCTAAGGTGTAGTCTCTCTGAGGAGGAAGGCCAGTGATCCTGTTCCTTCCAACTGCGGACACATTGCACCTCCTGATCCCGCCCTTGTTCTATAGCCCAGTCCGGCAAGGTCTTCTGTAGTAGAATTCCACACGTCATCTTTGGTTCTGCCGAAGGGGGAATCGTGCTGGCGAGGTCAGGGAATCTCCTGTCCTTCTTGCTCCTCATCTGTGGGACCAGTAGGTAACTCCACTGGATAGCGGGACAAGGCATCCGCATTTGTATTCGCCTTTCCTGGCCGGTATCGGATTTTGAATGAGAATTTTGCCAAGCGAGTCACCCAATGCTGTTCCAGAGCGCCCAACTTGGCTGTATTCAGGTGTGACAAAGGGTTGTTATCCGTGACAACTTCAAAGTCGGCGGCGGTTAGGTACTCCGCAAACTTTTCGGAAACCACCCAGACGACCACCAGTAGCTCCAGCTTCAATGAGCTATAGTTGTCTGGATTCTGCTCTGATTCTTGGAGGCTCCGGCTCCCGTAAGCAATCACTCGTTCCTGGCCCTCCTGTATCTGGGGGAGTACAGCCCCCAGTCCTTGGTGACTCCCATCAGTGTATAATATAAACGGCTTATCAAAGTCGGCATAAGCCAGTACTGGGGCCTGGGTGAGGGCCTGTTTCAGACAAGCGAAGGCATCCTCTTGCGCTTGATTCCATGCCACCGCCCGGTTCCATACATCGGTAGCAACATCTTGCAGCAATTCGTGTAGTGGTCCCGCGATCTTAGCAATGTCCCGTATAAACCGCCTGCAGTAGCTCACCAATCCAAGAAATGCTCTCAACACCATTACATTGCCCAGAGTCTTCTATACTTGGACTGCGGCAATTTTGTTGGGGGTGGGCCTCACCCCTTCCTCCGAGATCACATGTCCCAGGTATTCCAGACTGGACTTCAAGAGATGGCATTTCCTCGGTTTTAGTTTGAGACCGTACTGTTTCAATCATTGAAGCACTTGTTCCAATCTATGCAAGTGTTCCTCCAAAGTAGGGGCAAACACTATGATGTCATCCAAATAGATAAGAATCGCCTCAAAGTTTAAGTCCCCGAGGCAGCTTTCCATCAGGCGTTGGAATGTGGCCGGTGCATTGGAGAGCCCGAAGGGCATTCGACAGAAATCAAAGAGTCCCATGGGAGTGATGAACACTGTTTTCGCCTGGTCTTTTTCCGCTACGGGCATCTGCCGAGACTACCGAGACTTTCCCAGAGCAGCCAGTGACTCCTCGATACGGGGCAACGGATAGGCGTCCCAAACGGTGCAGCTGTTCAACTTCCGAAAATCCACGCAAAATCGAATCGTCCCATCCTTCTTCTTCACCAAAACAATCGGGGCAGCCCATGGACTCTTACTCTCCTTGATGACGCCGTTGGTCAACATTTGTTGAATCATAGTTTTCACCTCCTGGTACAGCTTTGGGGGAATCTGTCGATACCGCTCCCGAGCCGGCGAACTATCTCCAGTTTTAATTTCATGCTCTATCTCCACTGTGTGACCGAAGTCTTCCTCGTTACATGAAAACGATTTCTGTCGTGCCCACGGCATCTGCTCCACCCTGTTTATCTCTGCTTTACTAAGGCCCTCCAGCGATACGTCCATTTGTTCCAGAATTACTCTCCCATTCCATTCAGCGGTTGGCTCTTGTTTCTCCTCGATGGTGACGGCCAACGTCCAAGGCTCACATGCATCAGGCCTTAGGGTAACTCTGGGGCCAGGTTCGATACCATCCTCAGGGATAGCCTCCAGATGGGCCAACACCGACCTGCCCGGAATCTTGATCGGAGAGTTTCCCAGGTTGCACACGCGTAGGGGTACAACGCCATCCCTCACCACTGCTATGGCTCTGGCCAGCAGCAAACCGGCCTACACTTGTCTGAACCAACAAGGTTCTAACACAACCTCTCCCCCTTCCAACCGCTGTTGCGACCAGACGGGCCTCTTGTCTTGCTGGGATCCTCACCTTTTGAATATGCCATGTCTTGATCAGACCTAGAGGATGCGAAGACTCCACGGAGGCGGCCTCTTCGTTCCGCCGGACAACCCTCTGAAAAGCTTGCTGCACCAGTTTCTGTACTCCGAGGTACTTCTCGTACTGTGGACCCTTGTCTTGCACGAGAACTTGGTCCAGACTCCGAAGGATGTTCATTCCCAGGATCACCGGTCTATGTTGGAATTCTTCTCCACTGACCACTACAAACCCTTTCTTGCCGAGGGATTGTCCATATACCTCCACCTCGATCCACACGACCCCCTTTACGGGAATAGGGAGATTGTTCAAAGTGTCCAGGCTCCTCACACTCCCAGCACACCAATTCGCGGGATCCCCTCGAGCGCACCTCCTCTCCCCGACGTCCAGTAATCTCCTGTTCTTTTCTCTTCCGAGGGGACTTTTCTGTATAACTGTCACGATCCGGGTATCTGGACGCCATTACTTACCCTTCAGATGCCTCCTAAGGCTGGCTCAGCGTTCCAGGACCGGATCCCATCTGTTATACTGATATCCACATTCCTGCCTCCTCTCCTGTCACTCTGAGACGCGGTCACCGCGGCGCCATGTTACATCCGGAATGGCGTCTCCCGCGGCCTCCGCCGCTGTTCCTGAGTTTCTGCATGCAGAGTGTCAGAGTGGTGATTACGTCAGCCGCGGCCTCCGCTGTGCCCGCGTGGTTTAGATGTGCACTTATCAGTCTGGCGTCTCCTGTCTCCTGTGGCCGGCGCCGCCATTGCTGTTTTAATTCCCACATGGATTACAAACCAAACTTCCCTCCAAGTGTCTGCATGGGCGCAGCCATCTTGGATTCTGTCATCTGTTCATTTCCACCAATCTGTTGTTTGCATTGTTAATCTGCATAATTGCCTAGCCAATCCCTTCCTTGCTGCAGGTATAAATATTCTGTGCCTGAGCAAGGAAGGCGTCAGTGCTTTGGTTGTCAAACCTAGTTCCAGTTTGTCTCTCTCCTGTGGTTGTTTTCCAGGTTCCAGCTCCTATCTCCACACTTCCACTAAAGAGACCCGCACCAGCATTCCACCTGCGGTGTAGCCTGACTCTCCTATCCATTTGGATTCATCTGCTTCCAGCTACAGATCCACCTGCTTTCAGCATCCAGCTTCCAGCAGAGGTCAGCTCTTCTTAAAGTGCCGGTACCCTTTTCTGCAGATTATCATTTATCCCCGGCATTATTATTTCACCGCTCTCAAGCTCCAAACATCACTTCATATTTCATCGCTCTCAAGCTACATTTATCATTTAACTGGTTCCAGCCAGTATCCACTCCGTGCCAACATCAGTCTGGTTCCAGCCAGTACCCACAGCAGCCGTTTTATCCACAGCAGCCCAGCTTTTCCTGGAACACCAGCTGGTACGATCCTGGGCTATCTCCATTGCTACAGTCGGGCCTGGTAAGGACTTTCCAACTAGAAGATTATAAGAACTATCTCACACTACCAGAGCCCTGTGGCCCTTGCCACCCTGTAGAACCCAGGAACTGTATTTATCCTCTGCTGATTTTTATGTTTTCTTTTACTGCTGCTGTGTTACGGAGTTTGTCATAAATAAACATCATTGACTTTTACCCTGGTTGTCGTGTTCACGCCTTCGGGCATTTCTTCTACATGTTACTTACATGTCTAGGGGTCTGATACAACCTCCCAGGTTCCGTTACATCTTAGCCCCTACAACTGAGGCTGCCTCTCGTCAGCTCAGGCCCTCAGTTGTGACAGTAAGCACTGACCATATGAATCCAGCCGGAGACCAGGATCAAGCGGCCAGGCCGATGCAAGAACTGGCAGCCCGACTTGAACATCAGGAGGCTGCACAGGGCCACATCATCCGCTGTCTCCAGGATCTCTCTACTCGGCTGGATGGGATTCAGACAACCCTCAGACGCGTCCGGTGCGTCAACCACAGTGACTCCAGCTATAACCCCACCCACCTTACCCATTTCTGCTCCACGTCTTCATCTTCCAACGCCAGCAAAATTTGACGGATCTCCAAGATTCTGCAGGGGATTTCTCAACCAGTGTGAGATTCAGTTTGAGCTACAACCTGGCAATTTTCCCAGTGACCGTACAAAAATTGCCTACATTATCTCTCTTCTCAGTGGCTCAGCCCTTGATTGGGCATCACCGTTATGGGAGAGGTCCGACACCCTGCTATCCTCCTACACTGCATTCGTGTCAACATTCAGGCGTATCTTCGACGAGCCAGGCCGGGTAACTTCAGCTTCATCTGAGATTCTCCGTTTACGCCAGGGATCACGTACTGTAGGACAATATCTTATACAGTTTCAGATCCTGGCATCCGAACTGGCATGGAACGACGAGGCCCTGTATGCTGCATTCTGGCATGGCTTATCTGAGCGTATTAAAGATGAGTTAGCTACCAGAGACTTACCTTCCAAGTTAGATGAGCTAATCTCACTCTGCATCAAAGTTGATTTACGTTTCAGAGAGAGAGCAACTGAGCGTGGAAGATCATCTGCTCCAAAATCTTCTGCTCCTCCTCCTCGCCAACTGTCACCATCTAAAGACGAGCCCATGCAAATTGGCCGTTCCCGTTTAACTCCTGCTGAGCGCCGAAGACGTCTCTCTGAGTCTCTTTGTCTTTACTGTGCAGCTCCGTCTCACACCATCAATGCCTGTCCCGAACGTCCGGGAAAACTCCAAGCCCTAGCTCGCCCAGGAGAGGGCCGGCTAGGAGTAATGATCTCCTCTCCATCTCCTCATGATTGTAATCTCCCAGTGTCGCTCCAAATTGCTCAACGTTACCGGAACGTCATTGCCCTCCTTGATTCCGGAGCAGCTGGGAACTTTATTACCGAAGCCTATGTTAAACGGTGGTCCCTACCCACCGAGAGACTTCCTTCGTCCATTTCCTTAACTGCCGTGGATGGCAGCAAGATTTTTGATGCAGTTATTTCTCTAAGGACTCTACCAGTTCGTCTGAGAGTGGGAGTTCTTCATTCTGAATTTATTTCTTTTTTAGTGATTCCAAGAGCCACACATCCTGTGGTCCAGGGCCTTCCATGGCTCCGTCTTCACAATCCATCTATTGATTGGACGACTACGCAGATTCTGGCATGGGGTCCCTCCTGTGCTGAGACATGTTTGTTTAAAGTATTGCCTGTCTGTTCTTCCTCCCCCAGGTCGTCTGATGTTCCACCTCCTCCATATCAAGATTTCACGGATGTGTTCAGTAAAGCCTCTGCTGATATCCTTCCTCCTCATAGAGAATGGGACTGCCCGATTGATCTCGTTCCAGGGAAGGTTCCACCTCGAGGCCGAACTTACCCGTTGTCTCTGCCTGAGACGCATTCCATGGAGGAATACATTAAAGAGAACCTAGCAAAGGGGTTCATTCGACCTTCCTCTTCTCCAGCCGGCGCAGGCTTCTTTTTCGTAAAGAAGAAAGATGGTGGTCTGCGGCCGTGCATTGACTACAGAGGTCTGAACGACATTACCATCAAGAACCGCTATCCACTACCCCTGATTACTGAGCTCTTTGATAGAGTCAGCGGAGCTACCATCTTTACAAAGCTGGACTTGAGAGGTGCATACAATCTCATCCGGATCCGTGAGGGTGACGAGTGGAAGACCGCCTTTAACACCCGTGACGGACATTATGAGTACCTCGTCATGCCCTTCGGATTGAGCAATGCTCCAGCTGTCTTCCAGCATTTTGTCAATGAGATCTTCAGAGACATTTTATACCGTCATGTCGTGGTCTATCTAGATGATATCCTCATTTTTGCCAACAATTTAGAGGAACATCGTTTTTGGGTAAAAGAGGTTCTGTCCCGTCTCCGTGTCAATCATCTCTATTGTAAATTAGAGAAATGCATCTTTGAAGTCAAGTCCATTCCGTTTCTAGGTTACATTGTGTCCGGTTCCGGACTAGAGATGGATCCTGAGAAACTACAAGCAATCCAGAATTGGCCGATACCCTTAACACTCAAAGGGGTCCAGAGGTTCTTAGGGTTCGCCAATTATTACAGAAAGTTTATACGAGACTTTTCCACCATTGTGGCGCCTATTACTGCTTTAACTAAGAAGGGTGCTAACCCGTCCAAGTGGTCTGAAGAAGCTACGCAAGCTTTTCATCTCTTAAAACAACGGTTCATCTCTGCACCAGTTCTGAAACAGCCCGACATCGACTCTCCTTTCATCTTAGAGGTGAATGCCTCCTCCGTTGGAGTAGGAGCGGTGTTATCTCAGAGGGCTAAAGATGGCCATTTACATCCTTGCAGTTTCTTCTCTCGGAAGTTCTCCCCAGCGGAGCGCAACTATGCCATTGGCGACCAGGAGTTGCTAGCCATCAAGCTCGCTCTAGAGGAGTGGAGATATCTGTTGGAGGGAGCTTTTCATTCAATCACCATACTTACAGACCACAAGAACCTTTTATATCTGAAAGGCGCACAATGTCTCAACCCTCGTCAGGCCAGATGGGCACTTTTCTTTTCCAGGTTCGACTTTAAACTCCAGTTCTGTCCGGGCTCTCAGAATCGCAAGGCCGATGCCCTTTCCCGCTCATGGGAGCAAGAAAATGAGTCAGAGTCTTCAGACAAGCATCCTATTATCAATCCGTTGGCATTCTCCACGGTAGGGATGGACTCTACGCCCCCACTAGGGAAAAGTTTTGTGAAGCCGGTACTGAGGAAGAAGCTCATGCATTGGGCCCATGCTTCCCGTTTTGCCGGACATACAGGTATCCAAAAAACCCTGGAGTTTATCTCTAGGTCCTATTGGTGGCCAACTCTGAGAAAGGACGTCATGGAGTTTATTGCATCTTGCCCAAAGTGTGCCCAACATAAAGTCTCCTGCCAGTCGCCTGCGGGGCAACTGGTTCCACTATCCATTCCCCGTCGACCATGGACCCATTTGTCGATGGATTTCATTACAGACTTACCCATGTGCAACAAGTTCAATACCATCTGGGTGGTAGTTGACCGGTTCACCAAGATGGCACACTTCATTCCTCTCACCGGTCTTCCGTCAGCTTCCAAGTTGGCTCAAGTGTTCATACAAGAGATCTTCCGACTCCACGGTCTGCCTGAAGAAATTATCTCAGATCGAGGAGTTCAATTCACAGCCAAATTCTGGCGAAGTTTATGTCAAGTCCTCCAAGTCAAACTAAAGTTTTCCACGGCTTACCATCCTCAGACCAATGGTCAAACTGAGAGGGTGAATCAGGACTTGGAGGCCTTCCTCCGCATCTATGTGTCTTCCTCTCAAGATGACTGGGTTCAGTTACTTTCCTGGGCCGAGTTCTGTCATAACAATCAGTATCATTCCTCATCTTCTTCAATACCATTCTTCACCAACTTTGGATTCCACCCTAAAGTCCCTGAATTCCAACCGCTCCCAGCAACTTCTGTTCCAGCAGTGGATATCACCTTGCATCAGTTTGCAAACAACTGGAAGAGTGTACGAGCAGCTCTGCTCAAGGCATTGTTCAGGTATAAGAAGTTTGCGGACAAGAAGCGTAGAGCGGTTCCTGCTCTCAAGGTGGGTGATCGGGTATGGTTATCCACGAAGAATTTGAGGTTAAGAGTCCCCAGTATGAAGTTTGCACCTCGCTACATTGGTCCTTTCAAAATTGAGCAAGTCCTCAATCCTGTTGCTTACAGACTTCAGTTACCTCCCTTCTTAAAAATACCCAGGACATTCCATGTTTCCCTGTTGAAACCGCTGATCCTGAATCGGTTTCATTCCTCACTTCCTCCAACTCCGAAAGTCCAAACTCAACGAGGTGTTGAGTATGAAGTGGCCAAGATCCTGGACTCACGTCACCGTTACGGTCAACTACAGTATCTTATTGACTGGAAGGGTTACGGCCCTGAGGAACGCTCATGGACCAATGCTTCTGATGTCCATGCTCCTGCCTTGGTCCGGAGATTCCATTCCAAGTTTCCTCAAAAGCCAAAGAAGTGTCCTGGGGCCACTCCTAAGGGGGGGGGGGGGTGCTGTCACGATCCGGGTATCTGGACGCCATTACTTACCCTTCAGATGCCTCCTAAGGCTGGCTCAGCGTTCCAGGACCGGATCCCATCTGTTATACTGATATCCACATTCCTGCCTCCTCTCCTGTCACTCTGAGACGCGGTCACCTCGGCGCCATGTTACATCCGGAATGGCGTCTCCCGCGGCCTCCGCCGCTGTTCCTGAGTTTCTGCATGCAGAGTGTCAGAGTGGTGATTACGTCAGCCGCGGCCTCCGCTGTGCCCGCGTGGTTTAGATGTGCACTTATCAGTCTGGCGTCTCCTGTCTCCTGTGGCCGGCGCCGCCATTGCTGTTTTAATTCCCACATGGATTACAAACCAAACTTCCCTCCAAGTGTCTGCATGGGCGCAGCCATCTTGGATTCTGTCATCTGTTCATTTCCACCAATCTGTTGTTTGCATTGTTAATCTGCATAATTGCCTAGCCAATCCCTTCCTTGCTGCAGGTATAAATATTCTGTGCCTGAGCAAGGAAGGCGTCAGTGCTTTGGTTGTCAAACCTAGTTCCAGTTTGTCTCTCTCCTGTGGTTGTTTTCCAGGTTCCAGCTCCTATCTCCACACTTCCACTAAAGAGACCCGCACCAGCATTCCACCTGCGGTGTAGCCTGACTCTCCTATCCATTTGGATTCATCTGCTTCCAGCTACAGATCCACCTGCTTTCAGCATCCAGCTTCCAGCAGAGGTCAGCTCTTCTTAAAGTGCCGGTACCCTTTTCTGCAGATTATCATTTATCACCGGCATTATTATTTCACCGCTCTCAAGCTCCAAACATCACTTCATATTTCATCGCTCTCAAGCTACATTTATCATTTAACTGGTTCCAGCCAGTATCCACTCCGTGCCAACATCAGTCTGGTTCCAGCCAGTACCCACAGCAGCCGTTTTATCCACAGCAGCCCAGCTTTTCCTGGAACACCAGCTGGTACGATCCTGGGCTATCTCCATTGCTACAGTCGGGCCTGGTAAGGACTTTCCAACTAGAAGATTATAAGAACTATCTCACACTACCAGAGCCCTGTGGCCCTTGCCACCCTGTAGAACCCAGGAACTGTATTTATCCTCTGCTGATTTTTATGTTTTCTTTTACTGCTGCTGTGTTACGGAGTTTGTCATAAATAAACATCATTGACTTTTACCCTGGTTGTCGTGTTCACGCCTTCGGGCATTTCTTCTACATGTTACTTACATGTCTAGGGGTCTGATACAACCTCCCAGGTTCCGTTACATCTCAGCCCCTACAACTGAGGCTGCCTCCCGTCAGCTCAGGCCCTCAGTTGTGACAATAACGATCCTTGTCATCCCAACCCCTCTTCTCTTGGTCAACATCTCGATTCTCCGCCCGTTCCACTCTCTGCCTCAATTGGGACACTTCTTCCTGGACGAGTAGGAGTGTTGTGGTTAATTCTTTGATGCAACCCTCCAAGGGACTAACCTCCGGTGTCCGAACTCTATCTACCGGTTGAGCTTGTTGTGTGGACATGGCGCTGGAACTAAATTCCGCATTTTCTTCCTTCTTCAGCGTCATACCTAATACTTCAAAGAAGGTAAGCTTGTCATCCCCATCGACCTTGTCTTGGAGATAGTTCCGTAGGGACCTACTCCTCAGTCCACCTATTAGGATACCCCTCAAGGTCGAATCCGGATTCCCCATCATCAACTTGGGGCAGTACGGATGGTGTAATGGTTAGCATTACTGCCTCACAGCACTGAGGTCATGGGTTCGATTCCCACCATGGCCCTAACTGTGCGGAGTTTGTATATTCTCCCCGTACTTGCGTGGGTTTCCTCCGGGTACTCCGGTTTCCTCCCACAATCCAAAAATATACTGGTAGGTTAATTGGCTCCCAACAAAATTAACACTAGCGTGAATGTGTCTGTGTGTACATGTGGTAGGGAATATAGATTGTAAGCTCCATTGGGGCAGGGACTGATGTGAATGGGCAAAATATACTCTGTAAAGCACTGCCTAATATGTGTGCACTATATAAATAACTGGTAATAAATAAATAATAATAAACAAATAAACTCCTCATCCTCCTTTGTCTGGATCTCGGTCATATATTCCTGTATTGGCGAATTGGGAGATGGTCTCGTCCTCCCTTTGGACCCGCCAAAACGTGCTTCTTTAGCATGGTCGTGGTAGCCTTGTCTCCATATACGCCCTTTAGAATTTTGAAGATGTCCGCCAGGCTCCTCCCGAGCCTTTCGGGGCGTACCCGTACCGTCTTCCGGGCGACACCAGTTAGGACCTTCAACGCCAAATTAACTTCGATAGTGGTCTCCAACTGTTCGATCCATTCCGTCAGGGGCATATTTTGTCCATCGAACGTGTCGAAATGGTTCAGGGCCGCCCCAATGGGTAGCTTGGCGCAAGACTAATCACTGTCGCTCTCCGACTTGTCTTTCCGGCCCATTCTTACAAGAGGATCCTGCCGACTACGCCAAATGTTACCGTGTAGTGTCTGCTGTCGTGCAGGTGTACCGCGCTCTTTACCTCAAGTTACCTTCCTCTGTTCCCGACCGCGGGTTCACTTCGTCTAGTGAAATCCTTCCTTTAGACCTCAAGACAGGGACTCAGCCTGGATGGCCGACGGCTAGGGAAAAAGGAAACACTATCACCGTGTGTCCACTCCTTCCACGACGGGGAAGAGGGCACACCGGGGTGGCCGCGACGTTCACCGGTTAGGTGAATGTCATCACTGGCCCGCGGGCCTCAGCCACCCAAATGTCACCTAATCGGCACTTGCGCACCTAGGTGAAGCCCGCTAGGCCTAGCGGGGTCTCGCAAACCGGCGCTCAACGCGGACCAAGACACACACACAGAGTATACTCACACTGGCACTCTTGTCAGCTTGCCTGCCACGAGTCGCTGTTCCTGGAAAGAGAATGACACACAGTGTGCCAACCCTGGACTAGAGCTCCCTTCAGCAGATATCACAATCCAAATCCTAACTTCCCCGCGGCCTACTGCCGATGTTGCCCCTCGGGCCTAATGCCCGCCTATCTAGGGACACAGGCCTAGTGCCTGCCTACCAAGGGAGGTGTAGTCTTGGCCTAATGCCAAGACTCCTTATACCAGTTGTGGCCTCCTTTCTCCTAACTGTGCCACAGGCCTAGTGCCTGCCTAATTGGGGAATAGTAATCCTGGCCTAATGGCAGGATTACTTATGAGTGTGGGGCCCTTCTCCTCCTAACTACTGCTCGGGCCTATTGCCCATCCGTGGCCACAGGCCTAATGCCTGACACCCTGGTGGTCTAGGGGGAAAAAGCAATTGGCCCAAGGCCACCTACCCGGAACATAGGGAGAGGCTGCAGTGGGGAGCTTCGTTAGCTCTTTTGCTGCCCACAGACTGCAGCACTCTCCGCCGGACCTCCGCGCTGGATCCCGGGCTCCGCCTCCTCGTCTTCTTCGACCGCCGCTTCCTCGTCTTCCCGCCGCCGGCTCTTCCTCCACCGCCGGGTCTTCTTCCGCCGTCTTCTCCTCTTCTTCACCACTCCGTCTCCGGCGCCCGACTGACTGCTCCCGCTCCGCAGCGTCTGTTATATGACGCTGAGAGGGGGCGGAGCTATGACGCGACAAGCCCTGATTGACTCGTCGCGGCCCGTTCCTATTGGCACCAAATTCAAATGGCGCGACGCGATTGGAGGGGCTTGAATCCCAGCGGATGCAAGCCCCTCCATCCCTGAAGCTCGCCACAACACCACATCCCACCGCGTACCGCCGCCGCCTGCCCGGGGAAGACGGAGGTAAGAGACCTCCTTCGCTCCCCCAGCCTGGTGCCCGCTCACATTGGCGCAGTGACCCCGCCAGAGTGGAAATGGCCGTCGCAGGCGGCGCAGAGTAAGGTGTCCGGCGGCACCGAGCAGAGAATCCTTTACACCGCTCAGCAGCACAGTGGGAGAGTGATGGAACAGGAGCGGGATGAACAGGATAAGCGCACGCTGAGGTCCCGGGAGCAGAGACGCAAGTGAGGATGGTAAGGGCTCTGGGGACTTTGGGTAGCATCTAACACTCAAAGCGCCGCGCACTTCACGCCATAGTCCCAGGAATAACAGAGACTGAGTAGCCCATTACCTTAGTACGGAACACTGGCTCCATTATACGCATCACGTGTGACCCTGCCTGATTAAGAGAGACATCCTTTTACTGTACAGAAGTGTAGGAAGTGTAGAAGCTGTGTTATAACTACACCTTAAACCTCTAGGGTGAATGCTAATTGGGGAGCCCCAGTCATAGTGCGATACTGTCTATGAGGAATAAGTACATTAGACTGTTTATGCTTTATGCCCACGTGGGTTGCAGTAAGAAAGTGTTTGACCAGAGACTGTGAAACATTGTATATATATCTGCCTAAGGAATACTAGTGAAGATACTCTACCTAATTAATACGTATTGTTGGGAATGCCTAGACTGTGAAGAGACTTAAGTGACATTCCAATGCAGTCCTCCAAGTTAATCCCAATCCCCTTGATGATCACCTACAGGCCATAACTAGACTGGGGACATTGAATGGGTCCCATCTAATTGGAATTATACCTTGTTCACCAAATCCAATTAACAAACCCTGTGCACAGGTTACTGGAAAGAACTGGTACATTGATGTGTAGTAGTTATACTCGAGTACCCGACAGAGGTTCAAATTAATATACCAAAGAACAAAGTGTATGTATATCTAATTATAAAGTGAACTCAGTAATTAGAGAAAGTTATATGGTTTACTGCTAAATAATCAACCGGTCCTGATGCTGCCGTCACATTGGTGCAGGTACACGGTGACTTGTTCTGTTTGCCTCTATTCAAAGGATATGCAATATCAATTCATTCGGTGCAAAGCCTGACAGCATCTAGCGGTAACAAGGGCACTGGAAAAAGGTATAGTCATATTGGCCGGCCACTCTGTTTACAGTGTCTAGTTAAAGACGTGGAATTACTGTGATGATATATGGTTATAATGCCCTTACAGAATTAAGAGAGTGTTCTGAAGCTCGTAGAACCTGAGTAGAATTGCACATATATTGATTATCATTGTGAATAAACTTGATGGGGGAAATGTGATAGGGTGTGAGAATCAGAAAATGAGAGATTTTGGTAAAATTCGCCTGTTTTTTTTAAAGTGCCAATCATTTAAATATTAAAACCAGATTGATTTTGCCATTTAAATAATTGCCACTTTAAAAAAACAGGAGAATTTTACCAAAATCTCTCACTTCCTGATTCTCACATCCTATTACATGTCCCCCGAAATCTTGCAAACTGTTGTACCTTATCACCGGTAAAGAGAGAACACTAGCCCATCTTACTGCCTCTCTGTGAAGAAAGTAAGAAGAGTGTGTACCAAGAAATCACCAGTAAGAGTACTAACATTATCACAATTTAACGGGGTGTTACGTAAATGCCCGGAGCTAACACAGGATAATTCTAACTCACTAAAAAAAACAATACAAGAAGTTTTTTACCAGGCACAGCTCACTGGATTTCAAGAGCAGGTTTCCCTCACAGGAGGCTGGATGTACCAAAGGATCGCAGTACATTCCGCAACTTATTGCATTGATACTAATAACATACAGTATGTACTAACATAAAACAGGGTTTTTACCACATTTTCACTTTAGTACATCCCGCCTAGAGACCCCATAGTCTTTTCTTTTCCCCAAGTAGTGTGAGAGAGAAATGATCAGGCTGACAGCTTTTTTCACACACCCATACAGCTGAAAGCTCTAATTAGCCTTCTGTGAATATAAAAGCTCAAAAACCCGAATTGGGCCTAAATGGATGGAGAACCCGCCCTCTCTTCTCACATCCAAACCCTAGGACCCTAATCCAGTTCTTACCAAAAGCTCTCAGCAGAACCAACACAATATTCTGGGGTTTTAAAACACATAGATAAGAGACCTGGGAAAAATATACTAGCCTTCCTGAACTTGGACTTAAACGGCATTGAGAGTGTCACTATTTATCTCAGCGACCCCAAATACTATGGATTTTTACATGTCACCCCCTTCCCACCCCTAGGGGTGCTAGGGCTGTCTTTTTTTCCAGATTGTAAGTGATATGTGTAGCAAGTTTTGTGTAAATTGCTCCAGTTATGCTGGAACATACATACACACATTATTATTATTATTATCATCAGTTATTTATATAGCGTACACATATTCTGCAGCGCTTTACAGAGAATATTTGGCCATTTACATCGGTCCCTGCCAGGGCCGGATTAACAATGGGGTGGGTGGAGCTGCAGCTCCAGGTCTCCCATGAAAATAGGCCCAGAAGATCCTCTGCAGTGCAGTGTTGACAGGAAAAAATGTTTTTCCTGTAAACACTGACGACTAGCCCAGCACATTATCCTCCTGGCTGGCCCAAGCATTGTACACACATACCCCCAGTTCCTGGCCGCTGATCACCGGAGCTGACCAAAGCTCCGCCCCTGGCTGTGCTAAGCTCCGCCCCCGGCCAACCAAGGATTTGCCACCAGTGTGTGATTCGATTCCTGACTGTGTTAGGCCCCGCCCCTGTCCGCAATAAGCCCCGCCCCCGGCCATCCAATGCTTTGCCACTAGAGTGTGACAATCCTGGCTGCTTAAGGCCCCGCCCCCTGTCTGCGATATGTCCCGCTCTCGGCAATCCGATGCTTTTCCAACAGTGTGAGACAGTCCTGGCCGTGCAAGGCCCCACCCCCTGTCTGCAATAAGTCCCGCCCCCAGCAATCCGATGCTTTTCCAACAGTGTGAGACAGTCCTAGCCACGCTAGGCCCCGCCCCCTGTGAGCGATAAGCCCCGCCTCTGGCATGAGATGCTGTGCCATCAGTGTATTAGCCTACTGGTCGTGCTAGGCTCCGCCCCCTGTGCGCGATAAGCCCTGCCCCCGGCCATGCAATTCTTTGCCAAACTTGGTGTGGGAGACTCAGAGCCTCCTGGCTGCACTTTATCTCCGCTCCCAGTCATTTGAAGCTGTGTTATTTGTGTGGGAGCCCCCTGGTTGCACTTAGCTTCACCCACAGCCATCAGAAGATGTGTCACCAGAGTGGACCACCCTGGTCTCACTTAGCTCCGCCCCCAGTCGTGAAAACCCCCACTCCTGGTCACCTGAAAATGTCACACCAGTGTGGGTGCCCCCTGGTTGCTCTAAGCTTCCCCCCTCCCCAGCCATCCGAAGAACCTATGGTTCGGTGTGCCTCATTAACTGTACTGGACCAACTACAGCATTGTATCTCAGAAACCCAGGATTGGTGAGTGGGACAGCTGATTTTTCCCTACTTGGTTGTACTCCCTGAAGTTGACTTTTTCTCTTTTTGTTCTTGTTGTAATGTGTATGCGTTGCAGCAAGCACAGCGTGGCATAGCTGGGCGCGTGCAATCGCACACTTCCGCTATTCCATAGACATGATTGAGAGCTGGCGTGTGCATGCACCCGCCTCCCATTCACTTCTGTGGGACCCAGCAGCGATGCGAACAAGCGTGACATGACGCACTGCGTTCGCATTGTGGACCCGCTACAGCACGCTGCTAAAAGCAGCAAGGCTGTAGCAGGACACATCTTTATGGTGATTTAAGAACATCAGGGCCTGATTCAGAGATGTACGTAATACCTGATTATTTGCGATTGTGGGTCTGCGCTCACAAGACCGGATTAAGCCTTGGAGGTGGCTAGGGCACTTAAGACTGGGGGGCCCCAGTGGAAGGTGGTCGGTGTATACTAGATTGTGCATACCTCCCAATATGTCCCATTCCAAGAGGGACAAAATGCTGTCTACCTGGACTTCTCACCTAATATATGATTGGTGTCAACTGAACAAAGGTATTTCAACACAGGTGATTGCAATCATAAATTAAGATGGAAGTCCAGGTAGAGAGCATGTTGTCCTTTCTGGAATGAGTCATGGTAGGAGGTATAAATTGTGTATATTAAATTTAAACCAATGGTGTATATTAGTTTTAAACTAATAGTTTAGTAATGGCTATTAGTTGTTAATGGCTGTTTATAGCTCCACCTAATTGAAAGTCAACTATTTTGTAATATTTTCTTGTAGTGTAACAAAAACAACTTAACCTTAAAATACACATAGAAAATAAAATAATTTATCTTGTCACATGCAAGAATAGCAGCAGCCTCTGTACTACTTACACACTGGGACAGGACTCAGGGGGACTCTATGTGTGTGTCTGTATCTCTAGACCCAAATGGTTTAGTTGCATAACAGGTTACACTGGACTCAGACACCAAGGCAGGGAGGAGGAGAAGCTGGGATCCCTGTGTCACTTACAGCTCTCTCCACCCTCCTATCTTTCCTAAAGCTCCGTCGGTAGCTCATGAAACATGATACTCCTGTGTCTCTGCCTGCACTGTATACTGTCCTGCTCACATTCTGGCTGCTGGTTCTGCTGCTGCCTAAGCGGGAAAGCTAGTGATGACAGTGTGCTCTGGCCGGGGTGCCCCCTGACACAGGGGGGCCCGGGGTACAGTATGCCCTGCTTCCCCCCCTTAATCTGGCTATGTGCGCACATGCTGTGTGTGTTGCCACTGTACAGATTGACCCTGTGTGTGCTGGTGCAGTGCGGTGTAACCCAGTGTGTGCTTCCACTCAATGGATTTGCCCTATGTGTGCTGTCACTGTATGTTGTAACCCTTTGTGTGCTGGAGCACTGCGGTGTAACCCTTTGTACTGCCACTGTATGGTGTGTTCAGTGCAGTGTAACTCTGTGTGTGCTGCCCATATGGTGTAACCAATGGCGGAACTAGCAAGCGGTCGGCCCAGGTGCGACAAAACGCTTTCCCACCCCCCCCCCCCATCCCATCCAAGTCCACCCCCTCACCCCTTGAGAGGATCTGGTGAGGGGGACCTGCTCAGGGCCAGAGAAATGGATACCTAGCAACAGTGCCGTAACTAGACATTTTAGCACTGTGTGCAAGAAACGGCATCGGAGCCCCACCCCTGCATGTAAAACAGGGGCAGTGCGCGCCGTAGGCGCGCGCAAAAATACATAGTGGCGTGGCTTCGCGGGGAAGGGGTGTGGCCACAAAATAATACCAATTCCTAAAACGGTGCACAGTAGTCCCCATTCTTTAAATTACGCCGCACAGTAGCACCACTACACCAGGTAGAGACCCTTTTACACCTTACAGCGAACAGATTCCTCTTTTTACACATTACAGCAGACAGCGTCCCCTTTTTACACATTACGGCAGACAGCGTCCCCCTTTTTATACATTACGGCAGACAGCGTCCCCTTTTTACACATAACGGCAGACAGCGTGCCCTTGTTACACATAGTGGCAGACAGCGTGCACTTTTTACACATTACGGCAGACAGCGTACACTTTTTACACATAACGGCAGACAGCGTGCCCTTGTTAAACATAGCGGCAGACAGCGTACACTTTTTACACATAACGGCAGACAGCGTCCCCCTTTTTACACATTACGGCAGATAGCGTCCCCTTTTTACACATTACGGCAGACAGCGTACACTTTTTACACATAACGGCAGACAACGTACACTTTTTACACATAGCGGCAGACAGCGTGCCCTTGTTACACATTACGGCAGACAGTGTGCCCTTGTTACACATTACGGCAGACAGCGTGCCCTTTTTACACATTACGGCAGACAGCGTGCCCTTGTTACACATTACGGCAGACAGCGTGCCCTTGTTACACATTTTACGGCAGGCAGATTCCCCTTTTTACACGTTGCGGCAGGCAGTCCCCCGTTTTTACACATTGCGGCAGGCAGATTCCCCATTTTTACACATTACGGCAGGCAGATTCTCCCTTTTTACACATAGCGGTAGGCAGATTCCCCATTTTTACACATTGCGGCAGGCAGATTCCCCATTTTTACACATTGCGGCAGGCAGTCCACCCTTTTCACACATTGCGGCAGGCAGTCCCCCATTTTTACACATAGCGGCAGGCAGTCCACCCTTTTTACACATTGCGGTAGGCAGTCCCCCATTTTTACACATAGCGGCAGGCAGTCCCAACAAATAAAGAAAGAAAGAGACAGAAAGAAATAAAGAAAGAAAGAGACAGAAAGAAATAAAGAGAAAGAAAGAAAGTAGAATCATACTTACCCTCTCCGCTGGCTCAGGCTCCTCGTGCAGCTTGACGATTCCCGGGCTGTAGACGAGGTGGAGGAGGGAGCCGCAGCAGCGCTGTGTTATTGGTGGAGGCGCTGCTGCTGCTGCCCCCCTACTTCACTATAGGCTGTTCTCGGAAGACAGCCTATAGTGAAGCAGAGGGGCAGCAGCAGCAGCGCCTCCACCAGTAACAAAGCGCTGCTGCGGCTCCCTCCTTCACCTCCGTCCTCCTCCTTCCCCCGTCCGTGCCGCTGCTCTTCACCTCTGTGGGCGGCTGTGCGCTGCGGGCAGCGGTTGCCCGCAGCGCACAGCGGCATGTAATGAGTCAGTTTGACTCATTACATGCTTGGGCCCCTGGACAGAGGCGGGCCCCAGTGCAACGCACTGCTTGCCCTGCCGGTAGTTCCGCCTCTGGGTGTAACCCTGTGTACTGGTGTAGTTTGGTGTAAAACTGTGTGTGCTGGAGCAGTGCAGTGTATCCCTGTGTGTGCTAGTGCAGCCTTGTGTGTGCTGGTGCAGTGGCCATAGTATATTGCATTTATGTGTATACACAGGAGAGTGTGTGTATGTGTGTGTATATATATATATATAGCCAGTATATACCGCTGTGGCATACTGACACTTCGCGCACTGACTGCTGAAGACTCCCGCTGCTGCCATCATTTCAAATTTCGTGCTATTCAAGCACCAATTGGAGCTCTCAAGCCAGCAGCTAATGAGGAGCAGCCGCTCAACCGCTCCTGATTGGCTGCTGGTCCGTGGCAGATTAGAAATGATAGGCGGACTGGACGTGGGGGGGGGGGGGGTCACAACCAGAGCCACACTGAAGGCCACAGAAGCCCCTGCTTCCTCCGCACCGCCAACCACAGCCTCCTCCTTCGCACCGCTGCCGCTGACCACAGCCTCCACCTCCTCTGCACTGCCGCCGACTGCAGCCTCCTCCGCACCACCACTGACCACAGCCTCCTTACTGCTGTCCATTAGGTAATCTTACCTTGCTGCTTTTCTCTCTACCTAATGTATGTCCTTGCTGTCCCTCTCTCTGTCCCTGCTGTCACTCTCCCTGTCCCTATGTCCCTCTGTCACTCTCCCTGTCCTTATGTTCCT
The DNA here is from genome assembly GCF_028390025.1 of Pseudophryne corroboree. Taxonomy (NCBI): domain Eukaryota; kingdom Metazoa; phylum Chordata; class Amphibia; order Anura; family Myobatrachidae; genus Pseudophryne; species Pseudophryne corroboree. The sequence continues at coordinate 978,991,127 of NC_086445.1, forward strand.
CTGTCACTCTTCCTGTCCCTCTGTCACTCTCTATGTCCCTGCTGTTACTCTCTCTGTCCCTATGTACCTCTATCACTCTCTCTGTCCCTCTGTCACTCTCCCTGTCACTCTCCCTGTCCCTCTGTCATTCTCCCTGTCCCTCTGTCACTCTCCCTGTCCCTATATCCCTGCTGTCACTCTCCCTTGTCACCCTCCCTGTCCCTCTCTATGTCCCTGCTGTCACTCCCCCAGGGAGTATTTTGGCTCATTCCGTGTGGCATAATGTGAATTTTGGCTCATCCTGTGTGGCATAATGTGAATTTTGGTTCATTTTGTGTGGCATAATATGAATTTTGGCTCATTCCGTGTGGCATATAATGTGAATTTTCGCTCATTCCGTGTGGCATAATGTGAATTTTGGCTCATTCTGCATGGCATAATGTGAATTTTGGTTTATTCCGCATGGCATAATGTGAATTTTGGCTCATTCCGTGTGGCATAATGTGAATTTTGGCTCATTCTGTGTGGCATAAGGTGAATTTTGGTTCATTCCATATGGCATAATGTGAATTTTGGCTCATTCTGTGGGAATTTTGGCTCATACTGTGTCACATAATGTGAATTTTGGCTCATTGTGTGTGGCATAATGTGAATTTTGACTCATTCTGTGGGAATTTTGGCTCATTCCATGTGGCATAATGTGTAAGGGGCACCAGTACTAGATATTATAGCTCCAGGCACTTAAAGTGGGAGCTACATGCATGCAATGCATTGCTAATTGAATTAACTTCAATGTGTATCCAATTCCTGGGCAGTGACTGGGAGGTGGCTATTAATGCGCACAAAAATGGTCCGTCTCATGGGCGTGTTGCGTACATGATGCTAAAGTGTTTTTGTACACAGACGATTCATTGTTAACATTGGAGGCCACACTCAAATTGGAAAATCTGCACTTACCCAAGGGCTGGTGCAAGTTCCAACGGTGCGAACAATAATAGTGTCTAAAGAAGCACCAAGCGGTGTTACAGCATCTACAGACACTGACAGTGGGCGTCTCAGTCCTTGCACATTCAGATGCTTTGTAGTAGCATTTGCATAAAGTGTAGGTGACGTATTAGTTTATTTAATATTTATTCAGTATTATTTCATGTTCTGCAGTTTGTTTACAGACACTACTCATACCCCCACCATGCTTTTCAAACCTGCTGCGGCACAAACAATAGGCCCTTCATAAATCTCAGCTCCAGGCCCATGTGGACCTTAATCTGGCACTGGTCCCTGCCCCAGTGGAGCTTACACTCTATATTCCCTAACACATGTACACACAGACTCATTCACGCTACGGTTAATTTTGTTGGGATCCAATTAACCTACCTGTATATTTTTGCATTGTGGGAGAAAACCGGAGTACCCGGAGGAAACCCATGCAAGTACGGTGAGAATATACAAACTCCACACAGTTAGAGCCATGGTGGCAATTGAACCCATGACCTTAGTGCTGTGAGGCAGTAATGCTAACTATTACACCATCTGTGCTGCCCACATACACACATACATTCATTCCATTATATATATATATATATATATATATATAGATAGATAGATAGATAGATAGATAGATAGATAGATAGATAGATAGACAGACATCTATATCTATACCTTTTGCATTTTTTCTAGATTTTTTTAAATAGTAAAAACTCTGGTGTATACTGGAGTATGACAGGAGGTGAGGCTCTGCTTCCCCTGCCTACCCTGACTGCACATCATGTGCTGCCAGGATACCACACTTGACTTCACACTGTGCTTTCTTTTTCATATTCAGTCTCTCTCTCTCTCTCTCTCTCTCTCAGTGGGATGTATCAAATTTTTAAAGGGGTTAACATCTCCGAAAACTAATTTTTTTTTAGGTTTACCATAAAAGCTATTGCTCGTCATATAAGTTAAAAAGGATCCACAGCGGACATCACCAGGGATATCTATTGCGGACCCGCGGCACATCACAGCTCCAAAAATGTTATGGGGTTGCGATGTTCCGGTATGTAGAAAGCGCTGGAAAGTGTAAGTTTCTAGAGTGCTGGAGTGTCTGCACAATAGGCAATGCCAACTGCAGTGCTGAATTAAGAAATAATTAATAGTGATGAGCGGGTTCGGTTTCTCGGAAACCGAACCCCCCCGAACTTCACGCTTTTTACACGGGTCCGAGGCAGACTCGGATCTTCCCGCCTTGCTCGGTTAACCCGAGATCGCCCGAACGTCATCATCCCGCTGTCGGATTCTCGCGAGGCTCGGATTCTATCGCGAGACTCGGATTCTATATAAGGAGCCGCGCGTCGCCGCCATTTTCACACGTGCATTGAGATTGATAGGGAGAGGACGTGGCTGGCGTCCTCTCCGTTTAGAGTAGACTAGAGAGTAGTAGAGACACTTGATTTACTAATTTTGGGGAGCATATTAGGAGTACTACTTGCTGATAGTGTGACCAGTGACCACCAGTTTAATTAATCCGTTCTCTGCCTGAAAAAAAACGATACACAGTGTGACACAGTCACATACCATATCTGTGCTCAGCCTCAGTGTGCCCTCAGTGTGCTGCATCATCTATGTAATACTGTATATCTGACTGTGCTGAGTGCTCACTGCTCACACAGCTTAATTGTGGGGGAGACTGGGGAGCAGTTATAGCAGGAGTACATATTTTAACAGTGCACACTTTTGCTGCCAGAGTGCCACTGCCAGTGCCAGTGTGACTGACCAGTGACCACAGACCACCAGTATATTGTGATTGTCTGCCTGAAAAAGTTAAACACTCGTCGTGTGGTGTTTTTATTCTATAAACGCATTCTGCTGACAGTGTCCAGCAGGTCCGTCATTATATAATATATACCTGTCCGGCTGCAGTAGTGATATATATATATTTTTTATATCATTATCATCCAGTCTATATTAGCACTGCAGCAGACGCAGTACGGTAGTCCACGGCTGTAGCTACCTCTGTGTCGGCAGTCGCTCGTCCATCCATAATTGTATACCACCTACCCGTGGTGTTTTTTTTTCTTTATATCTTCTTGATACTAGTAGCTTACTTTAGGAGTCTGCAGTGCTGAGCTGACAGTGTCCAGCAGGTCCGTCATTATATAATATATACCTGTCCGGCTGCAGTAGTGATATATATATATATTTTTTATATCATTATCATCCAGTCTATATTAGCAGCAGACGCAGTACGGTAGTCCACGGCTGTAGCTACCTCTGTGTCGGCAGTCGCTCGTCCATCCATAATTGTATACCACCTACCCGTGGTGTTTTTTTTTTTTTTTCTATCTTCTTGATACTAGTAGCTTACTTTAGGAGTCTGTAGTGCTGAGCTGACAGTGTCCAGCAGGTCCGTCATTATATAATATATACCTGTCCGGCTGCAGTAGTGATATATATATATATTTTTTATATCATTATCATCCAGTCTATATTAGCAGCAGACGCAGTACGGTAGTCCACGGCTGTAGCTACCTCTGTGTCGGCAGTCGCTCGTCCATCCATAATTGTATACCACCTACCCGTGGTGTTTTTTTTTTTCTATCTTCTTGATACTAGTAGCTTACTTTAGGAGTCTGCAGTGCTGAGCTGACAGTGTCCAGCAGGTCCGTCATTATATAATATATACCTGTCCGGCTGCAGTAGTGATATATATATATTTTATATCTCATTATCATCCAGTCTATATTAGCAGCAGACGCAGTACGGTAGTCCACGGCTGTAGCTACCTCTGTGTTGGCAGTCGCTCGTCCATCCATAATTGTATACCACCTACCTGTGGTGTTTTTTTTTTCTATCTTCTTGATACTACTAGTAGCTTACTTTAGGAGTCTGCAGTGCTGAGCTGACAGTGTCCAGCAGGTCCATCATTATATAATATATACCTGTCCGGCTGCAGTAGTGATATATATATATATTTTTTATATCATTATCATCCAGTCTATATTAGCAGCAGACGCAGTACGGTAGTCCACGGCTGTAGCTACCTCTGTGTCGGCAGTCGCTCGTCAATCCATAAGTATACTAGTATCCATCCATCTCCATTGTTTACCTGAGGTGCCTTTTAGTTGTGCCTATTAAAATATGGAGAACAAAAATGTTGAGGTTCCAAAAATAGGGAAAGATCAAGATCCACTTCCACCTCGTGCTGAAGCTGCTGCCACTAGTCATGGCCGAGACGATGAAATGCCAGCAACGTCGTCTGCCAAGGCCGATGCCCAATGTCATAGTACAGAGCATGTAAAATCCAAAACACCAAATATCAGTAAAAAAAGGACTCAAAAATCTAAAATAAAATTGTCGGAGGAGAAGCGTAAACTTGCCAATATGCCATTTACCACACGGAGTGGCAAGGAACGGCTGAGGCCCTGGCCTATGTTCATGGCTAGTGGTTCAGCTTCACATGAGGATGGAAGCACTCAGCCTCTCACTAGAAAAATTAAAAGACTCAAGCTGGCAAAAGCACAGCAAAGAACTGTGCGTTCTTCGAAATCACAAATCCACAAGGAGAGTCCAATTGTGTCGTTTGCGATGCCTGACCTTCCCAACACTGGACGTGAAGAGCATGCGCCTTCCACCATTTGCACGCCCCCTGCAAGTGCTGGAAGGAGCACCCGCAGTCCAGTTCCTGATAGTCAGATTGAAGATGTCAGTGTTGAAGTACACCAGGATGAGGAGGATATGGGTGTTGCTGGCGCTGGGGAGGAAATTGACCAGGAGGATTCTGATGGTGAGGTGGTTTGTTTAAGTCAGGCACCCGGGGAGACACCTGTTGTCCGTGGGAGGAATAGGGCCATTGACATGCCTGGTGAAAATACCAAAAAAATCAGCTCTTCGGTGTGGAAGTATTTCAACAGAAATGCGGACAACATTTGTCAAGCCGTGTGTTGCCTTTGTCAAGCTGTAATAAGTAGGGGTAAGGACGTTAACCACCTCGGAACATCCTCCCTTATACGTCACCTGCAGCGCATTCATCATAAGTCAGTGACAAGTTCAAAAACTTTGGGCGACAGCGGAAGCAGTCCACTGACCAGTAAATCCCTTCCTCTTGTAACCAAGCTCACGCAAACCACCCCACCAACTCCCTCAGTGTCAATTTCCTCCTTCCCCAGGAATGCCAATAGTCCTGCAGGCCATGTCACTGGCAATTCTGACGAGTCCTCTCCTGCCTGGGATTCCTCCGATGCATCCTTGCGTGTAACGCCTACTGCTGCTGGCGCTGCTGTTGTTGCTGCTGGGAGTCGATGGTCATCCCAGAGGGGAAGTCGTACTCGTAAGACCACTTTTACTACTTCCACCAGAGCAATTGACTGTCCAACAGTCCTTTGCGAGGAAGATGAAATATCACAGCAGTCATCCTGCTGCAAAGCGGATAATTGAGGCCTTGGCATCCTGGGCGGTGAGAAACGTGGTTCCGGTATCCATCATTACTGCAGAGGCAACTAGAGACTTGTTGGAGGTACTGTGTCCCCGGTACCAAATACCTTCTAGGTTCCATTTCTCTAGGCAGGCGATACCGAAAATGTACACAGACCTCAGAAAAAGACTCACCAGTGTCCTAAAAAATGCAGTTGTACCCAATGTCCACTTAACCACGGACATGTGGACAAGTGGAGCAGGGCAGGCTCAGGACTATATGACTGTGACAGCCCACTGGGTAGATGTATGGACTCCCTCCGCAAGAACAGCAGCGGCGGCACCAGTAGCAGCATCTCGCAAACGCCAACTCTTTCCTAGGCAGGCTACGCTTTGTATCACCGCTTTCCAGAATACGCACACAGCTAAAAACCTGTTACGGCAACTGAGGAAGATCATCGCAGAATGGCTTACCCCAATTGGACTCTCCTGTGGATTTGTGGCATCGGACAACGCCAGCAATATTGTGTGTGCATTAAATATGGGCAAATTCCAGCACGTCCCATGTTTTGCACATACCTTGAATTTGGTGGTGCAGAATTATTTAAAAAACGAGAGGGGCGTGCAAGAGATGCTGTCGGTGGCCAGAAGAATTGCGGGACACTTTCGGCGTACAGGCACCACGTACAGAAGACTGGAGCACCACCAAAAACGCCTGAACCTGCCCTGCCATCATCTGAAGCAAGAAGTGGTAACGAGGTGGAATTCAACCCTCTATATGCTTCAGAGGTTGGAGGAGCAGCAAAAGGCCATTCAAGCCTATACAACTGAGCACGATATAGGAGGTGGAATGCACCTGTCTCAAGCGCAGTGGAGAATGATTTCAACGTTGTGCAAGGTTCTGCAACCTTTTGAACTTGCCACACGTGAAGTCAGTTCAGACACTGCCAGCCTGAGTCAGGTCATTCCCCTCATCAGGCTTTTGCAGAAGAAGCTGGAGACATTGAAGGAGGAGCTAACACAGAGCGATTCCGCTAGGCATGTGGGACTTGTGGATGGAGCCCTTAATTCGCTTAACAAGGATTCACGGGTGGTCAATCTGTTGAAATCAGAGCACTACATTTTGGCCACCGTGCTCGATCCTAGATTTAAAACCTACCTTGGATCTCTCTTTCCGGCAGACACAAGTCTGCTGGGGTTCAAAGAACTGCTGGTGACAAAATTGTCAAGTCAAGCGGAACGCGACCTGTCAACATCTCCTCCTTCACATTCTCCCGCAACTGGGGGTGCGAGGAAAAGGCTCAGAATTCCGAGCCCACCCGCTGGCGGTGATGCAGGGCAGTCTGGAGCGACTGCTGATGCTGACATCTGGTCCGGACTGAAGGACCTGACAACGATTACGGACATGTCGTCTACTGTCACTGCATATGATTCTCTCCCCATTGAAAGAATGGTGGAGGATTATATGAGTGACCGCATCCAAGTAGGCACGTCAGACAGTCCGTACTTATACTGGCAGGAAAAAGAGGCAATTTGGAGGCCCTTGCACAAACTGGCTTTATTCTACCTAAGTTGCCCTCCCACAAGTGTGTACTCCGAAAGAGTGTTTAGTGCCGCCGCTCACCTTGTCAGCAATCGGCGTACGAGGTTACATCCAGAAAATGTGGAGAAGATGATGTTCATTAAAATGAATTATAATCAATTCCTCCGTGGAGACATTGACCAGCAGCAATTGCCTCCACAAAGTACACAGGGAGCTGAGATGGTGGATTCCAGTGGGGACAAATTGATAATCTGTGAGGAGGGGGATGTACATGGTGATATATCGGAGGATGATGATGAGGTGGACATCTTGCCTCTGTAGAGCCAGTTTGTGCAAGGAGAGATTAATTGCTTCTTTTTTGGTGGGGGTCCAAACCAACCCGTCATTTCAGTCACAGTCGTGTGGCAGACCCTGTCACTGAAATGATGGGTTGGTTAAAGTGTGCATGTCCTGTTTATTCAACATAAGGGTGGGTGGGAGGGCCCAAGGACAATTCCATCTTGCACCTCTTTTTTCTTTCATTTTTCTTTGCGTCATGTGCTGTTTGGGGGGTGTTTTTTGGAAGGGCCATCCTGCGTGACACTGCAGTGCCACTCCTAGATGGGCCAGGTGTTTGTGTCAGCAACTAGGGTCGCTTAGCTTACTCACACAGCTACCTCATTGCGCCTCTTTTTTTCTTTGCGTCATGTGCTGTTTGCGGAGTGTTTTTTGGAATGGCCATCCTGCGTGACACTGCAGTGCCACTCCTAGATGGGCCAGGTGTTTGTGTCGGCCACTAGGGTCGCTTAGCTTACTCACACAGCTACCTCATTGCGCCTCTTTTTTTCTTTGCGTCATGTGCTGTTTGGGGAGTGTTTTTTGGAAGGGCCATCCTGCGTGACACTGCAGTGCCACTCCTAGATGGGCCAGGTGTTTGTGTCGGCCACTAGGGTCGCTTAGCTTACTCACACAGCTACCTCATTGCGCCTCTTTTTTTCTTTGCGTCATGTGCTGTTTGGGGAGTGTTTTTTGGAAGGGCCATCCTGCGTGACACTGCAGTGCCACTCCTAGATGGGCCAGGTGTTTGTGTCGGCCACTTGGGTCGCTTAGCTTAGCCATCCAGCGACCTCGGTGCAAATTTTAGGACTAAAAATAATATTGTGAGGTGTTCAGAATAGACTGAAAATGAGTGGAAATTATGGTTATTGAGGTTAATAATACTTTGGGATCAAAATGACCCCCAAATTCTATGATTTAAGCTGTTTTTTAGGGTTTTTTGAAAAAAACACCCGAATCTAAAACACACCCGAATCCGACAAAAAAAATTCGGTGAGGTTTTGCCAAAACGCGTTCGAACCCAAAACACGGCCGCGGAACCGAACCCAAAACCAAAACACAAAACCCGAAAAATTTCCGGTGCTCATCACTAATAATTAAATGTGATTTTTATAAATCTGTGAAGCCAAGCTTCCTGCAAATAAAAAAATAAGTGGGAAAAGCAGAAACAGACTAGAATCACAAAGAGAACTTTGGGGTCTATTCATGAGGCAGTGAAAAGAGTGGAGAAGTGAGTCTGTGGAGAAGTTTTCCATGGCAACCAATCAGCTGCTCCGTACAATTGTATAGTATGCAAATTATAAATGTGACTTCAATGCTGATTGGTTTTCAGGGGCAACTTCACCACTGGCTCACTTCTCCACACTTTCCACTACTTCATGAATAGACCCCATAATCCAGTGTTTCCCAACCACAGTCCTAAAGGCACACTAACAGTCCAGGTTTTAGTGATATCCATGTTTGAGCGCAAATGGTTCTTTCAAAACAACTGAGGTACTAATTATATCACCTGTGCTCAGGTATGGTTATCGCTAAAACCAGGACCGTTAGTGTGCCTTGAGGAAGATGGTTGGGAAACAGTGCTCTAGATTAGGCATTCCCAACCACGGTCCTCAAGGCACACTAACAGTGCATGTTTTAGTGATATCCAGGCTTCAGCACAGGTGACTTAATTAGTAGCTCAGTTATTTTGATTTAACCATCTGTGCTTCAGCCTGGATATCACTAAAACCTGCACTGTTGGTGTGCCTTGAGGACCGTGGTTGGGAATGCCTGCCATAATCAAAGGTGAGAGTTGATGTTTTTAGGAAGGTTATTGCCATAAATGCTGAAAGGTTTGAGAGAAGGGACATCAAGGCATGGAAAAGATGAGGAAGGGGACAGTTTGAAATACACACAGGACTAGAGTACAGGTGTGTCCTCATTTAACTATTCTCCCCACCAGACATAACTTAGGGCCTCATTCAGACTAGTACGCAAATATGACGGTTTGCATACTGCTCCAATGGTAGGTGGACTACTCGTGTGCGTAATGGGTCTTGCATTGTTGCACGCAGTGTTAACTGAGGTAACTGGGGGCAAATCTCTAAATGGACATTACATCAATGAGAAAAAAATAATGCACGGCCTCCTTACTTGTGCTTAGACCCTAAGTGTGGCTATGCTGCAGTAACCACTGTAGGGCAGGGCAATCAGCAGCACAGCTGGGTAGAGTGTGGAAATCACAGAGACAGGTTTCCATGAGAGGGAACAGATTTATTGAGCTGAAGAAGAACAAGTCATGGATGAGGTGAGCTTGCTGCTTCAAGCCATATATGCTGGCCAGCAGATGACGTTAGTAACTACTGTAGGGTCAGCGTGAGCAAGTTGTGGAACAGGTGTGAAGAAGGGGGCAACAGAATTAGAAGAAATGTCACCAGCATGCATGGAACTGGAAGCTTAGGTTGAGATTCCCGTTTTCGTAGCTATGAAAAAACAAAGAATTAAAAATGTTATCAATAAAAAATGTTTTTGGTGGTCTTCAACCAACACATGAGATGGCGTTACCAGAAGAGACATCACAGCGGTAAAGGCACTGCCATGATACTTGATAAATAGGTTCCTCCTGGTGACAGCCACTGAGTGCCGACGGGCTATCCTCAATATCATCGGTGGTAACTCCTTTCATATGCAGGTTGAAGTAAAAAATAAAAAAAAACCCTATTGCGAATGAAAACATTTATCAAGCCTTGGAGAGTGATAAATAGCACGGTGATAAAGTACCAACCAATCAGCTCCTTACTGTCATTTTCCAAAGACCGCCTTTAACAAGTCAGTTACAAGCTGATTGGCTGGTACTTTATCACTGTGCTATTTTTCACTCACCAAGGCTTGATAAATGGGGGCCAAGAGCCTTTCACCCTTTCAGAAAAAGGCTTTGAAATTTCAAACATTTTCAAGGGCAGTCTGCTGCCGAGCAGGTGGTATGCCCCACGTGTCGCTCTGTCGGTGGACCTTGGCTCCTTACAAGCCACATAGTGACATGTTTATTGGGCTTGATTACAGTGTCATTTATTTTTGATATATGAAACACACTTCAATAAATATTAACTGATAAAACCCAGAGAACAAGAGTGAAAATCAAGAATTGCATAATGTATACAAAGTACAAGGTACTGTGCAGTTGGTCAGCGCTGGAGAACGGAGAGTTCTCAGAAACATATCTTTAAAACCTGGGACTACAGATGGGGCCCTGCTCATCTATCCATTTAATAGGAGTAATTGAGCCATTGCTGTCGGACTTAATCCCCTGCTGTAACGACTTAATCCCCTGCTGTATTGTTCTCTCTGTATTGTATTGCAGCTGAGAACAATAGATCAAAGGCTTATGCTAATAAACCTTGGTGCACCATGGTGCACCAGAGAAGGCTAGATGAGCGAGACTCCTTCTGTATCTCCGGAAATTAGGAATATACCTCCCAATAGTAATTTGAGTTGAGCGTAGCTACGAAACACCTGGTTGGTGTTTTTTTCCGCAGACTACCTGAAATTGTGGCAGTCCCACTGAAATCAGGCTGGTTGGGAGGTATGGACAGTAGTCATTTAAGATAGAAATGAAGCAAACCTACCAAATGTACCAATTTTCGGCAATCAGGTTGTTCATCTGGGTTTGCAGTGGGATGGGAAGTAGTTCCATAAAAACACCATAACAATTGTGAAAAATGTCAATCAGAGGTGTGGCCTACATGCCATAGCCATGCTACATCCAGAACAGGGCTGCCGAAAGCTGAATGGGACCTGGGTACTAGGGGGCGTGACAAAATCAAGGAGGCATGGCCACGCCCCCTCCATGGTACAACGAATACTATGTGCAATACTGTGAAGCCACGTGCTGCAAAGGGGGATATTAGTTTCTCTCGGCAATACTGCAAATGGGTACATTGGTTCTCTTCAGCAGCGGACCTGGGCCCCTCCAACAAGCACAGTAATCAGTCATCCCCCTCCTTGGCACCCCTGGTCTCAGACTGCCATCAGCCCTTGTTGTAAGGTACAGTATGAGGATGGAAGATTCACCTTCAAACTCCAATACAGAAGGTATTGTTTAGATACCGGTTACACAGGATCTGGATAAATGTAAACAGTAGAAGAGAATACTCTGTGTGATGGTGGAATGTGATTGGACAGGTGGAGCAGAGATCCAGTCAGGTACTGTTGTCACATAACACATGCCTTGAACATTTCCATGAAAAGCTACAGATAGACATAACTTGGTGTTGTCATGATAATATCTCACCTATTTTCACAATAATTTCCCTGATGACTGTGAATAATGATATTCTCTTACTTACAGAACAACATTACGCTGTTGCAGAGTATTTAAGCAATGTCCATGTATTGTACAGAAAGGGGTTACATACTATAAGCATGTAAAAAGAATATATAAAAAGCATCACAAGTTAAACATTAAATAAAATAAAGGGTTTTTCAAAATTCATATTAAGACCTGTGCAATGCAATATGCAGAATACTAGTTGTCTGTGAAGTTTAAAAGTAAAACAAACTGAAGCCATGTTAAAGAGTGGATGCAAACTCCATATGTAAGCAATCTGTGGATCGCCAGCATTTTTGGTACTACACTGCGTGCTGGGACTTGCAGTCCTCTATCAGAGTGCTTAGGCTAGCCAGTACTTGTTAAAGCTTGCTCTATCCCAGGGGTAGGCAAACCATGGCACTCAGTGGCGTAAGTTCATCCCAGTCGCCCGGAGGCATGATAAATGTTGGTGCCCCCCTACATATACACACACATACCATATGTAGCTATCCGGCACTAAGGGTGAACAGTAGCAGCGTGCTCAGGTACCTTTCCCAATAGTAATATAGATATACATAGAAAGTGGACGCACACCAAGTCAGTCATTACAATAAAACAGACACCAGAATACCATTATAGTACACCTACAGTACTCCCTCACCCGCCAGCGGGTTTCGATGGAGATGCTTTGGCGCAGCGGTGTGCCGATATAATTAGTGTTCACTCTATGATTTTTTTAGGGCAGGGTGCTGATCATGGGGAGGGTACATTTTTCCATTCGGGAGGGCACATTTTTAAGTAAGATGGGCAAACTTATGTACATACTATAAGGCGCTCATAACTTTATTGTGATTACATAAACCTTTTCTTTAAGCTAGCTTATCACTAAATTAAACCACACCACACACTGAAATAAAGACACGGACACAGTAGCTGGAGTTAAAGGTCAGACGATGTTTATTAACCGCTGACCAACTCTTTAAACTATAATTGTGATCGAATTAGAATTGATTTGATATAGACTTAAATTTAGTTTGGAGGATGGCAAACAGAAAGTCGCTGCCACACACCAGCACCAGTCACCTAGATGAAAACCACCAAACCAAGGAGGGGAGTACACATACCCCGCCTCCTTCCCGCATAACCCGCATTGTGCTGGCCTTACCCCTCTTTCTCTGGCAAACGTTCGGTTCCCGCAGGGGAACGTCTAAATGTCCAACCGCAAGAAAAGGACACACTTGCCGTCCTTCTAAAGAGGGAGCCCCACAATGACCACTTATGCCTGTGTGACAGCTGGTTGGTAGCGACTTCCCGCCAATCTGGCTTTCAAATAGCCAACTATAAAAATCAACAAACCGTAGCTGAAATCCGGGAGGGCGGGCGGGCATAAAATGCATGGCAAGAGGAAGTCTAGGAAAATGGCCCCCACCTATATACTATCCTAAGACCCTCCTATTAAGCTTGATGCACAACCTTCCAATCCAATAGGAAAAAACCAACAGGGAAAACTGATCTGCCTAGCAACTGCTTAGTCATTTAACAACCAATCACAAAAAGTGGATCTCTTATATGGCCTCAGGCTTATGCAGCCTTCAGCTTATCTAAGGCGCTCATAACTTTATTGTGATTACATAAACCTTTTCTTTAAGCTAGCTTATCACTAAATTAAACCACACCACACACTGAAATAAAGACACGGACACAGTAGCTGGAGTTAAAGGTCAGACGATGTTTATTAACCGCTGACCAACTCTTTAAACTATAATTGTGATCGAATTAGAATTGATTTTGATATAGACTTAAATTTAGTTTGGAGGATGGCAAACAGAAAGTCGCTGCCACACACCAGCACCAGTCACCTAGATGAAAACCACCAAACCAAGGAGGGGAGTACACATACCCCGCCTCCTTCCCGCATAACCCGCATTGTGCTGGCCTTACCCCTCTTTCTCTGGCAAACGTTCGGTTCCCGCAGGGGAACGTCTAAATGTCCAACCGCAAGAAAAGGACACACCTGCCGTCCTTCTAAAGAGGGAGCCCCACAATGACCACTTATGCCTGTGTGACAGCTGGTTGGTAGCGACTTCCCGCCACCAAGGTTTACCAAACCGCCACCGCCATCCGCAACCGTAACCCAACTAAGAACAACTAAATAGCTCTACCGAAACAGACAAAAAATATCCTCCAGGAAAAATTGCACCCTTTCCGGAGAAAGATGAACCCCATCCTCCATGTAAAACCGCTTGTTCCTTAGCACCAGTAGAGGATGCCTGATCGCCACTTGACCTATGGCCCTAACAAAAAGAGACCCTGCCGAACTAACCTTCTTGCGTGCTTTCTCCAGCGCCGAGAAACGCACCGCAACACGCCAATGGAAACGAGGTACCATTTCCGACCAAACAATGCAGATTCCTGGCCAGTGACAACGGACCGCCACCAAATCCGCCTTAACGGACAAACCAAATCTATGCCCTTAACTCGACCTATATCATTACCACCCCAAGGAATGACAATACAACTGGGGTGACCCCAGCGGCACTCCCGGGCAAAAAGGACCCGCAACAAATCACCCCATAACATGCCCAGAACACCTAACCATCTCACTTGCTTGGATCCCAAAAACCTCATCCGCCCTAAGTGCCATGTGACGCTTTGTTGCCCAAAAAAAAAATATAGGAATGCCCAAAATTGATGATATCTGCAAAAGAAAATATCCTAACATCCGATTATGAACATAATACATACAACAAACACAACGGAACAAAAAGAAACCCAAGTGAAGGAGAAAAATCAAAAAACCTCCCGTGGACCTTAAGAGAACAGCCAATTGAAATTAGGCCCCCTCGGAGGAAAAATTTTAAAAATTCACTTCACACCCTCGATTCCTGAACGGTAAGCGTTCAAAAACCGATGAGTAAACACGTTTTTGGGTTAGCGCAACAGGCGCACTTATAACTTATACAAACGGACATATGACCTATAGGAGGCGGACTTCCAACGGCCCAGCTCCCGAACAGCCACAGGGGATGAACTTGTAGCCGCTGCATGAGTAGCCGCCCCAATCCGCAAGGAATGGGTACCGAAGTCCGCCCCCTGCAAGCCCACTGCCGCCAAACATTTTTTGAACACAGCAGCAAACTGACATTTTGTCAGAGGGTCAACCTGCGCGTGCACCAGCAACTGGTCGCCCCCAGGAGGCCTCAACCGTACATACTCCTGCGTCAACCGCAGCGGGCAAACACCCGGTTCTTCCTGAGCCTCCAAGGACAACCAGCGACCCCGACCTGCTTGATCTGTCTTGGACCGCACAATCCTACAGAGTAACAGGCCCTCCTGCAAGCGCACATTTTCGCAAAGCCAACCCGACACCCGAGACGTTTGCTGCATGCCACCAACTCGCTCACCCGAAAAGCCCCGAAAAAGGCCAGGGCATACGCACAACCAAACAACGCGACCTCGAATTCCGAGGACGCAATTTGAGGCACTACCCGCAGTAGATCCGTTAGAGCTGCAACGTTACGGGACTACGTGAATCCGCAGGCGCCGGGCGCAACCTGGCCCAACCTTTCAGCGCTCTGGAAAGGACAAACGACCCCGTGGGGTCCGTCATCCCGTGGAGCTGCGAGTGAAAGGAAATGCCCGCAAGGGCAGATGCCATGGTTGCTTTTGACCCCACCGTTTTGGCAATGTTCCCAAACAAAGGTCATCAGGACGACGGCCGAGGACTCACCTGCCACCCCGTACCTACTCTGAAAGACCGACCAATCCCGCCAGGCTGCATCATACACTCGGAGAGTGGAAGGAGCCAGAGCACACCTGGCTAAGGCATTTTAAACCGACTCGACCATCTGCCAGACAGAAGGTGGGCACTGTAACCCCTCCGCCGTCGCTCCCGGAACCAACGTCCTGAATTTGTCAAACTGGAACCGAGACAATGCATCCGCAATTCCATTGTCAACTCCAGGCACGTGGCGGGCCCTGAAATTAATATTGCGCTGCAAGCAAACTACACTAGATGCCGTAGCAGCCTCAGAGCCTGCGGCGAGGAGGAACGCTGATTATTAATCGCATGTACCACCCCCAAGCTGCCGCAACGAAACCACATGTCCCTATTTGCGAACTGGCCGGCCCATAATTCAAGCGCCACTATGATCGGGAACAATTCCAGCAAAAGGAGGTTTCTTGGTAAACTCACGCGTTACCCACGAGGCCGGCCAAGCCGCAGCGCACCATGCGCCAGCAAAAAACGCGCCCTAAAACTCGACTGCCTGAGGCATACGTGAACAATGCAGCTGCTTACTGGAACAACAAGGCGCGGGCCACAAAACTTCCCTGTTGAAGGACACCCGGAAAGAGACCCAAATCCGCAAATCATCTCTGATCTCGCGGGAAAGGTACACGGTGTGATTCTGCCGGACCGTCCCCGCCGTGGCCCGCTCTAGTTTGCGACAGAAAATCCTACCCATGGGGATAATCCTGCACGCCAAATTGAGAGAACCCAGCAAGGACTGCACCTGCCTAAGCCGGACTCTGCGCTTGCCTAAACAGTCAGTAATTAAACCCAAAAGCTTACGCACTTTATCCTCGAGCAGGCGACAGCAACCCCCCACCGTGTCAATTTCGATACCTAAATAGCTAAGACAAGTGCAAGGGCCCTCGCCTTTGTCTTGCGCGACAGGCACCCCTAGCCTTTGAACAAGGATCTAGCTACCAACAGAATATCCCCACCGATCGAACTGCCCCCCAGGCCCACAAAGAGAAAGTCGTCCAGGTAGTGAGCCACCCCGCGTTGACCGGAGGCGGACTGGACGCACCAATGCAAAAATGTACTAACACTCTCAAAGTGGGCACAGGAGGCCGAACAACCCATGAGGAGCCACCGACCCACGTAAAACTCGCCCCCTATTTTGAAACCCAGAAACCGCAGGGAATCCGGATGCAGTGGAAAAAAGCCGGAAAGCCGACTCCACGTCCAAATTTGCCAACAAGCCCCCCGGACCACAACCCGCACCAAGCGCAGAGCGTCATCAAAAGACTGATAACGTACCCTGCACATAGCCTGCGGAATAGCGTCGTTAACCGAAAAGCCCGGAGGGTGCAACAAGTGCTGTATCAGGCGGGACTTGCCCGTAGCCTTCTTGGGCACCACCCTACCTGGGGAAATGCACGAGGAGGGCAGTGGGGGAAAGGCGTGGGGCCCCAACATGCGCCCCAAGCCGATCTCCCCGTCCACCTTCCGCCTAACCTCCTGCGGGAATTTGCGCGCCGATCTCAAATTCTGGCGCGCCACCACGTGCACCGAATCCGAAATGGGCAAACCAAAACCGTGCAGAAAAAACCCGCCAAGAGGAATGACGGGGTATAAGCTGAGCCAGCGCCGCAACTCGGGAACCCGAATTGGGGAAAAAGGCCTTACTTGCCAATTCCCCTGGTCTCGGCAGGGGTGGAGGACTTCCCGCTTGCCGCCGAGGTCTAATCATTGGCCGGGTGACTGGCCCCGCACTACCTGCACGAGTGGCGAAAACGACAATTCACCCCCTTGACGCAATTTCCCTCGTTGTAGGCAAAACACTTCCCTTTCCCTATCAAGCGGGAACCCGGAGCCCCGGGCTTCTTGACCGTGACGTCCGGGGCGGGCTTAACCTGCTGCATGACCTCCAACCACACCTTGACATTCCTAAACCCCGCGGGCAGGGTGGGGTTGCCATCCTGATTGCGACGGAATTTCTCATCGTAATCCCGCCAAGCATTACCCTTGGATTTCAAGTACATGTCATGTACTAAAAACAACTATTTCACTAAATTGTGATACTCCGCGGGTCGCGATTCCGTGTAGCAAGCAGTAAACCAAAAACCCTCGCAACCACTGGTTAAAATTGCGGCAAGCATTTTCCCCCAATGCCGCCCGGTTTCTTAGCTGCGTCGAAACCCTGCCGCATCTCATCCTTAAGGGTGAAGATGTCAACGTGCTTCCCCCCCTTTTCCGTGATTCCTTTGCCATGCGCCGCGCGATGAGTCTAGCTAATTTACGCGGGCGCCGCGGGGAGCCTGAAGAAACACTGCTAGATGATGAGGAAGAACAACTAGCTGAACTGTGTAAAGGAAGGGCATGCTCACCCGTGTTAGACGAACCCGGAACAGCGTCGTCCGTTGCACCCGACTCCGTTGGTGGCCGAACTTCCCCCGTTGCTGCCGCGTCCCTCTGCGACCTTCGTCCCCCACGCGACGTAGCCCCGGAACCGGCCTGCACCTGTGAGGGAGAAACAGAAGGGACAACAGGCGCGGGGGAAACCAGCGCATAAATGGTATTGGGGTGAGCATGCAGGGGAGGAGGCCAAGTACAGCCGCCCCGCGGCGGAGGGCCGGCGGGGAGCGGCGGGGGAGGACCCCCAACTGAGGGGTACCCGCCGGCGTGGGGGAAGGCAGCCCTGACCCCCGCAGCGCCCCCCATGAAGTAAGCAGGCCGCCAAGAAGGATGCGGCATGCAACCGCCCGTCCCTGAAAATCCGGACGAAACCGGGGGGGGACTGTGGAGGGGCAGGAAGGGGCGGCAAAATATGCGCCAATTGATTGGCTACAGCTAGGGGCGGACCGTGCTGCGAGCCCGAAAAGGCAGGGAGGGGAAACATAACCCGGGGGGCCGCCGACCGACCACGTGGCCGGACGCCGGAGCCCGAGCCGTAAGTAAGGGTAAAATTGTGGTATGGACCCCACCGTCAGGCCCATGGAGGGAGCTCCGGCAGCTGCAGGGAACGCCGGCGCAATAGGCCAAGGAAGGCCACCGGGGAAAAATTGGTCCCCAGCGAAACCTTGAGGCGCGTCCATCGAGTGGGCAGGGCCGGGCAGGTGGTAAGCCGCCATGATGGACGACGGAGTCGCCACCAACTGCAGCGCCCCCGGCGGGCCGTGAGGGGGCGCCTGGAGCCCGACGACCGGGGATGATGACAAGGGGCAGCCGCGCAACGGGCGACCGGGGGCCCAGCCAAAAAGGCCCCCGATGAGTGACTCCCACCCGGGAACCCCAGACATGCAACCGCAGGAGGGGCGGGCGCTGTGGTAGCACCAGCCACGCCCCCCACTCCTGAAACCCCCGATAGCAGCCCCGGCACCCCATTCCCTAACTGGGTACTACAGGCCCCTACGCAGACAGGGGTACCTGTACCCCACAAACCGTACTGGGGACAGAGGGCACCTCACCCTGCTGCCCCAGACTCATATTCCCCGCTGTAGGCCCAGCCCTCCCACCCCCCCTCGCCCTCCGCAGCCCTGCCGCGGCCGCTCGACACCACGTGGGCGCGCGAGCCGCCGCTCAGAGCCGCTGTCGGGGAAGGCGGAGGAGACCCAGCGCTGCCCAGCGCGCCGGGTGAAGGAACTGGAGACGCAGCTGCAGCAGCCGGGGACGCCGGTGACTGCGGCCCGGCCGAGCCGCTCGCCCCAGCAACAAGTGCAGAGCGGCCATTGGCCGTCTGCCTCGCGCTGACAGGGCAGCGGGTAGTCGTGGCCCGACCCTGACGCGCGCCAGCCGACGCCGAAAGGAGTCTCCTAGGGGCCGCACTGCGGGAATGGGAGCGGGGGGCGCCCACGACCTCCACGAGGCGGGTGGGGGGAGCAGAGCGGCGCGGGCTCGGCAAACCAGGAGGAGAGGGGTAACCCATGAATACAATATACTAAAATGTCACAGGAAGAATCACTGAAAAGAAAAGGGGGGGAAGGGGGGGGGGGGAGGGGAGCAGAACAGAAAAGCTAATATACAAAGGAAAAAACAGCAATGAAATTACAGTGCCAATGTACTTTACCTTCCTGGGCCATAAAATGCATGGCAAGAGGAAGTCTAGGAAAATGGCCCCCACCTATATACTATCCTAAGACCCTCCTATTAAGCTTGATGCACAACCTTCCAATCCAATAGGAAAAAACCAACAGGGAAAACTGATCTGCCTAGCAACTGCTTAGTCATTTAACAACCAATCACAAAAAGTGGATCTCTTATATGGCCTCAGGCTTATGCAGCCTTCAGCTTATCTAATGCTTGTTGCTCCCATTCCTATAGGCCAAAACATAGACAGTGCGCGCCGAAGGCGGGCAGCAAACATTTAGGGGCGTTGTTTCATGGGTAAGGGGCGTGGACACATAATAGTTGCAATTCACATTACACCACACAGTAGTGCACCTAATACACATTGCACCAGGTAGAACCTCCTATACACACTGCGACAGGTAGAGCACGTTATACATATTGCGCCAGATAGAGCACGTTATACACATTGCACCAGGCAAAGCACTGAGACACACTGCACCAGGTAGAGAGCACTGAGGCACACTGCACCAGGTAGAGAGCACTGAGGCACACTGCACCAGGTAGAGAGCACTGAGGCACACTGCACCAGGTAGAGAGCACTGAGGCACACTACACCAGGTAGAGAGCACTGAGGCACACTGCACCAGGTAGAGAGCACTGAGGCACACTGCACCAGGTAGAGAGCACTGAGGCACACTTCACCAGGTAGAGAGCACGGAGGCACACTGCACCAGGTAGAGAGCACGGAGGCACACTAAACCAGGTATAGAGCACCGTGGCACACTGCACCAGGTAGAGAGCACTGAGACACACTGCACCAGATAGAGAGCACCGAGGCACACTGCACCAGGTAGAGAGCACTGAGGCACACTGCACCAGGTAGAGAGCACTGAGGCACACTGCACCAGGTAGAGAGCACCGAGGCACACTGCACCAGGTAGAGAGCACTGAGACACATTGCACCAGGCAGAGCACTGAGACACACTGCACCAGGTAGAGAGCACTGAGGCACACTGCACCAGGTAGAGAGCACTGAGACACATTGCACCAGGCAGAGCACTGAGACACACTGCACCAGGTAGAGAGCACTGAGGCACACTGCACCAGGTAGAGAGCACTGAGGCACACTGCACCAGGTAGAGAGCACTGAGGCACACTACACCAGGTAGAGAGCACTGAGGCACACTGCACCAGGTAGAGAGCGCTGAGGCACACTGCACCAGGTAGAGAGCACTAAGGCACACTGCACCAGGTAGAGAGCACTGAGGCACACTGCACCAGGTAGAGAGCACGGAGGCACACTGCACCAGGTAGAGAGCACCGTGGCACACTGCACCAGGTAGAGAGCACTGAGGCACACTTCACCAGGTAGAGAGCACTGAGGCACACTGCACCAGGTAGAGAGCACGGAGGCACACTGCACCAGGTAGAGAGCACCGTGGCACACTGCACCAGGTAGAGAGCACTGAGACACACTGCACCAGATAGAGAGCACCGAGGCACACTGCACCAGGTAGATAGCACTGAGGCACACTGCACCAGGTAGAGAGCACTGAGGCACACTACACCAGGTAGAGAGCACTGAGGCACACTGCACCAGGTAGAGAGCACTGAGGCACACTGCACCAGGTAGAGAGCACTGAGGCACACTGCACCAGGTAGAGAGCACTGAGGCACACTGCACCAGGTAGAGAGCACTGAGACACATTGCACCAGGCAGAGAACTGATACACACTGCACCAGGTAGAGAGCATTGAGGCACACTGCACCAGGTAGAGAGCACTGAGGCACACTGCACCAGGTAGAGAGCACCGAGGCACACTGCACCAGGTAGAGAGCACTGAGGCACATTGCACCAGGCAGAGCACTGAGACACACTGCACCAGGTAGAGAGCACTGAGGCACACTGCACCAGGTAGAGAGCACTGAGACACATTGCACCAGGCAGAGCACTGAGACACACTGCACCAGGTAGAGAGCACTGAGGCACACTGCACCAGGTAGAGAGCACTGAGGCATACTGCACCAGGTAGAGAGCACTGAGGCACACTACACCAGGTAGAGAGCACTGAGGCACACTGCACCAGGTAGAGAGTACTGAGGCACACTGCACCAGGTAGAGAGCACGGAGGCACACTGCACCAGGTAGAGAGCACCGTGGCACACTGCACCAGGTAGAGAGCACTTAGACACACTGCACCAGGTAGAGAGCACCGAGGCACACTGCACCAGGTAGAGAGCACTGAGGCACACTGCACCAGGTAGAGAGCACTGAGGCACACTGCACCAGGTAGAGAGTACCGAGGCACACTGCACCAGGTAGAGAGCACTGAGACACATTGCACCAGGTAGAGAGCACTGAGGCACACTGCACCAGGTAGAGAGCACTGAGACACATTGCACCAGGTAGAGAGCACTGAGACACATTGCACCAGGTAGAGAGCACTGAGACACATTGCACCAGGTAGAGAGCACTGAGACACATTGCACCAGGTAGAGAGCACTGAGGCACACTGCACCAGGTAGAGAGCACTGAGGCACATTGCACCAGGTAGAGAGCACTGAGATTGAAGTTTACAGCTGCAAAATACTTACAAGGTTAATTTAGCCCAGGGTGACTCTCATGTGCTTACCGGGTCCGGTGGCGCACGGCTGGGTCCGGCGGCAGCAAACGGCAGGGCGGCAGGGCGCACAAAAACGGGCAGGGCGGGATTCAGCTGTCTAAAAAAGGGGCAGGGCGCAGTGCCCTGTGAAAGACATCTAGCGTGAACACTAGATATATAGAAAAAAAAACACAAACGCCTCATTCACTTAAACACACACACACGTCTCTTTCACTTAAACACACACGCCGCTTTCACACACACACACACACACACACACACACACATGCCTCCTTCACTTAAAAACACACACGCCGCTTTCACACACACACACACACACACACACACACATGCCTCCTTCACTTAAAAACACACACGCCACTTTCACACACACACACACATGCCTCCTTCATTTAAAAAAAAAACACACGCCGCTTTCACACACACACACATGCCTCCTTCACTTGAAAACACACGCCGCTTTCACTTAAACACCCACACATGCCTTTAACTTACACACACACATGCCTTTCACTTACACACACATGCCTTTCACTTACACACACACACATGCCTCTCACACACACACATTCAGAACGGACACCCCTCCATATATTTATAAGGTAGCGTGTACCCAGACCAGGTGTGTGCTCTGTACATAGTCCTGTAGAAATGCTCAAATGCCTCCTTTAATCCTTTCCTCTCACACACATACCTCTCACTTGCACACAAACACACCTCTCACACACATGCCTCTCACTTACACACACACGCCTCTCACACACACACACACACACCTCTCACTTACATACACATGCCTCTCACACACGCACACACGCCTCTCACACACACACACACACATGCCTCTCTCACACACACACACACACACACACACACACACACACACACACACATGCCTCTCACACACACACATGCCTCTCACACCCACACACATGCCTCTCACTTACATACACATGCCTCTCACACACATGCCTCTCACTTACACACACACACATGCTTCTCACTTACATACACATGCCTCACACACACACACACACCACACACACACACACACACACACACACACACGCCTCTCACTTACATACACATGCCTCTCACTTACACACACACACGCCTCTCACTTACATACACATGCCTCTCTCACACACACACATGCCTCACACACACACATGCCTCTCACACACATGCCTCTCACTTACACACATGCCTCTCACTTACACACACACATGCCTCTCACTTACACTCACACACACACGCCTCTCACTTACACACACACACACACACACACACACATGCCTCTCACTTACACACACACATGCCTCTCACTTCCACACACATACCCCCCCCCCCCCCAAATACACCTATCCCCCACCCCCCACACAGTGCCTACCTTTGGCTATCATCAGGCTCACGGAGCACGGAGGAGCAGAGAGCTTCCCTCGGCTGGCTAGCTTAACTAGAAGGGCCCGGGAGGAGCTGTGCTCTGGAGCTCCCCCTAGCTGCAGCCAGTGGCAGCTCTCTGTAAATACAGGAGGCAGCTTCCGTGTCACTGGCACAGCTCCTCCGTCTGCAATAGCAGCGAGCGGTCCTCAGGCAGTGGGACACAGTGGAGGAGATGTGCCCCCTTGTGGTCAGGAGCCCGGCGGCAGCCGACTCCACTGCCTCCCACAGTTCCACCACTGATGGCACTCCAGCTGTACATAGCACAGTTTTGCTGTTAGGCTATGCCAAAACTGTGGCAGGGCATGCTGGAATCATAGCCGGAGTAAGGGGGGTCGCAGGACATAATGTACCCCGGGTCCCCCTTTGTCAGGACCCCTGCCCCCCTTCCCGGCCACACTAGCTTTCTCTATTATGCAGCAGCAGAACCAGGCAGCCAGAATGTGAGCAGGACAGTATGCAGTGCAGGCAGGGACACAGTATCAGGTTTCATGAGCTACCTATGAAGCTTTCCGACCTGAGGAGAGATAGGAGGGTGGAGAGAGCTGTAAGTAACACAGGGAACCCAGCTTCTCCTCCTCCCCGCCTGGGTGTCTAGGTCCTATGTAACCTATTATCTATTGAGAGTCTAGATTGACAGACACACAGAGAGTCCTCCTGATTCCTGTCCCAGTGTGTAAGTGATGCTGCTGCTATTCTTGCATGCGATAAGATAAATTATAGATTTTATATTTCTATGTGAATTTTAAGGTTAAGTTGTCTTAGTTCCACTACAATACATTTTATAAAATAGTTGGCTTTCAATTAGGTGGACTTATAAACATTACCCAGGCATTATTCAACTATTAGTTTAAATATAATATGCACCATTGGTTTAAATGTAATAAACACAATCCATACTCCCCAACATGACCCATTACAGCAGGGACAACATGATCTCTACCTGGACTTCCTTCTTAATTTATGATTACAATCACCTGTGTTAAAACACCTTTCTTATCAATGAAATAGTTAACACAGGTCACACCAATCATATATTAAGTTGGAAGTCCAGGTAGAGTGCATTTTGTCCCTCCTGGAATGGGTCATATTGGGAGGTATGCACAATCTAATATACAGCCCTCCTTCCACAAGAACCCCCCCCCCCCCACACACCCTCCCGGCCCTGGCTGGGATGTGTAGTTCAACAGCAGCTGGAGTTCAACAGGTTGCTTACCCCTGCTTTAGCCTATGCCTAATAGCTGTGAACCAGAGCCAGTCACTGATATAAAAAGCAGCAGGTTCATTAAGTCCAATAGACTTTTCTCTGTTGCTAAACAAAGGAGGTTCTATAAATATAGCTGTATTTATAGTCCAGTGCATAACAAAGTTTTACAAGATAATACAGATTTCCTGCAGCATAATCCCAGGCTATTATTGTGCACGGCATTTAACCACTTAATAGGCTAATATTCTTCCCGTAAACATGCTCAGAAATTAAAGTGTTTTTAAATTTTTTTTAATTAGGTCAAGAACATCTATTAACATTTATCCAACACAATTTTATTTAAATATATATATATATATATATTAGTGATGTGCACCTGAAATTTTTCGGGTTTTGTGTTTTGGTTTTGGGTTCGGTTCCGTGGCCGTGTTTTGAGTTCGAACGCATTTTGGCAAAACCTCACCGAATTTTTTTTGTCGGATTCGGGTGTTTTTTTCAAAAAACCCTAAAAAACAGCTTAAATCATAGAATTTGGGGGTCATTTTGATCCCATATTATTATTAACCTCAATAACCATAATTTCCACTCATTTTCAGTCTATTCTGAACACCTCACACCTCACAATATTATTTTTAGTCCTAAAATTTGCACCGAGGTCGCTGGATGGCTAAGCTAAGCGACACAAGTGGCCGACACAAACACCTGGCCCATCTAGGAGTGGCACTGCAGTGTCAGGCAGGATGGCACTTCAAAAAAATAGTCCCCAAACAGCACATGATGCAAAGAAAAAAAGAGGCGCAATGAGGTAGATGTGTGACGACTAAGCTAAGCGACCCTAGTGGCCGACACAAACACCTGGCCCATCTAGGAGTGGCACTGCAGTGTCAGACAGGATGGCACTTAAAAAAATAGTCCCCAAACAGCACATGATGCAAAGAAAAAAAGAGCTGCACCAAAGTCGTTGTGTGACTAAGCTAAGCGACCCAAGTGGCCGATACAAACACCTGGCCCATCTAGGAGTGGCACTGCAGTGTCAGACAGGATGGCACTTAAAAAAATAGTCCCCAAACAGCACATGATGCAAAGAAAAAAAGAGGAGCACCAAAGTCGTTGTGTGACTAAGCTAAGCGACCCAAGTGGCCGACACAAACACCTGGCCCATCTAGGAGTGGCACTGCAGTGTCAGGCAGGATGGCACTTAAAAAAATAGTCCCCAAACAGCACATGATGCAAAGAAAAAAAGAGCTGCACCAAAGTCGTTGTGTGACTAAGCTAAGCGACCCTAGTGGCCGACACAAACACCTGGCCCATCTAGGAGTGGCACTGCAGTGTCAGGCAGGATGGCCCTTCCAAAAAATACTCCCCAAACACCACATGACGCAAAGAAAAAAAGAGGCGCAATGAGGTAGCTGTGTGACGACTAAGCTAAGCGACCTTAGTGGCCGACACAAACACCTGGCCCATCTAGGAGTGGCACTGCAGTGTCATGCAGGATGGCCCTTCCAAAAAATACTCCCCAAACAGCACATGACGCAAAGAAAAAAAGAGGCGCAAGCTCTTCCCGTCCAGTGTTGGGAAGGTCAGGCATCGCAACCGACACAATTGGACTCTTCTTTGGGATTTGTGATTTCGAAGAACGCACAGTTCTTTGCTGTGCTTTTGCCGCAAGTCTTTTCTTTTTTCTAGCGAGAGGATGAGTGCTTCCATCCTCATGTGAAGCTGAACCACTAGCCATGAACATAGGCCAGGGCCTCAGCCGTTCCTTGCCACTCTGTGTCGTAAATGGCATATTGGCAAGTTTACGCTTCTCCTCAGACGCTTTTAATTTTGATTTTTGGGTCATTTTTTTACTGATCTTTTGTGTTTTGGATTTTACATGCTCTGTACTATGACATTGGGCATCGGCCTTGGCAGACGACGTTGATGGCATTTCATAGTCTCGGCCATGACTAGTGGCAGCAGCTTCAGCACGAGGTGGAAGTGGATCTTGATCTTTCCCTATTTTTTTAACCTCCATATTTTTGTTCTCCATATTTTAATGCGCACAACTAAAAGCCACCACAGGTATACAATGTAGATGGATGGATAGTATAGTATTATATTACTTATGGAGGACGAGTGCACTGACGACACAGAGGTAGGTACAGCCGTGGCCTACCGTACTGCTTATATATATAATATACTGTATATAACGGACCTGGTGGACACTGTCAGCAGACTGCTAAACTAGTATGAAGAAAAAAAAAACCACCACAGGTAGGTATACAATACAATGTAGATGGATGGATTGTAAGTATAGTATTATATTACTTATGGACGACGAGTGCACTGACGACACAGAGGTAGGAACAGCCGTGGCCTACCGTACTGCTTATATATATAATATACCGTATATAACGGACCTGGTGGACACTGTCAGCAGACTGCTAAACTAGTATGAAGAAGAAAAAAAAACACCACAGGTAGGTATACAATACAATGTAGATGGATGGATAGTAAGTATAGTATTATATTACTTATGGACGACGAGTGCACTGATGACACAGAGGTAGGTACAGCCGTGGCCTACCATACTGCTTATATATATAATATACTGTATATAACGGACCTGGTGGACACTGTCAGCAGACTGCTAAACTAGTATGAAGAAAAAAAAAACACCACAGGTAGGTATACAATACAATGTAGATGGATGGATAGTAAGTATAGTATTATATTACTTATGGAGGACGAGTGCACTGACGACACAGAGGTAGGTACAGCCGTGGCCTACCGTACTGCTTATATATATAATATACTGTATATAACGGACCTGGTGGACACTGTCAGCAGACTGCTAAACTAGTATGAAGAAAAAAAAACCCACCACAGGTAGGTATACAATACAATGTAGATGGATGGATAGTAAGTATAGTATTATATTACTTATGGAGGACGAGTGCACTGACGACACAGAGGTAGGTACAGCCGTGGCCTACCGTACTGCTTATATATATAATATACTGTATATAACGGACCTGGTGGACACTGTCTGCAGACTGCTAAACTAGTATGACAAAAAAAAAAAACACCACAGGTAGGTATACAATACAATGTAGATAGATGGATAGTAAGTATAGTATTATATTACTTATGGACGACGAGTGCACTGACGACACAGAGGTAGGTACAGCCGTGGCCTACCGTACTACTTATATATATAATATACTGTATATAACGGACCTGGTGGACACTGTCAGCAGACTGCTAAACTAGTATGAAGAAAAAAAAAACACCACAGGTAGGTATACAATACAATGTAGATGGATGGATAGTACAATACAATGTAGATGGATAGTAATATAGTATTATATTACTTATGGACGACGAGTGCACTGACGACACAGAGGTAGGTACAGCCGTGGCCTACCGTACTGCTTATATATATAATATACTGTATATAACGGACCTGGTGGACACTGTCAGCAGACTGCTAAACTAGTATGAAGAAAAAAAAACCCACCACAGGTAGGTATACAATACAATGTAGATGGATGGATAGTAAGTATAGTATTATATTACTTATGGACTACGAGTGCACTGACGACACAGAGGTAGGTACAGCCGTGGTTTACCGTACTGCTTATATATATAATATACTGTATATAACGGACCTGGTGGACACTGTCAGCAGACTGCTAAACTAGTATGAAGAAGAAAAAAAAAACACCACAGGTAGGTATACAATACAATGTAGATGGATGGATAGTAAGTATAGTATTATATTACTTATGGACGACGAGTGCACTGACGACACAGAGGTAGGTACAGCCGTGGCCTACCGTACTGCTTATATATATAATATACTGTATATAACGGACCTGGTGGACACTGTCAGCAGACTGCTAAACTAGTATGAAGAAAAAAAAAACCACCACAGGTAGGTATACAATACAATGTAGATGGATGGATAGTAAGTATAGTATTATATTACTTATGGACGACGAGTGCACTGACGACACAGAGGTAGGTACAGCCGTGGCCTACCGTACTGCTTATATATATAATATACTGTATATAACGGACCTGGTGGACACTGTCAGCAGACTGCTAAACTAGTATGAAGAAAAAAAAACCCACCACAGGTAGGTAGGTATACAATACAATGTAGATGGATGGATAGTAAGTATAGTATTATATTACTTATGGACGACGAGTGCACTGACGACATAGAGGTAGGTACAGCCATGGCCTACCGTACTGCTTATATATATAATATACTGTATATAACGGACCTGGTGGACACTGTCAGCAGACTGCTAAACTAGTATGAAGAAAAAAAAAACCACCACAGGTAGGTATACAATAATGTAGATGGATGGATAGTAAGTATAGTATTATATTACTTATGGACGACGAGTGCACTGACGACACAGAGGTAGGTACAGCCGTGGCCTACCGTACTGCTTATATATATAATATACTGTATATAACGGACCTGGGGGACACTGTCAGCAGACTGCTAAACTAGTATGAAGAAAAAAAAGCCACCACAGGAGTGTTTTTCAGGCAGACAAACGTATACTGAACTGGTGGTCACTGTCAACAAAACTGTGCACTGTACTCCTGCTATAACTGCTCCCCAGTCCCCACAATTAGGCAGTGTGAGCAGTGCACTCAGCACAGATATATCATGCAGCAGTGCAGCACACTGAGCACAGATATGGTGGAGCGTTTTTTTTAAGGCAGAGAAACAAAGGATTAAACTAACTCACTGGTGGTAAACCCTGCACTGTACTCCCTAACAGCTGCTCCCCGTCCCCAATCCTCCCCACATAACTAAGTCACTCAGTTTACTCTGTTCTTTTCTAATATAACGGAGAGGACGCCAGCCACGTCCTCTCCCTATCAATCTCAATGCACGTGTGAAAATGGCGGCGACGCGCGGCTCCTTATATAGAATTCGAATCTCGCGAGAATCCGACAGCGGGATGATGACGTTCGGGCGCGCTCGGGTTAACCGAGCAAGGCGGGAGGATCCGAGTCGCTCAGACCCGTGTAAAAAAAAGGTGAAGTTCGGGCGGGTCGGATCCCGAGGATCCGAACCCGCTCATCACTAATATATATATATATATATTAAAGATGAGCGGGTTCGGTTTCTCTGAATCCGAACCCGCCAGAACTTCATGTTTTTTTTTCACGGGTCCGAGCGACTCGGATCTTCCCGCCTTGCTCGGTTAACCCGAGCGCGCCCGAACGTCATCATGACGCTGTCGGATTCTCGCGAGGCTCGGATTCTATCGCGAGACTCGGATTCTATATAAGGAGCCGCGCGTCGCCGCCATTTTCACACGTGCATTGAGATTGATAGGGAGAGGACGTGGCTGGCGTCCTCTCCGTTTAGAATTAGAATAGATTAGAGAGACACTTGATTTACTAATTTTGGGGAGCATTAGGAGTACTCAGTAGTGTACAGTGCAGAGTTTTGCTGATAGTGACCAGTGACCACCACTTTTATTTATAATCCGTTCTCTGCCTGAAAAAAGCGATACACAGCACACAGTGACTCAGTCACATACCATATCTGTGTGCACTGCTCAGGCTCAGGCCAGTGTGCTGCATCATCTATTATCTATATATAATATTATATATATCTGTCTGACTGCTCAGCTCACACAGCTTATAATTGTGGGGGAGACTGGGGAGCACTACTGCAGTGCCAGTTATAGGTTATAGCAGGAGCCAGGAGTACATAATATATTATATAGTGAGTGACCACCAGACACACAGTGCAGTTTATTTAATATATCCGTTCTCTGCCTGAAAAAAGCGATACACACAGTGACTCAGTCAGTCACATACCATATCTGTGTGCACTGCTCAGGCTCAGGCCAGTGTGCTGCATCATCTATATATATATTATATATCTGTCTGACTGCTCAGCTCACACAACTTATAATTGTGGGGGAGACTGGGGAGCACTACTGCAGTGCCAGTTATAGGTTATAGCAGGAGCCAGGAGTACATAATATTATATTAATTAAAATTAAACAGTGCACACTTTTGCTGCAGGAGTGCCACTGCCAGTGTGACTAGTGACCAGTGACCTGACCACCAGTATATAATATTAGTAGTATACTATCTCTTTATCAACCAGTCTATATTAGCAGCAGACACAGTACAGTGCGGTAGTTCACGGCTGTGGCTACCTCTGTGTCGGCACTCGGCAGCCCGTCCATAATTGTATATACCACCTAACCGTGGTTTTTTTTTCTTTCTTTATACATACATACTAGTTACGAGTATACTATCTCTTTATCAACCAGTCTATATATTAGCAGCAGACACAGTACAGTGCGGTAGTTCACGGCTGTGGCTACCTCTGTGTCGGCACTCGGCAGCCCGTCCATAATTGTATATACCACCTAACCGTGGTTTTTTTTTCTTTCTTTATACATACATACTAGTTACGAGTATACTATCTCTTTATCAACCAGTCTATATATTAGCAGCAGACACAGTACAGTGCGGTAGTTCACGGCTGTGGCTACCTCTGTGTCGGCACTCGGCAGCCCGTCCATAATTGTATATACCACCTAACCGTGGTTTTTTTTTCTTTCTTTATACATACATACTAGTTACGAGTATACTATCTCTTTATCAACCAGTCTATATATTAGCAGCAGACACAGTACAGTGCGGTAGTTCACGGCTGTGGCTACCTCTGTGTCGGCACTCGGCAGCCCGTCCATAATTGTATATACCACCTAACCGTGGTTTCTTTTTCTTTCTTTATACATACATACTAGTTACGAGTATACTATCTCTTTATCAACCAGTCTATATATTAGCAGCAGACACAGTACAGTGCGGTAGTTCACGGCTGTGGCTACCTCTGTGTCGGCACTCGGCAGCCCGTCCATAATTGTATATACCACCTAACCGTGGTTTTTTTTTCTTTCTTTATACATACATACTAGTTACGAGTATACTATCTCTTTATCAACCAGTCTATATATTAGCAGCAGACACAGTACAGTGCGGTAGTTCACGGCTGTGGCTACCTCTGTGTCGGCACTCGGCAGCCCGTCCATAATTGTATATACCACCTAACCGTGGTTTTTTTTTCTTTCTTTATACATACATACTAGTTACGAGTATACTATCTCTTTATCAACCAGTCTATATATTAGCAGCAGACACAGTACAGTGCGGTAGTTCACGGCTGTGGCTACCTCTGTGTCGGCACTCGGCAGCCCGTCCATAATTGTATATACCACCTAACCGTGTTTTTTTTTTCTTTCTTTATACATACATACTAGTTACGAGTATACTATCTCTTTATCAACCAGTCTATATATTAGCAGCAGACACAGTACAGTGCGGTAGTTCACGGCTGTGGCTACCTCTGTGTCGGCACTCGGCAGCCCGTCCATAATTGTATATACCACCTAACCGTGGTTTCTTTTTCTTTCTTTATACATACATACTAGTTACGAGTATACTATCTCTTTATCAACCAGTCTATATATTAGCAGCAGACACAGTACAGTGCGGTAGTTCACGGCTGTGGCTACCTCTGTGTCGGCACTCGGCAGCCCGTCCATAATTGTATATACCACCTAACCGTGGTTTTTTTTTCTTTCTTTATACATACATACTAGTTACGAGTATACTATCTCTTTATCAACCAGTCTATATATTAGCAGCAGACACAGTACAGTGCGGTAGTTCACGGCTGTGGCTACCTCTGTGTCGGCACTCGGCAGCCCGTCCATAATTGTATATACCACCTAACCGTGGTTTTTTTTTTCTTTCTTTATACATACATACTAGTTACGAGTATACTATCTCTTTATCAACCAGTCTATATATTAGCAGCAGACACAGTACAGTGCGGTAGTTCACGGCTGTGGCTACCTCTGTGTCGGCACTCGGCAGCCCGTCCATAATTGTATATACCACCTAACCGTGGTTTTTTTTTCTTTCTTTATACATACATACTAGTTACGAGTATACTATCTCTTTATCAACCAGTCTATATATTAGCAGCAGACACAGTACAGTGCGGTAGTTCACGGCTGTGGCTACCTCTGTGTCGGCACTCGGCAGCCCGTCCATAATTGTATATACCACCTAACCGTGGTTTTTTTTTCTTTCTTTATACATACATACTAGTTACGAGTATACTATCTCTTTATCAACCAGTCTATATATTAGCAGCAGACACAGTACAGTGCGGTAGTTCACGGCTGTGGCTACCTCTGTGTCGGCACTCGGCAGCCCGTCCATAATTGTATATACCACCTAACCGTGGTTTTTTTTTCTTTCTTTATACATACATACTAGTTACGAGTATACTATCTCTTTATCAACCAGTCTATATATTAGCAGCAGACACAGTACAGTGCGGTAGTTCACGGCTGTGGCTACCTCTGTGTCGGCACTCGGCAGCCCGTCCATAATTGTATATACCACCTAACCGTGGTTTTTTTTTCTTTCTTTATACATACATACTAGTTACGAGTATACTATCTCTTTATCAACCAGTCTATATATTAGCAGCAGACACAGTACAGTGCGGTAGTTCACGGCTGTGGCTACCTCTGTGTCGGCACTCGGCAGCCCGTCCATAATTGTATATACCACCTAACCGTGGTTTTTTTTCCTTTCTTTATACATACATACTAGTTACGAGTATACTATCTCTTTATCAACCAGTCTATATATTAGCAGCAGACACAGTACAGTGCGGTAGTTCACGGCTGTGGCTACCTCTGTGTCGGCACTCGGCAGCCCGTCCATAATTGTATACTAGTATCCAATCCATCCATCTCCATTGTTTACCTGAGGTGCCTTTTAGTTGTGCCTATTAAAATATGGAGAACAAAAATGTTGAGGTTCCAAAATTAGGGAAAGATCAAGATCCACTTCCACCTCGTGCTGAAGCTGCTGCCACTAGTCATGGCCGAGACGATGAAATGCCAGCAACGTCGTCTGCCAAGGCCGATGCCCAATGGCATAGTACAGAGCATGTCAAAACCAAAACACCAAATATCAGTAAAAAAAGGACTCCAAAACCTAAAATAAAATTGTCGGAGGAGAAGCGTAAACTTGCCAATATGCCATTTACCACACGGAGTGGCAAGGAACGGCTGAGGCCCTGGCCTATGTTCATGGCTAGTGGTTCAGCTTCACATGAGGATGGAAGCACTCAGCCTCTCGCTAGAAAACTGAAAAGACTCAAGCTGGCAAAAGCACCGCAAAGAACTGTGCGTTCTTTGAAATCCCAAATCCACAAGGAGAGTCCAATTGTGTCGGTTGCGATGCCTGACCTTCCCAACACTGGATGTGAAGAGCATGCGCCTTCCACCATTTGCACGCCCCCTGCAAGTGCTGGAAGGAGCACCCGCAGTCCAGTTCCTGATAGTCAGATTGAAGATGTCAGTGTTGAAGTACACCAGGATGAGGAGGATATGGGTGTTGCTGGCGCTGGGGAGGAAATTGACCAGGAGGATTCTGATGGTGAGGTGGTTTGTTTAAGTCAGGCACCCGGGGAGACACCTGTTGTCCGTGGGAGGAATATGGCCGTTGACATGCCAGGTGAAAATACCAAAAAAATCAGCTCTTCGGTGTGGAGGTATTTCACCAGAAATGCGGACAACAGGTGTCAAGCCGTGTGTTCCCTTTGTCAAGCTGTAATAAGTAGGGGTAAGGACGTTAACCACCTCGGAACATCCTCCCTTATACGTCACCTGCAGCGCATTCATAATAAGTCAGTGACAAGTTCAAAAACTTTGGGTGACAGCGGAAGCAGTCCACTGACCAGTAAATCCCTTCCTCTTGTAACCAAGCTCACGCAAACCACCCCACCAACTCCCTCAGTGTCAATTTCCTCCTTCCCCAGGAATGCCAATAGTCCTGCAGGCCATGTCACTGGCAATTCTGACGAGTCCTCTCCTGCCTGGGATTCCTCCGATGCATCCTTGCGTGTAACGCCTACTGCTGCTGGCGCTGCTGTTGTTGCCGCTGGGAGTCGATGGTCATCCCAGAGGGGAAGTCGTAAGCCCACTTGTACTACTTCCAGTAAGCAATTGACTGTTCAACAGTCCTTTGCGAGGAAGATGAAATATCACAGCAGTCATCCTACTGCAAAGCGGATAACTGAGTCCTTGACAACTATGTTGGTGTTAGACGTGCGTCCGGTATCCGCCGTTAGTTCACAGGGAACTAGACAATTTATTGAGGCAGTGTGCCCCCGTTACCAAATACCATCTAGGTTCCACTTCTCTAGGCAGGCGATACCGAGAATGTACACGGACGTCAGAAAAAGACTCACCAGTGTCCTAAAAAATGCAGTTGTACCCAATGTCCACTTAACCACGGACATGTGGACAAGTGGAGCAGGGCAGGGTCAGGACTATATGACTGTGACAGCCCACTGGGTAGATGTATGGACTCCCGCCGCAAGAACAGCAGCGGCGGCACCAGTAGCAGCATCTCGCAAACGCCAACTCTTTCCTAGGCAGGCTACGCTTTGTATCACCGCTTTCCAGAATACGAAACACAGCTGAAAACCTCTTACGGCAACTGAGGAAGATCATCGCGGAATGGCTTACCCCAATTGGACTCTCCTGTGGATTTGTGGCATCGGACAACGCCAGCAATATTGTGTGTGCATTAAATATGGGCAAATTCCAGCACGTCCCATGTTTTGCACATACCTTGAATTTGGTGGTGCAGAATTTTTTAAAAAACGACAGGGGCGTGCAAGAGATGCTGTCGGTGGCCAGAAAAATTGCGGGACACTTTCGGCGTACAGGCACCACGTACAGAAGACTGGAGCACCACCAAAAACTACTGAACCTGCCCTGCCATCATCTGAAGCAAGAAGTGGTAACGAGGTGGAATTCAACCCTCTATATGCTTCAGAGGTTGGAGGAGCAGCAAAAGGCCATTCAAGCCTATACAATTGAGCACGATATAGGAGATGGAATGCACCTGTCTCAAGTGCAGTGGAGAATGATTTCAAAGTTGTGCAAGGTTCTGATGCCCTTTGAACTTGCCACACGTGAAGTCAGTTCAGACACTGCCAGCCTGAGTCAGGTCATTCCCCTCATCAGGCTTTTGCAGAAGAAGCTGGAGGCATTGAAGAAGGAGCTAAAAGGGAGCGATTCCGCTAGGCATGTGGGACTTGTGGATGCAGCCCTTAATTCGCTTAACAAGGATTCACGGGTGGTCAATCTGTTGAAATCAGAGCACTACATTTTGGCCACCGTGCTCGATCCTAGATTTAAAGCCTACCTTGGATCTCTCTTTCCGGCAGACACAGGTCTGCTGGGGTTGAAAGACCTGCTGGTGACAAAATTGTCAAGTCAAGTGGAACGCGACCTGTCAACATCTCCTCCTTCACATTCTCCCGCAACTGGGGGTGCGAGGAAAAGGCTCAGAATTCCGAGCCCACCCGCTGGCGGTGATGCAGGGCAGTCTGGAGCGACTGCTGATGCTGACATCTGGTCCGGACTGAAGGACCTGACAACGATTACGGACATGTCGTCTACTGTCACTGCATATGATTCTCTCAACATTGATAGAATGGTGGAGGATTATATGAGTGACCGCATCCAAGTAGGCACGTCACACAGTCCGTACTTATACTGGCAGGAAAAAGAGGCAATTTGGAGGCCCTTGCACAAACTGGCTTTATTCTACCTAAGTTGCCCTCCCACAAGTGTGTACTCCGAAAGAGTGTTTAGTGCCGCCGCTCACCTTGTCAGCAATCGGCGTACGAGGTTACATCCAGAAAATGTGGAGAAGATGATGTTCATTAAAATGAATTATAATCAATTCCTCCGCGGAGACATTGACCAGCAGCAATTGCCTCCACAAAGTACACAGGGAGCTGAGATGGTGGATTCCAGTGGGGACGAATTGATAATCTGTGAGGAGGGGGATGTACACGGTGATATATCGGAGGGTGAAGATGAGGTGGACATCTTGCCTCTGTAGAGCCAGTTTGTGCAAGGAGAGATTAATTGCTTCTTTTTTGGGGGGGGTCCAAACCAACCCGTCATATCAGTCACAGTCGTGTGGCAGACCCTGTCACTGAAATGATGGGTTGGTTAAAGTGTGCATGTCCTGTTTTGTTTATACAACATAAGGGTGGGTGGGAGGGCCCAAGGACAATTCCATCTTGCACCTCTTTTTTCTTTTCTTTTTCTTTGCATCATGTGCTGATTGGGGAGGGTTTTTTTGGAAGGGACATCCTGCGTGACACTGCAGTGCCACTCCTAGATGGGCCCGGTGTTTGTGTCGGCCACTAGGGTCGCTAATCTTACTCACACAGTCAGCTACCTCATTGCGCCTCTTTTTTTCTTTGCGTCATGTGCTGTTTGGGGAGGGTTTTTTGGAAGGGACATCCTGCGTGACACTGCAGTGCCACTCCTAGATGGGCCCGGTGTTTGTGTCGGCCACTAGGGTCGCTAATCTTACTCACACAGCTACCTCATTGCGCCTCTTTTTTTCTTTGCGTCATGTGCTGTTTGGGGAGGGTTTTTTGGAAGGGACATCCTGCGTGACACTGCAGTGCCACTCCTAGATGGGCCCGGTGTTTGTGTCGGCCACTAGGGTCGCTAATCTTACTCACACAGCTACCTCATTGCGCCTCTTTTTTTCTTTGCGTCATGTGCTGTTTGGGGAGGGTTTTTTGGAAGGGCCATCCTGCGTGACAC
This sequence comes from Pseudophryne corroboree, assembly GCF_028390025.1. Lineage (NCBI taxonomy): Eukaryota > Metazoa > Chordata > Amphibia > Anura > Myobatrachidae > Pseudophryne > Pseudophryne corroboree. The sequence continues at coordinate 979,028,422 of NC_086445.1, forward strand.
TGCAGTGCCACTCCTAGATGGGCCCGGTGTTTGTGTCGGCCACTAGGGTCGCTAATCTTACTCACACAGCTACCTCATTGCGCCTCTTTTTTTCTTTGCGTCATGTGCTGTTTGGGGAGGGTTTTTTGGAAGGGCCATCCTGCGTGACACTGCAGTGCCACTCCTAGATGGGCCCGGTGTTTGTGTCGGCCACTAGGGTCGCTAATCTTACTCACACAGCTACCTCATTGCGCCTCTTTTTTTCTTTGCGTCATGTGCTGTTTGGGGAGGGTTTTTTGGAAGGGACATCCTGCGTGACACTGCAGTGCCACTCCTAGATGGGCCCGGTGTTTGTGTCGGCCACTAGGGTCGCTTATCTTACTCACACAGCGACCTCGGTGCAAATTTTAGGACTAAAAATAATATTGTGAGGTGTGAGGTATTCAGAATAGACTGAAAATGAGTGTAAATTATGGTTTTTGAGGTTAATAATACTTTGGGATCAAAATGACCCCCAAATTCTATGATTTAAGCTGTTTTTTAGTGTTTTTGGAAAAAAACACCCGAATCCAAAACACACCCGAATCCGACAAAAAAAATTCGGTGAGGTTTTGCCAAAACGCGGTCGAACCCAAAACACGGCCGCGGAACCGAACCCAAAACCAAAACACAAAACCCGAAAAATTTCAGGCGCTCATCTCTATATATATATATTTAAACACTGTGTACCAGAAACATGAAAATAAAATGCCCAAAATACCAGAACCCAGGGCCAGACAGTGGGGTGGATGGAGCTACAGGTTTAGGCCTACAGATAGAACAGGCCCATCATCACAACAGTATGATGACAACAATCCGCCTAGCTGGCCACACAGTCATCCATAAATCAGAAGTATTTAAAAAATTGTTTTTCTAGTTTTCACACACAATTCTGCAGTTTTTTTTTTATTTTTATGTCCTAAAAGTTGGTCTGATAGTGTATGCGGTGTACACACCCACATGCCACTTACCACACCCACACAGAACTGGTCACAGCTCCTCCCCTTCTCAGTATAGGACTTAAAACTTTTTCATCCCCAGGCCCATGTGGCCCTACATCAGGCCCTGCCACACACCCCTCCCCCACCACCAGCTTCTATGAGTGCACAAGATCTATGCACAAGATCTTGCTTCCTATTTCAAGGATAAGATGAATAAAATCTAAAATTAAATAGTTTGCGCTTTCTCTGTCTGCATCCTCACTTCCTTCCCTGAACCTCCTGGCACCTTCTCTTCATTTGATCCCTCAAACATAGATGACGTACTGTATCTACACTCTTACCATCTTCCTACTACAGTACCTCTCCTCTTGATCCTATGCCCTCAAAAATCAGTAGAACTGTGTCACCTATGCTCATCCCAACCTAAATTCTGTAATCTCTCTCTACTGGTATCGTTCCATCATTGGGGGTCATTCCGACCGATCGCATGCTGCTGTTTTTCGCAGTGGTGCGATTGGGTCAGAACCAGAGGCAGAACTCTGGGAGGCAACGGAGTCATCTGCCGCCGGGCTCCTGCTCTGAAGGGGGCACCTCTCCTCCCATTCTGTGACACCAGTGAATTAAGTTATTTGATAGCTGTCGCTGTCTTTTCAGTGGCCGACTTCCTCACTGGTCCCTGCACCTTACAAATCACACCCTCTTTATTATACTGAATATACACATTTTACAAGTATCACACCCAGGATTAGAAACCACAACCTATTTCACTGGAAGCAGACACCTTACTGATGAAGCTGTTTGCTCCTGTGTAGGAAATATGAGAATTTTAACTATATGAAGATACTTCTCTGACAATTACACGTAACTTCATATAGTTAGAATTCTCATGCTTCCTCTACAGGAGCAAATAACTCCATCAGTAAAGTGTCTGCTGTTACACACACACACACACACACACACACACACACACACACACACACACACACACACTTATCTTGATATAGGAAATAGGGGGGCACCAATATTTATCTTGCCTCCGGGCAACTGGGACGAACTTACGCCACTGGTCAGAACTGAACATGGGCTGGCGCCGCAGTGCGCCATCGCATGCCAAATGTCCGACGTCCGTCATTGCCTAGCGATCGCCTCTGCCTGATTTACAGGCAGAGGCGGTCGCTGGGTGGGAGGGGGCGGCACGGCGGCGCTTGGCCGCTGTTTTCGGGGCGCGGCCCAGCCAATGCAGGCATGGCCAGACCGTGTGGTGGGGCGGGCCACAGCGGCTGCGTGACTTCACACGCAGCCGATGTAACCCTGGCAGCGAAAAGTAACTCCCGGCCAGCTGCAGGAGCTGCGCTGGCTGGGAGTTACTCTACAAGTACAAAAGCATCGCCGCTGTGTGATGCTTTTGTACTTTTGCGGTGAGGCCCGGTGTAGACTAGCCCTGTGCTGGGCGTCCCCCCCGCATGTCTGTGTCAGTGATCATGATCAGGTCGGAATGACCCCCATTATTCAAGCATCCTGTGATTACTTCTATTCTGGAAAAACAGAATTTTGACTAAATTTCCATCAAATTACTGTCCCACCTCACAGCTCCCGTGTCCTTCCTAGCTACTTGAGAGACTTGCCTACACTTGCCTCACACAAGTTCTTCACTTGCAATAGTTATTGGACCCAGTTCAGTCCTCACACTCCACAGAGATAGCACTGACTAAGGGAGTGAATGATCTGGTCACTTCTTTGTGTAAAGGCCATTACTCACTTCTTATTCTTATCGATCTCTCTGCAGAATTTGACACTGTTGACCACTGTCTTCTCATACAAATACTGAAGATCTAGACCAGGGTTGGCTGGACTTTGCGACCTGTGACTTATAGAGATGAGCGCCGGAAATTTTTCGGGTTTTGTGTTTTGGTTTTGGGTTCGGTTCCGCGGCCGTGTTTTGGGTTCGACCGCGTTTTGGCAAAACCTCACCGAATTTTTTTTGTCGGATTCGGGTGTGTTTTGGATTCGGGTGTTTTTTTCAAAAAACCCTAAAAAACAGCTTAAATCATAGAATTTGGGGGTAATTTTGATCCCAAAGTATTATTAACCTCAAATAACATAATTTACACTCATTTTCAGCCTATTCTGAACACATCACACCTCACAATATTATTTTTAGTCCTAAAATTTGCACCGAGGTCGCTGTGTGAGTAAGATAAGCGACCCTAGTGGCCGACACAAACACCGGGCCCATCTGGGAGTGGCACTGCAGTGTCACGCAGGATGTCCCTTCCAAAAAACCCTCCCCAAACAGCACATGACGCAAAGAAAAAAAGAGGCGCAATGAGGTAGCTGACTGTGTGAGTAAGATTAGCGACCCTAGTGGCCGACACAAACACCGGGCACATCTAGGAGTGGCACTGCAGTGTCACGCAGGATGTCCCTTCCTAAAAACCCTCCCCAAACAGCACATGACGCAAAGAAAAAAAGAGGCGCAATGAGGTAGCTGTGTGAGTAAGATTAGCGACCCTAGTGGCCGACACAAACACCGGGCCCATCTAGGAGTGGCACTGCAGTGTCACGCAGGATGTCCCTTCCAAAAAACCCTCCCCAATCAGCACATGATGCAAAGAAAAAGAAAAGAAAAAAGAGGTGCAAGATGGAATTATCCTTGGGCCCTCCCACCCACCCTTATGTTGTATAAACAAAACAGGACATGCACACTTTAACCAACCCATCATTTCAGTGACAGGGTCTGCCACACGACTGTGACTGATATGACGGGTTGGTTTGGACCCCCCCCAAAAAAGAAGCAATTAATCTCTCCTTGCACAAACTGGCTCTACAGAGGCAAGATGTCCACCTCATCTTCACCCTCCGATATATCACCGTGTACATCCCCCTCCTCACAGATTATCAATTCGTCCCCACTGGAATCCACCATCTCAGCTCCCTGTGTACTTTGTGGAGGCAATTGCTGCTGGTCAATGTCTCCGCGGAGGAATTGATTATAATTCATTTTAATGAACATCATCTTCTCCACATTTTCTGGATGTAACCTCGTACGCCGATTGCTGACAAGGTGAGCGGCGGCACTAAACACTCTTTCGGAGTACACACTTGTGGGAGGGCAACTTAGGTAGAATAAAGCCAGTTTGTGCAAGGGCCTCCAAATTGCCTCTTTTTCCTGCCAGTATAAGTACGGACTGTGTGACGTGCCTACTTGGATGCGGTCACTCATATAATCCTCCACCATTCTATCAATGTTGAGAGAATCATATGCAGTGACAGTAGACGACATGTCCGTAATCGTTGTCAGGTCCTTCAGTCCGGACCAGATGTCAGCATCAGCAGTCGCTCCAGACTGCCCTGCATCACCGCCAGCGGGTGGGCTCGGAATTCTGAGCCTTTTCCTCGCACCCCCAGTTGCGGGAGAATGTGAAGGAGGAGATGTTGACAGGTCGCGTTCCGCTTGACTTGACAATTTTGTCACCAGCAGGTCTTTCAACCCCAGCAGACCTGTGTCTGCCGGAAAGAGAGATCCAAGGTAGGCTTTAAATCTAGGATCGAGCACGGTGGCCAAAATGTAGTGCTCTGATTTCAACAGATTGACCACCCGTGAATCCTTGTTAAGCGAATTAAGGGCTGCATCCACAAGTCCCACATGCCTAGCGGAATCGCTCCGTGTTAGCTCCTTCTTCAATGCCTCCAGCTTCTTCTGCAAAAGCCTGATGAGGGGAATGACCTGACTCAGGCTGGCAGTGTCTGAACTGACTTCACGTGTGGCAAGTTCAAAGGGCATCAGAACCTTGCACAACGTTGAAATCATTCTCCACTGCACTTGAGACAGGTGCATTCCATCTCCTATATCGTGCTCAATTGTATAGGCTTGAATGGCCTTTTGCTGCTCCTCCAACCTCTGAAGCATATAGAGGGTTGAATTCCACCTCGTTACCACTTCTTGCTTCAGATGATGGCAGGGCAGGTTCAGTAGTTTTTGGTGGTGCTCCAGTCTTCTGTACGTGGTGCCTGTACGCCGAAAGTGTCCCGCAATTTTTCTGGCCACCGACAGCATCTCTTGCACGCCCCTGTCGTTTTTTAAAAAATTCTGCACCACCAAATTCAAGGTATGTGCAAAACATGGGACGTGCTGGAATTTGCCCATATTTAATGCACACACAATATTGCTGGCGTTGTCCGATGCCACAAATCCACAGGAGAGTCCAATTGGGGTAAGCCATTCCGCGATGATCTTCCTCAGTTGCCGTAAGAGGTTTTCAGCTGTGTGCGTATTCTGGAAAGCGGTGATACAAAGCGTAGCCTGCCTAGGAAAGAGTTGGCGTTTGCGAGATGCTGCTACTGGTGCCGCCGCTGCTGTTCTTGCGGCGGGAGTCCATACATCTACCCAGTGGGCTGTCACAGTCATATAGTCCTGACCCTGCCCTGCTCCACTTGTCCACATGTCCGTGGTTAAGTGGACATTGGGTACAACTGCATTTTTTAGGACACTGGTGAGTCTTTTTCTGACGTCCGTGTACATTCTCGGTATCGCCTGCCTAGAGAAGTGGAACCTAGATGGTATTTGGTAACGGGGGCACACTGCCTCAATAAATTGTCTAGTTCCCTGTGAACTAACGGCGGATACCGGACGCACGTCTAACACCAACATAGTTGTCAAGGACTCAGTTATCCGCTTTGCAGTAGGATGACTGCTGTGATATTTCATCTTCCTCGCAAAGGACTGTTGAACAGTCAATTGCTTACTGGAAGTAGTACAAGTGGGCTTACGACTTCCCCTCTGGGATGACCATCGACTCCCAGCGGCAACAACAGCAGCGCCAGCAGCAGTAGGCGTTACACGCAAGGATGCATCGGAGGAATCCCAGGCAGGAGAGGACTCGTCAGACTTGCCAGTGACATGGCCTGCAGGACTATTGGCATTCCTGGGGAAGGAGGAAATTGACACTGAGGGAGTTGGTGGGGTGGTTTGCGTGAGCTTGGTTACAAGAGGAAGGGATTTACTGGTCAGTGGACTGCTTCCGCTGTCACCCAAAGTTTTTGAACTTGTCACTGACTTATTATGAATGCGCTGCAGGTGACGTATAAGGGAGGATGTTCCGAGGTGGTTAACGTCCTTACCCCTACTTATTACAGCTTGACAAAGGGAACACACGGCTTGACACCTGTTGTCCGCATTTCTGGTGAAATACCTCCACACCGAAGAGCTGATTTTTTTGGTATTTTCACCTGGCATGTCAACGGCCATATTCCTCCCACGGACAACAGGTGTCTCCCCGGGTGCCTGACTTAAACAAACCACCTCACCATCAGAATCCTCCTGGTCAATTTCCTCCCCAGCGCCAGCAACACCCATATCCTCCTCATCCTGGTGTACTTCAACACTGACATCTTCAATCTGACTATCAGGAACTGGACTGCGGGTGCTCCTTCCAGCACTTGCAGGGGGCATGCAAATAGTGGAAGGCGCATGCTCTTCACGTCCAGTGTTGGGAAGGTCAGGCATCGCAAACGACACAATTGGACTCTCCTTGTGGATTTGGGATTTCAAAGAACGCACAGTTCTTTGCGGTGCTTTTGCCAGCTTGAGTCTTTTCAGTTTTCTAGCGAGAGGCTGAGTGCTTCCATCCTCATGTGAAGCTGAACCACTAGCCATGAACATAGGCCAGGGCCTCAGCCGTTCCTTGCCACTCCGTGTGGTAAATGGCATATTGGCAAGTTTACGCTTCTCCTCCGACAATTTTATTTTAGGTTTTGGAGTCCTTTTTTTTCTGATATTTGGTGTTTTGGATTTGACATGCTCTGTACTATGACATTGGGCATCGGCCTTGGCAGACGACGTTGCTGGCATTTCATCGTCTCGGCCATGACTAGTGGCAGCAGCTTCAGCACGAGGTGGAAGTGGATCTTGATCTTTCCCTAATTTTGGAACCTCAACTTTTTTGTTCTCCATATTTTATAGGCAGAACTAAAAGGCACCTCAGGTAAACAATGGAGATGGATGGATTGGATACTAGTATACAATTATGGACGGACTGCCACGGTTAGGTGGTATAAAAAAACCACGGTTAGGTGGTATATATTATAATAATAATACAATTATGGATGGACGGACTGCCTGCCGACTGCCGACACAGAGGTAGCCACAGCCGTGAACTACCGCACTGTACACTGGTTGATAAAGAGATAGTAGTATACTCGTAACAACTAGTATGACACTATGACGACGGTATAAAGAATGAAAAAAAAACCACGGTTAGGTGGTATATATTATAATAATAATACAATTATGGATGGACGGACTGCCTGCCGACTGCCGACACAGAGGTAGCCACAGCCGTGAACTACCGCACTGTACACTGGTTGATAAAGAGATAGTAGTATACTCGTAACAACTAGTATGACACTATGACGACGGTATAAAGAATGAAAAAAAAACCACGGTTAGGTGGTATATATTATAATAATAATACAATTATGGATGGACGGACTGCCTGCCGACTGCCGACACAGAGGTAGCCACAGCCGTGAACTACCGCACTGTACACTGGTTGATAAAGAGATAGTAGTATACTCGTAACAACTAGTATGACACTATGACGACGGTATAAAGAAAGAAAAAAAAATACCACAGTTAGGTGGTATATATTATAATAATAATACAATTATGGATGGACGGACTGCCTGCCGACTGCCGACACAGAGGTAGCCACAGCCGTGAACTACCGCACTGTACACTGGTTGATAAAGAGATAGTAGTATACTCGTAACAACTAGTATGACACTATGACGACGGTATAAAGAATGAAAAAAAAACCACGGTTAGGTGGTATATATAATAATAATAATACAATTATGGATGGACGGACTGCCTGCCGACTGCCGACACAGAGGTAGCCACAGCCGTGAACTACCGCACTGTACACTGGTTGATAAAGAGATAGTAGTATACTCGTAACAACTAGTATGACACTATGACGACGGTATAAAGAATGAAAAAAAAACCACGGTTAGGTGGTATATATTATAATAATAATACAATTATGGATGGACGGACTGCCTGCCGACTGCCGACACAGAGGTAGCCACAGCCGTGAACTACCGCACTGTACACTGGTTGATAAAGAGATAGTAGTATACTCGTAACAACTAGTATGACACTATGACGACGGTATAAAGAATGAAAAAAAAACCACGGTTAGGTGGTATATATTATAATAATAATACAATTATGGATGGACGGACTGCCTGCCGACTGCCGACACAGAGGTAGCCACAGCCGTGAACTACCGCACTGTACACTGGTTGATAAAGAGATAGTAGTATACTCGTAACAACTAGTATGACACTATGACGGTATAAAGAATGAAAAAAAAACCACGGTTAGGTGGTATATATTATAATAATAATACAATTATGGATGGACGGACTGCCTGCCGACTGCCGACACAGAGGTAGCCACAGCCGTGAACTACCGCACTGTACACTGGTTGATAAAGAGATAGTAGTATACTCGTAACAACTAGTATGACACTATGACGACGGTATAAAGAAAGAAAAAAAAATACCACGGTTAGGTGGTATATATTGTAATACAATTATGGATGGACGGACTGCCTGCCGAGTTCCGACTGCCGACACAGAGGTAGCCACAGCCGTGAACTACCGCACTGTACTGTGTCTGCTGCTAATATAGACTGGTTGATAAAGAGATAGTATACAATACATACAACAATATACTACTATACTGGTGGTCAGGCACTGGTCACCACTAGTCACACTGGCAGTGGCACTCCTGCAGCAAAAGTGTGCACTGTTTAATTTTAAATTAATATAATATTATGTACTCCTGGGGGCTCCTGCTATAACAACCTGCAGTGCTCCCCAGTCTCCCCCACAATTATTATAAGCTTTGCCTTTTATACATTGATGTGCAGCACACTGGGCTGAGCTGAGTGCACACAGACTGAGTCACACTGTGTGACTGGCTGCTGCTGTGTATCGTTTTTTTTCAGGCAGAGAACGGATATAGCAGAGAACGGATATATTATATTAAAATAAATAAAAGTTAACTAACAACAACTGCACTGGTCACTGTGGTAAACTCTGTCTGACTCTGCACAATCTCTCTCTCTCTTCTAATCTAATTTCTAATGGAGAGGACGCCAGCCACGTCCTCTCCCTATCAATCTCAATGCACGTGTGAAAATGGCGGCGACGCGCGGCTCCTTATATAGAATCCGAGTCTCGCGAGAATCCGACAGCGTCATGATGACGTTCGGGCGCGCTCGGGTTAACCGAGCAAGGCGGGAGGATCCGAGTCTGCTCGGACCCGTGAAAAAAACATGAAGTTCGTGCGGGTTCGGATTCAGAGAAACCGAACCCGCTCATCTCTAGTGACTTACACAGTTGAGCGTTTTTTTGTGGTACTGTGCAAAAACTCTGGAAACCCATACTGCACACTCATAAATCTAACTGTACGATAGCATTCGCAGTTTCATATGGGATCGCTGGCATTAGAGACGGTGACTGCATAATGTCCCAACGTTTTGCGTATGCACAGTAGTTAAAATTGATGGGGAAAATTGCACCATCTAATGCTCAGAGTCACTGTCAATGCCGCCACCTGCTAGAGAGAAGGGGGCCCGGACGGAGACTGCACACGGGACCACTCCTCTCCTAATTTGTTCCTGACCGCTGTATTCTTATTTTCCATTGGTCAAAGCCGTGCTGTAGCTCATTATCTGTCAGCTGTCTCAACAGCTCTGTCGTTTTCTTCTTTAACTCAGTAACTGATATGATACGGGTTCCCTTAAGTACAGATTTGACTTTAGGGAAAAGAAAGAAGTCACATGGTGCTAGGTCTGGTGAGTATGGAGGGTATTGTAGCACTGCAATCTGTTCCTCGGCCAAAAACTGCTTCCCAGAGAACGCTGTGTGGGCTTGTGCATTGTCCTTTTCATGTGTCGACCTGTCTTGCATCGACCATGTCAATGTGAATGGTCAACACCGGACAGGTCAACACATGATAAGGTCGACATGGATTTTTTAACTGTTTTTGGTGTAATTTTTTTCCATAACATGACCAGGAACCCCAATTAGTGTACCGCATCCATTTTTGCCATGCTGCGCTTGCCACAGGTTACTGCGCTTGCCATAGGTTACTATTCCCAATCGTAGTCCACGTGGATGCTAAAGTATGAAAAGTTAAAAATCTAATTTAAAAAAAAAAAAGACATGTTGGCCTTTCATGTATCGACCTGTCCCGTGTCGACCATTTTCATGTGTCAACAATTTGTCCACGTTGACCATGTCCATGTCGACCAATAGTGGCTGACCTTGTGAATGTCGACCTTTACATTGTCGACCATCTGAACGTATACATTATTACGGTACACAGGTAAACATCTTTGAATGTTGTATGACAGCAAACTCTCTGTGCAAAAGTTGCAAAACCGTTTTGGGATAGTCCAAGGTCAATCTTCCCCCACACCCTTTTATCTCACACAGTCTCGTTATTTAATAGCCACGCCTTGTAACTAACTGTTAATAAATAAAGTGCACAGTATGTTACTTACTTGTGTTATGATCCCCTCAATGTTCAGCACTACATACTATTTTGGGCCTTTATAAATAAAGAATAATAGTAATAATAAAAATTAGAAAAAGATTTTAAAAAAACCTCTTAGTAATTTATTGCTAACATTAATTAAAGATGTAATTACCCTTTAAAACATATGCAGGGTTTACAATACAGAGCTCCTTCACCTTCTGCAACATTTACATAACAAAGAAAGCTCTCTGTGTTTGCCTTATATTTGTTAATACAATAAGTAATTAATGCTGCTTGTGTAACACAGCAAGGCAGTTAATGCAATCCTCTGTACCATCTGTGCCAGTGTGTACTATATTGGTGGTGGTAGTGAGGGGGGTCATTTACTAACCAGAGGCACCTACAGATTCGCAGGTCACATATAAGGTGCACATGCCGTTTTGCTGAATGTAAAGCAGTTCGTTTATGCAGACGAGCCTGTGTCGACACGAAAAGGACATAAACGTTGTCACTGGTCCAATAGTTCACATTGTTTGTTAGCAACCAATAGGCTATCAGATTCCAGCACTGTAATGTAAGTGGCCTAATGTAGACTAATATGTGATTGGTTGCTGATGGGTTACAGCACAGGTGCTCAATTTGTAGCATTTTTTTAAATGAGATCTTCATTATGTCAAGTATATTAATGGGAGCTCCTATTTATTCTTATCATATGATGATATATGAGATTATTGATTTATGTATTCATATAAATATGCTTTTCAGTGTAAAATGCTAAATCTGTCCTCTGTGTAGGCATATTGCCACCATCTCAGCGCACATGTAAAATATTTTGCATGTCCTAAAAGGATCTTCAGTCACCTGCTTACCTGGAAACACCTCTCTAAGGAGGTCATTCCGAGTTGTTCGCTCGCAAGGCGATTTTAGCAGAGTTGCTCACGCTAAGCCGCCGCCTACTGGGAGTGAATCTTAGCAACTTAAAATTGCGAACGACGTATTCGCAATTTTGCGATTACAAACTTCTTAGCAGTTTCAGAGTAGCTTCAGACTTACTCGGCATCTGCGATCAGTTCAGTGCTTGACGTTCCTGGTTTGACGTCACAAACACACCCAGCGTTCGCCCAGACACTCCCCCGTTTCTCCAGCCACTCCTGCGTTTTTTCCGGAAACGGTAGCGTTTTTTCCCACACGCCCATAAAACGGCCTGTTTCCGCCCAGAAACACCCATTTCCTGTCAATCACATTACGATCGCCTGAGCGAAGAAAAAGCCGTGAGTAAAAATCCTAACTTCATAGCAAATTTACTTGGCGCAGTCGCAGTGCGGACATTGCGCATGCGCACTAAGCGGAAAATCGCTGCGATGCGATGAAATTTACCGAGCGAACAACTCGGAATGAGGGCCTAAATACAGTGTCAGCACCTTGATGTTCAGTAGCATATCTCATCCTGCTAATGAAAGTCATGATACAGTACATAAAGCATTTGATATTCCTGTAGGGGAGATACCATGAGTTGTTGGCAATGAGCTAGCAGTTGGCCCCCATCTAAGCCCTGAGTTGTTGGCGATGAGCTAGCAGTTGGCTTCCATCTAAGCCCTGATTTGTTGGTGATGGGTTGGCAGTTGGCCCTATCTAAGCCCTGAGTTGTTGGTGAGGGGCTAGCAGTTGGCCCTTATCTAAGCCCTGATGTATCGGTAATGGGCTGGCAGTTGGCCCCCATCTAAGCCCTGATTTGTTGGTGATCGGCTAGCAGTTGGCACCCATCTAAGTCATGACTTGTTAGTGATGGGCTAGCAGTTGGCCCCCATCTAAGACCTGAGCCGTTGGTGTTGAGCTAGCAGTTGGTCCTCATCTAAGCCCTGATTTGTTGGTGATGGGCTAGCAGTTGGCACCCATCTAAGCCTTGAGTTGTTAGTGATTGACTAGCAGTTGGCCCTCATCTAAGCCCTGATTTGTTGGTGATAAATTGGCAGTTGGCCCCATCTAAGCCCAGAATTGTTGGTCATGGGCTAGCAGTTGGCCCCCATCTAAGACCTGAGGCGTTGATGTTGAGCTAGCAGTTGGCCCTCAATAAAGCCCTGATTTGTTGGTTATAGGTTGGCAATTGGCCCCCATCTAAGACCTGAGTTGTTGGTGATGGGTTGGCAGTTGGCCCCCATCTAAGCTCTAAGTGGTTGGCCAGGGGCTGGTAGTTGATTCCCATCTAAGCTCTGTTCGTGAGTGATGGACTGCCAGTTGGCACCCTTCTAAGCCCTGTTGCTGGCGATGGGCCGTCACTTGAACCTTAATTCTTTCAAAAAGGGTTGAGATTACCTAAAGGATAAAAAAGGGGCAGACTAGATGGGCCAAGTGGTTCTTATCTGCCGTCAAATTCTATGTTTCTATGTTTCTACAATGTGAGGTATTATCAGGGTGAAGCAATTAATGAATGGCTAAATAACAGCTGCAATTAGACTACAACTATTGGCGCAGCAACTGGAGAGACTAGAGTAACCTAAACCCAGTTTAAGTGCGAAAAGGAACCGTGTCTGTCTGTGTTGTAATGCACATAGGCCCTCATTCCGAGTTGTTCGCTCGCTAGCTGCTTTTAGCAGCATTGCAAACGCTAGGCTGCCGCCCTCTGGGAGTGTATCTTAGCTTAGCAGAATAGCGAACAAAAGATTAGCAGAACTGCTACTAAATAATTCCCTGCAGTTTCTGAGTAGCTCCAGACCTACTCCTAGACTGCGATCACCTCAGTGCGTTTAGTTCCTGGTTTGACGTCACAAACGCGCCCTGGGTTTGGCCAGCCACTCCCCCGTTTCTCCATCCACTCCTGCGTTTTTACCTGGCACGCCTGCATTTTTTTAGCACACTCCCTGAAAACGGCCAGTTTCCGCCCAGAAACACCCACTTCCTGTCAATCACACTACGATCATTCGAGCGATGAAAAAACTTTGCTCGAGCTTATGTAAATCTACAAAGTTTTGTGTGAAAGTACTTAGCGCATGTGCACTGCGTACCATGCGCAGAATTGCCATTTTTTCACTTGATCGCTGAGCTGCGAAAATCGGCAACGAGCAATCAACTCGGAATGACCACCATTGTACCATAGTTGTCTACCCTCCCTCATTCTGCAGGAGACTCCCTGAAATAGTAGCAATCTTCCTCACTCCCTGAATGGGTGGTCTTCGGTATGCCGAATGTCGGGATCCCGGCGCACAGTATACCGGCGCCGAAATCCCGACACCCGGCATACCGACAGCTATTCTCCCTCGTGGGGGTCCACAACCCCCCTGGAGGGAGAATAAAATAGTGTTGCACGTGTAGCGCGCCACCGTGCCCGCAGCGTGGCGAGCGCAGCGAGCCCGCAAGGGGCTCCTTTGCGCTCGCCACGCTGTCGGTATGCCGGCGGTCGGCCTCCCGGCGCCGGTATGCTGGTCGCCGGGAGCCCGAGCGCCAGCATACCGTACTACACCCCCCTGAATGGACCAGCAATCTCCCTGATTGCACCTTGGCCCTCATTTCGAGTTGATCACTCGCTAGCTGCTTTTAGCAGCATTGCACACGCTAGGCTGCCGCCCTCTGGGAGTGTATCTTAGTTTAGCAGAATAGCGAACGAAAGATTAGCAGAACTGCTACTAAATAATTTCTTGCAGTTTCTGAGTAGCTCCAGACCTACTCCTAGATTGCGATCAGCTCGGTCTGTTTAGTTCCTGGTTTGACGTCACAAACACGCCCTGCGTTCGGCCAGCCACTCCCCCTTTTCTCCAGCCACTCCTGCGTTTTTACCTGGCACGCCTGCGTTTTTTAGCACACTCCCTGAAAACGGCATGTTGCCGCCCAGAAACACCCACTTCCTGTCAATCACACTACGATCACTCGAGCGTTGAAAAAATCTTGCTCGAGCTTGTGTAAATCTACTAAGTTTTGTGTTAAATAACTAAGCGCATGCGCGCTGCATACCATGCGCTTGCGCATTTTCTACCTAATCGCTCCGTTACGAAAAAACGGCAACGAGCGAACAACTCGGAATGACCACCCTTATCCGCATTATGCAGCTGTTTTAGATTCTCAGAAAATGCCTGAACTTGCACATACTGAACACATGGTGGCAGACAAAGTGGATTACTAAAACCCACAGTTTTCCAAATGTTCCTGTTTTTTGGGGGGGGGGTTTTGGAAGGGGAGGGTGGGTGTTGGGTTGTCTTAAATACTCATCACACGTCCTTCTGGATTTCCTAAACTTTTATTTCAACCACTTGCATTGCTTTGAAGGCTGATAAGCCAGACATGTGATGAGAGACCTTCTCCAAGCCCCATTCATGGGCGAGTGACATGACAAATTGAGAGCTTCATGGGGACGTGAAACTTGCCACATCTCTGGCCTATTCATATGGTAATACTGCTGTCTGAAGCATTGACCAGGGGAGGTTTAAAACAGTTTTTTGGTCATTCAGAGAGACAAAAGAAAAACCATCATGTGTGGTCATTCTGCTGAGGCCATAACTCCCTTTGGTGTCAGAGAGGCCTTTGTAGTAGTATGGAGCGTGACCCACCAATTTGTAATGCCGCAAAATGTGGTTAGTCTTGCTGCCTGGGTCTAATCTGCATTCTTAGGACTGACAGCAATGATATAACAGCAGTGTTGTTACAGATACTGAAGACGCAAGAGTGCCCTGGTAGAAATTCTGAGAAATACACTTTATTCATAGTGTAACATGTAAATTGTTAATCAGCGTTCATAAATATTTGGTTCAGTGTTTATATAGCTTACGTGTGTATAGTACGGCTGCACATGGACTGTTTACACTGCTTTGCAGAGTTCTGTTAACTATCAAAGTCTTAGAACCCCATGACAAACTCAACGTTCTGTACAAATAGGGCCTGAGTAGCTGACTACAGCCTGGTAAAGAAACAGATCAGTTAAAAGGAACAGATTAAACTTTATCATATTAGAATTTTTTTTAATTATTTTCTTTTTAAAGGCAGTACTAGGATTCGTGAGTGTTTACACACACACACACACACACACACACACACACACACACACATACACACACACACACACACACACACACACACACACACACACACACACACACACACACACACACACACACACACACACACTATTTTTTTGCCTCTTTACAGAACTCTTTCCATAATGGGTTGCATTTTTCTTTTGGCAAAATATCAATTTTGACTTAATGAACATGCCACGTTAGAGAGCGCTCCTGCCAGAAGTTTGCTTAATATACTGTGTAAAAGTACGCTGGGATTGCATCCATTAACTGTTGCATAAGACGTGATGTGATTCATTTACAGATAGATGTATACAGCATCTTTATTTGGGGCCATTATGCTGAAATACATTTTGATTTTTATAAAGGAAATAGAGTTCTCATAGATCTAGTATTCCAGGTTGAGTTAAATGTTTTGCTTGTATAAAATGAAAAACTGTTCGACTTTCATAGATACGCGCAATGCTGATATAATATAATATACTATGCATGCGTCGCGGTTGCACTGCACACGAGCCAAGGTGCCTCAGCGATGGCAGTCACAGTGAGGATTGATTAGAAAAGTTATTATCAGCCAGTGACTGTTTGGGGGAGATAACGAGGAGTAACAGCGAGAGCGCAGACGTCATGACCGTTTCTCGGGCATGTCTCAGATTGCATCAGCGATCCCGTAAGCAGTTACAGAGGATCCGGATTCTCAGATCCCCACATTCTGGTTGATTATCTAAGCATGCGTGGATACTACACAGAGCATGTAAGGATACTACACTGAGCATGCGCGGAAATTACACTGAGCATATGTGGATACTACACTGAGCATGTAAGGATACTACACTGAGCATGCGTGGATACTACACTGAGCATGTGTGAATACTACACTGAGCATGTGCGGATACTACACTGAGCATGTGTGAATACTACACTGAGCATGTAAGGATACTACACTGAGCATGCGTGGATACTACACTGAGCATGTGTGAATACTACACTGAGCATGTGCGGATACTACACTGAGCATGTGTGAATACTACACTGAGCATGTAAGGATACTACACTGAGCATGCGCGGAAATGACACTGAGCATGTGTGGATACTAGAGATGTGCACTTGAAATTTTTCGGGTTTTGTGTTTTGGTTTTGGGTTCGGTTCCGCGGCCGTGTTTTGGGTTCGACCGCGTTTTGGCAAAACCTCACCGAATTTTTTTTGTCGGATTCGGGTGTGTTTTGGATTCGGGTGTTTTTTTCCAAAAACACTAAAAAACAGCTTAAATCATAGAATTTGGGGGTCATTTTGATCCCAAAGTATTATTAACCTCAAAAACCATAATTTCCACTCATTTTCAGTCTATTCTGAATACCTCACACCTCACAATATTATTTTTAGTCCTAAAATTTGCACCGAGGTCGCTGGATGACTAAGCTAAGCGACCCTAGTGGCCGACACAAACACCGGGCCCATCTAGGAGTGGCACTGCAGTGTCACGCAGGATGGCCCTTCCAAAAAACACTCCCCAAACAGCACATGACGCAAAGAAAAAAAGAGGCGCAATGAGGTAGCTGTGTGAGTAAGATAAGCGACCCTAGTGGCCGACACAAACACCGGGCCCATCTAGGAGTGGCACTGCAGTGTCACGCAGGATGGCCCTTCCAAAAAACACTCCCCAAACAGCACATGACGCAAAGAAAAAAAGAGACGCAATGAGGTAGCTGTGTGAGTAAGATAAGTGACCCTAGTGGCCGACACAAACACCTGGCCCATCTAGGAGTGGCACTGCAGTGTCACGCAGGATGGCCCTTCCAAAAAACACTCCCCAAACAGCACATGACGCAAAGAAAAAAAGAGGCGCAATGAGGTAGCTGTGTGAGTAAGATAAGCGACCCTAGTGGCCGACACAAACACCGGGCCCATCTAGGAGTGGCACTGCAGTGTCACGCAGGATGGCCCTTCCAAAAAACACTCCCCAAACAGCACATGACGCAAAGAAAAAAAGAGGCGCAATGAGGTAGCTGTGTGAGTAAGATAAGCGACCCTAGTGGCCGACACAAACACCTGGCCCATCTAGGAGTGGCACTGCAGTGTCACACAGGATGGCCCTTCCAAAAAACACTCCCCAAACAGCACATGACGCAAAGAAAAAAAGAGGCGCAATGAGGTAGCTGTGTGAGTAAGATAAGCGACCCTAGTGGCCGACACAAACACCGGGCCCATCTAGGAGTGGCACTGCAGTGTCACGCAGGATGGCCCTTCCAAAAAACACTCCCCAAATAGCACATGACGCAAAGAAAAAAAGAGGCGCAATGAGGTAGCTGTGTGAGTAAGATAAGCGACCCTAGTGGCCGACACAAACACCTGGCCCATCTAGGAGTGGCACTGCAGTGTCACGCAGGATGGCCCTTCCAAAAAACACTCCCCAAACAGCACATGACGCAAAGAAAAAAAGAGGCGCAATGAGGTAGCTGTGTGAGTAAGATAAGCGACCCTAGTGGCCGACACAAACACCGGGCCCATCTAGGAGTGGCACTGCAGTGTCACGCAGGATGGCCCTTCCAAAAAACACTCCCCAAACAGCACATGACGCAAAGAAAAAAGAGGCGCAATGAGGTAGCTGTGTGAGTAAGATAAGCGACCCTAGTGGCCGACACAAACACCTGGCCCATCTAGGAGTGGCACTGCAGTGTCACGCAGGATGGCCCTTCCAAAAAACACTCCCCAAACAGCACATGACGCAAAGAAAAAAAGAGGCGCAATGAGGTAGCTGTGTGAGTAAGATAAGCGACCCAAGTGGCCGACACAAACACCTGGCCCATCTAGGAGTGGCACTGCAGTGTCACGCAGGATGGCCCTTCCAAAAAACACTCCCCAAACAGCACATAACGCAAAGAAAAAAAGAGGCGCAATGAGGTAGCTGTGTGAGTAAGATAAGCGACCCTAGTGGCCGACACAAACACCGGGCCCATCTAGGAGTGGCACTGCAGTGTCACGCGGGATGGCCCTTCCAAAAAACACTCCCCAAACAGCACATGACGCAAAGAAAAATTAAAGAAAAAAGAGGTGCAAGATGGAATTGTCCTTGGGCCCTCCCACCCACCCTTATGTTGTATAAACAGGACATGCACACTTTAACCAACCCATCATTTCAGTGACAGGGTCTGCCACACGACTGTGACTGAAATGACGGGTTGGTTTGGACCCCCACCAACAAAGAAGCAATTAATCTCTCCTTGCACAAACTGGCTCTACAGAGGCAAGATGTCCACCTCATCATCATCCTCCGATATATCACCGTGTACATCCCCCTCCTCACAGATTATCAATTCGTCCCCACTGGAATCCACCATCTCAGCTCCCTGTGTACTTTGTGGAGGCAATTGCTGCTGGTCAATGTCTCCACGGAGGAATTGATTATAATTCATTTTAATGAACATCATCTTCTCCACATTTTCTGGAAGTAACCTTGTACGCCGATTGCTGACAAGGTGAGCGGCGGCACTAAACACTCTTTCGGAGTACACACTTGTGGGAGGGCAACTTAGGTAGAATAAAGCCAGTTTGTGCAAGGGCCTCCAAATTGCCTCTTTTTCCTGCCAGTATAAGTACGGACTGTGTGACGTGCCTACTTGGATGCGGTCACTCATATAATCCTCCACCATTCTTTCAATGGGGAGAGAATCATATGCAGTGACAGTAGACGACATGTCCGTAATCGTTGACAGGTCCTTCAGTCCGGACCAGATGTCAGCATCAGCAGTCGCTCCAGACTGCCCTGCATCACCGCCAGCGGGTGGGCTCGGAATTCTGAGCCTTTTCCTCGCACCCCCAGTTGCAGGAGAATGTGAAGGAGGAGATGTTGACAGGTCGCGTTCCGCTTGACTTGACAATTTTCTCACCAGCAGGTCTTTGAACCCCAGCAGACTTGTGTCTGCCGGAAAGAGAGATCCAAGGTAGGTTTTAAATCTAGGATCGAGCACGGTGGCAAAAATGTAGTGCTCTGATTTCAACAGATTGACCACCCGTGAATCCTTGTTAAGCGAATTAAGGGCTCCATCCACAAGTCCCACATGCCTAGCGGAATCGCTCTGTGTTAGCTCCTCCTTCAATGTCTCCAGCTTCTTCTGCAAAAGCCTGATGAGGGGAATGACCTGACTCAGGCTGGCAGTGTCTGAACTGACTTCACGTGTGGCAAGTTCAAAGGGCAGCAGAACCTTGCACAACGTTGAAATCATTCTCCACTGCGCTTGAGACAGGTGCATTCCACCTCCTATATCGTGCTGAATTGTATAGGCTTGAATGGCCTTTTGCTGCTCCTCCAACCTCTGAAGCATATATAGGGTTGAATTCCACCTCGTTACCACTTCTTGCTTCAGATGATGGCAGGGCAGGTTCAGGCGTTTTTGGTGTTGCTCCAGTCTTCTGTACGTGGTGCCTGTACGCCGAAAGTGTCATGCAATTCTTCTGGCCACCGACAGCATCTCTTGCACGCCCCTGTCGTTTTTTAAAAAATTCTGCACCACCAAATTCAAGGTATGTGCAAAACATGGGACGTGCTGGAATTTGCCCATATTTAATGCACACACAATATTGCTGGCGTTGTCCGATGCCACAAATCCACAGGAGAGTCCAATTGGGGTAAGCCATTCCGCGATGATCTTCCTCAGTTGCCGTAAGAGGTTTTCAGCTGTGTGCGTATTCTGGAAACCGGTGATACAAAGCGTAGCCTGCCTAGGAAAGAGTTGGCGTTTGCGAGATGCTGCTACTGGTGCCGCCGCTGCTGTTCTTGCGGCGGGAGTCCATACATCTACCCAGTGGGCTGTCACAGTCATATAGTCCTGACCCTGCCCTGCTCCACTTGTCCACATGTCCGTGGTTAAGTGGACATTGGGTACAGCTGCATTTTTTAGGACACTGGTGACTCTTTTTCTGAGGTCTGTGTACATTTTCGGTATCGCCTGCCTAGAGAAATGGAACCTAGATGGTATTTGGTACCGGGGACACAGTACCTCCAACAAGTCTCTAGTTGGCACTGCAGTAATGATGGATACCGGAACCACGTTTCTCACCACCGAGGATGCCAAGGCCTCAGTTATTCGCTTTGCAGCAGGATGACTGCTGTGATATTTCATCTTCCTCGCAAAGGACTGTTGGACAGTCAATTGCTTGGTGGAAGTAGTAAAAGTGGTCTTACGATTTCCCCTCTGGGATGACCATCGACTCCCAGCAGCAACAACAGCAGCGCCAGCAGCAGTAGGCGTTACACGCAAGGATGCATCGGAGGAATCCCAGGCAGGAGAGGAATCGTCAGAATTGCCAGTGACATGGCCTGCAGGACTATTGGCATTCCTGGGGAAGGAGGAAATTGACACTGAGGGAGTTGGTGGGGTGGTTTGCGTGAGCTTGGTTACAAGAGGAAGGGATTTACTGGTCAGTGAACTGCTTCCGCTGTCGCCCAAAGTTTTTGAACTTGTCACTGACTTATTATGAATGCGCTGCAGGTGACGTATAAGGGAGGATGTTCCGAGGTGGTTAACGTCCTTACCCCTACTTATTACAGCTTGACAAAGGCAACACACGGCTTGACAAATGTTGTCCGCATTTCTGTTGAAATACTTCCACACCGAAGAGCTGATTTTTT
Source organism: Pseudophryne corroboree (assembly GCF_028390025.1). Lineage (NCBI taxonomy): Eukaryota > Metazoa > Chordata > Amphibia > Anura > Myobatrachidae > Pseudophryne > Pseudophryne corroboree. The sequence goes on from NC_086445.1 coordinate 979,049,567, forward strand.
TGGTATTTTCACCAGGCATGTCAACGGCCATATTCCTCCCACGGACAACAGGTGTTTCCCCGGGTGCCTGACTTAAACAAACCACCTCACCATCAGAATCCTCCTTGTCAATTTCCTCCCCAGCGCCAGCAACACCCATATCCTCCTCATCCTGGTGTACTTCAACACTGACATCTTCAATCTGACTATCAGGAACTGGACTGCGGGTGCTCCTTCCAGCACTTGCAGGGGGCGTGCAAATGGTGGAAGGCGCATGCTCTTCACGTCCAGTGTTGGGAAGGTCAGGCATCGCAACCGACACAATTGGACTCTCCTTGTGGATTTGGGATTTCGAAGAACGCACAGTTCTTTGCGGTGCTTTTGCCAGCTTGAGTCTTTTCATTTTTCTAGCGAGAGGCTGAGTGCTTCCATCCTCATGTGAAGCTGAACCACTAGCCATGAACATAGGCCAGGGCCTCAGCCGTTCCTTGACACTCCGTGTGGTAAATGGCATATTGGCAAGTTTACGCTTCTCCTCCGACAATTTTATTTTAAATTTTGGAGTCCTTTTTTTACTGATATTTGGTGTTTTGGATTTTACATGCTCTGTACTATGACATTGGGCGTCGGCCTTGGCAGACGACGTTGCTGGCATTTCATCGTCTCGGCCATGACTAGTGGCAGCAGCTTCAGCACGAGGTGGAAGTGGATCTTGATCTTTCCCTAATTTTGGAACCTCAACATTTTTGTTCTCCATATTTTAATAGGCACAACTAAAAGGCACCTCAGGTAAACAATGGAGATGGATGGATACTAGTATACTTATGGATGGACGAGCGACTGCCGACACAGAGGTAGCTACAGCCGTGGACTACCGTACTGTGTCTGCTGCTAATATAGACTGGATGATAATGAGATGAAATCAATATATATATATATATATATATAATATCACACTAGTACTGCAGCCGGACAGGTATATATATTTATTATGTAATGACTGATGACGGACCTGCTGGACACTGTCAGCTCAGCAGCACCGCAGACTGCTACAGTAAGCTACTATAGTAGTATGTATAAAGAAGAAAGAAAAAAAAAACCACGGGTAGGTGGTATACAATTATGGATGGACGAGCGACTGCCGACACAGAGGTAGCTACAGCCGTGGACTACCGTACTGTGTCTGCTGCTAATATAGACTGGATGATAATGAGATGAAATCAATATATATATATATAATATCACACTAGTACTGCAGCCGGACAGGTATATATATTTATTATGTAATGACTGATGACGGACCTGCTGGACACTGTCAGCTCAGCAGCACCGCAGACTGCTACAGTAAGCTACTATAGTAGTATGTATAAAGAAGAAAGAAAAAAAAAAAACCACGGGTAGGTGGTATACAATTATGGATGGACGAGCGACTGCCGACACAGAGGTAGCTACAGCCGTGGACTACCGTACTGTGTCTGCTGCTAATATAGACTGGATGATAATGAGATGAAATCAATATATATATATATATATATATAATATCACACTAGTACTGCAGCCGGACAGGTAGATATATTTATTATGTAATGACTGATGACGGACCTGCTGGACACTGTCAGCTCAGCAGCACCGCAGACTGCTACAGTAAGCTACTATAGTAGTATGTATAAAGAAGAAAGAAAAAAAAAAACAAGGGTAGGTGGTATACAATTATGGATGGACGAGCGACTGCCGACACAGAGGTAGCTACAGCCGTGGACTACCGTACTGTGTCTGCTGCTAATATAGACTGGATGATAATGAGATGAAATCAATATATATATATATATATATATATAATATCACTAGTACTGCAGCCGGACAGGTATATATATTTATTATGTAATGACTGATGACGGACCTGCTGGACACTGTCAGCTCAGCAGCACCGCAGACTGCTACAGTAAGCTACTATAGTAGTATGTATAAAGAAAGAAAAAAAAAAAACCACGGGTAGGTGGTATACAATTATGGATGGACGAGCGACTGCCGACACAGAGGTAGCTACAGCCGTGGACTACCGTACTGTGTCTGCTGCTAATATAGACTGGATGATAATGAGATGAAATCAATATATATATATATAATAACACACTAGTACTGCAGCCGGACAGGTAGATATATTTATTATGTAATGACTGATGACGGACCTGCTGGACACTGTCAGCTCAGCAGCACCGCAGACTGCTACAGTAAGCTACTATAGTAGTATGTATAAAGAAGAAAGAAAAAAAAAACCACGGGTAGGTGGTATACAATTATGGATGGACGAGTGACTGCCGACACAGAGGTAGCTACAGCCGTGGACTACCGTACTGTGTCTGCTGCTAATATAGACTGGATGATAATGAGATGAAATCAATATATATATATATATATATATATAATATCACTAGTACTGCAGCCGGACAGGTATATATATTTATTATGTAATGACTGATGACGGACCTGCTGGACACTGTCAGCTCAGCAGCACCGCAGACTGCTACAGTAAGCTACTATAGTAGTATGTATAAAGAAGAAAAAAAAAAAAAAACCACGGGTAGGTGGTATACAATTATGGATGGACGAGCGACTGTCGACACAGAGGTAGCTACAGCCGTGGACTACCGTACTGTGTCTGCTGCTAATATAGACTGGATGATAATGAGATTAAATCAATATATATATATATATATATATATAATATCACACTAGTACTGCAGCCGGACAGGTAGATATATTTATTATGTAATGACTGATGACGGACCTGCTGGACACTGTCAGCTCAGCAGCACCGCAGACTGCTACAGTAAGCTACTATAGTAGTATGTATAAAGAAGAAAAAAGAAAAAAAAACACGGGTAGGTGGTATACAATTATGGATGGACGAGCGACTGCCGACACAGAGGTAGCTACAGCCGTGGACTACCATACTGTGTCTGCTGCTAATATAGACTGGATGATAATGAGATGAAATCAATATATATATATATATATATAATATCACACTAGTACTGCAGCCGGACAGGTATATATATTTATTATGTAATGACTGATGACGGACCTGCTGGACACTGTCAGCTCAGTAGCACCGCAGACTGCTACAGTAAGCTACTATAGTAGTATGTATAAAGAAGAAAGAAAAAAAAAAACCACGGGTAGGTGGTATACAATTATGGATGGACGAGCGACTGCCGACACAGAGGTAGCTACAGCCGTGGACTACCGTACTGTGTCTGCTGCTAATATAGACTGGATGATAATGAGATGAAATCAATATATATATATATATATAATATCACACTAGTACTGCAGCCGGACAGGTAGATATATTTATTATGTAATGACTGATGACGGACCTGCTGGACACTGTCAGCTCAGCAGCACCGCAGACTGCTACAGTAAGCTACTATAGTAGTATGTATAAAGAAGAAAGAAAAAAAAAAACCACGGGTAGGTGGTATACAATTATGGATGGACGAGCGACTGCCGACACAGAGGTAGCTACAGCCGTGGACTACCGTACTGTGTCTGCTGCTAATATAGACTGGATGATAATGAGATGAAATCAATATATATATATATAATATCACTAGTACTGCAGCCGGACAGGTATATATATTTATTATGTAATGACTGATGACGGACCTGCTGGACACTGTCAGCTCAGCAGCACCGCAGACTGCTACAGTAAGCTACTATAGTAGTATGTATAAAGAAGAAAGAAAAAAAAAAAAACCACGGGTAGGTGGTATACAATATTATATATATATTATATACAATTATATATATATATATATATACTAGGTGCTTCATCGCGCCCTACGGGCGCTCTTCACACCGTCGCAAGGGGCCACGCCCCCTTAACCCTTGCATGCCTTTCTGGGGTTTAATATTTGTATTATATGGAGTATTACCTGCATTCCTTTGTTAGTGGTTAAATATTGCACAATGAAAGGGCGTGCCATGGTGAAGGAGGCGCAGCCCCTTGCGACGGCGTGAACAGCACCTGCAGGGCACGATGTACAGAATGTAGCGGGTGCGGGGGGGACTGCGGATGGTGTCTGTAGATGCTGCGGGTGGAGGGGAGGCAGAAGTGGGGGTGGGGCCCGGATGGGGAAGGTTCGGGAGGTGCTGCGCGTGGGGGAGGGGCAGAGGAGTGGGGGATGCAGATGGGGGAGGGGTCCGGAGGCACTGAAGGTGGGGGAGGGGCAGGGGTGCCACGGGTGGGAGAGGGGCAGGTGTGGGGATGTTGTGGATGGATGAAGGGTTCCGGAGGTGCTGTGGGATGGGAAGGGACGGGAGTGCCGGGGGTGGGGTAGGGGACCGCAGGCACCATGGGTAGGGTAGGGGCAGGTACGGGTGTTGCGGCGGATGGGAAAGGAGGTCCGGAGGTGCTGCAGGTGGTGGAGGGGCAGGTGCGGGGGTGCCATTGGTGGGGAAGGAGTGGGTGAGGGGGGGACCGCTGATGGAGGAGGGTGTCTGCAGATGCTGCGGGTGGAGGGGGGCAGGTGTGGGGGGAGACATATAAGGGGGGTGAATGGTGGAAGGGGCCTGGAGGTGCTGTGGCTGGTGAAGGGGTGGAGGAGTGGGAGCCACGGGTGGTGTAGGGGGTCTGGAGGCACAGCATGTGGGGGAGGGGTGGAGTGCCGCATGTGGTGGAGGGGAAGGTGCGGAGGTGTGGTGCATTGGGGAGAGGTCTGGAGGCGCTGCGGGTACTGTACATGCCATAAAAGGTAGTTGGAGGGTATGCAGTAACAGAGCCAGGACAGGGGTGACAGGGTCAGTACAGGGTTGACGGGGCCAGGACAGGGGTGACAGGGTCAGAACAGGGGTGATGGTGCCAGGACAGGGGTGACGGGGGCCAGGACAGGGGTGACGGGGCCAGGACAGGGGTGACGGGGCCAGGACAGAAATGATAGGGACAGGATAAGGGTGACAGGGCCAGTATAAGGGTGAAAGGGCCAGGATAAGGGTGGCAGGGCAAGGCCAGTGGTGACAGGGACATGACAGAACACAGGGCACGGGAGAGATTGGTATTAGGGACAAAACAGTGGTGACAGACAGATGTGTCTTACCAGAGTCACTGCTGCTGGCTGCTGCTGTTCCACTCCAACCTGTTGGGATCTGCTGCTGCTGGAGACTTGGCATGGCTGACTCTCTCAGGCTGGAGTCCTGCTTCCTCTGCCCGTCCGCATCCCTCCCCCCCTCCTCAGTCACACACCGCAGACCTCGCGCAGCTGCCGGGCACTGTGGTAAGGTGAGACTGGAAATGACTGGTTAGCCCCCAGGAGATGCTGCGGCTGGAGGGAGGAGGGGGTCATAGCATGCACGTGGCGCGGACCTCACGGCTTCCGGGCACTGTGGTAAGGGGAGACTGGGAGTGACTGGTTAGCTCCCAGGAGACGCTGCGGCTGGAGGGAGGAGTGGGTCAGAGCCTGCAAGCAGCTCGGATTTCTGCAGCGCTACCCGCCAGCTAAAGTGTGTGAATGAGCTGGGCGCACTCCACTGCGGGTGGCAGCGCTGCAGCTAGCGGTGGGGTTGCCGGGGCTGGAGATAACAGAGGCAGTATGGAACCTGCACAGCGGCAGGTGCCCCACTAAACTGCAGCTAAGAAGCGTGGAGTGTGCCAGAAAGTGACGCTCCTCCGCACAAGAGAGACCCTGCTGAGTATGCTGATGTGGGGGGTCAAGCACACAGTGAGCCGGTGCCCGTCTGTCTGTATGACATACCCCTCACACACCCCCATACCTCCCAAATGTCCCGATTTTCGCGGGACAGTCCCATTTTTTGGGGTCTGTCCCGCTGTCCCACCCGCGGGTCGCAGTGTCCTGCGGTGGGGGGGGGGGCAGTTGGAAAGCTCCTGTACTCGCTGTTCTGCTTAGCAGAGCAGCGGTGAATAGTGGAGACAGAGGGAGAGGGCGCATCAGGGGGGTTACGGATTAAGGGGGGGTTCCAGCAGCAGAGCTGGATTAAGGGGGGGGGGGGGCAGGCGGTACGTACCGTTGGCCCCACAGTTTTAGGGGTCCCCCCGGCTCGAGTAGCTCTATCCCAGCTCAGAAGCTCCCCCGTCCTGCCAGTAACAGCGGCAGCATTGTGCTACAGTCAGCACACGCTGCTGCATATTGGCAGGTCTGTGGTGTTGCAGGGAGGCAGCAGTCTCCCTGCTTTCTTCTCCCTGTGCGGGTGTGTAGGGGGAGCGACCACCTCCTCTGGATTTAGCCCTAGCTGAGGGGCCAAAATCCCATAAAAAAAAATAAAAATAAAAATCGAAATTTGCATAAGAGGGCGTGGCCGCGTGGGCCGCGATTAGGCCACGCCCCCAACCCACAGCAGGCACAGCAATGAGATAGGGCTCCCCTGTCACAAGTGCCCTGGGCCGCCCGGACTCATAATCAGCCCCTGGGAGCATGCCAGCAGCTCACAGAGCGCTGGGCATGCTCCCTCACTGATGAAAACGGGACCCTCCCGTGAAGCCACGCCCCCTTTTCGCCGAGTGTGTTTCCCTCCTTCTGCCTGGATAAAGCTCCTGCAGAAAGCTGGGAGGTCTGCACCCCTGCCAGTGCCATGCCCAATGCCCATGCTATCTGCTTCTGCTCCTAGTCTCCTGTAGATTTAGCCAGATCTCTGTGACTCATTTGACTAACTCCGCCCAGTGTTGTAACTCCGCCCAGCGTTAGCAAATGAATCACAAGGTCACAGAATAGGGCTATTATATAGGAGATATTAAACTGGTGGTGATTATTAAACTGGTGGTCAGGTCACTGGTCACACTATCAGCAACTTGCAAGTAGTACTCCTAAGCAGACAATCACAATATATATTATACTGGTGGTCAGTGTGGTCACAATGGCAGTGTGGCACTCTGGCAGCAAAAGTGTGCACTGTACGTTATATGTACTCCTGAGTCCTGCTCTCAGACTCTAACTGCTCCCCACTGTCAGTGTCTCCCCCACAAGTCAGATATACATTATACAGTCACACTATCTATCTATCTATCTATCTATCTATCTATCTATCTATCTATCTATCTATCTATCTATCTATCTATCTATCTATCTATCACTTCAGCAAGTAGTAGTACTCCTCCTAATGCTCCCCAAAATTACTACTGTGTCTCTCTCTACTCTAGTCTCACTCTCTTCTCTAAAACGGAGAGGACGCCAGCCACGTCCTCTCCCTATGAATCTCAATGCACGTGTGAAAATGGCGGCGACGCGCGGCTCCTTATATAGAATCTGAGTCTCGCGATAGAATCCGAGCATCGCGAGAATCCGACAGCGGGATGATGACGTTCGGGCGCGCTCGGGTTAACCGAGCAAGGCGGGAAGATCCGAGTCGCTCGGACCCGTGTAAAAAAACATGAAGTTCGGGCGGGTTCGGATTCCGAGGAACCGAACCCGCTCATCTCTAGTGGATACTACACTGAGCATGTGTGGATACTACACTGAGCATGTGCGGATACTACACTGAGCATGTGTGGATACTACACTGAGCATGTGTGGATACTACACTGAGCATGTGCGGATACTACACTGAGCATGTGTGAATATTACACTGAGCATGTGTGAATACTACACTGAGCATGTGCGGATACTACACTGAGCATGTGCGGATACTACACTGAGCATGCGTGGATACTACACTGAGCATGTGCGGATACTACACTAAGCATGCGTGGATACTACACTGAGCAAGCGTGGATACTACACTGAGCATGAGTGGATACTACACTGAGCAAGCGTGGATACTACACTGAGCATGTGCGGATACTACACTGAGCATGTGTGAATATTACACTGAGCATGTGCGGATACTACACTGAGCTTGTGCGGATACTACACTGAGCATGTGTGAATACTACACTGAGCATGTGGGAATACTACACTAAGCATGTGAGGATACTACACTGAGCATGTGTGAATACTACACTGAGCATGTGGGAATACTACACTGAGCATGTGGGAATACTACACTGAGCATGTGCGGATACTACACTGAGCATGTGGGAATACTACACTGAGCATGTGGGAATACTACACTGAGCATGTGGGAATACTACACTGAGCATGTGTGAATACTACACTGAGCATGTGGGAATACTACACTGAGCATGCGCGGATACTACACTGAGCATGTGCGGATACTACACTGAGCATGTGGGAATACTACACTGAGCATGCGCGGATACTACACTGAGCATGTGCGGATACTACACTGAGCATGTGGGAATACTACACTGAGCATGTGCGGATACTACACTGAGCATGTGGGAATACTACACTGAGCATGTGCGGATACTACACTGAGCATGTGTGAATACTACACTGAGCATGTGTGAATACTACACTGAGCATGTGCGGATACTACACTGAGCATGTGCGGATACTACACTGAGCATGTGGGAATACTACACTGAGCATGTGCGGATACTACACTGAGCATGTGGGAATACTACACTGAGCATGTGCGGATACTACACTGAGCATGTGGGAATACTACACTGAGCATGTGTGAATACTACACTGAGCATGTGCGGATACTACACTGAGCATGTGCGGATACTACACTGAGCATGTGGGAATACTACACTGAGCATGCGCGGATACTACACTGAGCATGTGAGGATACTACACTGAGCATGTGCGGATACTACACTGAGCATGTGGGAATACTACACTGAGCATGTGCGGATACTACACTGAGCATGTGGGAATACTACACTGAGCATGTGTGAATACTACACTGAGCATGTGCGGATACTACACTGAGCATGTGCGGATACTACACTGAGCATGTGGGAATACTACACTGAGCATGCGCGGATACTACACTGAGCATGTGAGGATACTACACTGAGCATGCGTGGATACTACACTGAGCATGCGTGGATACTACACTGAGCATGAGTGGATACTACACTGAGCATGAGTGGATACTACACTGAGCATGTGCGGATACTACACTGAGCATGCGCGGATACTACAATGAGCATGCGTGGATACTACACTGAGCATGCGCGGATACTACACTGAGCATGTGCGGATACTACACTGAGCATGTGGGAATACTACACTGAGCATGTGCGGATACTACACTGAGCATGTGGGAATACTACACTGAGCATGTGCGGATACTACACTGAGCATGTGGGAATACTACACTGAGCATGTGCGGATACTACACTGAGCATGTGTGAAGACTACACTGAGCATGTGTGAATACTACACTGAGCATGTGCGGATACTACACTGAGCATGTGCGGATACTACACTGAGCATGTGGGAATACTACACTGAGCATGTGCGGATACTACACTGAGCATGTGGGAATACTACACTGAGCATGTGCGGATACTACACTGAGCATGTGTGAATACTACACTGAGCATGTGTGAATACTACACTGAGCATGTGCGGATACTACACTGAGCATGTGCGGATACTACACTGAGCATGTGGGAATACTACACTGAGCATGCGCGGATACTACACTGAGCATGTGAGGATACTACACTGAGCATGCGTGGATACTACACTGAGCATGCGTGGATACTACACTGAGCATGAGTGGATACTACACTGAGCATGAGTGGATACTACACTGAGCATGAGTGGATACTACACTGAGCATGTGCGGATACTACACTGAGCATGCGCGGATACTACAATGAGCATGCGTGGATACTACACTGAGCATGCGTGGATACTACACTGAGCATGTGCAGATACTACACCGAGCATGTGGGAATACTACACTGAGCATGTGCGGATACTACACTGAGCATGTGGGAATACTACACTGAGCATGTGCGGATACTACACTGAGCATGTGGGAATACTACACTGAGCATGTGCGGATACTACACTGAGCATGTGTGAATACTACACTGAGCATGTGTGAATACTACACTGAGCATGTGCGGATACTACACTGAGCATGTGCGGATACTACACTGAGCATGTGGGAATACTACACTGAGCATGTGCGGATACTACACTGAGCATGTGGGAATACTACACTGAGCATGTGCGGATACTACACTGAGCATGTGTGAATACTACACTGAGCATGTGTGAATACTACACTGAGCATGTGCGGATACTACACTGAGCATGTGGGAATACTACACTGAGCATGTGGGAATACTACACTGAGCATATGCGGATACTACACTGAGCATGTGTGAATACTACACTGAGCATGTGGGAATACTACACTGAGCATGTGGGAATACTACACTGAGCATGCGCGGATACTACACTGAGCATGTGAGGATACTACACTGAGCATGCGTGGATACTACACTGAGCATGAGTGGATACTACACTGAGCATGAGTGGATACTACACTGAGCATGAGTGGATACTACACTGAGCATGAGTGGATACTACACTGAGCATGTGCGGATACTACACTGAGCATGCGCGGATACTACAATGAGCATGCGTGGATACTACACTGAGCATGCGCGAATACTACACTGAGCATGCGTGGATACTACACTGAGCATGAGTGGATACTACACTGAGCATGCGTGGATACTACACTGAGCATGAGTGGATTCTACACTGAGTTTGTGCAGATACTGCACTGAGCATGTGCGGATACTACACTGAGCATGTGCGGATACTACACTGAGCATGAGTGGATACTACACTGAGCATGCATGGATACTACACTGAGCATGAGTGGATACTACACTGAGTATGTGCAGATACTACACTGAGCATGTGCGGATACTACACTGAGCATGTGGGAATACTACACTGAGCATGAGTGGATACTACACTGAGCATGTGCGGATACTACACTGAGCATGCGTGGATACTACACTGAGCATGCGTAGATACTACACTGAGCATGAGTGGATACTACACTGAGTATGTGCAGTTACTGCACTGAGCATGTGCGGATACTACACTGAGCATGTGGGAATACTACACTGAGCATGAGTGGATACTACACTGAGCATGTGCGGATACTACACTGAGCATGCGTGGATACTACACTGAGCATAAGTGGATACTACACTGAGCATGTGTGGATACTACACTGAGCATGCGCGGAAATTACACTGAGCATGTGTGGATACTACACTGAGCATGTGTGAATACTACACTGAGCATGTGCGGATACTACACTGAGCATGTGGGAATACTGCACTGAGCATGAGTGGATACTACACTGAGCATGTGGGAATACTACACTGAGCATGCGTGGATACTACACTGAGCATGTGGGAATACTACACTGAGCATGCGTGGATACTACACTGAGCATGCGTGGATACTACACTGAGTATGTGCAGATACTGCACTGAGCATGTGCGGATACTACACTGAGCATGCGTGGATACTACACTGAGCATGTGTGAATACTACACTGAGCATGCGCGGATACTACACTGAGCATGCGTGTATACTACACTGAGCATGTGTGAATACTACACTGAGCATGCGTGGATACTACACTGAGCATGTGTGAATACTACACTGAGCATGTGTGAATACTACACTGAGTATGTGCAGATACTGCACTGAGCATGTGTGAATACTACACTGAGCATGAGTGGATACTACATTGAGCATGCGTGGATCATACTTGCCTACTCTCCCAGAATGGGCTGGAGGTTCCCGAAAATCGGGTGACCCTCCCTCCCACCCGGAAGAGCAGGCAAGTCTCCCGATTTTTTAGGGGCCCCCCTGCTCGGCCGCCCACTTAGTGAGTAAAGTGGGCGGTCCGAGCAGTCGATGACGCGATTCTTGCTGAATCGCGTCATCATAGCAACGCCCCCTGCTGTATAATGCCGATAATCGCGGCATTACATAGCAGGGGCGTGGCTTAAATGAAGTGCCGCGATAAACCCTCTCCTGTTCCGCCTCCGTCCGCCCCTGTTTTGCCTCCGCTCCGCCCCCTATCCGTGTCATAATCCCGCCCCGCCCCCCTGCTGAGCTGACCTGGCTGCTCTCTCCCGGAGAGAGCAGCCAGGATGTCGGCATGTATGGAGTGGATACTACACTGAGCATGTGCGGATACTACACTGAGCATGAGTGGATACTACACTGAGATTGTGCATAACTACACTGATCATGCGAGGATACTACCCTGAGCATGTGCAGATACTACACTGAGCATGTGCAGATACTACACTGAGCATGTGTGGATACTACACTGAGCATGTGCAGATACTACACTGAGCATGTGCGGATACTACACTGAGCATGTGTGGATACTACACTGAGTGTGCATGGATACTACACTGGGCATGTGCGGATACTACACTGAGCATGCGTGGATACTACACTGAGCATGAGTGGATACTACACTGAGCGTGTGTGGATACTACACTGAGTGTGCGTGGATACTACACTGAGCATGTGCGGATACTACACTGAGCATGTGTGGATACTACACTGAGCATGTGTGGATACTACACTGAGCATGAGTGGATACTACACTGAGCATGAGTGGATACTACACTGAGTGTGCGTGGATACTACACTGGGCATGTGCGGATACTACACTGAGCATGCGTGGATACTACACTGAGCATGAGTGGATACTACACTGAGCATGAGTGGATACTACACTGAGTGTGCGTGGATACTACACTGAGCATGAGTGGATACTACACTGAGTGTGCGTGGATACTACACTGAGCATGCGCGGATACTACACTGAGCATGTGCCCGAATACTACACTTAGCATGCACGGATACTACACTGAGCATGTGCGGATACTACACTGAGCATGCGTGGATACTACACATATGCCGAACACTATTGCACAACAAACCTACCCACACACAGCATTCACATGGGCGCTAACACTGTGACCTCTGCTTGGATACAGCTTGCCTCAATATGCCATGCAGCTCCCGTCCAGCTCTGCTAACGTTGGGCGCCTTTTTTTGCAGAAAATGCATCTTATTTTCATTGCTATGTGACTAGGATGCACAAGCAGCTTCTGCTGATTAAAATTATAATTAGCATGTCTATATTCTGTGTGTGTGACTGTGGCTGTATCTGCATGCAAATGCTACGTTACAGCATACTTACCTACTCTCCCGGAAGCTGCGGGAGGCTCCCGTTTTTTGGGGTAGCCCCCCGCACCCCCGGAAGAGTGGGCAGGTCTCCCGCATCCTGCTCGCATCTTAGTGATGCGAGCAGGATGGAGATAACCTCACGCATTCGCGGGTCCGTCGGGTGGAGAAGGGGTTAAAATGACGCAAATCGCGTCATTTTAGCCCCGCCCCCTTCCCGCGGACCCGTGAATCGCGGCATTTCCCTATGCGGGGGTGGGGCTAAGTGATGTTACAGTCCGTTCCCGCCCCCCGAAGACAGCTGCTGCTTCTCCTCTCCAGGCTTCTCCCGGAGAGGAGACTTACATTGTAGGTAAGTATGCGTTACAGTGATTTCCAGGAATACATTGAAACATAGCATTTTGTATGCAGATCCAGCCGCAGTCACATATAATTTTAATCAGCATAATCTGCCTGTGTCCCTAGGCATTGCAAATGCCGTAGGCATTTGCCTAGTTTGCCCATGCATGGGGCCGGCTCTGATCCAGTGTATAAAAGACCAATGTTTACATTAATGTCCAGGTCGTTACTAGGTTCTTCTACCGCTCTCCTAGACTCCTGTACTTGCTCCAATGTTGTGTAGAGTGGAAGTTAGCTACATTGTGAATTGTATACAGCTGCAGGACGGATCGCTTTCCACAACTTGGCTCTGATGGTGTTAGCCATTGTACCTACGGCATGGGCTACATTTCATCAGGTTTTTTAGGTGAGAGAACTGGAGGATCCCTTCCTTGTAATGTCAGCTTCCACATGTGCGGTCTGATGAGCTCACATGCACTGCAGCTGTGCTAGGACGGGCAACTGTCCATTAATGAATTCCAGCATAAATAATTTGTATTGCTGCAATTTGCAATAAGGAATCTTAATTTTCAGTTGCTCATTGCGATTGATGATTAGGGGTCAGATGTACTAAGCCTTGGAGGAGATAAAGTGTAGAGATAACATACCAGCCAATCAGCTAACTGCCATGTTACAGGCTGTGTTTGAAAAATGACAGTAAGGAGCTGATTGGCTGGTACTTTATGTTTTAGTGATCAATAGAGGCAGAGGCGTAACTACGGTTTTCGGAGCCCAGGGCAAGATGGAAAATGCCCCCCCCAAAAAAAACAAAACAAAACACACACACACAAAAAGTAGCATGTGCGCGCGCAAAATGGGCGTGGCCACACACCAGAAGGGGTGTGGCCACGCTCCAGAAGGGGTGTGGCCACTGAAAATGCCCCACAGTGCCAGTTACATTGCCCCACAGTGCCGGATACATGCCCCACAGTGCCAGTTGCATTGCCCCACGGTGCCGGATACATTGCCCCACAGTGCCGGATACATTGCCCCACAGTTCCGGATACATTGCCCCACAGTGCCAGATACATGCCCCACAGTGCCAGTTACATGCCCCACAGTGCCAGATACATTGCCCCACAGTGCCAGTTACATGCCCCACAGTGCCAGATACATGCCCCACAGTGCCAGGCCCCACTTTGTGCCAGATACATGCCCCACTGTGCCGCCGGACCCCCACAGTGCCAGATACATTGCCCCACAGTGCCAGATACATTGCCCCACAGTGCCAGTTACATTGCCCCACAGTGCCAGATATATTGCCCCACAGTGCCAGTTACATTGCCCCACAGTGCCAGATACATTGCCCCACAGTGCCAGATACAGGCCCCACTCAGTGCCAGTTACATGCCCCATTTGGTGCTAGTTACATGCCCCACAGTGCCAGATACATTGCCCCACAGTGCCAGGCCCCACTTGGTGCCAGATACATGCCCCACTGTGCCGCCGGACCCCCCACAGTGCCAGATACATTGCCCCACAGTGCCAGTTACATGCCCCACAGTGCCAGTTACATTCCCCACAGTGCCAGTTACATGCCCCACAGTGCCAGTTACATTGCCCCACAGTGCCAGATTCATTGCCCCACAGTGCCAGTTACATGCCCCACAGTGCCAGATACATGCCCCACAGTGCCAGGCCCCACTTGGTGCCAGATACATGCCCCACTGTGCCGCTGGACCCCCCGTGCCGCCGGACCCCCCGTGCCGCCGGACCGCCCCCCCCGGTCACTTACCGGCCGCTTGTTGATGTTGCAATGTGAGGGGAGGAGAGCGCAGCGCAGCGCCTCTCCTTCCCCTCACCGCTCAAACGCTGCCCGGCTTCCTCCTTCCGGGTCCCCCGCAGCGTGAGAGGTCAGCCGCCAGCAGCGTTCACAGGATGTCCCCCTCCCGCCCGCCCCCAGTATATGGTGAGTTATATGTGTAGGGCGGGCGGGCGGGTTGGGGCGAGGGGGCGGCCACCTAGGTAAAAGCCAATCCCGGGGATCCCGGGAATCCCGGGATTGGCCATTTTTTAATCCCGATACCCGGGATTGGCTTCCCTACTGTCAGCCCAAAAAGTACCATTAACTGCAAAATATTTCCACTGTACTGTACCATATGCCATCTTGAATGGAGTATAAATGGATAGGACATGCACACAGAGGTGTCACCGGGTGTGGTGACACCCAGTGTGTACAATGCACTGCTCCCCCCGTACAGGAGGCGTGGCTGCCTGTAAAGGGGGCGTGTCCTCGCTGAGATTTCTGTTTTGTCACTCCCCAGAGTGACTGGCTGCCCCCGGTGATTGGGCTATGTGGGTGCCGGCTCTTCCTGCGTGACAGGAGCCGAGTGCTGTAAAGGAGGCTTGTAATGCCACTGCATGCACATACTGCCCCTGTAAGATGTCCTACTTAGTAAATACGTGTTCATAATTAAAAAAAAATGTAAAAGTCAAAGTGGCTTTTTTATTATTAAATTGGCTACCATCAAATGAGGGCTTATATCCAATCAATAAAAAATAAGATTTTACTCACCGGTAAATCTATTTCTCGTAGTCCATAGTGGATGCTGGGACTCCGTAAGGACCATGGGGAATAGCGGCTCCGCCGGAGACTGGACACAACTAAAAGAAAGCTTTTGGTCTAACTGGTGTGCACTGGCTCCTCCCCCTATGACCCTCCTCCAGACCTCAGTTAGGATACTGTGCCCGGAAGAGCTGACACAATAAGGAAGGATTTTGAATCCCGGGTAAGACTCATACCAGCCACACCAATCACACCGTATAACTCGTGATACTATACCCAGTTAACAGTATGAAATATAACTGAGCCTCTCAACAGATGGCTCAACAATAACCCTTTAGTTAAGCAATAACTATATACAAGTATTGCAGACAATCCGCACTTGGGATGGGCGCCCAGCATCCACTACGGACTACGAGAAATAGATTTACCGGTGAGTAAAATCTTATTTTCTCTGACGTCCTAAGTGGATGCTGGGACTCCGTAAGGACCATGGGGATTATACCAAAGCTCCCAAACGGGCGGGAGAGTGCGGATGACTCTGCAGCACCAAATGGGCAAACTCTAGGTCCTCCTCAGCCAGGGTGTCAAACTTGTAGAATTTAGCAAATGTGTTTGACCCCGACCAAGTAGCTGCTCGGCAAAGTTGTAAAGCCGAGACCCCTCGGGCAGCCGCCCAAGAAGAGCCCACCTTCCTCGTGGAATGGGCTTTTACTGATTTAGGATGCGGCAGTCCACCCGCAGAATGTGCAAGCTGAATCGTACTACAGATCCAGCGAGCAATAGTCTGCTTCGAAGCAGGTGCACCCAACTTGTTGGGCGCATGCAGGATAAATAGCGAGTCAGTCTTTCTGACGCCAGCTGTCCTGGAAACATAAATTTTCAGGGCCCTGACTACGTCCAACAACTTGGAAGCCTCCAAGTCTTTAGTAGCCGCAGGCACCACAATAGGTTGGTTCAAATGAAAAGCTGATACCACCTTAGGGAGAAACTGGGGACGAGTCCTCAATTCTGCCCTATCCATATGAAAAATCAGATAAGGGCTTTTACATGACAAAGCCGCCAATTCTGATACACGCCTGGCCGAAGCCAAGGCCAATAACATGACCACTTTCCACGTGAGATATTTCAATTCCACGGTTTTAAGTGGCTCAAACCAATGTGACTTTAGGAAATTCAACACGACGTTGAGATCCCAAGGTGCCACTGGAGGCACAAAAGGGGGCTAAATATGCAGCACTCCCTTAACAAAAGTCTGAACTTCAGGCAGTGAAGCCAGTTCTCTCTGGAAGAAAATTGAAAGAGCCGAAATCTGGACCTTAATGGAACCCAATTTTAGGCCCATAGTCACCCCTGACTGTAGGTAGTGCAGGAAACGGCCCAGCTGAAATTCTTCCGTTGGGGCCTTCCTGGCCTCACACCACGCAACATATTTTCGCCAAATGCGGTAATAATGGTTCGCGGTCACTTCTTTCCTAGCTTTAATCAGCGTAGGAATGACTTCCTCCGGGATGCCCTTTTCCTTCAGGATCCGGCGTTCAACCGCCATGCCGTCAAACGCAGCCGCGGTAAGTCTTGGAACAGACAGGGCCCCTGCTGCAGCAGGTCCTGTCTGAGCGGCAGAGGCCATGGGTCCTCTGAGATCATTTCTTGAAGTTCCGGGTACCAAGCTCTTCTTGGCCAATCTGGAACAATGAGTATAGTTCTTACTCCTCTTCTCCTTATTATCCTCAGTACCTTTGGTATGAGAGGAAGAGGAGGGAACACATAAACCGACCGGTACACCCACGGTGTCACTAGAGCGTCCACAGCTATCGCCTGAGGGTCTCTTGACCTGGCGCAATATCTTTCTAGCTTTTTGTTTAGGCGGGACGCCATCATGTCCACCTGTGGCCTTTCCCAACGGTTTACAATCAGTTGGAAGACTTCTGGATGAAGTCCCCACTCTCCCGGGTGGAGGTCGTGCCTGCTGAGGAAGTCTGCTTCCCAGTTGTCCACTCCCGGAATGAACACTGCTGACAGTGCTAACACGTGATTTTCCGCCCATCGGAGAATCCTTGTGGCTTCTGCCATCGCCGTCCTGCTTCTTGTGCCGCCCTGTCGGTTTACATGGGCGACTGCCGTGATGTTGTCTGACTGGATCAGTACCGGCTGGTTTTGAAGCAGGGGTTTTGCCTGACTTAGGGCATTGAAAATGGCCCTCAGTTCCAGAACATTTATGTGTAGGGAAGTCTCCTGACTTGACCATAGCCCTTGGAAGTTTCTTCCCTGTGTGACTGCCCCCCAGCCTCGAAGGCTGGCATCCGTGGTCACCAGGACCCAGTCCTGTATGCCGAATCTGCGGCCCTCTTGAAGATGAGCACCTTGCAGCCACCACAGCAGAGACACCCTGGTCCTTGGAGACAGGGTTATCAGCCGATGCATCTGAAGATGCGATCCGGACCACTTGTCCAACAGGTCCCACTGAAAGGTTCTTGCATGGAACCTGCCGAATGGAATTGCTTCGTAGGAAGCTACCATTTTTCCCAGGACTCGCGTGCAGTGATGCACCGACACCCGTTTTGGTTTTAGGAGGCCTCTGACTAGAGATGACAGCTCCTTGGCC
This sequence comes from Pseudophryne corroboree, assembly GCF_028390025.1. Classification (NCBI taxonomy): domain Eukaryota; kingdom Metazoa; phylum Chordata; class Amphibia; order Anura; family Myobatrachidae; genus Pseudophryne; species Pseudophryne corroboree. The sequence goes on from NC_086445.1 coordinate 979,068,099, forward strand.
TTCTCCTCTGGGAGAAACACTTTTTTCTGTTCTGTGTCCAGAACCATCCCCAGGAACAGTAGACGTGTCGTAGGGACCAGCTGTGACTTTGGAATATTTAGAATCCAGCCGTGCTGTTGTAGCACCTCCCGAGATAGTGCTACCCCGACCAACAACTGCTCCCTGGACCTCGCCTTTATCAGGAGATCGTCCAAGTACGGGATAATTAATACTCCCTTTTTTCGAAGGAGTATCATCATTTCGGCCATTACCTTGGTAAATACCCTCGGAGCCGTGGACAGACCAAACGGCAACGTCTGGAATTGGTAATGACAATCCTGTACCACAAATCTGAGGTACTCCTGGTGAGGATGGTAAATAGGGACATGCAGGTAAGCATCCTTGATGTCCAGTGATACCATGTAATCCCCCTCGTCCAGGCTTGCAATAACCGCCCTGAGCGATTCCATCTTGAACGTGAATTTTTTTATATATGTGTTCAAGGATTTCAAATTTAAAATGGGTCTCACCGAACCGTCCGGTTTCGGTACCACAAACATTGTGGAATAGTAACCCCGTCCTTGTTGAAGTAGGGGCACCTTGACTATCACCTGCTGGGAATACAGCTTGTGAATTGCCTTTAGCACTGCCTCCCTGCCTGAGGGAGTTGTTGGCAAGGCAGATTTGAGGAAACGGCGGGGGGGGGGGACGTCTCGAATTCCAGCTTGTACCCCTGAGATACTACTTGAAGGATCCAGGGATCCACTCGTGAGCGAGCCCACTGATTGCTGAAGTTTTTGAGACGGGCCCCCACCGTACCTGGCTCCGCCTGTGGAGCCCCAGCGTCATGCGGTGGACTTGGAGGAAGCGGGGGAGGGCTTTTGCTCCTGGGAACTGGCTGTATGCTGCAGCTTTTTCCCTCTACCTCTGCCTCTGGGCAGAAAGGACGCGCCTTTAACCCGCTTTCCCTTATGGGGCCGAAAGGACTGTACCTGATAATACGGTGCTTTCTTTGGCTGTGAGGGAACCTGGGGTAAAAATGATGACTTCCCAGCTGTTGCTGTGGAAACGAGGTCCGAGAGACCATCCCCGAACAATTCCTCACCCTTATAAGGCAAAATTTCCATGTGCCTTTTAGAATCTGCATCACCTGTCCACTGCCGAGTCCATAACCCTCTCCTGGCAGAAATGGACATTGCACTTATTTTAGATGCCAGCCGGCAAATATCCCTCTGTGCATCTCTCATGTATAAGACTGCGTCTTTAATATGCTCTACGGTTAGCAATATAGTGTCCCTGTCTAGGGTATCAATATTTTCCGACAGGGAATCTAACCATGCAGCTGCAGCACTGCACATCCATGCTGAAGCAATAGCTGGTCTCAGTATAATACCTGTGTGTGTATATACAGACTTCAGGATAGCTTCCTGCTTTCTATCAGCAGGCTCCTTTAGGGCGGCCGTATCCGGAGACGGTAGTGCCACCTTCTTTGACAAGCGTGTGAGCGCTTTATCCACCCTAGGGGATGTTTCCCAACGTGACCTATCCTCTGGCGGGAAAGGGTACGTCATTAGTAACCTTTTAGAAATTATCAGTTTCTTATCGGGGGAAGCCCACGCTTCTTCACACACTTCATTTAATTCCTCAGATGGAGGAAAAACTACTGGTAGTTTTTTCTCTCCAAACATAATACCCCTTTTTGTGGTAACATCTAGAGATGAGCGGGTTCGGTTCCTCTGAATCCGAACCCGCCCGAACTTCATGTTTTTTTTCACGGGTCCGAGCGACTCGGATCTTCCCGCCTTGCTCGGCTAACCCGAGCGCGCCCGAACGTCATCATCACGCTGTCGGATTCTCGCGAGGCTCGGATTCTATCGCGAGACTCGGATTCTATATAAGGAGCCGCGCGTCGCCGCCATTTTCACACGTGCATTGAGAGTCATAGGGAGAGGACGTGGCTGGCGTCCTCTCCGTTTAGAGAAGAGAGAGACACAGTATTTTGGGGAGCATTATTAGGAGGAGTACTACTATACTGTATACTACTATACTACTTGCTGAAGTGATATTTATACTAGATTAGATAATAGATAGTGTGACTGTAAGTGTATTATCTGACTTGTGGGGGAGACACTGACAGTGGGGAGCAGTTAGAGTCTGAGAGCAGGACTCAGGAGTACATATAACGTACAGTGCACACTTTTGCTGCCAGAGTCAGTGCCACACTGCCATTGTTGTGACCACACTGACCACCAGTATAATAATATATTTTGTGATTGTCTGCTTAGGCCTCGGAGTACTAGTTGCAAGTTGCAACGTGACCTGAAGTGACCACCAGTTTAATAATCAATCACCACCAGTTTAATATATATATATATATATATATATATATATATATATATAAAATTGTATATAATATATATACATATATAATATTGTATACCACCTACCCGTGGTTTTTTTTTTTTCATTCTTCTTTATACATACTACTATAGTAGCTTACTGTAGCAGTCTGCGGTGCTGTGCTGACCTGACAGTGTCCAGCAGGTCCGTCATCAGTCATTACATAATAAATATATATAGTACCTGTCCGGCTGCAGTACTAGTGATATTATATTGATTTCATCTCATTATTAATAATTTATCATCCAGTCTAGACTCTATATTAGCAGCAGACACAGTACGTTAGTCCACGGCTGTAGCTACCTCTGTGTCGGCACTCGGCAGTCCATCCATAATTGTATACCACCTACCCGTGTTTTTTTTCTTTTCTTTCTTCTTTGTACATACTACTATAGAGTATAGTAGCTTACTGTAGCAGTCTGCGGTGCTGCTGAGCTGACAGTGTCCAGCAGGTCCGTCATCAGTCATCATTACCTAATAAATATATTATCTACCTGTCCGGCTGCAGTACTAGTGATATTATATATACATACATATATATATTGATTTCATCTCATTATCAATCATCCAGTCTATATTAGCAGCAGACACAGTACGTTAGTCCACGGCTGTAGCTACCTCTGTGTCGGCACTCGGCAGTCCATCCATAATTGTATACCACCTACCCGTGGTTTTTTCTTTTCTTTCTTCTTTGTACATACTACTATAGTATAGTAGCTTACTGTAGCAGTCTGCGGTGCTGCTGAGCTGACAGTGTCCAGCAGGTCCGTCATCAGTCATCATTACCTAATAAATATATTATCTACCTGTCCGGCTGCAGTACTAGTGATATTATATATACATACATATATATATATATTGATTTCATCTCATTATCATCCAGTCTATATTAGCAGCAGACACAGTACGGTAGTCCACGGCTGTAGCTACCTCTGTGTCGGCACTCGGCAGTCCATCCATAATTGTATACCACCTACCCGTGTTTTTTTTTTTCTTTCTTCTTTGTACATACTACTATAGAGTATAGTAGCTTACTGTAGCAGTCTGCGGTGCTGCTGAGCTGACAGTGTCCAGCAGGTCCGTCATCAGTCATCATTACCTAATAAATATATTATCTACCTGTCCGGCTGCAGTACTAGTGATATTATATATACATACATATATATATATTGATTTCATCTCATTATCATCCAGTCTATATTAGCAGCAGACACAGTACGGTAGTCCACGGCTGTAGCTACCTCTGTGTCGGCACTCGGCAGTCCATCCATAATTGTATACCACCTACCCGTGGTTTTTTTTCTTTCTTTCTTCTTTGTACATACTACTATAGAGTATAGTAGCTTACTGTAGCAGTCTGCGGTGCTGCTGAGCTGACAGTGTCCAGCAGGTCCGTCATCAGTCATCATTACCTAATAAATATATTATCTACCTGTCCGGCTGCAGTAGTAGTGATATTATATATACATACATATATATATTGATTTCATCTCATTATCAATCATCCAGTCTATATTAGCAGCAGACACAGTACGTTAGTCCACGGCTGTAGCTACCTCTGTGTCGGCACTCGGCAGTCCATCCATAATTGTATACCACCTACCCGTGGTTTTTTTTTTCCTTTCTTCTTTGTACATACTACTATAGTATAGTAGCTTACTGTAGCAGTCTGCGGTGCTGCTGAGCTGACAGTGTCCAGCAGGTCCGTCATCAGTCATCATTACCTAATAAATATATTATCTACCTGTCCGGCTGCAGTACTAGTGATATTATATATACATACATATATATATATTGATTTCATCTCATTATCATCCAGTCTATATTAGCAGCAGACACAGTACGGTAGTCCACGGCTGTAGCTACCTCTGTGTCGGCACTCGGCAGTCCATCCATAATTGTATACCACCTACCCGTGGTTTTTTTTTTTTCTTTCTTCTTTGTACATACTACTATAGAGTATAGTAGCTTACTGTAGCAGTCTGCGGTGCTGCTGAGCTGACAGTGTCCAGCAGGTCCGTCATCAGTCATCATTACCTAATAAATATATTATCTACCTGTCCGGCCGCAGTACTAGTGATATTATATATACATACATATATATATTGATTTCATCTCATTATCAATCATCCAGTCTATATTAGCAGCAGACACAGTACGTTAGTCCACGGCTGTAGCTACCTCTGTGTCGGCACTCGGCAGTCCATCCATAATTGTATACCACCTACCCGTGGTTTGTTTTTTTTCTTTCTTCTTTGTACATACTACTATAGTATAGTAGCTTACTGTAGCAGTCTGCGGTGCTGCTGAGCTGACAGTGTCCAGCAGGTCCGTCATCAGTCATCATTACCTAATAAATATATTATCTACCTGTCCGGCTGCAGTACTAGTGATATTATATATACATACATATATATATTGATTTCATATTATTATCATCCAGTCTATATTAGCAGCAGACACAGTACGTTAGTCCACGGCTGTAGCTACCTCTGTGTCGGCACTCGGCAGTCCATCCATAATTGTATACCACCTACCCGTGGTTTTTTTTTTTTTTCTTCTTTGTACATACTACTATAGTATAGTAGCTTACTGTAGCAGTCTGCGGTGCTGCTGAGCTGACAGTGTCCAGCAGGTCCGTCATCAGTCATCATTACCTAATAAATATATTATCTACCTGTCCGGCTGCAGTACTAGTGATATTATATATACAAACATATATATATTGATTTCATATCATTATCATCCAGTCTATATTAGCAGCAGACACAGTACGGTAGTCCACGGCTGTAGCTACCTCTGTGTCGGCACTCGGCAGTCCATCCATAATTGTATACCACCTACCCGTGGTTTTTTTTTTTTCTTTCTTCTTTGTACATACTACTATAGTATAGTAGCTTACTGTAGCAGTCTGCGGTGCTGCTGAGCTGACAGTGTCCAGCAGGTCCATCATCAGTCATCATTACCTAATAAATATATTATCTACCTGTCCGGCTGCAGTACTAGTGATATTATATATACATACATATATATATTGATTTCATATCATTATCATCCAGTCTATATTAGCAGCAGACACAGTACGTTAGTCCACGGCTGTAGCTACCTCTGTGTCGGCACTCAGCAGTCCATCCATAAGTATACTAGTATCCATCCATCTCCATTGTTTACCTGAGGTGCCTTTTAGTTGTGCCTATTAAAATATGGAGAACAAAAATGTTGAGGTTCCAAAATTAGGGAAAGATCAAGATCCACTTCCACCTCGTGCTGAAGCTGCTGCCACTAGTCATGGCCGAGACGATGAAATGCCAGCAACGTCGTCTGCCAAGGCCGATGCCCAATGTCATAGTACAGAGCATGTCAAATCCAAAAACACCAAATATCAGTAAAAAAAGGACTCCAAAACCTAAAATAAAATTGTCGGAGGAGAAGCGTAAACTTGCCAATATGCCATTTACCACACGGAGTGGCAAGGAACGGCTGAGGCCCTGGCCTATGTTCATGGCTAGTGGTTCAGCTTCACATGAGGATGGAAGCACTCAGCCTCTCGCTAGAAAAATGAAAAGACTCAAGCTGGCAAAAGCAGTAGCACCGCAAAGAACTGTGCGTTCTTCGAAATCCCAAATCCACAAGGAGAGTCCGACTCCAATTGTGTCGGTTGCGATGCCTGACCTTCCCAACACTGGACGTGAAGAGCATGCACCTTCCACCATTTGCACGCCCCCTGCAAGTGCTGGAAGGAGCACCCGCAGTCCAGTTCCTGATAGTCAGATTGAAGATGTCAGTGTTGAAGTACACCAGGATGAGGAGGATATGGGTGTTGCTGGCGCTGGGGAGGAAATTGACCAGGAGGATTCTGATGGTGAGGTGGTTTGTTTAAGTCAGGCACCCGGGGAGACACCTGTTGTCCGTGGGAGGAATATGGCCACTGACATGCCTGGTGAAAATACCAAAAAAATCAGCTCTTCGGTGTGGAAGTATTTCAACAGAAATGCGGACAACAGGTGTCAAGCCGTGTGTTGCCTTTGTCAAGCTGTAATAAGTAGGGGTAAGGACGTTAACCACCTCGGAACATCCTCCCTTATACGTCACCTGCAGCGCATTCATAATAAGTCAGTGACAAGTTCAAAAACTTTGGGTGACAGCGGAAGCAGTCCACTGACCAGTAAATCCCTTCCTCTTGTAACCAAGCTCACGCAAACCACCCCACCAACTCCCTCAGTGTCAATTTCCTCCTTCCCCAGGAATGCCAATAGTCCTGCAGGCCATGTCACTGGCAATTCTGACGATTCCTCTCCTGTCTGGGCTTCCTCCGATGCATCCTTGCGTGTAACGCCTACTGCTGCTGGCGCTGCTGTTGTTGCTGCTGGGAGTCGATGGTCATCCCAGAGGGGAAGTCGTAAGACCACTTTTACTACTTCCACCAAGCAATTGACTGTCCAACAGTCCTTTGCGAGGAAGATGAAATATCACAGCAGTCATCCTACTGCAAAGCGGATAACTGAGGCCTTGGCATCCTGGGTGGTGAGAAACGTGGTTCCGGTATCCATCATTACTGCAGAGCCAACTAGAGACTTGTTGGAGGTACTGTGTCCCCGGTACCAAATACCATCTAGGTTCCATTTCTCTAGGCAGGCGATACCGAAAATGTACACAGACCTCAGAAAAAGAGTCACCAGTGTCCTAAAAAATGCAGCTGTACCCAATGTCCACTTAACCACGGACATGTGGACAAGTGGAGCAGGGCAGGGTCAGGACTATATGACTGTGACAGCCCACTGGGTAGATGTATGGACTCCCGCCGCAAGAACAGCAGCGGCGGCACCAGTAGCAGCATCTCGCAAACGCCAACTCTTTCCTAGGCAGGCTACGCTTTGTATCACCGGTTTCCAGAATACGCACACAGCTGAAAACCTCTTACGGCAACTGAGGAAGATCATCGCGGAATGGCTTACCCCAATTGGACTCTCCTGTGGATTTGTGGCATCGGACAACGCCAGCAATATTGTGTGTGCATTAAATATGGGCAAATTCCAGCACGTCCCATGTTTTGCACATACCTTGAATTTGGTGGTGCAGAATTTTTAAAAAAACGACAGGGGCGTGCAAGAGATGCTGTCGGTGGCCAGAAGAACTGCGGGACACTTTCGGCGTACAGGCACCACGTACAGAAGACTGGAGCACCACCAAAAACTACTGAACCTGCCCTGCCATCATCTGAAGCAAGAAGTGGTAACGAGGTGGAATTCAACCCTCTATATGCTTCAGAGGTTGGAGGAGCAGCAAAAGGCCATTCAAGCCTATACAATTGAGCACGATATAGGAGGTGGAATGCACCTGTCTCAAGCGCAGTGGAGAATGATTTCAACGTTGTGCAAGGTTCTGATGCCCTTTGAACTTGCCACACGTGAAGTCAGTTCAGACACTGCCAGCCTGAGTCAGGTCATTCCCCTCATCAGGCTTTTGCAGAAGAAGCTGGAGACATTGAAGGAGGAGCTAACACGGAGCGATTCCGCTAGGCATGTGGGACTTGTGGATGGAGCCCTTAATTCGCTTAACAAGGATTCACGGGTGGTCAATCTGTTGAAATCAGAGCACTACATTTTGGCCACCGTGCTCGATCCTAGATTTAAAGCCTACCTTGGATCTCTCTTTCCGGCAGACACAAGTCTGCTGGGGTTGAAAGACCTGCTGGTGAGAAAATTGTCAAGTCAAGCGGAACGCGACCTGTCAACATCTCCTCCTTCACATTCTCCCGCAACTGGGGGTGCGAGGAAAAGGCTCAGAATTCCGAGCCCACCCGCTGGCGGTGATGCAGGGCAGTCTGGAGCGACTGCTGATGCTGACATCTGGTCCGGACTGAAGGACCTGACAACGATTACGGACATGTCGTCTACTGTCACTGCATATGATTCTCTCAACATTGAAAGAATGGTGGAGGATTATATGAGTGACCGCATCCAAGTAGGCACGTCACACAGTCCGTACTTATACTGGCAGGAAAAAGAGGCAATTTGGAGGCCCTTGCACAAACTGGCTTTATTCTACCTAAGTTGTCCTCCCACAAGTGTGTACTCCGAAAGAGTGTTTAGTGCCGCCGCTCACCTTGTCAGCAATCGGCGTACGAGGTTACATCCAGAAAATGTGGAGAAGATGATGTTCATTAAAATGAATTATAATCAATTCCTCCGTGGAGACATTGACCAGCAGCAATTGCCTCCACAAAGTACACAGGGAGCTGAAATGGTGGATTCCAGTGGGGACGAATTGATAATCTGTGAGGAGGGGGATGTACACGGTGATATATCGGAGGATGATGATGAGGTGGACATCTTGCCTCTGTAAAGCCAGTTTGTGCAAGGAGAGATTAATTGCTTCTTTTTTGGTGGGGGTCCAAACCAACCCGTCATTTCAGTCACAGTCGTGTGGCAGACCCTGTCACTGAAATGATGGGTTGGTTAAAGTGTGCATGTCCTGTTTATACAACATAAGGGTGGGTGGGAGGGCCCAAGGACAATTCCATCTTGCACCTCTTTTTTCTTTAATTTTTCTTTGCGTCATGTGCTGTTTGTGGAATGTTTTTTGGAAGGGCCATCCTGCGTGACACTGCAGTGCCACTCATAGATGGGCCCGGTGTTTGTGTCGGCCACTAGGGTCGCTTATCTTACTCACACAGCTACCTCATTGCGCCTCTTTTTTTCTTTGCGTCATGTGCTGTTTGGGGAGGGTTTTTTGGAAGGGACATCCTGCGTGACACTGCAGTGCCACTCCTAGATGGGCCCGGTGTTTGTGTCGGCCACTAGGGTCGCTTATCTTACTCACACAGCTACCTCATTGCGCCTCTTTTTTTCTTTGCGTCATGTGCTGTTTGGGGAGGGTTTTTTGGAAGGGACATCCTGCGTGACACTGCAGTGCCACTCCTAGATGGGCCCGGTGTTTGTGTCGGCCACTAGGGTCGCTTATCTTACTCACACAGCTACCTCATTGCGCCTCTTTTTTTCTTTGCGTCATGTGCTGTTTGGGGAGGGTTTTTTGGAAGGGACATCCTCCGTGACACTGCAGTGCCACTCCTAGATGGGCCCGGTGTTTGTGTCGGCCACTAGGGTCGCTTATCTTACTCACACAGCTACCTCATTGCGCCTCTTTTTTTCTTTGCGTCATGTGCTGTTTGGGGAGGGTTTTTTGGAAGGGCCATCCTGCGTGACACTGCAGTGCCACTCCTAGATGGGCCCGGTGTTTGTGTCGGCCACTAGGGTCGCTTATCTTACTCACACAGCTACCTCATTGCGCCTCTTTTTTTCTTTGCGTCATGTGCTGTTTGGGGAGGGTTTTTTGGAAGGGCCATCCTGCGTGACACTGCAGTGCCACTCCTAGATGGGCCCGGTGTTTGTGTCGGCCACTAGGGTCGCTTATCTTACTCACACAGCTACCTCATTGCGCCTCTTTTTTTCTTTGCGTCATGTGCTGTTTGGGGAGGGTTTTTTGGAAGGGCCATCCTGCGTGACACTGCAGTGCCACTCCTAGATGGGCCCGGTGTTTGTGTCGGCCACTAGGGTCGCTTATCTTACTCACACAGCTACCTCATTGCGCCTCTTTTTTTCTTTGCGTCATGTGCTGTTTGGGGAGGGTTTTTTGGAAGGGACATCCTGCGTGACACTGCAGTGCCACTCCTAGATGGGCCCGGTGTTTGTGTCGGCCACTAGGGTCGCTTATCTTACTCACACAGCTACCTCATTGTGCCTCTTTTTTTCTTTGCGTCATGTGCTGTTTGGGGAGGGTTTTTTGGAAGGGACATCCTGCGTGACACTGCAGTGCCACTCCTAGATGGGCCCGGTGTTTGTGTCGGCCACTAGGGTCGCTTAGCTTAGTCATCCAGCGACCTAGGTGCAAATTTTAGGACTAAAAATAATATTGTGAGGTGTGAGGTATTCAGAATAGACTGAAAATGAGTGTAAATTATGGTTTTTGAGGTTAATAATACTTTGGGATCAAAATGACCCCCAAATTCTATGATTTAAGCTGTTTTTTAGTGTTTTTTAAAAAAAACACCCGAATCCGACAAAAAAAATTCGGTGAGGTTTTGCCAAAACGCGGTCGAACCCAAAACACGGCCGCGGAACCGAACCCAAAACCAAAACACAAAACCCGAAAAATTTCCGGCGCTCATCTCTAGTAACATCAGAAATGTGCAACCCATTTTTCATAGCCTCAATCATGTAACGTGTGGCCCTATTGGAAGTTACATTATTCTCATCGTCGTCGACACTGGAGACAGTATCCGTGTCGACATCTGTGTCTGCCATCTGAGGTAGTGGGCGTTTTAGAGCCCCTGATGGCTTTTGAGACGCCTGGGCAGGCACAGGCTGAGAAGCCGGCTGTCCTATATTTGGTATGTCGTCAAACCTTTTATGTAAGGAGTCGACACTGTCACGTAATTCCTTCCACATAACCATCCACTCAGGTGTCGGCCCCGCAGGGGGTGACATCACATTTATAGGCATCTGCTCCGCCTCCACATAAGCCTCCTCATCAAACATGTCGACACAGCCGTACCGACACACCGCACACACACAGGGAATGCTCTGACAGAGGACAGGACCCCACAAAGCCCTTTGGGGAGACAGAGAGAGAGTATGCCAGCACACACCAGAGCGCTATAATAATACAGGGATTAACTAAATTATTTCCCCTTATAGCTGCTATATAAGTTATACTGCGCCTAAATTTAGTGCCCCCCCCCCTCTCTTTTTTACCCTTTGTAGCTTGATACTGCAGGGGAGAGCCTGGGAGCGATCCTTCCAGCGGAGCTGTGAGGGAAAAATGGCGCCAGTGTGCTGAGGGAGTTAGCCCCGCCCCTTTTTCGGCGGACTTCTCCCGCTTTTTTCAGGAATTCTGGCAGGGGTAATTTATCACATATATAGCCTCTGGGACTATATATTGTGATGATTTGCCAGCCAAGGTGTTTATATTGCTGCTCAGGGTGCCCCCCAGCGCCCTGCACCCATCAGTGACCGGAGTGTGAGGTGTGCATGAGGAGCAATGGCGCACAGGTGCAGTGCTGTGCGCTACCTTGTTGAAGACCGAGGTCTTCTGCCGCCGATTTTCCGGACCACTTCTTGCTTCTGGCTCTGTAAGGGGGACGGCGGCGCGGCTCCGGGACCGAACGATCGAGGTCGGGTCCTGTGTTCGATCCCTCTGGAGCTAATGGTGTCCAGTAGCCTAAGAAGCCCAAGCTAGCTGCAAGCAGGTAGGTTCGCTTCTTCTCCCCTTAGTCCCTCGCTGCAGTGAGTCTGTTGCCAGCAGATCTCACTGTAAAATAAAAAACCTAAAATATACTTTCTTTCTAGGAGCTCAGGAGAGCCCCTAGTGTGCATCCAGCTCAGCCGGGCACAAGATTCTAACTGAGGTCTGGAGGAGGGTCATAGGGGGAGGAGCCAGTGCACACCAGTTAGACCAAAAGCTTTCTTTTAGTTGTGCCCAGTCTCCTGCGGAGCCGCTATTCCCCATGGTCCTTACGGAGTCCCAGCATCCACTTAGGACGTCAGAGAAAGAATAAAATTAGCCAGGTAGGGGGCAGCCATTACTGTTGTGCCTGTGTTAGAAAAACCAACGTGGAATACAGCAAGTAAATGCAATAAATGGATTTCTTTGGAGCGTAAAACAAAACAATCATCTCTAATTTATAGAATTATACATAAGAATGCATGTTTTCTGCCTTTATGCTGTTAGGGTGACAGTGCTGCAATTACAAAGACAGTAGTGCCATCTAATATTGTGATGTATATTTTATATTAGTTATTAGCCCATCAAAATGACAGAACATCATAACAGTAATGTCAGCGCCGGTGGCTGTGCGTGGCCGAACGGAGCAAAACCTCAATTGCTCTGTTGGGCGCCATCTAGTGGCCAGCGGCATGCAAAACACTTGAATTTCCCCCTATAGCGGTTAGAAGCAGCATTAGCCTTATATTATATAGATTTGTACACATTATTATTACCAGTTATTTATATAGCGCACACATATTCCGCAGCGCTTTACAGAGAATATTTTGCCATTCACATCGGTCCCTGCCCCAGTGGAGCTTCCAATTTATATTCCCTACCACATGTACACACAAACACATTCACACTTGGGTTAATTTTGTTGGGATCCAATTGACCTACTAGTATTTTTTTGGATTGTGGGAGGAAACCGGAGTACCAAGAGGAAACCCACGCAAGTACGGGGAGAATATACAAACTCCGCACAGGTAGAGCCATGGTGGGAATCGTACCCATGACCTCAGTGCTGTGAGGCAGTAATGCTAACCATTACACCATCGATACTGCCACATTTCTTTGTAAGCAATATTTGCAGTTTTCCTTCAGGGGTTAACAACACGAAAGTAGCCCATGGGAGAAGCAGCTGGTCCTGAGATCAACGTCTGGAGCCCTGAGCGTTTGCCCCGAGTGTCAAGCGTCTGGTTTTTCCTTTATTACTCCTCTCCCTGATGTCACATCGAGATCATACAGACCTCAGTTTCTTTCTAGGTCACTAAGCTATACAATAGTGACAACTCCATCCAAATTAATCCACTAGTTTTTGCGAGATGTCTGAACGAACAAAAACTAAAAAAAATTTAAAAAAAATTCTGTCTCCATAGTTTTTATATAAAGAGTCCCTAGAAGTATATTTCTGGAAGGAAGAAAAAAAAACCCACAGGAAAAAAAGAAATGCTATGTACAGACCCAGCCCTTACAGTGTTATTTTATGTATAGATCTATAGCACTATCACTCAAAAAAAGTGATGTCAAAGGAATGGATAAAAACAACAACAAAAAAAGTTCTATGAACTTTATTTGCTTTTTATTACTAGGGGTATATCACATGTACATTAAATATAGATCCCCATTAAACTGTCTTTGGAAGTGTATGTTTGCCATCTGAATTTCAGCAGCAGTGACACTTACCATCTGTAATTGCAGCCTTGTTATCTTTTTACTGTGCACATATGTTGGCCTTGTTATCTTTTTACTGTGCACATATGTTGCTGTTGGAAGCATATTGAAACATTTCCCAGTAAAAATAGATCTCGCCACAGGTCTATGACATCAGGGGAAAAGATCCTAGCATTCTTAAAGGTAGATTTACTAAAAAAGGAGAAGAGGGTGCCTTGCCACTAGGAACCAATCAAAGGTTAGCTAACATTTATCCACCATGCTGTACAAAATCATATCTAGAATCCGAAAGGCTGCTATGGGCAAAATGTCACTTTTTCTTCATTTTTCATTAAATTGCAGAACACAAATGAAATCATGTGATTTTTATTTATTTTTTGTTTGGGGGGGGGGGGAGGGAGGAGGCGGGGTTCTCTCTCCATTCATAGGTGGAATCCCTGGCCTCTTCTGTGCACCAGGTACGTAAATGTTAGTAATTGTATGGGAGAAAACACCAGCTGTGAAACGCACCTGAAAGTTATTTGGTTGGGGGTATAAAAAAAAATTTCAAAAAGTTGACACTTAGCCGGTGTCTCATTGTACTGTCAAAAATGCCAAAGCACAGAGAGTGCAGGAGTGTAGACAAGTCGGATACTCAGTCACGCTATGCAAACTCGTAAAGCGTTGGAACTCAAATATTTACATTTGTTTTGTCATTTTGAATCAAGAAGGCAAACAAGGAAGTCAGAATTTCATTGTGTTCTTTTTAATATTTCTACTTACATATAATAATGCATAAATACTCTTTTCTCGTTATAGAAAGCGATAACTTTAAATATAATTAGACTTGATGTACAAAAATAAATAGGTATATGATGTGTCATTAAAACGATCCCTTCATAGAAGGGGTTGGAGCAAATACTTATAAAGTATACTTTGTATACATAATATAGTTACACACACACACATTAAAGTCATATTCTCCAATTGGGGTATAGATAAAATGACACATGCCAGTTGGCTAACAGCTGTAGATAGACCTGCTATCTCCGGGACTGTCTACCAAATGTATTTCCATATTGCATAACTTGAATATGCAACATATATATTTCTATATTTACACCTCTACATATATAGAAGAATCTATACTGGCCTAATTTATCCCTCCCTCCCCCATGTCCATAATGTTATTGGCTTCGTTAAAAGAGTTAATTTATAATCAGACTGTGGACAGCTCTGGGACATTACCATCCAATTGATGTGATCATCTCATTGAGGAGAATAATACACAAGGGATGCTAATATGTTTATAACCTCCCATAAATATCTGTACCAACTGAGTTATGATGTCATCAAATCAGCAAAACTCATGTATTATAAGGAACAATACAACCCCTAATATAGAGATTTCAATATAGAAAGTCATTTTTGCTTTACATAAAAGCACCAAGCCTCCATCATCATGGTTTGATATGGTTACGGTGCATCTTGGTGACTTCTAATATTCTTATCATTTATAATAGGGGTGCATTGTGCTATAAGTTTTAATATTTTATTAGTAAATCATAATACAATAAAAATTTGGTCCACCTAATTTGCATTCATCGTATAAATGAGAATATGTCTTTCTTTCTCTAAAAAAATAATAATATATATACTGTAGTGCGATAGCAGCCATAGTGAACTATACTGAATATCCTTATCAGCTCTTGGTTTTGCCCTTTGTAACTGAGGTAAGGCTACCCTGACCAAGGACAATGTCTAAAAACCATGTGAAGGCCCCTTCAGAAAAAGTCAACAATGATTGGCTTACCACCAATCGTTATCTTATATGGCCACCATCTACAGGGCTCTGTATCTTTTCCTAACTTGTAACAGACTATGGTTGGAAAGGTTAATGCCCCAGGGTTTCTAAAGATGAAGGATTTAGGGACACCAATTTGCCCTTCTTGCAAGCCTACGTTGAGTTATTATCCCTGATGGTCTAACCCAACCAGCAGATATTCGCACTGTTTCCTCCCAGTAACTTTCCATCCTCTGACTTGTACGTTCATCAGACACGTACTACCTGACCTTCTGCTAACATCATGTTCATGTTTTCTTGACAGAACCTAGTAATGTTCCAAGCTGGATGCTGTTTAACTGCAGATGGAGACCGTGCAAAAGTCTATTAAATGTTTAGGTTTCTTCGAAAGATCACAATTGTCTTGAGGCAAATTACTACCCTTGTAGGACACACATTTTAAGAGCCTCTTTCGGAAACCCTTTCCGCAGGTCTTAGAACAAGAAGACCACTCTCCTAGTTGCCATTGGGGGCAGGGAATGTCTGCACATGACCGGACATCGTCTGGCTTGAGTTCATTAGGACAGTCTTTTGAAGGCTGACCCCTCAAGTCTTTGCACTCTACGGATCTTCTCTGCCAGCCTAATCCACAAGTCTTTGAGCATTCACCCCATTCTTCTATGACCCATTCTGAGAGAATTGTCTCTTGTATAGCATTGAAAGATTCTTTCTTCTTATTTGGAGTCTTTTCCGCTTGAGCCGGTTTCTTGACAAAGTAAATGTACTTGATTTTCAGTCGCTGAGAATCTCCCACCGTGAGGACCTGAATGGTTATCGGTTCCTTCAGTGGCTTAAAGCTGCGGATTCTCTCTAGTGAAGCTGTTGAACCACTGTACGTCAAAAAGTTGCCACTGTAGGAAATATCTTGTTCCAGTGTGGACAATGTATAATCACCATTGAGGATATAGGTGCCGTCCGCTGCCTTGACCGCTAAAAAGCTGCCATCGTGCATGGAACCCCTGTTGTTGCGCTGTTTGATTTCAATGTTTGTTGCACCAGCAGGAATTGTCACAACATCATGATACCCAGGTCTGTGGAGAAAAATGAAAAGTACAACATCAGATGATGCGCTACAATCAAAACATTATTAGGAAAAAACAAATACACAAAAACAAAATGAGTTACAAAAAGAATGCCCTAAAAATCCAACTGGAATCCAAGAAACAGTGATATAGACATTACAGTGAATAGACTAGATGACATGGCATGTTTTTTTGATGCAACACTCTAAAGGGCCCCATACACTAGAGCGATAATGCCCTAATTCAGACCAATTCGAGCATTCGGCCCGATAGATCGGCTGAAATCGGGCATTTTAGAGGTGTTTCCGAACCGATCTGATCCTATGCGCGTTCCCATGAGCATCGGATCTGATCCTCCAGATTGAACGTGCAGCACATTCAATCTGGTCCGACCTGGGGGCATGGCTTGGGATCGCCCAGATATATTGTATGCAAATGGTCAGCATACGATGTATCTTGGCCGATCCTGCTCCCCGGGAGCCTGCCGGGGTGTTCGCCTGCGATCACCTCCCACATGAGATTGTTGTAGTGTATGGGGCCCTTAAGGGGCAGCTTTATCAAAGCTTGGGGCGAGATAAAGTGGAGAGATAAAGCACCAACCAATCATCTCTCAACTGTCATTTAACAAGCTGTGTTTGAAAAATGATTGTGATGAGCTGATTGGTTGGTAATTTCTCTCTCTCCAAGCTTTGATAAATATCCCCCTATGTTTCCACTTTATAATACTTCAATAGTCACCAAGCTCTTTATTTAATTTGCTCTGATTGCTTTCAAAATTAAAATTCTGCAAACATGTCAAGATTAGGAGGCACTTAATCGGTAACAGATTAAATGGACTTTTGTCCTTTGAATCAGTTAAACGGTAAACGTGTAAAAAAATTAAATACACAACCACCGTATTTTGTCAAAAGCCTCTGATTGATTCAAAGTTAAAGAGCCTCTCAGCTACTCCATTATTTATGATCTCACTAATAAAGATACAACTCATTAACACAGCTGTATAGTTAGATAGGAGCCTGACAAATGAAAGCAATCATTAACTGACCTTAAACAGACCTACTGTGCGTGTTAGAGAATTAGACTGTAAGCTTCAAAGGGGCAGGGACTGATGTGAGTGACAAATATTCACTCTACAGCCCTGGGTTAGATGGTGGTGCTAAATTCATAAATGATTATAATAATTAATTGGCATTTAACATACCGTGTTTTCGTAAAAGTCCCAGATATTTTCTTGCACGTGGATCCATTTCCACCACAGATTCCACATTTGTCAAACTTCTTGCTGGAACCTATTACACGATCACAACCAGCCTTAACACACTGCCCTTGAATACAGACGGAGGTGGAGTCTGGGCTACATGAAGTACCATCAGCTACCTGTACAAGACCAGAGAAGGACAAAACTCAGCCAACAGAACACTGTGAACATCTACTGTACTTATGTGTAGGGTGCCAAATAGAGATGAGCTAGTTCAGTTTTACTCAGAGTTACCCGAATCTCCTTATTGGCTCACGGACGTCACGTGTTTTGGCTAGTTAATAAGAAAAATCCAGAAAAAAAGAACTTGCCATAATTCTGGCATTAAGAACCGAGTAAATCCGAACCCGCTCATCTCTAGTGCCAACACCCCTTGGGAGAGATTTATCAAAGCTTTGAAAAGGAAAGTGGAAGTGTTGCCCATAGCAACCTATCAAATTCTAGCTATCGTTCTATAGAATGTAGTAGATAAAGGATAGCTTGAATTTGATTGATTGATTGATTGATTGATGACAGCAAAACCTCTAGTTGTCCTCTTTAGAAGTTTTGCTGCATCTTCTCCAAATTACAGTGAATAATTTAAGACTATATGAATCAATTTATGCAGTTGACATTGGGGGCTTCTGGAACCTACTGGAAACCTCATATTGCCAAATTAAATGG
Organism: Pseudophryne corroboree; assembly: GCF_028390025.1. Classification (NCBI taxonomy): domain Eukaryota; kingdom Metazoa; phylum Chordata; class Amphibia; order Anura; family Myobatrachidae; genus Pseudophryne; species Pseudophryne corroboree. The sequence continues at coordinate 979,086,181 of NC_086445.1, forward strand.
CAAATGTGCACAGATATGCTCTAACCTATAACAACCTATCAAATGTAGCATTGTTAGTGCACACAATCCATTCTGCCATCTCCAAGACTTTCAAAACAAATCTTTAAGGACCTATAAGCACCCATTATGCTGACATTTTCAATGCATGATAAATGCTGGACCGTATATAGATTTTTGTGACTGTACTGAAAAGAAATTCCCGAGATCATGGGTTGATAACCTGTAGATCAACGCCCTAAACATGGGTTGTTACGGAGTTTGAGTCTTTATATTGTTTTTGCAAATCAATAGTGTACCACCAGTCCCACTTGCAATTAGTACCCATGACATGTCTAAGAAGACAACTCACTAAGAGCTAAGTACATAAGAAGGATGCTAGCTGAACAAGGATAAGATCCCTAAGATGATTCCTAAGTTGTAGTGAAACTAGATACTGTATGCAAGAGAATACTCTTGTCTATCACTATAAACATATTTGATATATTGGGAGTGAAGCATGACGGCTTCAAAGCTGGCGACTGAAACAGAATAAGTATTTTAGAAGATAAAGTGGCATTCTCTTTAGCGATCATCTATTAGTCAGTCCTGTTCACTAATATTATATTGCTGATTAACTCCAGTATAACTCTGATTCCTGCAGTCTACACTGTTACAGGAAGAAAACATGCTACAGTAAGATCATTTACAATGTTAGAAACATACCCTGGGATTCAGCACGAAGAAAAACCCAGTTCCCTTAGCACGACACACAAGCTTGCAACGGTCTTTTGGACGGACTCCTGCAAATTTAGGTGTCCATTCCACTGCAGGTCCACTATCAGTAGTAGACTTGGAGAGGTCGTTGTGAGCTTCACATTGTTCTTCTCGGAATGTCTTGCCTGATGATATCAGAATAAGTTAGAGCATTAATGTCATATTTAGTTGCTATACGGTCTTCAGATTTCATGCACCTTATTCCAGAGCCACTCACCATTGCGGTCCGGGCAGTCCCCAGTGTTGCATGAACGGTACTGGACCCGTTTGCCCTCACAATATTTGCCTCCATCTTTTGGCACTGGGTTGTTGCATTCCCGGAGAGAATACTGCACTCCACCACCACAAGTTCTAGAGCACTCTCCCCAATGGTTCCAGGACCCCCAACCGCCATGTACCGGTGTCTGTAATAATACAAAAAGGGAGAACTTAATACACATTTATAGTTAATTCACACAACAATAACGATCCAATTAAAAACATTGCTACATACACAATCCTACGTGATAGGTTATGAAGTAGACAATATTTGGAAGAGGATGTCCACACAACTGAAATGTATTTCATCCAATTGTGCAGTTGAAATCAAATTCAAGTTCATGTATTTTATGGAGGACAAGCCGAGAGACAATCTAAGTCAGGGGTCCCCAACCACGGTCCTCAAGGCACACTGACAGTCCAGGTTTTAAGGATACTTGTGCCCTGGTGACAAATTAGTACCTCAGTTATTTTGAGATAACCATCTGTGCTCAGGAATGGAAATCACTAAAACCTGGACAGTTTGTAAGCCTGGAGGACAGAGGTTTGGAAACAATGATCTAAGGTCATTTTCCAGTCCGGCATTATAAAGATAAAGTCAAATACTGGGATGCGTGGCTATAAATAGTTTCAAAACCAGAGAAACAAAGTGAGCTAATCCCAAATTAATAATGACATTATCTAAGAGACAGTGTTTATTATCAGTCTATTATCTAACAGTCTATTATCTGACAAAAAAAAAAAAGAGGACATCAATAAACATGAAGCTTACCTCATAGTGCTTCTTGTCCATCTGTTCTACGCACTTCCCATTCAAACACCATTTCCCTTCCCCGCAAGTGGTCCCATCGGCCCAGGGGAAGTGTTTAGTTTGGCAGACTAGCAGTCCTCCAGAGATTCCGGTGCACCATAAGGTCGTACACGTGCTGGCAATGTCTGGACAATGTCTGGATTCCTCTCCAAAAGTGAATTGGCACTGCTTATTGGCATCGTACAGCGTTCCAGGGAGATCAGATGGGAGCTGGATGGGTCTGCTAGGCTTGTCCAATAAGCACTCGCCTAATTAAAAGGGAGAAAAAAAAAAAATGTTTGAGTGCAATGACTGTTTTCAGGGAACATGCTCTCCCAGCTTGTGACATCTCACTTGACAACATGCCCAGACAATTTTGCGTAACTGCAGGAAGATTGGCTGCAAGGAGGTGGAGGGTGGGGTAAAGGGGGCGGACACTGTAAAAATGTTGGCTTTTAGACACAATAACTATTAGGTGGCCCTTTTTGAATGGAAAGATGGTTGTACAACAGTACATTAGCATTCAATGACTTTCTTTGGACAGCATCCAGTTTACTGGATTAGACAGTTCAACCATGAGGAAATACTGTATATACCTCACTGAAGTGTTGACAGGTGGAACTAAGCTGCTTTAAACTTCACCGAGACCAACGCATTTCATGACTTCAGCCAAACATGTGCTTACCATGTCCATTGTCCAAGAAAGAGGTGATCATGTAGGCACTGCAAGGAGACCACGGTTCCTGTCTGTCCAGATTGGAGAGCATGTACGCCATCAAGTGAGAGTCTTTATTAGCTGCGTTGTAGCTGGAGCAGTGCTTCGCCTCATCATGGGGCATATTGAACACATGACCTGCAAACAAACATTTTTTGTTTGTTAAAGAAATATGCCAGACATAGATTCTATTTTTTCAAAGAGCGGAACTATTCTCTCCGCCTGAAATGCATTTTGCAATTCTTGCATAAAACACTACAAGACACTTGAGGAAAGTCTTCAGTTCAAACACGGCCAACATCAAGTATTCCAAAGATCCCAAGTGTCCAGAGCGTTTCCTCATCATAAAAGTTTGGCACTTCTTTTTCTCTTTTCTACAGCCGCTAAGCATAAAACCCTCAGCTTGTCCATCTGGAGTCTCTAACCCAACATTAAATTTGGCATTTCCTTCCTGATAAGTTTATGTACGAGTGTGAACTATGACCTGGTCTTGAAGCAAAACCCTGATCCTAGACTGGTGTTGAGTAGAGTTTGATGCATACCTAGTTCATGAGCCGTTGTGAATGCCGCCTGCAAGCCATCATCTTCAATGATCGAACAACTGCGACTCGGATCACAAACAGTGCCGACATCTGCCATCCCAAGGGTGCTACATGTCTGAGCTCCACAAAGATCCTTAAGAAAACAAAATAGAAGATTCAATATTAATTAGATCAAGGACAAAACTTTGGCAGTAGATGTTCAGCTCTGGCTTATGGCCCCGGCTGGAGCGAATGCAAATGTCAGATCATAGCAGGGTTTTTTTTTTTTCAGAGATGGAATTCTTTATTTAAAGCTAATTCTGACCATGTTATCACAGCTAGATATGCAGCGGGCGGTCACCTATTTAATGCTACTGGAGTATCAGGGTGATGGGTTGGGCGCCGCATTCACTCACCTGTCTTGTAAACAAGATTGCCGTGTCATAGTGTTCTGCATGTCGGTCGCTGGCTGGGTTGTGCTGTTTCTGCCAGCTGCAAAAGTTTCTCAAAGTCAGGGCAGCGTTGGAAGTCACTTCGGGTCCCTTCTGTTCATCGTATATGACGAGTATCTTCACCACCACTAGGCTGATTGAGTTACGGATGCTGGGATGCTTGTACAGCTTAGCAGCAACTGACATTAGCGTGAGGAGGTAGTGCTTTAAGTTGCTCCCATGAAATTCAGCCATAGATTGGTCTGCCACAAGCAGGGTCTCCACGTAGCGTGGGCTGGAGACAAACCTCTTCTTGCGAGAATTTCCCGATCCTGCAAAGAAGAACAAAACAGTGAATCGGCTTGTTGCCATTTTTTTTTTCAGTATCCTAATAAAGTTTTAAAATCAAGTTACATTTGCTGAGCTTTCAAGCGGTAAATTGTCCTAATTTCAAATGTGCTTAAGTCATTTTTGGCCAGTTGCAGCAGATATATGAGTCACCTTCCAATTTTTATTTTAGCATTGAAGGAGTAAATGTTAGCTCACTCGCTTCCCCTTATAATCACAGTACAGTGTTTGTGACTCCTGCCAAATGACCGACTGCATCTCTGACCCTGAAACCGCAGCACCTTCCCAAGACAATATACCCTTGTACTGACATTCAGCCACTGTCATCAGTTGTAACAGCTTTCATTATCACCCTTAACAGTTTTTTTTTTTATCAATGGAAATTTTTATAAGAATTCTGCAACACAGAAGAGGAGAGCAAAGTATAATTATTTCCATAAAGCTGTGCAAGCACAGGCACGTCCAATTTCTGAAATGATATCATCCCATTTACAGTATGTATTGTTTAACTAGTTAGTTTCCACACTCTCTACCAGCTCTATCCCTAAAGGCTCAGGTGGTGGTCAGTGATGCAACAAGTGGCACAACCCTGTGACTTGGCGGACTGGCATAACGACAGGGCATATTGCCCTGCAGATTATTTGGCCTTACAAGAAACAATGACTCCTTATTTCATGATCAGGTGTAGTATGATAGATAGATAGATAGATAGATAGATAGATAGATAGATAGATAGATAGATAGATAGATAGAATGTATATTTTCTTTATGTTCTTAGTGCATCTAGCAGCAACAAAGTTTTAGAAAGTTCTGCAAAGTTATTTTCTCAGGACTGATTGACAAATGAAAGTGCCCGGCTTACAAGAAGAGGGTGAGTGCACTTTTAGGGTCCTACCTGGTGGTGTCATGGTTTTGGGGTACTGTGGCTCATCAGATTCCAGCTGCTGGGGGCTAATATCTGTCACTCCACACTTGGCCTTGGCACGGCTGCGCTTGCTGACCAGATGCAGCACCAGTGGGCTGGAAGGGTTGGCAGAAGCAGCCACCGTCAGTGTGTGGTTGCTGGGCTGGATGAAATACTCTTCGCCGCGGTGATAAAATGCTCCCCTGATCCCAGCGCACAGACTCAGGGCTGCGCTGCTCGCCGGGTCCCCATTGACAGTGCCAGAATAAAAGCAGCCAGCCAGGTCAGCCAGAGTCCCTGACACTTCTTCTCCACCAGACTTGGGGCGACCCACGTATTGCAGACTGAAGTCCTGTGCCAGGAAGCTGGGGTCAGGCTCTAAGTCCAGGGTCAGGGCTTCTCCAAATGCATCCAGGCGGTACACCACCTTTCCATCCTGGGACGGTCCTCCTTGCCCTTCCATCCTGACAGGGGCCACCAGCTCTTCTTCCACTGGCACAGCTGCAGCAATCCGGGCATAGACCAGTGCCACCACGCAGGGCAGCAGGCAGCGCACACACTTCATCCTTGGCACGGTTAGGGAACAAGTCAGGGCGCAGTGGCTCAGTGCGTAATGCTGCGCTGGGCGCAGGTCACCGCTGGAGCTGTGGGTATATGAGGCAGCGCTGGGAAGTAGTAGGGACACTGCAGCGGATTCCGTCCCCCCAATGCTATCCTTGTAGAAAATTGCGCTGGAGCGTTGTGTTATTTACGCCTTGCAGAGCCTCTGCGCAAAGCTCAGTGTTCCAGGCTTCCCTCTGATCCACTCTGGGCTATGGCTGGGGGACTTGTGCAGGAGCCTGACACTCTGTGCGGGAATTTATGGGGCTTGCCCTGTGAGCCCTCCCCCCGAGCCTTTGATGTGAGCGTGATCTCATCTCGTGCGTAGTGCTTAGGAGGAACAAAAAGCCTTCCTTATGCTGGAGCATGGCCAAAATCATCAATCATAGGGACGGGAGGTGGTGGTGGTGGTAGTGGTGGTGGGGGGGAAGAGAAGGGAAAGCAGCTGCTGGACTAGCCTGGAAATCTGCAGCAGGAGCACGTCTTCCCGGGGACACTGCAGCCAGACTGCGAGCATATGCGCTCGCAGCTGCGCCACGGTGCATTTTGCGCGCTGGCCAGAGGAGAACTGCGCCTCTGGAGGGAGACAGCTGCAACGTGCTCCCTTGGCTGGTGGCTGGGGGGTTATTCATGGACTAGTAAAATAGCATAGCACCTATAATAATGCTTATGGGGTACGGTGGTTAGGTCGACACAATTTAGGTCGACAGTCCTTAGGTTGACCACTGAAGGTCGACATGCATTAGGTCGACAGGGACACTAGGTTGACATGTACTAGGTTGACGGGTCAAACGGGCTGTGGTGGGACTACAAATCCCAGCATGCACACCTGCTATGTCCTGGTAATGCACCACAGTATGTGGTGAGCAGGTTCCCTTCCCTGCAGCTCCTATGTCAGTGGGGTGACATACAGGCACCTAAGCTCTGGGGGGGGTTTGCATTTTCAGAAAAAATGTAATAAGTGGGATAATAATAAAAGTCAGCATGTTACATGACCTGGGACTTGTGCACACTTTAGGGCTTACTGGGAATATATTTGTGTGGCTGGAAGTCAACTGAGAAATCCACAGCTCTCCAATGTCAGGAGAGATTTGCCAAAATCCTTGCCACAGCAGCCCATTGGTTTCCTCCATACAGGTGGGGAAAGAGTTAATCTTCCTACAGGGGCGTTTCCATACACTTGGCATGAGGCTGAGTAGTGGGCCTGGTCACAGTGGAAGCAGATGCTCTGGAGACTGGTGCATAGGAGAGTATTGCTGCACTGGCTGTGTAACTGTGTACACTGTCTGCACTCTGCAGGAGGACACTGCACCCCTGTTTGAGTCACAGTTGTAGCGTTGCTGCTACTTTCTTGGTAACTTAGAAGTCATTAAATGCAAAAGCAGTTCTTAGCTTTCTTGGAGGGGATCTCTGCGGTTCTAGGAAACAGGAACAGTGAGTCTTCTCAGCCTGTACAGGGCTCACTTATACCCACAACCTGCCCCATCCAAGTGGCACTGTCTCCTGTGCATGGCCCCCTGGCATAGTAACATTATTAACTCTTTCACTTCAGGCACACATCAGGGTAGCTTGGTACATTTCAGGAGCAATACAATTTATTTCCAGCTGATCGGTGGAGTTAAATAGAAGTTTTCCCCATACTTACCGCTTGCTGGCTTTATGTACTGGATCAGTACTATACTTTGGTAAGGTATTTGCAGCATAATTAGGGTTGCTTATCTTTTTTTTTTTTTGCTACAATGTTTTAAAAGTAAATAATTCAATGTAGCATACGCTCTTCACATCTATCTATCACATAGTATTTTCAGATTTGGAGCAGAGAATTTGCTGTATTTGGTCAGGCGGCGAATGCTGGGACTTGTAGTTCCACAACAGCTGGAGCGCCCCTGGTTGCCTATCCCTGCGTCTGCTTCTCTGCTTATACTGTATGTTGTCCCATGACACTGCTTAGAACTCGAGTACCTGTAACAGGTAGGGGTGGATGGGCGTCTTGTGGGCTGTACCATCCTGTGACATGGCTGGGGGTTCTGTATGATACACATTGTGCCGCATCAGTGATATTTGAGGGTCCTCATTACATGAAAGGCTGCCTTCTTTACATGTAGCCAATAGGAGTACTTTACCTCTCAAGTTTCTGATTGGTGAATAAAGGAATGTTTTAGTCTGTGTCTGGTAAATGATTGGTTATGCACTTATTTGTCCAGAAAACAGATTATTTTATATATTTTTGTGGGGAATCAGGGCCACTTTCCACTGAATACCATGTATAATCATTTCAAACAACATTTATTGAACAGTACAGTGTGAATAAAGTGTAGTTGTAGGCTTGCATGGGTGGACAGGCCACATACTGTACAAGCATAGGGTGACCTACCTGAAAATCTACCTGATGGTGTATAAATATATTCTGTCCCTATGTGGATGGCACAGTACCAAGCAGATGCACACTTGCCTACCTGACCCTCTCCATGAGGGAGAAAATGCTCTGTTCCTGGACTTTCCTGGTAATGTATGATTGCCATCACACGTGTGTGTGTGTGTGTGTGTGTGTGTGTGTGTGTGTGTGTGTGTGTGGGGTGTGTGTGTGTGTGTGTGTGTGTGTGTGTGTGTGTGTGTGTGTGTGTGGACACAATGCATCTAGGTGTTTTACATGCTGTGGTCAATCCTCTATGGCACATGGTTGTACCCATTACTGGTGACACACATTATTACAGGCTCAGGGCCAAGATTTATCAAGCATTGGAGAGTAATAAATAGCACAGTGATAAACGACCAACCAATCAGCTCCCAACTGTCATTTTTCAAACACAGCCTGTCACATGGTAGTTAGGAGCTGATTGGCCTGTACTGTATCACCGTGCAATTTATCACTCTCCAAGGCTTGATAAACTTGGGCCTGTGTTTGAAAACTGACAGTTAGGAGCTGATTGGCTGGTACTTTATCACCGTCCACTTTATTTCTCTCCAAGGCTTAGTACATAGACCCCATTGTCCCAGTTCCTCAACCTCACTAGTCCTGAATTCCGTGGAACTGTCCTGATTTTCAGGCAGTAGATTTGTTTACTGCAGGCGTGCTATGGGCCTCCTGATTCGCCATCTTGGAATGCTGCAACGTATGACATGAAGGTGGGACCTTGGGGCACTCAGTCTAAAATAATGATCACTTTTTCATTTTTACTTACCAGAAGAATATATTTTGCTTCTGTCATTACCAGGATGGTAAATACGGGTGTGGTATGTTAGATAGAATAGACTTAGGTCGACAGGAACACCAATTAGTGCACGTGTCACCTCACATGGCTCGCTTCCCTTGCTATGCTTCGGGCAAGGTGCCTCGCTCTGCTACCGCTGCACTCGGCACCTATTCCCAATCGTAGTCCTCATGGATCGCAAAGTATGAAAAAGTAAAAAAAAATGTGAAAAACTCATGTCGACCTTTTGTCATGTCGACCTAAAGTCCCTGTCGACCTAGAATCCGTGTCGACCTACCTACTGTCAACCAATAGTTGGCGATCTGAGTCTTGTTGACCTAGAGACCGGATCCCGGTAAATACTCTGGGTTACTGTAAATCTGCTAGTGACAGGTTGCACTACTTGGCAAATTTCCTTAAAGCCCAAGGCCTGGCACACATCATGTCATGTAAAGTTTTGGGGAATTTGGACTTTGCCGCAACCAAAACGGTTGAGGGTTTTTTTGATTACGTGATGAATTTCCGGCATAGGTGTTATTTTATAGAATTTCACCTTAGGGTGTATTACCACACAGTTTAATATTAATTAAAACTCCAGGAATTCGTCACAGAATGTTAATTATTTATTCTCAAGGGAACTCCAGACTCGTGTAATAGGTTCAGTCAAACATGACAGGGCCTTCTCCTGACTAAAGAAAGCAAGTACAGATGGAGCCAGGCTAATCGTGGCTACGTTTGTGCCGGGGCGCACCCACCTAGGCACGTCAATCGCAGCGTCTGGGCTGTGTGTGCGTCCGTGACGCACACAGGCGCCCCATTTACTACAATGGGAGCGTCTCTGCGCACTCCCACAGCGGGGCTAGGCGCCGGATTGCCGTAGTGCACGTCTCCATCTGTAGCTGCCTTTCACATAACACAGACACCAGGCAGCCATATTGTCTGAAGTGTGAGGCGTGTACCTATAGGCTCCAGGATCCTCACACTTCAGACAATATGGCTGCCTCTGAGGCAGCCATATTTTCTGAAATGTGAGGGTCCTCGAGCCTATAGCTACATTTGGCCACAGATCGTACTTTAATCATGTTGTGGACCTCACCTGTTTAGTAGGGAGGAGCTTATATAATGACTATTATCATTTTAAACAATATCCTAAAGTGAACAATTAGAAACAGTCTGTAAAATGTGATAATAACCCCAGAACAAATCAGATTAGAACTGTTAGCTTCCTATAACTGATTAGAAAATGAAAGCCAACATCTGATTGGATGCAACCGGTTACAGTATCTTTTTTTTTTGCTCTGCGCCAATTCTCACGAGTCTCCCAATATTTTACGTTTACACCAGTTCTAACTTAAGTAAAGCATGCAATTTACTAATACCAGAAAATCCTCATTTGTTATACTGCACTGTATTATACTGGGTCTTTCATGCTAACTTAGCAGCTTCTGCTAAAACATGACTTTGCCTACAGTTTTCTTGGACGCATTTCCAAACTGAGCTCACATCTCTGAGCACTGCAATGTGTCATACACCTGCCTTTCTGGGAAATACTCTTAATCGTTTAAACAGACGTTCGCTTTCAGCCAGTGATTTTTTCTTTTCATTTTTATATTGTGCCTTTATAAGTGAATATGCCAGTGAATTGTGGAACAGATAATCCATTATCGTTGTATTTATTTGTGTTATTATACAACTTTTTTTGTAATTGGCTTCCTCTCCTACAACAAACTTCAGTCAAAAAAGATAAATATGCACACACAAAAAAATGACCTTATAAGCTACATAACATGTAACAGTACACCCCAAAAATTAAATAGTTCCTTTTCTTCATCCATTTTAGATGTAAATATAATAGTTTGGATGGTTTAAGAGCATTCTCAATTGTAATATTGCAGAAGCTGATGTTTAATTTATGATGTGCATGAGAGATTAATAATTTGGTTCCACCTTAAATGCTCTTGTGCGTTACTGCAAGTGTACACCAGGTGGCACTCTTGTACAAGACATTGCAAAATCACTATAAGAAAGTTGAGCTCATCTAATTGTTTCCTACCTGTTTCTAAAAAGCTAAAAACCACATTTTTTTTACAGTTTGCAGTTGCAAATGTGTTCCAGTCATTTTACGTCACATCCCAGAATCATCGCAAGAAAGACTGACAGCAATTCAACTTCAAACGCACTGGCGATGCCCTGTTATATTTACGTTAGACAAAGCTGAGAATTTTCTAACATATGCCATCTGTGGACTGTGCATAGCATGAAAACTCCACCGTCCTGACCCTGGATATTCAGGGCTGATTTGTTAAACAGGATAGCAACCCTGTAAAAATAAAACACAAGGCAGTCAGCCCGTATTATAAACACTGTGGTGGCCAGGCAAACAGAAAACTGCATTCACAGTAACCTAAACAGACTTTACTGTTACTAAGCTACTGGGATATTCACTATTTATTACATAGGTATCCCTGAGCATTTCAATATTTCGCTAGCAACCACATTTTTTGCATTACAATTCAGCTTTTTTTGTTATAAAGTTAATTTGCCCTTTAAAAAATGACGTTAAATGATATCAGTTATACAATACAGTCCAACATCATGTAATTGGAAAAGAAGTGTGCAAACCAGAAGCATTGCATTATATCCAAGGTAAAATGGGCTATTATTGGTAGGTATAGATGACTAGGAATATATAGTATGTCAGTTGTAGTCTTGGCTAGCCACCAAATTTGCAAGTTAAATGCTATACAGGGACTTGTGTACAGAGGAAACTCCCGGGGTAGAACCCACTGCCTAAAGGTCCCACCTCCACCTCTAGGGATCAGTAACTTGGTGGACCACGATCATGGATGAAATTAGGTGTTTGGATTGTTTCTATGGAAACTACCAGGCTTGGACTGGCCCACAGGGGTACAGGGGAAACCACCGGTGGGCCCTACTGCCTGGGGGCCCACCTCCTGCTCTAAGGATCAGGTTCCAGACTGTGCACTTGAATTATACATTGTACATATGTTACCTTATACTGGACTATGGTGTATTTTCTACAGTGCATTGCTGTTATTAATCTGGTACATTATCATGCATGCAGCAGCTGAATTTACTGTATATATTTTAGAGATGAGCGCCTGAAATTTTTCGGGTTTTGTGTTTTGGTTTTGGGTTCGGTTCCGCGGCCGTGTTTTGGGTTCGAACGCGTTTTGGCAAAACCTCACCGAATTTTTTTTGTCGGATTCGGGTGTGTTTTGGATTCGGGTGTTTTTTTCAAAAAACACTAAAAAACAGCTTAAATCATAGAATTTGGGGGTCATTTTGATCCCAAAGTATTATTAACCTCAAAAACCATAATTTACACTCATTTTCAGTCTATTCTGAATACCTCACACCTCACAATATTATTTTTAGTCCTAAAATTTGCACCGAGGTCGCTGTGTGAGTAAGATAAGCGACCCTAGTGGCCGACACAAACACCGGGCCCATCTAGGAGTGGCACTGCAGTGTCACGCAGGATGTCCCTTCCAAAAAACCCTCCCCAAACAGCACATGACGCAAAGAAAAAAAGAGGCGCAATGAGGTAGCTGTGTGAGTAAGATTAGCGACCCTAGTGGCCGACACAAACACCGGGCCCATCTAGGAGTGGCACTGCAGTGTCACGCAGGATGTCCCTTCCAAAAAACCCTCCCCAAACAGCACATGACGCAAAGAAAAAAAGAGGCGCAATGAGGTAGCTGACTGTGTGAGTAAGATTAGCGACCCTAGTGGCCGACACAAACACCGGGCCCATCTAGGAGTGGCACTGCAGTGTCACGCAGGATGTCCCTTCCAAAAAACCCTCCCCAATCAGCACATGATGCAAAGAAAAAGAAAAGAAAAAAGAGGTGCAAGATGGAATTGTCCTTGGGCCCTCCCACCCACCCTTATGTTGTATAAACAAAACAGGACATGCACACTTTAACCAACCCATCATTTCAGTGACAGGGTCTGCCACACGACTGTGACTGATATGACGGGTTGGTTTGGACCCCCCCCAAAAAAGAAGCAATTAATCTCTCCTTGCACAAACTGGCTCTACAGAGGCAAGATGTCCACCTCATCTTCACCCTCCGATATATCACCGTGTACATCCCCCTCCTCACAGATTATCAATTCGTCCCCACTGGAATCCACCATCTCAGCTCCCTGTGTACTTTGTGGAGGCAATTGCTGCTGGTCAATGTCTCCGCGGAGGAATTGATTATAATTCATTTTAATGAACATCATCTTCTCCACATTTTCTGGATGTAACCTCGTACGCCGATTGCTGACAAGGTGAGCGGCGGCACTAAACACTCTTTCGGAGTACACACTTGTGGGAGGGCAACTTAGGTAGAATAAAGCCAGTTTGTGCAAGGGCCTCCAAATTGCCTCTTTTTCCTGCCAGTATAAGTACGGACTGTGTGACGTGCCTACTTGGATGCGGTCACTCATATAATCCTCCACCATTCTATCAATGTTGAGAGAATCATATGCAGTGACAGTAGACGACATGTCCGTAATCGTTGTCAGGTCCTTCAGTCCGGACCAGATGTCAGCATCAGCAGTCGCTCCAGACTGCCCTGCATCACCGCCAGCGGGTGGGCTCGGAATTCTGAGCCTTTTCCTCGCACCCCCAGTTGCGGGAGAATGTGAAGGAGGAGATGTTGACAGGTCGCGTTCCGCTTGACTTGACAATTTTGTCACCAGCAGGTCTTTCAACCCCAGCAGACCTGTGTCTGCCGGAAAGAGAGATCCAAGGTAGGCTTTAAATCTAGGATCGAGCACGGTGGCCAAAATGTAGTGCTCTGATTTCAACAGATTGACCACCCGTGAATCCTTGTTAAGCGAATTAAGGGCTGCATCCACAAGTCCCACATGCCTAGCGGAATCGCTCCCTTTTAGCTCCTTCTTCAATGCCTCCAGCTTCTTCTGCAAAAGCCTGATGAGGGGAATGACCTGACTCAGGCTGGCAGTGTCTGAACTGACTTCACGTGTGGCAAGTTCAAAGGGCATCAGAACCTTGCACAACGTTGAAATCATTCTCCACTGCACTTGAGACAGGTGCATTCCACCTACTATATCGTGCTCAATTGTATAGGCTTGAATGGCCTTTTGCTGCTCCTCCAACCTCTGAAGCATATAGAGGGTTGAATTCCACCTCGTTACCACTTCTTGCTTCAGATGATGGCAGGGCAGGTTCAGTAGTTTTTGGTGGTGCTCCAGTCTTCTGTACGTGGTGCCTGTACGCCGAAAGTGTCCCGCAATTTTTCTGGCCACCGACAGCATCTCTTGCACGCCCCTGTCGTTTTTTAAAAAATTCTGCACCACCAAATTCAAGGTATGTGCAAAACATGGGACGTGCTGGAATTTGCCCATATTTAATGCACACACAATATTGCTGGCGTTGTCCGATGCCACAAATCCACAGGAGAGTCCAATTGGGGTAAGCCATTCCGCGATGATCTTCCTCAGTTGCCGTAAGAGGTTTTCAGCTGTGTGCGTATTCTGGAAAGCGGTGATACAAAGCGTAGCCTGCCTAGGAAAGAGTTGGCGTTTGCGAGATGCTGCTACTGGTGCCGCCGCTGCTGTTCTTGCGGCGGGAGTCCATACATCTACCCAGTGGGCTGTCACAGTCATATAGTCCTGACCCTGCCCTGCTCCACTTGTCCACATGTCCGTGGTTAAGTGGACATTGGGTACAACTGCATTTTTTAGGACACTGGTGAGTCTTTTTCTGACGTCCGTGTACATTCTCGGTATCGCCTGCCTAGAGAAGTGGAACCTAGATGGTATTTGGTAACGGGGGCACACTGCCTCAATAAATTGTCTAGTTCCCTGTGAACTAACGGCGGATACCGGACGCACGTCTAACACCAACATAGTTGTCATGGACTCAGTTATCCGCTTTGCAGTAGGATGACTGCTGTGATATTTCATCTTCCTCGCAAAGGACTGTTGAACAGTCAATTGCTTACTGGAAGTAGTACAAGTGGGCTTACGACTTCCCCTCTGGGATGACCATCGACTCCCAGCGGCAACAACAGCAGCGCCAGCAGCAGTAGGCGTTACACGCAAGGATGCATCGGAGGAATCCCAGGCAGGAGAGGACTCGTCAGAATTGCCAGTGACATGGCCTGCTGGACTATTGGCATTCCTGGGGAAGGAGGAAATTGACACTGAGGGAGTTGGTGGGGTGGTTTGCGTGAGCTTGGTTACAAGAGGAAGGGATTTACTGGTCAGTGGACTGCTTCCGCTGTCACCCAAAGTTTTTGAACTTGTCACTGACTTATTATGAATGCGCTGCAGGTGACGTATAAGGGAGGATGTTCCGAGGTGGTTAACGTCCTTACCCCTACTTATTACAGCTTGACAAAGGGAACACACGGCTTGACACCTGTTGTCCGCATTTCTGGTGAAATACCTCCACACCGAAGAGCTGATTTTTTTGGTATTTTCACCTGGCATGTCAACGGCCATATTCCTCCCACGGACAACAGGTGTCTCCCCGGGTGCCTGACTTAAGCAAACCACCTCACCATCAGAATCCTCCTGGTCAATTTCCTCCCCAGCGCCAGCAACACCCATATCCTCCTCATCCTGGTGTACTTCAACACTGACATCTTCAATCTGACTATCAGGAACTGGACTGCGGGTGCTCCTTCCAGCACTTGCAGGGGGCGTGCAAATGGTGGAAGGCGCATGCTCTTCACGTCCAGTGTTGGGAAGGTCAGGCATCGCAACCGACACAATTGGACTCTCCTTGTGGATTTGGGATTTCGAAGAATGCACAGTTCTTTGCTGTGCTGCTTTTGCCAGCTTGAGTCTTTTCATTTTTCTAGCGAGAGGCTGAGTGCTTCCATCCTCATGTGAAGCTGAACCACTAGCCATGAACATAGGCCAGGGCCTCAGCCGTTCCTTGCCACTCCGTGTGGTAAATGGCATATTGGCAAGTTTACGCTTCTCCTCCGACAATTTTATTTTAGGTTTTGGAGTCCTTTTTTTACTGATATTTGGTGTTTTGGATTTGACATGCTCTGTACTATGACATTGGGCATCGGCCTTGGCAGACGACGTTGCTGGCATTTCATCGTCTCGGCCATGACTAGTGGCAGCAGCTTCAGCACGAGGTGGAAGTGGATCTTGATCTTTCCCTAATTTTGGAACCTCAACATTTTTGTTCTCCATATTTTAATAGGCACAACTAAAAGGCACCTCAGGTAAACAATGGAGATGGATGGATTGGATACTAGTATATAATTATGGACGGGCTGCCGAGTGCCGACACAGAGGTAGCCACAGCCGTGAACTACCGCACTGTACTGTGTCTGCTGCTAATATATAGACTGGTTGATAAAGAGATAGTATACTCGTAACTAGTATGTATGTATAAAGAAAGAAAAAAAAACCACGGTTAGGTGGTATATACAATTATGGACGGGCTGCCGAGTGCCGACACAGAGGTAGCCACAGCCGTGAACTACCGCACTGTACTGTGTCTGCTGCTAATATATAGACTGGTTGATAAAGAGATAGTATACTCGTAACTAGTATGTATGTATAAAGAAAGAAAAAAAAAACACGGTTAGGTGGTATATACAATTATGGACGGGCTGCCGAGTGCCGACACAGAGGTAGCCACAGCCGTGAACTACCGCACTGTACTGTGTCTGCTGCTAATATAGACTGGTTGATAAAGAGATAGTATACTCGTAACTAGTATGTATGTATAAAGAAAGAAAAAAAAACCACGGTTAGGTGGTATATACAATTATGGACGGGCTGCCGAGTGCCGACACAGAGGTAGCCACAGCCGTGAACTACCGCACTGTACTGTGTCTGCTGCTAATATATAGACTGGTTGATAAAGAGATAGTATACTCGTAACTAGTATGTATGTATAAAGAAAGAAAAAAAAACCACGGTTAGGTGGTATATACAATTATGGACGGGCTGCCGAGTGCCGACACAGAGGTAGCCACAGCCGTGAACTACCGCACTGTACTGTGTCTGCTGCTAATATATAGACTGGTTGATAAAGAGATAGTATACTCGTAACTAGTATGTATGTATAAAGAAAGAAAAAAAAACCACGGTTAGGTGGTATATACAATTATGGACGGGCTGCCGAGTGCCGACACAGAGGTAGCCACAGCCGTGAACTACCGCACTGTACTGTGTCTGCTGCTAATATATAGACTGGTTGATAAAGAGATAGTATACTCGTAACTAGTATGTATGTATAAAGAAAGAAAAAAAAACCACGGTTAGGTGGTATATACAATTATGGACGGGCTGCCGAGTGCCGACACAGAGGTAGCCACAGCCGTGAACTACCGCACTGTACTGTGTCTGCTGCTAATATATAGACTGGTTGATAAAGAGATAGTATACTCGTAACTAGTATGTATGTATAAAGAAAGAAAAAAAAACCACGGTTAGGTGGTATATACAATTATGGACGGGCTGCCGAGTGCCGACACAGAGGTAGCCACAGCCGTGAACTACCGCACTGTACTGTGTCTGCTGCTAATATATAGACTGGTTGATAAAGAGATAGTATACTCGTAACTAGTATGTATGTATAAAGAAAGAAAAAAAAACCACGGTTAGGTGGTATATACAATTATGGACGGGCTGCCGAGTGCCGACACAGAGGTAGCCACAGCCGTGAACTACCGCACTGTACTGTGTCTGCTGCTAATATAGACTGGTTGATAAAGAGATAGTATACTACTAATATTATATATACTGGTGGTCAGGTCACTGGTCACTAGTCACACTGGCAGTGGCACTCCTGCAGCAAAAGTGTGCACTGTTTAATTTTAATATAATATTATGTACTCCTGGCTCCTGCTATAACCTATAACTGGCACTGCAGTAGTGCTCCCCAGTCTCCCCCACAATTATAAGCTGTGTGAGCTGAGCAGTCAGACAGATATATAATATATATAGATGATGCAGCACACTGGCCTGAGCCTGAGCAGTGCACACAGATATGGTATGTGACTGACTGAGTCACTGTGTGTATCGCTTTTTTCAGGCAGAGAACGGATATATTAAATAAACTGCACTGTGTGTCTGGTGGTCACTCACTATATAATATATTATGTACTCCTGGCTCCTGCTATAACCTATAACTGGCACTGCAGTAGTGCTCCCCAGTCTCCCCCACAATTATAAGCTGTGTGAGCTGAGCAGTCAGACAGATATATATAATATTATATATAGATAATAGATGATGCAGCACACTGGCCTGAGCCTGAGCAGTGCACACAGATATGGTATGTGACTGAGTCACTGTGTGCTGTGTATCGCTTTTTTCAGGCAGAGAACGGATTATAAATAAAACTGGTGGTCACTATCAGCAAAACTCTGCACTGTACTGAGTACTCCTAATGCTCCCCAAAATTAGTAAATCAAGTGTCTCTCTAATCTATTCTAAACGGAGAGGACGCCAGCCACGTCCTCTCCCTATCAATCTCAATGCACGTGTGAAAATGGCGGCGACGCGCGGCTCCTTATATAGAATCCGAGTCTCGCGATAGAATCCGAGCCTCGCGAGAATCCGACAGCGTCATGATGACGTTCGGGCGCGCTCGGGTTAACCGAGCAAGGCGGGAAGATCCGAGTCGCTCGGACCCGTGAAAAAAAACATGAAGTTCTGGCGGGTTCGGATTCAGAGAAACCGAACCCGCTCATCTCTAATATATTTATGAAGGGGCCCAGATGTTGCACTCTCTAATGGTTAGTCACACCAATAAGGTGGCAGGCGACACCCCCTCTGCAGAATGGCCACACCCCTAAACATGGGCCCCTACCACTGCATTCCCCCGGTGGGCCCTACATGCCCCAGTCCGACACTGGAAACTACATTAAGATTAGCCCTCCTGACAAAGTGGGTGATCCTAACATACCCTTGTCCACTCCTTTGTATAGTGCCCCTGTTCTTTGCATGTCCCCTTTAATGATGGGTCAAGTCCATCTGGGGTTGCTGGCCACAGCCCCTCTAGTGGCTATCCACAGTCCACACCCCTTAAGCTTGGGTCCCTGCCACTGCATTCCCTGGTGTGCTCTTAATGCCCCAGTACAACACTGTAAATGCATACACCCTACTCTTACTATAGCAAATAAACCATTTAATAAACTAATGGAATGTTGGTAATACTATTCTGCTCTAAAGCTATAATAGGGGCAGATGTACTAAACCTTGGAGACTGATAGTGTACCAACCAATCAGCTCCTAAATGCCTTAAATTAGGAGCTGATTGGCTGGTACTTTATCTCTCTCCACAACTTAGTACATCTCCCCTATACTGACTATAAGGCAAAAACTGTTTTGTAAATAATAAAGATTTATTCATACAATTACAGAGCTAGACATTGCATTAACCATGTCCAGCTCTGTAATACCCCTTTCACACCAGAAATGCAGGGACAAATCCCGGGAATTCTGCCACGGGCTCATGCAGGGACATTCCCGGGTTGGCACCATTCACACCAGCATTTTTTGCCGAGACATCCCGGGTCTGCACCTTTCATACTGAACCCGGGATGGCCCTGCATTTTCTGAAAATAGGCGTCTCAGAAAAACCACAAGACCAGGAAGTGCCCTGAATAGCCAATCAGCATCAGCAGAGGCAACCCGGGAAGGTGAGACATGTCCCTGCACCGTTCAGACTGACCAGGTTCCCGGGAAGATCCCGGGACCAACCCTGGTCGATTGCAGGGTTGAAATGCAGGGACAGAAATCCCGGGTTTTAGTTCCTGTACCCTTTCACACCAAGAAATTTCCCGGGTTGATGCGCGTTCATGTGTTTTAACCCGGGAAATTTATGGCTGTGTGAAAGGGGTATAACAGAGGGTTCCTTGGTTTTCACTAATGATAGTTTTTAAGCCCATGTTTCCAATTTGTTTCCAATTTAAAATCTCAATTTAATTCACGTGCACATTTTTGGGAGTGAGACAATATTCAGCCTTTCAGTTTACTAGGAACTGGGGCGGCCATGGAGGCATGAGACACTTAAAGGCCCTACACACTGGGCGATATCAGTCAAAGATATGAGCGATCTCGTTCATTAATGAACGAGATACTGTTCATATCTTTGAGTGTGGAGGATCCAGCGATGAACGATGCGCGGATCCGCGCTCGTTCATCGCTGGTTCCCCGTCGGCTGTGCATGCAGGTCAATATGGACGATCTCGTCCATATTTGCCTGCACTGCTATGGAGCCAGGTGAGGGGGGGAGTGATGAAACTTCACTCCCCCCGTCACTGCCCCCCCGCCGCCGGGTCGCCTGTAGGCCGTATCCGCCGTCGGGCAGCTCGGCGGCGGATCTTTAAATGTGTAGGGCCCTTAAGGAGCATGTTTACTGTAAGCTTGCGAGCAGGGCCTTTCTACCTCTGTCTGTCTGTCTTTGCCCAGTTTTGTTCTATAATTGTTGTTCTAATTGTAAAGAGCAACGGAATATGCTGCGCTATATAAGAAACTGCTAATAAATAAATAAATACTGTACAAAGGACCGAATCATGGTTGCAACCTGGCCCGGTGGAAGCATTGATAGTTTGATGTGGCAGGGCAGAATTTTGAAGGGGATCTGGTCATGATCCTGACGGTCGGGATCCCGACTGTGGAAATACTGACGCTGGAATCCCAGCACTGATCAGAATGCTGACGTCGGCATCCCAACACCTGGGATCCCAATCAAGTCACTGCCGGGCCACCGGAGAGGTAAGCCGCAGGAGGGGGTGGAGTGGAGGGGAGGTTAGGTTTATGGCTAGGGTTAGGCTGCGGGAAGGGAGGGTTAGGCACCACCCAGAAAGGGTTAGGTTTAGGCTGCAGTAAGGGGTCTAGGGGTGGCATGTTTCACGACCCCTATCGGGATTCTAAACAGCGGGATGCCATGGTCAGTATTCTGAACGTCGGCATCCCGCCCGTCGGCATTTCAGCCCCAACCCATTTTTAAGGTAAATTTTGTCTCTTTTTTTTTTGCCAACAAAGGCTGCACTATGGGGGGGAATGTATCAAACTTTGGAGAGAAATAAAGTAGAGAGAGATAAAGTAACAGCCAATCAGCTCTTAACTGCCATGTTACAGAATGTTTTTTAAAAATGACAGGAGCTGATTGGTTTGTTGTTTATCTCTCTCCACTTTATCAGTCTCCACGATTTAGTGCCTCCCATCTCTCTCCAAGATTTGATAAATCTCCCCCATCCTGCTTAAATAGAAAGTGAATACTTAAAACCAGCTTTTTTTTTTTTTTAAAGCAACATTTAGCAAAGAAATGAAACAAAAAACAAATCAAAAAGTTTCAAGTGAAACAGAAAGTCGAAACTTTACTTTTCAGCTCCATTGTGCCCGCTGGAGTTGGCAAGACGACTAAAACATGCGCCCAGTTGTCATGGCTGGCCTTCTACTGCTGCGGGCCAGTATCTCAGTGCCAGGGCGCATGGCCCCAGAAACATTTTTGTATGATTCAATTGCTGCAGTAAATAAAAGTCAGTGTTACAGCTACTATTGGGAGCATTTTGATAAATATATCCCTAGTTCCTAGTAGACTGCAACCTCATGGATATCGTTTTATCCCACAAAGTGGCTCCATCCTCTGTTGTAAGATCTGGGGGTAGATTTACTGATTTTTCTCCAAATAAAAAATGTTTTGGTTTCCCCATAGCAACCAATCAGGTTCTAGCTTATCATTTCTCTACAGCATCCTAAAAAATGATTAGTTGCTATGGACAACACCACTTATTTTTAGAAGCCTTAGGAAAGCTACTACCTTGAGTCCACTTTCTGGTCTCTAGCTTATGTATGTTTATGCTATTTTAAGTATTTTATCATTTAATTATGGTATTTTAGCATACCTCCCAACATGTCCCTCTCCAGGAGGGACACAATACTCTGCTTCTGGACTTTTCCCTTTCTCTATGATTGCCGGCACCTGTGTTGAACAGGTTAATGAATAAGAAAGGTGTTTCAGCACACGTGATTGCCGTCACAAATTAAGAGGGAAGTCCAGAAGCAGAGCATTCTGTCCCTCCTGGAGAGGGTCATGTTGGGAGGTATGTTTTAGGTTCTTCTCCTTAATATACGACTTTGCAATTCTTTCCAACTAGCACCATGTCCACCAGGTGGCGCTCAAAGACTATGTTTATAACCAAATGTAAAATATAATACTTCTGTTTTGGTAATTGTGGGTAGTGCATATGTTATGCTAGGTACATTCAGCTCCGACTCCATAAAGTAACAGCCTGGTAAAACTTATATTGCAACCTAGAAACCATCATGCGGATAGACCAGTTGAAGAGTACATACAAGAATACTTATTTACAAACATTTCCGATTGGCTATCTGGAAAATGAACAGTGTAATCTGGGGGGGTGTTCAGTTAATGACGATATATGTACACCATGGGCCTGATTCAGGTGTGATTGGGGCTGCTATTACTGCTTACCTGTACATGGAAGCAGCAGCGATAGCTCTAAGATGTTAATGCAGCAGAGGCGGCACGTCTCCTGCTTTCATTACTGATCCGAGATCAGTATCGGATCATCTGTATTACTATTGGCCGGCTGCGTGGGTGGGTCACCACCGTATCGACTACAGAGAGGTTAGGAAGTCTCCGTCCTCAGACGGAGATCCTGGCCGCGTTCATCCCCAGCAACGGCGGCGGCACACTGGAGGCCATCACTGCTCTTTCCCGGACCCCAGCAGCATTAGCCTGAGGCTATAGTGCGATCAACGTCGCGGACTCGTACTGTACATTCGCAGTACGGATCCAGCGCATGAGCAAAGTATCGAACATTGGGGGTCATTCCGAGTTGATCGCACGTAGCAAATTTTTGCTGCTCGTGCGATCAACTAGACGCCGCCTATGGGGAAGTGTATTTTAGCATAGCAAGGCTACGATCACTTGTGCAGCCCTGCTATGCTAAAAAAGTTTTGTGTAAAAGAAGACTAGCCCTACACTTACTTACCCTGTGCGATGAATCCAGCGATGAAGATTCCGGAATTGACCTCAGACATCCGCCCTCCAAACGCCTGGACACGCCTGCGTTCACTGCTCCACTCCCAGAAAACGGTCAGTTGACACCCCGGAACGCCTTCCGCCTGTCAGCTTTCATCACATGTGAACATAAAAAATGGCTTCCATAGTGTAAGACCATACAAATAGATTTTATTACACAAAGCTCACAACAAAAGTGGCCTCCCACCGAAAAAAGATGGTCTACCGTAATGTGCAGACAGTTAAAACATAGAACAATGCCCAGATGTCGTGAAGCAAAAACAATCAGACTCCTACCAGATAGAATGGTCTACAAAACAAATGTAGACGAATGCACAGGAATAAGGGAGAAACCACAGGCATGCCCAGAACTGGTCCCCTCGTCCTGGGCAGTGTGTCCAAGAGTCTGCTGGGCCTCCTCTCACCCAGTTCCAGGGACGCCTGTGGTTTCTCCCTTAGTGAATCTAGTGTACACAAGACTTCTGTTGCTGGGAAATGAAGGCAGTTTTGCAGGTGGCACATGGAGTACAATAGTGCCCACTCTTCAATGCCTTCACCTGGAATTCCAGTGGATGAGCTTTAACCAGGTCTTTGTGTTGAGCAGTTTGGAGTTCCCCACTCACTTCCTACAAGTATCTGGCATCTTTATAGACCTGGGGATTCCCACCGTCCGTTAATTCTTCAGAACCAAGAGAAAATTTACCACCAAAGCTTGGAATACTTAATAAAATGAAACTTATTTAATTCTGTGTGTTACTGCATATTTCTGGGAAGCATTCTCCACAAAAAAATCAACCTAGTGTTCCCACGTGTCTTACAGTCCAAAAATAATATTTGTCCGCTCAGAAAATGACTATTGTTTAGTCTGCACAACGTGGCCTGTCCCATCTACAATTAAATGTGGAAACGCTGAAGAAGATGGATGTTGGAGCTTCTTTTCATGCAGAGGATCAATTGACACCACTGTCTCTCGAGTGTCCATACTTCCTGGAGGTCGCAATCTGTGCTGTTGGAGGATCCTGCTCCTTTCACTATCTAACTTTCAAGGTGGCATATTTACTAAGCAGTGATAACACCTTTGTCTGTGCCTCCATTCTCCTCCTCACATCCTGACACTGCCCAAGTTCCATGGGGTTATGTTCAAGATCCCGGATGCCAGAATCCCGACACCCATAAGAACATCAATGCTGGAATCCCAAAAATCCTGAAGGTAAATATAGCCGAGAAGGTTAGGCTGCGGGGAGTGGAAGGGTAGGGTTAGGCTACCTCTATGTCCATCACTAAACCTGGCAGTGTTAAGGGGGATTTCAATTGGCGGCAAAGGGTGCGAATTGACATTTCTGCGGCATTTAAGCACTGGCAGCGACACCCAATCTCATAACCTTTGCCCGGCCGGCTGAATGTCAGAATCGCACAAATATGCTTGCTACGCTATGGGGTAGCAAACACTTTTGTGTAAGATCTGGCTGCCATACAGTGAGGCGATTGTCACGCTGACACGGCTGGACCAATGGATTCACCCAGAATTTAATTCCCCCCTTAGACCTCTGGATGAAGGCATACATTTAAATTAGCCTCGTACAGTACAGTATATGCAGATATGCTGACATTAATATACTGTGCAAATAAGAGCCAGTATAAATACTGTAATAGGGCTTGGCGATGTCATTACTTATAATTGATGCTTGCTGATGTCATCGCTTCAGTATTCAGTGTGTGTACTTTGTGATTTCTCCTCATCAGTACAGATTTCTTTTGGACAAATGGGCGCAATCGAGCACCAGGTGCGCATTAAGCACACCCTTGCTAGGGCTTAATTAATGTTTGTACACAAATGCATACGCAGCCTTTTTTTTCTAGGTTACGGATATGGTAATCACCGCAAGTGGAGCTGACACCCAGGAAAGAAGGTAGACAGCCACCGCAGCCATCGCAAAGTTCCACAACTACATACTCATACGTAGCACCGTGGGGGTTGGGGGGGGGGGGGTTGGGCTAGGTTTAGGCACTAACTGGGGAGGTTAGAGTTAGACACTAATGCGGGAGGTTAGGGTTCGGCCGCAGTATGGGAGGGTTAGGGGTGAGTTTGAATGCTTACCTCACCCCTGTTGGGATCTTGAGCACATGGATGCTGGCGTCGGTATTCTGACCGCTGGGATCTCATACCCAACCCATCCCATGCACCTCTGTTCTCATTAATCACACAAGTAGATTGCACAATTTTTCCTATAACGGTACACTCATCTCCTGAAATACTAAGTGCTGCTGTGAAGACTGATTATAGCATGTCCTTTTACCACCCAATGAAATACTGGGGGCATAATGGATGAACGGTAGATGGAGTAGATGGAGTTTGCTAGGCAACAAGGGTTTGGAGTTAATGGTGCTATACATGTGAATTTGTTTATAACATTCATTTTATTTAATAGTGCTCTTTCTCCAATAGGACTCAAGGCGCTTTACAGATATCAAAAACAATGCACCCAGGGGGTCATTCCGAGTTATCGCACGTAGCAACTTTTTGCTGCTCGTGCGATCAACTAGATGCCGCCTATGGGGGAGTGTATTTCTGCATAGCAGAGCTGTGATCGCTTGTGCAGCCCTGCTATG
This sequence comes from Pseudophryne corroboree, assembly GCF_028390025.1. NCBI lineage: Eukaryota > Metazoa > Chordata > Amphibia > Anura > Myobatrachidae > Pseudophryne > Pseudophryne corroboree. The sequence continues at coordinate 979,111,314 of NC_086445.1, forward strand.
CTAAAAAAAGATTCCTGTGTAAGAAGACCAGGGTCAGATTTACTTACCCTGTGTGATGGATCCAGCAATGCAGGACCCGGAACTGACGTCAGACATCCACCCTACACACGCCTCGACACGCCTGCGTTGTACTTACCACTCCCCGAAAACGGTGAGTTGCCACCCTGATCAGCAATAGACAAGCTGCCCAGACAGAAAAAGAATTTTGGGTAACAACTTCCAAGGGATGTGTATTCCACCCTCACTGGTACCAGGAGAGACAGCCATCTTCGGCGCTGGGTGGAATAGTCTACCCCTAGAAGAGATGACACAAAATATAGTAAATGAATACCCTTTGGAGTTTATACAGAACAACGGTGCCTCATTTGCAGCAAACAATTCAGTACTTGTTGATAACGTGAACTCTAAAGGGCCCTACACATTGGCCGATCCGCCGCCGAGCTGCCCAGCGGCGGATACGGCCGACGGGTGACTCGGCGGCGGGGGGGCAGCGACGGGAGGAGTGAAGTTTCTTTACTCCCCCCGTCACCCGGCTCCGTAGCAGTGCAGGCAAATATGGACGAGATCGTCCATATTGGCCTGCATGCACAGCCGACGGGGCACCAGCGATGAACGAGCGTGGGGCCGCGCATCGTTCATCACTGGTGACTCCACACTCAAAGATATGAACGGTATCTCGTTCATTAATGAACGAGATCGTTCATATCTTTGAGTGATGTCGGCCAGTGTGTAGGGCCTATAAGAGGCAGCGGCAATTTAGACATGCTCATTAGTTCTATAACACAGAACTGTGTCTACCGTCACTGAACACTGAGGCCCGGTCTCATTAAGACGTGTGCTTTGAGTGAAGCTATCACTGAAAAGAGCCAGAAAGCTGATAAATCTCCTCCTACTCTACAATCTGTATCCAGCTCCCAGAAAATAACACAAATGGGGTAATTTATCTGTCAGAGTCTATAGCATTATATTGTTTTCCTGTTATCATGTACAGTAATATGACCTCTGTAAGTCTCTGTAGGTCAATGTTTTCTATGGGGAACATGTACTAAGCAGTGATAAAAGTGAAGAAGTGAGCCAGTGGAGAAATTGCCCATGGCAACCAATCAGCTGCTCCATAAAATTGTATAGTATGTAAATTAGAAATGTTAAGTCAATGCTGATTGGTTGCCGTGGCAACTTCTCCACTGGCTCACTTCTCCACTTTTATCACTGCTTAGTACATGTTCCCCAGTTACAAATCTCACGGTAGGACAGCACCTGTGTCTTGTAACAATTCTGAATTATTTCAGATGAGTGGCGGTGTAATGAGCGTTACATTGGGGAAGATGTACCAAGCCTTGGCGATACAGTGAGGAAGTCTAAAGTCCCCCAATCATCCTCCAACTGTCATTTAGCTAGCACAGTTTTTGTAGAAATAGAAGCTGATTGGTTACTTTGGGCTACTTCCTCACGTTATCTCTCTACGTGGCCTGATACATATCTTCTTTGAGAGAATTTGGAAATCTTCCAATCAATAAATGATTTTGGATAAGGAAGAGCTTGCCGTCGCAGAACAGACAGTGCTTAGGTAAGAATTTAGGTTTTTTTTTAGCCTTAAGAGAGTCAGACCATAAGGAGCAATATTGCTGCAATACACAAACAAATGCCCACAGCACTATTACCAAAAGGGTAAATGCAAGCAACACTAGTCACAGCTGATCTACAGAATTACAGCCATAAAAGAAAAGACTGCTTTGTGATAATTACATTACTACAGTATCTACTCTCACAGCGTTCCATAACCATATTTAAGAAAAGTCTTGCTTTAGCGTACAGTGGGGGTCATTCCGAGTTGACCGCTAGCAGCATTCATTCTCTGTGCAGCGATGAGGACAAAAAAATGGCACTTCTGCGCATGTGTATGCGGCGCAATGCGCACGCACGACTTACTATTACAACGGCCAAAGTAGTTTCACACAGGGTCTAGCGATGTTTTTCAGTCGCACTGCTGACCGCAGAGTGATTGACATGAAGTGGGCGTTTCTGGGTGTCAACTGACCGTTTTCAGGGAGTGTTTGTAAAAACGCAGGCATGCCAGGAAAAATGCAGGCATGGCTGGGCGAACGCAGGGCGTGTTTGTGACGTCAAAACAGGAACTGAATAGTCTGACGTGATCGCAAGCGCTGAGTAGGTTTTGAGCTACTCAGAAACTGCAGAAAAAAACTTTGTAGCCGCTCTGCGATTCTTTCGTTCGCACTTCTGCTAAGCTAAAATACACTTCCAGTGGGCGGCGGCATAGCGTTTGCACGGCTGCTAAAAACTGCTAGCGAGCGAACAACTCGGAATGACCACCAGTAAATAGTCCTTACAACATACAACGAGAAGCAATTGTCATTTCCAGATGTACTATACATTCGGGTGTGGTTCAGTGGGTCGACACTTACTCAGTCAACCACTATTGGCCGACATGCACTAGTCAACACGGGAGAAAGGTCAACATGAAAAAGGTCAATACATGTAAAGGTCGGCATGAGTTTTTTTAAAAACTTTTTTTGCTGTTGTTTACTCCGTAAAATCAGCGGGAACCCCAATTAGTGCACCGTGCCCCCTCACATGACTTGCTACGCTCACCATGCTTTCGGCAAGGTTTCTATTCCTAGTGGTAGTCCACGTGGATGGTAAAGTATGAAAAAGTTCAACAAATGGAAAAAAATAGGAAAAACTCATGTTAACTTTTTCCTGTGTCGACGTTTGCAATGTTGACCTATTGTCAATGTTGACCTTTTAACCATGTCGACCTAATGCATGTCGACCTAATGCATGTCGACCAATGGTGGTCGACCTAATAACCACATACCTGTACCTTCCTGCGCAGCTAAACTTTCCATCAGGGAGCAGCATCAATGTCATGTGACATCACTGCTCAGTATAAGGGTATAGTCATCACTGGTATCAGAACTCACACCCGCCCCAAGTTGGGTGCAAAAGATCTGTCTGTAACAAGTGCAGAAGTTGGCTTACATGCCCCTGGCACTCCAATGACATGGATCACATGGTTCCCACAGTTGCCCCCCAGTGTGATCACAAGGTTGTCCCAGCTGCTGCCCAGTTCATGGGAAAAAGTAGCCTGACAACATATGGATCTGCAGTATCAGTCTGCGTTTGGTGTGTGTGTGTGTGTGTGTGTGTGTGTGTGTGTGTGTGTGTGTGTGTGTGTGTGTGTGTATGTGTGTGTGTGGTGCAATGGTGCATGCAGTTTGCAGAGATCCATGGTATCTGACTGCATTTCCACTTTATTTGAAATTACATGTAGTTGGGAATGAGTTAATAAATTGTGATTGTGAATGTCGTACAGTCTGTTGTCTCCTGGGTGCTCGGGTACGGCACATCACAGACCGGGTAGATAGATTGTTGGGAGGGGCTGGGAATGACCCGGCGGTCTTGGTGCATGTTAACACCAATGACAAAGTTAGCGAAAGGTGGGATGTCCTTTAGAAAGACTATAGGGAATTAGGCAAGAAACTTATGGCAAGGACATCTAGGGTAATATTCTCCTAAATATTACCAGTGCCACGCGCCAACCCAGGGAGGCAGAGGGAGATTAGGGAGGTAAATGTGTGGCTTAGGGATTGGTGCAGGAAAGAGGGGTTTGTGTTCTTGGAACACTGGGCGGACTTCTCAGTCAGGCGCCATCTTTTTTGTTGTGATGGATTGCACCTGAATGAGGAGGGGGCTGCGGTGCTGGGGGGCAGAATGGTTAAAAAGTTGGAGGAGATTTTAAACTAGGAGCCTGGGGGGGAGGGTTCAGCTAGAAGTTATGGGTCAATCAGCAAGAACAGCAAGGATGGGGGCAGTGAACAAATTGGGGGTGGAGAAGGGGGGAGTGAAAGATCAACCGGAAAGGACAAGGATAGTTGCACGGGAATAATATTGACACCGGAAATACAGACACAAGTATTGCCCAAGGTATTCCCAATTCATTACCTAAAGACGATTGTGGCCCAATAATACGGTATATAGAAAACGATGCCCATAGCATAAGTGAAGATACTATCATCAGGGGGGGGGGAGGTTAGTGAGTCCTGATAGATCAAATAGGGATATTAGTGAGAGAGGCTGTACTATGTATAATGGGGGGGGGGGGGGGATGGAGAATAACAGTCGGTAAGGTTAATTCTAGAAAGGGGGTGGTCTTCAGGTTGCCGGCTCTCGGGATTCCAGTGCACAGTATACCGGCGCCGGAATCCTGACACCCGGCATACCGACACTTTTTCTCCCTCTTGAGGGTCCACGACCCCCTGGAGGGAGAATAGATAGTGTGGAGCACGTAGCGCGCCACCGTACACGCAGCGTGGCAAGCGCAGCGAGCCCACAAGAGGCTCATTTGCACTCGCCCAGCTGTCAGTATGCCGGCGGTCAGGATTCCGGCGCCGGTATGCTGGTCGCCGGGAGCCCAGCCGCCAGCATACCCTACTACACCCCTTTGAAAGGCACTGGAAAATATAGATAAATCACCAATAAAACAAACAGACAGGGGAGATGCTAAGCTAAATTGTATGCTTGCAAAGCCAAGAAGCCTATTGAGTAAAATGGGGGAATAGGAATGGCTTGTATCACAGTCTCAGTATGATATTATAGGTATTACGGAAACATGGTGGGACGAATCTCACGACTGGGTTGCGAATTTGGAGGGATATTCTCTTTTCAGGAGAGACAGGGTTACCAAAAGGGGAGGAGGGGTATGTCTCTATGTTAAACCATCTCTAAAACCAATCATGATGATATTTATGAGGGGGCTGGAGATAACGTGGAGTCACTATGGGTTGAGATCACAAGTGGGGGCAATGAAGCAAAGAAACTAGTCATTGGCACGTGCTACAAGCAACCGGATATCAGCGTTGATGACGAGGAACAACTTTTACAGCAAATTGAAAGTGCTGCGGGAATAGGGGACATCCTAGTGTTAGGGTATTTTAACTGTCCGGATATAAATTGGAGTAACGATTCATGTGTAAAAACTAGGAGTAGCAGGTTCTTAAATACATTAAAGGATCTCAATTAGTCGAGGACCCAACTAGAGGTAAAACTATTCTGGACCTAGTTATTACCAATAATGTCGACATTATATCAAACACTAAAGTTGGGGAGACCTTGGGAAACAGTGATCACTGTATGACCACATTCGACATCAGTTTCAAGAAACATAGCTATAAGGGAGCGACCAAAACATTTAACTTTAGAAAGGCTAACTTCAATGTGCTGAGACGGGCACTAAACGACATTGACTGGGAAGTTTTGTTTCAAGGCAAGGACACATCGGAAATGTGGGATGCTTTAAAAGGGTTGCTTGAAAGCAATATTCACAAATGCATTCCCATGAGCAGTAAACCCATGAGTACTAAGCACAAACCAATGTGGCTCAATAAGGAGGTCAAGAAAGCAATGGCTAATAAGAGGCGTGCTTTCAAAACATTTAAATCTAATGGAAGGGGAGGAGTCATTCCGGTATTACAAGGAATGCAATAAAAGATGCAAAAAAGTAATAAGAGCAGCTAAAATTTTAAATGAAAAGCAAATCGCTATAGAGAGTAAAACCAATCCTAAAAAGTTTTATAAATATATAAACAGTAAAAGGTTGAATAAGGAGAACATAGGCCCATTAAAAGATGAATTGGGAGCTTTGATAAATTACGACAAATTAAAAGCATAAATATTGAACAACTTTTTTCCCTCAGCATTCACCAGGGAGGACGAGCCGGTGACAGTAGTGCATAGTGACAGGGAAGGTAATGACTCATGGCTTGAGGCTTGTTTAAGTGAGGAAGTAGTCCCGGAGAGACTAAGCAAGTTAAAGATTAATAAATCACCAGGTCAAGACGGTTTTCATCCAGAGTTATTAGGGAGCTTAGGTCACAGCTAGCAAAACCCCTATACTTGATTTTCCATAGTTCAATTAGATCAGGCATGGTACAAAAGGATTGGTTCGTAGCTGAGGTAGTGCCTTTATTTAAAAAGGGAACAAAAAGCAATCATGGAAACTATAGACCAGTTAGTTTAACCTCTATAGTGGGTAAAATATTGGAAGGCATTTTGAGGGATAGCATAGAGGATCACCTACAGGCTACTTTATAAGTTTATTAGCAAAAGTCAGCATGGGTTTGTAAGGGACAGATCATGTCAAACCACCTTAATTAGCTTCTACGAGGAAGTGAGCAAGAATCTAGATCAGGGAAAAGCAGTGGACGTGGTGTATTTAGATTTTGCTAAAGCCTTCGATACAGTGCCTCATATGAGACTGATCAACAAATTAAGGGAACTTGGCCTAGGATATACTATTTGTAGATGGATAGGTAATTGGCTGGATAACAGAGTAGAGCGAGTAGTGGTCAATGGGATGTTCTCCAGCTGGGCACAAGTAGTCAGCGGAATATCACAAGGGTCTTGGCCCACTGCTGTTCACTATATTTATCAATGATCTAGGAAAAGGCCTGGAAAGCACAGTGTCAATCTTTGCAGATGATACTAAACTGTGTAAGGTAATTAATTCAGTAGGCGATGTGGAGTCTCTACAGAATGACAGTTAAATTGGAAACCTGGGCGTCTAAATGGAGAATGAGGTTCAATATAGAAAAATGCAAAGTTATGCATTTTGGGCCAAAAATACACACTTGCATCCTATACTCTAGATGGGGAAAATATAGGGGTAACTGTGGTGGAAAAAGATTTGGGGGTACTCATAGACAATAGGCTTTATAACAGTACACAAAGTTAAAGTGCAGCAAAGAAGGCAACTAAAGTCTTTGCATGCATAAAATGGGGCATTGAGACAAGGGACAAGGATGTAATCCTGCTGCTGTACAAATCATTGGTACATCCGCACTTGGAATATTGTGTTCGGTTCTGGGCACCGTATTATAAAAAAGATATCGGGGAACTAGAAAGAGTTCAAAGAAGAGCTACTAAATTGATTAAAGAGTTAGAGACATTGGAGTATGAGGAAAGGCTTACTAGGTTAAATATGTATACACTAGAAAAGAGGCGACTAAGAGGAGACATTATTAATATCTTCAGATATGTAAAGAGTCATTATAAGGAGTTAGCAGGGGATTTATTTATTAAAAGGACTCTGCATAGGATGCGTGGGCACTCGCTGAGGCTAGAGGAGAGAAAATTCCGTACACAACGTAGGAAAGGGTTCTTCACGGTAAGGGCAATTAAGATTTGGAACTCATTGCCGGAGAAGGTAATAATGGCAGACTCTGTAAATGCATTTAAGAACGGATTGGACAAATTTCTAACTGGAAAATGTATCCAGGGCTATAGCATTTAACATAGTGACATTAAATTATATGGGAGTGGTAAGAATCATAGCTGTCAATTGGTACTAAGCCATTACTCCAGCAGGTGCATTATAATATGAACAGCTTAACACAGAATACAGGTTGAACCCGATGGGCATTTTTCCTCTTTTCAACCTCACTGACTATGTAACTATGTAATGCTGATGAACTGCCGTGTCACATAGCTCATCCAGACATCTTACTGACATCCATTATACAAGTTTAGTACATTTCATTGTAGGGAAATACAACCAGTGCAGCCTAATCTCTAAAGTGGGAATAAGAGACCAATACTGTAGTTTGTTTATGAACTGAGGACCTGATTCACAAATGTGTGTAAACCTGATAGTGTACGTACATCTCTGACGGTGGCATAGGTGTGCGCAGGGGGGGTGCCTTGTGCGCACAGGCACCCCCTAATGTCTGGCACCCTGATCTCACATGCCTGATGCAGCGATCGCCGAGCAGGCTGATTACTGTCCCCTCTGCGCTGCAGCCTGTCAGGACTGCATTACTGACCGGACGCCTGGGTTAATCAAGGGTGCCACTGCCACCGGCTTTCAAACTCCCGGCTCCACCTCCATGTACAAAAACAGCGTGATGTGATGTGATTACGTCATGCTGCTCGCACGCCCACCTGCCACACCCGCTACATGCCCACCTCTCTCCTTCTATGCTATGCAAACGCCAGCCACTGATGAGGATCAGCATGCAGCCAGCGTTCCTCTTAGGAAGACAAATTCAATACTGGCAGGCGGTCGGCAGTAGCATTGACACGTCACTTGTTTTTCCAGCAGCAGCAGTACTAGTCTGCGACTGTCAGTGACAGTGAGTGGCTGACTTGTAAGTAAGCTGCTGCAGCTTGCAAGGGAAAGAGAGGGGGAGCCAGACCAGGCTGAGGAGGAGCAGTGTAATTACAGTGAGTGCCATCAGGGGTGTTTGTTTGGTGCACACCACAACATCTGACAATGTACCTATTTTATTAGGATTGGTACAAGTATGGATATTTTATATTGCGTTGACCGTCAATAGATGGTGTTAGACACGCCCAAAAGGCGGTGCTAGACACACCATTCCGACGGTGCACCCCCTAATAAAATGTGCTGCGCACGCCTATGGATGGTGGGCTGCCTGCCATACGCAGGACCCCTTCTGCACCTGTGCAGAATGGGTCCTGTGTGGTCACATGCAGTTCTCCCTGAGCTGCAGCCTCATTGACAGGATGTGGGTATTTGGGAGGGGGGGGGGGGGGGGGGGCAGCATTCCTGAAAAATGGGAGCTTGTCATTTTCTGGGAGTGGCAAGGCCAGGATCTGTGTCCTCGGATGCAGCAGCGGATCACACAAGCATACAGGACAGGGGCGTAACTAGGTGTGTGCGGAGTGTGCTCCGCATATAGCTCTGCAGGGTAAGGGGCGCAATTCATAGCACTTGTCAATTATAAATTATCTACCGTATATACTCGAGTATAAGCCGAGTTTTTCAGCACATTTTTTTGGGCTGAAAAAGCCCCCCTCGATACTCGAGTGATGCTCCGTAACTGCTGCCTGGGAAAACTTACCCTCCCGTGCTCCCCCGCTGTTTTGTGAAGGAGGGACACGGAGGGCACAGCGCGCACCTCTCCTGTGTCCCTCCTGCGTCTCCGGCGGCAGCGACGGGTCTAAATGAAGTACCCGTTCACGAGCTCTGATTGACTCACGAACTGGCACTTCATTTAACAGACCCGCCGCGGCCGCCGGAGACGCAGGAGGGTTACAGGAGAGGCGCGCGCTGTGCCCTCCATGTCCCTCCTTCACAAAACAGCGGGGGAGCGCGGGAGGGTAAGTTGTACCTGGCACTGGGGAAGCATATTTGACACTTGGGGGGGGGGGCATATGTGGCACTGAGGGGGCATATCTGGCAGTATGAGGGCATATCTGGCACTGTGGGGGCATATCTGGCACTATGAGGGCATATCTGGCACCGTGGGGGAATATCTGGCACTGTGGGGGCATATCTGGCACTATGAGGGCATATCTGGCACCGTGGGGGAATATCTGGCACTGTGGGGGCATATCTGGCACTATGAGGGCATATCTGGCACTGTGGGGGCATATCTGGCAGTATGAGGGCATATCTGGCACTGTGGGGGCATATCTGGCACTATGAGGGCATATCTGGCACTGTGGGGGCATATCTGGCAGTATGACGGCATATCTGGCACTGTGGGGGCATATCCGGCACTATGAGGGCATATCTGGCACCGTGGGGGAATATCTGGCACTGTGGGGGCATATCTGGCACTATGAGGGCATATATGGCACTGTGGGGGCATATCTGGCAGTATGAGGGCATATCTGGCACTGTGGGGGCATATCTGGCACTATGAGGGCATATCTGGCACTGTGGGGGCATATCTGGCAGTATGACGGCATATCTGGCACTGTGGGGGCATATCCGGCACTATGAGGGCATATCTGGCACCGTGGGGGAATATCTGGCACTGTGGGCGCATATCTGGCACTATGAGGGCATATCTGACACTGAGGGGGAATATCTGGCAGTATGAGGACATATCTCGCAGTATGAGGGCTTATCTGGCACTGTGTGGGCATATCTGGCACTATAAGGGCATATTTGGCACTGTGGGGGAATATCTGACACTGTGGGGGCATATCTGGCACTATGAGGGCATATCTGGCACTGTGGGGGCATATCTGGCAGTATGAGGGAATATCTGGCACTGTGAGGGCATATCTGGCACTATGAGGGCATATCTGGCACTGTGGGGGCATATTTGGCATTATGAGGGCATATCTGGCACTGTGGGGGCATATCTGGCAGTATGAGGGCATATCTGGCACTGTGGGGGCATATCTGGCACTATGAGGGCATATCTGGCACTGTGGGGGCATATCTGGCAGTATGAGGGCATATCTGGCACTGTGGGGGCATATCCGGCACTATGAGGGCATATCTGGCACTATGACGGCATATCTGGCACCGTGGGGGAATATCTGACACTGTGGGGGCATATCTAGCACTATGAGGGCATATCTGGCACTGTGGGGGAATATCTGGCAGTATGAGGGCATATCTGGCACTGTGGGGGCATATCTGGCACTATGAGGGCATATCTGGCACCGTGGGGGAATATCTGGCACTGTGGGGGCATATCTGGCACTGTGGGGGGCATATCTGGCAGTATGAGGGCATATCTGGCACTGTGGGGGCATATCTGGCACTATGAGGACATATCTGGCACTGTGGGGGCATATCTGGCACTATGAGGGCATATCTGGCACTGTGGGGGCATATCCGGCACTATGAGGGCATATCTGGCACCGTGGGGGAATATCTGGCACTGTGGGCGCATATCTGGCACTATGAGGGCATATCTGACACTGAGGGGGAATATCTGGCAGTATGAGGACATATCTCGCAGTATGAGGGCTTATCTGGCACTGTGGGGGCATATCTGGCACTATAAGGGCATATTTGGCACTGTGGGGGAATATCTGACACTGTGTGGGGGCATATCTGGCACTATGAGGGCATATCTGGCACTGTGGGGGCATATCTGGCAGTATGAGGGAATATCTGGCACTGTGAGGGCATATCTGGCACTATGAGGGCATATCTGGCACTGTGGGGGCATATTTGGCATTATGAGGGCATATCTGGCACTGTGGGGGCATATCTGGCAGTATGAGGGCATATCTGGCACTGTGGGGGCATATCTGGCACTATGAGGGCATATCTGGCACTGTGGGGGCATATCTGGCAGTATGAGGGCATATCTGGCACTGTGGGGGCATATCCGGCACTATAAGGGCATATCTGGCACTATGACGGCATATCTGGCACCGTGGGGGAATATCTGACACTGTGGGGGCATATCTAGCACTATGAGGGCATATCTGGCACTGTGGGGGAATATCTGGCAGTATGAGGGCATATCTGGCACTGTGGGGGCATATCTGGCACTATGAGGGCATATCTGGCACCGTGGGGGAATATCTGGCACTGTGGGGGCATATCTGGCACTGTAGGGGGCATATCTGGCAGTATGAGGGCATATCTGGCACTGTGGGGGCATATCTGGCACTATGAGGACATATCTGGCACTGTGGGGGCATATCTGGCACTATGAGGGCATATCTGGCACTGTGGGGACATATCTGGCACTGAGGGCTGTGTACGGCTAGAGCTGCATTTCCCACCCTAGGCTTATACTCGAGTCAATAAGTTTTCCCTGGTTTTTGTGGTAAATTTAGGTGCCTCGGCTTATATTCGGGTCGACTTATATTCGAGTATATATGGTAGTTACTTTCACTTGCAGCTTCCCCCTCTTTTTGAAGCCCATCATCTCCTGACCGGGATCCGGTCTGAAGATCGACACTGTCTAGGTCGACAATGTTTAGGTCGACCACTATAGGTCGACAGTCACTAGGTGGACAGGGTCTGAAGATCAACAGGGTTTCTAGGTCGACATGTGCTAGGTCAAAAGGTCGACATGAGTTTTAAAAAATATATATCTTTTTTTGAACTTTTTCATACTTAATGATCCACGTGGACTACGATTGGAACAGTAACCTTGCCCGAAGCATGGCGAGCGAAACAAGCCATGTGAGGGGACACGGTGTACTAATTTGGCTTCCCGGTCACTGTACGGAGAAAACGTTAAGATCAGAGAGGCACACCTGCTTTACCCCTCAGACACAATGACCACACACAAACACAGGATCCTACTCCATTTTATTGATGCATAAAACAAACAAAGTAGCAACTTTACTTCTCACCACAAGAGACAATTTAGCAATGGCAGCGCTGAAACAGTTTAAATGACCTAACTCAGACTTTACTTAACTAGCATGTACGTGAATATGGAAAATACAATATTGCATAACATTCCCTGCAATATAAACAGATCACATGCATAGTCCAATGCTTTAGGAAACGGGAAACCAGCGTTTATAGAGCATACGCATTAGCATGAGTCTTTGCAAGGTTAGCTCTTAGCATAAAGAGTCCGGCATTAAAAGAGCATAAGCGTTAGCATAAAGTCTTTGCAAGTATAGAAACGCACAAACAAAACGCACAAACAATATAACCAAGTGCTGAGATAGCATAAACATTAGCATGAGAAAACACGACTGCTTCATCACATTCATCATTTGTGAGCACACCTTTACTCTGACCTGTCTGCATTTTAAACCATTCACTTTGGCCTGAACACATTAGCATTTGCACGACTTGCGTTTGTATCAATACACTTTTCCTAGCAACTTGTCAGCATCATAGGTGTCACTTTAGCATAACCACATTTGCATGGAATATCATACATTACATTATCACACCTCTATTAATGATCTGACAACAACAGATGCTTCACTTCAACATAACTGCATTAGAACAACACGGAATACATTTGTTTTAACACATTTTAACATTTTAAAACACCATAAGGGAATGCAAGCTACTTCAAGGGGAAAAGAGGGAACACAGGAGAACCTATCCCTATTGCTGATCACGTCTGGGTAGCACTGGAAATGGGGCACCTAACCCTTTTTATTTCATGCAGGGGCACACCAACAATGAGGGGAGCCAACTGCCTTTTATTCCTCCTGGCCGCTGGTCACCCACTCTCCTTGCCAGACCCCACTCTGCCTTACTGGTGGGTACATCACTGTACTGTGATCTACATGGCTGCTCCTACACGGGTACACTTTCCACCTGTGTGAGCTCCCTGTCTCCCCTCAGCTGCTTCTTTTTATCCCTCCTGCTGCAGCCGGGCCCGCCTCTGCGTCAGTTTCTGCCCTCTCTCACTGGCCTGGGGTCCCCTGGTAATAGCCAGCCCCTGCACTCCTCTGCCCTGCAACCTAAGCATCCAATCCTCTGTGGGGATTTTCCTGGGTAAAGGCTGTTGCTGGCTAAGGGGAAACTTTTCCTATGGGTGGCACCAAACTCCATGTCAGCAATCCTGAAGGGGTCATTCAAAGTTCCCCCTATGTGCTGCCATGGGGCTGTATTGAGGCAGCACTACTTGTGTGGAGAAAAAAATCACCGGGGTCCCCTTTTTACCCTTATACAATAGCTGTGGGGTATTACACAAGCTTAGCTTGTACTTTGTGAAGGGGTGATAAGCGTTGCGGCTGGGCTGATCTATGCAGTGTGTGGCTGCAAGGGATTGGATGTGTGGCTGCACACTGCATGGATCTGCTTGATTATATATATATATATATATATATATATATATCAATACCCTCCAACTGTACCTTTTTGGCAGGAACAGTACCTTTTTATATGGTCTGTACCGATTTTTGGCTCTCCAAACTTCCATTGAAAGTATAGGAAAAGGGGCATGATCACGTCCTCTTTACCTGCGGACACGCCACCATTTTGAACTTGTACTGATTTTTATGTGTCAGATGTTGGAGGGTATGTGTATATGTGTGTGTGTGTGTGTGTGTGTGTGTGTGTGTGTGTGTGTGTGTGTGAAGGAGAGCATATAGCATGGGCTTTCTCTGGGTCAATTTTGTCATGCCTCTTCACCATGAGGCATGCGCCTTATGGGGGTCATTCCGAGTTGATCGCTCGCTAGCTAGTTTTAGCAGCCGTGCAGACGCTATGCCTCCGCCCACTGGGGAGTGTATTTTAGCTTAGCAGAAGTGCAAACGCATGTGCAGCCGAGCTCTACAAAAACAGTTTGTGCAGTTTCTGAGTAGCTCTGAACCTACTCAGCGCTTGCGATCACTACAGCCTATTCGTGTCCGGATTTGACGTGATACACCTGCCCAGCGAACGCCCAGCCACGCCTGCGTTTTTTCAGAAACGCCTGCATTTTTGCAAACACTCCCTGAAAACGGTCAGTTGACACCCAGAAACGCCCCCTCCCTGTCAATATTCCTGCGGCCGTCAGTGCGACTGAAAACGTCGCTAGAACCTGTGCAAAACCACAAAGGACTTTGTACCCGTAAGTCGCGCGTGCGCATTGCGGTGCATGCACAGAAATGCTGATTTTTTTTGCCTGATCGCTGCACTGCAAACAATGGCAGCTAGCGATCAACTCGGAATGACCCCCTATGTCTCTATTGGTAAAATGTGTGTGTGTGGAGGGGGCACCAATATTCTTTCTGGCACAGGTCACCAATTTGTCTAGTTACGGCTTTGATACAGGAGGTGTCTATTTACTCTCAAGGCACCTCCTCTTGCTTTTGTATATTTTCGTCCAGCAGCTGCCTCCGTCTCTTAATCAGGCTCAGATTTATTTTTCCTCTCATGGATTAATGGAGAAAGTTGATGTTATATCCTTACTTACCAATCACTAATAATGTCTTTCACTTCGAAAATTGGTTCAATATGTAGTGTGATATTCCCATTCTTGATTTTAAAATGAGTTATTGTTGCATTACTTCTATATATATCACATTTGTATCTTTATGAGAAATTTTTGCCGTTATGAGATTTTTATGACCTTATGAGGACATCTTATAATATGCTTTCAATTTTAGATTTTATTTTGTACGTTAACATGAAGTGGGAATTGGATATAGAACTCACAAACCCTGTAGCCATATTGATTTCATTTCTCTAATAGGCTTCCTCCATATTCATTTCCATTCATTCATCTCTTTCATATAATTAGTTTTTTTAAAAACTTCTCCATTTATATCCCCCACATCACTCTGATTTTCCCTCTCCTTCAGAATTCACATGGCTGCTTTCTTCACTTACAGAACATTTCACGCTAAGGACTCAGGACTGGATTATGGGGGCTAGTCAGAGATGAACGCAGATTGCTTTATATGCAGCCAGATCTGCGTTCATCTCTGCACATTTTGGGGACCGCCCAGCATGTGTGAGGCCTCCCCTTTTATGCGTCCGCAATCTAGAATGCATTACAATGTGTCGGATCTAAGGTTGACCGTTGGCAATGCAAGACAGTTAGCGGCCATTTTTTTTTGGAGCGGCTGCGTGCGGCTGAGTCTGAATGACCCTCTACGCCCATTAGAGAATGACTGTACTTCACTATCCCACTTTTACATTTAGTTATACAGATCTTTGTCCAAACAACTCATCTGTTGTAATATTTTATTTAAAGATTATTATCAATATTTCCTTACAGTTCTGTCTGTAGATCCTGCTTTTAGTTTTGATTTTGCCATAAACATTCTATTGGCTGAGGAGTGTCATGTGGGCACCACATAAATGCCAAATAATAATAATAATAATAATAATAATAACAACAATAACAATAAAGCTAGGTACACGTGTATACAATTGTTTGTGCGATCACCCAGATAATGGGTTGGTGTATATGCAGGACTTTAGATATTTCTCCTTTCTCTCTGCACACATCTTCAAAGAGAGGGGAATAGGCACCATCCACTCAATGTACACCAACGCATTTCACCGTGCACCTTGATGGCCTGATACAGTGTTTCATGTGATTTTTATGCATTGCACGTGTTCTAGCGGGATATGGTCTGAAGATCGACAGTATCTAGGTCGACAATGTTTAGGTCGACCACTATATGTCGACAGTCACTAGGTCGACATGGATGGAAGGTCGACAGGGTTTCTAGGTCGACATGTGCTAGGTCGACAGGTCTAAAGGACGACAAGAGTTTTTCAATTTTTTTTTCTTTTTTTAAATTTTTTCATACTTAACGATCCACGTGGACTACGATTGGAATGGTAATCTGTGCCGAGCGAAGCGGTAGCGGAGCGAAGGCACCATGCCCGAAGCATGGCGAGCGAACCGAGCCATGCGAGGGGACGCTGTGCACTAATTTGGGATCCCGGTCACTCTACGAAGAAAACGACACAAAAAAAAAAAATACTCAAGTCGACCTTTAGACCTGTCGACCTAGCACATGTAGACCTAGAAACCCTGTCGACCTTCCATCCATGTCGACCTAGTGACTGTCGACCTATAGTGGTCGACCTAAACATTGTCGACCTAGATACTGTCGATTTGATGAACCACACCCGTTCTAGCATATACAACTGTGAACAAATAGAGCACAAACATATGTGACCTGCATGCATCTGATTCTAACAATTTCTTACAGTCAGAGAAGAGAGTGGTGGAGGAGAGGGGCACTTGTAGGGGCAAACACAGGGGGTTTCCAAATGATTTTAGAGCGATCGTCACCAGCCCATGAAGGATGTATAATTAGGATGTGACAAGCATAGTCTGCCCTAAACAAAGTGCAGTTTATGTAATACAGTACGTCAGACATATGCAGGCCCAATGATCACGGTAAGCCATTTACCAGATTCTCTCTGTGGTGCTACTTGATAGGAAAATCTGCCACTGGGCATGTGCAGAAGCTCCATTCCACCCTTTAAACTGCATGTAGTGGCTGCTGGCCAGGCTGTGGAAAAGGGTGGTTTCCAGAAAACTGGAACTCCCCCCCGTGTTTGCTAAAGGCTTTGACATTGGATGAGTACAGTGAAGACATGTTCATACAAATGCAACTGACCAGCAGAAATACACCTACACACCTGTTAGGAGACTTATCTCTTGCACTCGTTCATGGGCAGTTGCAAATATTCACTGATGTGGATGTTGATTTGGTGTAACCCATGCTCGTATGTAGCTGTAGCAGAGACGTACATGTGTCATGATGGATACTGATCTGCATATTGCCGTAAACCTGCCTATTTTACAAACAACTTTGCAATGGACCTAAAAAAAAGTTTTTGAGAATTTTTAAAGACAACTGCTGCCATCAACGCGTTTCACATTGTCCTAAATCATCTCTAAGCTCACAGAATCGCACCTGCTATAGGATTAATGTACGCTACTATTGTATGTGAAAGAATGAGCTATTATTTGCAGTCACAGTGCATAAAGATGGGTAGACAGAATTATTTACATCAAAGAAACAGTAAATCTTGGAAATCTCGCTATAAAAATGAAGTCAACAGATCCACTCGAATTAAGTTAGAGATTTTACCAGTGCAAAAATACTTGAAAGGCTGACGTGCTCTCTCAGGCTTTGAGGATTTTGTCAAGAGGATGAGCTTGAAGCACAGACCCATTCACTGCTGCTTACATTTTTAGATCAAGGTACCCACAGTACAGTATAGTGGCTTATTAGTTTGGTACATGAAACATCTTTATAGGCTGTACTCCGCAGGTCAGAGATTGATGATTCAGCCACATTGCAAGGATCAGAAAACGTTCTTATGTCTAGTGCTAAATTTGCTCTGAACTTACTATTCTAATATATATATATATATATATATACATATTATAATTTTAATATATATTAGAGTTTATTCTGCAATATTAAATCTAGTTTTAGTCTTAAATAAATTGTCTAACTATAATGAAACACATAAATCTATATGCTTATACTGTGTTTGCTATTTTTTTGCTCTTGAGCAAGATCTGTTGCCTTTTGTGATAATTTGCCTTCTGTCTCTGGGTGTGATGCACCACATATCGCATTTTGTATGTAATGCATCTCATCATTCATCGCAAGTATAGCAGCAATTATTAATGACTTAAGGCCCGTATTCATGGGCAGATCTAGGGAGAGATGTGTGCTGAGCGAACCGCTCAGCACACATCTCTCCCCACGCTCAGCACAGCGCGATGTGTGTTGAGCGTGCGGGGGGGCACTCATTTCACCTTGCGGGTGAGGTGAGCGACCTGCTAGATTGGCCTGCATGCAGGCCAATCTAGCACCAGCGATAGCGATGCGCGGGGCTGCGCATCGCTATCGCTGTAAGGGGTACACACGGAGTGATCGCTGCTTAAAATCTAAGCAATCTAGTCAGATTGCTTAGATTTTAAGCAGCGATCGCTCTGTGAGTACCCGCCTTTATGCTTGGAAAAATTTTTGCAAAGGACAGCTCTCCTGATAAGAGCTCTACTTTGCGGAACAAGGGCTTTCGGATTTAAGCATGCCTCGGTTGATGTTCGCACCACGGGATACTGGGGGGGGATCCAATTGGATTCCTCTCAGTGCACATTCCTATAAGTTGCCAATAGGCTTCTGTTAGGGAAAGCCAGGCCCAAGCCCCGGAATGTATTGTAATCCTGAGCTTGGTGCATATTAAAAATACAACCAAACCTCAGAAAACTAAATTTTCTGAGGCTTGACTGTATTTTTACCTCTGCTGCACCCTGCCCCCTGTCATTCAGTTTTAGACTTGTGGTTAAGACATACTTTGTTTTATAGTGTACCTCTATTTGTATAATTTGTGTATGTATCACGCTACAATTTACAGAAGACAGAGGCGGAACTACCATTGGTGCAGCCGGTGCATTGCACTGGGGACCCTGAGGAATAAGGGGACCACTGCTGCCCAGTCAGAATTGCAAATGCATTGGTGGGCGGCTGGTGTGCTGAGCGGCCTTTTGAACATGATGGGCGGCTCTTGCTGTGCGATTCTGTGCAGCTGCAGTTCTGCTACAACCGTAGAACTGCAACTGAAGCTGAATGAGGCCCAATGTTCTTTAAAAACCTGATTTTTGTGCTGTTCAGCTGAGACTTCCTCCAGCTGTTCCACCCTGAATGTCCCAAGTGAGTGTCATCGCACTGGGATTTCCTAAAGGTTCTCCCTCACATACTCCCACAATGTCACACCTAGCACATAAATAACAGGACTCCGCTGCAGACTTGGAGAGAATTTATCACCGTGGACACAGAGGAGTTTAGTGGGACATCTTGTTGAGTGAATCCAGAGGCCGGAGCTCCATTAGTACAACACGCAGATTATTTATTCTGCACTGATAAATGCATTTCCCATCCCCTTTCACTTGTGAATTCCGTAACATCTGGTTTATGTGATATATCTCTGATGACAGGTTTTCCATTGTGCGTGTTTGTTTTGGCTCCTGTGATACTATGACACATTACGTACTCAGTGGAGGCAGCCATTTTGTGGACTGCACCAATATTCATCATTATACAGGTTATCTGTCCTCTATGCACCTATGATTTAGCTGCATTTTTGCTAATCTTATTAATATTACCAAGGTGATGATGATGATGATGATGATGATTATCTTTATTAAGAAATTACGTTATTATGCTTATTCTGAATTTCTTATTATTATGGAGAATAATTGGTGTAGTGGTTAGCATTGCTGCTCAATCAGGCTCAATTCTTGACCAAGTTCTTGATTCGGAGATGTATGCTGTTCCAATATTTATGCAATTGGCTTGTTTGTATTATTGTGCATGCACTTGATGCATTTTACAGAGAGATTTTGGACACAGGTTAATTGACAAAAAGGATTCCTTTGTGGGCGGTAACGGGTAGGAGGGTTCTCAGAAAAACATGGCAGTGTTGCGACTGTTTTATAGACATGCTTGGATTTGCAAGGCCTCTAGTGGGAATCAATACAGATCCCGGCAGCTGCAACATTTGTATTTTTACATTCCTCAGCCCCCTCGCCACCTTTCTCAGCCCCTCATCACTGTCCTTATCCCTCATCACCATCCTCAACCCTCATTACTTTACTCAGCCCCTCATCATCATCCACAGCCCCTCAGCACTGTCCTCACCCCGATCATCGTCTTCACTCCTCATCACCTTCCTCTGCTAGATGTACCTCCAAAGGTATGGTATGAGTTGCCGGCGGCCAGCATACCAGCGCCGGGATCCTGACCGCTGGCTTGCCGACAGCGGGGCGAGTGCAAATAAGCCCCTTGCGGGCCCGCTCTGCTCGCCACGCTGCGGGCACGGTGGCACGCTACACACTCCATGCTTTCTATTTTCCCTCCAGGGGGGTGGTGGACCCCCAAGAGGGAGTAAAGGTGTCAGTTTGCCGGTTGTTGGGATTCCGGCACCGGTATACTGTGCGCTGGGATCCCAACAACCAGTATACTGAATACCACCCACCTCCGATGCCCCTCCTTACCCAACATCTTGCTGAGCTCCACATTGTACAGGTTCTGCTGGGCTGTGGTGCCTTATGGGAAATCCGGGTGTGGATCATAAGATCGACAGTTTCTAGGTCGACAATGTTTAGGTCGACCACTATAGGTCGAGTCACTAGGTCGACAGGGTTGGAAGGTCGACAGGGTTTCTAGGTCGACATGTGCTAGGTCGACAGGTCAAAAGGTCGACGTGAGTTTTTTTTGGGGGGGGGGTTGTGTTGTTTTCTTCGTAGAGTGACTGGGAACCCCAATTAGTGCACCGTGTCCGCTCGCATGGCTCGCTTAGCTCGCCATGCTTCCGGTAAGGTTACCGTTCCAATCATAGTCCACGTAAATCATTAAGTATGAAAAACTTCAAAAAAAGATTTTTAAAAAAAAAAAACTCATGTCGACCTTTTGACTTGTCGACCTAGCACATGTCAACATAGAAACCTTGTCGACCTTCCAACCCTGTCGACCTAGTGACTGTCGAACTATAGTGGTCGACCTAAACATTCTCGACCTAGACAGTGTCGATCTTCAGACCGGATCCAGATAAGGAATATGGGACAGATGTATTAAGGGGTGGTCTTCAGTATGCCGACTGTCGGGATCCTGGTGCACAGCATACCGGCGCTGGAATCCCAACAGCCAGCATACCGACACTTTTTCTTCCTCGTGGGGGTCCACAACCCCCCTGGAGGGAGAATAAAATAGCGAGGCGTGCGTAGCGCGCCACCATGCCTGCAGCGTGGCGAGCGCAGCGAGCCCGCAAGGGGCTAATTTGCGCTCGCCACGCTGACGGTTTGCTGGTGGTCGGGCTCCTGGCGCCGGTATGCTGGTCGCCGGGAGCCCGGCCGCCGGCATACCATACTACACCCGTATTAAGCCTGGAGAAGTGATAAAGCAATGATAAGCAGAAGGTGATAACACACCGGCCAATCATTACAGGTTTCAAAAATGACAGTTAGGAGCTGATTGGCTGGTGTGTTACCATCTGACACATATCACTGCTTTATCACATCCCCAGGCTTAATACATCTACCGCTATAGATTGCACGCTACACTGTTGCAATCAATGGCTGAAAATAGTTTGCACTGCACTAATGCACATTAACACTAATTATTCTTAGGTTCACAACAATAATTAGTTTTTTCTTTGGTGCCAATTTCTTTGTGACAAGCAACAAATCAAAATTTCCAATCCCTGCCTGTCACATAAAATATCCCGTTTTCCCAGAAAGAAAATGATCTGAGGCAATACTTCCAGTGGAACAGTAGATGTGTGTAGTGCTTGCATCAACCCATAGGTGGCGATAGATAACTGCAGCAAAAATGTCAGCAGGCAAAGAAATAAATGTATCTCTATTTGACTTGAATTGTAAATCTTTTCAGAAACAAAATGTAATTGTGTCAATTACACTATTTGTTTCTTTTGCCTTGCAGCTGCGAGGAAGTATTTTGGACTGTGATGTCCTAATAAATGGTACAATTTTGAGAGGCTAATTGTTTATTTTATGATTAATGTTTGCTTTTCATTTTTTGAAATTTTCTTTTTACATATGACCTGTGAATGCTTCCGCTGTTACATGGGGACACAAGCATTAAGGGTTTGGTAAGAATAAAAGGTTTCACACCTCCAATATTTGGCAAAACCTGATGTATTTTTGGTTTCACGATACTGAGTTATTATGTGTATAACTGAATAGCAGTCCATAAATACATTTGGCTATGATATCACACAGAAGACTTTCCTTGCTGCGATCTATGCCGTTATAGCGCGTGTACAGTATAGGCATTAATGGTATAGGTCATTACATGACAAACAGAATTAGAATGTCTTGCATTCATAATCACAGTTTATACATTGCGCACATTAGGAAACTGACTTTCTGCAAGCAATGCGTATTTATAAAGGTGTGTTATTCTGAGAGGCTATGGGAATAGCAGCGGGTGATCATGGGAGCGGAAAACATGCAACAAATCTAGCTGGCGGGATCGTTGCTGGCGGTTACCACACTTGTAACACTGTGCTTTGCTTCTTACTTACTGCTTATATGGTACACTGGGAAAAGTATAAAGGGCCTTGGAGCCATGTTTTGTAGTGATAAATATTTTACCTTCTAAGACCTCTATAACTAGGCTTACCTTACTCTGGGGCCCAGTTATCATTATTGCATATTCAATGGGTATGATATTAGCGCCCAGTAATTGTACAGGCGACTTTGCATATGGAAGTCGATGAGGCCACTAAGCAGTCATTTTAATGTTATGTTGCCTTTTTAGAAAATGTATTATAATTATCCTTTATTTATATGGCGCCACAAGGGATCTGCAGCGCCCATTACTCAGTACATAATCAAATGAGCAAACAAGAAAACAGCACTTACAGTTCAATACAATATAGGACAGGTATAGAAAACCCGGGGTTAAGTGCCATCAAAGGGAGTACAGAGTATAAGATAGTGGAAGTACAGTAAGATAAGAGAAGGGATACATGAGAAAAGAAGGCCCTGCTCTTGCGAACTTACAATCTAAAAGAGACAATAAGTTCTTAAAATTAACATTTAAATAGATTTTTTTTCTACTGAAATCTTTCAAACACAAATGGATGGATGTGGGGGGTAATTCCAAGTTGATTGCAGCAGGAATTTTTTTAGCAGTTGGGCAAAACCATGTGCACTGCAGGGGAGGCAGATATAACATTTGCAGAGAGAGTTAGATTTGGGTGGGTTATTTTGTTTCTGTGCAGGGTAAATACTGGCTGCTTTATTTTTACACTGCAATTTAGATTGCAGATTGAACACACCCCACCCAAATCTAACTCTCTCTGCACATGTTATATCTGCCCAACCTGCAGTGCACATGGTTTTGCCCAACTGCTAAAAAAATTCCTGCTGCAATCAACTTGGAATTAACCCCGTAGTTTGATAGAAATGATGTTATTTGGTATTATTATTTGATCATAGGAAAATAATTGCTTTCTTGCACTATATGGAGGTTCTGTAAAACCACAAGAGTGTGACACTTTAATGTTGAGGTAACCTTTATACTACATGGGCCAAAATACGTGGAAACTTCTAATCAGTGTGTTTTGCCATTTCAGTCACACTGTAGAGCTCTGTAGAGCTTTCAGCCTGACACTTTCATACAGTGATGGCATAGGGGGAAGGGGGAAAGGCAGGTACCTGGGCCAGAGCTTGTTGGAGGGTCAGCTGCTGGACCCCTGTGCAACTTGGTTTTTACATTTTTGGGGGAGGGGACATGGCCATGCATCTCAGATTTGCCCCACCTACCTACCCCCAGAATCTGCGCCCGTGCAAGCTCACGATGGCCCTGCTTTCCTAAAATGCCCTCTTTACAATAAGTCAGTCCACTAAATGCCTGCCCTGCTAGTGCCCCCCCTTGTCGGGTGGTTATTGTGAAGTGGGAGCAACAACAGTTTAATTACCTTCCTCCATCTCATCAAAATAACCCTTTCATCTTAATTAATTCTATTGAGATCATTAACTCATTAACCCCCTTGTCCAAACCCAAACATAAGTAGCCCCTTATTCTTGTGATTATTTTCCTCAAGTATATATTTATCCCTCCCAGAGGGTCACTTACCTGTTGCTGATCTGCTTTCTTATTTGTTGGTGATCCCACACAATGAGGTCACCGTGGAGAAAGCCGGATCCGCTGAATTCTATAAGAAGGGGCCACTATAGAGGAGGTAGGCGTCATGCACTGTGACGATACGTAGAATGACCCCTATATGGATATCTTGGCTGTTGGCTGGATATCTGCCCAAATTAATCAACACGACCAGGACTGTACTTACACCAGGACTGAACTCTCTCTGCACATGTTACATCTGCCCCCCCCCCTCCCCCTGCAGTGCACATGGTTTTGCCCATCTGCTAACAAATTTGCTGCTGTGATCAGGTCCGGATTGTGCTGACCCCACTAACACTATTGTGTGGAATGGATGCAAATCAATCCTGTTCCAACTCTATCAGAAAGCCTTCCCAGAAGACTGGAGGATATTATAACAGCAAAGGGGACCAACTCCATAGTAACACCCATGGATCCACAAGAACATACGGGTGTGATACTCGGAGTGTAGGTGTACTTGTAGCCATGTACTATACAGTATCTTACAATTACAGTTTTTAAATGTGTATATACAGTACATTAATAACTAGATGGAACTATTTGTAATAGTAATTATGATTATTCTACAATTCTGGTTCCAGCATTGGATGTACAGATAGGTTTCCCATAATTAGTGGAGATATTAATTTGTGTTTTATGAATGTCTGTATAATGGAGCTTTTCCTTCTGAATTATGAGCATTGTGAGCGGTTCATAGATGAACACTGATAGCACAGCGGCTGTGTCTTTGGATGCAGCAGAGATGCTAAAATATGATAACGTTGCCGGAGTGAAAAGTGGTGATGTTGCCCATGGCAGCCAATCAGATTTTGTGTATCAGTTTCTAGGGTGCAGTGGAGAAATAATAGACAGAATCTGATTGGTTGCTCTGGCCAACAGACCACTTTTCATTTTTAGACGCTTTAGTAGTAATCTGCACAGCAAGATACAGATCTGGCCTTGGCACTCCCAGAAAACGGGCGACAGGCCCCCGTGCTAAGGATTGCTGTCTGGCACCCAGGGGGGGTTTTAATAGAAGAGGGGGCCTGCCTGTAGGTTTCTCTCTGGCAGTGCGTAGATTCTGGTGTTATGCATACCTCCCAACTGTCCTGATTTTGGCCGGACAGTCCCGTTTTTCACGGTATGTCCCGCTGTCCCACCCGCGGGTCACAGTGTCCCGCGCTGGAGGTGGGCAGTTGGGAGATCCCCCCTGTCACTCGCTGCTTTGAGCAGAACGTCTATTCTCTGGCACAGCATCTATTCCGTGGCAGACAAAGACAGAGAGCATGGCCAGCAGATCACTGAGCACTGTCCATGCCCCCATAGTGATAAAAACGGGGGGCATGGTTAGTGATTGCAGCCATGACCCCTAGCCATGAGGCCACGCCCCCTGATCAAAGGCCATTCCCGTAATTTTTGGCTGCACACTGAAAGGACATCTTTATTGTGTATACGCACATCACCATGAAAATGGCCATCTACCCTGTGATTTATGTCTGCACCACTTATGCCGAAACCACCCCATCTCCGACCCTAAATCACAGGCTGCGGCCTAGGGGCACTGCGGGCATCGATGCAGAACCCATTCTGTACAAGCGTGGAATGGGTCCTGCACACATGCCGTCCACCCTCCATCAGAGCTGTTCATCTTTGTCCTCAGTAACACCCTTTCTCCTGTACTTCATCTTTAAACATGTGAAAGTATTTTGACAACTTAAAAAAATACCCCAGTTAAATATTGTCGGCTAATATTATTATATTTTTCCAACATTATTATATTTGACTCAGGGACTTGGATAAATTGTCATATTTAGCTTGTAATAAAGAATCGGTTTCCTAAAATGACTCCTTTAAGTGGATTAGAAAAGGTAGGGTTTATTTTTTCATTCTTTCTTTAAAATGCAAACTTTTTTTTATACTAATGTAAATAAAGAGAATTAAATGACTTTTTAGGTAGCTGAACCACTTCAATCACACCACGGATTAAAGTATTCTCTGCATTCCAAGGTGATGACGAGGATGGAAGCCATTGCCAGATGGGCATGTGGTTGAATGAGACATCTAGGAACTGTCAATTATAAAAGGAAGGCCGCTGTTTTCCCCGGAAGGCCACTCTGAATCTACTGTGGTCTGCCCTAGCAAAAAATATGCAAAATAAAAACATCAATAAAGAGGGTTAAATATACAGAATTGCACCTGTACATCTGTTCTGGGCGATTGCGTTGGGAGCAGAAGCATTACTTGGATATGTAGAACGCCGCTGTCTTGATGTTGGTTTTGCTGTAAAAGTAACTTTGCGAGATTGAGAAAATTATGGTATGCTTATAATTAGCGCCATTAAGCAGCGTTGATGGATACTAATATGTTACCCAGATGTTGAACGCCGATCTGTTTGTGCATGTGTAAGAGGGTGGCGGCGGTGCGTGTGGTGGTGCCTGCTGCCGTGCAGGTGTAGTTTCGGTACTCACCAGGCGCCGCTCTCTCTCTCACCTTCAGGTACCGGAATCTTCAACGGACCTGGCAATCTTCAGTCGGATCCGGACACGGCGATTCCCTCTCGGAGCTGACCGACGACCGAGCTGAGGAGAAAATAGTCTACCTTAAGGGGGGTATCAGCCCTTCTTCCACCGGAAAAGGGGATACCCCAGGGGTGACGGCGACCTTCACCGGTTGGGTGAAAGGTCATCATTGGCACAAAGCCTCAGCCACCCAGATTTCACACACTCGCACTCTCGCGCGTAGTGTGATGAAGGGGATTCTCACGTCCGTGAGCAATCCCTATTCCGGCGCTCGGGGACAGACAAGGGACAAATGTACACAGATGCTACTCACCGTTACAAGTCTTGCACTCTTCTCCACTTACAGGTCCCTGTAAGGAGGTAAAGAGAAAACAGCCGTGCAGGGCCAAGAACTACCCTAGTGTGCGTCCGCTACACTAGCTACATAAACAGAGTCCTCAAACTAGCTTGTGTGGGTGGTGCAACACAACTATGCACAAACTTAAAACAAACAGACACTTTGCCCTGCACGGTAACCACATACATCACAATATCGGATTACAAGATCCCAAGGTGCTGTCCCTTTAAATCCCTACGCTGGGGCGCCACACAGCCTGCCCACCTAAACACCTCAGGGTGGCCCGGGCCTAGTGCCCAGTGCCACCTTTATTCACCTTGGGGGGCACTTATTCACTGGGCCTAGCGCCCCTAATTGCCCACAGGCCAGAAGCCTGACAACACCCACGGGCCTAGCGCCCGCCTAACTTGTCACCCGTTGGGTGACCTGGGCCTAGTGCCCAGGGTCACCTTATTTGTACCTACTCTGCCCAAAATGCACTAGGGCCTAATGCCCTCTAATACCCCCACAGGCAGAGTTCCCGATGTGCCCCTCGTGCCTAGTGCCCGCCTACGGCGCCGTCGAGGTGGCTTGGGCCTAATGCCCAAACCACCAAATCAAATGGTGGGCCCAACCTCCTATCAGGGCCACAGGCCGGGGGGGAACCCCGACTTCACATGCCCACGGACTCGGAGGGCCCGATCAAACGTACCCATGGGCCGGGAGGGCCCGACTAACTGCCCACAGGCCGGAAGGGCCTGACTGTGCCCACGGGCCTAATGCCCGAACACCCAGTGGTCTAGGGTGGAAAGAGGGGAGGGGGAGAGAGTAGCCTCACTGAGGCCTCACCTGATCCGGGGGTCTCCGGCGCCCTCTTCTGCCGCCGAACCGCCCTGGCCAGCGGCGCCGCCTCCGCTCCTCAGCGTCCAGCCGCCACTGGACATCTTCTTTTCTCTGGAGTTCGACGTCTTCTGGCCTTTTCAACGGCCACCGGAGCTCTTCTTTCCGCGGCCGTCGTCTTCTCTCCCGCGCCGACTTCCTCCTCCGGGTCCCGGCCGCTTCTACTTCCGCGCTCTTCCGCGCACTTCTCCTCCTTTTCGGCTCCCGCCTGGCGTCTGACGTCAGACGCCGGGGGCGGGGCCTATGACGAGGCGAGCGCCGATTGGCTCGCCGCGCCCGCCTCTGATTGGCCGCCGCTCCGGGAGCTGCGATTGGCTCCCGGAGGGTGCCAACATTTGAACGACTCCGCAGCCTCCGGTCCGGTGCAGGGAAAAGGGTAACCCCTGCACCGGACACCCGCCGCTCCTGCACACCGACAGGCGCTAGGGACAGACAAGCTGTCCCAGCGCTGTCAGAGACGCCCTCCCGCAGGTGGAATGGGTCCTGTAAAACAGGACACATCTCCACACATGTACAGTAGATACTGGATGTATGATGGCAGATTCCACCAAGTCTACACATTTATTATTGGGTGGAGTACAACATGGTAAAAGCAGATAGTTATACGTACCCAGGGTGCACCACTTGCTGGCGTGGATGGTTGCTCTGTCCTGTACCCCTCTGTTACACAGAGTGCATGATAATCACTTTTCTCTTTTTTTTTTGTTCTACATTTATTTAGCAGCACATAATGTCAACATTCAATGTGTCAACATGAGACCGTCAACATTGATCATGTCAACATTCATCATGTAGACAGTGATGAAATGTCAGCATGCTAGAATGTCAACATATTGTTCCTGATGGCCCAGCTGTGACTGCTTCTGACGGCTCCAGCGTGGCTTTGGGGTCCCGGAGGTCATGTGACCATCACTTCTGGGTCAGACTTCCGAACCTCCAGTGTACAGGTACATTTTATTCTCCTATTCCTACCCCTGACCCTCCCACCAGTGCCTGACCTTAACTCCCCCCACCCACAGTCTAACCCTAACCCTCCTGCTCGCCAGTGATGTGCGGTGAGGTCAGTGGCTGGGGAGGCACTGTATGAGTCACCCCCTCCCCCCTATATCTATGAAGAAAAATAAAATTATATGGGATTCCCCAAACTTAACTATAACCAGCACCAGGCTCAACCAGCCAGGGGGGAATGGGGGGGGGGGGGGAGTACTGCAACAGCAGGGAGAACACTCAGCGTGGGGTCACCCTGCCATGACATTAACCCCCCCAAACCAGTCATCCCAGGGCTGAAATTCATCGGAAAGTGGGGACCCCAGACAAAATAAATGGAATCCCCTCTCCCGAGCAACTACCAGCAGCCCAGTGCTATGCCCCGCACCCCTGGTGGTGGTGGGTGCAGGGTTCATGTTACAATATTGTTCTTTACAGGCAGCCTACAGGTCCCAGCAAGCCTGCTCCAGCATGCCGGCACTTGGAGAACCATAAGTGCCTGCATGCCCGAATGAATAACTGTAGGCAACAGGTTGACCTTTGGACTACATCCAGCCCCCAGTGTGCACAGCTTAGGAGGAAGATGCAGACAGGTAGAGGACCCAGCATTTGATCACCTCTGGGGAAAGGGTTAACTTTACTTTGTTTATGAGGGTTTTTTTTTTATTATAGGTAATTGAAGGGAAAGGTCAGATATGATGTAAGGTGGACCTTCTATTCCACTTGTACATGCAGATTATTTATATAAACATATTTATGTGGTCATTGATTATGTCTACACCTTCATGGCGAGAGAGTACACCTCCTCGGAAACACTATTATGCAATGATTGGACAGTTCTGAGAAAACCTGTTGTTTGTAATCTTTTGCCCACAGTCTCAATTCTGTGAATTAGCAGAGCACGGAGAAGGAAAAAGATCCACGGTACATTATTGCACTGAAGCGTGTGGTTTTGTGGTGCGCAACCTGAGCTAAAATAGTAAGGTCAGGACATTCATTTCAGCTTCAGGAATGAAAACAAAGTGTAAGAGGAAAGACAAAAAAAGAGAAATAAAATATAATTATTTTATTAATATGTCGCGCATTCAGGAACATGATGTAAATTAAAGAACAAATTAAAGATAAGGTGAATGTCTCCTATAAATGCATCTGTTTGTTACTGTATGTTGGCTGCATGTTTATCTGTTCACTCTGCTTAGAAGGTTAAAACTTTATGGCCCAGATTTATCAAACCCTTGAGAGTGATAAATTGCATGGGGATTTAAGGGTCTATTTACTATGCCTTGGATGGAGATAAAGTGCATGGGATAAAGTACCAGACAATCAGCAACTACCTGGCATGTCACAGGATGCGTTTGAAAAATGACAGTTAGGAGCTGGTTGGCTGGGACTTTATCTGCATCCACTTTATCTCCATCCAGGGCTTAGTAAATAGACCCCAAAGTACCAGCCAATCAGCTACCAACTGTCATTTTTCAAACGCAGCCTGTAACATGTCGGTTAGGAGCTGATTGATTGGTACTCTCCGAGGCTTGATAAATCTGGGCCTGTGTTCTGAGATGGGATGGGCCGGGATTTCCAAACTGGCTTTGTTATATGTTGACTCGTACATACACAGCGATAGGTGACTACCCTCACTGTGTTTGCAATGAGAAAGCTAAGCTTTTATAGATGAACGTAAATTAGCCTCTACCATAGATACTATCAAGATATATTTACTTAGGGCCATATTATCAATTAGCCTGACTAGGCTGAAGCCTAGGAAACCCATCAATTTTTTTAGTATGTGATAAGCGCAATTGGTCTTCCTTTTATTTTCTCTTTTGAAATAGCGCTAGTGCGTTATTGGTCCGCTATCTTCCCCCGGCCATTGTCTCAAAACAAACCTCCGCTGACTGCGAGTCTGCCTTGATACGGTGCAGAGTGCCTTTAATCATTGGATCCCTAGGGTGCAAGTAACATTGGCTCAGCAAAAAAATACAGGGAACAAAAAACGAGTAGTGGATCCCCCATAGTTTTAGGACCAGCACTGGGCTCCACTAGCAGTAGGTAATGCCACAGCCAGGGGACACACTTGACGGGGTCCCCCGGTCAAAGCATTCTCCCACCTAACTAGTCAGCCCAGGCCAGGGATTCCTGGGGAAGCGTGGACCCCTGGATTGGCTGAGCTGGATGGCTTTAGTGTGGCATACCCTTACATTTTATTAACACTTATCACATACTAATTTCTTTAACAATTTTTCTTATTTTCATTACATCTGATTTTTGTATCACTTTCTCTATATCTTCGGCTTCTTAAACACTAATCTATTAACATTATAATTTTTTTCACTGGTATGCTGCCCTGGGCTGTCTGGCTTATGCTGATTTTTGGGGTGCTATGCCCTGAACCTAGATATAGCGCTAGGGACCCCCAATATATATACAGAGAGGCCTTGACGCGGCTTGGGGGCTTACACATACATTTGCACAGATATATGTAACCGAGATCTCTGAATTCTAAGATATTGTATGGGATTTAAATCTGGTTACTGCTGTTATTCAGGGTGCTGGGGGAAACAAAATGTGTTTTTTTTCCTGCTTAGAAAAACCCCTCCCTTTCAATCACCTGAATGATATCACTAAACTTATTGAGCATCTGCCACTATATATGCTTGTTGTGAGAGGGAGAAAGGACCTTGCACTAGGAGGAGATGCAGGTCCTGAGATGCCACATGAAGCATTATGGGGTTGCTCCAAGGTAGGTAGCACTTAGCTTAGATATATTGTAGCAGGGAGCCATTATCATGTGGCTTCTTGCTGGTTACTCATAGACCCAGCTTGGGGTTGTGGAGGTGTGAGATGTGGACCCCTGGATTGGCTGAGCTGGATGGCTTTAGTGTGGCATACATTATTCAGAGTGCTGGTGGAAACAAAATGTGTTTTTTTCTTGAAGCGTGGACCCACCAATAGAGGATCCCCCAGGGAACCCAAGGCCTGGGCTAAAGCCCAGAGCAATCCCCGGCACCCCTGGAATCCAGTGTCGAGTTGATAGCATTCAGTAAATGTTAGATGGGGAGATGCACTAAGTCTTGAAAAGTGATAAAGTGTAGAGTGATAAAGTACCAGCCAATCAGCTCCTAACTGCCATGTCACGGGCCCTGTTTGAAAAATGACAGATATGAGTTGGTTGGCTGGCAGTTTATCACTCTCCACTTTATCCATTTTCAAGGCTTAGTACCTCTGGCCCCTTTTGTCTTTTACAGAAGGACTACAGGTCAGAAGGACTAAAGGTACAAGAATTCACACTAATGCCATGTAGCTTTCTACTGGAGCGCTATGATTCAGCAAAGGCTGTGTCTTGGCTTCACAATTACTAGACATCTCACAGAGGAGGATGAGGGGGGATGCGTGATATAGAAAAAGTAAAAAAATTAGAGATGAGCAGGTTCGGTTCTCGGAGAACCGAACCCCCTTGAACTTTACGTTCCAAGCCAGAATCAGAGTCTGTCTCCATACTTCTGACTAGAATCGGATCCCAGAACGAGGCAAAACATCGTCATCCCACTTTCGGATTCTCACGGGTTTTGTATGACATATAAATAGCTGCGAGCCGCCATTTTCACTCCGAACTTGGAGAGTGAGGGAAACAGACCCCTGTCTCTGTGTTAGGCGCCGGGGTCCGCTCGTCGGTGCGGCCCGGCGCCTAGCAACCAGGGACGCCGTACGCGGACAGCCGCCGGCTCCCTGGCAACGCTGGACGCCGGGCGCGCTGAGCCGCACGGACCCTAGCAACGGGGACGCCACTGGCGGACCGTGTTCCCCGTTGCTAGGCTTTAAGAGTTAATGTATTCTCCTGCTCTCTGGCCATGCAGCAAGGCAGCTGCAAGGCATTTATTCTAATCAGCCTTTCGGCAGCTGATTGGAGGACTCCTTGTTAAATACACTCCCAGGGCTTCTCACAGACGCCGGTAATAGCTTCCTGCATGCTGTTTCTGTTTGCTGAGAGTCTGTTCCAGTCTTGCTGTATCCGGTCATTCCAGTATTCGGAAGTCCTGAACTCGGAAGTTTGTCATCTTATTCCTGGAGTCCTGACTAATCACCATATAACATCCAGTGGTGTTCGTGAGTCGCGGCCTTGCCGTGTGTTGCGGCTTGTCCGCTTTATTATTTATTATTTGTGTTTTGGAGCATTTTGCGGAGGGTTCCGCTTCCACAGGTCCACTCTGGTATCCAGCGGTGCTGGGTAGGAGTATTGGACAAGTGGATTTTGGTTGTCCTTTTCCCTGGCGGGTTTCCGCACATACTTCTGTTTTTGTTAGTTAGCTTGTTGCCCCTGGCCTGTTGTCAGTCAGAGGTCCTCTTGTTATCATCCTGCCTCGGATTTCCCTTTGTCTCTCACTAAGACCGGGGGGCACCGGAGTTGGGCAGACATAATCCGCCCTTCAAACGTGGCTGCCAGGGGCTCAAGAAACCATAGTCTCGCAGGGGATTTCCGATAGCACGGGTGAGACAATAGAGTTAGGGCGCCAGGGGCAACTAGTCTTCCCTGCTCCCGTTACCTGCATTCCATTCCAGCGCTCTGGTCCTTGTCATAAAATCTCCTCCGGTCAGGAGTGCTGGAATCATAACATTATTACCGGCCATACCAAAACTTAAAATTAAACGGAGTTTAATTTTTTCTTATTCAGTTTTTGTAAGAAATTGTCGGCCTCATGAATCCAACAGGGTTAGGACCAAATCCTGGTCAGCTCTTAGTCAGTCAGATTCAAGAACTTACTCAGATGGTTCAGGATCTTTCCCTTCGGGTGAAGTCGCAGGAAGATCTTTTACGAACTTCCCCGAGGGTAGTTCCTGAACCAAAAATGCATTTGCCTGACCGTTTTTCTGGGAATAGAAAAGAGTTTTTTAATTTTAAAGAATCCTGTAAACTTTATTTTCATTTAAGACCGATCTCCTCGGGTACTGAATCTCAGCGGGTCGGGATTATTATTTCTTTGCTCCAGGGGGATCCCCAGACTTGGGCATTTGGTTTAAAAGCAGATGATCCGGTGTTGTTGTCAGTAGACGCTTTTTTTGGGTCTTTAGGACTGTTATATGACGACCCTGATAGAGAGGCATCCGCTGAAGGTCAGTTGCACGCTCTCAGACAGGGTAGGAATCCCGCAGAGGTTTATTGTACGGAGTTTCGCCGGTGGTCGAACGACTGTGGCTGGAATGACCCAGCCCTGCGCAGTCAGTTTCGCCTCGGCTTATCAGAATCTATTAAAGACAGTCTCCTCCAGTATCCCGCTCCTGAGACTCTCGATAAACTCATGCAGCTTTCTATTAAGATTGATCGTCGTCTCAGAGAGCGGAAGGCTGAAAAAGGAGCATCGGTCAGGTCATCTCCGTGTGTATATTCCATCCCTGAGGACATAGAGGAGCCCATGCAGATGGGTCTCTCCCGGTTGTCTCCTGAAGAGAGAGTCAGAAGGCAAAACTCTGGTCTTTGTTTGTACTGTGGGGGTAAGGGACATTTTGCTCGTAATTGTCCGAATAAGTCGGGAAACGCCTTGACCAGGTGAATTGTGAGGGGGTTCACCTAGGTCTGCAGCTTATCTCCTCGCATAACTCCCTTTTAGTCCCAGCTAAGGTTTCCTTTGGCAGCCTCAGTTCCTCGGTGTCGGCTTTTGTCGACAGTGGAGCCGCAGGAAACTTTATGGATTTAACTTGGGCCAAGGCCTTAGGCATTCCTCAGTTATCTTTGGGTAGGAGTGTCACCATGCATGGTTTAGATGGGAGTCCACTGTCCAATGGGGTTATTTCCCTCTGTACACCCCCTGTACTACTTACGGTAGGAGCTCTTCATTCTGAAAAGATCGAGTTCTTCCTTACCCATTGCCCAGCAGTTCCAGTGGTTCTGGGTCACCCTTGGCTGGCCTTTCACAATCCCACCATTGATTGGCGGTCAGGGGAGATTTCTCAATGGGGTGCCTTCTGTGATAAGGAATGTATTTCGTTTCCAGTCAGAATAGCTGCTGCAATTCCTGAACTCATTCCCGTGGAGTACCAGGAGTTTGCTGATGTGTTCTCCAAGGGCAATGCAGACATTCTGCCTCCCCATCGGCCTTTTGATTGCGCCATTGAGCTAATTCCTGGTGCCGCATTGCCAAAGGGAAGGTTATATGCTTTATCCGGGCCAGAAACTGCGGCCATGAATGACTATGTTAAAGAGAGCCTAGGGAAAGGATTTATTAGGTAATCTAAATCTCCTTTAAGTGCAGGCTTCTTCTTTGTGGAGAAAAAGGATGGCTCGCTCAGACCTTGCATTGACTATAGAGCCTTAAATAAAATCTCAGTTAAAAATACTTATCCTCTGCCGCTGATTTCTGTCCTCTTTGATCAGCTGCGTTCGGCTGTGATTTTCTCCAAAATCGATCTAAGAGGAGCGTATAACCTCATCCGAATCAGGTCCGGAGATGAGTGGAAGACATCCTTCAGTACTCAGTCGGGTCACTACGAGTACCTAGTGATGCCGTTCGGCTTGTCTAACGCTCCAGCAGTTTTCCAGGACCTCATTAACGATGTGCTCCGTGACTTCCTAGGGAAATTCGTGGTCGTTTACTTAGACGACATCCTGATTTATTCTGACTCTATTGAACAACATGTTACCCAGGTGCGTCAGGTTCTTCAAAAGTTACGTGAGAATCATCTATATGCCAAACTGGAGAAATGCGAGTTTCATGTCACGGAGGTATCTTTTTTAGGATACATTATTTCCCCTCGGGGATTTTTCATGGAACCAAAGAAGCTTCAGGCCATCCTTAGTTGGGCGCAACCCACCAATTTAAAAGCAATTCAGCGCTTTTTAGGGTTTGCGAATTATTACAGGAGGTTCATTCATTCCTTCTCCGACCTGGTTGCTCCCATTGTGGCCCTGACAAAGAAAGGAGCGGATCCTACCAACTGGTCGCGTGAAGCGGAGTTGTCCTTTCGGGCCTTGAAACAAGCTTTTGTCTCGGCTCCAGTCCTTAGACATCCCAATCCAGGATTGCCCTTCGTTGTGGAGGTTGATGCCTCGGAGGTTGGAGTAGGGGCTATACTATCTCAAAAGGATCCAGAGTCTCAGGAACTACATCCTTGTGCCTTTATGTCTAGGAAATTCTCCTCCGCTGAATCCAACTATGACGTTGGTAACCGGGAACTACTGGCAATAAAATGGGCTTTCGAGGAGTGGAGGCATTGGCTGGAGGGAGCAACACGTACCATTTCAGTATTGACTGACCATAAGAATCTGCAATACATCGAATCAGCTAAGCGGCTGAATGCCCGGCAGGCTTGTTGGGCTTTGTTCTTTACTCGTTTCAAGTTTATTATAACTTTCAGGCCAGGTTCCAAGAATACCAAGGCAGATGCTCTGTCACGCAGTTTTCTTCCGGTTCATGATAACAGTCCTGTTACTCCCATACTTCCATCTTCAGTCATTTGGGCAGGCCTCACACAAGATTTATTTACCCAGTTAAAACAGCTTCAACACCAAGCTCCTGGAAATTCTCCTGCTGGTCGTCTTTACGTCCCTGAGTTCCTGAGAGCTAATGTTTTGACTGAGTTCCATGATAACAAAGTTTCTGGGCATCCAGGGATCTCTAAGACATTGGAGTTAGTCTCCCGCTCAGTATGGTGGCCTGGTCTTTCTAAAGACGTTAAGGAGTTTGTTTCTTCATGTCAGGTTTGTGCACAGCATAAGGTTCCCCGTTCCTTGCCTATCGGGCAACTTATGCCCTTGAATGTCCCTCTCAAGCCATGGTCTCATATTTCCATGGATTTTGTGGTGGACCTTCCCCTTTCAGCTGGATGCAGAGTCATTTGGGTGGTAGTAGACCATTTTAGCAAGATGGCTCATTTCATTGCCCTTCCCCGACTGCCATCTGCCCAAGGACTGGCAGTGTTGTTTCTCCGCCATATTTTCAGACTTCATGGGTTGCCCACTGATATTGTTTCTGATCGGGGTCCACAATTCGTTGCACAATTCTGGAAGTGTTTTTGTGCTTCATTAAAGATGAGATTGTCATTAACATCTGGTTACCACCCACAGTCCAACGGGCAAACCGAGCGAGTTAACCAATCATTGAAACAGTATTTGCGTTTGTACTCAGCCAAACTCCAGAATGATTGGTCCGAGTTTCTTCCATTGGCGGAGTTTGCTTACAATAATTCTTGTCATTCCTCCACCAACGTGTCTCCATTCTTTTCAGTTTTTGGTTTTCAGCCCAGAGCTAATTCTTTTTTTCAACATTCCTCAGTTTCCTCGCTAACCTTAACCTCCCATCTCAGAGCCATTTGGAAAAAAGTGCACCTTGCTCTCAGAAAAGCGGCCTTTCGTGAGAAATTTTTTTCTGACCGGCTCCGACGTCCTTGCAATTTTAAGGTGGGAGATAGGGTATGGTTGTCGACTCGTAACATTAGACTTCGACAATCTTCAGCTAGGTTGGGACCGAAATTTATTGGACCATTTCTTATCATTAAAAAAGTTAACCCAGTTGCTTTCCGGTTACGTTTACCAAAATCTCTTCGGATTGGTAATACGTTTCATTGCTCCCTGTTGAAGCCATACATTTCTTCCAATAAATTTCCTCGGAAGATCTCTCAGGGAAGATCTCCAGTGAATGTACAGGGACAACAGGAGTTCCTGGTGGAGAAGGTTCTCGATTCCAAGTTGTCCAGGGGCCGGCTTTATTTTCTGGTTCACTGGAGAGGTTATGGTCCAGAGGAAAGGTCCTGGGTCCTGGATAAGGATCTTCATGCCCCAAGGCTCAAGAGGGCATTTTTTCGGGAGTTTCCTTGGAAGCCTGGCTTTAGGGGTTCCTTGACCCCTCCTCAAGGGGGGGGGTACTGTTAGGCGCCGGGGTCCGCTCGTCGGTGCGGCCCGGCGCCTAGCAACCAGGGACGCCGTACGCGGACAGCCGCCGGCTCCCTGGCAACGCTGGACGCCGGGCGCGCTGAGCCGCACGGACCCTAGCAACGGGGACGCCACTGGCGGACCGTGTTCCCCGTTGCTAGGCTTTAAGAGTTAATGTATTCTCCTGCTCTCTGGCCATGCAGCAAGGCAGCTGCAAGGCATTTATTCTAATCAGCCTTTCGGCAGCTGATTGGAGGACTCCTTGTTAAATACACTCCCAGGGCTTCTCACAGACGCCGGTAATAGCTTCCTGCATGCTGTTTCTGTTTGCTGAGAGTCTGTTCCAGTCTTGCTGTATCCGGTCATTCCAGTATTCGGAAGTCCTGAACTCTGAAGTTTGTCATCTTATTCCTGGAGTCCTGACTAATCACCATATAACATCCAGTGGTGT
Organism: Pseudophryne corroboree; assembly: GCF_028390025.1. Lineage (NCBI taxonomy): Eukaryota > Metazoa > Chordata > Amphibia > Anura > Myobatrachidae > Pseudophryne > Pseudophryne corroboree. The sequence goes on from NC_086445.1 coordinate 979,149,167, forward strand.
TCGTGAGTCGCGGCCTTGCCGTGTGTTGCGGCTTGTCCGCTTTATTATTTATTATTTGTGTTTTGGAGCATTTTGCGGAGGGTTCCGCTTCCACAGGTCCACTCTGGTATCCAGCGGTGCTGGGTAGGAGTATTGGACAAGTGGATTTTGGTTGTCCTTTTCCCTGGCGGGTTTCCGCACATACTTCTGTTTTTGTTAGTTAGCTTGTTGCCCCTGGCCTGTTGTCAGTCAGAGGTCCTCTTGTTATCATCCTGCCTCGGATTTCCCTTTGTCTCTCACTAAGACCGGGGGGCACCGGAGTTGGGCAGACATAATCCGCCCTTCAAACGTGGCTGCCAGGGGCTCAAGAAACCATAGTCTCGCAGGGGATTTCCGATAGCACGGGTGAGACAATAGAGTTAGGGCGCCAGGGGCAACTAGTCTTCCCTGCTCCCGTTACCTGCATTCCATTCCAGCGCTCTGGTCCTTGTCATAAAATCTCCTCCGGTCAGGAGTGCTGGAATCATAACACTCTGTGGGGGTGGTGGCGTTGGGTGGGGTCAGTGTGTGCTTTCTAGGGGTGCTGTTTCTGTCACTGTGGTGTCCCTGTGCTGTTAGGGTTGCTCTCCTGGCTGTCACTGGTGTTTCATGTGCTATTAGGGGTGCCGCAGCTGTACATGGGTGTTGCTGTCCTGGCTATCACTTTGTTGTACAGGGGGCAGGTGCACTGTCCTCCTGTATGCAGTGAAAATACAGGGGTGCTGGCCCTGTTTTGTATGCTGTAAAAATTCAGGAGTGCAGTTGTTAAAATAAATGTACACCTGCCCTGTGTTGTATGCTGTAAAAATTCAGGGGTGCTGTTGTTAACATAAATGTACACTAACCCTGTTTTGTATGCTGTAAAAATTCAGGGGTGCTGTTGTTAAAATAAATGTACACTGGCCCTGTCTTGTATGCTGTAAAAATTCAGGGGTGCTGTTGTTAAAATAAATGTACACTGGCCCTGTCTTGTATGCTGTAAAAATTCAGGGGTGCAGTGAAAGTAAATGTACACTGGCCCTGACTTGTATGCTGTAAAAATTCAGGGGTTCTGTTGTTAAAATAAATGTACACTGGCCCTGTCTTGCATGCTGTAAAAATTCAGTGGTGCTGTTGTTAAAATAAATGTATACTGGCCCTGTCTTGCATGCTGTAAAAATTTAGGGGTGCAGTGAAAATAAATGTACACTGGCCCTCTCTTTTATGCTGTAAAAATTCAGGAGTGTGGTGAATATAAATGAACACTGGCCCTGTCATGTATGCTGTAAAAATTCAGGGGTGCAGTGAAAATACAGGGGTGCTGTTGTTGAAATAAAAAGTACACTGGTCCTGTATGCTGTAAAAATACAGAGTTGCTGTTGTTAAAATAAAAGTACACTGGTCCTGTATGCTGTAAAAATACATGGGTGCTGTTGTTAAAATAAAAGTACACTGGTCCTGTATGCTGTAAAAATACAAGGGTGCTGTTGTTAAAATAAAGGTACACTGTTCTTGTATTCTGTAAAATTACAGGGGAGTTGTGAAAATACAGGGGTTCTGGCACTGTTCGTGGTTGCGATGTCTACGCCTGACCTTCACAACACTGTATGGGAAGAGGCGGCTCCTACTACCATTTGCACGCCCTGTGCAAGTGCTGTGAGGAGCACCACCAGTCCAGTTGCTGATATTGAGATTGAGGATGTCACTGTAGAAGTACACCAGGATGAGGACGATATTGGTGTAGCTGGTGCTGAGGAGGAAGTTGACGATGAGGATTCTGATGGTGATGTGGTTTGTTTGAAAAAGGCACTAGTGGAGACAGTTGTTGGCCATCGGATGAAAAAGCCCATTGTCGTGCCTGGGCAAAATACCAAAAAAACCACCTCTTCGGTGTGGAATAATTTCTCCACAAATCCGGACAACAGGTATCAAGCCATCTGTTGCCTTTGTCAATCCATAATAAGTAGGGGTAAGGACGTTAACTACTTAGGTACATCCTCCCTTATATGTCACCTGTAGCACATTCTTCATAAGTCATTGTCAAGTTCAGAAACTTTGGGTAATAGCGTAAACAGTCCACTGACAGCTAAATGATGTGGTTTGTTTGAATATTATTTCTCTGTTAGGATGAGGACGAGGATGTAAACACTGAAGTGGTGGGGGGAATCTGAGGATGAGGACGACATCTTGTCTCTGTAGAGCCAGTTTGTGCAAGGAGAGATTAATTGCTTCTTTTTCTGGTGGGGGCCCAAACACACCAATCATTTCAACCACAGTCGTGTGGCAGACGGTGTCGCTGAAATTATTGGTTTGTTAAGGTGTGCATGTCCTGTTTATACAAGATAAGGGTGGGTGGGAGGGCCCAAGGACAATTCCATCTTGTATGTATTTTTTTGCGACATCATTCCAGAGGTGCTGCCCTATATGGGTTGCTGCCCCTCTGCCATTTAAATCCAGGGGTGCTGTTGCCTGTCTGCTGGGCTGTGTAATTCTCCAGGGGTGCTGCCTATGCTGTATAAATCCAGGGGTGCTGCCGTATAATTACAGAAGTGCTGCTGTACTTGATCCTAGGTTTAAATTAAAGCCTATAGCAGATATGAAACAAGCTTCAACATCACAAACAGTTGTGTGAAAACATAGCCGCAAAGGTGGTAAAGGAATTGCAATGAGACCACATTTGTGGCCAAACTCAGTAAATCTCAGAAGAGACAGAATCATAATCCAGCGCAACTGCCGGAGAGGTAAAAGAGAGATTTTCTGCCTGAACATTAGAGAGAGGTTCTTCTCAATTATTTCATGTTAGGGACTCACTCAAATGAATTACTCCAATTAGTTAACCTTAATTTTGATTTATTATTAATAAATTTATTTACATTTTTAAAAATTAATTTATTATTTATTATCTTGCATTGCATCAGCTTTCCATTTCACTGCAGCGCTAGATGGGCCAGGAGCTCCTGTGAGGCACAAACAGTTACTGAATAAGGCCCATTATGGAGTCGCATGGTGGTTTTCAGCCAGGAAGATGTCTTGCTTGCCAGGCTGAGGCATGCTGTGGGCAAAATAAATCTCCAGACTCCGTGGAGGGGAAAGTATCCAATCTTGATCCTGTGGTATACACCAGTTTATTTGCATCACAGCATTAAAGCCGAGATTATCTTAATCCCTGAAAATGGAGAAGGGAGTACAAATTCTGAGGCTTTGGCTCCTAGTTTTTCAGTTTGTCCAGTAATACGGAAATTATATATTTGCTTGGTTGAAGATCTTTCAGTTCCACACCAATATAGGAGTGGAGGTGAAAGCCTGTGTGTTGTTCCTGATTGCGTGTGCCTATCTGATTTTTTATCACCTTCTTGACACTGTCCTCTTCCTCTTGCCTCTTCTCATAATGTGAAAAGTCATCAAAGAAGGAGGTGGTATGTTTGTAACTAGCTATGATATGGAGAACTTGGCGAGCTTTTCCAGGGGGACCACCTGTTGCTGAAATTATGGGTTTAGTAAACTGTGCATGTCCTGTTTAAACAACATAAGGGTGGGTGGGAGGTCCCAAGGACAATTCCATCTTGCACCTCTTTTTTTTCTTTGCATGATGTGCTCTTTGGGGCTTATTTTTTTTTAAAATGCCCTCCTGTCTGCCACTGCAGTGCCACTCCTAGATGGGCCAGGTGTTTGCGCCACCCACTTATGTCGCTTAGCGTAGTCATCCAGCTACCTCGGTGCAACCTTTTGACCTATAAACAATATTGGGAGGTGTGAGGTGTTCAGAATAGACTGGATATAAGTGGAAATGAACGTTATTGAGGTTAGTAATACCGTAGGATCAAAATTACCCCCAAATTCTGTGATTTTAGCTGTTTTTATGTTTTGTTTCCCAAAAACATCCAGATCCAAAACCAAAACCAAAACCCAAAAGGGTGGTTTTGACAAAACCAATCCAGATCCAAAATACAAATGGAGATCTAGATCCAAAACCAAAACACAAACCCAAAAAGTGTCCACCGCACATCTCTAAATAAAATCAGTATCACTGACATAAGCAGCGATACTGAATGTTAAGTACTGATGCAAAAAAGTGGTCTATGGTAAATAGACTCCTATAGGAGCTGTAATCTGTAGGTGGTTGCTCCCTTGTAATCAAATAATAGTATGGGTTGACAGGAAGATTCTAGACGTTCAGAGGGCCTTAAGTAGTTTGCCACCACAGCATGAACGGGTTGATTATGAAGTTGGAATGCCGACTGCAGTATCCCGCCGGTCAGATTCCCACTGGTTCCCGGTTAGTATTTTAACCCTACCCCTAATCCTAACCCACCTCTCCGGCAGCCTAACCCTAACCATCCCCACCCATAATCTTTTCCTAACTGCCCACCACAGCCTAACCCTATCCCTCCCCCTAGGGCCTAATCATAAACCCAATCTGGATTCCGCTGTTGGTATTCTGTTTGATCCTGACCGCATCCTGCGTGATCAGCAAGCAGGACACTGCTCTTGGGAGTGGAGCAGTTCCACAGCCACAATTGAGCAGATCACTAGATAACTGAAAAATTATGGGACCATACATCAGTGATTTATTGCGGCACTTTGCCATTCTTCTGATGTCTGAGTCGGGGGATCAGTGAAATCCAACAAAAATGAATCAGCAAGTTGGTGAGTATAAACATGTTGAGTTTCCCCGATTCCCGATGGATTGCCGATTATCGATATCTACAGGTTGGAGTTTTGATCGCCGATTGGCAGATCGGACTGGGGTTGATAAAACAAGCCATTGGCCTGTGTGGGCCACATTAGTTTTGCTAATAAAAGTAGATAACTAAACAAAGGAATGTCAAGACCTAATTCTAGGGTTAGGTGAGATTAGGGTCAGGACTGCAGTTAGGGTTAGGGTGATATTACGGTTGAGGATGTCAACATTTGGCAAGTTGACATTCTGTACATGTTCACATGCCGACATTATGCTGTTGACATACTGAATGCGAACAAAGTATACCTCACCCTAAACAAATAATACAGAGCTTTTCATGCCACATCTGCCACCTTAGGCATCAAAGACCCCTCCCCCTCCCGTCGCTCCTCCTCCTTCCTATCTTGTGCTGAAGCTGGTACGGAATTTTCTATTGTCTGTAACTATGGACATCAGATAATGGGGCAGATGTATTAAGCCTGGAGAAGTGATAAAGCAGTGATAAGTGGAAGGTGATAATGCACCAGCCAATCATTATTACGGTTTGAAAAATGACAGGAGTTGGTGCATTATCACTTTCCACTTATCACAGCTTTATGCCTTCACCAGGCTTAATACATCTGCTCCACTGGGCGGTATTCAAATGATATATCACGCCCATTCTCCTATCTAAAGTGATCCCTGTTATCGCGCATATCGCACATATAGTAATCATGTTTAGCTGCGTAGTGGTAGGGTGCCCTCGCTACCGCGTTGGTAGCAAGCTGAAATGATTATACCATGCCCGTCAGCAGAAACAGAACAGGTGTGGATTGTGGAAGGGGGTGAAAAGAATTGAATACCGCCCACTGTGTCTGTTTTCCCCCGTAGCTCTCCAGGTCAGTGCTCAACACAAATATAACTCTCTGTGTACAATGTACAATGTGTAAAATAATACCTGCCAGTAAATGTAATATTTATATATCAGATTTTAACATGCAGATTTGTATACATACATTTAACTTTCATATAAAAGAGATCATCATGACGACCATTAAACCACACTGAGAGACTCTATAGCATCACGTCCTTACATTGTTTTCCTGGTTGTTATTTCAGAATGTTATCAGAAAAATATGAAGCAGGACACAATTTTTGGGGCAGGGATCAAACCTGTGCATCGGTGCCAGTTTCCTTACTCTGGCACACATTTCTGCAAAGCAAACTATAAATAAACAGAGATGAATATGCATTCATGACAATGTATTCCAAACTAAGGTTCTGGCTGTTTTTTTATTTACTAGAGATGGTTTTCTAAATGACGCATCCAAGAAAACTGATAGAAATCATCTCTTCTGCTTACGCCCGTGGAAAATGCATAATGAGCATTTCTGTGTCCAAAAACATTGTCTTCTTGTGAAGTGCTCTGAGATGCGCTAAAATAATCATGGCACAGTGACCAGGAATGGTAAGTCATTACAGGGAGTATCCTCCCTGGATAATAATTATAGACAGGCATCCATGGAAGAGAATAAAATCCATCTGGTCTGCCCAATTAATTGTTCTCAAAGATAACTGCGCCTTTTTGGAGGAAATTTTTTAAATCATAGGAGTCTATTTACTAAAGCCTTGGATGGAGGTTAAGTGGACAGAGATAAAGTACCAGCCAATTAGCTCCTAACTGTCATTTTCCAAACCCAGCTTGTGACATGCCAGTTAGGAGCTGATTGGCTGGTACTTTATCTCCGTCCACTTTATCTCCCTCCAAGGCTTAGTAGTACCTCATTCAGACCGCCTGAGGTGGTTGGCACCCGGGAGCCTGACACGGGTGCTTCCAGGTGCGACCCGCCTCAGGCCCCTTTCTTGCCGCTTCCCCAATCCAGCATGTTGATGAGTTTGTGACGTCGCTGGTGACGCGGCGGGGGAGGCGTTTGGAGATCACATGATCTCCAAGCACCGCCCGTTCACAAAGAGTGAACGTTAAACGGGTCGCATCGACCTGGCTCGCATTCACACAGCACAGCGGGCCGGGTTGAACATGTGTTCAATCCTGCTTGCTACCCAAGTTGGAATACCGAGTCGCTCGACCAGGATTATTCCAACTGGGCCCTTTCAGACCGCACAACAACACGGGTTATGTGCGCTCATGTACAATAACCCGTGTTAGAATCTGGCGGTCTGAAAGGGGTATTAATAGACCCCTAACCCTGATACAGGAGTTACTTGTATATGCTGTAAAGGGCCTGATTGTGAGTGGGAATGCACGTCCAACAGCGGCTGCTTCACACAATTATCAACAGACTGTGCATACAGTGCCCCATTGCATACCCACCTTCACAGAAGACACGAGAATAGATAGTTGGCTCTTTGCATGGCTGGACCTCTCTGTTCGTGACAACTGTGTGACTATTGTGCAGAAAAGTACAGATTTACAGGAGCGTCATGGGAGCACTGGGTTATCTATAAATGGTGCAGTGTGTGCATTGCACACAGACCCCTGGGGCCCACACCACACACACTGTACCCATTTTTTTCAGTACTCACCTCTCCGGAGTCCAGTATCCACTGCGGTAGCCCAGTAAAAGCCAGGGAAAAGGGCGCGGTGGACATTTTCCTGGTGCTTTGCGCATGCGCAGTAGGGGGGAATCACTGGGAAAATGGGCGACACACCATTTTGCTGGAGCCCTGTGCATGAATAGTAGACTCTAGCACAGTGATTGAGTCTATAGTGGCGCCGTCGATCACAGTGCCACGGAGACTATGCTGCAGACAAGAGAGAGAAAGTAGGGGGATGGATAGAGTCTGTACATTGGCCCCCTACTCTCTTAATACGCCCCTGCATGGAAGTATTATGGACGTGAAGCCAGTGCTCATTTGGGGCATGTACACAAAGAAGTGATGAATCCTGTGCACCCAGCATGAGGTGGGTGCAAGTACTGATGATAACTTTTATGGCTGCGACCGGGAAAACAGCGGTTGGAGCAATGTATATAGGTGAAGTCAGCCGGAAATAAGCATAAAGTAGAAAATCTGGCCGATGTGGAAGTCTGCATATAGCGACACTTTGTGTAATATACCGAATTGTGACAAATAGTATCCCAGGATTGCATATATGTTACAATTGTTTGTTTTCTCCCTATCTTCATAATAAATACTAACACACAGAGGGTTAAACAGCATTAGATTTTAGATCACATTATTATCCAATATAATCAGCAACAACTAACCACTCTGCTCTGTGCACCACTCCGCACTGCAATTCTATACACACACTATCCCCCTGAGGAAGTTGAAAGAGATGAAACGTGTCAGAAACACTGTTCTTCCACTCACAGGCTTCTGTAGCTGGGTCTTGTGCTCTGCAGTTGAATGTAAAGCATCACTCTGACCAGCATAAACTATGAGGCAGCAAAGGTGTGCTTACGTGTACTGTACATGTTATTGTCGGCTGTGATTTGATTAGATTGAGGTACTCTATTGTCTGATGTTCAGCAGTGTTACCTGTTGTTTATTGCATAAGAATATATACAGTTTGTCAGTACACTTATGCCATTATTTATCAATGAGTGATAAATTTCACTGTGAGTGATAAATTGCACCAGCCAATACGCTCCTAACTGTCATTTTTCAAACACACATTTTACATGTTACACAAAGTCTGTAAAGTGCAGCAAGGAGCTGATTGGCTGGTGCAATTTATCACTCACAGTGAAATGTATCACTCGTTGATAAATAAGGGCATTAATCTGCTTCTTTAGAAGTAATCTACACACAACTGGAGCTACGACACAGACACTGTCATGTTGGTTTAGTACAGGGATGGGAAACCTTCGGCCCTCCAGCTGTTGTTGAACTACACATCCCAGCAGGCCCTGCAACAGTTTTAGCATGGCCAAATAGCAAAACTGTAGCCAAGCATGCTGGTATGTGTAGTACAACAGCAGCTAGAGGGCCGAAGGTTCCCCATCCCTGGTTTAGTGTATTCACATTCGCTAATTTGGAATTGTATTGAGAGTATAACATGCACAGATTCTAATGAGGCCCTGATCTGCAACAGTGACCACTAATCCTAGTAGACTTTGCTGAGCATGATGCCCCCTTTGCTGTATCTCAGGATATGGCGTGCCGCTGTAAGGTATGAAAATTGGTCATCAAGCCAGATCTGGTATACAAACAGATGGCAGATAAAACAGGAGGATTTCCAGAAGGGAACATAAGGACAGGACAGGTAAGAACCATATAGGAATAATAGCCAAATCAACAGACAAGAGTGACGTCAGAAATAATATGGGATGAATGAACTAGAGACGTACAGGACACAGCCAAGCTGGAATTATAAACACATTCAGAACAGTCAGACAGTTTCTTTTGCTTATCTCTAGTGGACAGTCACGTACATGTCAGGCTGCCAAAAATGTAGTTTACCTCGGTACAATGGCACCTGTCAGGAGGTGGGACATATTAGGCAGCAAGTGAACGGTCAGATCTTCAAGTTGATGTGTTGGAAGCAGGACAAATATCCAAGCGTAAGGATCTGAGTGACTTTGACAAAGGCCAATGGGTGAAGGCTAGATGCCTGGGGTCAGAGCATCTGGAAAATGGCAGGTCTTGTGGGGTCTCCCGGTATGCAGTGTATTATACCTATCAAAAGTGGTCCAAGGAAGGTCAACACGAGGGAGACCCATAAAATATTATACATAAATGTTATGGCTGATGGGCATACATACTCGTATAAAAATCAATGGTGCACACAGGGTGGGTAGACTGGCAAATGTCTAAGGGCACACAGGGTGAAGGAGCCCTAGCCGTGGCCTGGATATCAGAACTCTGGGATCATCACCTGCCACGACCACACCAATGCTGCAGCCTGCTGGGCTCGTCTGACACCCCCCCCAGCTGACTGCCCTTACCTGAGGGGGCTCCTCTATTGGAGTCCACCTGTGGAGATTGGCTGCACGTTGGCACTCCCGCACTGCCGACACAGCCAGCAGTACCAACACCACCTGCAACTCTGTACTGAGGACACCACCATCACTGCCAACACAGCCAGCACCCCAGCAGCACCAACACTGCTGGATAACCCTACAATAAGTACTCTGCCAGCACCCCTACACTGCCGACACTCCTGCGGTGACAACACCACCGGTATCCCCTGTCACAGTAAGTACACTATTGGTGTATCTGCCCTGCACCGTATCCTGCATTGTATCCAACCCACACTGTATTCCGCACTATATCCAACACGCACTGTATCCTACTAGCAATGTATCCAGCACTGTGTCCGAACCACATAGCATCCAGCCTACACTGTATCTGACCCGCAGTGTATCCCGCACTGTATCCAACCTGTAATATATACTGCACTGTATCCGACCCGCACTTTATCCAACCCACAAAGTATCTAACCAGCACTGTATACAACCCACTCTGTATCCCGCACTGTATCCAACCTGTCCTGTATCCTGCACTGTATCCAACCCACACTGTATCCAACCCACACAGTATCCAACCCACACAGTATCCAATCCACACAGTATCCAATCCACTCTGTATCTGTATTCAACCCACACTGTATCCAATCCACTCTGTATCCCGAACTGTATCCAACCTGTCCTGTATCCTGAACTGTATCCAACACTGTTTCTGATCTGCACTGTACCCAACCCACACTGTATACCGCAGTTTAGCCAGCCAGCCTGCCTTTGGCCAATATTGGTGAAAACAATATTGTGAGGTGGTAAAAATTGAGTGAAAATGACTGGAAATTAATGTTATTGAGGTTAATAATACTCTAGGGACAAAAGGGATACGGTCGATAGGTCGACGCAGCTTAGGTCGACAGTCAGTAGGTGGACCACTGAAGGGCGACATGCATGAGGTCAACATGGTCAATAGGTCAACATGGTCATTAGGTCGACAGGTCAAAAGGTCGACATGAGTTTTTCACTTCCTTTTTTTTTTCCATTTTTTGGATTTTTTTCATACCCAACGATCCACGTGGACTACAAATGGAATGGTAATCTGTGCCGAGCGAAGCGAGGTACCTAGCCCGAAGCATGGCGAGCGAAACGGGCCATGCGAGGGGACACGGTGCACTAATTGGGGTTCCCTGTCACTTTACGAAGAAAACAACGCCAAAAACAGTCAAAAAACCCATGTCGACCCTTTGACCTGTCAACCTAGTACATGTCGACCTTCCATGGTCGACCTAATGACTGTCGACCTAATGACTGTCGACCTAATTTGTGTCTATCTAACGACCCGTACCCGTACAAAAAAGGCAACATTAAGTGATTTTAGTGGGTTTTTTTGCACATTTTTGAAAAAAATCCAAATCCAAAGCCAGTCACGGCGATTTGGCAAATCCAAATCCAGCCGACGAATTAGAGCCAAATGCAAATACCCAGAAAAATGGCCCGGAACACATCTCTAGTTTTAATATGCAATTGTATGGGCACTACCAAAATATATTGTTACTGAGAAAAAACTGGTATTATCAGTTCCCTACTTCATGGTTAGTGAAGTCATAAAGAAATTCACTTTGAGGAAACAGAATATGACTCATACATTTATGTGTTCCCAGAAAATTATGGAACACTGAAAAAATAGCTTCAAATGGTTTTAATTTTTACAACACACACTTGCTGAGTAGATGTTTTGAAGTATTTATTTTAAGTAAATGGAGTAATACTTGTCTACATGCATTATTTTGTTCTTGGACTTTGTAACATATTTTTAGAACTATATTTCGGAGTAGAAATGTGTCCGACCAAAAAATTCAGGACTTTTAGAGAGCTTCATTAAAGTATTATGTTGTGTACACATTGAATAATGTGAGTTTAGTATTTACTAATTTTGCATTTACTAATTCTGTTTTTTCCTATTGTAAACTGGGCATATACTACTGTTGACTCCTCATTTTATTCGAGCACATATACCACACTTACACTGTGCTGGAGGCATCTCCCTATGCACAGTGCCAGATTAAGGTACCGATGGGCCTGGAGCTGAAATTTATAAAGGTCCTATTGTTCACCATCTCAAGGGGTGTGTGACCAGCATGGTGGGGGTGTTACTTCTGATATGGGGGTGAGGTTTGACCCATTGGGTGTGGCTAAAACCATGGAGGGCATATATGAAGCATACACCACCTGTTATATTATTGACCACTGAATACTACTTCATACCAGTTGTGAGTGCCGTCTCCAAAGATTTACTATATATATATATATATATATATATATATATATATATAGAGAGAGAGAGAGAGAGAGAGAGAGAGAAGGTCGCACTCACGTGTAGATGCTAAAGCAGCAGCTCGGGTGTCATCCACAAATCCACTCCAGAGAATCCACTTGTAGAATCAAACAATGGAGCACTCACCAGTCTCTTCTTAATTAGATATCAACAGGAGTTTATTAACCAGACAGCACAAAATGACTGTCCACTGCAGTCCAACATAAATTCACAGGTCCTCTCAAACGTTTTCGGTCATAAGCAGACCGTCATCAGGAGACACAAAATTCAGTAAAGAGCTGTCCCACCATAGTAAAAAGCACCAGCAAACGAGTATATTACCCGATCAATGTGTCAGGGCATCCACACCATCGTCAGGACCACATGCAATACATACAATGTATTGTATGTGGTCCTGACACCCTGAAATGCTGACAGTGAAATATACTTGTTTGCCCCTGGAACGCTGCACCGAATCCCTGCAGCAATCTCAGCTACTTTGGAGATTGTAATGTGTGTCCCCATCCAGGGGTGTCTTTTCCCGGGAGTTGTATGTGACAGAAGTCACCAGGGAGGGAGATTACAGTCTTTTTGTATGATCCAGGGATGTGGTAAAAAAACTGAAAGGTCTGGACCATACAGGGAGGCTGTAATCTCTCTCTCTCCCCGTCTCCCCGTGACTGCTGACACATATGTTCCCCCCACACCACCACCACGCAGTCTGACCACCACAATGGCTGAAATAGATGCAGGAATCCGGTCCGGCATTGCGGGGACCAGAACGCTCAAGTTTTTGCTAAATCCTCTAGAAATGCTCCTTACATGTAGTGTCCCCATTTGTGCCAGTTACAAATAATGCCCCCAGCAGTGCCAAATACACTTAATACTCCCAGCAGTGCCAGATACATCTAATAACCCCAGCAGTGCCAGATACACGTAATGCCCCAGTAGTGCCAGATACATGTAATGTCCCTGGTAGTGCCAGATACACATAATACCCCAAGTAGTGCTAGATACACATAATATCCCCAGCAGTACCAGATACACCTAATCCACCAGCAGTGCCAGATACACATAATACCCCCAGCAGTGCCAGATACACGTAATGCCCCAGCAGTGCCAGATACATGTAATACCCCCAGCAATGCCAGATACACGTAATACCCCCAGCAATGCCAGATACACGTAAAAAACCCCAGCGGTGCCAGATACATGTAATGCCCCAGCAGTGCCGGATACTCGTATTGCCCAAGCAGTGCCAGATACATGTAATACCCCCAGCAATGCCAGATACACATAATACCCTCAGCAATGCCAGATACATGTAATGCCCCAGCAGTGCCAGATAAAAGTAATGGCCCAGCAGTGACAGATACATATAATGCCCCCAGTAGTGCTCATTGCTGCTGGGCTGCTGCTGCTCGTGTCTGAGGGGAGGGGGGGGGAGGCACAGTGCAGTGTGCACATATCAAGACAAGTGTGGTAGTGGCAGGCAGGGCGGCACCTTTTTGACATCACTTGCCGTGGCGTCACCCGGTGCAGAGCGCCGCCGAGACACCCTGTAGGGAAGGCTTAAAAAGTCTTCCTTTGTCTCTTTGTCAGCGGCGGCATTTGATCCTCCATTGCCGTGGCTATGGGAGGCGGATCTCGGGTGTTGAGGGAGGAGGGTGAGGGGCCTGCCTAGGACGCTGTACTGCAGGCTGCAGTAGAAGGAATTTGTATTTCCTGTTTACTGCAGCAGAGATCTGTGATGCTCTTGGCCTATTTTGGGAGCTGGGCCTGGAGCTACAGCTCCATCAGCCCCATTATTAATCTGGCCCTGCCTATGCAACCACTCAGCTAGGCTGACCATAATATCCCTTTAAACTGGGACACTAATGAATTACAAAGGTTCTGTGGCTGGCTGACTTCAAGTCTGTATGTCACCTGGTTTTATTCAGCCCCTGAACCTGTGTAATTTATGAGTGTCCCAGTTTAAAGGGATATTATGGTCAGCCTAACTCAGCATACTTTTTTCAGGAACATTTATCACCAGCATTTTTTATATGAAATATGCCAAACTCTACATCTGGTCCAGAACATCAAATTCACTGATGTGTTCTTTACTCATCTGATGAAACTAGGATTCCTCATGGAGAAACGCATCAAGATTTCTTTGGATGACCCTGCAGTGTCAGTTGGACCACTGCACTGCACATTTGGCTAGTATAACCATTCCTGCAATAATCCTTGCATGGCAGTAATTCAGCTATCTAATATCCACAAACAGAAGCTCTTGACTATTGGTCCTGCTCATTGGGCACTCGAGCTGGTTCCAAATCCCACTGTGAACAGCAAATAATACAGTAATGTGTTATTCTATCACATGGCACCTTGTGCCCATATATAATTTAAACAGCTGCTACTGTATCTCCAGAAGACGGTCAGGGCACTGTTCGCTATCCATATATAAGGTACATTCACTTAATACATTTATATACACTATAGATATACATTTTAAGTACTATCAGAGCAGTAACATTATTGTAGATTTCCTTGGAGGGACTGTGGGTTATTTTTGCATTAAAAATTACCACGGCTATTGCAAAAAATTTTTCCACAGGTACATTTTCTCCTGATACCTGCGGTATCCAATTATAAAAAAAAGGTTACAGTACTGTTTACCACAAAAACCCGCAGGGGATTTTTTTAAAATCAGCTAGGACCCCTTCCCCTCCAAAAAAAATTAAAAGAAAAGAAAAGCGATTTTTTAAGCTGTTAACCAAGGAAACTATCTCAGACAGTGCTATCCACCCTGATGTCTGTCAGGGGCCACATATGCAGCTCTCTAACCTTCAGAATGGCTGGACTTTTACTTTTAGGGGGACATTTACTAAGCAGTGATAAAAGTGGAGAGGTGAGCCAGTGGAGAAGTTGCCCATGGCAACCAATCAGCTGCTCTGTATTATAAATGTTACTTCAATGCTCATTGGTTGCCATGGGCAACTTCTCCACTGGTTCACTTCTCCACTTTTATCACTGCTTAGTAAATGTCCCCCTTAGTCTGAGTAGTAAGTTAAATGAACACATCTAATCAATGAAAGTGATACCTATCTGTAATAACATATCAGAAGGCCTTTTAAACCATCTTTAAAAGCTGAAACAAGCAAGCATGGCAAAAAAGTACGAAGGAGTTTGTGGCTGCAAGTAGGGACTTGGGGGGGGGGGCGCCTGTTGCCCATCACTGGTCTTAGATCTCTTCTTTAGCTATCATTGGTATATTCAGTGTGATAGAGATTTAAAAGAAGCCGCCAAGCCGGTAAAGGAAATATAAGACATTTAAGCATACTTGCCTACTCTCCCAGATGCTGCAGGAGGCTCCCGTTTTTTGCGGTAGCCCCCCGCACTCCCGGAAGAGTAGGCAGGTCTCCCGCATCCTGCTCATACCCTAGTGATGCAGGCAGGATGGAGAGATAATCTCCCGTATTTGCGGATCCGTTGGGTGGGGAAGAGGTTTAAATGACGCAAATCATGTCATTTTAGCCCCACGCCGTTCTTGCAGACCCACGAATCGCTGCTTTACCCAATGTGGGGGCGGGGATTGATGATGTCACAGCCCGCCCCCGCCCCCAAAGTCTCCTACAGCGTCTCCTCTCTGGGCTCCTCTTGGAGAGGAGAAATTTGAGGCAGGCAAGCATGCATGTAAGACATATATGAAACAGGGACGGATCCACCTGGGAACACTTCTACCCTGCTTACTGCTGCTGGCCCGGTCGCTATATAGCAGAGCGGTGGCACATCGTGCGGGGAGAGACTGCTGAGTGTCAGTGGCATCAGCAATCTCCATGGACCCTCCCAAGTCCAGCATGCGCTGGATCCGTTTCTCATGTTGTCACTATGTACTGCTGGGATGGAATAACAGAATGAATGGGGACAATACAGTGTACTGAGTGCCGTGGGCTGCCTGACATGTGTGTGTGGGGCGGAGTGCTACTTGACAGCTCACAAAACAGGCCCCACAGACAAGATGGCGTACCAGGATTCATTCTGGTGAGCCCTATGGCCAATCTGCCTCTGCCTGCCATGAATTGTTAAGGTAAGTATAGGTGGGGGAATGAGGTGTCAGGGCAGTGTCGGACTGGGGCATGAAGGGCCGACCGGGGGAAAGCAGTGGTAGGGGCCCATACTTAGGGGTGTGGTCAGTCTCTAGAGGGGTGTGGCCAGTCACCACAGATGCTTGTCTAATCATTGGAGTGTGTATCGTCTAAGCCCCTTGGTAAATATACATAGTAAATACTGCTAGTGCATGCAGAATAATGTACAAGATTAATGACAGCAATGTACTGTAGAGAATACACCATATTCCTGTGCAGTATAAGGTAGCATATGTATAATGTATAATTTTTACAGTCTAGAACCAGATCCCTAGAGGATGAGGTGGGCCCACAGGCAGTGGGGCCCACCGGTGGTTTCCCCTGTACCCCTGTGGGCCAGTCCAAGCCTGGGGCAGGATGTAGTGTGGGGGACAGGGGGCAGTGTGGAGTGTGGGGTACAGGGGGCAGATGTAGTGTGGGGGACAGGGGGCAGTGTGTGTGTGTGTGTGGGGGGGGGGATGAGCAGTACAGAGCAGTGCACAGATAGGGGGTTAGATCAGTGTGTAGACTGAGGGTCCCTTTGCTAGGTGAAGATTTTATTTTTTATTTTATTTTTGTCTGGTTTTTATTCATTTGGTCAGCTATATGTTTTTCTATTCCATTTGAAGCATATCCCGTATACTGTGCCACAAAGCCTTAGACAATTGTGTTTGCTAAATTTGAAATCTGTTTTTGAGACCTCTCACTTAGAAGATGTTGATGGAAAATCAAGCTATGCGGCATCTCCAACACTTCCACACTTTATTTAATTTAGATCAGACACAGTTCTTGAATTCTCTTTCAAGTAGGCTGCTGTCAGATACTTCCCCATCACTCAGATGTGAATGAATCAAATTGTTTAAAGGAAGAAAAACTATTTATTTTTTAAGGACTTTCACTTTTCTGAAACTTTATTGTAAATAATATGTTCCCGGTGCAAACTGCGGGCTTCCTTTTCTTCTAGCAAATATCAATAAATAATTACTATTGTTACCAGAATGTTACACTGTTCTTGACTAATAGTCTTTTGTTTTGACGCTTGTGTAGCAGAATGATGTTATATACTATATATATATATACATATATATATATATATATATATATATATATATAGAAGTACATATCAGGAGCACTCACCAGTTTTCATAAGCCTTATTTTATTAGTAGCATCAGGAAATCAGCATAGGGGTATCGACGTTTCGGGACACGCAGGTCCCTTTGTCAAGATCTTGACAAAGGGACCTGCGTGTCCCGAAACGTCGATACCCCTATGCTGATTTCCTGATGCTACTAATAAAATAAGGCTTATGAAGACTGGTGAGTGCTCCTGATATGTACTTCTATATTTGAATGGACTGGTCCTGGTGACACATGCCCATATGGATGCTACCCCAGCAATTGATATAAAAGGCTAGAGTGTGGACTGTACGAGAATATATATATATATATATATATATACTGCTAAAAAAAAATAGAGGGAACACTTAAACAACACAATGTAACTCCAAGTCAATCACACTTCTGTGAAATCAAACTGTCCACTTAGGAAGCAACACTGATTGACAATCAATTTCACATGCTGTTTTGCAAATGGAATAGACAACAGGTGGGAATTATAGGCAATTAGCAAGACACACCCAATAAAGGAGTTGTTCTGCAGGTGGTGACCACAGACCACTTCTCAGCTCCTATGCTTTCTGGCTGATGTTTTGGTCACTTTTGAAAGCTGGCGGTGCTTTCACTCTAGTGGTAGCATGAGACCGAGTCTACAACCCACACAAGTGGCTCAGGTAGTGCAGCTTATCCAGGATGGCACATCAATGCGAGCTGTGGCAAGAAGGTTTGCTGTGTCTGTCAGCGTAGTGTCCAGAGCATGGAGGCGCTACCAGGAGACAGGTTAGTACATCAGGAGACGTGGGGGAGGCAGTAGGAGGGCAACAACCCAGCAGCAGGACCGCTACCCCCGCCTTTGTGCAAGGAGGAACAGGAGGAGCACTTACAGAGCCCTGCAAAATGACCTCCAGCAAGCCACAAATGTGCATGTGTCTACTCAAACGATCAGAAACAGACTCCATGAGGGTGGTATGAGGGCCCGACGTCCACAGGTGGGGGTTGTGCTTACAGCCCAACACCGTGCAGGACATTTGGCATTTGCCAGAGAACACCAAGATTGGCAAATTCGCCACTGGCGCCCTGTGCTCTTCACAGATGAAAGCAGGTTCTCACTGAGCACATGTGACAGACGTGACAGAGTCTGGAGATGCCAAGGAGAACGTTCTGCTGCCTGCATCATCCTCCAGCATGACCGGTTTTGCAGTGGGTCAGTAATGGTGTGGGGTGGCATTTCTTTGGGGGGCCGCACAGCCCTCCATGTGCTCGCCAGAGGTAGCCTGACTGCCATTAGGTACCAAGATGACATCCTCAGACCCCTTGTGAGACCATATGCTGGTGCGGTTGGCCCTGGGTTCCTCCTAATGCAAGACAATGCCAGACCTCATGTGGCTGGAGTGTGTCAGCAGTTCCTGCAAGACGAAGGCATTGATGCTATGGACTGGCCCGCCCGTTCCCCAGACCTGAATCCAATTGAGCACATCTGGGACATCATGTCTCGCTCCATCCACCAACACCACATTGCACCACAGACTGTCCAGGAGTTGGCGGATGCTTTAGTCCAGGTCTGGGAGGAGATTCCTCAGGAGACCATCCGCCGGGTTTATGTACATTGGGGCTGATATTGCTTATATTAACAGGAGAGTTGGTGGATGGGATTGGAAGTTTGGGCCTCCTTCGTTCATTAAGGTCTCCCTGCTGAGCTATTATACTCCCTTTTATTGCTGGGGTGCCTAATCGGTTATAAACAAAAAATACAGTTTTTGTTTTTTATAACTTTTATTTTATTTATTTAAAAAAGTTTTCACAGAAAATGGAGAAAGGAACCGAAATCTTACATGGACATTTTCATTTTAAATCTCTACCAGATGGCACAGTTGATAAAACCAAAGTTATTTGTAAACACTGCAAAGCTGAATTTTCTTATCACCGGAGTACTTCGAGTCTGAAGTATCACTTAAATGCAATACACACCGTTGATGCCAGCAACTCACCCACTCAAACAAACAGTGGAGGCAAGCTTCGGCAGACTACATTGGATACAGCGTATGGGAGAAGTATAGATAAACAAAAGCAAGAAAAGCTAACAAATAACATAGTGAAGTGGATAGCTACAAACTGCAGGCCAATTAGTATTGTCGAAGATGTCGGTCTGAGGAACGTTCTTAGGATCGCAACGAATGACAGCACGTATGAGCCTCCCTCAAGACGCACCATCACAAGAAGAATACATGACTTGTATGAAAATGAGAGGACTACAAAAGCGATGGCGTTACAATGTGTACCACATGTTGCTCTCTCTGGAGAATACTGGACATCGCTGGGTAACCATAATTACCTCGGAGTTACAGTGCTTTATATTGATGAACACTGGGAGCTACATTCACATGCTCTGACTGTAATGAAAACAGAAGAGAGACATTTTGCTGAAATGTGCGCTGAACATTTTATTCATGTTGCACAGGAGTGGAACATTTCAGATAAAGTCGGCACACTTAGCACAGATAGTGCAAGAAATATGATTGCTGCTGCAAGACACCTGCCTTTTGAAAATGTCCCTTGCACTGCATACAGACTCCAGCGTTCTGTCACAGTATCTCTGCAGAACAGTGCGTTTGACAATGTCCTGGCCAAATGCAGAAAAGTTGTAGGCCACTTTAAACACAGTCCAGCAAGTGCTGCAGAATTACAGAAACAACAATTTCAACATAGACAAAATAAGGAGTCGCTTATACGAGATATTCCAACCAGATGGAATTCGACTCTGGACATGATAAAAAGTGTCTGTAGAAATGAACAGCCACTGAGGGATGTCCTCACCACACACAACACCAAGATTGCCATGCCAACTACAGCTGAAATGGACAAACTGCAGAGGTTGGAAACGCTACTGGAGCCCTGCAGGTATATTTTACATACTTCATATATTTCATTTTTCCACTGTCCTGTCTGTAAAAAATATAGCATGAATGGGATGTAGTTAGGTAGGTTTAGGCACTTACTGGTGGTGGGTAGGAAGCAGGGAGGGTTAGGGTTAGTAGGGAGCAGGGAGGGTTAGGGTTAGTAGGGAGCAGGGAGGGTTAGGGTTTGGCTGCATGGAGGGAGAGTTAGGGTTAGGCAGCACCAGCTGACTTTTAGGGTTAGGCACTATGCAGGGAGGGTTAAGGGTAGGGAGGGTTAGTATACTTACCGGGGTCTTTTGGATATCTGGATTCCAGGATGCCGCTGTCGGTCTTCTGACCACCAGCATTCTCCCGTACCCAAAGAAATGGGTTTGATTTTTTTTTGCTGTTGCAGGTATGTGACTGAACTTCTGGGAGGAGAAAAGTATGTTTCATGCTCTGTGGTTCTGCCTGCTTTTTGCATCTCTCTCGGGTCATGGAGAGTTCAGATGATGACCCAGCCTACGTGGTCAAATTTAAGTCTACATTCAGAACAGACCTGGAGACACGCAAAGAAAATGCCAACATTGCATATCTGAAGATTGCTACCGCATTGGACCCTAGATTCAAGGACCTCAAGTGTATACCCAGAGCTGAGAGGGGTGAGGTGTGGGCCTTAGTCACCAACTTACTAAAGGAACAGAGGTTTGTTGCAGAGAAACCTGTGGAAGCAACAACATCAGAGCCACCAAATAAAAAGTTAGCCCTATTGGCTGCTTCATCAGAGTCTGATTCTGAACAGGAGGAAGATTCAGTTGAGAACAGTGTGCGTCGATTCAGAGCGGAGCCCACCATCAGTACAGAGTCCTGTCCATTAGAGTGGTGGTCCAAACATGCAGGCTCACACAGCAGGCTGGCCTCCATTGCACAGAAGTACTTGGCCACACCTGCAACATCAGTACCCTGTGAAAGGTTGTTTTCTCTTGCTGGTCATATTGTACAGAAGAAGAGAGTTTCTTTATCATCTGAAAATGTAAATAACCTTGTGTGTCTTAGCAGCTGGCTTGGTGCAGAGCAGTAAATAGGTTACACACCTAAAATATATCTGTCCAATCTGGTGGGAAGAAAAATCTGGGAAAGAAAACAGATTTAGATTCTCAGAAAACATATTTTATTTTTTAATTTTAATTTTTAACGTTTTTTAAATGCTACTGTGTTAAGGGAAAACTGCAAACCAAGTGTTTTTGCAGTGTTGTTTAATGTTATTGCTGTGTTGTTCATATAGAAGTACTAAAAGTGCGCAATACACCACTTTTGAATTCATTATTGACTTTAGTCGGCTAACAATACGATTAATCGCAATTAATCGCATGAAATCCTGCGATTAATTGCGATTAAAAATTTTAATCGTTGCCCAGCACTAATATATATATATATATATATATATATATATATATAAATAGGAACTCCTCAAGACGACAAAATATAATTTCTTATAGTCTTTATTATTACTTATGTGTTGGTGACTTCAAAATAACATGTGTATAATATATAGCGTCTGATTTATTAATCCAGAGAGCATTGTATTTAATTAGGTGTTTTAAAAAAGTTGATAACTAAAGGATATATAGTTGGGGCTATATACAGTACAGTACTAAGCCTTGGAGAGA
The DNA here is from genome assembly GCF_028390025.1 of Pseudophryne corroboree. Classification (NCBI taxonomy): domain Eukaryota; kingdom Metazoa; phylum Chordata; class Amphibia; order Anura; family Myobatrachidae; genus Pseudophryne; species Pseudophryne corroboree. The sequence goes on from NC_086445.1 coordinate 979,170,834, forward strand.
GATAAAGTGGACGGAGATAAAGTACCAGCCAGTCAGCCCCTAACTGCTCTGTTACAGGCTGGGTTTGAAAAATGACAGCAGCTGGTTGGCTGATACTTTATTTCCGCCCACTTTCTCTCTGTCCATGGCCTAGTACATAGACCCCAAAACGTATGCACCGCAATGCGCAGGCGCAACGGACCGCAGCAACGGGGATCGCCGGGCAGCAACGGGACGGTGTAAAGGATCCATTCGCACGGGCGTTCGCTAGGAGATTAACAGGAAGAGGCCATTTGTGGGTGTCAATGGACCGTTTTCAAGGAGTGTCCAGAAAAACGCAGGAGGGACCAGGCGTTTGGAGGGAGGGTGTCTGACGTCAGCTCCGGCCCCGATAATCGCACTGGAAGAGTAAGTCCTGGGCTGCGCAGAAACTTCACAAAATTAGTTTGTGCAGCGCTGCTACACATCCGAACGTACACTTGCACAGCGTTTTCCCCCTCCCCCTGTAGGCAGCGACTACCAGATCGCAGGATGAAAAAAACGCACCCTAGCGATCAGTTCTGAATTACCCCCTTAGTTTAAAAAAAGAAAACTCATACGGTGCACTTGCTACACAGAGTGTACATACAAAGACTCTAGGGCATATGTAGTAGGGTCCAAGGGGGGAATTCAGTTCTTATCGCTGCTGTGCATTTTCGCACAGGGGGCGATCAGATCTGAAATGCGCATGCACCACAATGCGCAGGTGCGAAGGACTGCTGCAACTGGGTCAGCGTCGGGATTGTGTGAAGGATCCATTTGCACGGGCGTTCGCAAGGAGATTGACAGGAAGAGGCCGTTTGTGGGTGGCAACTGACCGTTTTCAGGGAGTGTCCTGAAAAATGCAGTCGAGATTAAGCATTTGCAGGGAGGGTGTCTGACGTCAAATCCGGTCCCGAACAGCCTGATGTGATCGCAAAACCATGCCTGTAAATGATTGCCACTTTAAAAAAAACTTCATAGATCGTCTGGCGTCCCGCACCTCCGGCAAACTCGGACCCTGTAACATATGCTCCTCTGTGTGATGGAGACAGACAGTATCAGAAATATTGTGAGTGACAGAGAGGTGGCTAGAAATGCAAGCAAACATGGTCCTTTGAGTGCTGGTATTATGGGTGGTTCCTAGGGGTGTCAGTGAAAGCGGGTGGTATTCATGTGACCGGCGGTCGGGAGATCGACGGTCACATGACCTCTACCGACATCCCGCCCCCTCACTATCCTGATGGTCAGCATGCCGACCAACAGGGACTATTTCCACTCGTGGGTGTCCACGACACCCATAGAGTGGGAACAGAACCCGTGGCAAATGCAGGTCGCCACCGAGCCCGCAAGGGGCTTGCTGCACTCACCCCTCCCCGCCGGGATCCCGGCTTCGGTATGCTGCCGGGATCCCGGCGTCGGTATGCTGACCGGCGGTCTCCTGACCGCCGGTGAGACATACTACACCCAGTGAAAGCTGCTGTGTACTACACAGAAGCACAGCCGAAGGTATAGGGGTCCATAGACTGAGAACCTGCACTTGCCAAAGTGCTGCTGCAAGTCTCAATGATGCGACTGATGGTGGCGTCTGAAAGTAGAAAGGAGTTTTTTACATAAATTCACAGGCGGGTGGCCACCAATAGCGGCTGCTGCATGTGCTTCTGCATCCCACTCCGACCCTTAGGGTTACAAAGAGGTCACCCCACTGTGCGCTACCCAGCACAATAGAAGATGTGGGTGACGCTACCATCTATCGTCTCGCATCCCCCTACTTCTCCTATGCTGGGAACAACAAGATGCTGAAGAGAAGGAGAGTCATGTGGAGCACTCTGCCATCTAAGACAGAGAAAAAGGTTGGGTAATGCTGGAGGGATATAGGGTAATATTATGACGCTGGAGGGACACAGGAGAGGATGATGGCTTTGGAAAGTCAAAGGGCAAGATGGTGCTGGAGGGATACAAGGCAGTATTATGGTTCTGGAGAGATCAAGGGCAAGATGGTGGCACTAGAGACACATGGCAGTATGGTGGTGGAGAAACACAAGGCAGGATGATGGCACTGAAGAGATACAGGGTAGGATGATGGCACTGGAGGGACACAGGGCAGGATGATGGCAACATAAAAACACAAGACAGGATGAGGACACTGGAGGGACACAGGGCAGGATGATGGCACTGGGGAGACATAGGGTTAGATGATGGCACTGGAGGGACATAGGTTGCAGAGACAGAGTATGATGGCACTGGAGAGATACAGGGCAGGATGATGGCACTGAAGAGATACAGGGAAGGATGATGGCACTGGAGGAACATAGGGCAGTATGGTGGCAACATAAAAACACAGGGCAGGATGATGGCACTGGAGGGACACAGGGCAGGATGATGACACTGGAGGGACACAGGGCAGGATGATGACACTGGAGGGACACAGGGCAGGATGATGACACTGGGGGGACATAGGGCTGGATGATGGTGCTGGATGGATATAGGGTGCAGAGACACAGGGTAAGATGATTTCACTGGAGGGACACAGGGCAGGATGATGACACTGGATGTACACAGGATGATGGCACTGGAGGAACATAAGACATGATAATGGCACTGGAGAGACAAAGGGCAGGATTATGCACTGGAAGGATACAGGGTGCGATGATGGCACTGGAGGGACATAGGTTGCAGAGACACAGAGTATGATGGCACTGGAGAGACAGGGTAGGATGATGGCACTGGATGTACATAGGATAGGATGATGACGCTGGATGTACACAGGTTGATGACGCTGGAAGAACATAAGGCATGATGATGGCACTGGAGAGACAAAGGGCAGGATTATGCGCTGGAGAGACAGAGGGCAGGATTATGCGCTGGAGAGACATAGGGCAGTATGATGCGCTGGAGAGACACAGGTCAGGATGATGGCACTGGGGGGACATAGGGCAGTATGATGCGCTGGAGAGACATAGGGCAGTATGATGCGCTGGAGAGACATAGGGCAGGATGATGCACTGGAGAGACATAGGGCAGGATGATGCACTGGAGAGACATAGAGCAGTATGATGCGCTGGAGAGACATAGGGCAGTATGATGCGCTGGAGAGACATAGGGCAGGATGATGCACTGGAGAGACATAGAGCAGTATGATGCGCTGGAGAGACATAGGGCAGGATGATGCACTGGAGAGACATAGAGCAGTATGATGCGCTGGAGAGACATAGGGCAGTATGATGCGCTGGAGAGACATAGGGCAGTATGATGCGCTGGAGAGACATAGGGCAGTATGATGCACTGGAGAGACATAGAGCAGTATGATGCGCTGGAGAGACAAAGGGCAGTATGATGCGCTGGAGAGACATAGGGCAGTATGATGCGCTGGAGAGACATAGGGCAGTATGATGCGCTGGAGAGACATAGGGCAGGATGATGCACTGGAGAGACATAGAGCAGTATGATGCGCTGGAGAGACATAGGGCAGTATGATGCGCTGGAGAGACATAGGGCAGTATGATGCGCTGGAGAGACATAGGGCAGTATGATGCGCTGGAGAGACATAGGGCAGTATGATGCGCTGGAGAGACATAGGGCAGTATGATGCGCTGGAGAGACATAGGGCAGGATGATGCACTGGAGAGACATAGAGCAGTATGATGCGCTGGAGAGACATAGGGCAGTATGATGCGCTGGAGAGACATAGGGCAGTATGATGCACTGGAGAGACATAGGGCAGGATGATGCACTGGAGAGACATAGAGCAGTATGATGCGCTGGAGAGACATAGGGCAGTATGATGCGCTGGAGAGACATAGGGCAGTATGATGCGCTGGAGAGACATAGGACAGTATGATGCGCTGGAGAGACATAGGGCAGTATGATGCGCTGGAGAAACAGTGGTTAGAATGATGGTGAAGGAGAGACATACGGCAGGATGATGCGCTGGAGGGACATAGGGCAGAATGGTGGCACTGGAGAGACACGGCATAGGATGATGACGCAGGAGATGTACAAGGTAGGATGATGGCACTGGAGGTACATAGGGCAGGATGATGGCACTGGATGTTGTCAAAGTCAGAAAAATATCACGCTACACACTGCCATATTTGCACCTCATGCGTGTCCCCGCTGCGCGTGCATGAGCTCTCCCGTGCGTGCGCATACTCGCTGTTGCGTGCACCCACGGGCGCACGGTATGCGCATTTACGGTAGAGTTTGTATACGTCTAGCGTGCGACTCAATCGTAACATATTTTAACCATATAATGTATTTTGTAGATTATGGTCCCTTTGATAGAATCTGAAAGTTTAGTTAATGTAGCATGTTCATAGACAAAGAGATCCCTCTTTGTTTGATACGAAGGGTCAGACAGGGGTTATACAGTGGTGTTTAGTATCCATCGGAAGAGTATTTAATTAGCAATATTCCGGTGTTGGTTTGAAGCGGATTAATCGCTCGTGCGAATAGTTATGGACATAAGAAGTTTAGAAACATTTACTGTATTTGCACTTTATTACACATGCGGCGGGAAACCCAGTTTCCCTCCCACCTGAGCCGTTTGAAATAGTCACAGCCCACCTGTATGAATCAACCTATGACCTTTTGTTATAATGCGAAGACGAATTCCTGTGTCCAATGAACAATAAGAATATAGGGACCATTGTACTGTATTGTGTGTAGTGTATAAAAGGACAAGCCGATCTGGGCCAGCTCTCTATTCTCTTCAACGGTTCTCATCACTGATAATCGGGAGCTGGACATCCAGAAGGCGCATGCGATTGTTTTCCTTTGTGCGTAAGTTTCTCTGCAATCATATTGTCTCTTATAAAATGTTATAAGCCATTCTCTCTCTCCTTCCCCCTTTAAATGTAATTGCATCTTTATTGTATTTTATGTGTAGTGATTTGGTTAGGTATTTTATGTTATCTTGGTAGTGTATAACTTGTATTGTATTATTCTTTTGCAATTGAACGTTCATTCATTTCCTTAAAAGGCGTTAGACCCTTAGACCGGTATTGTGTGTTCATTATATTGCAGAGGGTAATAGGAGCGTCTCTATCGCTCAAACAGCTTTAGTGTAAACAAGGTTAAGCAGCGTTATATCGCTACAGTGTTTCAGTACAAGGTCTACTGATTGTTATCTCGTGAGCGTCTGCGCCGCTCGCGATCTCCTCGTGGTCTCGAGCGTCCGCTACGCTGATAGCGTAGCATTACGGTAGTCGCTCACCTATAGTGTGCCCGATACCAACAGCGTATTCTCGCGAGCGTTTGTGTCGCTCGAGCGTCTCGCTCCCGATACAGCGTCCGCTACGCTAAGGGCGTACCCTTACGGTACCTGTGCGCCAATTGCGTTCTGTGTCTCTTAACCTCTTTATAGTGTATTATATAGGATAAATATTAGGCTTTATCTATTGGCGGCTCGTCCGTCCTTCACATATCTGCACTAGGTAATTTCAGCAGACATTATCGGTCAGCAAAGGGCGGGAGGTAATATTCCTCGTAGTGCTGACCAGATAAGCGTCTGCTTCGCTTAGTAAAGGGTGCTGAAGGAATCCGGAACCGGAGGTAAGAACAATACGCTAGTGTCTTTTAAAACTGTTTTTTTTTTCTCTGTTCTGTCTTGCGTACGCACGCACGCATATATCTGCATTTCTTTTCATTCGTGTATTTTCACATATCACTCTCCTGTTTGCCATTTCACAATTGATAACGTGCTAAGAAAGATTTGTTGCTATTAGTAGTTAAAGAGTAAAAGTAATACATTAAGGGGTAATTTGTAAAGCACGCACACAGCTTTGCCTAAGATACAAGGAGAGACCTGTGTGGTGCTCGGTAGATGAATACAATTAAAGATCATCTACATTGATAAACGTGTTAATTGTATTTCTGTGGACATATCTGGCTGGCATACACGTGTTTCTAACAAAAGTGTGAGACTAGTGTACGCAACACAAAGGCCGACGCACGTAGCGTATATTACGCAACGGAGCGTCCGGGTACGCCCACATAATTCAAATCACACGATAGTATTATTTTTAACAGGCGAAAAGGAGGCAACACGATAAATAGCGCAAGTCAATTTTAGTGTCCAAAATTTTAAGCTAATAGATCCTTCTCCAATTTGCGACTCATCTGGTCTAGACTGTTTACTGAATGAAAGGAATTTCTGCGCAGAAATAAAATTAAAGTGTACATGTGGTGAGTGTTTGTATATATAAGTTTTTACAATTTTGGGTTGAACCACAAGAAGTCGAGTTCACGTGAGGTACATACATGTAAGTGACGTGCATGGTGGCTTGGGAGGCATCCCTTGTTAAACATAAATTTGAGCATTAGAGTATAGCAGACCAGGAGGTCTACTGTAGCACAGACCAGGAGGTCCGGAACAGACCAGGAGGTCCGGAACAGACCAGGAGGTCTAGGTACAGCAGACTAAGAAGTCCGCTATAGAGAAAAGAGCACAACACCAGGAAGGGTTGGTGCGGAACCCATATAGGCCATTAAAGCTCTGGCTGAAGGAATTCGCAGCCGTAATTTTCGATTCCACTGGTCGCTCCGCACATAAGATTAGTTGCTTATGTGCAGAACGATTGTACTGCACGTAATTGTGTGCATTAGTTAGTAACCTGACCAGTACCATTTGCGTACGAAAGGGGTCATAAACGCTATTTGTACACTCTAACGTGATTTGTGTAATTTTTTTTATTTTAAGGGAGGTTCGCTGGTCACTCGGGAACTATCCAACAACCGATACTTGCTGGGGACTGGTAGGTCCAACACGCCCCAGTAAGTAAAGGTTCATAGGGGCCCTAGGTTGGGTACAGCAGCTCTGAATCAGTGATTGCAGTACTGGCCAACGTGGGCGAGGAGTGAGTGGAGTACTCGGTAAACTTCGCCGCCGGCCTGCCCCGGACATCTTGGTTTTTGTAAGGGTTCGCTGAAGACCCTGATTTGAAGGTCAGAGGTAGTGAAAGCAACACCTGCAAGTATGGGGGCCAGTTGTTCAGGTAGGGGGCGATCAACCTTGGTTCGGGTTGATTTAGTAAACCGACCAATCGGGTCGGCAAGGTATGTAATGTGTGAGAAATACGGTTCACACACAGAGGTTTTAAGTGATGAATGGGAAAGGATGACTGTGCATGACGGGGAAAAGTTTCCCCGGGTAGGTAGTTTTAGCCCAGATGTGTTACAAAATCTAAGGAGAAGGATATGTCTCATTAAATCAGCAAAGAGACGGATCAAACATTATGATTGTTTAAAGTTATGGCAAAAGGAAAGTGAAATACAAAGAAACTTAACTTACATATCTGACTCTCATCTTGGGAAGAGAGACATGGCAATGGAGAGGATTATGGCTGCAGAGAATGGCGCAATGGGGTACGATAAAAATGCACTTAGTAACTGTATTAAGAATGAAAGTAACAAATGTAATAATGTTTCAGAAAATGAAAGTGTAAAAATTACAAATGTTAACCTGTGCAAGTCGCACCCCATGTTAAACTTCCCTCAGGACTACAAGAAAGAAAGTGAGCCCAGCACGATGTCGGTACCTCTTCCAGAAGCCATCCTAAAAGACATCCAGGTGGACGCGACCAAATCGGTAAAGGCAGTAATCAAACCCCCTAACGGAGGGTCAGGTGAGGTCGTGTCCACAGGTACGTACGGTGTTATATATCACGCACAAACAAATGTACCTCATATTGTAGAACCAACACAAGGTGATGTAATTGAATTTAGTCCTGTCAGGGTGATCACAGTCCCCAATGGGAAGACTGACGATCAGGGAAGCATTCCCGTCAAGGACAGTGCAATGCGCCGTCCCTGGTCCCGGATGGAATTGAGAGCAATTATGTCTGAATTCCCTGATCCTAGGAAAAATCTAGTTGCATGTCAGAGATTTATTAAAGAACTAGGAAACTCAACAGAACCCACCAACAAAGATAGGCGGACAGTGCTGAGGGCATGTTTGCCCTCCAGTGTTGACCCTGCGAAATTTATTGCTGATTGTAAATTAGACACAGAAGTACCTCAAACGGAGGAACACAATCAGGAATGTATTAAGCAGATCAACCGACAGTTGGGAGCGTATTTCCCTGCCGTTGTCAAGTGGAATGAAATTTTCTCCATAAGACAAAACGAAGGAGAAAGTATTTCCAATTATTTTAATCGAGCACTGCAAGTAATGGCTAGAAACACTGGGATCACGGACATCAAGACAAATGTAAATCATAGAGAAGTAGCAGTATCTGTGTTAATGAATGGTTTAAAGGAGGTGTTGAGAACAAGGGTACAGACCACCAACCCAAACTGGAGAAATATCTCGGTGGCCGCATTAAGAGAGGCCGCTATTGACCATGATTGGAATATCACTAGATACAGGGAGTCACAAAGTGATAAGTTAATGACCGTAAGTATACAGGCCCTAACCACAAGACCACTCCAGCATAAGCCCCAAACCCCTGCGAGAAATTCAAATGTGGAAGGCTGTTACAATTGTCATAAAGAGGGACACTTTGCAAGAGATTGTAGATCAAGAAGTAGACAAAAGTCATATCAACCCCCTAGACAACAACATAACCATGATATCCAAGGAAGCAGGGAAGTATAAGGAAAATGGTTGATGGTGATGAGCATCCGAGCGTTTGAGGAGGCATCAAATCAACCAAGACCTCAGGTCACTGACACTTGCAGGAAGCCCAGGGTTTGTTATCTTTGTAAAAGAGAAGGGCATTATGCCAGCAACTGCAATAGCCCACATAAAGTCAGACCCCCTAGACAAGAACATGAGCAGAGTTACGACACTTGGAAGTATAATCAGGGATCATATAGGAAGAATTTTGGGCCACACCCATGATATGTAGTCTGGAAAGGTGATCATTAGGACTGATGGTTAGCCTGAGGTTATTGTTAACAAATTGGGAGGTCATTCCCTGAAGACACAGGAATGACCGGGTAAAATTTGTAATGTATCTGTGAAATGTTTTCTTTTTCCCCATCTCTGACGGTTATCGGCAGGACTCAAACATTGCATGGCTACTTGGTCTTTGCAGAAGTCTACCAAACCCCAGCATGACCTATCCGCATCAATGTATCCTGGCCAGATACAAAGGGTGGAGTATGGAGGTGCTGGTGGGAGGGACTGAGCAAGGATACCATTGGACATGTAGATATGACAGCCTGATGATGAACGGCAGATCTGAAAATGTTTGAAAAATGTTTTTTTTTTCCCTGTTGTTGTTTATTGTTGGTTTATGTAATATATATGTATATGAATTGTTCTCTCTCTCTGCTGTTTTTTTTTTTTTTCTCTCTTCTCACTCATGTTTTCATGTTTTAAAGATGGTATGTCACACATTAGTTGGACAAATGGTAATGCAAGATTTATTCTCCTTACAGAAAGAGCGCTGGTTTGGAAGAAATATTGTATCACCAGAATGTTCGGTTGGAAGACTGAGAGACAGCACCTTTGAGATGACAGCAGAACAAGAAGAACAACAAGACTAGAGAACTAATTATCGTAACAAGTTTCTCTCCCCCTCAAACTGTTTTTCTGTACCCCCATTACAAATTTCTCCTTTTCTCCTCCTGTAAGATGGACTTGCCCCAAGAGACTGTGATATGGATTTTCCTGTTGACCATGATGTTGACCAGAGCAGTCTGTTTCGGTGAGAGAATCAGTGAGGTCGAGAAAGGATCCAGAAAGGTTTCTGATGACTGAGACGGAGGTGTAAATTTCCAATAGCAACACAATCACCGAGCAAAGGCGAGTACCGGAAACGATCTAGCAGCCATGTTGTTTGTAAACATTGTGAAGGAATGTTAACTGAAAAGAACTGTATCTGTAGACACTGTGATAGTTAAGGATGGGTGTATCAAGAAATGTCAGTCCAGTTTTAACATTAACATGGACCGGCATCCATTGAGTGACTATCACTCCTTAGTGGGTAAAGTGTTAAATCAGACAGATTGTTGGGTATGCTCTCAAGTACCTCAAGGCCATAGCAAATCAGGATTAGTGCCCTTCCCTTTTACTATAGGGGAGGTACTTGAGCTAAGTGGTGGGAGACCGGTGGACAGGAGGTTTAATATCTCCAGTCCTCCTAGTTTGAAGCTCCACCAATATCATGTGGATAGACCCCTAGTATGTTTTAACATTTCCAATCCCCGAAAGCCGGGAAGTTGGGAAGTGTCATGGAATAACCAAACCATGACCTTTTCATACAGAGCCGATAGAATGCCTACAGATACAGAACTTATACGCCACATAGCCGGTAGTGGAAAATATTTCCGATATAGGTATACCCTAGGAAGTAGGACCATGAGAGTTGGAGAGGTATCACCAGGATACTGTGCACATATCGTACAAACTGATACGTGTACTAAACAGATGGGAGAATTAGGGTTAGGAGATTTCATATGGAAAATGTGTAATATGGTAATGTCCTACTCAGTCCCATATGTTCTCCCCGATGATGCATATTTCATATGCGGGAGGAAGGCGTATAAGTGGCTTGCCCCAAACTCAGAAGGATTGTGTTATATTGGAAAAGTACTGCCTGAAGTAATGACTGTATCACATACCAAAATGAAAGATATTCACCGCAGTGCCCAAGCTCCTTATACTCACACTCATTACGAGCACATCGTTAAACGCCACCTAATAGAAAGAACAGAGCATCCGGCCTCTGACCTGATCCATGAATCCACCGGGATTCAGGTTCTACTCGCGTTAGACATCACTCGCACCGCCAGAGGAGTGTTGAATTATAAATGCATATCAGCGCTTGCAAATTTATTAGACAATATCACTGAAATGTATGACGACACCTTTAGGTATACCGGAAGGGAGCTTCAAGCTTATAAAACAGAACTGGTTCAGCATAGGATGGTTCTTAATTATCTCACAGCAGTGACAGGCGGATATTGTGTCACACTGGCAACGCAGTACGGCGTAAAAATGCTGCACTTATATTACGAATAGCACCGAGGACCCGGTCGAGGTCATAGACCAAAAGATGGACGACATTCTTCAATTAAAGTGGGAATTCCGCAGGAGACACAATCTCACCCTTGCTGCTGTGGGTAATGAGCTGACCGGTTGGGTGTCATGGTTGAACCCACGAAATTGGTTCTCTGGTTTAGGAGAATGGGCTCAAGGAATTATAATGGATGTAGGGAAATTTCTTCTGTGTATCTTGGGTGTTGTCATATCGATTGGTTTGATATTCAGATGCGTTCAGGCTTTAACGAAGTGTAAACGAAGTACTAAGGTGATGAGTTTAAGGAGTGAGGACATTATAATTCCAATGGATTTGATTTATGACCCAACGATAGAGACAATGTTGTGATGAAAATGTGATTCCACGGTCCGTTTCTTTCACCCGTTTCTCCTTTGTTTCTCTCCAAGGTAAAAAGACATCCGCTTGGAAGAAGAATTTGACAACCTTTTACACAGACAACTGATGGACTATGCCATAGACCCCCCATATCCCTAGTACCTTTAATTTTACGCTAGCCCAACACTTTTTGTAAGTCTATGGACATTGATAAAGCTTTGCTTGCATTTATTGGCAAAAGCACAAAGAGACTACAGTCAACATGTACATCGAGACAAGACAAGACAAGACCTCAATCGGCAAATGTATATTAAACTCACATAGTTTATCACTGCATTTACCATAATTGTTCTTTATCTTCATCTCTACAACCTTCAGGTAATGACACACATAGTCGATAGGGAATACAGGCACAGATATCAGCACCCACATATCCCCCTTACTCATGTATCATCAACTAAAATGTGCTTCCCCATTTTGTTGCAACCAAAAGCCGAAAAGAGCTCGGTAAAGTTTGACAGCCCATCCACAGACCCTTAATACGGGATAAGAAGGAATTCAAATGTATACTTCGCAATACCTCGAAGCTTGATTTAAAACACATACGGCACGATGATACATGACCCCCCAAACATGGATTCATACACACATGCTTCTGCTATCTCACTAGGTCATACCCTTTTCCTACCTTCTCCTCTCCTCCCCTACCCAACCATAGAAATGTATTTACACATGACATATATTTTTCTCTTTTTGAAATGTTTTAGAAAGTGGCAGTTATTGGTGACTGCCAAAGGGTGGACTGTCAAAGTCAGAAAAATATCACGCTACACACTGCCATATTTGCACCTCATGCGTGTCCCCGCTGCGCGTGCATGAGCTCTCCCGTGCGTGCGCATACTCGCTGTTGCGTGCACCCGCGGGCGCACGGTATGCGCATTTACGGTAGAGTTTGTATACGTCTAGCGTGCGACTCAATCGTAACATATTTTAACCATATAATGTATTTTGTAGATTATGGTCCCTTTGATAGAATCTGAAAGTTTAGTTAATGTAGCATGTTCATAGACAAAGAGATCCCTCTTTGTTTGATACGAAGGGTCAGACAGGGGTTATACAGTGGTGTTTAGTATCCATCGGAAGAGTATTTAATTAGCAATATTCCGGTGTTGGTTTGAAGCGGATTAATCGCTCCTGCGAATAGTTATGGACATAAGAAGTTTATGAACATTTACTGTATTTGCACTTTATTACCCATGCGGCGGGAAACCCAGTTTCCCTCCCACCTGAGCAGTTTGAAATAGTCACAGCCCACCTGTATGAATCAACCTATGACCTTTTGTTATAATGCGAAGACGAATTCCTGTGTCCAATGAACAATAAGAATATAGGGACCATTGTACTGTATTGTGTGTAGTGTATAAAAGGACAAGCCGATCTGGGCCAGCTCTCTATTCTCTTCAACGGTTCTCATCACTGATAATCGGGAGCTGGACATCCAGAAGGCGCATGCGATTGTTTCCCTTTGTGCGTAAGTTTCTCTGCAATCATATTGTCTCTTATAAAATGTTATAAGCCATTCTCTCTCTCCTTCCCCCTTTAAATGTAATTGTATCTTTATTGTATTTTATGTGTAGTGATTTGGTTAGGTATTTTATGTTATCTTGGTAGTGTATAACTTGTATTGTATTATTCTTTTGCAATTGAACGTTCATTAATTTCCTTAAAAGGCGTTAGACCCTTAGACCGGTATTGTGTGTTCATTATATTGCAGAGGGTAATAGAAGCGTCTCTATCGCTCAAACAGCTTTAGTGTAAACAAGGTTAAGCAGCGTTATATCGCTACAGTGTTTCAGTACAAGGTCTACTGATTGTTATCTCGTGAGCGTCTGCGCCGCTCGCGATCTCCTCGTGGTCTCGAGCGTCCGCTACGCTGATAGCGTAGCATTACGGTAGTCGCTCACCTATAGTGTGCCCGATACCAACAGCATATTCTCGCGAGCGTTTGTGTCGCTCGAGCGGCTCGCTCCCGATACAGCGTCCGCTACGCTAAGGGCGTACCCTTGCGGTACCTGTGCGCCAATTGCGTACTGTGTCTCTTAACCTCTTTATAGTGTATTATATAGGATAAATATTAGGCTTTATCAATGTACACAGGTTGATGGCACTGGAAGAACATAAGGCATGATGATGGCACTGGAGAGACAAAGGGCAGTATGATGCGCTGGAGAGACATAGGGCAGTATGATGCGCTGGAGAGACATAGGGCAGTATGATGCGCTGGAGAGACATAGGGCAGTATGATGCGCTGGAGGGACACAGGTCAGGATGATGGCACTGGGGAGACATAGGGCAGTATGATGCGCTGGAGAGACATAGGGCAGTATGATGCGCTGGAGAGACATAGGGCAGTATGATGCGCTGGAGAGACATAGGGCAGTATGATGCGCTGGAGAGACATAGGGCAGTATGATGCGCTGGAGAGACATAGGGCAGTATGATGCGCTGGAGAGACATAGGGCAGTATGATGCGCTGGAGAGACATAGGGCAGTATGATGCGCTGGAGAGACATAGGGCAGTATGATGCACTGGAGAGACATAGGGCAGTATGATGCGCTGGAGAGACATAGGGCAGTATGATGCGCTGGAGAGGCAAAGGGCAGTATGATGCGCTGGAGATACATAGGGCAGTATGATGCACTGGAGAGACATAGAGCAGTATGATGCACTGGAGAGACATAGGGCAGTATGATGCGCTGGAGAGACAAAGGGCAGTATGATGCACTTGAGAGACATAGAGCAGTATGATGCACTGGAGAGACAAAGGGCAGGATTATGTGCTGGAGAGACACAGGTCAGGATGATGGCACTGGGGGGACATAGGGCAGTATGATGCGCTGGAGAGACATAGGGCAGTATGATGCGCTGGAGAAACAGTGGTTAGAATGATGGTGAAGGAGAGACATACGGCAGGATGATGCGCTGGAGGGACATAGGGCAGAATGGTGGCACTGGAGAGACACGGCATAGGATGATGACGCAGGAGATGTACAAGGTAGGATGATGGCACTGGAGGTACATAAGGCATGATGATGGCACTGGAGAGATAAAGGGCAGTATAATGCGCTGGAGAGAGACATAGGGCAGTATAATGCGCTGGAGAGACATAGGGCAGTATGATGCGCTGGAGAGACAAAGGGCAGTATAATGCGCTGGAGAGACATAGGGCAGTATAATGCGCTGGAGAGACATAGGGCAGTATGATGCGCTGGAGAGACATAGGGCAGTATAATGCGCTGGAGAGACATAGGGCAGTATGATGCGCTGGAGAGGCAAAGGGCAGTATGATGCGCTGGAGAGACATAGGGCAGTATGATGCGCTGGAGAGACATAGGGCAGTATGATGCGCTGGAGAGACATAGGGAAGTATGATGCGCTGGAGAGACATAGGGCAGTATGATGCGCTGGAGAGACATAGGGCAGTATGATGCGCTGGAGAGACATAGGGCAGTATGATGCGCTGGAGAGACATAGGGCAGTATGATGCGCTGGAGAGACATAGAGCAGTATGATGCGCTGGAGAGACATAGGGCAGTATGATGCGCTGGAGAGACATAGGGCAGTATGATGCGCTGGAGAGACATAGGGCAGTATGATGCGCTGGAGAGACATAGGGCAGGATGATGCACTGGAGAGACATAGAGCAGTATGATGCGCTGGAGAGACAAAGGGCAGTATGATGCGCTGGAGAGACATAGGGCAGTATGATGCGCTGGAGAGACATAGGGCAGTATGATGCGCTGGAGAGACATAGGGCAGGATGATGCACTGGAGAGACATAGAGCAGTATGATGCGCTGGAGAGACATAGGGCAGTATGATGCGCTGGAGAGACATAGGGCAGTATGATGCGCTGGAGAGACATAGGGCAGTATGATGCGCTGGAGAGACATAGGGCAGGATGATGCACTGGAGAGACATAGGGCAGTATGATGCGCTGGAGAGACATAGGGCAGTATGATGCACTGGAGAGACATAGGGCAGGATGATGCACTGGAGAGACATAGGGCAGTATGATGCGCTGGAGAGACATAGGGCAGTATAATGCGCTGGAGAGACATAGGGCAGTATGATGCGCTGGAGAGACATAGGGCAGTATGATGCGCTGGAGAGACATAGGGCAGTATGATGCGCTGGAGAGACATAGGGCAGTATGATGCGCTGGAGAGACATAGGGCAGTATGATGCGCTGGAGAGACATAGGGCAGTATGATGCGCTGGAGAGACATAGGGCAGTATGATGCGCTGGAGAGACATAGGGCAGGATGATGCACTGGAGAGACATAGAGCAGTATGATGCGCTGGAGAGACAAAGGGCAGTATGATGCGCTGGAGAGACATAGGGCAGTATGATGCGCTGGAGAGACATAGAGCAGTATGATGCGCTGGAGAGACAAAGGGCAGTATGATGCGCTGGAGAGACATAGGGCAGTATGATGCGCTGGAGAGACATAGAGCAGTATGATGCGCTGGAGAGACAAAGGGCAGTATGATGCGCTGGAGAGACATAGGGCAGTATGATGCGCTGGAGAGACATAGGGCAGTATGATGCGCTGGAGAGACATAGGGCAGGATGATGCACTGGAGAGACATAGAGCAGTATGATGCGCTGGAGAGACATAGGGCAGTATGATGCGCTGGAGAGACATAGGGCAGTATGATGCGCTGGAGAGACATAGGACAGTATGATGCGCTGGAGAGACATAGGGCAGTATGATGCGCTGGAGAAACAGTGGTTAGAATGATGGTGAAGGAGAGACATACGGCAGGATGATGCGCGGGAGGGACATAGGGCAGAATGGTGGCACTGGAGGGACACGGCATAGGATGATGACGCAGGAGATGTACAAGGTAGGATGATGGCACTGGAGGTACATAGGGCAGGATGATGGCACTGGAGGGACACAGGGTAGGACAATGGCACTGGAAGTACATTAGACAGGATGATGGTGCTGGAGGGACACAGGGCAGAATTATGGTGCAGGAGAGACAGGGTAAGATGATGGCACTGGAGGGATATAGGGCAGGATGATGGCACAGGAAGCAAAGACGGTAGGATGATGGTGCTGGAGAGACACAGGGCAGAATGATGGTACTGGAGACATGGGGGAATGAGGCTGTAGAGACACAGGGGTGATGGCACTGGAGATACACCAAGGAGATGACAATAGGGATGGGCATCAATTTAGATTTTTTTTTAAAGATCCATTTTTGTTCCCATTGCAATGCAGTTTTTGAATAGGTTCTGCAGACATGGGGCAATATTTAGTAATATTCGTGTTTGAGTCGGTTTGTGTAGTGTTTAAACTCGTTTTGTATCGGGTGCATTTTCATGCAACTTTTTGAATCCATATACGCAATGTTACGAAGCAGTCAACTTTATGGTTGTCGTGTTTTCCGATGTCGATGCCAGTCATTTTTTTTTGGCACATTTACGGCCGTCATTGTCGTTTGCGTACGTGTTTTTGTTGTATTTGCTGTTTTTTTTCCTAAGTTAAACGCGGCAGGGCTTTTTTTTTCCAGCGGCCGCATTTTCACTTTCAGTTTAGATTTTCATCCACGTTCGTGATTGGTTGTGTTTCAGATAGTAGGAGTGTCTGTGCGCAACCATATAAATACGCCCCAAACCATCCGCACCTCGTGGGTTTAGTTAGTGATGAGGAGGAGGGAGGTTGTGCTGTGGAGGTAGGTGAATTTGTGGTTTGGTGAGGAGTGTTGGTAGCGATTTCTGAGTGTGGTATTGTGTTTGAAAGTCGTCTTGTCATTCTTGTTGTCTTGTATTTTGTGGTTTTGTCTCATTTTTAGTCCGTTATTTTTCTTTATAGTCCCTTGTCAGTGTTTGTGTGTGTGTGTGTGTGAGTTGTGTAGTGGTAGTGGAGGAGTGTGTTTTTTTTTTTTTTTTTCTGTGTTAACTGTTTAGACACACAATTATGTGTGACTCAGAGGTGGGTGAGGTGGAGGGTGTGAGTGAGGGGGAGGAGGTCGGTCAGATGGAGGAGGTGAGTGTTAGTGAGGTTAGTGAGGTGGAGGAGGTGGGTGAGGTTGCTGCAGCAGCTTCAAGTGATAGTGACAGTCAGAGTGCTCCGCAGCCACGCACCACTACTAAGACTGGGCGGAATGTTAAGTTTAGTTTTGCTGAAAATGTGGCATTGGTGCGTGAGCTGATGAAGTATCAAAGGCAGCTATTTGGCCCTGAGTCCGCCAAGGTGCCAACACGGAGGAAGACGGTGTTGTGAGCGAAAGTTGTTGCTGCTGTCAATAGTGAGGGGGTGGTCAAGCGGACAGAGGACACGTGCCGCAAACGGTACTATGACATAAAGCGACGCGTCAAGTCCAAAATGGCCAAGGAGGCCAAGTCGGCTCGGAAAACCGGTGGTGGGCAGCCCTATATTGCAAGATATCTGGAGTATGAGGAGCCCATGCGGAGTGTAATCCCTCCAGAAGTTGTCTCTGCAACCCATGTCCGGGATTCAGATAGGCCCAGGAAGAATGGTGAGCATGTGTATTTGCATTTACATTCTAGGGGTTTTTTTTTTTTTTTAAATGTGTGTCATGTGACGTTGCATATTACTCCCATCTTCAAGTGTGTGTCAGCAAAATACATTGTTTTGGTTAATGTTTTATACAAAAGCCAATGTAACATCTTACTTTATTGTATGTCATGTGTTTTTCTGACAGATATTTTGCATGTGTAGTTTGGACTTGGTGTGTCTCTGAATTGTCCTGCAATAATGTTTTCCTTTTGGCCGATTTTTCAATTAAAATTGTGACTATGTTTTATATTTAAGTGATCCATGTGCACTGTTTTAAAAACAGTGGTTGTCATGTTAGAGGCTGGAGTACTGGAAAGTGGTTTGGAATCCACTTACATTTGTAGTGTCATTATTAGATAATGTTAATTATTTAATTAAATTAACAATAATTTATTTTTTTTTGCTTGTATTTGTACCGTGACACCACACTGCAGTGTAATTTTTGTGAAAAATTGCTACATTTTGTTTTGGCTCATATAGTGGTAATGTGTCTTTGGAGTGCCACATCACAGAGCAATTTATATATTGCATCTGTAATATTTTTCCTTTCAATACAAAATGAAGATGTGTGTGTTTATTTTTGTGTTTTTTTTTCTTTAACTTGTGGCCTATGTCAGTGTCCTGTACATGTTTTCCTGTGTTGATGTTGCCATAGTGCATATGTGTTTTGGTCAATGTTTTTGGTTTTTTGCTTTTTATTTTTGTATTTCCGGTCCTTGTGTTTTTTATAAATAAAAACCAAGCATTTCTTCAAGAATAAATGTTTATAAGCATAATGGGTGGATGTATACACAATAGCATGATTAAATTATTTTTTATTTTATTTTACACAGTGTTAGAAAAAAGCAGTACCACTGGTCGGCCAGTAACTCCTATCACATCTGATGATGATGACGCTGCGGAAGCAGGTAAAGTGTACATTGTAGTATAGGGTATGCTTGTAAAGGAATGGCCATAACAAAATTGCACTTTCATTAAAAGGTCCATCAAAAGAAGTATGGAGCAGCAGAAGTGGCACTTCTGAAAGACATCACCACAAAAAACCTGTGGCCGAAAAGAAAGCAAGGTCGTATGTCCCGCCCAAACACAGCAGGCTACCCCGCCACGAAGATTATCGTCCGTATGTTCTGTCCCCCCACTCCAAATTTTGGACACACCTCCAAGACGTCATCCACACTCC
Source organism: Pseudophryne corroboree (assembly GCF_028390025.1). Lineage (NCBI taxonomy): Eukaryota > Metazoa > Chordata > Amphibia > Anura > Myobatrachidae > Pseudophryne > Pseudophryne corroboree. The sequence continues at coordinate 979,189,928 of NC_086445.1, forward strand.
CCTCATCTTGATTGTGAGTATCAAACTGAAAAAAATGTGTAAAATTTCAGTACGTAATCAAAATATTTCATACCCGCATTAAGTCAAAACACATCAAAAACGTAAATACTTACCGCAGTAAGTAAAAGCTGAAATGTAATCCAAGCTAAATGTCCTTGTCCACATCCAGTAAAGATATGTATGTCCACTTGAGCCATACAGTATGACATTGTGTGTAAGATGCTGCAACAAAAAAGCATGTTGGTTTTATTGCAAAAAGTAAGGTTGTTTTTCCACATTTCACATGTGTGTTTGAGGTAACATTGCAAAATACATATAAAAACATTACTATGTTTGTTTGAACAAAGCTATAAGGTAACACATTATGTATTCCAATGTGTTTTTATGGTGGAGTATGTGTGAGCTACAATAAAACTGAAGTGTTTGCTTTCACAATTAAGTAACCAGACACATTTGCCACAAACAGGCATATGTATGTATTTAAGCTATGAGTGATGATGTTGTTAGGCAGGATAGTTGTAAGCAACAGTGAATCACGTGTTCCATGTGTAGTGATTTGTTTACATTTCTCAAACATATGGATAACTAACAGAGATTTGTTTAACATTTCAGCTTCTAGTCCTGGGAACAGCATCCCTCCGCAACAACAGCAACACAGTGACATGGAGGAGACAAACATCTTAGAAATGCAGCCATTAATGCAAGGAATGAGCCCCCCAGCACCTGTGAGTACACCACCACAGCAAAGCACACCACCACCACAACACAGCCCAACAATACCAGGAACACAAGGCCCTGATCAGGTGTTTTGGACCATTTGGGCTAGACAGCAGGCCACTAATGAAGATTGCCTGCGTAAGCAGACACAAATGTTTGCAAGCCTACCATCTCACCTCAGAAGAATATCAAGAAATCTGAGTAGACAAAATGAACAAACAACCAGAATAGGCAATACCATGGAACTCATGCGTACAGACATTACACAGGTCATGGGCAACTTACAGCGCATAATGGAAGAACAGCACAGACAACAGAAAAGTTATATGAGCATTTTTCAAAACAATCAAAAGATTAATAAAAGTTTATTCTGAATAGTAGACAATCAAAATGCTGCTATACGTGAACTCAATGCCACCCTCACTAACCTGAATGAAACACTCAGATGCATGCACCAACAGCAAACAAGCAGCAGTTCTGGTACGACTACTCCAAATATCACGCCAGTCTCATCACCACCAAGACGCTCCACCAGAGCACGACAACATGACAGTGCTAAAGGCAAAGGGCAGGACAAGCAGCCACCAAAAAAAACGTGAAAAAAATACAAGTTAGACATTTGGGATAAGTAACTCAAAATAGTTAGTAAGTGTATTTTTGGCGAAAAATATATAACACTTAGCTCCTTGACACTTTTTTCAACATCACTAATTATAAGTGCTACAAACAAAAACAAAAAATTTGTACGCACATTTATTCTTTACCATATTTTTTGGTATTGGAGGAGGGAAATGTTGATGGAGCCACACATACATGTTAGCAGGAAGTAAACTGACCACTTGATTTTTTTCTAATCATTAGTCTTTCTAGATTCCAATCATTCTCTTTTCCTGCAGACAATCCAAATTACAATGTTATTGATACATATTTTAGCTTTCTTCTCTATACAACATTACAAGAAGAACACAATTGAGTTGCGTAAAAAACTTGTAATATGTTGGCTTTGTTTTGTTTTAAAAACATTGTCAAAATGAATGTCAGTATTGTTGGGACATGTTTGTGTGTGTTAAAAATTAGTAAGAATGTTTTTACACATGATGCTGAAACAAACAAATATGTACTTTTACATCAAAAATCAAAGAATGTTTATAATAATGTATATGTGTGGCAAACTGTGTATTTACTTACACATCATCAAGTTTACAGCATCAAACATTAGGAAATAAATTATTCCTGATTACAGTAAGTTTGTGTGTCTTAAATATGATGGTGCATCACACATAGGGACACATGTATTCCTCAAGGCTAACATATTATATGTTGAGGAGTGTTTTTTGGGAACACAGGTTCTCAAACTCGGCCCTCAGGAACCCACACAGTGCATGTTTTGCAGGTCTCCTCACAGAATCACAAGTGACGTAATTAGCTCCACCTGTGAACCTTTTAACATATGTCTGTGAGTAATTCATACACATGTGCTTCTACTAGGTTACGTGAAAAACATGCACTGTGTGTGGTCCTGAGGGACAAGTTTGGGAACCTGTGCATTAGGACGTTACACACAATGATAAAGTGAAATACTAAATGGATTATGTGGGCTTGTAAGAAATTAGCACTGCAAGTTTACGATCACTTATCCAGACTTAATGCATGCCACTCATAATCTTTTGTTTTGAGATTAAAAATACACACCATACACATGCGACATTTGTTTTTCATAAAGCGAGGGTATGTTTGTATGTGTCAAGGAGACAGACACATTCTGAGTAATGTTTTTTTGAAAAAAAAAGGCAAAACATCTATTTATGATTACACAACGAATGAAATAAGCAAACCAAGCTTACCTTAGAAATAGCGATTGATGATCTCTTGCCTAACCTGCCTCCCTACATCTGTACTCCAAGTATCACCAGATGTCTCTAATTCCTCTGCTTGCTGGCTGCTTTCTTCCTCCTCCTCCTCCTCCTCAACATGTGGCAGATGTTGTTGCAAATACATGTTATGAAGAAAGCAGCAGCAGAACACAATTTGAGTCACCTTGGAGGGACTATACAACAAAAGGCCACCAGACTTATCCAGACACCGAAACCTAGATTTCAGCACACCAAAACATCTTTCTATCACATTCCGCGTGGACTTATGTGCATGATTGTAATTGTGTTCAGCAGGGGTATCAGGTCGGGACAATGGAGTTAGAAGCCAAGAGAAACAGCCATATCCTCCATCACCTAAAAGACAGATATAGTAACGTGATTGATGTTAACATACAGCAACACATAAGTAACACACTGTGGAGCAGATGTATTAACCTGTAGAAGGCATAAGGAAGTGAAAAACCAGTGATATGTGCAAGGTAATAAAGGCAGCAGACAATCTGTTCCTAAATGTTCATTTACATATTGGAGCTGATTGGCTGGTGCCTTTCTCACCTTGCATAGATCACTGGTTTCTCACTTCCTTATGCCTTCTACAGGTTAATACATCTGCACCTGTATTTGGACAAAGTATACGCAGGCCTACACATATCAAATTACATACCCAGCAGCCATCCATCTGGCATTTGTCCGTCCTCAAACTTATCAAAGAGGGATGACTGACTGAGGATGAAGGAGTCATGGCAGCCCCCAGGGTAACCAGCAACAACACTCATTATTTTGAGATTTGCATCACAAACCACCTGCACATTTGTGGAGTGTTCGAAATGGCGGTTTGTATATTTGTGCTGCCTGCCCCTAGGTGGTCTCAGCTGAATGTGTGTGCAATCTATGGCTCCAAGCACATTGGGCATGCCAGCCAGCTCATAGAAATCTACCCTGACGGCATGCCACTGGACTCCTGGGTAGGGAAGCAGATTGAGGCCTCGATGTGGGGCTGCAAAACAGCCAACACCTGTGTGCATATTTTAAAGAACAATAAACATGAGATTTTAGGACAGAACTGGCCACTGAGAAATTAAAACAAACACAAAACAGAAGAGGTAGTTAGGTATACATCACCTGTGTTAAGATTCTGGAAAATGAGGGCTGTGAGATTCCTATGACATCCCCAGACACAGCCTGAAAGCTGCCAGTAGCCATAAAGTGCAACACAGCCAGGAGTTTGTGCAGGCCTGAGACAGAGCGAGAGCGTGCTGTCTCAGGGTCTAGGCCCAGTTTGACAAGGTCATACAGACTGAAAATGTTGTTACGATTTAGACGGAACATCTGTATAACCTTATCATCGGACAATGCATTCAAGTTTAAACGCCCCCTAAAAAAACGAGGCCTGCGCAGCCTCCGCGGAACCTGTACAACCTGCTGACCATGTTCAGTTTCTTGGCCCTGGTTACTTACAGGCTGATGTCTGAGTCTGAGTAATCCCACAGCACACAAAAGATCACTGGCCCACAGTCCTGCTGCCATTTCTGAGTGTAGGTGTATTGAAATGGGCCTAACATCCTTTTATAGGCATCCTAATTCAGGTGTGAGTGATTTTTTATTTGCAACACATGTAAACATGACTGAAAAAAGCAGGTCTATTTTTTTGCCGCTTTTTTTAACGAATCGCAAAAAAATACGACCGCATTTGAGCACTCAGAGACTAACACCCAAATACGAATGAATAGTGAATTCCCGTATTCTATGTAATAACAGCCGCGTTTGACCGATGGTCTATTCATTCGTATTTGTGAATGTTAACATTCAAACCATTACGAATAGTCCAAACACTGCCGAGATTGGTGCTTAGTGAATTCCCGGATTGGGACTTAGAAAAAAAAACTCAAATCGGACAAACTCGATATTTTAGTAAATATTGGCCATGATGTTTTAATTGATTATACTTTTTTTTTTACTGCACATGCGCAATCTTTCCATACAGTATCTCCCAAACAGCACATGCTTCAAAATAATAGCAATATTATTTTATTGGTCATTCTCAGTGCTGAATACAGACATGGCAATCCTATATCAATCTGAAATACTGTATGCATAATATATTGTGAACTGGAGGCACTGTGTGCCATGTTATGGACTGGGGCACTGTGTGACACATTGTGAACGGGGGGGCCTGCGTAGCACATTGTGAACTGGGGGCCCTGCGTAGCCCATAGTGACCTGGGGGCACTGAATGGCACATAGTGACCTGGGAGCGCTGCATGACACATAGTGACCTGGGGGCACTGCATGGCACATAGTGACCTGGGGGCACTGCATGGCACATAGTGACCTGGGGGAACTGCATGGCACATTGTGACCTGGGGGCACTGCATGACACATAGTGACCTGTGGGCACTGCATGGCACATAGTGACCTGAGAGAGCTGCATGGCACATAGTGACCTGGTGGCACTGCATGGCACATAGTGACCTGGGGGAACTGCATGGCACATAGTGACCTGGGGGCACTGCATGGTACATAGTGACGTGGGAGCGCTGCATGGCACATAGTAATGTGGGTGCTCTGCATGGCATATAGTGACCTGGGGGCCCTGCATGGCACATAGTGACCTGGGGGTCCTGCATGGCACATTGTGAGCTGGGGGCACTGTGACATTTTGTGACTGAGGGCATATTAATGTAAAACTCATCATTAGGCCTTATTTGTAACTAATTATAAAAAAAAAATCTTTACTGCTCTGCTATATGAAACTTAGAATGCAAGAGAAGAGGAGCTTGTGAAGAGGAGCAGCCTGCCAGGGAAGATAAGAAATAGAGAAAAAAGAAACAAGAATCAGAAAAGAAAATAAGAAAGATATGGTGGCATATTAGGCACGGGGAGCTCTGTGCATTGATTTCATGTCCAGGCTGGTCAGGAGGAGGGAGTCCTTGTTGTCCTGTTCCCAGGAGGTGAATAGAATCTCTGTTACAAACAGAGCCTCCATGTTCCTGGATCTGACCAAACAGTATCTGAGCTTAAGACACCAGCAGCAGCACCAGGGGCAAAACTTACTATTGTTCGATTTTGATTTGGAAGGGATTTTGGCATTCTCTTTCCATTCGATTTGGATTTGAACAGATCTACTAAAGACCAAACTGAATGTCAGATTGATTATATCACCAAATTCAACTCACATCCCAATAGATATCGAATTTCCAATAGTCCAACATAAAATCCCCTAATTTACTAAAATTCGATTTGCAAATCGATTTGAAATTGTACTCAAAATCGAATCTCAAATCCCCAAATGTTTAGAATGATGTTAGACATTCGGTTATGGCTTCTAAACACCATTCTGATGGTAGAAAATTGATAGTGATGACTTTGAAAGTACCCAAAAGCATGTAGGGCAATGTGGAAGTAGTAATAATAGATGTCCAAGGTTATGTTATGTTGTGCATCTACCTGCCCAATGCAAATCACTACCTGACTGAGGTATCCCTGGAGGATCAATCAGAGCACCATCAGCAGCTTCGTGAGTTGAATAGTGCACATATTTATACTTATAGACATCATACTTATTCTGTGAATGTGCAATAGATAGCACCAGAGCACAATACTGGGAAATTTGACTGGACGATACTGTATAATGAATTTTAAAATCATGAGTGTAGTAACTGGTTATCCTGGTTCGTCCCATGATACCTACATCCCCAGCAATTCATCCCTGTATGCAAAAATTGTTGTGGGATAAATGCCAGAGGGATGGTTGTAGTGTAAGATACCAGTATGTGCTAATAAAGCTGCTAATAGTAATTGTTACTATATTGTTCTAATTTGTTCCCCTTCCACCAAAAAAGGTTATTTAGGCTATTACTGTTGCTGACTCCATTGTCAAATCCACAAACTCCTGCTGAGCATAAGTATAAAGAGGCACATATAGCCACTCAATCAATGACAGAATGCATCTTTGGTTTATTTAAAAACAAATTATTCGGAAGGCATATTATTATATTATTTGGCAAACGTGTTCGATATTGTGCTCTGCGGCCGTCTATTGCATAATCGTGCATTCTCCCCAGATTATGCAAAAACAGGGAGCAAGCAGAGGTTATTTTTTAACAACAACTGACTATGGGCCTAATTCAGACCTGATCGTAGATGTGCTAAATTTAGCACATCTACGATCAGCTTCCCTGACATGTGGGGGGACGCCCAGCACAGGGCTAGTCCGCCCTGCATGTCAGGCCCTACCCTGCTGAACAAGTACAAAAGCATCGCATAACGGTGATGCTTTTGTACTTGAAGAGTAGCTCCCTTCCAGATCATTTCCTGTGCACTGGCAGGGAGCTACTCGTCGCTGTCCGGATCGCAGCGTTTGCGTGTGACATCACGCAGCCGCTGCGACCCGTACCCCGCATGGTCCGTGCACGTCTGCGTTTCCCGGACTGCGCCCCTAAAAAGGCAGCCAAATGCCGCCGGCCCGCCCCCTCCCGCCCAGCGTCCGCCTCTGCCTGTCAATCAGGCAGAGGCAATCGCAGGGATGACACGGCTGTCGGCTGTCTGGCATGCACTGGTGCACTGCGGCGCTGGTGCATGCACAGTTCAGACCTTATCGGCTGCTGTGCGAAAGCGCACAGCAGCGATCAGGTCTGAATTAGGCCCTATGTGAGCACAGAAAATGGAAGGCAGGCTGGATGGCAGATTAGGGATAAATTTATTTCCAAATAAGTATCTATCCTGTATCTAGTCCCAAATTTATTACTGGAAAAAATAGTAAAATAAATCAGTCAAAAAGAAAATATAAACAGATCACCATTAAGTCATTCTAAACTCCTCTGGATCACACTTAGGGGGTATATATATTAATTATTGTAATTACTTATCATCACTTATCGCAGTAATAAGATATTAAAAATCATCCAAATGTATTAAAACCCCACGCCGGAGACCGTGCCTGCAGTGTGTTAGAAGTGAAGCGATTGCTAAGGCTGACCACACATATGCTAGCGGAGAATACCGGGAATAACGCTATTGATCCCTCTCTCAGTAACTACCATGATGGGTAGCCTATAGGATACAATGGCTAATTCCAAGTTTGCATTCCTGAGATTCCTAAACTCTGCAATTCATCAGCTCCCATAGGTTTTTACAGGGGCTTCTTTTGCAACCAAACACAGGGGAAATCTCCAATTTCTGCTGAGGTCTGTAAATACATCCATATGATAATTAATATATGGAGGTGTCTCCCTTTTTGGGGTATATCCCGCAAATATGACTTGATAAATAGACCCCTATGATGCATTGTTTACCTATTTAATAAATATAGCACTTGCCAGGTGTACTCATTAACAGTGATCCATCATTCTGTATACTATATATGCAGTAGGTAGGTACAGTATATTGTTGTGCCTCTTTATATATCGCCAGTACTGTACTTACGGCACATAGCTTTATTAACATTAATACCATTTGATAGACTCAGCAGACCTTTAGAGTGTATGTAATAAAGTTTAGCCTCCTCTGCGCCTAACAGAAGTGGTCACAGAAAGTAATTAAATATACACGGGCCAATTTTAAAAAAAGAATTGAGATCTGTCAGCAATTTAATAATGTTGCTGCCCAGAAGGTACAGTCTGTTCTCTGGCCTTCACTAAATTGCTTTGCAGCTAAAACCTTTCCTTTGCTTTATTTTGTGCAAATAAATATTGCAGGGTAAAGGCGAGAGTGGCTATGCACTGCTGCACTAATAGAAAAAGGGAGGAAACACATAGGAAATGATTAACTTGTCACTGATCAGGATACTTGTTCCAGTTGTAGATGTCTGAGATTAATATAGGCGTGATTGGATCTCAAATCTGTTGAAAGTGGAGTGCACTACTACGCAGACTCCATGTTGCTGCTACTGTAGGGAAGCTTCATTCACTGTACCAAGATGGCTGCTCAGTTTACTATGGAGCATGTGCTGAACTATCCTGAGACTGTGTGAGAAAGAATACCACAATGGGAGACAGTAGTCTTCCACTTAGCTCCAGTGAAACCTGTGATTACCTGCTGATATAACCGCATTCCAGCATCCTGCACCGCTACCCGGTACTTATATACACTCATCAGCTGGTGAGCTGTATGACACCCCGGACAACTCCATCTACCAGTGTGTATAACAGTGAGTACGGCTGCTACCTACTTTATCTTCTTCAATAATACCACTCTATTTGTTAAGCAACTGGGCTGTTCATAGTAAGGCATCGGCTGGTGTGTACAGAAACGTTGCTACAGGTTTAGTGTCTGCCAGTCCAGGATTCTCACTTACTGGAAGTTGTAGCGATGCTCAAGTCTCGTTGCATAATGCCATAGCAGAAGCACAACTACAACTCCCAGAAGCCCATATGTAACACTCTCGCTCACCATTGGGGCTTTGTGGTTTTGAGGCATTGAATGGGAGCAGCATTTGGAAGGCATGCTGTTCCTTGTAGTGCCAATGGGAGATCCTGGGGGTGGCTCCTGGGTAAGTTAGCTCTCTGTCTGGAAGTGTTTTAGTAATAGCCTTTATCATGAGGCCTACTGTGACAAATTACATGGCCCTATGTGGGCACTGCTATTATGTAGGTTAGGACTGCTGTATCAGAGAAGCTGTGACGTTGCCAGCAGCTAAACATGTGTTTGCAAACATTTGTGACTAATTCTCTGAATTTTATTACCAGATAGGTTCAGGGATGGTTACAGGTAATTTTCAGTGTGCGGAAGGGAATTTAGGGGTGGGGATTTGCACCCCCCTCCTCTCTGTCTGTTGCTTTGTAGTTCAGGTAAGATGGTCTCTTCTAGTAGTCACTCCTTCTATGTGGGTTAGCAGTAGCACTGTATGACCTCCAGAACAGAACCAGAATAAGAGCCAGCAATGCAGAAAGATGGTTTGCCACTTTAAAAGGCATTTTTATTAACATTATTTTTACTGAAAATGTTTTAAAAAGGGTTGACGCACAAGCTGATGACAGTTAAAAATAAAAAAATATTAGTCCCAGGACCCGGTGCTCGGTGCTCCGGTGCAGGCTGCCAGTCATTGGGTCCTCCTGTGCGCTACTGTAATCTCTGATGCAAAAAAGTGATTCTGCAAAACAGAGCTCACTGTACAGCACCGGGGGTCACAGCAGCACACAGGATCCAACGCCCGCCAGCCCTGCAGGTGCACCAATCACGGCTTCTGGGACTGGTAAGTATATTTACCAATGAGGGAGTCGCGGCGCTGGGGTTAGTCACAATAGGGGGCGGCGGCGGCAGTAGCAATGGCGTTAGTGCATGCGCAGCAGGATATTGTGGTATTTTTTTATGAGAAACATCCCGATCATACTGCGAAGTAGCATAGCAGGGACAGAGCTTTATGGCAAGCTCTGTCAGTGCATGCGATTATTGATACATCCATGTGATGTCATCAATAATCACATTGAGATTTTAATCGATTTTATCAGCCCAAGAGTCTCTAGACAGGTATTCTGCAGGCGCTCTTGAGGAAGCATCTTAGCAGGCTAAAGACAACATTGCACTGGCGATTCTTTAATCACAAGGAGGTCTTTAATTACCCCAGGCTGCCCAGAGATTGGCTGAGAGTGTCATGTGATCGCAAGCTTGGTTTCCAGTTGGTGTTTGATTGATCACCTGATCCAGAAACTGCACCTGATAGCCTGGGAAAAACATTAAAGCCACAATGAGATCTAGATACAGCAGCATGGGTAGTGCTGCTGCAAGACCCAGGTGACTTGCCTTGCAACAGATACACAGAGCGGAGACACCGGTAAGTGACCCTGTGAGAGATCATGTGACACATACAGTATAAAGCTGTTCCAGCATTCCTGCATCGTGGCCAGTTTGCAGTATTCACTCACCGGATGGTGAGCTGTATGAAACGTCACTCTATCACCAGTGTTCATATAACATTGAGTATTGCTGTACCTGCTGTCTTCCAATAAACCAAGACCAAGTAACTGCGCTGCTCATAGTCTGCGCCATCCACTGGTGTTTGCCTATATAACCCTGCACACGCATCATTTTCAACATATTTGACACCATTGTATAAGTGTCCTTAAAGGTTTTTCATCGCAGTGATTAGGACCCTTTAGCTATTAAGGGATCGGTATGGGATCCCAGAGGTCAGAAGACCAACGCCAGGAACATGACAGCGAGAATCCGGCAACGAGCGCAGCATGTCCCCTCGCAGGCTCGCTGCGCTTTGGGCCCACTAGCAACCTTAGGTCGCCACACTATTATATTCCCTCTTGGTTGTTGGACCACCACCCAAATGGGAATACCGGGCTTGTGTTGGGATTCCGACCTCCAGCATTTCCACGGCTGTGAGTATTCCGGCGTCAATATCCTGACCACTGGGATCCCGACAGTCGGTAATTTAACTGCATACCGCTATTAATTGCAGCTGACAGTGCAAAGGTACAAAACTCTCAGAGAAACCTTATGGAAGAGGCCAATTTCTAACTGACTGTATGAGGTGTCTTAATTAGTGACAATGACTGGAACTGATCACTTACCTCATGCTTGCCCATTCTGCCCCAGCATTATGCTCAGGAGATGCAAGTGCTTGGTGTTCTACAGGTTACAGGCTGCAAAATTCCGTTCAATTACATTGTAGATTATATTCCTGCCACATCATCACTTTGCGAAAGCAATGTGACGGGATCCTGGAATCTCCATAGATTATAATAACAATTGAAACAAACATATTTCATTAGGATACAAAAACTAGCTACATAGCCCTCAAGGGTACAGTATGTAATCAGCCCTTTAGATGAAATATGAAATTGTACAGTATATTGATAGAATATGGGTAACATGTGAAAGTCGAGATTTTGATAAGATATTTTCACAGTGTCTATAAGTCCAACGGTTGTGGAAAGAAAAAAACATCTGCTGTCATTTCATTCAAGGTAGGATCTGAAGTACATATTGCAAAATCTATGAACTGACAGCTCAGACATATTGCAGTTATCCTAAGGGAAACACATTGACTGCATTCAATTACTTACATGGAAAAGGGTTCAGACCACGTAATTGCATTAATGCCCAACATTGTATAGATGCCCATCCTCATTGTATATAAACTACCAGCCTTTTGGCCCAGACCACCAGCCTCATTGCACAGACCTCAAGCCTCGAGGCACAGACCACCAGCCTCATGGCTCAGACCACCAGTCTCATTGCACAGACCACAAGCCTTATGGCACAGACACCACCCTAATTGCATCGACCACCAGCCTCGATGCACAGACCACCAGCCTCGAGGCACAGACCACCAGCCTCGAGGCACAGACCACCAGCCTCAAAGCACAGAATGCCAGCCTCATGGCACAGACCACCAGCTTTATTGCACAGACCACCAGCCTTATGGCAGCGAACACCAGCCTCATTTCACCGACCACCAGCCTCGATACACAGACCACCAGCCTCGAGGCACAGAATGCCAGCCTTATGGCACAGACCACCAGCTTTATTGCACAGACTACCAGCCTTATGGCACAGAACACCAGCCTTATGGCACAGATCTTATGACATAGACCACCAACGTCATGGCACAGACCACCAGCCTTATGTCACAGACCACCAGCCTCATGGCACAGAACACCACCCTCATGGCACAGATCTTATACATAGACCACCAACGTGATGGCACAGACCACCAGCTTTATGGCACAGACCACCAGCCTGATTGCATAAGTTGGGTATGATATGTTGACATGCAGAATGCTGGCAATCTATATGTCACTACCGTAATGTATATATGTGCAGAATGTCTAAATCCACAATGTTGACACTGACCTAATATTGACAGTCAAAATGTTGACTGTACTAATTAATCTTAGAGCTAACCCTAACCATAACCTTATTTCCAGCCTAACACTAACTCTACTTTCACCCTAAAACTAACCATAATTGTTTCCTAACCCAATAGCAAATGTAGACATTGTTACTCTTGACATTCATAATGTCAACATTTTCAACATGCTAAAACTGTGTTGATGTCGAGATTGTGAATGCCGTCATTTGGTCTGTTGACAATTTAAACATGGTGACATCCTGGATGTTCGACATCCCGTTTCTGACATTCTGAATGTTGACATGTTGACTGGACAGTTAACATCTAAAGGTATATTATTATTATTATTATTACTATACTTTATATGGCGCCCAAAGTGGTCCGCAGCTGGTAAGCAGGGTAAAATTCCAGAAGATGGCCAGTATGTGGGTGAGAGCTTTAATTGAAGTGCATGAGAAGAGGGCTGAGAGAACAAGAGTGATGAGGGCTCTGCTCCTAGGAGCTTACAATTTAAGTGGAGGGGAGACAGACAGTAAACAAGAGGCATGAGCAAGGAAATGTGGACCTGAGGTCAGGAAGATAGAGATATAGCAATGGCTGAGGAAGGATAAAGGCAGTGAGATTGAGGGCAGCAGGGTGAGGATATACAATATTGATGATATAAAGATGTGTCCACTTGCATCTTTGCGCTGTGCGCTACAAGTCGCGTTACACATAACGCATGAGTGCTTTGTGACTCGGTAGCGCTGAGCATCTTTTTTGCGTTATTCCTGCGAAAAATGCATCTTAGTCGCAAAGTAATGCAATAGGACGCACAAGCAGCTTCTGCGCCTATTGCATTACTTTGCGACTAAAACACATTTCCATGGGAAACAAAATGCAAAAAAGGCGCTCAGTGCTACCAAGTCCCACCACGGCATGGTGCGACTAACTGGCCCAAAGCAGGAGTTAGATAGTACATCTCACCCCAGGGCATCAATAGAACATCATGGAGGGCATAGTTGCCAGTTTGTCATAGCTAAATTTACATTATTCTAAATTTTAGCCTATAATCTTGTGAAGGTTTACCCTATGCCACTTTCCACCTAGTAACGATTGCCCTCCTGGCAAAACATTGCTATTGTAGCCCAGCCCTTCATATTGGAGTCATTAACCAGGTTGTTGTTTTTTTATTGTATTTATTTGGGGTTTAAACACGTTAATTGTATAATCTGTAATGATAACAGTGGTGATTACAGTAATTGATGTTCAACTGAAAAGATATAGTAGTACAAAAAATCAGAAGACATATTACAATTTACAATCAATTAATATCCTCAAGAAAGAAAATAGATGTTGAGCGTATTAATTACAAAGTTTGTAGTGACAAAAAAGGTAATAGTAATAATAGTATACCAGTAACAAGAAATTGGTAGTACAATCAATCACAAAATACAAATGACCATTAAAGAACATTTTCATTAGAAGAAAGAATAGAGGAAGAAGAACGTTCAAAGAGAAGAAGAGGGGGAGAGGGAGAGGGTAAGGGGGGGATCACCTGTATCCCGCCACCGTTTACATGTAGAACAATACACTAGCCAAGCTGGATAGGAGGGTCAGATTGAAATATTCTGGTTTCATACCATAATGTTGCACGAAAACAATTGAGAATTTATTTCTTTGTTGAAATGTTCAAAGTGTCAGTAAAAGATTCCCAAACTTCAAAGAACTTCTCAATGCTTTGTTCTTTATGTTGCGAAGTCCCATCCAGTCCATTTTGAACACATGAGTTTCTCTTGAAACATTTGTATGGAAGGCGAAGAGTGATGTATCCATTGCAGTAGCGTACATTTTCTCACCACGACTGAGAGTATTAAATGTAAATTACGGCATCCTGGTGACATTTTGGAGGTAGTTGTCAGCATACCAAAAATAGCCCATTCTGGGGTTAGTGGACAAAAATGAACTAATTCCAAAATTGCAAATTGTTTGATTTTAAGCCAAATTTTTTTTACGGGGACTACAATCCCACAAACAGTGATAAAGGCAGGCATCAAATAGGTTGATGTGGGAGACAGCCTAATTAAATTATAGCGAGAGGGTGATAAAGAGCCCCTGTAAAAAAAAAGTTTAAAAAACATTTCTTGGTACGTAATAGCTGGGAGAATTTGTTTAGAATATAAAAGTGATTTTTAGAATTGATGATTCGGTAAGATCAGGAAAGTGTTTCTGACAGCGAGTGATACCAGTATCATAGAGACTATATTTTTTAGAATAAAGAAATAGCTCCACTAGAACTAACTGAAGAATGAAAGGCAATATTCAACTGGTTCATCCAATCCATGGGAGAAAGATAGGCGATCATCTTTAATGCTGAACCAGTTTTTTTTTAATATATCATATATCTTTATATGCTAAAGTCATCTGAAAAGGATTGTCACTAATACATCAGAGCTTCTCAGTTATGTTTTCATGTTTTATAGGAGGCATTCACAACCTCGTTCCTCAAGGTACACTCACCGAGCAGGTGTTAGTGGTATCCAGTCTTCAGCACAGATGGTTAATAAAGAATAACTGAGGTACTTATTAAGTCATGGATATCACTAAAACCTGGACTGTTAGTGTGCCTTGAGAAGGGCAGCCATCGGGGGGGGGGGGGGGGGGGGGGGGACGACGACAGGGGGGGACTGTGGGGACTGGTGTCCCGGTCCCTTACAGAGAGGGGGCTCACCCCTGGCTCTTATCGCCAATACCTGTAGAACTGCACCAGTCTGTGAATCAACAGCAGTCTGATGCACAAGGGGACTTCTTAAAGCAAGCCGTATTTGCGCATCAGCTCTCTGTAAACCGTTCCTGTAGGTCCGCAACACTCCACCTATACTGTATGTAACGTCACAATGTATGACATCACATAGGAGTGGAGCAGCGTGGCAGAATATTTTTTTGGGGGAATCCCGGGCCCAATGATTTCTCACAGCAGTCTGGTCTTGAGGACCAAGGTTGGGAATGTCTATTTTATAGTGATGAGGTGCCAGTTACTGGAGTCTGCAGGAAGCCCCCTATCATGTTACACAGTGATTTACAAGACCTCAGACAGTGCCCTGTTTTCCACAGAGAACCCTCCTCTCCTTGCTCTCCTTCATGTGTGCCCTCCTCAGTGCTGCTGCTGAGCTCCATTACCAGTGGTCATGTAACAGTGAGTACGGCTGTACCTGCTACCTGTTAATAAACCAACACCACTGGCTAAGTAACTGGGCTGTTCATAGTTTGAGTCATCCACTGGTGTGTGCCTATATAACTCTTCAATATCAACACCTGCTCACACATCATTTCCAACATTTTTGACACCAAAGGGGTCTTAAGGTTTTTGATCGCAGTGATGAGGACCCTTTAGCTATTCATTTCAATTGATAATGCAAAACTCTGAGAAACCTTATGGATGATGCCAATTTCTAAGATGGCTGGATGTGGAGTCTAATTATCACTGACCTGGTTTGGGAGTGTTGTGGACTCGGGGTTTCTTCCGGTGACCGGGAAGAGGAACCGCAACTGGGCCGCAGCAGAGATGGCCGAATGTAAGTTTTCCTCATGCAGGATCAGGTCGGCAAACAGGAGGCACACGTGGAAGCTGAAGGTCTCCTGAAAGACAGAACTTGAAAGGTGCTGGTGAATCAGAGAAGAATACCAGGTGCTGGAGGCACAACTGCGCTTACGTGCGCTGGGGCTTGGAGACACTGAAGTGTTTGTAGGCGCTGAAGTGCTTGGAGGCACTGAGGTGCAGGGAGGCGCTGAAGTGCTTGGAGGCGCTTGGAGACACTGAGGTGCTTGGAGGCGTTGAGGCGCTTGGAGGCACTGAGGTGCTTGGAGGCGCTGAGGCGCATGGAGACACTGAGGTGCTTGGAGGCGCTAAAGCACTTGGAGGCACTGAGGTGCTTGGAGGTGCTAAGGCGCGTGGAGATACTGAGGTGCTTGGAGGCGCTAAGGCGCTTGGAGGCACTGAGGTGCTTGAGGCACGGAGGTGCTCGGAGGCACGGAGGTGCTTGGAGGCACGGAGATGCTTGGAGGCACGGAGGTGCTTGGAGGCACGGAGATGCTCGGAGGCACGGAGGTGCTTGGAGGCACGGAGATGCTCGGAGGCATGGAGGTGCTGGGAGGCACGGGGATGCTCGGAGGCACGGAGGTGCTGGGAGGCACGGAGATGCTCGGAGGCACGGAGGTGCTTGGAGGCACGGAGGTCTGGCGATCACCACTCCTGGGGAACTGATGATACTCATGCACTGATGCAGTTCCTGGTGCCTGAATTTATACTTCCCACCACCAGCTGGTTGGTGGGAAGTGCCTGATGACGTCACCCGCCCAGACGCCGGGCCGAGCGACGGGAGCCGGGAGCCGCCAGCGAGGACGGCCGCAGAGAGGACCAGCGCGCCCGGAGAGGTAAGTAAGGGGCCCGGGGCGGCGGCGTGACAGTACCCCCTCCTCTAGGGGTGGCCCCTGGACACTTCCCAGGTTTCGTAGGGTGCTTGGCATGGAAGATCCGGATTAGTCGAGGAGCTGAGACCTCAGAAGCTCCTATCCAGCTTCTCTCCTCAGGACCATAACCTTTCCATTCTACCAGATATTGCAGGTTCTTATGAAGATAACGAGAGTCCAGAATAGTTTTGATCTCGAAGTCTGTCCCAGTTTCAGTTTCTACCAAAGTGGGGCTTGAGGGCTTAGAATGAAAACGATTAAGGTTGAGAGGACGAAGGAGAGAAACATGAAAGGCATTTGGTATGCGTAGATGGGAAGGTAATCCCAACTTGCAGACCACAGGATTCAGGATTTGTAGCACAGGGTATGGACCGATGAACCTTGGGGCGAACTTCATGGTGGGTACCTTTAGCCGGAGGTTACGTGTGGAGAGCCATACCCTGTCTCCAACCTTGTATTGAGGAGCGGCTCGCCGCTTCTTGTCCGCGAAGAACTTGTATCGGACAGAAACCTTTTTAAGACTAGCATGAACCTTACTCCAAATTTGTCTGAAGTGTAGTAGAGTGGAAGTCACAGCTGGAACCTCTGTTGTAGGAAGAATTGGTAATTCCGGAATTTGTGGGTGGAAGCCATAGTTGATGAAGAACGGAGATTCGCCAGTGGAGGAATGAAATGAATGGTTATGTGCAAACTCTGCCCAAGGCAATAACTCTACCCAGTTGTCCTGTGAAGGGGATAGATACAGGCGGAGGAAAGTCTCCAAGTCTTGATTGACTCGTTCCGTTTGCCCATTAGTTTGGGGGTGATAAGCGGAGGAAAACTTAAGTTTAATTTGTAAGGCCAAGCAGAGAGCTTTCCAAAACCTTGCGGTGAACTGAACCCCTCGATCAGAGACTATTTCTTGAGGCAACCCATGCAACCGAAAATGTTCTCGGACAAATATTAGAGCTAATTTATGAGCTGTCAGCAGACCAGTCAAAGGAACGAAATGCGCCATCTTCGAAAAACGGTCGACGATCACCCAGACAGTGTTGAAACCTTTGGAATAGGGCAAGTCGGTGACGAAGTCCATGGAAATGTGAGTCCACGGTTTCATAGGAATGGGCAGAGGACGAAGTAACCCAGCAGGAGGTAGATGGGGAGATTTATGCTGTGTACACTGTGGACAAGAATTAACGTAATCCTGTACATCCTTCCTCATGGAGTCCCACCAGTAAGATCTTTGCAGAAACTTGTATATCTTCTGGGCGCCGGGATGACCGGAAAACTTGGAGATATGGGCCCACTGTGGTATCCTCGACCGGAATTTAGCTGGTACGGACATTCTTCCAGGGGGAGGACCTGGAGTAGTTGAGGCAGCGGCGACAGAAATTGGATTCAGAATTAAACTCCGCTCAAAATAATCCTCTTCATCTGTGGGAGTTTGTGAACGGGACAGTGCATCCGCTTTAGTATTTAAAGTCCCGGCTCGGTACTTAATAACAAATGAAAATCGAGTGAAGAAGAGTGCCCATCTAGCTTGGCGAGGATTCAAGCACTGTGCGGTTTTGATATACAACAAATTTTTGTGATCAGTGTAAATGGTAATCACATGTTTGGCCCCTTCTAAGAGATATCTCCACTCTTCCAAGGCAGATTTAATTGCCAAGAGTTCCTGGTCTCCAATAGTGTAATTTCGTTCAGCCGGAGAGAATTTACGAGAGTGAAAGCCACACGGATGTAATTTCTTATCTGAGGCGTACTGAGAGAGAACGGCCCCAACTCCGACCGAGGATGCGTCAACTTCTAGGAAGAAAGGTTCCTCGAAATTTGGTTGTTGGAGTACTGGAGCAGACATAAAAGCCGATTTCAAGTGGGAAAAGGCCTCTATGGCTTCGGGGGGCCACAAACTCGGGTTGGAACCCTTCCTCGTCAAGGCGGTAATGGGTGCAACAATGGTGGAGAAACTTCTAATGAACTTTCTATAATAGTTCGCAAAACCCAGAAATCTCTGTATTGATTTCAAGGAGAGTGGCTGTGCCCAGTCCCGAATGGCGGAAAGTTTCTCCGGGTCCATGCGAAGCTCCATCCCCGAGATGATATAACCGAGGAACGGTATTGATGTTACTTCGAAGGTACACTTGGATAACTTGGCATAGAGATGATTCTCACGTAGACGGCGGAGTACCTCTTTGACCTGTATCCTGTGTTCAGCAAGGTCTTTGGAAAAAATCAGTATGTCATCCATATACACCACGACACTTAGGTATAACATGTCTCGGAAGATTTCGTTGACGAATCCCTGGAAGACAGCAGGAGCATTGCTAAGACCGAATGGCATCACCAGATACTCATAATGCCCATCCCGGGTATTGAAGGCGGTCTTCCATTCATCTCCCTCTCTGATGCGTATAAGGTTATAGGCCCCCCTCAAATCGAGCTTGGAAAAAATGTGGGCACCACGAACTCTATCAAATAGCTCTGTGATTAGAGGCAAGGGGTATTTATTTTTGATGGTAATATCATTTAGGCCGCGGTAGTTGATACATGGTCTTAACCCTCCGTCCTTCTTTTTCACGAAGAAGAAGCCCGCTCCAGCCGGGGAGATAGAGGGGCGAATGAATCCCTTGTGAAGATTGGACTTGATATAGTCTGACATAGCTTGTGTCTCTGGAAGGGACAGAGGATAAATGCGACCCTGGGGCGGCATTTTCCCTGGGATGAGGTCAATGGGGCAGTCCCAAGACCTATGGGGTGGTAACTGGTCAGCCGCCTGTTCCGAGAACACATCCTTGAACTCTTGGTACGCCTCCGGGATAAGTTCTTCCTCCGCCTTAGTAGAAACACGAAGCGGACAGACAGGAGTGAGACAGTTAGCGTGACAAAAAGAACTCCAAGACCGAATCTGTGCGGTCTTCCAATCGATATGGGGATTGTAAATTCTGAGCCAAGGCATTCCGAGAACCAGAACGTGATGCATCTCCGGAATCACCAGGAACTCCAAATATTCTTGATGTAGAGCCCCGACCTGTATTTTAACTGGAACCGTGTGTTCTGTTATGATACCCTTGGATATCCTAGTACCATTGATAGCTGTCAAGGAAATAGGCCATTCGATGGACCGTACTTCCAAATTCAGGCTTTGGACACAGAGGGAAGAAATTAAATTCCCCGCAGCCCCGGAGTCTAACAGGGCTTCAAAAGACTTGGAAGTAACCTTGGTGGTTAACGTTACAGGAAGCAAACAGTCCGAAGTCGGAGAAGATTTGGTCGTAACCCCCAACTTGACTCCTCCGGAACAAGCTAGGCCTGCCCGTTTCCCGGACGGGATTTGCAAGACTTGATGAAGTGACCCGCAGCTCCGCAGTACAGACAGAGTTTACCCTCATGACGATGCTGTCGCTCCTCCGGGGACAATCTGGATCGGTTAATCTGCATGGGTTCGTCTGGACTTGGGACCACCGCTTGCCTTGCAGGGGGAATCCGGAACCTAGAACGATCCGATCGACTACGTTCACCTCCACGTTCCTGCATCCGGAGATCTACCTTGACACAGAGAGAGATCAATTCCTCTAAAGAATCCGGAAGCTCCCGAGTGACCAACTCATCCTTCAGGCGATCAGAGAGACCGTTCCAGAAAGCAGCTCTCAGAGCCTCATTATTCCAGCGAAGTTCAGAGGCAATGGTTTGAAAATGAACCACATACTGACCCACAGATCGGGAGCCTTGACGGATGCGGAACAAATCAGAAGAGGCCGAGGTCATCCTGCCGGGCTCGTCAAAAATTCGTCGAAAAGACGTGATGAATTCGGAGTAATTGGAAAACAGTGAATCCGAACGTTCCCATAATGGAGACACCCAATCCAAGGCAGATCCTTCCAGCAGAGAAATAATATATGCCACCTTGGACCGGTCTGTAGGAAAGTTATGTGCAAGTAGCTCGAAATGTACCTCGCATTGGTTTAAAAAACCACGACAATTTTTAGGATTCCCATTATAACGGGACGGAGTAGGCAGCTGAAGGCGCGGAGTGGCACCGGCCGATGGTTGAACATTGCTGGAAGCGGCAACTGGTGTGGCTACTGGAACTGGTGCCGGAATTACCGAGGCTAGAGACGCCTGGATCTGATCCAGACGCCCGGACAACTCCTGGAGCTACTGCATCACCTGACCTTGTGCCGCTTCCTGACTTTGTACTCTGGAAGCCAGATTCTGGATGACACTTGAGTCCGTGTTCCGATCCCCCGGGTCCATGAGTGCCTGAGTATACTATCACTGACCTGGTTTGGGAGTGTTGTGGACTCAGGGTTTCTTCCGGTGACCGGGAAGAGGAACCGCAACTGGGCCGCAGCAGAGATGGCCGAATGTAAGTTTTCCTCATGCAGGATCAGGTCGGCAAACAGGAGGCACACGTGGACGCTGAAGGTCTCCTGAAAGACAGAACTTGAAAGGTGCTGGTGAATCAGAGAAGAATACCAGGTGCTGGAGGCACAACTGCGCTTACGTGCGCTGGGGCTTGGAGACACTGAAGTGTTTGTAGGCGCTGAAGTGCTTGGAGGCACTGAGGTGCAGGGAGGCGCTGAAGTGTTTGGAGGCGCTTGGAGACACTGAGGTGCTTGGAGGCACTGAGGCGCTTGGAGGCACTGAGGTGCTTGGAGGCGCTGAGGCGCTTGGAGGCACTGAGGTGCTTGGAGGCGCTAAGGCGCGTGGAGATACTGAGGTGCTTGGAGGCGCTAAGGCGCTTGGAGGCACTGAGGTGCTTGGAGGCGCTAAGGCGCTTGGAGGCACTGAGGTGCTTGGAGGCACGGAGGTGCTTGAGGCACGGAGGTGCTTGGAGGCACGGAGATGCTCGGAGGCACGGAGGTGCTCGGAGGCACAGAGATGCTCGGAGGCACGGAGGTGCTCGGAGGCACGGAGATGCTTGGAGGCACGGAGGTGCTTGGAGGCACGGATATGCTCGGAGGCACGGAGGTGCTGGGAGGCACGGGGATGCTCGGAGGCACGGAGGTGCTGGGAGGCACGGAGATGCTCGGAGGCACGGAGGTGCTTGGAGGCATGGAGGTCTGGCGATCACCACTCCAGGGGAACTGATGATACTCAGGCACTGATGCAGTTCCTGGTGCCTGAATTTATACTTCCCACCACCAGCTGGTTGGTGGGAAGTGCCTGATGACATCACCCGCCCAGACGCCGGGCCGAGCGCCGGGAGCCGCCAGCGAGGATGGCCGCAGAGAGGACCAGCGCGCCCGGAGAGGTAAGTAAGGGGCCCGGGGCGGCGGCGTGACACTTATAATAATTACTGACAATGATTGCAACTGAGCACCTAGCTCCTGCGTGCTTGCCCATTCTGCCCCAGGATTCTGCTCAAGAGACTCATGTGCTTGGCATCCTACAGATTACAGGGTGGTATCAGACAACCTAAAAAAAACTTAATTCAATTAAATTGTAGATTTTGTTTATTGTCCCATGATCACTTGGCAGAAGCAGCGTGACAGGGGCAAGAAATATTAAGAAAGAAGAATGGTGTTACACCCTTGATTGAACGGGTATTGAAATTGATTGACAGAATAGAGAAATTGCAAAACTCAACATATCGCGACTTGGGGAGCAAAGTTCTAAAGGAGAATCCCGTTTTTTTTAGAGATGAGCGCCTGAAATTTTTCGGGTTTTGTGTTTTGGTTTTGGGTTCGGTTCCGCGGCCGTGTTTTGGGTTCGAACGCGTTTTGGCAAAACCTCACCGAATTATTTTTGTCGGATTCGGGTGTGTTTTGGATTCGGGTGTTTTTTTCCAAAAACACTAAAAAACAGCTTAAATCATAGAATTTGGGGGTCATTTTGATCCCAAAGTATTATTAACCTCAAAAACCATAATTTACACTCATTTTCAGTCTATTCTGAATACCTCACACCTCACAATATTATTTTTAGTCCTAAAATTTGCACCGAGGTCGCTGTGTGAGTAAGATAAGCGACCCTAGTGGCCGACACAAACACCGGGCCCATCTAGGAGTGGCACTGCAGTGTCACGCAGGATGTCCCTTCCAAAAAACCCTCCCCAAACAGCACATGACGCAAAGAAAAAAAGAGGCGCAATGAGGTAGCTGTGTGAGTAAGATTAGCGACCCTAGTGGCCGACACAAACACCGGGCCCATCTAGGAGTGGCACTGCAGTGTCACGCAGGATGGCCCTTCCAAAAAACCCTCCCCAAACAGCACATGACGCAAAGAAAAAAAGAGGCGCAATGAGGTAGCTGACTGTGTGAGTAAGATTAGCGACCCTAGTGGCCGACACAAACACCGGGCACATCTAGGAGTGGCACTGCAGTGTCACGCAGGATGTCCCTTCCAAAAAACCCTCCCCAAACAGCACATGACGCAAAGAAAAAAAGAGGCGCAATGAGGTAGCTGTGTGAGTAAGATTAGCGACCCTAGTGGCCGACACAAACACCGGGCACATCTAGGAGTGGCACTGCAGTGTCACGCAGGATGTCCCTTCCAAAAAACCCTCCCCAAACAGCACATGACGCAAAGAAAAAAAGAGGCGCAATGAGGTAGCTGTGTGAGTAAGATTAGCGACCCTAGTGGCCGACACAAACACCGGGCCCATCTAGGAGTGGCACTGCAGTGTCACGCAGGATGTCCCTTCCAAAAAACCCTCCCCAATCAGCACATGATGCAAAGAAAAAGAAAAGAAAAAAGAGGTGCAAGATGGAATTATCCTTGGGCCCTCCCACCCACCCTTATGTTGTATAAACAAAACAGGACATGCACACTTTAACCAACCCATCATTTCAGTGACAGGGTCTGCCACACGACTGTGACTGATATGACGGGTTGGTTTGGACCCCCCCAAAAAAGAAGCAATTAATCTCTCCTTGCACAAACTGGCTCTACAGAGGCAAGATGTCCACCTCATCTTCACCCTCCGATATATCACCGTGTACATCCCCCTCCTCACAGATTATCAATTCGTCCCCACTGGAATCCACCATCTCAGCTCCCTGTGTACTTTGTGGAGGCAATTGCTGCTGGTCAATGTCTCCGCGGAGGAATTGATTATAATTCATTTTAATGAACATCATCTTCTCCACATTTTCTGGATGTAACCTCGTACGCCGATTGCTGACAAGGTGAGCGGCGGCACTAAACACTCTTTCGGAGTACACACTTGTGGGAGGGCAACTTAGGTAGAATAAAGCCAGTTTGTGCAAGGGCCTCCAAATTGCCTCTTTTTCCTGCCAGTATAAGTACGGACTGTGTGACGTGCCTACTTGGATGCGGTCACTCATATAATCCTCCACCATTCTATCAATGTTGAGAGAATCATATGCAGTGACAGTAGACGACATGTCCGTAATCGTTGTCAGGTCCTTCAGTCCGGACCAGATGTCAGCATCAGCAGTCGCTCCAGACTGCCCTGCATCACCGCCAGCGGGTGGGCTCGGAATTCTGAGCCTTTTCCTCGCACCCCCAGTTGCGGGAGAATGTGAAGGAGGAGATGTTGACAGGTCGCGTTCCGCTTGACTTGACAATTTTGTCACCAGCAGGTCTTTCAACCCCAGCAGACCTGTGTCTGCCGGAAAGAGAGATCCAAGGTAGGCTTTAAATCTAGGATCGAGCACGGTGGCCAAAATGTAGTGCTCTGATTTCAACAGATTGACCACCCGTGAATCCTTGTTAAGCGAATTAAGGGCTGCATCCACAAGTCCCACATGCCTAGCGGAATCGCTCCGTGTTAGCTCCTCCTTCAATGCCTCCAGCTTCTTCTGCAAAAGCCTGATGAGGGGAATGACCTGACTCAGGCTGGCAGTGTCTGAACTGACTTCACGTGTGGCAAGTTCAAAGGGCATCAGAACCTTGCACAACGTTGAAATCATTCTCCACTGCACTTGAGACAGGTGCATTCCACCTACTATATCGTGCTCAATTGTATAGGCTTGAATGGCCTTTTGCTGCTCCTCCAACCTCTGAAGCATATAGAGGGTTGAATTCCACCTCGTTACCACTTCTTGCTTCAGATGATGGCAGGGCAGGTTCAGTAGTTTTTGGTGGTGCTCCAGTTTTCTGTACGTGGTGCCTGTACGCCGAAAGTGTCCCGCAATTCTTCTGGCCACCGACAGCATCTCTTGCACGCCCCTGTCGTTTTTTAAAAAATTCTGCACCACCAAATTCAAGGTATGTGCAAAACATGGGACGTGCTGGAATTGGCCCAGATTTAATGCACACACAATATTGCTGGCGTTGTCCGATGCCACAAATCCACAGGAGAGTCCAATTGGGGTAAGCCATTCCGCGATGATCTTCCTCAGTTGCCGTAAGAGGTTTTCAGCTGTGTGCGTATTCTGGAAAGCGGTGATACAAAGCGTAGCCTGCCTAGGAAAGAGTTGGCGTTTGCGAGATGCTGCTACTGGTGCCGCCGCTGCTGTTCTTGCGGCGGGAGTCCATACATCTACCCAGTGGGCTGTCACAGTCATATAGTCCTGACCCTGCCCTGCTCCACTTGTCCACATGTCCGTGGTTAAGTGGACATTGGGTACAGCTGCATTTTTTAGGACACTGGTGACTCTTTTTCTGAGGTCTGTGTACATTTTCGGTATCGCCTGCCTAGAGAAATGGAACCTAGATGGTATTTGGTACCGGGGACACAGTACCTCCAACAAGTCTCTAGTTGGCTCTGCAGTAATGATGGATACCGGAACCACGTTTCTCACCACCCAGGATGCCAAGGCCTCAGTTATCCGCTTTGCAGTAGGATGACTGCTGTGATATTTCATCTTCCTCGCAAAGGACTGTTGAACAGTCAATTGCTTACTGGAAGTAGTACAAGTGGGCTTACGACTTCCCCTCTGGGATGACCATCGACTCCCAGCGGCAACAACAGCAGCGCCAGCAGCAGTAGGCGTTACACGCAAGGATGCATCGGAGGAATCCCAGGCAGGAGAGGACTCGTCAGACTTGCCAGTGACATGGCCTGCAGGACTATTGGCATTCCTGGGGAAGGAGGAAATTGACACTGAGGGAGTTGGTGGGGTGGTTTGTGTGAGCTTGGTTACAAGAGGAAGGGATTTACTGGTCAGTGGACTGCTTCCGCTGTCACCCAAAGTTTTTGAACTTGTCACTGACTTATTATGAATGCGCTGCAGGTGACGTATAAGGGAGGATGTTCCGAGGTGGTTAACGTCCTTACCCCTACTTATTACAGCTTGACAAAGGGAACACACGGCTTGACACCTGTTGTCCGCATTTCTGGTGAAATACCTCCACACCGAAGAGCTGATTTTTTTGGTATTTTCACCTGGCATGTCAACGGCCATATTCCTCCCACGGACAACAGGTGTCTCCCCGGGTGCCTGACTTAAACAAACCACCTCACCATCAGAATCCTCCTGGTCAATTTCCTCCCCAGCGCCAGCAACACCCATATCCTCCTCATCCTGGTGTACTTCAACACTGACATCTTCAATCTGACTATCAGGAACTGGACTGCGGGTGCTCCTTCCAGCACTTGCAGGGGGCGTGCAAATGGTGGAAGGCGCATGCTCTTCACGTCCAGTGTTGGGAAGGTCAGGCATCGCAACCGACACAATTGGACTCTCCTTGTGGATTTGGGATTTCAAAGAACGCACAGTTCTTTGCGGTGCTTTTGCCAGCTTGAGTCTTTTCAGTTTTCTAGCGAGAGGCTGAGTGCTTCCATCCTCATGTGAAGCTGAACCACTAGCCATGAACATAGGCCAGGGCCTCAGCCGTTCCTTGCCACTCCGTGTGGTAAATGGCATATTGGCAAGTTTACGCTTCTCCTCCGACAATTTTATTTTAGGTTTTGGAGTCCTTTTTTTTCTGATATTTGGTGTTTTGGATTTGACATGCTCTGTACTATGACATTGGGCATCGGCCTTGGCAGACGACGTTGCTGGCATTTCATCGTCTCGGCCATGACTAGTGGCAGCAGCTTCAGCACGAGGTGGAAGTGGATCTTGATCTTTCCCTAATTTTGGAACCTCAACTTTTTTGTTCTCCATATTTTATAGGCAGAACTAAAAGGCACCTCAGGTAAACAATGGAGATGGATGGATTGGATACTAGTATACAATTATGGACGGACTGCCACGGTTAGGTGGTATAAAAAAACCACGGTTAGGTGGTATATAATACAATTATGGATGGACGGACTGCCTGCCGAGTGCCGACACAGAGGTAGCCACAGCCGTGAACTACCGCACTGTACACTGGTTGATAAAGAGATAGTAGTATACTCGTAACAACTAGTATGACGACGGTATAAAGAATGAAAAAAAAACCACGGTTAGGTGGTATATATTATAATACAATTATGGTTGGACGGACTGCCTGCCGAGTGCCGACACAGAGGTAGCCACAGCCGTGAACTACCGCACTGTACACTGGTTGATAAAGAGATAGTAGTATACTCGTAACAACTAGTATGACGACGGTATAAAGAATGAAAAAAAAACCACGGTTAGGTGGTATATAATACAATTATGGTTGGACGGACTGCCTGCCGAGTGCCGACACAGAGGTAGCCACAGCCGTGAACTACCGCACTGTACACTGGTTGATAAAGAGATAGTAGTATACTCGTAACAACTAGTATGACGACGGTATAAAGAATGAAAAAAAAACCACGGTTAGGTGGTATATATTATAATACAATTATGGATGGACGGACTGCCTGCCGAGTGCCGACACAGAGGTAGCCACAGCCGTGAACTACCGCACTGTACACTGGTTGATAAAGAGATAGTAGTATACTCGTAACAACTAGTATGACGACGGTATAAAGAATGAAAAAAAAACCACGGTTAGGTGGTATATATTATAATACAATTATGGTTGGACGGACTGCCTGCCGAGTGCCGACACAGAGGTAGCCACAGCCGTGAACTACCGCACTGTACACTGGTTGATAAAGAGATAGTAGTATACTCGTAACAACTAGTATGACGACGGTATAAAGAATGAAAAAAAAACCACGGTTAGGTGGTATATAATACAATTATGGTTGGACGGACTGCCTGCCGAGTGCCGACACAGAGGTAGCCACAGCCGTGAACTACCGCACTGTACACTGATTGATAAAGAGATAGTAGTATACTCGTAACAACTAGTATGACGACGGTATAAAGAATGAAAAAAAAACCACGGTTAGGTGGTATATATTATAATACAATTATGGTTGGACGGACGGACTGCCTGCCGAGTGCCGACACAGAGGTAGCCACAGCCGTGAACTACCGCACTGTACACTGGTTGATAAAGAGATAGTAGTATACTCGTAACAACTAGTATGACGACGGTATAAAGAATGAAAAAAAAACCACGGTTAGGTGGTATATATTATAATACAATTATGGATGGACGGACTGCCTGCCGAGTGCCGACACAGAGGTAGCCACAGCCGTGAACTACCGCACTGTACACTGGTTGATAAAGAGATAGTAGTATACTCGTAACAACTAGTATGACGACGGTATAAAGAATGAAAAAAAAACCACGGTTAGGTGGTATATAATACAATTATGGTTGGACGGACTGCCTGCCGAGTGCCGACACAGAGGTAGCCACAGCCGTGAACTACCGCACTGTACACTGGTTGATAAAGAGATAGTAGTATACTCGTAACAACTAGTATGACGACGGTATAAAGAATGAAAAAAAAACCACGGTTAGGTGGTATATATTATAATACAATTATGGATGGACGGACTGCCTGCCGAGTGCCGACACAGAGGTAGCCACAGCCGTGAACTACCGCACTGTACTGTGTCTGCTGCTAATATAGACTGGTTGATAAAGAGATAGTATACAATACTACTAATATACTGGTGGTCAGGCACTGGTCACCACTAGTCACACTGGCAGTGGCACTCCTGCAGCAAAAGTGTGCACTGTTTAATTTTAATATAATATTATTTATCATGTACTCCTGGCTCCTGCTATAACAACCTGCAGTGCTCCCCAGTCTCCCCCACAATTATAAGCTTTATATACAATACATTGATGTGCAGCACACTGGGCTGAGCAGTGCACACAGACTGAGTCACTGTGTGACTGTGTATCGTTTTTTTCAGGCAGAGAACGGATATATTAAATAAAACAAACAACTGCACTGTCTCTGGTGGTCACTGGTCACTGTGGTCGTCAGTCACTAAACTCTGTCTGCACTCTCTTCTAATCTACAGTATCACAGCAATCTCTCTCTCTCTCTCTCTTCTAAATCTAATCTAAATGGAGAGGACGCCAGCCACGTCCTCTCCCTATCAATCTCAATGCACGTGTGAAAATGGCGGCGACGCGCGGCTCCTTATATAGAATCCGAGTCTCGCGAGAATCCGACAGCGTCATGATGACGTTCGGGCGCGCTCGGGTTAACCGAGCAAGGCGGGAAGATCCGAGTCGCTCGGACCCGTGAAAAAAAAAGTGAAGTTCGTGCGGGTTCGGATTCAAAGAAACCGAACCCGCTCATCTCTAGTTTTTTTGTGGCCGAATTAACTGCTGCCTGGTCCTAATAGATCTTCTCATTTTCTCTTGCACCTCAAAGATATTATTTTTATTACTGTATTTGCAGATGAGGGGTCTGACATAAAGTTGCATGTACAGCTGTTTGCGGAGCATATCTTTATGTTATTGCACTGCGCATTCTCCATAAACAAGAGTGTGCAAGTGTAGACGGGTGTGATATGAAATACAGCGGCACCAGTGGCGGAACTAGCGAGCGGTGGGCCCAGGTGCGACAAAAGGCTTTGGCCCCCCACCCCCCCATCCCATCCAAGTTCACCCCTGGAGAGGATCTGGTGAGGGACCTGCTCAGGGCCAGAGAAATGGATACCTAGCAACAGTGCCGTAACTAGACATTTTAGCACTGTGTGCAAGAAACGGCATCGGAGCCCCACCCCTGCATGCACAACAGGGGCAGTGCGCGCCGTAGGCACGCGCAAAAATACATAGTGGCGTAGCTTCGTGGGGAAGGGGTGTGGCCACAAAATAATACCAATTCATAAAACGGTGCACATTAGTCTCCATTATTCAAATTACGCCGCACAGTAGCACCACTACACCAGGTAGAGACCCTTTTACACC
This sequence comes from Pseudophryne corroboree, assembly GCF_028390025.1. Lineage (NCBI taxonomy): Eukaryota > Metazoa > Chordata > Amphibia > Anura > Myobatrachidae > Pseudophryne > Pseudophryne corroboree. The sequence continues at coordinate 979,219,847 of NC_086445.1, forward strand.
TTACGGCAGACAGATTCCTCTTTTTACACATTACGGCAGACAGCGTCCCCTTTTTACACATTACGGCAGACAGCATCCCCCTTTTTACACATTACAGCAGACAGCGTGCACTTTTTACAAATAACGGCAGACAGCGTCCCCTTTTTACACATAACGGCAGACAGCGTACACTTTTTACACATAACGGCAGATAGCGTGCCCTTGTTAAACATAGCGGCAGACAGCGTACACTTTTTACACATAACGGCAGACAGCGTGCCCATTTTACACATAACGGCAGACAGCACTGGTTGCACTGGCGGTAGTTCCACCTCTGAGCGGCACTGAGGAGGGCACCACGAGCAGAGGAAACACATGAAGGTGAGCAAGGAGAGGAGGGACCTCTGTGGATAACAGGACACTGTCTGAGGTCTTGTAAATCACTAGGCCCAGATTTATCAAGCCTTAGAGAGTGATAAATTGCACTTTGATAATGTACCAACCAATCAGCTCCTAACCTCCATGTCACAGGCTGTGTTTCAAAAATGACAGTTAGGAGCTGATTGGTTGGTACTTTATCACCGTGCTATTTATCACTCTCCAAGGCTTCATAAATCTGGGCTGTGTAATATGATAGGGGGTTTTATGCAGACTCCAGTGCCTGGCCCCTCATAACTATGTATGGCACCTTCTGTGTAACGGTGTGTACACACACGGTGAGATATTTTCTTACGATTTTGACTATATAGTCAAAATCGTAAGAAAAGTCAGTGCAGATCGCAAGGTGAAAGTCACTTTGCGATCCCGATTCGATGCGATGCGCGGTTCCGCGCGGTCGGCATTGCATGCCTAGATAGACTGTTCAGGCAAGTCAATTTTGACTATCTCTATAAAAGAGATAGTCAAAATTGACAATTAGCCAAAATCGCACATAGTCAGTATCGCAAGCACACTCATTATGTGCTTCCATGCTGACCTAGCCCCTGTCGCATAATGAGAATCGGGCACAGCCCGAATCTCACCATGTGCATGGGCCTTAAGGGGTGGGGGATCTTCTGTGCTAGTGGGAGATCCGTGTGAGGGGGGTTCTTCTGTGCTAGGGAGAGATGTGTGTGTGTGTGTGTGTGTGTGTGTGTGTGTGTGTGTGTGTGTGTGTGTGTGTGAAATCTTTTATGCTAGTGGGGTATCTGTGTGAGGAGGATATTCTGTGCTAGGGGGAGATCTGTGTGAGGGAGATTTGCATTACGGGGAGATCTGTGTGGAGGGATGTGTGTGTGTGTGTGTGTGTGTGTGTGTGTGTGTGTGTGTGTAGGGGGATCTGTGCAAGTGTGGCTGGTTCATGTGTGTGTGAGTAAATCTGCCACTGATACTAGCCAGTGCCTCCCCAGCCACTGACCTCACCACACTTCACTGGTCTATTCATGAGGAGAAGCCAGGGGTTTTCCAATGGAAATGATCACATTGACAAGTCAGACAGAGTAAGTTCCTGCATAGGTTTGGCAGGAGCCTTATATATTATTGCTCTTTATTGCTTCCTGCTCTAGCTCTCAGCCAGTGAGGTCAATTGGTGGTGATACCAAACTGGAGTGGTAAGAGCTTACTCAGGATTTTGGCAGGCCAATCTCAAGGCATGCATGACCCAGATAGGTGGCATAGTGGAACTGAAAGCTACATTTTTGTCTTTTAAGATCACTATTTAAAAAATAATAATAATAAATTGTAAAAAGTAAATATGTTTTTATTTATTCATAGAGGCTCTGCAAGAAAATGCTATCACAGACAGGACCCAGCAAATCTTACCGCCGGTGGTACATATACATACACATACATTTTGAATTAAATTGACGGGGCCAAGCTATGTCTCTTTAAGAAGGCTTTTTTATTTTTTTTATTTTTTTATAGAGTTGACGGCTTTTCAGTTTCTCATTAGCCCACGTCACCCTAACCTTTTTGGTTATTCTATTTGAAGTAATCTGCAAAACACTACATCACATTATGTCCCTGTCCTCCATGAGGTCAGGGATAGGTTTTCCAGTTTGGATCAGGGTGGCTGATTTTAAAAGTAAAGATACTTCAGTTCTTACTGAGCAGAATTTGGAACCTGACCCAGTTCCATTCATAAGCAAAAAAAAGGTTGTTTAATGTCAGGTAAATGTTACGCTAAGCAGTTTGGAATGATGTGTATCGCCCCTTCTGTGTTGTGATGAAAATTGTTATGGAAAAAAATACGATTCTGATGAAGGAATCTGTGATTATTTATTTCTAACTGGATTTAGAGGGTGGAAAATCACTGAAAAACAACGTATTGAAGATCAACTCATCTACCTACTCTCAATTTGTTTTTTCATTAAATGTAGATGGGTGCAATCATTTAAAGGGCAAGCAATCCTAAAATATATGTAGTGCCAGTATTAAAAACACCATCTAATATTCATATATATTTTGGGCTGCTTATCTTTGTATAACCCAATATCAGCCACTGCTTTCCTTTCAAAGAAAAGATCAAGGGATCATCCATACTGTATTATACCTGTGTACCAAAAATGTAGTACAGTACATGCCGAATTTGTATGCACTATGGGGGTCATTCCGAGTTGATCGCACGCTGCAACTTTTTGCAGCCCGTGCGATCAACTAGATACCGCCTATGGGGGAGTGGATTTTTGCATAGCAGGGCTGCGATTGCTTGTGCAGCCCTGTTATGCAAAAAACTTTTTGTGTAGAACAAGACCACGGTAAGAGTTACTCACCCTGGGCCTAATTCTGAGTTGATCGCAACAGTAATTTTGTTAGCAGTTGGGCAATGCCATGTGCACTGCAGGAGGGGCAGATATAACATGTGCAGAGAGAGTTAGATTTGGGTGGGGTGTATTCAAAGTGAAATCTAAATTGCAGTGTAAAAATAAAGCAGCTAGTATTTACACTGTACAGAAACAAAATAACCCACCCAAATCTAACTCTCTCTGCACATGTTATATCTGCCCCACCTGCAATGCACATGGTTTTGCCCAATTGCTAACAAACTTGCTGCTGCGATCAACTCAGAATTACCCCCCCTGTGTGATCACTTCAGCGTTGCAGGTCCCAAAATTGACGTCAGACATCCGCCCTCCAAACGCCTTGACAAGCCTGCTTTCGGATCTCCACCCCCGAAAACGGAGATTGGCACTCGGATCCACCTTCCTCCTGTCAGTCTTCTTGTGGTTGCCGTTGCGACCGCATTCTTCGTTGGAGGCGCAATGACGTGCCTGTGCAATGCGGCCGCCGCGCATGCGCAGTTCTGACCCGATTGCATGGCTGCGGAGAAGCGCAGCGTGCGATCGGGTCTGAATGACCCCCTATTCTCCTTATGGCTTTATCCAATGTACTTATAGCAGATCCATAAGCAAAAATATCCCCTATATTGCAGCTTACCCTTAGACAGCATACTATTCATTAGAAAAAAAAAACACATAACATTTGCTCACAATAGCTTTAAATATTAGAACAAATGAGTACATTTAAAACGTTTATCTGGTATACATTATAATTATTTTTCATATCCCGCATTGGGCCTGATTTCGAGGTGGACGCAGTTGCAGCCGTGACTGTGTTTTTTTCCTGCAGCTCCTACTGCGACGTTATGCTAATGCTGTTGTGGATGGTCTTCCCACTGAGACGCCCGCTGGTTGCGGTGCTAAGCTGCGTCTGTGCGTATCAAGATGCACCATTCTATGCACCACTGGTTGCACCATCAGGGATTACACCAGCCCTATGGAGGTGCAGAACTCAGATTGAACGGTGTCAGTGCAACTCCATCTTTAGACGCTGACCGCGACACTCCTGCCTCTGGCTATATTTACTAAGCCTTGGACGGAGATAAAGTACCAGCCAATCAGCTCCTAACTGCCATGTCACATGCTAGGTTTGAAAAATGACAGCTAGGAGCCGATTGGCTTGTACTTTATCTCCATCCACTTTATCCCCATCCAAGGATTAGTAAATAGACCCCTTAATCAGGTATGGGAGAGATCTCCCCCCATCCCTTGACTTCATGATGATTTCTGCAGTGCAAGTGTGATTTCTGGGTATTACTCATGAACACAAGGGATTAACTTCTCTTCACTTTCAAACGAGGGTACCCTTGAGTCTTTGGGTATCAGGATGGGAGAGATAGAGTACTTTTAATTCTGGGTTTTAAAAATGTCTGCATTTGTTAGCCAAATGTGTTGTAAAGTGCAAGTCCATTTCCTGGACCTTGGAACCATTTCAGTTCTAGTGAGCTATATATGTACAGGTCCACCTGGAAATATGCATGATTACAAGAAACCTTCTATTACTGTAGGACCTTCATTAAATTAACTTGTACATTCTTCTTCTTGGATTAGCTTCATTTATCACTTTAAATTAATCATGAGAGTGACAGGGAGATGAGTGTGTTAATTGTTTCTGCTCTTTAGTATGGTCGGGAATCGGGATACAACTGGGGATTCTGCTCAAGTAAAAATCATAAAAGACAAATGAGTGAAATTCTGTATGGAATAAAGTTAATATTCTGTGCAACAATATACAAGATTTCACTCATCTATAATATAATTTCCACCGTGCCCGCAAGAAGCTCTTTCGCACTCGCCCCACTGCCGGTTGGGATCCCAGCGCCGGCGCCAGTATGGGGGGTGCACCGGGTACAGTAGTCCCGGGCCCAGCCTTTCTGACAGAGAGGAGAGGGCCCGGGCCGCTTATACAGCCATACGATACATTTATTGTCATTATCAAATAAAATTTGACAACGAAATTCAGTTGTACAGCACACCAACGATAATAAAAGCTTGAACATAAGAATATAAAAGCACACAGTAACACGCATTTGAGAGATAAACATTATTCCCAATGAGCATTAAACATGTGCAGTTACCGTGTCTGCCCGCCGCTCTGCTCTGTCCCCTTTTCGTGCCTGAGATCTCACTGTCACAGGAGGGGGAGAGGACACTGCAAGCATCAATTGTAAGCACCCCTCCCAAAATGGCCGCCGCCTTATCGTTGACAGTTATTAAAGATACTAGAGAAGCCTCCTCTAATATCTTTAATAACTGTCTCCTCTGTGGCGGTGGCCATTTTTGGAGGGACGATTTCAATTGAAGCTTGCTGCGTTCTCTCCCCACTCCTGTGACAGTGTCATAACTCGGGCATGACAAGAGGGCGGAGCTACCGGAATGGAGGGGGTGGGGCTACATGGGACCAGGCTTGCTGCTACCACAGGAGAATGATCTACAACAACTCCTGCTAGCCTGTGATAGGTAAGTTGAGGGAGAGTGAGTAAAGGGCCCCATACACTAGAGCGATTATGCCCGATTTCATCCGATTTCAGGCATTCGGGCCGATATATCGGGTGAAATCGGGCATTTTGGAGGTGTTTCCGATCCAATGCGCGTTCCCATGAGCATCGGATCGGATCCCCTAGATTGAATGTGCTGCACTAACAATCATGTCCGACCCCGCAGGCATGGCTGGGATCGCACTGTGTGGGGTTTGTATATTCTCCCCGTACTTGCGTGGGTTTCCTTCGGGTAATCCGGTGTCCTCCCAAAATCCCAAAATATACTGGTAGGTTAATTGGCTCCCAACAAAATTAACCCTAGTGAGTGTGTGTGTGTACATGTGATAGAGAATATAGAGTGTAAGCTCCACTGGGGCAGGGACTGATGTGAATGGCCCAGTATTATCTGTACAGCGCTGCGGAATATGTGTGCACTATATAAATAACTGGTAATAAATAAATAATAAATACAATACATCGTATGCAAAAGGACTACATATAATGTATCGTATGCGATCCTGCCGCTCGGGAGGCTGCCGGGGTGATCGCCTGCGACATGACGTCGGACATGTGGAGTTAGTGTATGGGGCCCTTAGGAGAGAGACAGTGTGTGTGTATGTGTGTATGTATGTATCTGTGTGTGTATCTGTGGAGTAATATATAAGCGCCACCGCTACTGTGGACAGTTTGTGTGTAAGCGGCACTGCTACTGGGGGGGCATTATGTGTATAAGCAGCAGCCCTACTGGGGTCATTAATATGGGGCGAGGGGCATTAATATGGTTTTGCTCTGTATGTGCACAGGACTTATTTTTTTTAAAGTATATGTATATTTTTTTTTCTTCTTTTTATATTTATTTTATTATTTTAGGGGGGGGGGGGGGGGTTTGCTGCCTATTTTGTCAGGGCCGGGCCTCACAATTTCTGATGGCAGCCCTGGGTACATTGCATTGTTCCTGAAACCAGCCATGATCCCCATTATAAGAATTAGGTTTTTTTCACTGATCCAGTTATATCTTAGTACTGTAGGTGAGCGGGGTCTTCAGCTGTGTTTCCCATACTTATTTTAGAAAGCTCCCCCATAGTCCAGGGGATTAAGGCTATCCATGCTAGATCATGTATTATTTGTATTAATATTAATAACTATGATGTTCAGGGAGCTGTAAAGTGTATGCGGCGCAGATTTAACAGACAGTTAAGGGGTTCTGAAGACCGAGTTTGGAATGCTATCCGGTCTATACACTAAAAAGGTCTACAGTCAATAGGTCGACACTAATGGTCGACATGCATTAGGTCGACAGGGGCAAAAGGTCGACAATCAAAAGGTCAACAGGGTCAAAAGGTTGACCAAAAGATTGACAGTCAAAATGTCGACAGGGTCAAAAGGTCGCCGTATGATCGACATGTTTTTAGGTTTTTTTTGTTTGTTTTTTACAATTTTTGCTGCATTTACTATCCATGTCACAAACTATTACCTTTTGCAAGCCGCTGAGTCCGAAGCGTGGCGAGTGAAGCGAGCCTGCGAGGAGACGCATTTCATCAAATTGACTATCCGTGTCACAAACTATCACCATTAGTAACCTTGTGGTGAGCAAAGCGACGCAAGCCACCGCGCCCACAGCATGGCGAGCGAACGCATTTCAACAAATTGGGCTAAAAAATGTTTGAAAACACATAACAACACCCAATTTTTTTTAGTGCTTGTCGATCTTTGTACCCTGTCGACCTTTTGAAGGTGGACCTTTTGACTCTGTTGACCTTTTGACCCTGTCGACCTTTTACTGTCAGCCTAATGGCTGTCTATCTTTTTAATGTCTGTCTTCTGTATCACACCCGTTTGGAAGCTCTGGTCTGCAGGCAATTGGGTGCATTTCAAAAGGTAACAGCGGGCTTTAAATGGTTTTCCTTGTAAAGAATGTCTAACTGTACTTTCCTACTGTCCCACATTGTCAAGGAGTCTTACAGATTTGGTTGGCTATTCCGGCACCAGTAGGCAAGTCTCTGCAATTTGTTGATTGCCACCCGCTGACGAGTTTGCGGCTTTGTAGAGAGGGAATGGGGACATGAGGCAATTGTGGTGTCACGGCCCCCACTCCTCCCACCTGTCTGCATTCTCCCAGAGGAGGCAGCAGAAAAGTAGGTTCTGTAAGTGTGTAGTAAGTGGGTTGGGTTATGTGATCAAGAGGGCTGCAACGCTATCCTCAGATGGCATTAGCCCATGTAGCCTATAGGCTACACATGGCAATGGCTGTTTGCACATACGTGGTCAGCAAATTCAGTACCATGCCTGCGTCCTGAAGGAGAAGAGAAGTGATCGCATTAGCAGTCACTTCACTTCCAACACACGGCAGGGACTCACCCCTATTGGAGCCCTGTGTTTCTTAATAAATTCAAGCAATCCTTAACATATTATTGCCATGAATAGTGGCAATAAGAAATTATAATTATCAGTTCTCATGCCCAGTAATTGACAAACTTGCTGGAGGTGTATCAAGTCTCAGAGAGAGATAAAATGGAGTAGTTGCCTTAAGCAACCAATCAGATTCTGTCATTTAAAAAACTATGCTAAATGAATGATAGTTGAAAGCTGATTGGTTGCTTTGGACAACTTCATCTTATCACTCTCCAAGGCTTGATAAATCTTCCACTATTAGGTCTATTTACTAAGCCTTGAATGGAGATAAAGTGGATGGAGATAAAGTACCAGCCAATCAGCCCCTAACTGTCATTTTCAAACACATTCTGTAACATGGCAGTTAGGAACTGATTGGCTGGTACTTTGGCCCTCATTCCGGGATGATCATAGCTGTGCTAAATTTAGCACAGCTACGATCATCTTCCCTGACATGCGGGGGGACGCCCAGCACAGGGCTAGTCCGCCCCGCATGTCAGTGCCGCCCCCTTCCCCAGCAGAAGTGCAAAGGCATCGCACAGTGGCGATGCCTTTGCACTTCAAGAGTAGCTCCCGACCAGCGCAGCTTTAGCGTGCTGGCCGGGAGCTACTCGTCGTTCCCCGGCCCACAGCGACCGTGTATGACGTCACGCAGCCGCTGCGGGCCGCTCCCAGCACGGTCCGGCCACGCCTGCATTAGCCGGACTGCACCCTCGAAATGGCGGCCAAACACCGCCGTTCCGCCCCCTCTCGCCCAGCGACAATCAGGCAGAGGCGATCACAGCCCAGTTACAGCCTATGTCCGTCAGGCATGCGTCGGCGCACTACAGTGCCGGTGCATGCGCGGTGGGTACCCGTTCACTCGGCTGTGAAAAAAAGCAGCGAGCAAACGGGTCAGAATGACCCCCTTTATGTCCATCCACTTTATCTCCAATCAATGCTTAGTAAATAGACCCCAATGTCTTTTAAGCATTCAAAAGTCAACAAGGAATGCTAAACGTCTATTTTAGTTTGTTCCCCATGTCTAGATATGAAAAACATGATCAGCCTTATACAGTATATGCTGCCAGGTCATATACTGTGGTCGCTCATATAACAAGTAATATCATTGAACTGACTGAAGTCTATATAATTGTACTTGAGTCTATGCCTAATATTTAATTGGACCCCTGCAAAACAATATAGAAGCTTGCATTATATTTATTGCTGTTGTTACGCTAATACGCTCATCAGATTCTCTGTCCTCAGTAACCCATGTCACTGAGTTTTTCTGAACATATAGTATATAGGAAAAAACTTTGCAAACAACTTACTGTATATTGGGTTCCTTTCTGTTGTATTGCAGCAACTTCCTCTTGATAAATAAAACATATTTGAGTTAATTGTATCTTATCTTATCTTATCTCCTTTCTCAGGCTGCATGGCAGAGATAGATTATCTATTGAGTCAGGACAACTGCAATTATCCAGAAATAACAGTCTTACTTTCCAACTAATTTACCTATACTTTTGTTGCCTGTATACATTTCATACAAGTTTGACGGAGCACCATTTAGGGCTGTATTCAATAACTGTAGGAAGCTGCCACCTTGTCGGAAAGAGGGGTTCCAACCTAATCAATAGGGGCTGATTTTTTCAGACAACTCGGGAATTCCTGACTTGTCGGAAAACACGTGGATCGGCAGAATAGCCGCCGATCCATGTGCTTCTGTCGGAAATGGGGCAAAATCCAACAGGTTTTGGCCCCCTTTCTGACAAACTCAATCCGACTTGAAAACAAGTCGGATTGAGGTGAGGAGACAAGCAGTGCCGTGGGCGCTGGGGCAGCTGAGATCGGCGGCAAGCAGGGGGTCGGAGACATGTCTGCGGCGGCGAGGGGAGGCGCTACGGGGAGAGACTCTCCCTGCAGTGCCTCCCCCGCCGCAGACATGTCCCCCCGCAGCCAGCTCCCCCCGCCGGCCGCCGATCTCTACTCACCCTGCTGCCAAGGCCGCCGTCCCACTCACGCCCGCCGCCATCTGCACTCCTGGCCGCTGCTGTCAGCACATCTGCAGCCGCTGACAGCAGCAGCCGTCCATTGAATAGGGGTTGTTGGATCCATTCCGACAACTGCATGTCGGAATGGATCCGACTCTTGTTGAATATACCCCTAAGTATTAAAATACAATGGGGCAAATGTATTAAGCCTGGAGAAGTGATAAAGCAGTGATAAGGGGAAAGGTGATAACGCACCAGCCAATCAGCTCCTAACTGTCATTTTCCAAACCTGTAGTGATTGGCTGGTATGTAATCACCTTCCACTTATCACTGCTTTATCACTTCTCTAGGCTTAATATATCTGGCCCATTATATCAAGTTGGATACCTGAAGCTGATTTCATGGAGTGATGCCACAATCTTCCTGCATTATGCTTGTCTACATTACACACGTGGTAGCTGGTTGAGCACCAGTACTTTTTTCATATGTTACCATTCTAATGCTACTGTCTACAGATACCTCCAACCTCAAGCACATCCTCTCCTGCATGTCAGTGTGAAACAATCCATTTTGAACAACGATGACACCAGCTGTTAGTCACCTATAGCAAAGTTAGATTATGCATTTAATACCAGAATATTCCCCCAAATGGTATGATAGAGTCTCACACCACTAGTCTTCTATTTAGGTCTCCGATCTTTCCCGTGTCTAATTCCTTGTCTTAAGCTGGACATGCACTATACAATTATCTAGCAGATCATCTGTCATATCTGGCTGGTTGGAAAGATAATCTGGTACTGGTTGACAGCAAATAACAATCGACCATTTGCTTCTGAACACTGGAAAATTGACAAAAACCCCCGTCGTTCATACAAATTGGTTAAATGTAGAGATGAGCGGGTTCGGTTCCTCGGAATCCGAACCCCCCCGAACTTCACGCTTTTTACACGGGTCCGAGGCAGACTCGGATCTTCCTGCCTTGCTCGGCTAACCCGAGCGCGCCCGAACATCATCATCCCGCTGTCTGATTCTCGCGAGGCTCGTATTCTATCGCGAGACTCGGATTCTATATAAGGAGCCGCGCGTCGCCGCCATTTTCACACGTGCATTGAGATTGATAGGGAGAGGACGTGGCTGGCGTCCTCTCCGTTTAGATAGAGAGTGAGACACTTGATTTACTGGAGCATTAGGAGTACTCAGAGAGTGCAGAGTTTTGCTGATAGTTATACTAGTGGTGACCACCAGTTTTATTTATTATTTAATATAATCCGTTCTCTGCCTGAAAAAAAACGATACACAGTCACATACCATATCTGTGCTCAGCCTCAGTGTGCTGCATGATAATATCATCTATGTATATCTGACTGTGCTGAGTAGTGCTCACTGCTCACACAGCTTAATTGTGGGGGAGACTGGGGAGCAGTTATAGCAGGAGTACATATTTAACAGTGCACACTTTTGCTGCCAGAGTGCCAGTGTGACTGACCAGCAGTGACCACCAGTATATTGTCTGCCTGAAAAAGTTAAACACTCGTGTGGTGTTTTTTTTTTTATTCTATATATAAACGCATTCTGCTGACAGTGTCCAGCAGGTCCGTCATTCATTATATTTCTATCTTCTTCATACTAATAGTTTAGGAGTCTGCAGTGCTGACAGTGTCCAGCAGGTCCGTCATTATACAATATATACCTGTCCTGCAGTAGTGATATATATATATTTTTTATATCATTATCATCCAGTCTATACTAGCAGACGCAGTACGGTAGTCCACGGCTGTAGCTACCTCTGTGTCGGCAGTCGCTCGTCCATAATTGTATACCTACCTGTGGTGGTTTTTTTTTTTCTATCTTCTTCATACTAGTAGTTTAGGAGTCTGCAGTGCTGACGGTGTCAAGCAGGTCCGTCATTATACAATATATACCTGTCCTGCAGTAGTGATATATATATATTTTTTATATCATTATCATCCAGTCTATACTAGCAGACGCAGTACGGTAGTCCACGGCTGTAGCTACCTCTGTGTCGGCAGTCGCTCGTCCATAATTGTATACCTACCTGTGGTGTTTTTTTTTTTTTCTATCTTCTTCATACTAGTAGTTTAGGAGTCTGCAGTGCTGACAGTGTCCAGCAGGTCCGTCATTATACAATATATACCTGTCCTGCAGTAGTGATATATATATATTTTTTATATCATTATCATCCAGTCTATACTAGCAGACGCAGTACGGTAGTCCACGGCTGTAGCTACCTCTGTGTCAGCAGTCGCTCGTCCATAATTGTATACCTACCTGTGGTGGTTTTTTTTTTTTCTATCTTCTTCATACTAGTAGTTTAGGAGTCTGCAGTGCTGACAGTGTCCAGCAGGTCCGTCATTATACAATATATACCTGTCCTGCAGTAGTGATATATATATATTTTTTATATCATTATCATCCAGTCTATACTAGCAGACGCAGTACGGTAGTCCACGGCTGTAGCTACCTCTGTGTCGGCAGTCGCTCGTCCATAATTGTATACCTACCTGTGGTGGTTTTTTATTTTTCTATCTTCTTCATACTAGTAGTTTAGGAGTCTGCAGTGCTGACAGTGTCCAGCAGGTCCGTCATTATACAATATATACCTGTCCTGCAGTAGTGATATATATATATTTTTTATATCATTATCATCCAGTCTATACTAGCAGACGCAGTACGGTAGTCCACGGCTGTAGCTACCTCTGTGTCGGCAGTCGCTCGTCATCCATAAGTATACTAGTATCCATCCATCTCCATTGTTTACCTGAGGTGCCTTTTAGTTGTGCCTATTAAAATATGGAGAACAAAAATGTTGAGGTTCCAAAAATAGGGAAAGATCAAGATCCACTTCCACCTCGTGCTGAAGCTGCTGCCACTAGTCATGGCCGAGACGATGAAATGCCATCAACGTCGTCTGCCAAGGCCGATGCCCAATGTCATAGTACAGAGCATGTAAAATCCAAAACACCAAATATCAGTAAAAAAAGGACTCCAAAATCTAAAATAAAATTGTCGGAGGAGAAGCGTAAACTTGCCAATATGCCATTTACCACACGGAGTGGCAAGGAACGGCTGAGGCCCTGGCCTATGTTCATGGCTAGTGGTTCAGCTTCACATGAGGATGGAAGCACTCAGCCTCTCGCTAGAAAAATGAAAAGACTTAAGCTGGCAAAAGCACAGCAAAGAACTGTGCGTTCTTCGAAATCACAAATCCACAAGGAGAGTCCAATTGTGTCGGTTATGATGCCTGACCTTCCCAACACTGGACGTGAAGAGCATGCGCCTTCCACCATTTGCACGCCCCCTGCAAGTGCTGGAAGGAGCACCCGCAGTCCAGTTCCTGATAGTCAGATTGAAGATGTCAGTGTTGAAGTACACCAGGATGAGGAGGATATGGGTGTTGCTGGCGCTGGGGAGGAAATTGACCAGGAGGATTCTGATGGTGAGGTGGTTTGTTTAAGTCAGGCACCCGGGGAGACACCTGTTGTCCGTGGGAGGAATATGGCCATTGACATGCCTGGTGAAAATACCAAAAAAATCAGCTCTTCAGTGTGGAAGTATTTCAACAGAAATGCGGACAACATTTGTCAAGCCGTGTGTTGCCTTTGTCAAGCTGTAATAAGTAGGGGTAAGGACGTTAACCACCTCGGAACATCCTCCCTTATACGTCACCTGCAGCGCATTCATCATACGTCAGTGACAAGTTCAAAAACTTTGGGCGACAGCGGAAGCAGTCCACTGACCAGTAAATCCCTTCCTCTTGTAACCAAGCTCACGCAAACCACCCCACCAACTCCCTCAGTGTCAATTTCCTCCTTCCCCAGGAATGCCAATAGTCCTGCAGGCCATGTCACTGGCAATTCTGACGAGTCCTCTCCTGCCTGGGATTCCTCCGATGCATCCTTGCGTGTAACGCCTACTGCTGCTGGCGCTGCTGTTGTTGCTGCTGGGAGTCGATGGTCATCCCAGAGAGGAAGTCGTAAGACCACTTTTACTACTTCCACCAAGCAATTGACTGTCCAACAGTCCTTTGCGAGGAAGATGAAATATCACAGCAGTCATCCTGCTGCAAAGCAGATAACTGAGGCCTTGGCATCCTGGGCGGTGAGAACCGTGGTTCCGGTATCCATCATTACTGCAGAGCCAACTATAGACTTTATTGAGGTACTGTGTCCCCGGTACCAAATACCATCTAGGTTCCATTTCTCTAGGCAGGCGATACCGAAAATGTACACAGACCTCAGAAAAAGACTCACCAGTGTCCTAAAAAATGCAGTTGTACCCAATGTCCACTTAACCACGGACATGTGGACAAGTGGAGCAGGGCAGACTCAGGACTATATGACTGTGACAGCCCACTGGGTAGATGTATGGACTCCCGCCGCAAGAACAGCAGCGGCGGCACCAGTAGCAGCATCTCGCAAACGCCAACTCTTTCCTAGGCAGGCTACGCTTTGTATCACCGCTTTCCAGAATACGCACACAGCTAAAAACCTCTTACGGCAACTGAGGAAGATCATCGCAGAATGGCTTACCCCAATTGGACTCTCCTGTGGATTTGTGGCATCGGACAACGCCAGCAATATTGTGTGTGCATTAAATATGGGCAAATTCCATCACGTCCCATGTTTTGCACATACCTTGAATTTGGTGGTGCAGAATTATTTAAAAAACGAGAGGGGCGTGCAAGAGATGCTGTCGGTGGCCAGAAGAATTGCGGGACACTTTCGGCGTACAGGCACCACGTACAGAAGACTGGAGCAACACAAAAAACGCCTGAACCTGCCCTGCCATCATCTGAAGCAAGAAGTGGTAACGAGGTGGAATTCAACCCTCTATATGCTTCAGAGGTTGGAGGAGCAGCAAAAGGCCATTCAAGCCTATACAACTGAGCACGATATAGGAGGTGGAATGCACCTGTCTCAAGCGCAGTGGAAAATGATTTCAACGTTGTGCAAGGTTCTGCAACCTTTTGAACTTGCCACACGTGAAGTCAGTTCAGACACTGCCAGCCTGAGTCAGGTCATTCCCCTCATCAGGCTTTTGCAGAAGAAGCTGGAGACATTGAAGGAGGAGCTAACACAGAGCGATTCCGCTAGGCATGTGGGACTTGTGGATGGAGCCCTTAATTCGCTTAACAAGGATTCACGGGTGGTCAATCTGTTGAAATCAGAGCACTACATTTTGGCCACCGTGCTCGATCCTAGATTTAAAACCTACGTTGTATCTCTCTTTCCGGCAGACACAAGTCTGCAGGGGTTCAAAGAACTGCTGGTGAGAAAATTGTCAAGTCAAGCGGAACGCGACCTGTCAACATCTCCTCCTTCACATTCTCCCGCAACTGGGGGTGCGAGGAAAAGGCTCAGAATTCCGAGCCCACCCGCTGGCGGTGATGCAGGGCAGTCTGGAGCGACTGCTGATGCTGACATCTGCTCCGGACTGAAGGACCTGCCAACGATTACGGACATGTCGTCTACTGTCACTGCATATGATTCTCTCCCCATTGAAAGAATGGTGGAGGATTATATGAGTGACCGCATCCAAGTAGGCACGTCAGACAGTCCGTACGTATACTGGCAGGAAAAAGAGGCAATTTGGAGGCCCTTGCAGAAACTGGCTTTATTCTACCTAAGTTGCCCTCCCACAAGTGTGTACTCCGAAAGAGTGTTTAGTGCCGCCGCTCACCTTGTCAGCAATCGGCGTACGAGGTTACTTCCAGAAAATGTGGAGAAGATGATGTTCATTAAAATGAATTATAATCAATTCCTCCATGGAGACATTCACCAGCAGCAATTGCCTCCACAAAGTACACAGGGAGCTGTGATGGTGGATTCCAGTGGGGATGAATTGATAATCTGTGAGGAGGGGGATGTACACGGTGATGAATCAGAGGATGATGATGAGGTGGACATCTTGCCTCTGTAGAGCCAGTTTGTGCAAGGAGAGATTAATTGCTTCTTTTTTGGTGGGGGTCCAAACCAACCCGTCATTTCAGTCACAGTCGTGTGGCAGACCCTGTCACTGAAATGATGGGTTGGTTAAAGTGTGCATGTCCTGTTTATACAACATAAGGGTGGGTGGGAGGGCCCAAGGACAATTCCATCTTGCACCTCTTTTTTCTTTCATTTTTCTTTGCGTCATGTGCTGTTTGGGGAGTGTTTTTTGGAAGGGCCATCCTGCGTGACACTGCAGTGCCACTCCTAGATGGGCCAGGTGTTTGTGTCGGCCACTTGGGTCGCTGAGCTTAGTCACACAGCTACCTCATTGCGCCTCTTTTTTTCTTTGCATCATGTGCTGTTTGGGGAGTGTTTTTTGGAAGGGCCATCCTGCGTGACACTGCAGTGCCACTCCTAGATGGGCCAGGTGTTTGTGTCAGCCACTAGGGTCGCTGAGCTTAGTCACACAGCTACCTCATTGCGCCTCTTTTTTTCTTTGCGTCATGTGCTGTTTGGGGAGTGTTTTTTGGAAGGGCCATCCTGCGTGACACTGCAGTGCCACTCCTAGATGGGCCAGGTGTTTGTGTCGGCCACTTGGGTCGCTGAGCTTAGTCACACAGCTACCTCATTGCGCCTCTTTTTTTCTTTGCGTCATGTGCTGTTTGGGGAGTGTTTTTTGGAAGGGCCATCCTGCGTGACACTGCAGTGCCACTCCTAGATGGGCCAGGTGTTTGTGTCGGCCACTTGGGTCGCTGAGCTTAGTCATCCAGCGACCTCCGTGCAAATTTTAGGACTAAAAATAATATTGTGAGGTGTTCAGAATAGACTGAAAATGAGTGGAAATTATGGTTATTGAGGTTAATAATACTTTGGGATCAAAATGACCCCCAAATTCTATGATTTAAGCTGTTTTTTAGGGTTTTTTGAAAAAAACACCCGAATCCAAAACACACCCGAATCCGACAAAAAAAATTCGGTGAGGTTTTGCCAAAACGCGTTCGAACCCAAAACACGGCCGCGGAACCGAACCCAAAACCAAAACACAAAACCCGAAAAATTTCCGGTGCACATCTCTAGTTAAATGATGGTTTTAAACAATTTTTCTGAATGATGGGTTTAGTCGTTCAAACAAATGGGAGGACTGCCAATCCACCTGCGCTAACACAGAGAGCGCTAGACTGTCTGCCTCCTTTGGGCTGCAGCTGATGCAGTCCCTAGAAGCTAGCCTGTTTAGCAGTGACTGAGTTAAGCCCCGTCCCTGGACTGAAGCCCTGCCCCAACTGCCACCGGATTTAAGCACCACCTCCCAGTGATGTCAGCCATCAATCACCGGGAGAGCAGGGAGGAAAGGGCTGCAGACCCCCCTGCCAGGCAGGTAGCGTGCCGCCGCTGGAGAGAATGTGCAAAAGTCTGTTTACCAACAATAAAAGCAAAAAAAATAGAACACAATCGTTTAAAAAAACAACAACACAAATGAAATATTACGCAGCAAAAGCAGATTCCTAGTAGCAGAGATAATGGGTATAGGGGGTCATTCCGACCCTATCGCACGCTGCACTTCTTCGCAGCCGTGCGTTCGGAACTGTGCATGTGCGGTGATCGCAAGAAGATTGACAGGCGGAAGGCGTTCCGGGGCGGGTACTCACCGTTTTCTAGGAGTGGTGAGTCCAACGCAGGTGTGTCCAGGTGTTTTTAGGGCGGGTGTCTGACGTCAACTCCCGTACCAGTCACGATGAAGACATCGCAGCCGGTGAGTATGTCAGGACCTACTTAGAAAACTGCAAATCTTTTTGCATAGCAGGGCTGCACAAGCGTTCGCAGCCTTGCTGTGTAAAGACTCCCTCCCCCATAGGCGGCGACTAGTTGATTGCACGGGCTGCAAAAAGCAGCTTTGTGCGATCAACCCGGAATGAGGGCCCTAGCGCACATGAGTTTTTAATAGTGCTAGAAATGAAGTGGGTATGAGCCAATAATGATTTATTAAAAACTTCTCTAGTATGCTACAGTTAAAGTTCCACCATAGTCTTACAATTGGACTTTTCTTTTTTGGCATTGCACCAAAATTTGCAAAATGAATTTCTGAGCATAATTAATGTATGATTTAGAATCGCAGTTACAGCTGACTGCTGCAGCCAAACCCATCAAACATTTTGCTGTACGTTTCGCTTAAAACGCATATTTTTTTGGCAAACCTTTTTAAAACTGTCTTGGTTAATGCAGTTTTTTGTTGCCGTACAACTTTAGTATTTAATACAGGAAACCAATATGTACAATATCATTTCTGCAAAGTGTTTTTTTTTTTTTTTTAATAATATGGACTTGGCCGGCTTAACTATAACAGGCTGACATTTGCAATTAGACACGGACAACATTAGTTGTTTTTTAAAAGTTGCCAGAAGTGTGTGCCAAGCTTTTAAATCATAGAAGCCATATTTTAGCTCGTGACTTTGCAGATTTAAGCTATTTGTGGATGTTATGGTCACTTTCAATTAAATTTTTAAATATAAATCCATTTGCTTTTCACAATCGCTTTGATGTATTTAGAGAAGAATCACTGTTATTACTGTTTTTAATCTATAAGAAAAATTGGTCATATTTGAAATAATAACGAAAATAAAAAATGTAATGAAAACTCACACCGGAGTACTCACATATGTTTTACCATCGGCCGGGATTCTGGCTGTCATGATCCCGACAGCAGGATCCCGGCCACTAGTATGCCGGCAGCGGGGTAAGCGCTGGAAAGCCCCTTGCGGGCTCGCTGCGTTTGCCATGCTACGGGCACGGTGGCTCGCTGCACTCAACACAGGTTATATTCTCCCTCTATGCGTGTCGGATATTCTGGTGGCGACATTTCACCACCTGTCGGGATTCTGGCGTCGGCATTGTGTCCGCCGGGATCCCAACTCTGGCGTCGGCATTGTGTCCGCTAAGATCCCAACAGGCGGTCTCCTGATTGCCTCCCTACACCACAAATCTTCACATCATAATGCTAAAAAATCTCTCCCCCATATACATACAATTTATATTAGGCATTTGTAATCTATTTTGCAAAGAGCTTATTAATGTAATTACATACCTAGATCTAAACTCTATTAAAAAGTGTTCCATACACCACAACCATACCAGTTTTTGTGGGACAATTCCACTTATTGGGTACTGTCTTTCCGTCTTATTCCCAGGCCGTAGTACCTTGTGTAAATGGTTGGGGGCACTCTCTTACACCACTGATGATTAGACGCCCACCTCATGGGTGCAGCATGTAAACTAGAGATGTGCGGCGGGCAGTTTTCGTGTTTTGGTTCCATGCTCGTGTTTTGGATCTGGATTGGTTTTGTCAAAACCACCTTTTCGTGTTTTGGTTTTGGATCTGAACGATTTTTAAAAAAAAAACATAAAAAAAGATAAAATCACAGAATTTGGGGGTAATTTCGATCCTACGGTATTATTAACCTCAATAACATTAATTTCCACTCATTTCAAGTCTATTCTGAACACCTCACAATATTGTTTTTAGGCCAAGAGGTTGCACAGAGGTTGCTGTATGACTGAGCTAAGTGACACAAGTGTGCGACACAAACACCTGGCCCATCTAGGAGTGGCACTGCAGTGTCAGACAGAATGGCAGATTTAAAAAATAGGCCCCAAACAGCACATCATGCAAAGAAGTAAAAGAGGTGCAATTAGGTAGCTGGATGGCTAAGCTAAGTGACACAAGTGTGCGGCACAAACACCTGGCCCATCTAGGAGTGGCACTGCAATGGCAAACAGGATGGCACTTAGAAAAACTAGGCCCCAAACAGCACCTCATGCAAAGAAGAAAAAGAGGTGCGTCACAAACAACATGGCACGTGCTAGAATTTGCCCAGATGTAATACACGCACAATATTGGTGGCACAGGAGAGCATACCCCTAAACCACACACACACGGCAAAGCCTGTAAAAGTTATTTGAATAATAATAACCCTTTTATTTGGAGCTATTATAATAATATGCAGCACAGGTGAGCGTACCCCTACACCACAGAGGGCAAACCCTGTAAAATTATTTGGATAATAATATAAGTAATGTATATAACCCTTTTATTTGGAGTAAATAATATACAGCACAGGACACCACCACTGGACTTATGGCAGCACACGAGAGCACCACTGGACTCGACTTATACGGCAGTATCACCGGACTTATACGGCATTACCACTGCACTGGATTTATACGCCAGTACCACTGGAATTATACGGCACTATCACTGGAATTATATGGCAATACCACTGGACATATACAGCAGTATCACTGAATTTATACGGCAGTACCACTGGACATATACAGCAGTATCACTGGACATATACAGCAGTATCACTGGACATATACGGCAGTACCACTGGACATATACAGCAGCACAGGGACACCACCACTGTGACTGATGCAGGACAACACAGCACCACTGCAATGGACTGGACTTATACAGCAGCACTGGACATATGGCAGCAGAGGACACCATCACTGTGACTGGACTGATGCAGCACAAGATACTACCACTGTACTGAAGCAGGACATTGAGGACGGAGACACGTCCTCTCGCAAAACTCTCCAATGTCGGAATGAAAATGGCGGGGATGCGTGGCTCCTTATATGGAATCCAAACCCTGCGATAATCCGACAGCGGGTTGATGATGTTTTGCCTCATTCTGGTTTCCGAGTCAGACGGGAAAACCTGAGCTGGATTCGGATCCAGGCTCCGGTAGTGAAGTCCGGTAGTCCACTCATCTAAACACTGTCGGAAAAGCCTGGGGGCATCTCAGAGAGCTCAGGGCACCCCCCCCCCCCCCCAAAAGAGATAAGAAATGAGGGCATACTGCAAGGTCACACTACCTTACTGCAAGGCCATGTCCCTGTGCTGTAAGGCCACAAGCATTTTTGGTTGCAAGGTGGGTGCAGTGGACTGTGAATCCCAGGCCATGGATGTTGGTAAACATGGGTATCTAACTAATTTTTAAAGCAATGCAAAATCCCCGTGCTTTTATTTGCTAGGTACACACATATTTGTAATTTTAGTGTACGGGTGGATACACAGTAGGATGACTGGCTGATGGTTTGGGCAATTTCCCTTCACCCTGCACCATGCCTGATTGCTGGTACACAGTAAGCAATGTAATACATGATGGAATGACATCACGTCCCGTCCTTCATTACT
Source organism: Pseudophryne corroboree (assembly GCF_028390025.1). Taxonomy (NCBI): domain Eukaryota; kingdom Metazoa; phylum Chordata; class Amphibia; order Anura; family Myobatrachidae; genus Pseudophryne; species Pseudophryne corroboree. Next base: position 979,240,634 of record NC_086445.1, read on the forward strand.
CTGCACGGCGCAGCATATGAGATAGTCTGACCAGACGATGTCACATGTGACCCCTGGGAGCGCGCAATCCTGCGTACACTCTAAGCAATAGGCATGATTTTTAATTACGGTATGGTATCCACCCATAGCGCCCATAACAAAAATATTTCTGTTTCTGTTTTGTATACATATATGGCATTAATATTGGCGAGCAGCTGGTACCATGTACAATGAATGGGGGTAATTCAGAGTTGATCACAGCAGCAAATTTGTTAGCAATTGGGCAAAACCATGTGCACTGCAGGGGGGGCAGATGTAACATGTGCAGAGAGAGTTAGATTTGGGTGGGGTGTGTTCAATCTGCAATCTAAATTGCAGTGTAAAAATAAAGCAGCCAGTATTTACCCTGCACAGAAACAAAATAACCCATCTAAAGCTAACTCTCTCTGCACGTTATATCGTCAACACCTGCAGTGCACATAGGGGAAAAACCATGTGCACTGCAGGTGGGGCAGATGTAAAGAATGTGTTTAATAGTGATGTGCACCGGACATTTTTCGGGTTTTGTGTTTTGGTTTTGGATTCGGTTCCGCGGCCGTGTTTTGGATTCGGACGCGTTTTGGCAAAACCTCCCTGAAAATTTTTTGTCGGATTCGGGTGTGTTTTGGATTCGGGTGTTTTTTTTACAAAAAACCCTCAAATAAAGCTTAAATCATAGAATTTGGGGGTCATTTTGATCCCATAGTATTATTAACCTCAATAACCATAATTTCCACTAATTTTCAGTCTATTCTGAACACCTCACACCTCACAATATTATTTTTAGTCCTAAAATTTGCACCGAGGTTGCTGTGTGACTAAGCTAAGCGACCCAAGTGGCCGACACAAACACCTGGCCCATCTAGGAGTGGCACTGCAGTGTCAGACAGGATGGCAGATTTAAAAAATAGTCCCCAAACAGCACATGATGCAAGAAAAAAAGAGGTGCACCAAGGTCGCTGGATGGCTAAGCTAAGCGACTCAAGTGGCCGACACAAACACCTGGCCCATCTAGGAGTGGCACTGCAGTGTCAGACAGGATGGCAGATTTAAAAAATAGTCCCCAAACAGCACATGATGCAAAGAAAAAAGAGGTGCAATGAGGTAGCTGTGTGACTAAGCTAAGCGACCCAAGTAGCTGACACAAACACTTGGCCCATCTAGGAGTGGCACTGCAGTGTCAGACAGGATGGCAGATTTAAAAAAATAGTCCCCAAACAGCACATGATGCAAAGAAAAAAGAGGTGCAATGAGGTAGCTGTGTGACTAAGCTAAGCGACCCAAGTGGCCGACACAAACACCTGGCCCATCTAGGAGTGGCACTGCAGTGTCAGACAGGATGGCAGATTTAAAAAATAGTCCCCAAACAGCACATGATGCAAAGAAAAAAAGAGGTGCACCAAGGTCGCTGGATGGCTAAGCTAAGCGACCTACTGTAAATGGCTGACACAAACACCTGGCCCATCTAGGAGTGGCACTGCAGTTTTCTAGCGAGAGGATGAGTGCTTCCATTCTCATGTGAATCTGAACCACTAGCCATGAACATAGGCCAGGGCCTCAGCCGTTCCTTGTTACTCCATGTCGTAAATGGCATATTGGCAAGTTTACGCTTCTCATCAGACGCTTTTAATTTTGATTTTTGGGTCATTTTACTGAACTTTTGTTTTTTGGATTTTACATGCTCTCTACTATGACATTGGGCATCGGCCTTGGCAGACGACGTTGATGGCATTTCATTGTCTCGGCCATGACTAGTGGCAGCAGCTTCAGCACGAGGTGGAAGTGGATCTTGATCTTTCCCTATTTTACCCTCCACATTTTTGTTCTCCATTTTTTATTGTGTGGAATTATATGCCAGTAATATATCAATAGCAATGGCCTACTACTATATATACTGCGCACAACTTAATTGCACCACAGGTATGGATGGATAGTATACTTGACGACACAGAGGTAGGTAGAGCAGTGGACTACTGTACCGCACTGCTATATATTATATACTGGTGGTCAGCAAAATTATGCACTGTCCTCCTACTATATATATACACTGTGCACAACTTAAATGCACCACAGGTATGGATGGATAGTATACTTGACGACACAGAGGTAGGTAGAGCAGTGGCCTACTGTACCGTACTGCTATATATTATATACTGGTGGTAAGCAAACTGTGCAAAACTGAAATGCACCACAGGTATGGATGGATAGTATACTTGACGACACAGAGGTAGGTAGAGCAGTGGCCTTCTGTACCGTACTCCTATATATTATATACTGGTGGTCAGCAAAATTATGCACTGTACTCCTACTTTATACTACAATGCAGCACAGATATGGAGCGTTTTTCAGGCAGAGAACGTATAATACTGGTGGTCACTGGTCAGCAAAACTCTGCACTGTACTCCTCCTATATAATACTGCTGGTCCCCAGTCCCCACAATAAAGCAGTGTGAGCACAGATATATGCAGCACACTGAGCAGAGATATGAAGCATTTTGCAGGCAGATAACGTATAATACTGGTGGTCACTGGTCAGCAAAACTCTGCACTGTACTCCTCCTATATAATACTGCTGGTCCCCAGTCCCCACAATAAAGCAGTGTGAGCACAGATATATGCAGCACACTGAGCACAGATATGGAGCGTTTTTCAGGCAGACAACGTATAATACTGGTGGTCACTGGTCAGCAAAACTCTGCACTGTACTCCTCCTATATAATACTGCTGGTCCCCAGTCCCCACAATAAAGCAGTGTGAGCACAGATATATGCAGCACACTGAGCACAGATATGGAGCGTTTTTCAGGCAGACAACGTATACTGGTGGTCACTGGTCAGCAAAACTCTGCACTGTACTCCTCCTATATAATACTGCTGGTCCCCAGTCCCCACAATAAAGCAGTGTGAGCACAGATATATGCAGCACACTGAGCACAGATATGGAGCGTTTTTCAGGCAGACAACGTATAATACTGGTGGTCACTGGTCAGCAAAACTCTGCACTGTACTCCTCCTATAATACTGCTGGTCCCCAGAATAAAGATATTTGCACTGCAGCCCCCTGAAACAAAGTGAGAGGACGCCAGCCACGTCCTCTCACTATAATTTCCAATGCACGAGTGAAAAATGGCGGCGACGCGCGGCTCCTTATATAGAATCCGAATCTCGCGAGAATCCGACAGCGGGATGATGACGTTCGGGCGCGCTCGGGTTAACCGAGCAAGGCGGGAAGATCCGAGTCTGCTTCGGACCCGTGTAAAAAGGGTGAAGTTCGGGGGGGTTCGGATTCCGAGGAACCGAACCCTCTCATCACTAGTGTTTAACCAATTATTGAAGCCAGGGAAGCCATCAGGGGGGGACTGTGGGGACTGGTGTCCCGGGCCCTTACAAAGAGGGGGCCCCACCCCTGGCTCCTACCACAAATACCTGGAGAGCTGCACCAGGCTGTGAAACAACAGCGGGCTGATGAACAGGGAGGACTTCTTAAAACAAGCCTTAAACTGTGCTATATGTAATATCTCAATGTATGACATCACATAGGGGTGGAGCGGTGCGGCAGTATCTTTTTTTGGGGGGAGGGGGAGGGGCCCTTTTGTCACTCCTGGGCCCCACAATTTCTGACGGCAGCCCTGATTGGAGCTAGGCAAAATAGATATTTGGGTCTACATGAGTTGCAACTGCAGGCATATCCTTTAGATGCAACTGTGATCTTTTTCTTTACATTTCTATGGCTTCTATATTAGAAGTGTTATTTAATTCCATAAGAGCTGCTTTATACAGCTGAATGCATTGCACAGCGTGATGTGTATCAGTGTTATTTGCACATATGTCACAGTTTGGAATTGGGATTTTAATTGAGAGCAGCTCTCCCTGGTATTAATAATTTTTACAGTAGACTTTAATAAACGACACCTCGAATGATTAATTTCCACTCTGTAATCCTGCACTGAAACTTCTGTGATTGAAGTGTTTCCATGTCATCGATCACATCATATTTTGTCAGTAATTTATTTCCACCTTCCGGTTAGTTTTACTTTTTAATCTCATTTGTCCTTAGTTCGCAGGACTAAAAAACATGTCTCACGCAGTGTGGATAGGGGGCCTGATTCAGAGATTAACTCACTTGAGGTTTTTTTTGCCACTGTGCACTTGTCTAGATCGCACTGCGCATTGCCGCGATGGTGTTGCAATGTTGGTTGCAATGAGAATTTATTTGCAAAGGGATTGATAGGAAGACTTTGTGGGAGGTAGTGGGGGTGGATATAGAAATGCAGGCATGTCGCAACCGTTTGGGGTAGTGTCTCACCATGCAAATGCGCAGAAAAAATGGCCACGCATCTTACTTCCGATTGCCATGCTTCAAGACCATTGGGTAACTCCTCAACACTGCAACATGGTTTGTATTGAGAAGTCCACTGGCAGTACACCCGACATTGACTATACGATGTGGTCGAAGCCCGGCACCACTGGTATAGCCAATGTTGGGCTGCCTGCACAGTCTATTTTTTCCTACGATGTCGACGCTGCGGGACCGCATCGTAATCGCAATCTGCATACATACGGTGCAATATGCAGTATATTTTCCTTCGATATGGACTATATAGCCCATATCGCAAGGAAAATCGCACCATGGGGGTAATTCCAAGTTGATCGCAGCAGGAATTTTGTTAGCAGTTGGGCAAAACCATGGCCCTCATTCTGAGTTGTTCGCTCGCTAGCAGATTTTAGCAGCATTGCACACGCTAGGCCGCCGCCCTCTGGGAGTGTATCTTAGCTTAGCAGAATTGCGAACGAAAGATTAGCAGAATTGCGAATAAATAATTCTTAGCAGTTTCTGAGTAGCTCGAGACTTACTCCTACACTGCGATCAGCTCAGAACATTTCATTCCTGGTTTGACGTCACAAACACGCCCTGTGTTCGGCCAGCCACTCCCCCGTTTCTCCAGACACTCCTGCGTTTTTCCCTGACACGCCTGCATTTTTTAGCCAACGATGGGAAAATGCTGAGTTGCCGCCCAGAAACGCCCCTTTCCTGTCAATCATTTACCGAACACCAGTGCGACTGAAATGCGCCGCAGACGCTACAGCAAAACAGCGAAGTTTTTAGTAAAATAACTAAGCGCATGCGCTCTGCGTACCATGCGCATGCGCAGTTAGCGACTAATCGCAGTATAACGAAAATCTGCAATGAGCAAACAACTCGGAATCACCCCCATGTGCACTGCAGGGAAGGCAGATTTAACATGTGCAGAGAGAGTTAGATTTGGATGGGGTGTGTTCAATCTGCAATCTAATTTGCAGTGTAAAAATAAAGCAGCCAGAAACAATATAACCCACCCAAATATAACTCTTTCTGCACATGTTATGTCTGCCTCCCCTGAAGTGCACATGGTTTTGCCCAACTGCTAACAAAATTCCTGCTGCGATCAACTCAGAATTACCCCCCATGTGTCTGCACCTTTACAGAAAAAATAGGATTTTAATACCTACCGGTAAATTCTTTTCTCCTAGTCTGTAGAGGATGCTGGGGACTCCAAAAGGACCATGGGGTATAGACGGATCCGCAGGAGCTTGGGCACACTATAAAGACTTAAACTGGGTGTGAACTGGCTCCTCCCTCTATCCCCCTCCTCCAGACCTCAGTTAGAAAACTGTGCCCAGGAGAGACGGACATTTCGAGGAAAGAATTTATAATTTAACACAGTGAGTGTTATACCAGCTCACACCACGAACATACCGCAAAACATGGCAGAATACCAGCCCACGGTATGAAAAACATACAGCCATGTGCGGAGAGAATATGTAACACAACCTGTGTGTCAACTAGAGATGAGCGCCTGAAATTTTTCGGGTTTTGTGTTTTGGTTTTGGGTTCGGTTCCGCGGCCGTGTTTTGGGTTCGACCGCGTTTTGGCAAAACCTCACCGAATTTTTTTTGTCGGATTCGGGTGTGTTTTGGATTCGGGTGTTTTTTTCAAAAAACACTAAAAAACAGCTTAAATCATAGAATTTGGGGGTCATTTTGATCCCAAAGTATTATTAACCTCAAAAACCATAATTTACACTCATTTTCAGTCTATTCTGAATACCTCACACCTCACAATATTATTTTTAGTCCTAAAATTTGCACCGAGGTCGCTGTGTGAGTAAGATAAGCGACCCTAGTGGCCGACACAAACACCGGGCCCATCTAGGAGTGGCACTGCAGTGTCACGCAGGATGTCCCTTCCAAAAAACCCTCCCCAAACAGCACATGACGCAAAGAAAAAAAGAGGCGCAATGAGGTAGCTGTGTGAGTAAGATTAGCGACCCTAGTGGCCGACACAAACACCGGGCCCATCTAGGAGTGGCACTGCAGTGTCACGCAGGATGGCCCTTCCAAAAAACCCTCCCCAAACAGCACATGACGCAAAGAAAAAAAGAGGCGCAATGAGGTAGCTGTGTGAGTAAGATTAGCGACCCTAGTGGCCGACACAAACACCGGGCCCATCTAGGAGTGGCACTGCAGTGTCACGCAGGATGGCCCTTCCAAAAACCCTCCCCAAACAGCACATGACGCAAAGAAAAAAAGAGGCGCAATGAGGTAGCTGTGTGAGTAAGATTAGCGACCCTAGTGGCCGACACAAACACCGGGCCCATCTAGGAGTGGCACTGCAGTGTCACGCAGGATGTCCCTTCCAAAAAACCCTCCCCAAACAGCACATGACGCAAAGAAAAAAAGAGGCGCAATGAGGTAGCTGTGTGAGTAAGATTAGCGACCCTAGTGGCCGACACAAACACCGGGCCCATCTAGGAGTGGCACTGCAGTGTCACGCAGGATGTCCCTTCCAAAAAACCCTCCCCAAACAGCACATGACGCAAAGAAAAAAAGAGGCGCAATGAGGTAGCTGTGTGAGTAAGATTAGCGACCCTAGTGGCCGACACAAACACCGGGCCCATCTAGGAGTGGCACTGCAGTGTCACGCAGGATGGCCCTTCCAAAAAACCCTCCCCAAACAGCACATGACGCAAAGAAAAAAAGAGGCGCAATGAGGTAGCTGACTGTGTGAGTAAGATTAGCGACCCTAGTGGCCGACACAAACACCGGGCCCATCTAGGAGTGGCACTGCAGTGTCACGCAGGATGTCCCTTCCAAAAAAACCCTCCCCAATCAGCACATGATGCAAAGAAAAAGAAAAGAAAAAAGAGGTGCAAGATGGAATTGTCCTTGGGCCCTCCCACCCACCCTTATGTTGTATAAACAAAACAGGACATGCACACTTTAACCAACCCATCATTTCAGTGACAGGGTCTGCCACACGACTGTGACTGATATGACGGGTTGGTTTGGACCCCCCCCAAAAAAGAAGCAATTAATCTCTCCTTGCACAAACTGGCTCTACAGAGGCAAGATGTCCACCTCATCTTCACCCTCCGATATATCACCGTGTACATCCCCCTCCTCACAGATTATCAATTCGTCCCCACTGGAATCCACCATCTCAGCTCCCTGTGTACTTTGTGGAGGCAATTGCTGCTGGTCAATGTCTCCGCGGAGGAATTGATTATAATTCATTTTAATGAACATCATCTTCTCCACATTTTCTGGATGTAACCTCGTACGCCGATTGCTGACAAGGTGAGCGGCGGCACTAAACACTCTTTCGGAGTACACACTTGTGGGAGGGCAACTTAGGTAGAATAAAGCCAGTTTGTGCAAGGGCCTCCAAATTGCCTCTTTTTCCTGCCAGTATAAGTACGGACTGTGTGACGTGCCTACTTGGATGCGGTCACTCATATAATCCTCCACCATTCTATCAATGTTGAGAGAATCATATGCAGTGACAGTAGACGACATGTCCGTAATTGTTGTCAGGTCCTTCAGTCCGGACCAGATGTCAGCATCAGCAGTCGCTCCAGACTGCCCTGCATCACCGCCAGCGGGTGGGCTCGGAATTCTGAGCCTTTTCCTCGCACCCCCAGTTGCGGGAGAATGTGAAGGAGGAGATGTTGACAGGTCGCGTTCCGCTTGACTTGACAATTTTGTCACCAGCAGGTCTTTCAACCCCAGCAGACCTGTGTCTGCCGGAAAGAGAGATCCAAGGTAGGCTTTAAATCTAGGATCGAGCACGGTGGCCAAAATGTAGTGCTCTGATTTCAACAGATTGACCACCCGTGAATCCTTGTTAAGCGAATTAAGGGCTGCATCCACAAGTCCCACATGCCTAGCGGAATCGCTCCCTTTTAGCTCCTTCTTCAATGCCTCCAGCTTCTTCTGCAAAAGCCTGATGAGGGGAATGACCTGACTCAGGCTGGCAGTGTCTGAACTGACTTCACGTGTGGCAAGTTCAAAGGGCATCAGAACCTTGCACAACGTTGAAATCATTCTCCACTGCACTTGAGACAGGTGCATTCCATCTCCTATATCGTGCTCAATTGTATAGGCTTGAATGGCCTTTTGCTGCTCCTCCAACCTCTGAAGCATATAGAGGGTTGAATTCCACCTCGTTACCACTTCTTGCTTCAGATGATGGCAGGGCAGGTTCAGTAGTTTTTGGTGGTGCTCCAGTCTTCTGTACGTGGTGCCTGTACGCCGAAAGTGTCCCGCAATTTTTCTGGCCACCGACAGCATCTCTTGCACGCCCCTGTCGTTTTTTAAAAAATTCTGCACCACCAAATTCAAGGTATGTGCAAAACATGGGACGTGCTGGAATTTGCCCATATTTAATGCACACACAATATTGCTGGCGTTGTCCGATGCCACAAATCCACAGGAGAGTCCAATTGGGGTAAGCCATTCCGCGATGATCTTCCTCAGTTGCCGTAAGAGGTTTTCAGCTGTGTGCGTATTCTGGAAAGCGGTGATACAAAGCGTAGCCTGCCTAGGAAAGAGTTGGCGTTTGCGAGATGCTGCTACTGGTGCCGCCGCTGCTGTTCTTGCGGCGGGAGTCCATACATCTACCCAGTGGGCTGTCACAGTCATATAGTCCTGACCCTGCCCTGCTCCACTTGTCCACATGTCCGTGGTTAAGTGGACATTGGGTACAACTGCATTTTTTAGGACACTGGTGAGTCTTTTTCTGACGTCCGTGTACATTCTCGGTATCGCCTGCCTAGAGAAGTGGAACCTAGATGGTATTTGGTAACGGGGGCACACTGCCTCAATAAATTGTCTAGTTCCCTGTGAACTAACGGCGGATACCGGACGCACGTCTAACACCAACATAGTTGTCAAGGACTCAGTTATCCGCTTTGCAGTAGGATGACTGCTGTGATATTTCATCTTCCTCGCAAAGGACTGTTGAACAGTCAATTGCTTACTGGAAGTAGTACAAGTGGGCTTACGACTTCCCCTCTGGGATGACCATCGACTCCCAGCGGCAACAACAGCAGCGCCAGCAGCAGTAGGCGTTACACGCAAGGATGCATCGGAGGAATCCCAGGCAGGAGAGGACTCGTCAGAATTGCCAGTGACATGGCCTGCAGGACTATTGGCATTCCTGGGGAAGGAGGAAATTGACACTGAGGGAGTTGGTGGGGTGGTTTGCGTGAGCTTGGTTACAAGAGGAAGGGATTTACTGGTCAGTGGACTGCTTCCGCTGTCACCCAAAGTTTTTGAACTTGTCACTGACTTATTATGAATGCGCTGCAGGTGACGTATAAGGGAGGATGTTCCGAGGTGGTTAACGTCCTTACCCCTACTTATTACAGCTTGACAAAGGGAACACACGGCTTGACACCTGTTGTCCGCATTTCTGGTGAAATACCTCCACACCGAAGAGCTGATTTTTTTGGTATTTTCACCTGGCATGTCAACGGCCATATTCCTCCCACGGACAACAGGTGTCTCCCCGGGTGCCTGACTTAAACAAACCACCTCACCATCAGAATCCTCCTGGTCAATTTCCTCCCCAGCGCCAGCAACACCCATATCCTCCTCATCCTGGTGTACTTCAACACTGACATCTTCAATCTGACTATCAGGAACTGGACTGCGGGTGCTCCTTCCAGCACTTGCAGGGGGCGTGCAAATGGTGGAAGGCGCATGCTCTTCACGTCCAGTGTTGGGAAGGTCAGGCATCGCAACCGACACAATTGGACTCTCCTTGTGGATTTGGGATTTCAAAGAACGCACAGTTCTTTGCGGTGTTTTTGCCAGCTTGAGTCTTTTCAGTTTTCTAGCGAGAGGCTGAGTGCTTCCATCCTCATGTGAAGCTGAACCACTAGCCATGAACATAGGCCAGGGCCTCAGCCGTTCCTTGCCACTCCGTGTGGTAAATGGCATATTGGCAAGTTTACGCTTCTCCTCCGACAATTTTATTTTAGGTTTTGGAGTCCTTTTTTTACTGATATTTGGTGTTTTGGTTTTGACATGCTCTGTACTATGCCATTGGGCATCGGCCTTGGCAGACGACGTTGCTGGCATTTCATCGTCTCGGCCATGACTAGTGGCAGCAGCTTCAGCACGAGGTGGAAGTGGATCTTGATCTTTCCCTAATTTTGGAACCTCAACATTTTTGTTCTCCATATTTTAATAGGCACAACTAAAAGGCACCTCAGGTAAACAATGGAGATGGATGGATTGGATACTAGTATACAATTATGGACGGGCTGCCGAGTGCCGACACAGAGGTAGCCACAGCCGTGAACTACCGCACTGTACTGTGTCTGCTGCTAATATATAGACTGGTTGATAAAGAGATAGTATACTCGTAACTAGTATGTATGTATAAAGAAAGAAAAAAAAACCACGGTTAGGTGGTATATACAATTATGGACGGGCTGCCGAGTGCCGACACAGAGGTAGCCACAGCCGTGAACTACCGCACTGTACTGTGTCTGCTGCTAATATATAGACTGGTTGATAAAGAGATAGTATACTCGTAACTAGTATGTATGTATAAAGAAAGAAAAAAAACCCACGGTTAGGTGGTATATACAATTATGGACGGGCTGCCGAGTGCCGACACAGAGGTAGCCACAGCCGTGAACTACCGCACTGTACTGTGTCTGCTGCTAATATATAGACTGGTTGATAAAGAGATAGTATACTCGTAACTAGTATGTATGTATAAAGAAAGAAAAAAAAACCACGGTTAGGTGGTATATACAATTATGGACGGGCTGCCGAGTGCCGACACAGAGGTAGCCACAGCCGTGAACTACCGCACTGTACTGTGTCTGCTGCTAATATATAGACTGGTTGATAAAGAGATAGTATACTCGTAACTAGTATGTATGTATAAAGAAAGAAAAAAAAACCACGGTTAGGTGGTATATACAATTATGGACGGGCTGCCGAGTGCCGACACAGAGGTAGCCACAGCCGTGAACTACCGTACTGTACTGTGTCTGCTGCTAATATATAGACTGGTTGATAAAGAGATAGTATACTCGTAACTAGTATGTATGTATAAAGAAAGAAAAAAAAACCACGGTTAGGTGGTATATACAATTATGAACGGGCTGCCGAGTGCCGACACAGAGGTAGCCACAGCCGTGAACTACCGCACTGTACTGTGTCTGCTGCTAATATATAGACTGGTTGATAAAGAGATAGTATACTCGTAACTAGTATGTATGTATAAAGAAAGAAAAAAAAAACCACGGTTAGGTGGTATATACAATTATGGACGGGCTGCCGAGTGCCGACACAGAGGTAGCCACAGCCGTGAACTACCGCACTGTACTGTGTCTGCTGCTAATATATAGACTGGTTGATAAAGAGATAGTATACTCGTAACTAGTATGTTTGTACAAAGAAAGAAAAAAAAACCACGGTTAGGTGGTATATACAATTATGGACGGGCTGCCGAGTGCCGACACAGAGGTAGCCACAGCCGTGAACTACCGCACTGTACTGTGTCTGCTGCTAATATATAGACTGGTTGATAAAGAGATAGTATACTCGTAACTAGTATGTATGTATAAAGAAAGAAAAAAAACCCACGGTTAGGTGGTATATACAATTATGGACGGGCTGCCGAGTGCCGACACAGAGGTAGCCACAGCCGTGAACTACCGCACTGTACTGTGTCTGCTGCTAATATAGACTGGTTGATAAAGAGATAGTATACTACTAATATTATATACTGGTGGTCAGGTCACTGGTCACTAGTCACACTGGCAGTGGCACTCCTGCAGCAAAAGTGTGCACTGTTTAATTTTAATATAATATTATGTACTCCTGGCTCCTGCTATAACCTATAACTGGCACTGCAGTAGTGCTCCCCAGTCTCCCCCACAATTATAAGCTGTGTGAGCTGAGCAGTCAGACAGATATATAATATATATATTAGAGATGAGCGGGTTCGGTTTCTCTGAATCCGAACCCGCCAGAACTTCATGTTTTTTTTCACGGGTCCGAGCGACTCGGATCTTCCCGCCTTGCTCGGTTAACCCGAGCGCGCCCGAACGTCATCATGACGCTGTCGGATTCTCGCGAGGCTCGGATTCTATCGCGAGACTCGGATTCTATATAAGGAGCCGCGCGTCGCCGCCATTTTCACACGTGCATTGAGATTGATAGGGAGAGGACGTGGCTGGCGTCCTCTCCGTTTAGACACTTGATTTACTAATTTTGGGGAGCATTAGGAGTACTCAGTAGTGTACAGTGCAGAGTTTTGCTGATAGTGACCAGTGACCACCACTTTTATTTATAATCCGTTCTCTGCCTGAAAAAAGCGATACACAGCACACAGTGACTCGGTCACATACCATATCTGTGTGCACTGCTCAGGCTCAGGCCAGTGTGCTGCATCATCTATTATCTATATATAATATTATATATCTGTCTGACTGCTCAGCTCACACAGCTTATAATTGTGGGGGAGACTGGGGAGCACTACTGCAGTGCAAGTTATAGGTTATAGCAGGAGCCAGCAGTACATAATATATTATATAGTGAGTGACCACCAGACACACAGTGCAGTTTATTTAATACAGATGTAGCCACCTTTATCTTGAGTGGCCGCGGCGGTTGTCCCGTTCGACCATACGCAGCGTACTGTGGCGTAGCGAGGCGCGCCTAGCCACAGAGAGGCTATCTAATCGCACGGAGACAGACATTTGACGTTTGGCGTTACCTTTACGTGTAATACCTGCGATCAGCCACCAGATGTCGCTTTTTACAATCACCACTGCGCATGCGTGTGGTCTCCCGTAAAATACAATACTGACATACATAATAAGGACTACTTTACTAAGGCGTCTCATTACGCTGCATACAGCAAATACTGTACTCATTACGCTGCATTATTTAATACAGTACTGTACAGTATATACAGTACGACACCGACGCAAATACAGTAGTACAGCATACAGTATATGATCCATCTACAATACTTTATGAATACTGTATGTGAGCGTGCAAGTCCCGCAGACAAAACACAGTACTGTAAAACCAGTAGTGTACACTGTCGCAAATGGATGTGTGTTACAAGTTCACTATTGCCTCTCAAGATTAGGAATTTTCTACAGTGTTATCGTCCTAATCCCGTAGCCATTACAGCATAATCAAAACCAACGGATTTATACATTTGTCTGCGGCGAAGTGGTGAAGTGTTTCGCTTCCTATACTCAGAGTCCAGGGTTCGATTCCTTAAGTACTGTACGAATGCATGTTACTGTAGTTTTTTTCAGACACTTTATTATTTTTTTTATTCACATACTGCAAACCAGGGCATACAGTAGCTGCATGAGCGGTTCTATGCGATCGAGTCCGGTGTACCATAATCTGCAGGTTCTATGCAGGTTAAGGTACTATGCTCCGTACACAGTACACATACAATTCTGTAGCTGGGCAGACTGAATAGAAATGGCTACCACCTATGACTCCTTGCCCCACAGAGGCCCTAGGCTACGGAGCAAGTAATAGTCCAGATTGTACAGACTATGGGGCAATGCTGAATGAGCGTCACAATCCCCTAGCTAAAATACACAGTATGCATATTATGGTACACCGGACTCGATGACATACTGTAGCACACTGGCAAAATGGCCGCCGCCCCTGAACCCTTGTGCAGGTTATGGGGCTATGCTGAAGGAGCGTCACAATCCCCTAGCCAAAATACACAGGGGAGGGATAAGCTACTGTAGGATTGCATACAGTATTACGGTACACCGGACTCAATCGCATAGCACACTGTCAAAACGACCACTACCCATGAACCCCCACCTCCTGAACCCCCACCTCGTGGCAGGCAGCAGTTGGGTATGGAATGAGAAATGGCATAAGCTGTGCAGGCTACGGGGCGATGCTGAAGGAGCGTCACAATCCCCTAGCCAAAATACACAGAGATACTGTAAGCGAGGTCTATGCACATTACAGTACTGTACAGTACGTTACACCGGGCTCGGTCGCATAGCAAACTGACAAAACACAAGTTTTACAGTACATACAGTAAAGCAGGCCAAAGCTGCAGGAGAGTTTCTACTGTAAAGGTTCTATGCACCGTACGGTAATGTACACATACCTGTACAATTCTATAGCAGGGCAGACTCAATTGAAATGGCTACCGCCTGTGACTCCTACAGTAGCTCCTAGGAGGCACTCAGCTATGGAGCAAATAACAGCACAGATTTTGCAGGCTACGGGGCAATGCTGAAGGAGCGTCACAATCCCCTAGCTACAATACACAGGGGTGATAGAGATAATCGAGTGGCTGGAGGGGGGTCCCCTTGATTTAAGGGGCCCCCACTCCTCCAGGGTACTCCGGCCAGGTGTGACTAGTTGGGTATTTAATTCCATGGCCGCAGGGACCTGTATAAAAGTCTCCCCCGGCTGTGCATTATCTGTCCAGCTAGTGGAGCCCAGTGCTGATTCAAAAAATATGGGGAACCCCTACGCTTTTTTTGTCCCCCTTATTTTTTGCACCAGGACCAGGCGCAGAGCCCGGTGCTGGTTCTAAAAAGATGGGGGATCCCGTGTCCATTTTTTCCGTATTCCTTCCGGAATTCGACTGCAATTGCATATACAGTACTGTACCCCTTAATGTCACTGCTTACAGTATACAGTATTTAGACATGAGCTTGTGTACAGTATCTGTCATGAGGTGCTTTTTTCACTGACACTATAACTTTTTTCTATTGTGATATACTGTACTGTACAGAGGCGGCAAACTAGCCAAACGGGAATAATCAGCTTCTGCAGAATAAAATGAGATGCTACAGTACATGCCTATATTCTGTGAGTGACTGCGGCTCTATGAAATTAAATCAGAAAATTTAAATATGAAATGCATTACTAATGTGTGGCATTACTGTACTGTATGTGTATAAGGTGTACTACAATATTTTCTGGTGTAACATAAGGAAAGGGCACTACTGCATGGTCTAATGCAGTGGTTCTCAAACTTGGTCCTCAGGACCCCACACAGTGCATGTTTTGCAGGTAAACCAGCAAGTGCACAGATGTATTCATTACTAACTGACACATTTTAGAAGGTCCATACAGTAGGTGGAGCTAATTTTTTCACTTGTGATTCTGTGAGACCTGCAAAACCTGCACTGTGTGGGGTCCTGAGGACTGAGTTTGAGAACCTGTGGTCTAATGTAAATAAAGATGAATGTGGTGGGGTGTAATGTGAATAAGGGGCATTACTGTTAGGAGTAATGTGGTACTATGATATGATGTCATGAGAATAAGAGACACCACTGCATGATATAATGTGAATAAAGTTGCAGTACTGTGTTGTGTCATTTCATCTTCGGGTATTATTGTGTTACCATGCCCCTTCCCAGCAAGAACATACTGTACACTGTTTTGGGCTGGCACTAAATGTGCACATTGTTCTTATTTAGATTATAGGGGGTAGGAGCGCCAAAATGGGTGATGGTGCTGGGAAAGGGGTGCAGGGTTAGAGGCGGAACTACGTAGCATCTGTGCAAGAGGGCATCAGCCAAAATCTAGCCTAGGGCATCATGTTGGTCAGGTTTGGCTCTGATAATACTGTATACTGTACTCTTACTGTACTTTGCATTCAATACAGATACTGTTTGCACACAGGTTTTACATGAATCATTGGCAATGCTGCAGGAGTGTCTCATTAGGCAATCTAAAATATACCACGACTATGGGTGGGGATACAGTAGGGAAGTTCTGTCACCATAAGCTGTCTGCTGTGTATAGCATATTTCCATCTGAGATGCATTTGTGTGTTTGTAATAAGAAAAAAACATTTTACTGTACATTTAGTGGATACAGTATTTCTCCCCCATAATGACGTATCATACTGTACAGGTACCCTCATGTACTGTACCGTACCATACTGTAAAATTGAATATTTATTGGAAAAACATCAATATTAATGTAAAAATAAAGTATTACAACATCCGATTCCATGTACTGCACTGATCAAAATGTACAGTACTCTTATTCAGGACTTATAAAACTGAAAATAACTGTTCATACAGTACACATCAATAACATTACTACTGTATAATATTCTACATTAGTTTATGCAATAATCAGACAAAGGCAATTTTATCATTTTTTTTAATAATGCACCAATTTAAAATTTTAAACAGAAAATACAGAACTACATATTTGTGGCTTGACCATTTCTTTCAACTACAACAGGTAATACTTTATACAGGTGATTTATATAATTATTACAATGTTCAGGTGTGAGTACTTCTAGCCAAAATTTCTTTATCCCATCCACCAGTTGCTGTTTTGTTGTTGGCTTTGCAACACTCCTAACGTACCTCTTCAATTGAGCCCACACTAATTCGATTGGGTTCATGTCTGGTGATCTAATTAAAAAAAAAAAAAAAAAGCGTATAGAAAAAATTAATTACAGTACATTACAGTAAATAGAGAAAATTAAACATACAATATTGTACTGTTTATTAAACAACATTTTTTTTTACAGTACTAGAGTGCTATCCAAAATTTTACTTGTACACTGTTGAAAGAATACTCACTCTGGTGGTGTGCGTTCCCAATTCATACCTTTCTCTTCCATAAATTTGGCTGAGGCGGAGTGTTTAGGATCATTGTCTTGGAATATCCTATGGTGAGTTGGGTAATATTTATTCACAAATGGCACCATACATTTCTCTACTATTGTTTCTTGGAAATATTTCTTATCCATGATTCCTACAGAAATCAAAAAATGTTGTTCATTAATAAGCAACTCCTTTTATTGTGCAGTTACACGTACTCTACAGTACAACATGTATTTTTACAGAACACAGGCACAGAATAAAGTATAGTACTGTACTGTACCTTCGAAAAATAATAGGGGACCAGCTCCTAATCGTGATATGCCTCCCCATACATGGATTTTCAATGGATGCTTTGGGCGTGGTTTTAAAGAGATATGGTTACGTTTCCTGAATGACATTCTGGAGAACCGCTCAAGGGCAACAGACGATTCATCTGTGAAAATGACATCATCAAATGTTTCACCACTCTCAATCCATCGCCGTGCCTGTTCCACTCTCTTTTCTTTATTCACATCTCTTATCATTGGAGATATCCTGTGAAGAGCCAAAAATAATGAAATCAGATACAGTTATGAAATTACAGATTTACAGATTACTGTATATACAGTAGACTGTATGTGCAGTATACTGTATTATATACCTACTGTATACATTAAACTGTACATACAGTACATTAAGTTACATACAGAGTAATATATATATACATACTGTACATACACACAAACACACACACACAGTATACAGTATGTAATCATCACAATAAGCCGGCAATGCTTCATTGCTGTCTCTGAGTGCCTATACAGTAGGTATCTCTTTTGGGATAGAATACTGTATATACAGTATATACACACACACATACTGTATATAGTATAAAGTACACACTCTGTATAATGATTTATGGCATTATTATATCACGTATCAAGGGATTATTAACAGTGCATTTACTGTATGGTTTATACTGCTTTCAGTATTTTACCTTGTTGCTCCAAAGGTCCATCCCATTTTCCGTCGCATCCTTCTGATGCTGGTGGCCGATATGTCCAGGTCATACTTGGAATGGAGAATTCGTTTTATTTGCAGAGCAGTACGCTCATCATCCTCACGAGTTAGTTCCTCCACAATTTGTTGCACTCTCCTACAGTACAATACAGTATGAAAAATATGAATTCATGAACAGCACAATCACAGTTACAATTGATGAAGTTTTAATTTTATTTCAAAAAAATTGTTTATGGTATAAAGCAAGTCATTTAAACATTACAGTAGTGTACAGTACGTACCATGTGCATTTTGTAGGAAATACAAATCTGGGCGTTGTTCTCTCGAATGCATGATAGCGCACCGTTTCTAAAGTGACTATAATGCCACTTTCCTTGAGCCATGCATGGATCTCTTTGATGGTTTTATTTTCTTTTTTCATGTTGGCGATTATCTTGCTCATCGTTTTGTTGATGGTTACTGGCATGTTGTCCAACTATAATTCCTGTATGGAGAGAAAACATTTGTGAATACTGTAGTCTAAAATTTACACATCTGAAAATGCATAAGAGTTTTATGATAGAAGTTAATACTGTACATGTTTACTATCCAGTACCTGATGTTCAAATTTAAGTATTGTATACTGTACAGTACTGAAAATACAACTTCAGTGTTATGGACTGCAATTAGTTTCCTGTATGAAACAGATACAGTACAGTAAATAACCCTCCTTGGAAGTGCATGGGCCCTGTGAGACTTACAGTAGTGTACAGCATAAGGGTCGACTGACATGATGTACAAGCATTACATACAGTACATGTCAGTACTGTATGTAAATTCTTCAATTATTGCCTAACAACAATGCTGCTTACTGTATATTAAATACTGTAGGCCTAGAAATGTGCATCTCAATATAGTAGTTAAAAACACAGGGGCCTATGTGGATAAGCGAGTTCTATGCACACAAAAAATGGCCACCGACCGTGAACCCCCAGCACGTGGCAGCGCTCGGATATGTAGTGAGATACAGTATGGCATACATTTCACAGTTCAGGGGGCAATGCTGAAGGAGCGTCACAATCCCCTAGCTCAATTACATTGGGATAAGCGAGGTCTACTGTATGCACATTACGGTATACCGAGCTGGATCGCTTAGCAACCTGACAAAATGGCCGCCGACCGTGAACTCCCAGCACGTGGCAGCGCTCGGATATGTAGTGAGATACAATATGGCATACATTTCACAGTTCAGGGGGCAATGCTGAAGGAGCGTCACAATCCCCTAGCTCAATTACATTGGGATAAGCGAGGTCTACTGTATGCACATTACGGTATACCGAGCTGGATCGCTTAGCAACCTGACAAAATGGCCGCCGACCGTGAACTCCCAGCACGTGGCAGCGCTCGGATATGTAGTGAGATACAATATGGCATACATTTCACAGTTCAGGGGGCAATGCTGAAGGAGCGTCACAATCCCCTAGCTCAATTACATTGGGATAAGCGAGGTCTACTGTATGCACATTACGGTATACCGAGCTGGATCGCTTAGCAACCTGACAAAATGGCCGCCGACCGTGAACTCCCAGCACGTGGCAGCGCTCGGATATGTAGTGAGATACAATATGGCATACATTTCACAGTTCAGGGGGCAATGCTGAAGGAGCGTCACAATCCCCTAGCTCAATTACATTGGGATAAGCGAGGTCTATGCACATTACGGTATACCGAGCTGGATCGCTTAGCAACCTGACAACATGGCCGCCGACCGTGAACTCCCAGCACGTGGCAGCGCTCGGATATGTAGTGAGAGATGGTATACATTTTAAAATACACCGGGATAAGTTGTACAGGCCATGGAGCAATGCACAGGGACATTCATCATTTACGTACAGTACAGTACTGTATATAAATAATTGTAAACCGTAAATGAAAGAATTACCGGTCAAATACTGTATGACGAAACTGTGTCAATGAGCTGGAACAGTATGGCCTGTGAAGAAGTTTTCGAAGGCAGAAACGGAGAGCAAATTATCAGGAGATTTCTGAAAGGTCGGAGAAGATCCACACAGCAAGTCTGCCTACGAGGAAACAGCTTTGCAAAGTGGGTAGCGGGGCGGTGACTGAGACGCTCTTTTATTCACATTCACACAAAAGGAATTCTTACCGCTGTGATTGGTGCCAATATAGGCGCATTCATCCTTACACCAATCACAGAGCATACTGTACAGGTACTTTTGAATGTGAATAAAAGAGCATCTCAGTCACCGCCCGCTACCCACTTTGCAAATTTGTTTCCTCGTAGGCAGACTTGCTGTGTGGATCTTCTCCGACCTTTCAGAAATCTCCTGATAATTTGCTCTCCGTTTCTGCCTTCGAAAACTTCTTCACAGGCCATACTGTTCCAGCTCATTGACACAGTTTCGTCATACAGTATTTGACCGGTAATTCTTTCATTTACGGTTTACAATTATTTATATACAGTACTGTACGTAAATGATGAATGTCCCTGTGCATTGCTCCATGGCCTGTACAACTTATCCCGGTGTATTTTAAAATGTATACCATCTCTCACTACATATCCGAGCGCTGCCACGTGCTGGGAGTTCACGGTCGGCGGCCATTTTGTCAGGTTGCTAAGCGATCCAGCTCGGTATACCGTAATGTGCATAGACCTCGCTTATCCCAATGTAATTGAGCTAGGGGATTGTGACGCTCCTTCAGCATTGCCCCCTGAACTGTGAAATGTATGCCATACTGTATCTCACTACATATCCGAGCGCTGCCACGTGCTGGGAGTTCACGGTCGGCGGCCATTTTGTCAGGTTGCTAAGCGATCCAGCTCGGTATACCGTAATGTGCATAGACCTCGCTTATCCCAATGTAATTGAGCTAGGGGATTGTGACGCTCCTTCAGCATTGCCCCCTGAACTGTGAAATGTATGCCATATTGTACAGTATCTCACTACATATCCGAGCGCTGCCACGTGCTGGGAGTTCACGGTCGGCGGCCATTTTGTCAGGTTGCTAAGCGATCCAGCTCGGTATACCGTAATGTGCATAGACCTCGCTTATCCCAATGTAATTGAGCTAGGGGATTGTGACGCTCCTTCAGCATTGCCCCCTGAACTGTGAAATGTATGCCATATTGTATCTCACTACATATCCGAGCGCTGCCACGTGCTGGGAGTTCACGGTCGGCGGCCATTTTGTCAGGTTGCTAAGCGATCCAGCTCGGTATACCGTAATGTGCATACAGTAGACCTCGCTTATCCCAATGTAATTGAGCTAGGGGATTGTGACGCTCCTTCAGCATTGCCCCCTGAACTGTGAAATGTATGCCATATTGTATCTCACTACATATCCGAGCGCTGCCACGTGCTGGGAGTTCACGGTCGGCGGCCATTTTGTCAGGTTGCTAAGCGATCCAGCTCGGTATACCGTAATGTGCATACAGTAGACCTCGCTTATCCCAATGTAATTGAGCTAGGGGATTGTGACGCTCCTTCAGCATTGCCCCCTGAACTGTGAAATGTATGCCATACTGTATCTCACTACATATCCGAGCGCTGCCACGTGCTGGGGGTTCACGGTCGGTGGCCATTTTTTGTGTGCATAGAACTCGCTTATCCACATAGGCCCCTGTGTTTTTAACTACTATATTGAGATGCACATTTCTAGGCCTACAGTATTTAATATACAGTAAGCAGCATTGTTGTTAGGCTTTACGCTACCCACTTTGCAAATCTGTTTCCTCGTAGGCAGACTTGCTGTGTGGATCTTCTCCGACCTTTCAGAAATCTCCTGATAATTTGCTCTCCGTTTCTGCCTTCGAAAACTTCTTCACAGGCCATACTGTTCCAGCTCATTGACACAGTTTCGTCATACAGTATTTGACCGGTAATTCTTTCATTTACGGTTTACAATTATTTATATACAGTACTGTACGTAAATGATGAATGTCCCTGTGCATTGCTCCATGGCCTGTACAACTTATCCCGGTGTATTTTAAAATGTATACCATCTCTCACTACATATCCGAGCGCTGCCACGTGCTGGGAGTTCACGGTCGGCGGCCATGTTGTCAGGTTGCTAAGCGATCCAGCTCGGTATACCGTAATGTGCATACAGTAGACCTCGCTTATCCCAATGTAATTGAGCTAGGGGATTGTGACGCTCCTTCAGCATTGCCCCCTGAACTGTGAAATGTATGCCATATTGTATCTCACTACATATCCGAGCGCTGCCACGTGCTGGGAGTTCACGGTCGGCGGCCATTTTGTCAGGTTGCTAAGCGATCCAGCTCGGTATACCGTAATGTGCATACAGTAGACCTCGCTTATCCCAATGTAATTGAGCTAGGGGATTGTGACGCTCCTTCAGCATTGCCCCCTGAACTGTGAAATGTATGCCATATTGTATCTCACTACATATCCGAGCGCTGCCACGTGCTGGGAGTTCACGGTCGGCGGCCATGTTGTCAGGTTGCTAAGCGATCCAGCTCGGTATACCGTAATGTGCATAGACCTCGCTTATCCCAATGTAATTGAGCTAGGGGATTGTGACGCTCCTTCAGCATTGCCCCCTGAACTGTGAAATGTATGCCATACTGTATCTCACTACATATCCGAGCGCTGCCACGTGCTGGGGGTTCACGGTCGGTGGCCATTTTTAGTGTGCATAGAACTCGCTTATCCACATAGGCCCCTGTGTTTTTAACTACTATATTGAGATGCACATTTCTAGGCCTACAGTATTTAATATACAGTAAGCAGCATTGTTGTTAGGCAATAATTGAAGAATTTACATACAGTACTGACATGTACTGTATGTAATGCTTGTACATCATGTCAGTCGACCCTTATGCTGTACACTACTGTAAGTCTCACAGGGCCCATGCACTTCCAAGGAGGGTTATTTACTGTACTGTATCTGTTTCATACAGGAAACTAATTGCAGTCCATAACACTAATATTAAGCCCACTCCATTATCCACTCCTCCCCTGTGTATTAAACACCCCCTACCACCCTGGAAGTCATGTACCAGGGCCCCTTCATTCAGCACAATGCCCCCTTCTACAGTTTAGTGTTCTCCTTCCTGCCCCATCTGTGCAGTAAAGGAATAATTAGCAGAAATTATTTCTCCAGGTCCTACTGTACATACTGAGCGAAAGATAGAACCCCCCCTATCCCCCGCGGAGCATCAAAGCTGCCGCTGATAGCTCCCCCCACCCCTTCCGCTGGTGAGTGGGTAGGGGCCCCAGTGCATTGCTGTGTCCAGGGGCCCACACTGCTGTTAAGATGGCTCTAGTAATTGAGCTAGGGGATTGTGACGCTCCTTCAGCATTGCCCCTGGACTGTACCATACTGTATCTCACTCCATATCCAAGCGCTGCCACGTGCTGGGAGTTCACGGTCGGTGGCCATTTTGTCAGGTTGCTAAGCGATCCAGCTCGGTATAACGTAATGTACATAGACCTTGCTTATCCCGGTGTACTACAGGTATGTGCAGTAGTACTGAATGATTGCTATCACTTGTGGTGAAACACCTATCTTATCAAATACAGTAAATACTGTACAGTATAGTTGTTCGCACAGGTGATGGTAATCATACTGTATATTTAAACTGAAGTCCGTAACAGAGCATTCTGTCCCTCCTGCAGAGGTTCTTGTTGGGAGGCACAGGGAAAAAAGGCAAATACTGTACAGTATTTGCACTTTACTGTTGTGCACTTTATTTGAAAATGTACAGTTGTTTGCTATTTTTAGCATGCTGTGCTTTACATGTTTTCTTATTGTGGTTTTTATATTTTTAGACAAAAGACAAAGAATGCAGACTACCAGATTTTACGGGAGTGCCAAAACCCACCCATCAGTGGCACAGAAACTTGCTGCATTAGTCCCACAAAAGAAGAAGAAAACTGCCAAGGCGGCTCAGAAAGAAAATGTGGTGAAACCACGAAAAAATGCCAAGGCAAAGAATAATACGTTGGAGATGATATGTGGTGTGGCAAATGATGTAATTGTTCCATCTCCTGCAGATCACAGTGTTCAGCCAATGAATCTGGAAATACCGGTGCTAGAGGACGTGACAAACACGCTGCATCAGGAAGCTTCTTTTTTGGACCATGTAGCCACCCCTGGACAAGAAGACATGACACATTCACCACGAAGAAGGTTGCATTTCACAGATGTGAACACCAAAGTGCAGGACTGCCAGTGTACCTGTCCTGTTTTACTAAAGGAGCTACTCAGTAAGGTGACCAATATGGAGTCAGAAGTTGGTGGACAGGTCAATCAGCTGCAGACCGATGTGGCTGGCCTTAAAGAAGGCATAAAGGAACAGATGGTAGAAGCCATGAAGAAAGTTATTGAACAAACGAGGGAAGAATGGCAAGTTGGAGTTTGCCGCACCATCATTGCAACACACCACCAAGCGGTTCAAGTCAGCGGCCTGGACGACCGAGGCCTGGAGGACCGCAGAGGAGGCCTGGAGGACCGCAGAGGAGGCCTGGAGGACCGCAGAGGAGGCCTGGAGGACCGCAGCGGAGGCCTGGAGGACCGCAGCGGACTTGACGAAGTCAGCGGCATGGACGACCACAGAGGAGGCCTGGAGGACCGCAGAGGAGGCCTGGAGGACCGCAGAGGAGGCCTGGAGGACCGCAGAAGAGACCAGGAGGACCGCAGAAGAGACCTGGAGGACCGCAGAGGAGGCCTGGAGGACCGCAGAGGAGGCCTGGAGGACAGCAGAGGAGGCCTGGAGGACCGCAGAGGAGGCCTGGAGGACCGCAGAGGAGGCCTGGAGGACCGCAGAGGAGGCCTGGAGGACCGCAGAAGAGACCTGGAGGACAGCAGAGGAGGCCTGGAGGACCGCAGAAGAGACCTGGAGGACCGCAGAGGAGGCCTGGAGGACCGCAGAGGAGGCCTGGAGGACCGCAGAGGAGGCCTGGAGGACCGCAGAGGCCTGGACCACAGCAGCGGACTGGACGAAGTCAGCGACTTGGACGACCGCAGAGGAGGCCTGGAGGACCGCAGAAGAGACCTGGAGGACCGCAGAAGAGACCAGGAGGACCGCAGAAGAGACCTGGAGGACCGCAGAGGAGGCCTGGAGGACCGCAGAAGAGACCTGGAGGACCGCAGAGGCCTGGACCACAGCAGCGGACTGGACGAAGTCAGCGACTTGGACGACCGCAGAGGAGGCCTGGAGGACCGCAGAAGAGACCTGGAGGACCGCAGAAGAGACCTGGAGGACCGCAGAAGAGACCTGGAGGACCGCAGAGGCCTGGACCACAGCAGCGGACTGGACGAAGTCAGCGACTTGGGCGACCGCAGAGGAGGCCTGGACGACCACAGAGGCCTGGAGGACCGCAGAGGAAACATGGAGGACCGCAGAGGAGGCCTGGAGGACCGCAGAGGAGGCCTGGAGGACCGCAGAAGAGACCTGGAGGACAGCAGAGGAGGCCTGGAGGACCGCAGAGGAGGCCTGGAGGACCGCAGAGGAGGCCTGGAGGACCGCAGAGGAGGCCTGGAGGACCGCAGAAGAGACCTGGAGGACCGCAGAGGAGGCCTGGAGGACCGCAGAGGAGGCCTGGAGGACCGCAGAGGAGGCCTGGAGGACCGCAGAGGCCTGGACCACAGCAGCGGACTGGACGAAGTCAGCGACTTGGACGACCGCAGAGGAGGCCTGGAGGACCGCAGAAGAGACCTGGAGGACCGCAGAAGAGACCAGGAGGACCGCAGAAGAGACCTGGAGGACCGCAGAGGAGGCCTGGAGGACCGCAGAGGAGGCCTGGAGGACAGCAGAGGAGGCCTGGAGGACCGCAGAGGAGGCCTGGAGGACCGCAGAGGAGGCCTGGAGGACCGCAGAGGAGGCCTGGAGGACCGCAGAAGAGACCTGGAGGACAGCAGAGGAGGCCTGGAGGACCGCAGAAGAGACCTGGAGGACCGCAGAGGAGGCCTGGAGGACCGCAGAGGAGGCCTGGAGGACCGCAGAGGAGGCCTGGAGGACCGCAGAGGCCTGGACCACAGCAGCGGACTGGACGAAGTCAGCGACTTGGACGACCGCAGAGGAGGCCTGGAGGACCGCAGAAGAGACCTGGAGGACCGCAGAAGAGACCAGGAGGACCGCAGAAGAGACCTGGAGGACCGCAGAGGAGGCCTGGAGGACCGCAGAGGAGGCCTGGAGGACCGCAGAGGAGGCCTGGAGGACCGCAGAGGAGGCCTGGACGACCGCAGAGGGCTGGACGACCGCAGAGGCCTGGATTCAAGTGTGCTGTTGCCAGGAACACCAATGATGACCAGCACACCTGCTCACAGGCCACTTCGCAATACATTCGGAGGCTCTCTGAACAATATTGCCCTGGCTGTCATCTCAACTTCCCTGGACGACCATCTGTACAGAGCTTCAAATGGACATATTCAGAAATATGCATATTCTCTGTTCCAGCACCATGTACGGTACGACAAATACTTGACGTGGGCCAATCGTGTGAACTTTGATGGTTCCAAGGGCAAACTTCCGCTGCCCAAAAATCTGGTACATGACATCATGGCTAGGTGTGAACGCCGCGTGAGGATTGGTGATCCAGAAAAGAGGAAGATAAGGGATACCATAAACTCTGTGCTGAGAACGAAGAGGAAAATGACTTGGAAGCTCGACTATGATGAAACCAGATCATTACCTACCTCCTAGCTTCAGCACATCAGCTTCACACAGCTGAAGCTAAAAAATTGTGTCAATGTACCTGTATGACCTGTACATTTTCTGGGGCTGCATGCACTGTGCTGAATCCACTTGGAGCAGCTCGGTTACTCAAAGGGGAGTGCATGAACTTGGCTCACCACATTCCTGGTAATGTAAGGGCCTGTTACAAGTTGCCCCTTTTATTCCTGTTGATTTTTTGGGCGCTGCTGTATCTATCCAGTAGCAGCCGAGTCCATTGTGCTGTGTCCATCTGGGGCCTTGGGCTGCGTTTCCATCCAGGGGCTGCTGTTGTCAGTCCTCTATTCTGGTGTCCGTATGCGACAGTGTTAAAAAGCAAAAGACAAAAACGAAAAATAATTCAAAAAAGCAAAACCTAAAAATAAAGTACAAAAACCATTACCCCGCACCACCACCACAAAAAAATAAATTATAAAAATGTTAAAGTTGATATTGTTACTGTATTTGTGCTGTTACCTTTTGATTAAAGTACCGTACAGTATGTGTGATGTTGGCTTTATTACAATACAGTACAGTATGTGTGATGTTACATGTTCCAAATGATTTTGTCCGTAAATAAAGTGTTTCTTAAAATAAACATGACGTGGTTTCCAATGTTTGTATTCCCAACTTCCTGTACTGTATAAATTAGTACTACTGTATGATGGGAATTCAATTAAGAGTGGTATACTGTATGTAAAACAACTTGGTTAGGCATCTTGCATTTCATATTTTAATAAAAACCACAGGAAACTTCTATTTTTAAAAGTTTATTGAAGAAAAAAAAGGTGTTTTTTTTTAAATAAAGTTTGAAAGTTAATTAAAACAAAAAAGTAGTTTGTTCTTCGTTACATTCTTTTCTTGTGTATATAGATATCTGTGGGGAAAAAAAAAAAAAAAGTATTAAAGTAAAGACACTCATGTTCATTTGTTTTCCAAGAAAATTTGTGGAACCACACAGCCCAGCAATAAGTCATGCTGGGCTGTGTGGTTCCACAAAAGGCATGCGGTACAAAGTGAAATAGTGGTGTCAGTGGTCAGCACTTTGACACGCTAACATTTGTGGAACCACACAGCAATGGCTGACACACACAAAATGCCTGACACACACAAAATGCCTGACACACACAAAATGCCTGACACACACAAAATGCCTGACACACACATGCTGGAGTGAAAACACATGTTTGCCAAACAGTCGACAGCACATGTCGGCCAGATGGCCGACCAAACTTGCTCCAAATCACCCCAAACTGGCCAGAAAGCACCCCAGCACACTCAGGAGGTACTGTACACCACAGCTAAATTAGGAGAGAATTTCATTACAAACAGCCAGATCTTGCAGATTATCTGCCAGATAATTGTATGGTGTACAGTATGCCTATCTTATACAGTAGAAAAAGATACTATACAATGGAGTACAAGAACAAAAATTTTTATTAAATAAAATTAAATTAATCGCAATAACAAATTAAAAAAGTGGTCCACTAGGAGGTGGACCACCACCCGCAGGAGCTGGATGGCACGCTGCAACTGTTCTGTGGGAAAAAAAGGACAGTATTACAAAACAAATACTGAATACTTTACAGTGTAGTAATGGCAATACAGTACTTTACTCTATATTAGACAATATTGTTATTTACTGTACAATGTACAGTACTGTATTGTCAGTACAGTAAATCAAACACTACTGTACGCTGTCGAGGTAATTTAAACATTGCTTTAGTTTACCTCTTGTATAAGTGGGCTGCTGCCTGCCCGCTTCTGGGCCAGCCCACCTATCTTGCCCCTGTCTGGGGCCCCCATAAATAATTGGCACTATATTGGAGAAAAAAAAACATTTAGTCACATTCAAATAGTAAACAATTATTACTGTATACTGTAGGTACAGTATTATACTGTATTGCTGGTATTCAAAATATAAAGTACTGTACAAGAGTTTAGCTTCAATAGGTCATAAACAAATTGTCAAAGGAATTAAACACCACAGTACAAATACTGTAGACATTTACTGTATGTATTAGCAGTCATGACATTTCATGACCGCTTCAGAAAAAAGAGGGTTACAGTACTGTAGGTGGTGTTGTAGGGAGTACTATCCATAATAGTGGACTGTACTCAGAGCCAGCCATAAATAATATGATTCCCTAGTCAAGTTTTTGGATGCTGCCCCCTTGCACAGATGCTATTTCCGCCTCTGAGCCTGTACCCCTTTCCCAGCACCATCACCCCTCAACCATAGCAGTCCTCATTTTGGTGCTCCTCCAACTTACTGTACTGTATGTTTAAAATAGCAACAGTGTGCACATTCGGTGTGCATCCCAAAACGGTGCATGTTCTTGCTGGGAAGGGGCAAGGCCACACAGTAATTCCCCAATCTGAAATGACGCCACACAGTACTGCAACTTTATTCACAACATATCATGCAATAGTGTCTCTTTTTCTCGTTACATCATATGATAGTACCACATTACTCCTCAAAGTATTCCCACTTATTCACATTGCATCACATCATATTGCTCTTTGTTCACATTAGACCACACAGTAGTGCCCTTGCTACAGTATATGTTACACAACAAAGTACTGTATACACATAATGCTGCACATTAGTAATGCATTTTGTATGCACAGAATATACTGTAGGCATGCTGCATATCATATTAATCAGCAGAAGCTGCTTGTGCCCCTGGGCATTTGGCAAGTATGCCTATGCCTAGGGCAGGCTCAGACTGGAGATCAGTACGTAATCCCGCTGGACGGGATCCCGGCAGTCAAAATACAGACGCCGGAATCCCGACCACACAATCCCGACATGGGCGGCGAGCGGAAAGCAGCCCCTTGCATGCTTGCTTCGCTCGCCACGCGGTGGGCACGGTGCCTCGCTACGCTCTACACACTATTATATCAGTAGTCAGGAAACGCAGCATGCATTTGTGGAGTGAAGAGGGTGAAAAAGGAGAGAAAGTACAGTTTGTACTGTAAGGTTATGTCAGAGGGTGTGAAGATGATCAGCTCAGTGTTATACATGTTACAGTAAGTTAGAATACAGTACAGTGCATTATGTATTTCTATTTTATTACCAGGTGTCTCCTCCACTGGTTGGCGACGGACTGTAAAAAGATAAAATACAGTACAGTTAGTCATATCAGTTTGACTTAAAATAATGTTGGAGAAAAAAAAATACTGTAATTACAGTACCAACTATTGCTACTGTACAGTATATTTACCAAAAATGTATTCTGGCTCGTCGTCTGTGGGTAAAAGAGAAGAATATTATAAGATACAGTATACAGTAAAAAGTATAGTAATAGTACACTAGTGTCCAGGCCCAGTGTCAGGTGGGTAAAAAAAGGTATGCTTGTGACAGGCATGGTGATTCCAAGGGACCCCACCGAGACCATCAGAAAATTTGTGAGTGACCCGTATGCCGGTGATTATGACTAGAATAAGGTAGCAACTCTTTTTTCTTTTGAATTATGTATACTGTACAGTACTGTATGTGCATATTGTACAGTACACTTAAAATATTTAGCAGTTACTGTAGTGGTAATTTTTGGGATGACAGTATTAGCATACTGTAAGCATCCAACTGAGGCCCCCAAACAGATGCCGCCACTAGGTACAGTACGTGCCTCTCGTGCCTAATGGGAAATTCATCACTGACAGTATCTAGAGAGATGAATGGAGAGACAGTGACAAGGGGTGAGAGAGAGAGAGAGAGAGAGAGAGAAATTGAGTAAGATGGGTGTTTTTTTTAGAACAGGATGTTGTCCATACAGTAGCAACCAATCAAATATTACCTACTGTACTGTATTATCGTCTGTAAGTGTAACTAGATACTGTAAATGTTAATGTGGGATGTGATC
Organism: Pseudophryne corroboree; assembly: GCF_028390025.1. Lineage (NCBI taxonomy): Eukaryota > Metazoa > Chordata > Amphibia > Anura > Myobatrachidae > Pseudophryne > Pseudophryne corroboree. Next base: position 979,271,124 of record NC_086445.1, read on the forward strand.
GGTTGCTACTGTATGGGCAATATCACCAGTTCAAACAAAAACAATTTTCATCCGATTTCTACGCATTTGCCAGAAAAATCTGATGAAAAGTGCTACTCTGATGGCATCAGATCAATGTCAGTAATAATTCTTACCACTAAATGCAGCAGCATCATCATCATCCTCCTCCTCCTCCATGGCCTGTTCCAGTGTAGGGCCTGTGAAAAAAAACATTAATGTGAAAAAAAAAAAGGTTCATTCCAGGAAATACACATACCCTCCAACATGACCCGCCCCACTAGGTACAAAATGCTCTGGTTCTGGACTTCCCTCTTAATTTATTATTGCCATCACCTGTGAAGAAACAGCTTTCTTATCATATAACTAGTTCAACACAGGTGATGGAAATCATAAATTAAGAGGGAAGTCTAGAAACAGAGCAGTGCGGCGGGTCATGTTGGAGGGTCTGCATACAGAAACATAGAATTTGATGACAAATACTGTAAGAACCACTTTGCCCATCTAATCTGCCTCTTTTTTTTAACCTTTTTTTTACATCAAACCTTATAACAATTTTCCCCAAACATCACATGATGCAAAGATAAATAAATAAAAAAAGAGAGTAGATTTCGCACACAGAGACGAGAATGTCGAGGCCAGAATCAGGGGGTAGTGGAGGAGGGTTAGGATACCGTACCTCACCCTGTTGGGATTGCTGCAATCAGGATGCCACTGTCGGTCACCTGACCGCTAGAATCCTGACTGCTGGTCACGCAAACCCAACCCATTGGTTTAACACAATGTACAGTACAGTACAATACTGCAGTTTACTTACCAAGTTGGGGAGAGGGTTGTTGGGGAGAGGGTTTTTCATCCTCATCCTCACTGTCAATAATTACTGAGTTGAAAATAAAAAAATATTATAAACAAAATACAGTAGAGTACAGTTACTACAAAATTGCACAGTAGTACAGTGCTACAGGAGGCAGAGATATATTCATAATACAGTAGGAGCAGAATGACTGTCCAGCGGTAGGGGACATACAGTACTGTATTTAAAAGACCTGCTGTCTGGATCCCGGCATTCAGAATGCAGAGTGTGGATTCAGAGTATGATTGGAGGGTTAGGCTAGTGGAGGGTGGGTCGGATGCACAATTTTGGGCACCATAATACAAAATGGATATCGTGGAACTACAAAAGGTTTAGAGGCGGGCGACCAAAGTGATGAAGTGGATTGAGAAGATGGAATACAAGGAAAGGCAGGCTAGGCATGTTTACATTGGAAAAGAGGAGATTAAGAGGGGACATGATTAACCTTTACAAATATACTGTATACAGTAAGGGGACAATACACAGGAACGGTTTTTGATAAGATGGACACAGAGGACACGTGCACAGTAACTCTTGTTGAAGTAGAGGCGATTTCGCACAGAGGCGAAAAGGGGTCTTCACAGTGAGGGAAATACTGTACAGTACATGTTTGGAATTCCCTGCCTGAAAAGTAATAAAAGTGGACTTGGTCAATACTTTTAAGAATGGGCTTGAGAAAATCCTACTGTACTTACTATAATCTGGCTCCTCTTCCCCCGAATCAATGGGAATGAGCTCCTCCTCTGTATCAATTACGAGGCGGTCTGTGTGTAAAAGATGACAAGTATTGTAAAATACAAAAATTACAGTAATACTGTAGGAAACTAGTGTGTCTGTAACAAAAAGTAATTATTACCACTTCCGGAGCTCTCGGATGCAGCAGCAGGTGGTGGTGGTGGTGGTGTTGGTACTGTGGGAAAAAAAATAACAGTACTGTAAGTGAAGCTGTCAATTTGAAACATGTACTGTACAGTATCCAGGACACATGTACAGTAGTGTAACAACGATGACAGTAGCACCAGAATTCTCGTTACACAATACCTGGCAGCGCAGCAGGTGGTGGTGGTGGTGGTGGTGGTGGTGGTACTGTGGGAAAAAAAATAACAGTACTGTAAGTGAAGCTGTCAATTGGAAACATGTACTGTACAGTATCCAGGACACATGTACAGTAGTGTAACAACGATGACAGTAGCACCAGAATTCTCGTTACACAATACCTGGCAGCGCAGCAGGTGGTGGTGGTGGTGGTGGTGGTACTGTGGGAAAAAAAATAACAGTACTGTAAGTGAAGCTGTCAATTGGAAACATGTACTGTACAGTATCCAGGACACATGTACAGTAGTGTAACAACGATGACAGTAGCACCAGAATTCTCGTTACACAATACCTGGCAGCGCAGCAGGTGGTGGTGGTGGTGGTGGTGGTACTGTGGGAAAAAAAATAACAGTACTGTAAGTGAAGCTGTCAATTGGAAACATGTACTGTACAGTATCCAGGACACATGTACAGTAGTGTAACAACGATGACAGTAGCACCAGAATTCTCGTTACACAATACCTGGCAGCGCAGCAGGTGGTGGTGGTGGTGGTGGTGGTACTGTGGGAAAAAAAATAACAGTACTGTAAGTGAAGCGGTCAATTGGAAACATGTACTGCACAGTATCCAGGACACATGTACAGTAGTGTAACAACGATGACAGTAGCACCAGAATTCTCGTTACACAATACCTGGCAGCGCAGCAGGTGGTGGTGGTGGTGGTACTGTGGGAAAAAAAATAACAGTACTGTAAGTGAAGCTGTCAATTTGAAACATGTACTGCACAGTATCCAAGACACATGTACAGTAGTGTAACAACGATGACAGTAGCACCAGAATTCTCGTTACACAATACCTGGCAGCGCAGCAGGTGGTGGTGGTGGTGGTACTGTGGGAAAAAAAATAACAGTACTGTAAGTGAAGCTGTCAATTTGAAACATGTACTGCACAGTATCCAAGACACATGTACAGTAGTGTAACAACGATGACAGTAGCACCAGAATTCTCGTTACACAATACCTGGCAGCGCAGCAGGTGGTGGTGGTGGTGGTACTGTGGGAAAAAAAATAACAGTACTGTAAGTGAAGCTGTCAATTTGAAACATGTACTGCACAGTATCCAGGACCAAAAAGGGGTCCGGCCAATAAACAATCTGCATCAGAGAAGCAAGATACAGTATGCTTAAAGTATACAGTACTACGGTATATACTACAGTAGATCGCCAACAAACGTAAATTAACAAACAACTATCACTGGAATTTACCATCCTCATCCCGTAGCGAAGCACGGGTATTCAGCTATCTACAATGTTATTTATACTTTGTGTTTAATATTTACATTTAGTTTTGTAAACAGACATTCTTAACATTAACGGATTGCAGCGAGTTATCTGTGATGGTCAGGACAGGGGGTTGGGACTATAGAAATCACTATGTACTGTACACTACTGTATTTGACAATACTTACCAGCTTGGCGGCGCCTGTCCCGCCTCCTGTGACGTCGTGCTACCAGCCCTGTAAAAATATATATACAGTATAATGGCAGCATACTGTACAGCCAATGAAATTCAACATTGACAGCATCTTTATGACATCACAATAAATGGAATTGTTCATTCTAGTACCCTGCACCTAATCACTCAGGAGGGCATAGTGTACTGTACTGTCTTCAAAACTTAAGGGGCACATTTCTAAATGTGACATACTGTACAGTACACTTACAGTATCGCTACAGTACAGTAGGTCCAGGGTATTAGACAGAACACTACCTTTATAGACATTGTAACACACATAAGCATTGCCCTTATAAACATTATGACACACATCAGCATGCAGCCCTCCCACCCTTAACCATCTCAGTACTGTTCATTACATTACAAATTGATTTCATGACAGATGATGCAGTACTCACCTGAATTCATCTTATTCACGTCATGTCACAGTAGTGCAGTTTATTCACGTCACAGTACTGTCCTTGATTCACGTTGTGTCACACAGTAGAGCACCGTATTCACGTCACAGTACTGTCCTTGATTCACGTTGTGTCACACAGTAGAGCACCTTATTCACGTCACAGTACTGTCCTTGATTCACGTTGTGTCACACAGTAGAGCACCGTATTCACGTCACAGTACTGTCCTTGATTCACGTTGTGTCACACAGTAGAGCACCTTATTCACGTTACTGTACGTCACAGTAGTGCAGTAGTATATCCACATTACGTCACAAAGTAGAGATCTGCCAGTCATGAACCTTATGCAAGAGTAATGCACGTCAGAACACATTAGGCCACTGTAACATCCCTTAGAATAATTTCTGCCAAAGTAACATCCCTTAGAACACTGTACTATCTGAAACACAAATTTCGGCACACTGCAATTAAACCACACAATGCACTGCACGACTGCGTGATATGACAAACTGCACATTTCCCTGCAAAATATGATACAATGTACACTACACAAAAAACTGCAATTACCACATGTGTATACAGTACACTGCACGACAGTGCTGGCCCGAGCCAGGTACAGATACAGCCGCAGTCACGCAAAATATAGGCATGCCGCATATCATTTTAATCAGCAGAAGCTGCTGGTGCCCCTAAGCATAGCAAATGCCCTAGGCATTTGCCTACTGTAGTTTGCCTATGCCTAAGGCCGGCTCTGCTGCACGATGTGATTCACTATGTATTACACTCACTGCACAATACCATATTCTGAATGTACACTGCATGACACGCTGCAATTACGCAGCACGATACACTGTGATACATTGCATATACTGTACACTGCATGATACTGTACACTGCACAATCGTAGACCACCTGGATTGTAAAGAACTACTGTATATACACAAGTTTAAAAAAATAACAATTGTTTTTGTAAAACGCATGTCGATCTTTTTCCATGTCAACTTAACGACCATGTCAACCTACAGTAACTGGTGTCAACCAATTTCAAAAGCCGCACCATCTAGGTCGACGCAAAAAAACAAATTGACCTTTTGACCCGGGTTAACGTTTGGTCCTTGTTTAACCATTTGTTTACCACAAATACTGTACAGTGCTGTATAGACCGGATACCTGCTGCTACAGCAGCCCCTGCTATAATGTACTGTACCTGTAACTACAGTAACTTAAAGTACAGTAATCTACAGTAATGTACTGTACTTACAATCCCTTATGGCCTGCAGGCGTCGTGGGGTCCGCCTCACGAGGTCACTCCACCTCCTCTGGAGAGACCTCACCGTTCTCCTCCGGTTGTAGGTCCGGAGGATATCCCTGCTGGCCCTCCTATATGCCCTTACTTTCTCCTCGTTGCTGGCGAGAGTTCTGTCCCGCCAGCGAACGAGGAGACGCAGCTCACCCATAGCATAGGGACGGTCACGTACAGGTACTACAGGTACAGCTGCCATGATTATGCTCAATGAGCGATCCAGACGTCGTGCGTCTCAGACGTCGTGCGTCTCAGACGTCGTGCGTCTCAGGCGTCGTGCGTTCCAGGCATTCAACGTACAGTACTGTAGTTACTGTACTTTGTGACAGTTTCCCTTAGTTTTACATATGCCCTTTCTTTGACCACAGTATTTTCCACTGTCTTGCCCTACGCCCTTCCCTCCTGGGAGCCTTCACAGGTCTTATGCTATACACAAATACCGAAGATGCACAGTCCGTCAGAATACACTCATTTCATTCACGCTGTTTGGGTGCATTTAGCGTAAAGAATCGCTCCTGCAGATGTACTTTGATTTATGTGAAACCTGTGTGCATCCTTCCATTGACTGTCTTACAATGGAAATAAAATAATACAGTGCATTATTACAGAAAAAAAAAAAAAAAAAAAGAAAGAAAGCACATCATGTCTCGAACCCTGGACCCCCAGTGAGGGAGGTGGGAGCCTTCACCCCAAGCCCACGACGCCTCATGAGAGATTTCTAATTTCATGTGTGAAAGTACTGCAAACAGCGCCCGGCCCTCGCCCCATTGCTGTTGGTTTATGCCTTAGAGGACTCGGACGCTCGCATTTGTAAAGCACGGTGTTTTCCTCCGCCTCCTGCTAGCCTGTTGCCCTTCCCCCATGGGAGCCTGCACAGATCATGCAGTAGACAGGGAGGGAATGCAGGTCATGTGCAATACACAAACGCCCACTGTAGTACTATTTTGCTCACTTACAGTACCGTACTGTAGGTTGCATTTAGCGTAAAGAATCGCTCCTGCAGATGTACTTTGATTTATGTGAAACCTGTGTGCATCCTTCCATTGGATGTACAGTACTGTATTGGAGAGAAAAAAAAAAATGTTAAAGTGAATGTCACGGGAACACATTAAAAATAAGGTTGGCACTTCCTTCCCATTGGTGTTGGTTTACAGTATGCCGTAGTGTACTCGGACGCTCATGTAATTGCATTTCAAAGGCACAGTATTTTCCATCGTCTCCCCCCTACCCCCATCGCCCTTCCCCCCTGGGGGCCTGCACAGGGAGGAAATTCAGGTCCTGTGCAATGCACAAACGCTGAAGATCTACAGTACTGTTTTGCTTAGTTGGTAGCGCCAGAATACAGTACACTCATTTCATTCACGCTGTTTGGGTGCATTTAGCGTAAAGAATCGCTCCTGCAGATGTACTTTGATTTATGTGAAACCTGTGTGCATCCTTCCATTGACTGTCTTACAATGGAAATAAAATAATACAGTGCATTATTACAGAAAAAAAAAAAAAAAAAGAAAGAAAGCACATCATGTCTCGAACCCTGGACCCCCAGTGAGGGAGGTGGGAGCCTTCACCCCTAGCCCACGACGCCTCATGAGAGATTTCTAATTTCATGTGTGAAAGTACTGCAAACAGCGCCCGGCCCTCGCCCCATTGCTGTTGGTTTATGCCTTAGAGGACTCGGACGCTCGCATTTGTAAAGCACGGTGTTTTCCTCCGCCTCCTGCTAGCCTGTTGCCCTTCCCCCATGGGAGCCTGCACAGATCATGCAGTAGACAGGGAGGGAATGCAGGTCATGTGCAATACACAAACGCCCACTGTGGTACTATTTTGCTCACTTACAGTACCGTACTGTAGGTTGCATTTAGCGTAAAGAATCGCTCCTGCAGATGTACTTTGATTTATGTGAAACCTGTGTGCATCCTTCCATTGGATGTACAGTACTGTATTGGAGAGAAAAAAAAAAATGTTAAAGTGAATGTCACGGGAACACATTAAAAATAAGGTTGGCACTTCCTTCCCATTGGTGTTGGTTTACAGTATGCCGTAGTGTACTCGGACGCTCATGTAATTGCATTTCAAAGGCACAGTATTTTCCATCGTCTCCCCCCTACCCCCATCGCCCTTCCCCCCTGGGGGCCTGCACAGGGAGGAAATTCAGGTCCTGTGCAATGCACAAACGCTGAAGATCTACAGTACTGTTTTGCTTAGTTGGTAGCGCCAGAATACAGTACACTCATTTCATTCACGCTGTTTGGGTGCATTTAGCGTAAAGAATCGCTCCTGCAGATGTACTTTGATTTATGTGAAACCTGTGTGCATCCTTCCATTGACTGTCTTACAATGGAAATAAAATAATACAGTGCATTATTACAGAAAAAAAAAAAAAAAAAAAGAAAGAAAGCACATCATGTCTCGAACCCTGGACCCCCAGTGAGGGAGGTGGGAGCCTTCACCCCTAGCCCACGACGCCTCATGAGAGATTTCTAATTTCATGTGTGAAAGTACTGCAAACAGCGCCCGGCCCTCGCCCCATTGCTGTTGGTTTATGCCTTAGAGGACTCGGACGCTCGCATTTGTAAAGCACGGTGTTTTCCTCCGCCTCCTGCTAGCCTGTTGCCCTTCCCCCATGGGAGCCTGCACAGATCATGCAGTAGACAGGGAGGGAATGCAGGTCATGTGCAATACACAAACGCCCACTGTAGTACTATTTTGCTCACTTACAGTACCGTACTGTAGGTTGCATTTAGCGTAAAGAATCGCTCCTGCAGATGTACTTTGATTTATGTGAAACCTGTGTGCATCCTTCCATTGGATGTACAGTACTGTATTGGAGAGAAAAAAAAAAATGTTAAAGTGAATGTCACGGGAACACATTAAAAATAAGGTTGGCACTTCCTTCCCATTGGTGTTGGTTTACAGTATGCCGTAGTGTACTCGGACGCTCATGTAATTGCATTTCAAAGGCACAGTATTTTCCATCGTCTCCCCCCTACCCCCATCGCCCTTCCCCCCTGGGGGCCTGCACAGGGAGGAAATTCAGGTCCTGTGCAATGCACAAACGCTGAAGATCTACAGTACTGTTTTGCTTAGTTGGTAGCGCCAGAATACAGTACACTCATTTCATTCACGCTGTTTGGGTGCATTTAGCGTAAAGAATCGCTCCTGCAGATGTACTTTGATTTATGTGAAACCTGTGTGCATCCTTCCATTGACTGTCTTACAATGGAAATAAAATAATACAGTGCATTATTACAGGAAAAAAAAAAAAAAAAAAGAAAGAAAGCACATCATGTCTCGAACCCTGGACCCCCAGTGAGGGAGGTGGGAGCCTTCACCCCTAGCCCACGACGCCTCATGAGAGATTTCTAATTTCATGTGTGAAAGTACTGCAAACAGCGCCCGGCCCTCGCCCCATTGCTGTTGGTTTATGCCTTAGAGGACTCGGACGCTCGCATTTGTAAAGCACGGTGTTTTCCTCCGCCTCCTGCTAGCCTGTTGCCCTTCCCCCATGGGAGCCTGCACAGATCATGCAGTAGACAGGGAGGGAATGCAGGTCATGTGCAATACACAAACGCCCACTGTGGTACTATTTTGCTCACTTACAGTACCGTACTGTAGGTTGCATTTAGCGTAAAGAATCGCTCCTGCAGATGTACTTTGATTTATGTGAAACCTGTGTGCATCCTTCCATTGGATGTACAGTACTGTATTGGAGAGAAAAAAAAAATGTTAAAGTGAATGTCACGGGAACACATTAAAAATAAGGTTGGCACTTCCTTCCCATTGGTGTTGGTTTACAGTATGCCGTAGTGTACTCGGACGCTCATGTAATTGCATTTCAAAGGCACAGTATTTTCCATCGTCTCCCCCCTACCCCCATCGCCCTTCCCCCCTGGGGGCCTGCACAGGGAGGAAATTCAGGTCCTGTGCAATGCACAAACGCTGAAGATCTACAGTACTGTTTTGCTTAGTTGGTAGCGCCAGAATACAGTACACTCATTTCATTCACGCTGTTTGGGTGCATTTAGCGTAAAGAATCGCTCCTGCAGATGTACTTTGATTTATGTGAAACCTGTGTGCATCCTTCCATTGACTGTCTTACAATGGAAATAAAATAATACAGTGCATTATTACAGAAAAAAAAAAAAAAAAAAAGAAAGAAAGCACATCATGTCTCGAACCCTGGACCCCCAGTGAGGGAGGTGGGAGCCTTCACCCCTAGCCCACGACGCCTCATGAGAGATTTCTAATTTCATGTGCGAAAGTACTGCAAACAGCGCCCGGCCCTCGCCCCATTGCTGTTGGTTTATGCCTTAGAGGACTCGGACGCTCGCATTTGTAAAGCACGGTGTTTTCCTCCGCCTCCTGCTAGCCTGTTGCCCTTCCCCCATGGGAGCCTGCACAGATCATGCAGTAGACAGGGAGGGAATGCAGGTCATGTGCAATACACAAACGCCCACTGTAGTACTATTTTGCTCACTTACAGTACCGTACTGTAGGTTGCATTTAGCGTAAAGAATCGCTCCTGCAGATGTACTTTGATTTATGTGAAACCTGTGTGCATCCTTCCATTGGATGTACAGTACTGTATTGGAGAGAAAAAAAAAAATGTTAAAGTGAATGTCACGGGAACACATTAAAAATAAGGTTGGCACTTCCTTCCCATTGGTGTTGGTTTACAGTATGCCGTAGTGTACTCGGACGCTCATGTAATTGCATTTCAAAGGCACAGTATTTTCCATCGTCTCCCCCCTACCCCCATCGCCCTTCCCCCCTGGGGGCCTGCACAGGGAGGAAATTCAGGTCCTGTGCAATGCACAAACGCTGAAGATCTACAGTACTGTTTTGCTTAGTTGGTAGCGCCAGAATACAGTACACTCATTTCATTCACGCTGTTTGGGTGCATTTAGCGTAAAGAATCGCTCCTGCAGATGTACTTTGATTTATGTGAAACCTGTGTGCATCCTTCCATTGACTGTCTTACAATGGAAATAAAATAATACAGTGCATTATTACAGAAAAAAAAAAAAAAAAAGAAAGAAAGCACATCATGTCTCGAACCCTGGACCCCCAGTGAGGGAGGTGGGAGCCTTCACCCCTAGCCCACGACGCCTCATGAGAGATTTCTAATTTCATGTGTGAAAGTACTGCAAACAGCGCCCAGCCCTCGCCCCATTGCTGTTGGTTTATGCCTTAGAGGACTCGGACGCTCGCATTTGTAAAGCACGGTGTTTTCCTCCGCCTCCTGCTAGTCCTCCATTCCCATTATGCATTAGCGAACTCAGACGCTCATACAGTATATTTTATATTTTAAAAAGCACGGTGTTTATACATTGTACTGTACATTATTCCTTTTACACAATTACTGTAGTTGCGTCTCCATACACATACAGTACAGTACTGTACTCCATACTTTTTCCACCGCTTCCCGTTACGCCTACAGTATTGCCAGAGCTGTAGATCAATCCGCCGCTATACTGTACGATCGAAAGTACTGGATTAGTGGAGCATTAGCCACACAGTGGTGGAGATGTGTAATGCATGATGAGTATCTAGATCGTCTCAACGCGCCTGCCTGTGATTAAACTCAGCTATCGCCTTAGCGTGGCTAAACGCCCGTCTCGGCGGAGAAACAGTCAAGATAAAGTTGGCTACATCTGTATATCCGTTCTCTGCCTGAAAAAAGCGATACACACAGTGACTCAGTCAGTCACATACCATATCTGTGTGCACTGCTCAGGCTCAGGCCAGTGTGCTGCATCATCTATATATATTATATATCTGTCTGACTGCTCAGCTCACACAGCTTATAATTGTGGGGGAGACTGGGGAGCACTACTGCAGTGCCAGTTATAGGTTATAGCAGGAGCCAGGAGTACATAATATTATATTAAAATTAAACAGTGCACACTTTTGCTGCAGGAGTGCCACTGCCAGTGTGACTAGTGACCAGTGACCTGACCACCAGTATATAATATTAGTAGTATACTATCTCTTTATCAACCAGTCTATATTAGCAGCAGACACAGTACAGTGCGGTAGTTCACGGCTGTGGCTACCTCTGTGTCGGCACTCGGCAGCCCGTCCATAATTGTATATACCACCTAACCGTGGTTTTTTTTTCTTTCTTTATACATACATACTAGTTACGAGTATACTATCTCTTTATCAACCAGTCTATATATTAGCAGCAGACACAGTACAGTGCGGTAGTTCACGGCTGTGGCTACCTCTGTGTCGGCACTCGGCAGCCCGTCCATAATTGTATATACCACCTAACCGTGGTTTTTTTTTTTTTCTTTATACATACATACTAGTTACGAGTATACTATCTCTTTATCAACCAGTCTATATATTAGCAGCAGACACAGTACAGTGCGGTAGTTCACGGCTGTGGCTACCTCTGTGTCGGCACTCGGCAGCCCGTCCATAATTGTATATACCACCTAACCGTGGTTTTTTTTTCTTTCTTTATACATACATACTAGTTACGAGTATACTATCTCTTTATCAACCAGTCTATATTAGCAGCAGACACAGTACAGTGCGGTAGTTCACGGCTGTGGCTACCTCTGTGTCGGCACTCGGCAGCCCGTCCATAATTGTATATACCACCTAACCGTGGGTTTTTTTTCTTTCTTTATACATACATACTAGTTACGAGTATACTATCTCTTTATCAACCAGTCTATATATTAGCAGCAGACACAGTACAGTGCGGTAGTTCACGGCTGTGGCTACCTCTGTGTCGGCACTCGGCAGCCCGTCCATAATTGTATATACCACCTAACCGTGGTTTTTTTTTCTTTCTTTATACATACATACTAGTTACGAGTATACTATCTCTTTATCAACCAGTCTATATATTAGCAGCAGACACAGTACAGTGCGGTAGTTCACGGCTGTGGCTACCTCTGTGTCGGCACTCGGCAGCCCGTCCATAATTGTATATACCACCTAACCGTGGTTTTTTTTTCTTTCTTTATACATACATACTAGTTACGAGTATACTATCTCTTTATCAACCAGTCTATATATTAGCAGCAGACACAGTACAGTGCGGTAGTTCACGGCTGTGGCTACCTCTGTGTCGGCACTCGGCAGCCCGTCCATAATTGTATATACCACCTAACCGTGGTTTTTTTTTCTTTCTTTATACATACATACTAGTTACGAGTATACTATCTCTTTATCAACCAGTCTATATATTAGCAGCAGACACAGTACAGTGCGGTAGTTCACGGCTGTGGCTACCTCTGTGTCGGCACTCGGCAGCCCGTCCATAATTGTATATACCACCTAACCGTGGGTTTTTTTTCTTTCTTTATACATACATACTAGTTACGAGTATACTATCTCTTTATCAACCAGTCTATATATTAGCAGCAGACACAGTACAGTGCGGTAGTTCACGGCTGTGGCTACCTCTGTGTCGGCACTCGGCAGCCCGTCCATAATTGTATATACCACCTAACCGTGGGTTTTTTTTCTTTCTTTATACATACATACTAGTTACGAGTATACTATCTCTTTATCAACCAGTCTATATATTAGCAGCAGACACAGTACAGTGCGGTAGTTCATGGCTGTGGCTACCTCTGTGTCGGCACTCGGCAGCCCGTCCATAATTGTATATACCACCTAACCGTGGTTTTTTTTTCTTTCTTTATACATACATACTAGTTACGAGTATACTATCTCTTTATCAACCAGTCTATATATTAGCAGCAGACACAGTACAGTGCGGTAGTTCACGGCTGTGGCTACCTCTGTGTCGGCACTCGGCAGCCCGTCCATAATTGTATATACCACCTAACCGTGGGTTTTTTTTCTTTCTTTATACATACATACAAGTTACGAGTATACTATCTCTTTATCAACCAGTCTATATATTAGCAGCAGACACAGTACAGTGCGGTAGTTCACGGCTGTGGCTACCTCTGTGTCGGCACTCGGCAGCCCGTCCATAATTGTATATACCACCTAACCGTGGTTTTTTTTTCTTTCTTTATACATACATACTAGTTACGAGTATACTATCTCTTTATCAACCAGTCTATATATTAGCAGCAGACACAGTACAGTGCGGTAGTTCACGGCTGTGGCTACCTCTGTGTCGGCACTCGGCAGCCCGTCCATAATTGTATACTAGTATCCAATCCATCCATCTCCATTGTTTACCTGAGGTGCCTTTTAGTTGTGCCTATTAAAATATGGAGAACAAAAATGTTGAGGTTCCAAAATTAGGGAAAGATCAAGATCCACTTCCACCTCGTGCTGAAGCTGCTGCCACTAGTCATGGCCGAGACGATGAAATGCCAGCAACGTCGTCTGCCAAGGCCGATGCCCAATGGCATAGTACAGAGCATGTCAAAACCAAAACACCAAATATCAGTAAAAAAAGGACTCCAAAACCTAAAATAAAATTGTCGGAGGAGAAGCGTAAACTTGCCAATATGCCATTTACCACACGGAGTGGCAAGGAACGGCTGAGGCCCTGGCCTATGTTCATGGCTAGTGGTTCAGCTTCACATGAGGATGGAAGCACTCAGCCTCTCGCTAGAAAACTGAAAAGACTCAAGCTGGCAAAAGGCAAAGCACCGCAAAGAACTGTGCGTTCTTTGAAATCCCAAATCCACAAGGAGAGTCCAATTGTGTCGGTTGCGATGCCTGACCTTCCCAACACTGGACGTGAAGAGCATGCGCCTTCCACCATTTGCACGCCCCCTGCAAGTGCTGGAAGGAGCACCCGCAGTCCAGTTCCTGATAGTCAGATTGAAGATGTCAGTGTTGAAGTACACCAGGATGAGGAGGATATGGGTGTTGCTGGCGCTGGGGAGGAAATTGATCAGGAGGATTCTGATGGTGAGGTGGTTTGTTTAAGTCAGGCACCCGGGGAGACACCTGTTGTCCGTGGGAGGAATATGGCCATTGACATGCCAGGTGAAAATACCAAAAAAATCAGCTCTTCGGTGTGGAGGTATTTCACCAGAAATGCGGACAACAGGTGTCAAGCCGTGTGTTCCCTTTGTCAAGCTGTAATAAGTAGGGGTAAGGACGTTAACCACCTCGGAACATCCTCCCTTATACGTCACCTGCAGCGCATTCATAATAAGTCAGTGACAAGTTCAAAAACTTTGGGTGACAGCGGAAGCAGTCCACTGACCAGTAAATCCCTTCCTCTTGTAACCAAGCTCACGCAAACCACCCCACCAACTCCCTCAGTGTCAATTTCCTCCTTCCCCAGGAATGCCAATAGTCCTGCAGGCCATGTCACTGGCAATTCTGACGAGTCCTCTCCTGCCTGGGATTCCTCCGATGCATCCTTGCGTGTAATGCCTACTGCTGCTGGCGCTGCTGTTGTTGCCGCTGGGAGTCGATGGTCATCCCAGAGGGGAAGTCGTAAGCCCACTTGTACTACTTCCAGTAAGCAATTGACTGTTCAACAGTCCTTTGCGAGGAAGATGAAATATCACAGCAGTCATCCTACTGCAAAGCGGATAACTGAGGCCTTGGCATCCTGGGTGGTGAGAAACGTGGTTCCGGTATCCATCATTACTGCAGAGCCAACTAGAGACTTGTTGGAGGTACTGTGTCCCCGGTACCAAATACCATCTAGGTTCCATTTCTCTAGGCAGGCGATACCGAAAATGTACACAGACCTCAGAAAAAGAGTCACCAGTGTCCTAAAAAATGCAGCTGTACCCAATGTCCACTTAACCACGGACATGTGGACAAGTGGAGCAGGGCAGGGTCAGGACTATATGACTGTGACAGCCCACTGGGTAGATGTATGGACTCCCGCCGCAAGAACAGCAGCGGCGGCACCAGTAGCAGCATCTCGCAAACGCCAACTCTTTCCTAGGCAGGCTACACTTTGTATCACCGCTTTCCAGAATACGCACACAGCTGAAAACCTCTTACGGCAACTGAGGAAGATCATCGCGGAATGGCTTACCCCAATTGGACTCTCCTGTGGATTTGTGGCATCGGACAACGCCAGCAATATTGTGTGTGCATTAAATCTGGGCCAATTCCAGCACGTCCCATGTTTTGCACATACCTTGAATTTGGTGGTGCAGAATTTTTTAAAAAACGACAGGGGCGTGCAAGAGATGCTGTCGGTGGCCAGAAGAATTGCGGGACACTTTCGGCGTACAGGCACCACGTACAGAAAACTGGAGCACCACCAAAAACTACTGAACCTGCCCTGCCATCATCTGAAGCAAGAAGTGGTAACGAGGTGGAATTCAACCCTCTATATGCTTCAGAGGTTGGAGGAGCAGCAAAAGGCCATTCAAGCCTATACAATTGAGCACGATATAGTAGGTGGAATGCACCTGTCTCAAGTGCAGTGGAGAATGATTTCAACGTTGTGCAAGGTTCTGATGCCCTTTGAACTTGCCACACGTGAAGTCAGTTCAGACACTGCCAGCCTGAGTCAGGTCATTCCCCTCATCAGGCTTTTGCAGAAGAAGCTGGAGGCATTGAAGAAGGAGCTAAAAGGGAGCGATTCCGCTAGGCATGTGGGACTTGTGGATGCAGCCCTTAATTCGCTTAACAAGGATTCACGGGTGGTCAATCTGTTGAAATCAGAGCACTACATTTTGGCCACCGTGCTCGATCCTAGATTTAAAGCCTACCTTGGATCTCTCTTTCCGGCAGACACAGGTCTGCTGGGGTTGAAAGACCTGCTGGTGACAAAATTGTCAAGTCAAGCGGAACGCGACCTGTCAACATCTCCTCCTTCACATTCTCCCGCAACTGGGGGTGCGAGGAAAAGGCTCAGAATTCCGAGCCCACCCGCTGGCGGTGATGCAGGGCAGTCTGGAGCGACTGCTGATGCTGACATCTGGTCCGGACTGAAGGACCTGACAACGATTACGGACATGTCGTCTACTGTCACTGCATATGATTCTCTCAACATTGATAGAATGGTGGAGGATTATATGAGTGACCGCATCCAAGTAGGCACGTCACACAGTCCGTACTTATACTGGCAGGAAAAAGAGGCAATTTGGAGGCCCTTGCACAAACTGGCTTTATTCTACCTAAGTTGCCCTCCCACAAGTGTGTACTCCGAAAGAGTGTTTAGTGCCGCCGCTCACCTTGTCAGCAATCGGCGTACGAGGTTACATCCAGAAAATGTGGAGAAGATGATGTTCATTAAAATGAATTATAATCAATTCCTCCGCGGAGACATTGACCAGCAGCAATTGCCTCCACAAAGTACACAGGGAGCTGAGATGGTGGATTCCAGTGGGGACGAATTGATAATCTGTGAGGAGGGGGATGTACACGGTGATATATCGGAGGGTGAAGATGAGGTGGACATCTTGCCTCTGTAGAGCCAGTTTGTGCAAGGAGAGATTAATTGCTTCTTTTTTGGGGGGGGTCCAAACCAACCCGTCATATCAGTCACAGTCGTGTGGCAGACCCTGTCACTGAAATGATGGGTTGGTTAAAGTGTGCATGTCCTGTTTTGTTTATACAACATAAGGGTGGGTGGGAGGGCCCAAGGACAATTCCATCTTGCACCTCTTTTTTCTTTTCTTTTTCTTTGCATCATGTGCTGATTGGGGAGGGTTTTTTTGGAAGGGACATCCTGCGTGACACTGCAGTGCCACTCCTAGATGGGCCCGGTGTTTGTGTCGGCCACTAGGGTCGCTAATCTTACTCACACAGCTACCTCATTGCGCCTCTTTTTTTCTTTGCGTCATGTGCTGTTTGGGGAGGGTTTTTTGGAAGGGCCATCCTGCGTGACACTGCAGTGCCACTCCTAGATGGGCCCGGTGTTTGTGTCGGCCACTAGGGTCGCTAATCTTACTCACACAGCTACCTCATTGCGCCTCTTTTTTTCTTTGCGTCATGTGCTGTTTGGGGAGGGTTTTTTGGAAGGGCCATCCTGCGTGACACTGCAGTGCCACTCCTAGATGGGCCCGGTGTTTGTGTCGGCCACTAGGGTCGCTAATCTTACTCACACAGCTACCTCATTGCGCCTCTTTTTTTCTTTGCGTCATGTGCTGTTTGGGGAGGGTTTTTTGGAAGGGACATCCTGCGTGACACTGCAGTGCCACTCCTAGATGGGCCCGGTGTTTGTGTCGGCCACTAGGGTCGCTTATCTTACTCACACAGCGACCTCGGTGCAAATTTTAGGACTAAAAATAATATTGTGAGGTGTGAGGTATTCAGAATAGACTGAAAATGAGTGTAAATTATGGTTTTTGAGGTTAATAATACTTTGGGATCAAAATGACCCCCAAATTCTATGATTTAAGCTGTTTTTTAGTGTTTTTTGAAAAAAACACCCGAATCCAAAACACACCCGAATCCGACAAAAAAAATTCGGTGAGGTTTTGCCAAAACGCGTTCGAACCCAAAACACGGCCGCGGAACCGAACCCAAAACCAAAACACAAAACCCGAAAAATTTCAGGCGCTCATCTCTAATATATAGATGATGCAGCACACTGGCCTGAGCCTGAGCAGTGCACACAGATATGGTATGTGACTGACTGAGTCACTGTGTGTATCGCTTTTTTCAGGCAGAGAACGGATATATTAAATAAACTGCACTGTGTGTCTGGTGGTCACTCACTATATAATATATTATGTACTCCTGGCTCCTGCTATAACCTATAACTGGCACTGCAGTAGTGCTCCCCAGTCTCCCCCACAATTATAAGCTGTGTGAGCTGAGCAGTCAGACAGATATATATAATATTATATATAGATAATAGATGATGCAGCACACTGGCCTGAGCCTGAGCAGTGCACACAGATATGGTATGTGACTGAGTCACTGTGTGCTGTGTATCGCTTTTTTCAGGCAGAGAACGGATTATAAATAAAAGTGGTGGTCACTGGTCACTATCAGCAAAACTCTGCACTGTACACTACTGAGTACTCCTAATGCTCCCCAAAATTAGTAAATCAAGTGTCTCTCTAATCTATTCTAATTCTAAACGGAGAGGACGCCAGCCACGTCCTCTCCCTATCAATCTCAATGCACGTGTGAAAATGGCGGCGACGCGGGCTCCTTATATAGAATCCGAGTCTCGCGATAGAATCCGAGCCTCGCGAGAATCCGACAGCGTCATGATGACGTTCGGGCGCGCTCGGGTTAACCGAGCAAGGCGGGAAGATCCGAGTCGCTCGGACCCGTGAAAAAAAACATGAAGTTCTGGCGGGTTCGGATTCAGAGAAACCGAACCCGCTCATCTCTAGTGTCAACACAACCAATAATAATACTACACCACACGCGCTGGCATGCACAACGCCAGCAACAGCCGACAAAAAAGAAACACCCCAAGAGTGTAACCATAACCAATTACTGCAGAGACAGTACGCACTGGGACGGGCGCCCAGCATTCTCTACGGACTAGGATCAAAGGATTTACCGGTAGGTATTAAAATCCTATTTTCTCTTACGTCCTAGAGGATGCTGGGGACTCCAAAAGGACCATGGGGTCTATACCAAAGCTCTCGACCGGGCGGGAGAGTGCGGACGACTCTGCAGCACCGATTGAGCAAACACGAGGTCCTCCTCAGCCAGGGTATCAAACTTGTAGAACTTAGCAAAGTGTTTGAACCAAACCACGTAGCTGCTCGGCAAAGTTGAAGAGCTGAGACCCCTCAGGCAGCCGCCCAAGATGAGCCCACCTTCCTAGTAGAATGGGTCTCCACCGACTTCTGTAACGGAAATCCAGCCGTAGAACGAACACGCCGAATCGTATCACAGATCCAACGTGTAACAGACTGCATAGACGCAGGCGTCCTGAGCCAAAATGGCGACTTAAATATTCAAAACCCTGACTACATCGAGATACTTTGAATCAGCTAATGCCTAAGTAACCACTGGCATCAAACAGGCTGCTTTCTGCGAAACCCAGTAACCACTCTTGGCAGAACTATTAACCAAGTTCTCAGTTCCTCTCTATCCACATGGAAGAGCAAACAGGGCTCTTGTGAGACAAAGCCGCTACCTCCGACATCCGCCTTGTGGACGCCAAAGCCAATAGCATGACCACTTTCCAAGAGAGAAATTGTAACACAACCTATCACAAAGGTTCCAAACAGTGTGACACATGAAAACGCAACACCACGTCCAACGGGGGCACAAATGGAGGTTGGATGTGCAGTACTCCTTTCACGAAAGGTCCGAACTTCCGGAAAGGTTGTCAATTCCTTCTTGAAAGAAAATTTATAAGGCCAAAACTTCGCATTTAAAAGGAGCCCAACTTTAAGCCTGCACCCACACCTGTTTGCCAAAAAATAACGGAGAAGAACGACCCAGGTGAAAGTCTTCCGTAGTAGCCATCTTGGATTCACACCAAGACACCTATTTTCTCCGAACACGGTGGTAAGACCTTGCCGTTACTTCTTTTCTAGCCTGAAGAAGTGTGGGAAAGACTTCAACTGGGAATACACTTTCTGGCCAGGATATGGCGTTCAACCGCCATGCCGTCACAAGCATCCGCGATAAGTCTTGATACACGCCCGGATCATTCTGTAACAGTTCCTCACGTAGAGAAAAGGTCATGGATCTTCTATGAGTAAGCCTTGAAGAACTGGAAACTAAGCCCTCCTTGGTTAGACCGGAACAATGAAGATCATCTAAACCTTTGTTCTTCTTACGATTATCACCGTCCGAAAAGTGAAAACAGGGGGGACACATAGACCGACTGAAACACCCAAGGTGTCCCGAGGACGTCCACTGCTATAGCTTGAGTGTCCCCTGACCCGGAACAATATCCCTGAGATCTCTCGTAGGGGCGAGACGCCAACATATCCACTTGAGGCACTCCTCAAAGACCTGTCACTTCAGAGAAAACTTCTCGATGACGACTATATTTCTCCCGGATGGAGATCGCGTCTGCAGAGGAATCAATTTCAATGTCGTTCACCTCCGGAACGAAGACCACTAATATAGCGTTTACCAGTCTTTCCACCCAGCGGAAAACTTTTTGGGCTTCTGCCATCGCCGCCTTTCTCCTCGTTCCGCCCTAGCGGCTTACATACACCACTGCTGTCAAGCCGTCCGACAGAATTAACACTGGCAGATCACGAAGCATATGCTCATTGAAAATATCTCTTAACTCAAGAAGGCTTTTTGCAGACAAGCTTCCCAGCTTGACCTTTTACTCTGGAAATACTTCCCTTGCAAGGACTGCTCCCCAGTCTCAGAGATCTGCATGCACGGACACCAGGATCTCATCCTGGATTCCGAACCTTCGTCCCTCTAGGAGGTGAGAACAGAGCAAACACCACAGGAGCGATATCCTGGCCATTAGGATTATATTCCGGCGCATGTGTAGGGGAGACCCGGGCCACCTCCCCAACTGGCCCCGTGAAAACCACTCTGGCATTTGACCAGCTCACCGAAAAAGGCCTCTCTACAAATCTGATCCGACTCCGGATCCTCAGACTTCCGTCCACAGGAACACACAGAACCTCAACCTTTCCGTATCTACACTGATACCCACCTCCGACGTCGGTGCTGTTGAGAATAACAGGCTTCCCCTGTGTCGTAGAACAGTCAGAGAGAAAATGACAATTTGCATCACTTGTGGCTAGACCTCGCCTTAATCAGGAGAATGCCCCCATACAGAATAACGATGGCTCTTACTATGGAAAAAATACCATCCTACTGCCATCACTCTGGTGAAATGGCCAAAACATTCCTGGGTACCCAACCAGGTAACCTGAATGCGGAGAAAAACGCCTTGAACCCCCTACTATCATGATGTGGTGGAGCTCCCTCGTCTGAGAGATTCCATCCTGTAGTCCAACATCGTAAGGAGAAATCTTTGGGTTTTTTTTTGGTTTTTTTTAGGGACAGCAGGACAATGCCCTGAACCTTACGCACCTCTGGTATGGCGTCGTGTACCACCTCCCCTTCCATAGGGGAACAGCAAGATCTAATAGAAAAATAAGTGAGGGGAACCATCTGTCACACCAGAAAGTCCCCCTAGGATTCTATAATTAACTCACAGTTCCTAGTCTATTCCCGGACTGACTGACACGTAGTAGACAAGGTCCCACCAAGGTGGCCTCCAGCCAGGTAGACCCCGCGACATGTAATGTATGTGGTAGAAACAGACAACGACATTCCGTTCTGCGAACCGAACAAGGTTGCAGAAACCTTACCTTATTCACCTTCCACTGTCAACACAGAAAAGGAAAAAGAACGGAAACAAACTGGTTAAAACGACTACATCCCACCAAAGGATGCATCACCAAACCTTGTGAAGGAAACTAACTCACGAAGTTAGAATCACCAGCAGTATGCCCCGGGATTGACTGAGCCGAAGTATTCCCCAACAGTGATACACCGTCCCAGGGAAAAACTCCAGTATCTCCCGGAGACAGCCTAAGCATTTCCCCGGCCACCCTCCTGTATACCCACAGCAGCCGCAGTAATGGTATAAGAAGAACCAACAGGAGAAACCAACCTTACACACTTTAGGTAATTTCTATCGGACGCCTTTCAGAATATAAACACTCCCGCATGTGCATGTAATGTAAACAGGGTCAAAGTATAGAAATAAAATATCACTTAGCTTCCTGTATACGATCCTTTCTGACAGGGCCCCATGTCGACCAGGAGTTGACTTCTACAATATTCTCACCGCGTCGGGGAGAGAATAAACCTTCGTACTCCTTGAGAGGACTGAAGACCAACTCGTCACTGCCGACGTAGGGGTATATTTACTAACATTCGTAATTCTCCCGATTTGGTGGGAGAATAATCACGAATGACATCGAAAGTGTAAAACTGCAACTTTTTGAATTTATTACGACTAATTTACTAAGCTGTCGTATTCTGCATTTTCGTGTTTTCCGATGTCGATGTCATTCGTGATTTTCTGGTGTGTAATGCGGCCGATTTGGTAGTTTTGCGGCCGTGTTTTCGTGTTTTTTTACGACTGCGTCACATGTTTGTTACGTCAGTGTTTGTCCGTGCACGGCCGCGTTTTTTTCCTAAGTTTCGTTTTTGTCACTCGTCCGTGATTGGTTGTATTCGTAATGGAGGAGTGTCTGTGCACATTACTATAAAAACGCCCCAAACACACCGCACCTCGTGGGTTTAGCTAGTGGAGAGGAGAGAGGAAGGTGTATTTGGAGTTGGTGAGTTTGGTGGAGTTTTTGGCGGTTTTTGTGAGGAGTTTAGCGATTGTTGAGTGCTGTACTGTGTGTGTAAGTAGTCTTGTCATACTTGTTGTGGTGTTTTTTCAAAGTTTGTTAATTTTTTTGTCCTTGTTTTTTTTTTCAAGTCTATTGTCATTGTTTGTGAGTGAGTGAGTGAGTGAGTGAGTGAGTGAGTGAGTGTGTGTGTGTGTGTGTGTGTGTGTGTTGGCTGTGTGGTGTGTAGCAGTAGTGGAGGAGTGTGTTTTCTGTTTTGTTTTTTCTGTGTTTTGTGTAGTTTGTCCTGGTTATGTCTGACTCAGAGGTCAGTGTGGTGGAGGAGGTTAGTGAGAGGGAGGAGGTCAGTGTGGTGGAGGAGGTTAGTGAGAGGGAGGAGGTGAGTGAGGTGGAGGAGGTGAGTGAGGTGGAGGGGGGTAGTGAGAGGGAGGAGGTTAGTGAGGAGGAGGAGGGGGTGCCTGTTGCTGCCTCCACCAGTGATAGCGATGGTGCTGTGGCTCCGCAGCCACGCACCACTACCAAGACTGGGCGCAATGTAAAGTTCAGCTATGCTGAAAACATGGCGTTGGTGCGGGAGCTGATGAGGCATCATCGCCAATTGTTTGGGCAGGATGCTGCCAAGGTGTCCTCCCGCAGGAAGTCTGTCCTGTGGGCAGAGGCGTCACCAGGTGTGGTGACACCCGGTGCGCACCCCTGATGTACTGCCGCGATCGCGGCAAAAAAGGGGGCGTGACCTTACAGCTAGGGGGCGTGGCTTCGCGGGGATACCGGGATCGTCACTCTGGGGGCGTGCCCAGCATCTCCGGAGATGCTGGGCTTCCCCCAGAGACGGTCTCAGTGTGCTGTCGGCTCCTCTGCTATGACAGGAGCCGGGTGCTGTAACGGAATTTCACACTGCAGCACCTGGCTCCTGTCACTGCGGAGGAGCTGACATTTGGTGTCACCCCCTCCAGGTGTCACACCCGGGTGCGGGCCGCACCCCCCGCACCCGCCTTGTGACGCCACTGCCTGTGGGGGAAAGTTATCCAGGCAGTTAATAGTGAGGGTGTGGTGAGGCGGACTGAGGACACGTGTCGCAAAAGGTTTTACGACATCAAGCGCCGTGTCAAGGCCAAGATGGCCAAGGAGGCAAAATCAGCCCGCCAAACCGGGGGTGGCCCCCCTTTCCTGGCCACGTATCGTGATTGGGAGGAGCCTGTGCGGGCACTGATTCCTGCAGAAGTGGTGTCTGCAACTCATGTCCGGGATTCGGACCGTCCAAGGCAGGATGGTGAGTTTTTTATTTATATTTTAATTTTAAACATTCCAAACTGATCATGCTGCAAAATTAAAATTTTTTTTAAAGTATGCATACATTGTGTTGGTCATGTCGTGCAGGCCTGTGCACCCTTAAGCTGTAATTGTGTTTTTAAACTACATTTCCCATCATGCCTTGGCTGTGTTTTTAGATTAGTGAATGTTAAATAAGGTGCAGTGCATGCTGGTATGTGTAGTTCCAATACTTAATCTGAGATATTGCTTGTCCATAGCTGTTGTATCTAATTGCAGTTTTTTTGGATTTGTTCGTGTGTTTTGAATTCTTTTGCATATCTAAATTTTTTTATGATGTTTGGGTCAATTAGCAATTAATCAATCTCTGCAATATATTGCACACAATTCATCAATGTTTCAGGATTATTTAGTGCAACACCATGTTCATTTTTAAATACACACCAAATTAAGTAATCCAGATTAGTTTAAGCAGAAATTAGTTTACTTTACATTACGTACAAAATGGTTACAGTACACTAAGGTTTTGCAGTTAACAATGTGTTTTCCAAGTATGGTCATAATGTTTTTTTAATTTTTTCAACAGTACGCCAGACCAGCGCTCCAGACAGGCCACTGCCAACTGATGTGGGTGCTGGGATTGCAGGTAAGAATTCACTGTAGTCACATATTCTGCAAACACATAGAAGTACAAAATATTAATGTTTATCTATTCACATAGGTTCTTCTTCTGCAAGCCGCCCTCTAAGGCGCCCATCACAGGGCTATGTAAACTTACCCAGGAGGCCAAGTAAGACGCGCCGTGTGGATTTGGAATCAGCGGATCCATCTTCCCCACCCAGGCGGCGCATCTCCGCAGTCTTGTCCCAGCCACCACAGGCACTATTGGGTAGTCCCCAAAGTGATGAGCCCCGATCACCTCAGTTATCTGGTGAGTAAAAACATACAATAAACACATTCAAAAATTTTGACACAGTACATTTACTATGATGTGAGTTGTAGTTGAGATGACATGTTTGCCATAACAACCAATCTGATTTCACGTATTAACTTCTTGAAGGTGCAAATGCAAAAATTCACAAAGTCTAATTGTTTGCTATGGCCAACATCACATTTAAAAATGACCACCCATCTTACTAAATTTAGTCCACACACGTGCACAGAAAAAGAAGAGCAACTTACTAACCGAACTAAATCCACCACCACCCACTCCACACCATTATAGTGTTCACACACCTCCCCTGTCCTGGATGTAGACTGCTTACTTGATCCGCTCCTCTGGACCATCCAGGTGAGCAGTCTATATCCTTGACAGGGGAGGTGAGAGAACACTATAATGCTGTGGAGGGGAGGTAGTTAGGTGTGGAACCCGCCAGTCAGTCTATGTGCACGCCTGTGATGGGACATATGTTTTTCTAAACAAAAGATTACTCGTTTAGAAATACACAACTCAAATATAAAAATGTCCGGAGTATTATTAAGTTTGAAATGTTTAGGACTACAAAATATATTAAATGTAAACTAAACAGTGCATGTTGGCCACCCCATACAGAACCAACCTCCATGCCCGACGTTGACCAGCAGGAACCAGACCAACAGGCCACCTATACACTGCACCTAACACCCGTTGTTCCGACCCAGGCAACCCAGCCGCAGGATATCCCCCAACCCTCCATTAGTCCACAACTGCTCCAAGCTCCACCCCAGCAACAAATGTCCGCGGACTTTTGGTCCAGTTTGGCAACCCAACAGAGCCAAAACACTGCCTGCCTGAACGCCCACACCCAACACCTTGCCAGTCTGCCCCATCATCTGCCGCGCATTAGTAGGAACTCGGGCAGACTGATTGTCCAGGTAGGCAGAATTGCCACTTCTATGGAGCAAATCCGGACCGACAACACTCAAATGCTGGCAAATTTGACGCGCATCATTGATGAGCAACAGCGCCAGCAGCAAGCACTCATCCAACTGGTCCAACACAATCAGGTGGTAAATGAGTCATTGTCGAGGATTGTGGTCAGCCACACTGCAAGTAACAACCAACTGAATGCCAGAATCCACAATTTAAGCCAAAGCATCACTTTGATGGCAGCACAACAAGTGAGCTCCAGCTCAGGAACCACGACCCCTAGCCAAACCCCAGTAACCTCCCCTGTTCGTCGATCCTCCCGAGCACGTGCCAGCGAGCCAGCACAAAGCACGGCACCCAGCACACACAAGAAAAAAAATAACACCAAAATATAATTTTAGTAACACAATAAAACTTTGATTATTGAAATCACACAACTTCCGGTGTCTGTGTCAAACATTGTAGAACACGCTATGTGTGTATTATTTACTGGGGTAATGAATGACAATGTATTTTGAACAATCACTAACTAAAATGTACATACCACTATAAAGAACAAACACTAAGTAAGAAAACACACATTCACACTTACAAAAATGTATTGCAAAGTGTTTAGTCAAGGTTAATTACATCCAAAAAAAAAAATTACCGGTAAAATACCGCAGAATCACTTCTTGCCTTACCTGCCTCCCTACATCTGTACTCACACTGTCACCAGATGTTTCTAACTCCTCTGCTTGCTGACTGTTTTCTTCATCATCATGTGCCAGATGTTGATTCAAACACAGATTATGTAGAAAACAGCAGCAGAACACAATCCTAGTCACCTTGGAGGGACTATACAACAAAAGGCCTGCAGATTTATCCAGACACCGAAACCTAGATTTCAGCACCCCAAAACATCTTTCTATCACATTCCGCGTAGCCTTATGTGCATGATTGTAACTGTGTTCAGCAGGAGAATCAGGTTGGGACAATGGAGTCAGTAGCCAAGAGTAGCAGCCATAACCCCCATCACCTGAAATACAGATATAGGCAACATTAGTACATGTGTTTGATGAATAATTACCCCAAACAAAAATGGTGTTTGTAGTTAACACACATACACACAACACACTTTGAACATACCCAGCAGCCAGCCATCAGGCATTTGTCCGTCCTCAAATTTATCAAAGAGAGATGACTGACTGAGGATGAAGGAGTCATGGCAGCCGCCAGGGTAACCTGCAACCACACTCATAATTTTGAGATTTGCATCACAAACCACCTGGACATTAGTTGATTGGCTAGAATGCCGATTAGTATATATATATTGTCGGCCCCTAGGTGGTCTCAGCTCAACGTGTGTGCAATCTATGGCCCCCAGCACATTGGGCATGTGAGCAAGCTCATAGAAAGCTACCCTGACAGCATGCCACTGCGACTCCTGGGTAGGGAAGCAGATAGAGGCATTTATATGTGGTTCCAAGACATCCAAAACCTGAGTGGACATTAATAAATCTAAGGTGAGTGTCATGATCTGTATTCAATACAATACTGTGTTATAAGACCTTACAGAAGCAACACTTAGACATAGACGTGTATGTATTTTTCAACTCACCTGATTCAAAAATTTAGAAAAGGTGGGCTGGGAGATACCAATAACGTCGCCTGTCACAGCCTGGAAGCTCCCAGTAGCCATAAAGTGTAACACAGCCAGGAGTTTGTGCAGGCCTGAGACAGAGCGAGAGCGTGCTGTCTCAGGGTCTAGTCCCAGTTTGACAAGGTCATACAGTCGGAAAATGTTGTTTCTATTTAGGCGAAACATCTGTATGACCCTATCATCAGACAATGCGTTTAAGTTTAAACGACCCCTAAAAAAACGTGGCTGGCGCAGCCTCCGCGGCACCTGTACAACCTGCTGACCATGTTCACTTACCTGGCCCAGATTTCTTCCAGACTCATGGACCAGTCTCAGGTATCCCCCAGCAACCAGTAAATCTGTAGCATACACCACAGCCGCCATTTCAGAGTGAGAGAATTTCCAATTGTGCCTGGGACCCTTTTATAGGGCCAAACATTCAGGTGTGAGTAATGGATAATTGACTACACATGTAAACACGCTTCTCAAAAGCAGGTCTGTTTTTTTTTAGGACTTTTTTACGATTTGTATTTTTTCTCGGCCGCAAATGCATTTTCACGGTAGACATTACAAATACGAATTGTTAGTAAATGACCGAGATTCATATCTAAACAGCCGCGTTTTGACCGATGGTGTATTCATTCGTATTTTTATTCTTGGACTTGCAAAAAAATACGAATGGCCTCATCACTGCCATGATTTCTGCTTAGTAAATTACCGAGATGACACTTTGAAGAAAAAACGGCATCTCGGTCAAAATCGGGACCTTAGTAAATATACCCCGTAGAGCTTAATCAACAGAGCGACTAGTACATGAAAAAGAATACTATTACTTCAGCATTCATGAATATACATAATATAATACCCAATATATATAAATATATCTATATATATATATATATATATATATACTGTATATATATATATATATATATATATATATATATACTGTATATATATATATATATATATGTAGTGGACGTAGTTGGCACTCAGGAACAATTGCTGTGGTACAGACCGGGGTGCCCTCCTCAGTAGTATGTACAATGCGAGTGTTCGTGGTGACCGGAGCCACAAGGCAATGACCCCCTCACCACAGAAGCAGGCGGCACTCCACGGATTTAAAGGTGAAAAAATTTTTATGCAACAAACATCATGTAAATTCCAACGTTTCAACACCGCGCTGGGTGTTTTTCTCAAGGATACATGGATACAAAAACAAACATATGTTTGGTGTTCTTACCTTAAATACTCTTCTGATGACAGCACGGGCGCAGGTGCGGCGGGCGGGAGAGACGCCGGCGGCTCCGGCCACGGGCGGCTGAAAATGACGTCACCGTTGCTAGGCTACCAGGACGTGTCAGCGCCCGGCGCATCGCGTCTTTGTGCTGCAAGGAGAAAGAGTGTGGATTAAAGAAAATGTAACAGTGTGAAATAATAAGAGGAAACAAAGTAACGTTTCCAACTGGTGTGAGTGAACAAATATTAAAAAGAAGCTGGACGATCGTGTGTGTGGGATAAAAATTAACATTAACTCTGTGACAGTGCTAATCTGCATCATCTCAATTGATCAATAAAACCTGATGTTTGGAAACATGAGCTGCATCGCTGCAATGCACACCTTAAACTAAACATACTTGACTGTAATAAAGAATGTAGTTAACTGCAGAAGAGGCAAAACATGCAAAAACAAAGGCATGTACTGAAAGGTATAGTTGCAGAAAGAAAATGCAAGAACAAAGGCATGTACTGAACTAAATAACAAATGTAGATTTAAAGAAACACACTCCATGTTAGTTTTTCATTGAGTCCGTTAGGGGAAACTGAGTTCAATATTGAAATCCACCGCATTTCTCGTTGGGACAGCAACTTTTGTCTGTCACCACCACGGTTGGGCATCGGGACATGATCCACGATCTGATATTTTAGACTTGAAAGTGAATGTCCAGATAATTTAAAATGTCTGGCGACGGGTTGATCATTATCCTTGCCTTCAATGGCGGCTTTGATAGCTGATCGATGCAGCGCCATACGTTCTTTAAATGTCCTGATTGTTTGACCAACGTATAATAACCCGCACGGGCAGATGATGATGTATATAACGTATTGGGAACTACAGGTGAGATAGTGATGTATCTTATACTTTTTACCCGTATGTGGGTGTTGAAAATCTGAACCAGCAACCAGATAGTTGCATGTGGTGCATGAGGGGCATTTAAAGCAGCCTTTGCGGGTTGATATTCTAGTTGTAGGAGAGATATCTGTATGAACCAGAAAATCCCGTAAATTGCGACCCCGCTTATAACTGGCCATCACTGATTTGTTGTGGAAACATGGCAATGTATGATCACTTTTGACAATCGGCCACAGGGCACTGACGGCTCTAGGGATAACGGAACTGGCTGTAGTGAATTCTGTTACCAGTGGAATCCTGTCAAATGATGTTTCATCCTTTTTGGGTTGTAATAGCGTTGCCCGCGGTTTCTTTAGCACCTCTGATTTCTGTTGTAATAATTGCTTGTATGGGTAACCTCGAGATCTAAATCGGTCTACCACCAATGTTAATGCTGGATCCAGCTCACTCTGGTTGCTTGTAATGCGGGCCACCCTTGTCATCTGGGATTTAGGCAAGCCAGCCTTCAAGGCTGGTGGGTGGAAACTAGAATGCTGCAGGAGTGTGTTCCGGTCTGTTGGTTTTTGGTAAACGGACGTATGTAAATGGCAGTTCTTGATGGTGATGTTGACATCTAGATACTGTATAGCTTCTCGACTGTATTGGTAGGTAAACCGGATGGGGGAATCTACCAAATTGATTGAGTTCAACAGATGTTTGAGGCTGTCTTCACCTCCAATCCAGAAAATGATCAGATCGTCGATGTAGCGTTTATACAGTAGGATTTTTGAACTAATTGAAACATCCGAAAAAAACAACTCCTCTTCCTTGGCAAACATGTACACATTAGCTAGCGAAGGGGCAATGCAAGACCCCATCGCACAGCCAGTTGATTGTTCATAGTATTTCCCATTGTGAATGAAGTAGTTCCGCTGTAAGGTCAGTTGTAACAAATTAATGAACAGATCAATGTCCATCAATTGGAACATATTGTGTTCGAGGAATGTTCTCATCTTATCCAGACCTTCCATGTGTGGGATCACTGAATATAAGTTTTTTACATCCATGGTACACATAATGGTGTTGGCAGGCACAGTGTCCATGGTGTTTAAGATGTTTAAAAGGTCTGTGGTGTCCCGTAAATGTGTAAGTTGTTTAGTTACCAATGGTTGTACCATCAAGTCCAAGAATTTTGAAATAGGATAATATAGCGAGTCCCTCGCCGAGATGATAGGCCTAATCGGTGGTTTGACCACGTCCTTATGAATCTTCGGTAAGGAGTAGATCACAGGGACCTTGGGATGTTTCTGTATGAGCCCTAATCTGCTCTTTTCATCTATCTTACCTTGCTTCTGAGCGGTGGCCAGCAGTTTGTCCACTTCAAGTTTGTAACGAGCCGTGGGGTTCCCTGGCAGTTTTTTGTACGTTGTGCTGTCAGCTAGCAGTTCATCGAGGTCAGTGATGTATTGTGTTCTATCTTGAATAATGATCGCACCACCCTTGTCGGCTGGACGGATTGTAATTGAGGGATCCTGGGATAATGCTTTTAAAGCTTTTTGTTCCCCTGATGTCAAGTTGGAAAATATCCTTGGTTGTGCTTTGTCGTATTTGTCGACTGCACAATCAATTAATCTAGAGAAAGACTTGATGGACGCATTGGTACTTTGAGGGTCAAATGTAGAGGTGGATTTCGTGAATGTGATTGCTTGAGGCGTGTTTGGCTGATGTTGAAAGAATTCACGGAGTCTGAGAGATCGTTCGAATCGATATTGTTCAGTACGCCATTTGAAAGTGTCATGTTTATTGGTGGGGATGAATGAAAGTCCTTTATTTAACAGACTTATCTCGTCCGCAGTCAACAGTCGCGAAGATAGGTTGAATATTAGATCTACGTTTTCTTTTTTGTCTTGCTGCCGGCAGGAGGTTTTGTAGAGCCTCTGGTTCTGTTGCCCCCTTCGTGTGCGCTGGTGGAAGGACTGGCGTCTTTTGGAATTTTGGACGCTGTTATAGGAACAAGTCTGTTTGGCGACCGCGCGTCGTCCGAGTCCTGGACTAAAAAATCGCTATCGCTGTTGTCAGAATCTTGTCTCTTCGGATTCTTGTATTGTTTGTTTCTCCATGTCTGTCGCTTGTTGATAGGTCGCGACTGATTGCCCTCAGAGCCGTGTAGCCAGCGATAGACTTTATGTTCCTCATAGTCCGCCAATACCACTGATAGTTTACTCTTCTTATATTGGATTAAGTCACGTTTGTAGTTGGAAACTTGGACTTTTAATTTCTCCCATTTGGCTGCATATGTAATATCATCCAGTAATGCTTTGTTAGCTGTTTCATATGTGGAGATGTTGGAACGGTATCTGGCCAATTCCTTCCCAGATTCTTCGATCACTAGGAGCATGAGATCCATGCTGCACTTATTTAAAATGGATGTCCATTTTATGCAAAACTCCATATTACTGCGGCCAATAGTTGGGATATTTTTGACCCGAAATCCGCGTGGTATCTTCCTTGCACGATAGTAATCGGAGAGAGAGGTGCCGTGTAACAGATAATCTGTTTCCTTTTTCTTTAAACGTAGGAGATGGTGGTATACATCATCTGCAGTGATGTTATCTTGGTGTGTAAGGAAATCTTCCTTAAATAAAATAGCCGAAGCCTCGGCCTCCGTGTAGCTGAGGACCCGGTCTGCGTCTGGTGTATTTGCAGCGGTTGACTCTGCTGTTTCCATCATCATGTGTGCGTAATCGCGGGACCACGAACGTCACAGTGGTGAAAACACAAACAGATAATGTGTTTTAAAAGAAACTGCACAAGAACAATATAGGTAGCCAGAAACAATGATTTTGAAGACATCCAACGGTGCCACACTTCTTTAGGGGAGATTGCACACCCCAATAATGCATGTAGTGGACGTAGTTGGCACTCAGGAACAATTGCTGTGGTACAGACCGGGGTGCCCTCCTCAGTAGTATGTACAATGCTGTATATACATAAGTGAATTGTCCCGGACCCAACAGGTCCCTAGTGACAGTAATTTGTTATGAATGTATAATCATGTACTAATACGCCCCACTTGTGGATCTACCAGGAACGTTATGGTCGACAGAAAATCTAGTATTCGTCGACAGCAGGATGTAGTAACCTAGGCAAAAATAACATTATTGCGCCCCTGAGGGGTCCGAGGGGAGTATATATATAAATAATATCAATAACACTTCCCCACATACACTACCATGTCCGTGTTCGAGGTACAGGCCCATGGAACCAAACCATACATATACATATAACATACATATATACAGGCCTCAGGCAGTTACAGCATGTTAATTTACACCCAGTAATAACAGTTGCTGCCGACAGGGTCACCCACATACTACTGTGTCTCCCATACAGTGTGTACTTATGGCAAGCATACAACTACCGACCCGTTGACTATATCAAGTACCAACAGGCGTCGGCGATGTCGACAGTGACCCCAGAACGGATTGTGACAGAGCCCTCACGCATGTAGACACAAGTGTACTACAGTGGGTATACTGACAGGGATCTCACACAGAAATATGCACAACAATGCTTATATGGCCATCTCCAAACAAATAGTGTTATAGATATCCTTAAATATACCACTAAAAATTCTGTGCCCCCCCCCTCGTTTGGACTGTATCACCATTTTGGCGGGGACAGACAGAAAAATGGCGCTGAACACTGCTGTGAGGGGTAAACCCCGCCTCTTTTCGGTGCGCTTCAGCCCCATTATAAAAAAGTATAATATGCAGGCAGAGGACTGTATATAGTGTCTAGGCACTATATACATTCACCAAACACATCTCAATTGCTGTCCAGGGCGCCCCCCCCCCCCCCCAGCACCCTGCACCCAACCAGCCGCTGGCGTGTACGGGAAAAATGGCGCACAGCGCTACCGCTAATTGGCAGGGGTATCATACAGGGTATTCGGGCCCCGAGTATGCCTGCCCTTGTAAAAAACAAAGATCCTCAGTAACATGCTGCCAAGGGCGCTCCCCCCCCAGCGCCCTGCACCCTGTGAGTTGGTGTGTGGGAGCAAGGAGCGCAGCGCTACCGCTGCGTGTTACCTCCGTTACTGAAGTCTTCTGACGTCCTGAAGTCTTCTGTGCTTACAATACTCACCCGGCTTCTTTCTTCTGGCTTATGTGAGGGGGGTGACGGCGCGGCTCTGGGAACAAGCAGCTAGGCGAACCAAGTGATCGAACCCTCTGGAGCTAATGGTGTCCAGTAGCCTAAGAAGCAGCGCCTTTAACTCAGAAGAAAATCTCCCTAATTGCACCTTACACCCATTATATAGCTGTCACAGTCTTGGGGGGGAAAATAAATCAGTGATACATACATTTAAATGGGCTCAAGGTTTCTCGTGGCCACTTACAGTATATGGAACCTCTTGTAAAACACAGTACACAAATACTGAAAAATATCAGTGTCTTCTTCAACAAGTAGATCTTACTAACGTTGAGGCTCATCTCATGTACACTTGGATGTAAGTCATTTTTATGACACGCCTCTCAGATGTAGCAGTACATGTTCGCTCTGATACAGTAGGTGTTACTTTCACAATCTCCCTGACATTGCTTTATCAAAAAAGTAGACAAGTATGGACATATGTGATCTGCAGGAACCCTCTGTTGCAGGCTAGTTGGACACTGCAAATCCTTGACTGTTACAGGTGAGGTATCCCGCAACAACAACTGCAACCGTAATAAATTACTGCCCCATAATTCACCGGGCTCATCTGGGGAGATGAGCACATACACAGCCTGAAGTGAGAGTAAGAGAGAGGACAGTTTGTGACAGTTGAGGCAGAGCTGGATAAGGAGGAGATGTGATGTGAGAAAGAAAGAAAGAAAGAAAGAAAGAAAGAAAGAAAGAAAGAAAGAAAGAAAGAAAGAAAGAAAGAAAGAAAGAAAGAAAGAAAGAAAGAAAGAAAGAAAGAAAAATGACAGTAATGGGAATGGAGTGAGTTAAACCTCCTTGGCTGGGACTGATATGGCATGACAGTGTGTGGGCAGGTACATTCACCTCATTCATGAGAAGCAGCGCACGTCTAGGGGGGCTGAGTGGCGGACATACGATGAGACGTTTCTGCGCAAGCAGGACTGCCTGCATATCATGGATTTTGGTTGTAGGGATGTCGAGGTCTGGCTCAACGTCACGCAATCTACCCAGGATCCGAAAGAGCTACAGAGTACTGTGAACGAGGGTCCACAGGCAGGTTTTCTTGTGCAGGGGACAAGTGCGGATGCTTCATCGGGTCGTAAGGCAGGGGGTGCAGGTCGAGGGTTTGCGCAGGCGCCCGCGAAAGGGAAACGCTTAGCATACAATAACGGTTCATGCTTGCTAGGCCGGAAGTGGCGCTTTCGGCACTTATGCTTGCGCTGTAACGGATTTCACCCGGCTTCAAACTGTTTTTGAGGGAATTGTCAGGCGCCCAGAGCAGGGAAGGTAGGAGCAGGTAAACCCGCCGGTGGCGGGGGTGCTCAGTAAGGCTCCATCGCCAGTCCGGTTGGATACAATGGCCAAATGGCTGAGTTGGTATCCTAATAAAGAAGTTGCAGAGTTTTTGTTGCATGGTTTTAAGTTTGGTTTCCGCCTGCCAGTTGCAGGTTAGGTGAGATTGGGTCCCCAAGGAATCTTCAGTCAGCGCGCGCTTTTCCGGCAGTTTTGCGCGAGAAAGTGGAGAAAGAAGCTTGGCTTCGGAGAATGGCAGGTCCTTTTGCTCTGCCCCCTCTGGAGGATTTGGTTATTTCTCCAGTGGGCGTGGTCTTTAAGTAGACTCCAGGTTCCTTCTGGCTCATACAGCATTTGTCTTACCCTTCAGGGTCATCGGTCAACAACGCTATACCTCCACAGCAATGTTCAGTGGTCTATCAGTCATTTGATGATGCTCTGGGTATCGTGAGGTCCTACGGTCCCGGTGCTCTGATAGCTAAGATTGATGTGGAGTCGGCTTTTAGGTTACTTCCCTTACATCTGGACTCATTCCTGTTTATGGAATCTCGTATTGGGATGGAGTATTTCATCGACTAGTGCACGACGATGGGATGCTCCATTTCCTTTTCTTTTTTCGAGAAGTTCAGCACTTTTTTTCATTGGTGCGTGGAGTCTTCTATAGGGGCTCATGGGGTGGCGCACTACCTCGATGACTTCCTCTGTGCTGGGGCTACGGATTCAAGATGTTGCAGTGAATTATTGTTTAGTTTGAGAGCGCTTTTCTATAATTTTGGTGTGCCGTGGCTGCAGATAAAAATCGAAGGGCCGCTATCTCGTTTGTCTTTTCTGGGTGTCGAAATTGATACAGTAGCAGGTTCGTGTCGCCTACCTCAGGCCAAGGTCGCCAAGTTGCGCGAGGTCATAGGTCAGTTTTTAGTGTTGCGCAAGGTTACCCCTCGGCAAGCCCAATCTTTGCTGGGCCTGTTAAACTTTGCCTGTTGGGTCATCCCAATGGGTAGGGTTTTTTGTCGGAAATTAGAGCGGACCACGGCGGGGTGCTTCAGACCGCATCATTTTATTCAGTTGTCTTGAGAAATTAAGAGGAATTTGGCCATTTAGGCCTCTTTTTTAGAGGAGTTTAATGGAGTGTGGATCTGGTTGGCCCCGCTTGTATACAATACTGAGTTGCAGCTATTTACTGATGCAGCGGGGTCCTTGGGGCTTGGTTGCTACCTTGATGGATCTTGGTGTGTGGCTTCTTGGCCTGAGGAATGGGCGCGTAAGGGTCTCACTAAGGATCTTTTGCTGCTGGAACTTTTCCCAATCATGGTGGCGTTGGAGGTTTGGGGTGAGCGTTTGTCCAATCGCAGCATCTCGTTCAGATGTGCTAATCTCGGCGTGGTGCATGCGATTAACAACCAGAGGGCGAAGTTGCTTGTGGTGTTGCGAGTGCTGGCACAGCTTGTTATAGC
The DNA here is from genome assembly GCF_028390025.1 of Pseudophryne corroboree. NCBI lineage: Eukaryota > Metazoa > Chordata > Amphibia > Anura > Myobatrachidae > Pseudophryne > Pseudophryne corroboree. The sequence goes on from NC_086445.1 coordinate 979,307,149, forward strand.
GTGTCTGCAATGGAATGTGTTGTTTTGCGCGCAACATGTTCCTGGAACAGACAATGGCATTGCCGACGCATTGTCCCGCGTGCAGTGGGATAGATTTTGGTAATCGGCACCAGAGGCTGACGCTTTTGGGGTACGCTGTCCCTGTTATGTTTGGCAGGTGATTGGGCCAGCATGGAGGGATTAGTGATGCAGTCAATTGCCCCAAAATTGCTCAAGGCTTACAGTCAAGCTTGGAGTGAGTGGGAAGAGTCTACCAGCGGACGGGGGCATGGAGGTAAGAGCGGGCATCGGCTGATGCTTTCTTTAATATGGCAACTCTATGTCTCTGGTAGGTCTAGAGTGGTAGTGTCGTGGTACCTTGTGGGGATTTCGTTTTTTGCCAAGTTAAAGCATCTCCCTGACGTTATGAATAGCTTCCTACTGGCTAAGGCTCTTAAAGGGTGGGCGCGTCTGTTGCCTATGCCATGTGACAGGAGGCATCCAATTGATGCGGTACTCCTGCCAGTAATCATCGGAGCGGTAGCGGAAGTAGCTTCTTCGTTTTTTGAGGCGTTGTTGTTCGGACTGGCTTTTGCCATGGCATATCATGGGGCCTTTCGTGTTTCGTAAGTTGGTTGTGTCCTCTAAATGGGCAGATTTGCCCATGCTTAGAGAACATGTTGTGGTGGGTGAGAGGTCCTTACTGTGCAGACTGTGGCGATCCAAGACAGACTACTTGGGAAGAGGTCAATGGGTCACGATGGTTCGTCCTTGGATGGTCGAGCTTTCCCGGTGGCGTTAGCTGCCCGCTACTCAGCGGTTCGGCCCTCCTCAGATGGTTCTTGGCTGCTGCATTATGACAGGTTGCCATTGACGAAATATCAATTTCGTTGGATGTTAAGTTGTTATCTGGTTAGTGTTGGCCTTTCACCCAAGACTTTCGGGATGCATTCGTTTAGGATCGGCGCTGCTACGTCGGCCGCATCTGCCGGGTTTTCCGTCAAAGAGATCCAGTTGTTGCGGCACTGGAAATCTTCCAGCTACAAGCGTTATATTCGGCCCCGGTATTTGACTTAGTTTAGTTATTTTGGAATCGCGTAATCAAATTGATTGTCGAATCTGTTGAGTTCGTTATTGTGTGTTACTGTTTGTCGTCCCCTGTCCTTCCTACTCGGGGATTAGCTACTTGTCACTGTTGACAGTGGGAGTCTGGAGTTCTGTCACAATTTTTTACCTGGCTGACGGGCTGAATTCGGCTTCATGGTACCTTAATTCGGCAGATTGGATTCCAATTAAAGTCCCTCAGCAGGTTTTTAAGTTTCACCTCCAGCCGAGTTTACCTGTGTTGACCCCATCCTACCCCCATTTCATCCAGACTTTTTTTTTATTGCTTTTCCTTTCCCATTGTGTCTTTATGTTGCTTTGATTAGCATGAAGCATGTTTGCACAGCTAGGCCGTGGTACTAAGGACATTTTTGCTTTTTGGCAGATCCTCCTGTTTTTTCATTTACATGCGCTCATTCATTCTTCGTACAATTATTAACCTATTTTCTTATTTATTTTCCTTTGCTTTAGGATGGGTAGAGGATGAGTGTGCAGTGTGGGTGGTTGGTCACTCTTTTGTTTTTTGGTCATCCAGGTTTATGGCCTTGGAGGGGGCAAGGAGGTTTCCGTAGGTCCGTGGAATTTGGTGGTTGGGTTGGCGTGGTATGTTGTGGCGAGAGCTTAAAGCAAGGTTGTTAGATCAGGCTCAGGCTCATATCTTTCTGAGGGTTCTGTTGGTGCACTTGGGTGGCAATGATTTGGAAAAGAGAACACCGCTGGATTTGCGTTGTGCTATGGTGAGAGATTTGGCTAGTATTGCCGAGGCTTAGCCTCACTGCACATTGTCTAGTCAGATTGCTTAGAATTTCAGCACGGATCTCTCCGTGTGTACCCCCCTTTACTTACAGTTCTACAGGGAGCTTGCACTTAGCATCATACTTGACTTTGCCCACGTTCAGCGGGAAAGCTGATTCACTAGTGATAATAAAAACTCGATGAGAATGTTCCAGTTATTACACACGCTATTTGTTACTCCTACCAGTGCCGTAACTAGGCATTTTAGTGATGTGTGCAAGAAATGGCATTGGCCCCCCCTCATGCAAGATAGGGGCAGTGCGCACCATAGGCGCACGAAAAATATATAGGGCCGTGGCTTCATGGGGAAGGGGCGTGACCACAAAAGAATACCAATTCATACTACGGTGCACAGTAGTCTCCATTATTCAAATTACGCTGCACAGTAGCGCCACTACACCAGGTAGAGCCCCTTTTACACATTACGGCAGACAGTCATCCTTTTTACACATTACAGCACACAGCATCCCCTTTTTACATGTTACGGCAGACAGCGTCCTGTTTTTACACATTACGGCAGTCAGCGTCCCCTTTTTACACATTACGCCAGACATCGTCCCCTTTTTTACACATTACGGCAAACAGCGTCCCCTTTTTACACATTACGACAAACAGCGTCCCCTTTTTACACATTATGGCAAACAGCGTCCCCTTTTTTACACATTACGGCAGACATCGTCCCCTTTTTTACACATTACAGCAGACAGCGTCCCCCTTTTTTACACATTACGGCAGACAGCGTCCTTTTTTTTTACACATTACGGCAGACATCGTCCCCTTTTTTACACATTACGGCAGATAGCGTCCCCTTTTTACACATTATGGCAGACAGCGTCTCCCTTTTTACACATTATGGCAGACAGCGTCCCCTTTTTACACATTGCGGCAGACAGCGTCCCCCTTTTTACACATTACGGCAGACATCGTCCCCTTTTTACACATTACGGCAGACAGCGTCCCCTTTTTACACATTACGCCAGACAGCGTTCCCCTTTTTACACATTATGCGAGACATCGTCCCCTTTTTTCCACATTACGGCAGACATTGTCCCCTTTTTTACACATTAAGGCAGACACTGCACCTTCTGCAACAATGATAAAAAAAGCCTGATTGATGGCTTACTGTGAGTGTGTTCCAAGGATGCGTGGGTGAGACATGGCTAGAGGTCGGGAGGTTACTTTTGTAAGATTATTAACCATGTTTAACATTCCTATTGTGAGGAATGTGAGCAAGCCGGCAAGCATGTCTTTTACATAGACAGAAGATTCATTCAGAAATCACCCGGCATCCACATTATCGGAGAGATAAGAGCTACACTCCTCCATACACTCCTCCATGTGGCTTACCTTGATGAGTGGCAGCAGCAGCACAGCCCAGGACACGGAAGTCCCTCTTCAGTGTAGACGCTGCAGGAGGAGAGGCGCGCAGCAGAGCACACACACAGGGGAAGAGACTCAGGCTGCCCAGCGCAACACTGCCCACTGAGATGCATAATAGAAGCAGTGCGTCCGGCAGAGGAGGAGTCAAGGCGCAACGCTACTATTTTACATTACAGCGGGCAGTGACGGACAAATGGTGTGATTGCGGACGGTGCGCCCACAGGGCAAATGTGCTGTGTGCTAGGCACCGTCCACACACACCTAGTTACGGCGCTGACTCCTACACTAGCATGCAAAAGGCTTTGGCCCAAGACTATATTTTTACTTATATTGCTTATCTTAATGAATAGCAACTTTAATTGCTCCCAAAAATCATTATCATGATTAGAAATGAGGCTTTAGGACTTTAAATGTACTATACTTAATTTACCATATTATATGAAAACAAAAGCGTATTTCATTTTCTTATTAGTCCCAAAAGTTTATTGATTTGCTAAAGTACATCATTTAGATCTTGTCATTAATAAATCTGGTATGTATATTAATTCATTTTATGCAATATTTTTTTTTATATGTAAATTATATTTTTATTAATTACTTTTTTAATTTTAATTTCCTGCTTTACAGTGTTAAAATCAATAATAATGTTAAAATCAATAATAATAATAATCATAACTTCTTTTACAGTAAAAGGTCTCCATAATGTAGGCCTAAATGGTCGCACAGCTTGCAGAAAACCATTCTACACCATCTGTGTCACCCCTGCCTGTCTGTCCCTCCCCTTTAGAATGTAAGCTCTCGTGAGCAGGGTCCTCACCCTCATGTGCTTATCCTTCGCTTACTTAAACCGTTTTCAACGGCACCAAATCCCGCGGTTTTCTGCCACCCTGATACTTACGTCAGTGTCATCCTGCTGATGCAGATATGTTTATTTACCCTGTACTTGTCCTATACTGTCTTCAACTTATTTATTGATTATTTTGTTTATGAACTCTGTAATTGGGCACTGCGGATCTCATGTGGTGCCATATAAATAAAGGATAATAATAATAATAATAATAGTTAAGGTCTGTAAATAAAGTAAAACATCTTAGATGGGCAAAAAAACACCGGTATTGGACACTGGATCAGTAGAAAATAGTATTTTGGACCAACGAGTCCAAATTTGAACTTTTTGGAACCAGAAGACGTCAGTATGTTCGAAGACTGGTCGGAGAATGTTTTCTAGATAGTTGTATAAGTCATACAGTTAAACATGGTGGGGTTGTCATGTCATGACATTGGGGTGGTTTTCTCGGAGGAAAGGTCGGACATTTAGTTCAAATAACATCAACTATGGATAAGAAACAGTAACACAGTATTTTAGTACATCACGCTGTACCAAGTGGAACTCAAAATATTGGAAGCAGTTTATCATGCAACAAGATAACGACCCTAAGCACTCATCTAAACTGTGTATCAATTATTTGAAAAGTAAAGAAAACTAGAAAAGCAGAAAGCTCTACAAATTAGGACATGGCCTCCTCAGTCACCTGATCTTGTTCCAATTGAGAAATTCTGGGATGAATTAGACAGAAAAGTTTGTGTAATGGCTCCAACAAATACTAAAAACTTATGGGAATGTCTGAACGAGGCCTGGAAAAGTATAACTTATGAAACTTTAGATAAAGTTGGTGTCTCGAAATGCCAAAATTATGTGAAGTAGTGATTCGCGCCAAAGGAGGACACATTGATGAAAGCCAAATATATTTTATTAACAATTATTTACCTCGGCCAAAGACTTTTGCACGCTAGTATATATACAAGCTTCTATGAGTTATGTATATGCATAAAGACCACTAATCTTATTACCAGCAAAGAACCGCTGCATGCACCAATCAGCCACAATGAGTTCTTTCAGTAATTTATTGATAAAGAACCTGTGCACTTAAAGAATTATTTCCTCTTGTTATTGAAGTGCTAGACCATACTGTCAATTAACTGATTTCTTGGTTTAGGGATTGTGGGTGCTCTAGGCTACTATATGGTATGTGATCATCTCCATAGCATTTGGGTGCAATATCTTTCATACATATAAAATATCTTTACTACTACTGATCCAGTATTTTGTTGATACTGTTAATGCAATTTTTTACCACTTACCGCTCTCTCAGCCCGGCGCTGGCTGCAGAGCGGCTAAAATCACTGGGAAAATGGCTACCATGGCCATTTTCCAGTAATTTGTGCATGCACATTAAAGATGTCCCCGGGAACGCGACGAGGTCAGCATGTTCCCGGAGACCTGCGCATGCACAGTAGACTATGGCACAATGCCAAATTCTACTGCAACTACTCTGCCTATCCTCTTTACAAGGATTGATGTATCGCCCCCAATAGTTTGGGCAGATGAGGGTGTTGGTCGTCTGAACAGATCGGAGTTGTAGTGTAAAATGTCTCCATATTTTACAGTGTATTTATTTGCTGTGCTGCTAAGAGAGTTAGAGGCATATTTTTATTTTGATCACTACCAGCTACATCGCAGTGATAGGAAACCTCCGGCCTTTATGAAACAAATGTCGCCACTGCAGCTTGGCGTGACACGGTTCTATCACCTGTACATATTTGCATGTGTCATATATGGGTTTTACGGTGTACTAATTTGGGAGGAACATATAACTTTAAAAAAAAACAAACAGGCTATTTTATATTAATTAACTATTTATAAACATTAACACCTTAACAACATTATCTATCTATCTATCTATCTATCTATCTATCTATCTATCTATCTATCTATCTATCTATCTATCTATCTATCTATCTGTCTGTGTCTATCTATCTACCTATCTATCTATCTGTCTGTGTCTATCTATCTATCTATCTATCTATCTATCTATCTATCTATCTATCTATCTATCTATCTATCTATCTGTCTGTCTGTCTGTCTACCTTAGTGAAAGTAATCAGTGGTTTCCTTTACATTCCATACATATCTTACAGTATAAAGTATAACGGGTTGGGGCTGTGTTACCGGCGGCTGGTATCCCGGCGGTCAGCATCCCGGCCACAGAATTCCGGTGGGGTGGGGTGAGCGCAACAAAGCCCCTTGCGGGCTTGCTGCGCTTGCTGCACTGCGTTCGCCATTCTGCGGGCTCAGTGGCGAGCTGCGTGCGCTCACCACAGGTTCTATTGCCACTCTATGGGTGTCGTGGACACCCACGAGTGGGAATAGTACCTTCTAGTCGGCATGCCGCCTGTCGGTATTTTGAGGGGCCAGGATGCAGGGGGAGTTATTGTGACCGTCGGTCACATATCTACATCCCAATTTCTCTGACGTCCTAAGTGGATGCTGGGGACTCCGTCAGGACCATGGGGAATAGCGGCTCCGCAGGAGACAGGGCACAAAAGTAAAAGCTTTAGGATCAGGTGGTGTGCACTGGCTCCTCCCCCTATGACCCTCCTCCAAGCCTCAGTTAGGTTTTTGTGCCCGGCCGAGAAGGGTGCAATCTAGGTGGCTCTCCTAAAGAGCTGCTTAGAGTAAAAGTTTTGTTAGGTTTTTTATTTTCAGTGAGTCCTGCTGGCAACAGGCTCACTGCAACGAGGGACTTAGGGGAGAAGAAGTGAACTCACCTGCATGCAGGATGGATTGGCTTCTTAGGCTACTGGACACTAGCTCCAGAGGGACGATCACAGGTACAGCCTGGATGGGTCACCGGAGCCGCGCCGCCGACCCCCTTGCAGATGCTGAAGAGAGAAGAGGTCCAGAAATCGGCGGCTGAAGACTTCTCAGTCTTCATGAGGTAGCGCACAGCACTGCAGCTGTGCGCCATTGCTCTCAGCACACTTCACACCAATGGTCACTGAGGGTGCAGGGCGCTTGGGGGGGCGCCCTGGGCAGCAATGAAAGTACCTACGCTGGCTAAAAATACATCACATATAGCCCCTGGGGCTATATGGATGTATTTAACCCCTGCCAGGTTGTCAGAAAAACGGGAGAAGAAGCCCGCCGAAAAGGGGGCGGGGCCTATTCTCCTCAGCACACAGCGCCATTTTCCTACACAGCTCCGCTGCTAGGAAGGCTCCCAGGCTCTCCCCTGCACTGCACTACAGAAACAGGGTTAAAACAGAGAGGGGGGGCACTTATTTGGCGATATTATTATATATTAAGATGCTATAAGGGAAAACACTTATATAAGGTTGTCCCTGTATAATATAGCGTTTTGGTGTGTGCTGGCAAACTCTCCCTCTGTCTCCCCAAAGGGCTAGTGGGGTCCTGTCCTCTATCAGAGCATTCCCTGTGTGTGTGCTGTGTGTCGGTACGTGTGTGTCGACATGTATGAGGACGATGTTGGTGAGGAGGCGGAGCAATTGCCTGTAATGGTGATGTCACTCTCTAGGGAGTCGACACCGGAATGGATGGCTTATTTAGGGAATTACGTGATAATGTCAACACGCTACAAGGTCGGTTGACGACATGAGACGGCCGGCAAACCAATTAGTACCTGTCCAGGCGTCTCAAACACCGTCAGGGGCTTTAAAACGCCCATTTACCTCAGTCGGTCGACACAGACACGGACACTGACTCCAGTGTTGACGGTGAAGAAACAAACGTATTTTCCATTTGGGCCACACGTTACATGTTAAGGGCAATGAAGGAGGTGTTACATATTTCTGATACTACAAGTACCACAAAAGAGGGTATTATGTGGGGTGTGAAAGAACTACCTGTAGTTTTTCCTGAATCAGATAAATTAAATGAAGTGTGTGATGATGCGTGGGTTTCCCCCGATAGAAAATTATTGGCGTTATACCCTTTCCCGCCAGAAGTTAGGGCGCGTTGGGAAACACCCCTTAGGGTGGATAAGGCGCTCACACGCTTATCAAAACAAGTGGCGTTACCGTCTCCAGATACGGCCGCCCTTAAGGAGCCAGCTGATAGGAGGCTGGAAAATATCCTAAGAAGTATATACACACATACTGGTGTTATACTGCGACCAGCGATCGCCTCAGCCTGGATGTGCAGCGCTGGGGTGGCTTGGTCGGATTCCCTGACTGAAAATATTGATACCCTTGACAGGGACAGTATTTTATTGACTATAGAGCATTTAAAGGATGCATTTCTATATATGCGAGATGCACAGAGGGATATTTGCACTCTGGCATCAAGAGTAAGTGCGATGTCCATATCTGCCAGAAGATGTTTATGGACACGACAGTGGTCAGGTGATGCAGATTCCAAACGGCACATGGAAGTATTGCCGTATAAAGGGGAGGAGTTATTTGGGGTCGGTCCATCGGACCTGGTGGCCACGGCAACAGCTGGAAAATCCACCTTTTTTACCCCAAGTCACATCTCAGCAGAAAAAGACACCGTCTTTTCAGCCTCAGTCCTTTCGTCCCCATAAGGGCAAGCAGGCAAAAGGCCAGTCATATCTGCCCAGGGATAGAGGAAAGGGAAGAAGACTGCAGCAGGCAGCCCATTCCCAGGAACAGAAGCCCTCCACCGCTTTTGCCAAGTCCTCAGCATGACGCTGGGGCCGTACAAGCGGACTCAGGTGCGGTGGGGGGTCGTCTCAAGAGTTTCAGCGCGCAGTGGGCTCACTCGCAAGTGGACCCCTGGATCCTACAAGTAGTATCCCAGGGGTACAGATTGGAAATTCGAGACGTCTCCCCCTCGCAGGTTCCTGAAGTCTGCTTTACCAACGTCTCCCTCCGACAGGGAGGCAGTATTGGAAACAATTCACAAGCTGTATTCCCAGCAGGTGATAATCAAAGTACCCCTCCTACAACAAGGAAAGGGGTATTATTCCACACTATATTGTGGTACTGAAGCCAGACGGCTCGGTGAGACCTATTCTAAATCTGAAATATTTGAACACTTACATACAAAGGTTCAAATCAAGATGGAGTCACTCAGAGCAGTGATAGCGAACCAGGAAGAAGGGGACTATATGGTGTCCCTGGACATCAAGGATGCTTACCTCCATGTCCCAATTTGCCCTTCTCACCAAGGGTACCTCAGGTTCGTGGTACAAAACTGTCACTATCAGTTTCAGACGCTGCCGTTTGGATTGTCCACGGCACCCCGGGTCTTTACCAAGGTAATGGCCGAAATGAGGATTCTTCTTCAAAGAAAAGGCGTCTTAATTATCCCTTACTTGGACGATCTCCTGATAAGGGCAAGGTCCAGAGAACAGTTGGAGGTCGGAGTAGCACTATCTCAAGTAGTTCTACGACAGCACGGGTGGATTCTAAATATTCCAAAATCGCAGCTGTCTCCGACGACACATCTGCTGTTCCTAGGGATGATTCTGGACACAGTCCAGAAAAAGGTGTTTCTCCCGGAGGAGAAAGCCAGGGAGTTATCCGAGCTAGTCAGGAACCTCCTAAAACCAGGAAAAGTGTCAGTGCATCATTGCACAAGGGTCCTGGGAAAAATGGTGGCTTCTTACGAAGCGATTCCATTCGGCAGATTTCACGCAAGAACTTTTCAGTGGGATCTGCTGGAAAAATGGTCCGGATCGCATCTTCAGATGCATCAGCGGATAACCCTGTCTCCAAGGACAAGGGTGTCTCTTCTGTGGTGGCTGCAGAGTGCTCATCTACTAAAGGGCCACAGATTCGGCATTCAGGACTGGGTCCTGGTGACCACGGATGCCAGCCTGAAAGGCTGGGGAGCAGTCACACAAGGAAAAAAAAAAAAAAAATTTCCAGGGAGTGTGATCAAGTCTGGAGACTTCTCTCCACATAAATATACTGGAGCTAAGAGCAATTTACAATACTCTAAGCTTAGCAAGACCACTGCTTCAAGGTCAGCCGGTATTGATCCAGTGGGACAACATCACGGCAGTCGCCCACGTAAACAGACAGGGCGGCACAAGAAGCAGGAGGGCAATGGCAGAAACTGCAAGGATTCTTCGCTGGGCGGAAAATCATGTGATAGCACTGTCAGCAGTGTTCATTCCGGGAGTGGGCAACTGGGAAGCAGACTTCCTCAGCACGACCTCCACCCGGGAGAGTGGGGACTTCATCGGGAAGTATTCCACATGATTGTGAACCATTGGGAAAGACCAAAGGTGGACATGATGGCGTCCCGCCTGAACAAAAAACTGGACAGGTATTGCGCCAGGTCAAGAGACCCTCAGGCAATAGCTGTGGACGTTCTGGTAACACCGTGGGTGTACCAGTCGGTGTATGTGTTCCCTCCTCTGCTTCTCATACCTAAGGTACTGAGAATTATAAGACGTAGAGGAGTAAGAACTATACTCGTGGCTCCGGATTGGCCAAGAAGGACTTGGTACCCGGAACTTCAAGAGATGCTCACAGAGGACTCATGGCCTCTGCCGCTAAGAAGGGACTTGCTTCAGCAAGTACCATGTCTGTTCCAAGACTTACCGCGGCTGCGTTTGACGGCATGGCGGTTGAACGCCGGATCCTAAGGGAAAAAGACATTCCGGAAGAGGTCATTCCTACCCTGGTCAAAGCCAGGAAGGAGGTGACCGCACAACATTATCACCACATGTGGCGAAAATATGTTGCGTGGTGTGAGGCCAGGAAGGCCCCACGAAGAAATTTCAACTCGGTCGATTCCTGCATTTCCTGCAAACAGGAGTGTCTATGGGCCTCAAATTGGGGGTCCATTAAGGTTCAAATTTCGGCCCTGTCGATTTTCTTCCAGAAAGAATTGGCTTCAGTTCCTGAAGTCCAGAAGTTTGTCAAGGGAGTACTGCATATACAACCCCCTTTTGTGCCTCCAGTGGCACTGTGGGATCTCAACGTAGTTCTGGGATTCCTCAAATCACATTGGTTTAAACCGCTCAAATCTGTGGATTTGAAATATCTCACATGGAAAGATGACCATGATGTTGGCCCTGGCCTCGGCCAGGCGAGTGTCAGAATTGGCGGTTTTGTCTCACAAAAGCCCATATCTGATTGTCCATTCGGACAGGGCAGAGCTGCGGACTCGTCCCCAGTTTCTCCCTAAGGTGGTGTCAGCGTTTCACCTGAACCAGCTTATTGTGGTACCTGCGGCTACTAGGGACTTGGAGGACTCCAAGTTGCTAGATGTTGTCAGGGCCCTGAAAATATAGGTTTCCAGGACGGCTGGAGTCTGGAAAACTGACTTGCTGTTATCCTGTATGCACCCAACAAACTGGGTGCTCTTGCTTCTAAGCAGACGATTGCTAGTTGGATGTGTAGTACAATTCAGCTTGCACATTCTGTGGCAGGCCTGCCACAGCCAAAATATGTAAATGCCCATTCCACAAGGAAGGTGGGCTCATCTTGGGCGGCTGCCCGAGGGGTCTCGGCTTTACAACTTTGCCGAGCTGCTACTTGGTCAGGGGCACACCCTGGCTGAGGAGGACCTGGAGTTCTCTCACTCGGTGCTGCAGAGTCATCCGCACTCTCCCGCCCGTTTGGGAGCTTTGGTATAATCCCCATCGTCCTAACGGAGTCCCCAGCATCCACTTAGGACGTCAGAGAAAATAAGAATTTACTTACCGATAATTCTATTTCTCGTAGTCCGTAGTGGATGCTGGGCGCCCATCCCAAGTGCGGATTGTCTGCAATACTTGTACATAGTTATTGTTACAAAAATCAGGTTATTATTGTTGTGAGCCATCTTTTCAGAGGCTCCGCTGTTATCATGCTGTTAACTGGGTTCAGATCACAGGTTGTACAGTGTGATTAGTGTGGCTGGTATGAGTCTTACCCGGGATTCAAAATCCTTCCTTATTGTGTACGCTCGTCCGGGCACAGTATCCTAACTGAGGCTTGGAGGAGGGTCATAGGGGGAGGAGCCAGTGCACACCACCTGATCCTAAAGCTTTTACTTTTGTGCCCTGTCTCCTGCGGAGCCGCTATTCCCCATGGTCCTGACGGAGTCCCCAGCATCCACTACGGACTACGAGAAATAGAATTATCGGTAAGTAAATTCTTATTATAACTGTTAATACTTTTTCATTTACAATATATGTAAGCACTTAATGAGTCTTCTCTGTCAGGTTTAACATGGATTTAGTATGACCTGTAACTGGGGATCCAATGACATCCAATATCCTGGAGGGGGCAGAAATGAAAGCAACACAAATACTGGAACATTAAGAAAACATTCAACATGCAAAAGATTTCTTGTTTCTATAACAATTGTTAAACTTATTATTCAACTGTACAAATGACTCGAGGCAATAGGGAAAGAGACACATTTTGTTTTATTTATTTTTGGATGTCTTTTTTTTTTTTTTTACATATATCCCTGTAGTAAATGTATGCAAAACAAAGTAAATTGTATTTAGTATATAAATAGAATGCAATTGCCTTTCTAGTTGCTGCTGATGTCATAGACGCCGCTGTGTGATCAAAGGTTGCGTTATGGATTCACCTTACCAGACAGTAAACGGTGACCCTGATGAAAAGCTCAGAATAAATGCAGGCACCTGTCTTAAAGGGAAATTATAATCATGGGCATAATTTGACGTAATTACCTTTAAAACGTGTAGATTTTCTTGCCACTTGTCTTTTATAAGGTGCTTAATTAGATTCATAAAATATTTATTGGCAAATCACTGAACTTACACTATAGGGAGCAGCCATTTTTGCACAGCTTTAACCCTTACCGTATAATGGGGGTTATTCATAGGTGATTGCAGATTGCTGCATACGCAGCCAGATCTGCATTCATCTCTGCACATTCTGGGGGTCGCTCAGCACAAGGCAAGGTCACCCAGCATATGTGAGGCCGCCTCCCAATGCATCTGCGATCTAATTGCGAACGCATCGGATCTAAAGTTGACCCCTGGCATCGCAGCCTGGCTGCGCTGTCATGAGGTCAGCGAACATTTTTTTTTATCGGAGCGGCTGCGTATGACATCACGCAGCTGCCCTGAAAACGATCCCTGCCCACCCTCATTTGCCCCACCCCTCAATGCTGCATCGCTGCCCCAAAAATGCCCACCGCTGTCAAGTGCATTGCGGTCGCATCCATCGGGGATGGGACCGCAATGTGTGTGTCCACACAGCCAGTCTGAAGCAGTCAATGTGCAGCAGGGTCTGAATGACCCCCATAGTGTGTTGTAGGTAGGGCATTTTGTATGTATAGTCAAATACAGTTAATTTTAGTTTTATGGGGTATATTTACTAATCATCGAGTTTTATAACTGATAATTACAATTTCTTATCTCAGCTACTCACATGCAGGTACAGGGGTGTTGCACTCACCACTCCTATATCTGGGATGCGTGTGGTAGGTGACCACATTGTTTAAATAAAAATCACATAAGCTCTGCACTCACCATATATATTATATATACTCCAAGCTGTTTCTCTTTCTATACTTTAATAACAGGGAATGTTACAGTAGTTTCAATTATTGCACAATTTGTTAAGATGACCAACTGCGCCAAAGTCTTCCCCATCCGGTCAGTCCTGCTCTATCACTCTTTTGGAAACATATACAAGTGTTACAACAATTGAAGTTAACAATTCATGTTTATAAAGAGAACACAGCTTGAAGTGTCTATAATATATACGGTGAGTACACAGCTTCAAAGGTGGATGTAAATGCAGCTGTGGCTGTGTCTTATGCAGTACGACTGCAAATTTATGCTTTTGCTAAACCATTAGAATTTGTACAAAGATTCCTACTGGTTCCATCTGTAATCCGCCACTTTGCATAGAACGTTGGACCCTCGGCACCACATCGGTCGGGTTTGGGTCATGGGGCTCCCTGGGTTGTAGCAGCCCCTTGTGGCTGGGCTGCTTTAAGGCATCTTTATTGTAACACCTAATGTAACACTTTTTAGCACTTAAACTGCTTTTTGCAATTGTTACTACTCTCATATGTAACACTTTAGCACTTCTGCTACTTCTTTCTAATGTGGCCTGGGGAACCCACCTAATGCGGACACCTGCCCGTGGTAGGACGGCCTACATGTTTGCCCAAAAATTGTGCTAAGAACCTCAATTTTACTCCATGTTAAATTGCAGAGTTTATTGTAATTGTTCTGATTACCAGTGTACTTAGTGCTTAGAGTGTGCACCTGCATTTTTGCTTTTTTCTGTGTGAAACATCTGTAATGCCATTGTACATTACAGCAGCCACTATGGTTGCTCAGAACGTCCAATGGAAAATGGTTATTGGTGCCAGTGCAGCAGTGAAAAAAGACCCAGTAGCTGAGCCCGACCCAAATTCACACTGCGTCCCCCAGCAGTAATCATTGAGGTGCCTGTGCAATCTGACAACATTGTCCGCTTGCGTCCTACATTGACGCTGCATCCACCTGATTGTGGGTTTGCATTGGCGCTTTATGACAATTGAAGACTGTCCCCTGCAGAGAATGAGGAACACAGGGAGATCGAGAGACAAAGGGCTAGGAGGGTGGGACTACAGAGACGGATTACCCTTTAGGTGATATATAGGCACTAGGGGTCAGCCTATACTGCTTCATGTATAAAACTTTTTTTATTATTAAGAAAAAGAGACCTGAGGAGCCCAGATCCTGGAGAGGGAGGTAGGCCCTTCAGGAGTTACTGGAGTTCTGTAGCTCTGCGTTTGTGGCCTGTCCAATCAGAGGTGGGGGCGGACAGAGATGTCTCATGACTGAGGGGGGTTTCTGGTGTTCAGGCTTGGACTGGCCCACAGGGGTACAGGGAAAACCACCGGTGGGCCCTGCTGCCTGGGGGCCCACCTTCTGCTCTAAGGATCAGGTTCCAGACTGTGCACTTGAATTATACATTATACCTATGTTACCTTATACTGGACTACGGTGTATTTGCTGTTATTAATATGTTATTAATCTGGTACGTTATCATGCATGCAGCAGCTGAATTTACTGTATATATTTATGAAGGGGTCCAGACGTTGCACTGTCTAATGGTTAGTCTAACCAATGAGGTGACAGGCCACACCCCTAACATGGGCCCCTCCCACTGCATTTCCCAAGTGGGCCCTACATGCCCCAGTCCGACACTGCTGGTGTTCCCATGTAGGACTGACATTTACAGTTAGAGACTCAGCCAACCAGTGTGGATAGGGGCATGTTATCTATGCATGATGCATGCAGGGACGCTGCATGAGCTCTGTGCTAGTGATGGCCATCAAAGGCTGTACTATAGATGATTGGTGGTTTAAAACCATTGGCCATAAGACTGATGCAACTGATATTTTCTCAACATCAGACGCCATCATTGATGGTGCGATATTGGTGTCACAGCATCGATGGGATATAATCATACTTGCCTACCTGACCCTCTCCATGAGGGAGAAAATGCTCTGTTCCTGGACTTTCCTGGTAATGTATGATTGCCATCACCTGTGGTGAGCTAGCTAATTGATAAGAAAGGTGTTTCACCACAGGTGATGGCAATCATACATTACCAGGAAAGTCCAGGAACAGAGTATTTTCTCCCTCATGAAGAGGGTCAGGTAGGCAAGTATGGATATAATCAGTGGTGGCTGCTGCCCCAGGGCAGACCACACATAGCACAGTGGGGGCCAGTTAAAACATATAAACATACCTTTATTATTACATGTAATATGTGTGCTGGCTGCCTGATACCCTGGGATCAGCGGCACGGCTGTGGTTCACAGCCGCATACCTCCCAACATGACCCTCTCCAGGAGGGACAGAATACTCTGCTCCTGGACTTCCCTCTTAATTTCTGATTGCCATCACCTGTGCTGAAACACCTTTCTTATCTATTAACCTGTTCAACACAGGTGTCGGCAATCATAAATTAAGAGAGAAGTCCAGAAGCAGAGCATTGTGTCCCTCCTGGAGAGGGTCATGTTGGGAGTTATGCAGCCGCAGTGTTTCCCAATATCTTATAGGGAATACATTTTTTGCTGCCTAGTTGCTCTGAGGTTGTGTATTCCAATTCAAACTGCACTGTGCTGATTTTGTATTTACTCCCTGTGTGTATGTGTTTCCTCGGTGAGCTGCAGTTTCCTCTTACACTACAGAGACATACTGACAGCTTAATTGGCTTCTGGCAAACTAAATCCCCGGTAATTGATATACTGAAGTCTCTAGTCTTGTGATTTGTGTATAGTGTCAATGCAGATTAGGTGCTTGATATCAATGTGACGTGTATAGTGATAAATGTGTGAAAGCTGTGTGATAAGTGTGACCAATATATAGTGATCAGTGTGATATCAGTCACAGGGCCAGATGTACTAAGCTTGAAAAGTGATAAATATCACTGTGATAAAGCACCAGCCAATCGGCTCCTAACTGTCATTTTTCAAACACAGCCCGTGACATGGCAGTTAGGAGCCGATTGGCTGGTGCTTTATCACAGTGATATTTATCACTTTTCAGGCTTAGTACATCTCCCCCACAGTGTGATATCAGTGTGATAACAGGTGTGCGATATCGTTGTGAAATATGATCAGTGTGTTTCAGGTATGTAATATAAGTTTGTTTTACCTGTGTATACTGATCAGTGTGGATCAGGCGTGTGATATACTCTGTATAGTGTTCAGGGTGTATTAGGTGTGTAATATTAGTGTGACCTCTGTATAGTGTTCAGTGTGTATCAGGTGTATAATATCAGTGTGTCCTGTGTATAGTAATCAGTGTGTTTTAGGTTTATGATATCTGTATGATCTGTGATTAGTGATCAACGTCTATTGGGTTCATTCATTCACAGGGTCTGAACAGCGCATGCGTATGAACCGCAATGCGCAGGCATGTCAGCCGCCGGCAACAGGGATCGCCGGGCAGTGACAGAACTAGCGAAAAAAGCGATCGCACCGGTGATCGCAAGAAGATTGACAGGTAGAAGGCTTTCGTGGGCAGCAACTCACCGCTTCCAGGGAGTGTCCGGAAAAACGCAGGCGTGCCCAGCCGTTCGGGAGGAGGATTCCTGACGTCAGCACCTGCCCGGATCATGGCAGCGGATGAGTAAGTCCTGGGCTGTGCAGAAACTGATCGCACCCCTGTACAGCGATTACCCCCTCCCCTGTAGGCGGCGATTACCTGGTCGCAGCAGTGCAAAAAACCGCCTGCGTGCGACCAGGTCTGAATGAGGCCCATAGTTTGTGAGTAACTACAGTGGTATGGACGGATCCTAGGAGGGGGCCCCAAACCAGTATCTGCTCTAGAGCCCCATACGGTCTTAAACCGTCTCTGCTCATGATGGTCAGTGACGGGGATAACCACCAAGACACCGGATGCATGGTATGTGTCCTTTCTTACTGTTGCACCAGGTTTCGTGTGACTGTACCGCACTAATCATCTTTTTTGCTCAAAATGCACATCTTATTTGCATAATTAATTAACACAGAAGTGAGAAAAACTACTTTATTAGCTTACACTGATCAATTTGGTGTGCGGCATTTGTACGTCTGTGTAAGAATGAGCCTGAATTGTGTAAAAGGGCTCCAATGCGAACATCGGTGGTTGTTCCTCACAGTGGAGGCTGAGGGTCGGGGTTGGCCAATGCTGTGCATTACGGACATCACCCTATTTCCTTTTCACTGACCTATCCACTCTTATTCTTGGGGTTTTCAACATACCCATTGAGAAGCCTCTTGGCACTACTATCTCAACCCCTAATACTTCCTTCTTTCTGTGATCTCTCCTAGTGGACACTAATTCCCACATATTGCGATTACCTACACTTGTATTCTTCCATCTCTGGGCCATCTCTAGCTTCTCGGGATCTGTATTCCTGCTCTCTATCCTCAACCGCCTTCCCTTCTATAGTATGTCACCTTGGCTCATGGCTGTCTGGAAGGGTTACTGTACCTCTCACTACTCATTTTCATTGGCCTCTTTGCTGCTTTTGACACAGTTGGTCCCTTGCCTCTTATGAAGTTATTAGCAAAATGCATTAGCATCTACTGGACTTGGGTGGTCATTCCGAGTTGATCGCTAGCTGCATTCGGTCGCTGTGCAGCGATGAGGCAAACAAACGGCACTTCTGTGCATGCGTGTGCGGCGCAATGCGCACGTGCGAAGTAATGTTACAAAAAACGATGTAGTCTCACACAGGGTCTAGTGAAGCTTTTCAGTCGCACTGCTGGCCGCACAGTGATTGACATGAAGTGGGCGTTTCTGGGTGTCAACTGACCGTATTCAGGGAGTGTTCAAAACGCAGGCGTGCCTGGAAAAACGCAGGCGTGGCTGGGCGAACGCAGGGCGTGTTTGTGACGTCAAAACAGGAACTGAACAGTCTGAAGTCATCGCAAGCGCTGAGTAGTTATTGAGCTACTGTGAAACTGCACAAGAAAATTATACCGCCGCTCTGCGATCCTTTTGTTCGCACTTCTGCTAAGCTAAAATACACTCCCAGTGGGAGGCGGCATAGCGTTTGCACGGCTGCTAAAAACAGCTAGCGAGCGATCAACTCGGAATGACCACATTGGAGTAACTGCACAGATAGTAAAGACTCATAAAAACTCAATGAGGTACCCAAAGGTATTCATTATACGTATGCATATTGTACTTATATCAATTTTTCTCAGTACGTTACATGTACAGTATGTTTTCAGAAATTCTTAATTTCTTCAATTCAAATTGACAGAGGCACCGGGTCAGTAAGTAAGGGGTGGCATGGAGAGGGGAAGGGTTGGAGGGCAGAATCGTTGGAACAGGGGGCAAGGTGAGTTGGAGGTGTGGATGAGTTCTTACCTCCGAATCCCCGCGGGCGGCTCGTCCTTTAAATGCAGTCTGCTGCTGCAGCATGCTGTCCCATGACCTGTCCTAGTCAGCTTTCTCTAACTGGTGCATTACTGGGAGGAGGCGTGGCTATGCTGAGCCTGCTGGTACATCCCGGGATCAAAGCCACACCTCCTCCATGTAATGCATCTGTGAGAGACAACCGCCTAGGACAGGACATTGGACCAGCTTTTAAAGGAGGAGCCGTCCATGGGGATCTGGAGGTAAGCAAATCTGGGCAGGGCAGAGGAGAGGAGTGGCAAAATTAATTTTTTTCTATGCCCCTCCCCCAACCACAAACCATTCTGCGCCCCTGCTAGGCTGAAACAAACGATTGTCTAATACATGTACATAAGTTCAATAACATTTTACTCTAGCCTCCAAACCTTAAGTAATTCCTGGAAACTTATCTCTTCATTCAAGTTTATCACATCCCCAAACCACCTCCTCACCTCAAATTATCTATGAACAAAGAGTTATATAGCGCATACATATTCCTCAGGGATTTACACAATTATTTCAGTTATCCACATTATTCTGTGACCTAGTGGAATTTATAATCTACAGACCTGACTCAGATGCAGGCGGAAGTACAACATCAGGCACTTGCACCCGATGTACATCAGTGCATGCGTCTGAGATGTTGGACTCTGGTCTGAACCGTGTGGAGATCCATGCAGTTCCATGGGCAGTGATGAGGGGTGTTGTTGGCAGAGGTGTCAAGGGTGTGCCTGTGTCAGGTACTGCGTCAGAATGCAGTCATCACAGTGTCTCCTTCCGAAATTCCTCTGAACATGTCCTCTGTGGCTATGGATCTACATTTGGGAATTCAGCTGCGTTCTCTGTCACATTCATGACACTCCCACAGCACTGCCATGAGGTCTTTTTTTTTTGCATTTGCTTCAGGCCACCTTCCAGTCTTTGCCCAGGAACGCTCATAGATCTGCGCCGCCAGATCTACGGGGAACACATGTGCAAAGTAAGAGTTCTCAAGTCTGTTTGTACGCACGACCAATTAATCGCTCAGCTGCACAAACATGAGCATTACATCCGCCTCTGGGTCGGACCATGAGCCTCAGTGTGCATGCCTATGCACAGGGCAGTAGAGAGCATGGCTGGGCCCAGCTACTTTCCAGCGGGTGTGGCCTAATCACAGGAGGTGTGGCCATGCACCCTTAGAAAAAAATGCTGAAATAATAGTATTTTAAGCACCTTCCTGGCCACACTGCAGCGTGTACTGGGCTGAGAAGAACTACAGCTGTTGCTGCCAGGTAAGGAGGGGGCCCGGGGGCCACACTGGGTCCATCCTTCAGACCTGCCCCTCCCAGGGCTGGATTAAGCCTTAGGGGTGCCCGGGGCACTTAAGACAAGGGAGCCCCCGGTGGAAGGCGAGGGAGTGTATTTTGGGTTGTGCATACCCCCCAACATGACCCATTCCAGGAGGAACAAAATGCTCTGTACCTGGACTTCCTTCTTAATATATGATTTGTGTCACCTGTGTTGAACTATTTAATAGATAAGAAAGGTGTTTCACCACAGGTGATTGCGATAATAACTTAAGATAGCATGTTATCCCTCCAGGTCTTGGTTATGTTATATGAATTGTGTATATTACATTTAATCCAATGGGGTATATTAGATTTAAACTAACAGTTGAATAATGCCAGGTTACATAGGACCCAGACACCCAGGCAGGGAGTAGGAGAAGCTGGGATCCCTGTGGCACTTACAGCTAACTCCATCCTCCTATCTCTCCTCTGGTCGGAAAGCTAAATTGGTAGCTCATAAAACCTGATACTCTGCCTGCCATGCATACTGCCATGCTCGTATTCTATACTGTCCTGCTCGCATTCTGGCTGTCTGGTTCTGCTACTGCATGAGAGGGAAAGCTAGCGATGTCAGTGCTCTGGCTGGCTGGCCCCCTAACAAAGGGGGGCCCAGGGTACTGTATGCCCTGCGACACCCCCTTAATCTGGCTATGGCCCCTCCCATCCCCCTCTCTGCACTACTGCCTTTGCAGGCAGGGTGCTGAGTTGCTGACGTGTGAGCACCCGAGTGACCCAACCCTTATGGATGTGAGGCCCAGAATATGTTAAAAACCATGAATCCCCCAGGTGCAGACATTGTGGTCTGCTGGTGGTGGTGTAATGGTGCACGCTGTGTTTATAGGATACACACTGGGACAATTATTGGTCACAATAATGAAATAGGTGGAAATAGATCCGCAGCCCTTCACTGCATTTTGAAACAGAAAACATCCATCAAATTCAGCTCTCAGGCATCCCGCTAATGCTTTGGGAAAGCAATAAAACCATAATAATATTTTTTTTTTTTCTGTAAAAGAAAACCTCTGGGCATGTGCGGTTAATGAATTGTTTTTATGCACACAGTTTGAATTTCCAATACTTACAATCACAGTATCCGAAGGCATATTTATCGAGCTTTACAGTACTTAATTGGCAGAGTATTTGTTGCTAAGCCACACAGTTTTATCATTGTATAGGACCGTCTCCTGTTACACTTCTCCGTCAATTACATTGCCTGTTTGGCTCTGCAGTAAATCTTTTTTTAATGTGTAGAGACAATGAAATAATAATGTCAATAAAGAGAATCTTGGATATGTTACAGAGCAGTGTGCAGTGAGTAGTTCCCTATACTGTATACAAACCAGGCACTAGGACCTGGAAGCACCAGGAGGTTTAACCTCCTACCTGATAACATCAGCAGTGGGCATCTGAGCATGTGCAGCCGGCTCCAGCTTTACTGTCTAGTGTGTCACAGTAGGGTAGAGCGGGGTAAGATGTGACAATTTTTATTTATATTGGGGGTCATTCTGACCCGTTCGCTCGCTGCGTTTTAGCAGAGTGAACGGGTCCCTGGTGCGCATGCGCCGGCGTCGTAGTGCGCCGGCGCATGCCAGACGGCCGAAGGCCGTAGAAGGGATGCGATCGCCTCTGCCTGATTGACAGGCAGAGGCAATCGCTGGGCGGGAGGTGGCGGAACGGCGGCGTTTGGCCGCAGTTTCGTGTGTTTGGTCCGGCCAACGCAGGCGTGGCCGGACCAAATGGGGGGGCGGGCCGCAGCGGCTGCGTGACGTCACACGCAGCCGCTGCGGGCCGGGGAGCGATGAGTAGCTCCCAGCCAGCACGCTAAAGCTGCGCTGGTCGGGAGCTGCTCTTGAAGTGCAAAGGCATCGCCGCTGTGCGATGCCTTTGCACTTCTGCGAGGAGGGGGGGGGGGCGGACTGACATGCGGGGGGCAGACTAGACCTGTGCTGGACGTCCCCCCGCATGTCAGGGAAGAAGATCGTAGCTGTGCTAAATTTAGCACAGCTACGATCAACTCGGAATTACCCCCATTGTACCCTAGGCAAGCTAACATGAGACAGGAGTAAAATTAAAATATCTACCTTTATTTCTGGATGTCTCCTGTTAATTGGAATGATAAGAATGTATCTATGATAAGGGCTGTGAACATTATGGCTTCGCAAAAATAAAAAAGTGGCTCAACTTGGCCCAGATTAAGTTGATCCGACTCATTGGGTACATTTAGCCATCTGGGGGTAATTCAGCAATTTAATTTTCCAAGTTTAAACATGAGCATATTGGAGCGTATTAGGCAGCAGTCAGACCGGATGGGAGGTGGTTAGCATTGGAAAGAGGTGAGGCAGTACGGAGATGGATGGTTATATAGCACATAAAGGTGATGGTGTGGTGACACTGTAGTAGGCATGCAGAAGTTAACCATGCGACAAATACAAGGGGCAATGATTGGTTATGAAGATGAAGCAGTACATCTTATGAGTATGAGTGCAGCAAAGCGATTGTAGATGGTGGCAAGGAGATGCTGAGTGCAGCAGTGGAACTTGTGAGTGGTGTGCCCCCCCCCCCCTTCCTCCTCTACCCCAACCCAAGTTCACAATATGCTACACAGCAGTGGGTGACAGGGAGAGGCAGAGGTTGACATAGAGATAGAGAGGCAGAGTGTGACAACAGAAGGCAAGGGGAAGCAGAGGGTGACAGGGGAGGCAGAGGGTGACAGGGAGAAGTAGTGAGTGACAGGGGGAGCCAGTAGGTGACACGGAGAGGGTGACAGGGAGAGGCAGTGGGTGACATGGGTACAAGCACAATGTCCTGTGTGGTGTGCAGAGTAGGGGGCCTCTGTTCTGTCTGTGAGAGGGGCCCTCACTCCTTGTACTTTCCTCAGTTTGGCACCGGGTCAGGCAGACTCTGACAGTGCCAGTTACACCAGTTGTGGCTGCCTTTCATTCATAGACAGCAGTGAATCTGACAAAATGTACAGCTTTCTGTTACCTAGAGGCAGTATGCGGCTGTGATCCTCAGCACTGATAGGTGGCAGAACTCCTCTTAGCAGTCCGGCACTCACAAGTGTTGCCCACCGTGCTGTCTGCACTGGGACATTCAACCGACATTGCTCAAAATGATCTGCAGGGTGGGGTGGGGGATAAGTCACTGCTGGTCTGGGCAGCAGAGGGCACCTAAGTCCTCAGGGGCCCTGGTGCATAGCAACTGCTGTGCCAATTGTAGTTCTGCCTCTGTCTGGTGGCACCTCTGACCTCAGAGCATGGTTCTGGTAAGGATAAAATACAACAAGCTGATGGGGCGTGCCATAGTAATGGAAGATGTTCATTGCGATGATTGCTGTATATGCTATAGTTACATTTATTTATAGCCGTAAGTATATAAAGTATGTAATTAGATGAATGGAAGAACAAGTGGAAACCGCATGTTCTTAATTCCCGGCGTTTGGAGAGTATGATATCAATATAATCTTTCTAAGTATTATAGCTAGCAGCAAGTGGATAAGCTTGCTAAGCTTAAAAAAGACCTAAAATAAACAAAAAAAACCCACTGTGCTGAGAGTACCAAATATATATCATTTGAAAGTTTTGTTTCCCTTTATAAAAAAAGACATACAGACTGTATGAGGGAAAATATCTATTTACTGAATAATAAATCACATAATATCACATGGGTGTAGTATGGTATGCAAGCGGCCGGGCTCCCGGCGACCAGCATACTGGCGCCGGGAGCCCGACCACCGGCATACCGACAGCGTGGCGAGTGCAAATGAGCCCCTTGTGGACTCGCTACGTGCGCCACGCTATTTTGTTCTCCCTCCAGGGGGGGTCGTGGACCCTTACGAGGCAGAAAAAGTGTCGGTATGCCGGCTGTCAGGATTCCGGTGCTGGTATACGGTGCGCCGGGATCCCGACAGTCGGCATACTGAAGACCACCCATATCACATAGTCAATAATACAATAAATTACAAAACAATAAATATAAGAGTGTATATGATCGCTTAAAAACGACAATTCTATAAAACATTCAGAGATCAAAGTTAAACGTCTGCTTCTGGCAGAGCCGGCCATAGGCATAGGCAAACTAGGCAATTGCCTAGGGCATTTGATATGCCTAGGGGCATCATCAGCTTCTGCTGATTAAAATGATATGCGGCATGCCTATATTCTGTATGTAGCATTTCATATGCAGATACAGCCACAGTCTCACACAGTATATCGGCATGCTGCATATCAGTTTAATCAGCAGAAGCTGCTTGTGCATCCTAGCCACATAGCAATGCAAATAAGATGCATTTTCATTAAAAAAAAGGTGCCCGACATTAGCATTGATGCAAGATTTGTGAGGACACATCTGTATCCAAGCAGAGGCAGAGGTCACAGTGTTAGTGGAAGTGTGAGTGCTATGTGCACGTGAGTGGGTTGGTTGTGCAGTAGTGTTCAGAATATGTGTAAGGAGCATTATGTGTGTCATGTAAAAATGCATTAATAATGTGCAACATATGTGTAAAGGGCCACTATGTGTGTCATTATGTGTATAAGGGCATTAATAATGTGCGGCATATGTGTAACAGGGTACTACTGTATGTGTGTCATTATGTGTATAGGGGCACTAATAATGTGCAGCAAATGTGTAGGGGGCACTATGTGTGTCATTATGTGTATAAGGGCATTAATAAAGGTTGTCATAATGTGTAAGGTACATTATGTTTATAAGGACATTAATGTGTCTCATGTGTAAGGGGCATTACTGTGTGGAATTGTGTATAAATGCATTACTAATGTGTGGCATTATGTGTATAAGGTGCTCTACTATGTGGCGTTGCATATAGAAAGGGCACTACTGTGTCATCTAATGTGAATAAAGAGCAATAAGGTGTGGTGTAATGTGAATTAGGAGCAATTCAGTGTGATGTAATGTGAATAAGGGGCTCTACTGTGAGGAGTAACGTTTATACGGTAAAGTGATACTACTGTGGGATGTAATATGAATTATGGACACTATCGCAAGATAAAATGTGAATAAAGTTGCAGTACTGTGTGGCGTAATTGGAATTGGGGTTACTATTGTGTGGCCATGCCCCTTCCCAGCAAGAAGATGCCTCTTTTTGGGCTGTGCGTCAAATGTGCGAACTGTTCCTATTTAAAATATAGGGGGTACAAGGACTGCTATGGGTGAGGGGTGATGGTGCAGGGAAAGAGGTGCAAGGTCAGAGGCAGAACCAGCGGTGGTGCTAGGGGGCACCAGCCAAAATCTTGCCTAGGGCATCATATTGGTTAGGGCCGGCTCTGGCTTCTGGATCCTGTTTGAAGTTGTACAAGAAACAAATGTAAGTCTTTGCTGTGCAACAAAACTAAATTGCTAGTCACAGTTACTAGAAAGCTGATAGTATGGAGCATGCACTGTGTTCATAGCATTCCATTATTAATCGGCTATAACTTGTTGTGTTAGTCAGTCTCATAGGAATAGGCCTGTGACTGGTGTCCCAGCTCGGGTATAGCAAACCCCCAGTATGTCCCCTGTAGATGTCTCCAGGTAGCAAGCTATTTTTCGTAGCAAGATTGTAGTTTTTCAATAATCAATGTACGTGCTACTTTGCCGTCAGGCTTATAGTTACCCTCCAAGTTTGTGAGACCAGAGTGGTAGGGTGAGCACTCCTTATTCCAATGAAGACGGTGAGTAATACTCAGGAGAGAAGGAGCTGTAGATACAAGTCGGGGAACATCCAATCAGCCGTACTACTTAGTAGCAGGCGAGCTGCACTGCTACTACTTAATTAGTCAGTAATTACTCACCGTCCAAAGTGGTATCTTCTCATCTGGACTCCTGCACAAGCGGTGAGTGTGTGAGCGTATTGTGAGTGTCTGTAATGTGGAAGTGTGAGATCCCTGGTGTGTGTGCACACCCCACCCCCACCATGTAGTGTAATCCCCACAAAAGGCAGTGACTGGGAGAGCTACATCTCCCAGCCAGGGGCGGATTGGGATCGAAAACCAGCCCGGGAAATTTATGGAAGCAGCCCTCGTGAGGGGGGGCTGTTGAGGGGGAGGAGTCTGTTGAGTTGGAGGGATTACTGCTCAGAAAGCCTGATTATAGAAAGCACTTAGAGCGTGCCGTTGGCGCGCCTCGAAATTTTAGGGGTGTGGCTTCATGGGGGAAGGGGCATGGCCACATAATACCGCCAATTCACATTACACCACACAGTAGTGCCGCTTATAGACATTGCACCAGAAATAACCTCCTATACACACTGCGCCAGGAAGAGCACGTTATACATATTCCGCCAGATAGAGCACGTCTACACTTTGCGCCAGGTAGAGAACGGTATACACTTTTTACCCCAGGCAGAGAACATTATACACATTGCCCCAGGTAAAGCACATTATTTTCGGGCTTGAAACGTTGATAAAAAAATATATATAGTATATGACAGACCGCAATAATGAACACCACACAGGAGGTATGTTTCAACGTTTCAATGCCTTAACATAATATATGGCATTTTCATCAGGTAGTCATATACAGTATTTTTAGGCAATGAAACGCTGAAACTTACCTCCTGTGCGGTGTTCAATATTGTGTGGAGTGCCGCTGTCTGTCACATATTATATATCCTTCTACTGCGGGAAACCAGCTAAGTAATGGTGACATATGGAGTGCGGTTAACGCTGCCGCGATCGGAGCTAAACACCGCTCACGGCAGCCGGCCAGCATGAGGGATAACGGCGGCCACTGAGGGGACGTCCGGACCAGCCAAATGGCATCTGGTCCGGCATCCCGGCATGCCAATCTGCCGCTGATTACAGCGTACGCAGGTGCCTATACCCCTTTTCTTTACTCGGTACGCTCTTTGAAGCCTCACCTTTCCCTTTAGTCTTTATTCTCATTTACTCTCCCTTTCTTTTCTAGATCATCTCACTCACTTTTCTTCCTTTCTCATCTCTCAGATAACATACTGACCTTGACTCTTCTAACCTCTCACACAAAGCATCTCACCATACACAGAGCATCTCACAATACACAGAGCATCTCACTATACACAGAGCATCTCACTAGCTTTCTTTTCTCTATCACCTACTTTTCTTTGCTGCCTCAGGTGCCCTAGTCTTTTCTTTCCCTCCACTGTCATTCCTAACTCACATTCCTCTCTTCACTCTCACTTATCCTTATACCTTTCTGCACTGCAGCTTACTGTACTCACTACTAATCTCTTCTTCTGCCTCACGTCTTCCTCACATTCTCCAAGTCTCTGTAGTGTGTAGTTAAATGGAAGCAGACAGTTCTGTGCAGAGTGCTGATCCCGCCCCCTGTCATCATGAAGAGGGCGGGGCTTACAGTGAGGAAGTGCTGCACACTGACAGCCCACCGGGCACGAGCAGCTCTACACAGCCTGCAGCTAAACAGACTGTGAAAGGGGGCTGTTTCTCAGCGCTACCCGATCGGAGCTAAGCTCCGATCGCGGTAGCCGGCCTGGTGGAGGAGAAAATCGGCCCACTGAGGGGACAACGGGGCCGGCCTACCAGGAACTGGCATGGTGTCCCGGCGTCCCAATCCGCCCCTGCTCCCAGCAGCCCTTGAGCCTCCCAGCATCCTCCTCCCTAGTGGGAAGATGGAGAGGTGACCATCGGACAGATGAGTTTGAGATCCTGCTGTATACAGTGAGAGGTGTGGAGATAATTCACTGACCTGATCTGGTTCTCTCAGTTCTTCGGCCAAGTCGTCAGGTTACGGTCTCCACTACAGGTTCGCTGGTAGTTTCGGAGATATAGATGAGAAGCACAAGCCCAGTCTGGAATATGGCATTTAAGGACTCTATGGGGGTTTTATTTAAATAACATAAATGGTAAGAGAAAGGGATACTACCCGTAGTGCGGGTTCACACAAGAGGTAGAGCAATGAAGGAAAACAATAATAAAGCGTAGAATACGATAAATGCAATCTGAAAACTTGTCATGTAAACATGAATCACTTTCAGTAGAAATAGTAACAATCAATCAACATATCCAATAATATGAATTACTTTTCAAATATTACAGTAATATCTCAGTACATAAGCAAGAACCATATACATAGGCGTGCGCAGGGGGGGTGCCTGGTGCGCACAGGCACCCCCTAATGTCCGACAATCCGATCTCACATGCCTGATGCAGCGATCGCCGAGCAGGCTGATTACTGTCCCCTCTGCATTGCACCCTGTCAGGACTGCATTACTGACTGGATGCCTGGGTTAATCAAGGGTGCCACTGCCACCGGCTTTCAAACTCCCGGCTCCACCTCCATGTACAAAAACTGTGTGATGTGACGTGATGACATCATGCTGCTCACACGCCCACCCGTCACATGCCAACCTCTCTCCTTCTATTCTAGCCAACGCCAGCCACTGATGAGGAGCAGCATGCAGCCAGTATTCCTCTTAGGAAGACAAATGCAATACTGGCAGGTGGTCGGCAGCAGCATTGACACGTAACACATTTTTCCAGCAGCAGCAGTAACTAGTCTGCGACTGTGAGTGTCAGTGTCAGTGAGTGACTGCAGCTTGCAGGGAAAGAGAGGGGGAGCCAGACCAGGCTGAGGAGGAGCAGTGTAATTGCAGTGAGTGCCATCAGGAGTGTTTGTTTGGTGCACACCACAACATCTGACAATGCTTCTGCATTATTAGTATTGGTACAAGGGTGGATATTTTATATAAAGCTGACCGTCAATAGATGGTGCTAGACACGCCCCTCCAACAGTGCACCCCCTAATAAAATGTGCTGCGCACGCCTATGACCATATATACCATATCACCATGAAAGTTCAACATACAAATGTCCCTGGAATATAGCTCTGCCACACATGAGTTCAGGGTGAGATAAGAAATCCCAGTATGATGTCAATAGCAATTTGAATCCGGATATACTGTATATGCATATATATAAAACCCAGAAAATGCTCTTTTGATAAGGGACGTGATAGTGAACACTTTACGTGGTGCAAGCTGTAGCAGGAGATTACTACACTTTAATCAGCCTAGGAAATTTATGCACAGAACAGTTGCATAACTGTTAATCAGAGCTCCACAGTGAGTTCCTGTCCACAACCCTCCAATTTACAGACATTGGAACTCAGCTACAGAAAATAGAGGTACAGTATATGGTGTGGCTTTAGAGATGGACAGGCTGTATTAGCAGTCTTGTAATCCTGAAGTTATTATAATGCTATCCATTTATTTGCACATTCAAGGTACGGTGATTTGATTAATCCCTCACACCATGCAGGCTGCGGCAGGGTATGCACTTGTCTTACAGATTGTATCATACTGGGTTGGGGAGTCAGGTTATATGCTGCTAATCTAATGGTTGCTTGGTGCTCCCCTTTACTGTCTAACCAAAAGTCTCTCAGTCTCTATATGCAGCAGGTATTAGTGCCTAACTGTGGCACTGGCTGAGGACTCACTCATCACAGGGTGAAGTACACTTTAAGGAGGTGGATATGGTCTGAAATAGTTCAACAAAGGCAGTGTCTGTGAATAGTGTGCAATACTAGAAGTTCAAACTCACCACACGCATCTTCCAAGGTAGTGTCAGCTCATATCCCCCTCTGCTATCAACTGCATGCAGCTCGTATCAGTACTGCCAACTAGTCTTTGGCTCCAGGGTTCTGCTCACTTCTGTCTAGTGGAGGTTTACAGCTTCCAACACTGCTGTCACTCTCTCTCCATAGCCTATGTCTCTGGCACTCTGTCTGGGGCTGCTGCAACACCCACCCCTCTCACACTACCGACAACTGGACACACTGCAGGGAACACTCCACGCTGACACTGCTCACCTCCCACCAGATGCAGGGCATATTTAACCTCTCTGGCTTCCCAGGGCAACATTCCATACCTGGGATTCCCGCTCTTTTGATATCCAATAAGGTGAGAGCAAGGAGACCTGTGGCTGGCAACAATGTATTGTCCCTGGGCTGCATTAACCCCTGTTGTTCCTGCAGTTTCTGTAGCTTCTGTAGTAAGGGCTGTGTGCAGCATGTCTCAGCCTTTCTGGTTGCAGAGGCATGCTGGCACCTGTAATGCAACAGGTTTTACCACATGAGTATCTTTTTTTTTTTTTTTAACTCACGCTACAGGGTTTTCAGAGCTAAAAATACTGCAATTATTTTTTTAAAACTGGATACCGTGGATATCAGGAGCATGCATACCCATGGTAATCCAAAATTGGTCTCGCTGTACACAGGTTTTTGTTTTACTTCACTGAACCTTGTGCTCAATTGAATTCCCCCCTAATTGTTGCTTGCCTTTCTGACACACTGAAAATAAATACATTTGTGGAAAATGCATTGAGATGTGATACATTCAGTACTCCAAAAGAGATGCCTTTATAATTCACTTTTATTCCTGCACACTCTTTGTGAATTATAGTTTTCCCTGGTATTCTGTTTCTAAATATAAAACCCAACACTTACTGTTGGCATGACGAGGCTGAGTAAGAACATGCTTATGTCTAGCTTAAGAGAAAAAGCCCTACCTTGCCTGCCCAGTCTCTTCCTCAACCTTTCAACCTTTCAAGTGCTGCTTAAATCTCATTATTGCCTAACAGACCCCATTCTAAAGGGCCCTATACACGGGAGAGATGTGTGCTGAGCGATGCGGGGGAGGACGGGGGGCCGCTCATTTCACCCAGCGGGTGAAAAGAGCGATGTGCTAGATTGAGCCTGCAGGCCAATCTATCATCGGCGATAGCGGGGTACACACGAGTGATCTGTGCTTAAAATCTAAGCAATCTAGTGAGATTGCTTAGCTTTTGAGCATGGATCTCTCCGTGAGTACCCCCCTTAAGTCAACTTCCCCTGATGCTCATCTCATCATCCAATCAGAAGATGATTGGTACTGATCTCCGGTTTATAGTCTTGGGCTTCCCAGGCATGTCAGTTTTGATAAAAAGAAAAGAAAATATGCTTTGAAATTGGGTAGAATTCCCAATATCTCCCCATTCCTAGCACCCCAGCAGCTATTCTATAGAATGTGAGTGCATTATACTATATACATATAGACTAGGGTTTGACCAGCTCTTTATTACCATGGGCATAAAGAAAATGGTAACTCGCTTCTATTCATTGGCACCAGCGGGAACCCCTGTTTGGCTTGGCCCCTTAAATTTGTATATCACTCTGATGGTGACCCTGTAGGGGCTGAATGACATTGGACATCATTAGACAATGACATGTAGATGGTTCCGATATGAATGGTCGACAGTCATTAGGTCAACAGTCATTAGGTCGACCACTATTGGTCAACATTGACATGGTCGACATGGACACATGGTCGACACATGAAAATGGACGACACATGCCAGGTCGACATATGAAAATGTCGACATGGGTTTTTGAACTGTTTTTTTTGTGTAATTTTTTCCATAACATGACCAGGAACCCCAATTAGTGTACCATGTCCCCTTGCATAGCTCACTTCGCTCGCCATGCTGCGGGCAAGGTGCCTTGCTCCACTACCGTTGCTCTCGGCACAGGTTATTATTCCCAGTCGTAGTCCACGTGGATATTAAAGTATGAAAAAAATTAAAAATCTTATATATTTTTTTAAAAGCCATGTCGACCATTTTCATGTGTCGACTATATCATTGTCGACCAATAGTGGTCGACCTAATGACTGTCGACCATCCAAACGGATACCCAGGCAGAGTAGGCTTAGTCTAGCTTAAGTTAGGTCCAGCCACGGCAAGCCACCATCTTTATAATGGGGGATTACTGTGACATAAAATGTGGCTGATTTAATAATGAATTAATAGAAAAAAAACAAGCAACAAACACAAGTACTAAAGAAAAATGCACATATTTGTTCCTTTATTGCTGTTTGCAAGTTTTGCACAAAATATTAAAATAAGGGAAATTGTTTATATACAGCGATGTACGTTACACACAATTCCTTGCTATAAGCGCAGCCTATTTAAAAAAAAAAAATCTTTAGAAGTGAGAAAAAAAATATTCCTTGTTTTCCATTATGCTGCGCAACAGCTTCTTGTGTATCTGCAGTGAAACAGACCTGGCTCTGGAAGACGCCTCTATTTATTTAGTCATTGGAAGACTGATTTTCTCCTTAATTCTCATCAATTTGCTTCTATTATTCATTAATCACCCTTTTGTTATATAATGAATTCAGGCTTTTCTCCACTAACTGAACGTGTTCTACTTCACTATTAGCAATAGAAGTGTTCATCCATTATATCCTGCCCTATTCATTACCAAGGGCCATCACAAATTCCCCATCTCTTTAGTTAACTTTGTTTTTTAGTTTCAATTACTGGCTGAAAATAATTATTTCTTCGTAAGAACAATCCCACGATCAAGATCTAATGCATTTAAAATTAGATTACCCTAATAAATGAAGCTTTACCGTCTTTCTGTTTCATAGCATTAAATTGGGTTCTCGATATAATAATCTAGATTTTGTTTATACACTGTTATTTGTTAAAATGTTGATTAAAATAACCATTTTTTCCCCCTATACATTACATTAACAAAAACAAGAAATATATGCACAATCTGTAAAAAAGAGGCATAATAATAATAATAATACATTTAATACATCAAAAAACAAAGGGGTATATTTACTAAGCCTTAGATGGAGATAAAGTGGATGGAGATAAAGTACCAGCCAATCAGCTCCTAACTACTACAGGCTGGGTTTGAAAAATGACAGGAGCTGATTGGCTGGTACTTTATCTCCGTAGACTTTACCTCCCTCTAAGGCTTAGTAAATAGACCTCAAAGTGAAGATTTTTTAAGCTTTGCAATGCGTCCTGCCGCACTAAGGACCTTTGGGGCAGATGTATTAACCTGGAGAAGGCATAAGGAAGTGATAAACAAGTGATATGTGCAAGGTGATAAAGGCACCAGCCAATCAGCTCCAATATTTATTATTATTATTACATTTTATTTATAAGGCGCCACATGTGTTTCGCAGCGCCGTACAAAGGACAGTACAGGGGACAAAACATTGCATTACAGTAAATAAATAACAGAAATAGAGTACAGGTAACAGAGCACCACACATTCTCAAGACATAGTACAGCTAAGATGTAAGTATTGATGGAGTGATCATCGTACTACTAGAGGCTGGTGGTCATAGATGGAGATGAGCCTTTACTAGCAGGATAAAGATGGTCGTTGAGTAGGGGAGAGCTGTGAGTGAAATGTGTTGAGACGAGGGCTTAGATAACAAGAGGAAAGAGGGCCCTGCTCTGAAGAGCTAACAATCTATTGGGGAGGGCGACAGACAGATGACAAGAGGTGCAGGCAAGTGGGAGGTAGCCTGATGGCAGTATGCAAGCAAAGCTGAGATGTTCACGGCATGAGGCAGGGGGGTGGAGGCGCGGCTTCAGCTCTAGGTTATGCATCAGAAGGGTACGCTTTGATGAATAGGTGGGTTTTTAGTGCCCGTTTGAAGCTTTGCAAGGTTGGGGAGAGTCTAATGGAGCGGGGGAGTGCGTTCCACTGAAGGGGTGCAGCACGGGCAAAATCCTGAACTCGTGCATGGGAAGCAGTAACCAGGGCGGTGGAGAGGCGACGGTCATTAGTCGACCGTAGGGGGTGGGAGGGAGTATGAAGGGAAAGGAGGTTGGAGATGTAGGGAGCAGTGGAATTAGAGATGGCCTTGTATGTGAGGGTGAGGAGTTTGAAGAGGATTCTGTAGGGGAATGGGAGCCAGTGTAGATTTTGTTGAAGGGGAGTGGCAGATGTGGTGCGGTGTGAGAGAAAGATGAGCCTAGCTGCGGAGTTCAGGACAGATTGGAGGGGAGCAAGATGGGAGCAAGCGAGGCCAGTGAGGAGGACATTGCAGTAGTCAAGTCGTGAGATGACCAGTGAGTGGATGATGAGTTTAGTTGCACTCTGGGAGAGATATGGCCTGATACGAGCAATGTTGCGTAGCTGGAAACGACAGGATTGTGCCAGAGCTTGGATGTGGGGTGCAAAGGAGAGGGAGGAGTCAAGAGTGACGCCCAGGCAGCGGAGTTGGGGAACGGGGGAGATGGTGGTGTTGTCAACAATGATGGAGATATTGGTCGGGGGTGTTGCTCTGGATGGGGGGAAGATGATGAGTTCCGTTTTGTCCATGTTGAGCTTTAGAGAGCGTTTAGAGAGCATTAACAGTTAGGATCTGATTGGCTGGTGCGTTTATCACCTTGCACATATCACTGTTTTATCACTTCCTTATGCCTTCTCAATACATCTGCCCCTCTGTTTGTCAGTGGGCACTAGTGTCATTCACAAAGACAACGCTACAGTCCGTGGTGGTTGCTAGTGACCGTTTAAGTGTTGCTTCTTCCGGTTCTACTCAAGACTGACCTAGCCTCACAGGTGGGAAGTTGAAAGTCTTAGTAAATAGACACCTGTCTCTTCCCATTTCTGCCCCATCTCAGGTTATTCAACCAAGCCTTTTCATTAATTGACTACATTCTCCTGTCCTTCAGCGTATATCACTATGCTCCATCCTTGCACTCAAATCCAGACGCACGCAGAGACACCTTAATATTCTCGCCCTGATCCATCCTCACTATAACTACTCCCCTATCCCAGAACTGTCCTAACTTGACCTGGCCTGGATGTTTTCTTCTAGAAGCCATCTTGTGCTCTGTCACGGCCTGGACACACAGTGGCCTGTTCAGCCAGGTGGTGCAGAAAACATGCAGATCCTGCCCTGGAAACACATTGGCCGGGACATGCACAGAGAAAACATTGCTCATGCTGGCATACACACCACTCACACAGTGTGAATGTGAGTGGTGTGGCTGATGAGGCAGCTGCAGCAGGAGCCCGCCACAGAGGTCTGAGAGGTCTATTTACTAAGCCTTTGATTGAGATAAAGTCAACGGTGATAAAGTACCAGCCAATCAGCTCCTAACTGCCGTGTTTGAAAACTGACAGTTACATGCTGATTGGTTGGTACTTTATCTCTCTCCGCCTTATCTCTCTCTAAGCTTTGATAAATCTGCCCCATAATGGGATTGCAGTGGCACTACAAAGTGGCATAATGTGATCTAAAGGGTACTACAACATGGCATATAGTGAACTAAAGACACCTTTAAGAGTAAAGGACACTAATGGCACCGCCGCTGTTTGTATGCAGAGGCTGCGTGAAAATATGCAAATGCCGCAGGTGGTGTCTTGTTTAAAAAAACGCCCACTTGTGGCTTCTCTGTCCCGCTACTGCGCCCAAAGACTCAGCATTGAATCAACATCGCGACCATTGGTCACAGCATCAGACCTCTGAGTAATCAGAGGATCACTCAGGATGTCTGGCTGCTGGGGCCAGTGAAACTGCATCCGAGGACACAGTCACTGGCCTTGGCACGCCCAGAAAGTGGGGCCAACAAGCCACCGTATTTTGCAACTTTCACCATCCATGTTCTGAAGCCGGAAGTCCAGTGCATGCGCAGTCCTGAAAACATTGGTAAATTGCAACCAATTTGTGAATGTGTCTTTTTTCTGGCCCAGCAAGCCTATCTCACTTATGCTGCATTCACACCGCAAATGCCGGGTCCTACCCGGTAAGACAAACGTGTACTTACCGGGTGGGATCCGGCATTTGCGCTCCGTTGCAGGCTTCCCGACCCGGCAATATACCGGGTCGGTTGCCATGACAACGGAGGCCGCAGCAGCAGCAGGGGCGGGGGTGGAGGCGGCGTCGGGAGATGAGCTCATCTCCAGCGCCGCCTCTCCCTATCTTGTGAATGGGAACCGTGTCGCATCGACACGGCTCCCATTCACACCGCACCTGACCCGGTAATCAACCCGGGTAAAACCCTTCTTTTTTACCGGGTTGATTTACCGGGTCAGGCGACCCGCTAAATCGCCCAGTGTGCTTTCACATCGCACACTGACCCGGTTCGACACGGCAATATGCCGTGTCGGTACCGGGTTATTTGTGCGATGTGAAAGGGGTATTATTTAATACCCACCCAGTCTTCCTTCAAACTCCTGGGGGGAATTTACTAAATGCCTTTTTTTTTTACTGTGAGACCTATTTTGTCACGTGACCGACACCGGAATCCCAACACTACTCAGAAGACCGATGCTGGATCACCAACATATCAAAGGTATCAGGGTTCAAGGCTAGGTTTCGGGCCTGGGAGGGGAGGGTTAGGGTTAGGCACTAGGGGGGTTAGGGTGAGGCACTAAGAGGGGTTTTTAATCTTAGCCGCCACCCCTTTAGGATTAGCCATAGCCCCCACCACCCGAGGGTTAGGGTAGGGGACAGGGGGGTAGAAATACTTACCCCTCCGATGTCGGGATCTTTAGTGTCAGGATGCTGCTTTAGTCATGTGACCACCGGCATCCTCTCCACCGGGATTTCGTATGTAAATATTTGCTCTACATTTGTTGCTGGATATGAGCTTATTCTTTTTTCTTAAAAAAACAAACCAAAAAAACTAACCATCAATTTCAATGGGTTTCTACTAGTTGATTGTATTTACCTCGTAAGAGTAAGGGTATCCGGTCTTTAGGTCGACAGCACTTAGGTCGACCACTATCGGTCGACAGGCATTATGTCGACATGGCAAATGTCGACATATGAAAAGGTCGACATGAGTTTTTCTTATTTTTATTACGCTTTTTTTTTTTTTACTTTTTCATACTTCACGTTCCACGTGGACTACGATTGGGATTAGACACGGTGCACTAATTGGGGTTCCCGATCACTTTACGAAGAAAACAACACCAAAAATATATTTTAAAAAACACATGTCGACCTTTTCCCATGTTGACCTTTTCCACATCGACCTAATGGCTGTGTCGACCTATTTCAGGTGTCGACCTAGTCACTGTCGACCAATAGTAGTCGATCTAATGACTGTCAACCAATAGTAGTCGATTTAATGACTGTAGACCTAGTCACTGTCGACCAACAGTAGTCGATCTAATGACTGTCGACCTAGTTATACCGCTTTCAGATCGCAAATGCCGGATCCTTACCGGGTGGGATCCGGCATTTGCTCTTCTTTGCTGGCTTTCCGACCCGGCAATATACCGGGTCGGTTGCCATAGCAGCGGGGGGGGGGCGCAGCAGGGGCGGGGGTGGAGGCGGCGCTGGGAGATGAGCTCATCTCCTGCGCCGCCTCTCCATATGCTGTGAATGGGAGCCGTGTCGCATCAACGCGGCTCCCATGCACACTGCACCTGACCCGGTATTCATCCCGGGTATAATCCTTCTTTAATATCGAGTTGAATTACCGGGTCAAACGACCCGCTAATTCTCGCAAAGTGCTTTCACATCGCACACTGACCCGTGTCGACGCGGCAATATGCCGTGTCGATACCGGGTTATTTGTGCGATGTGAAAGGGGTATTACTGTTGACCCTATGATCCACACCCAGAGTAAGCAAACTAATATTTTTTGTATGAAAATATTTAAAGCATACAAATAATTACTGATAATGATGTTTGACAGCTCAAAAAGTGCCAAAATAGGATCAGCACAGGGGCAAGAAAACCCTTAAGGTCCATACACACTTAACGATATAATGAGCGACGTCGCTCATTTCCCCCCTCCTTGAGCGACGTCGCTCATTATATCGTTAAGTGTGTATGCCGCCAGCGACGATCGATGCGCGGCCCCGCGGGTCGGCAACGATCGTCGCTGTCGGTAGGGCATGCATGAAGGATGTGGACTGTCGTCCACGACCTTCATGCAGGGCTGGCGGGGGCGTGACGTCACTGAGCGATATGAGCGGTCATATCGCTCAGTGCGTACAGCCGGCCGCCGACTGGCCGGCCCGGAAGGGGGAGACGTTAGACGATGTCGCTCACAGAGCGACATCGTCTAATGTGTATGGGCCTTTAGTGTCTGAGGGGATATGTATGCCCCTTTCTGAGATGCGCGGACTGATCAGAATATCAAACACTACAATTTGGAGTATTTCAGCCAAGGAAATTCCAGGCTGCGGATATGTAAGAAGATTTGTGCCACTGATAGGAGGCATAGGCAGGGCATCAATAATGCCTTTCACTGGCGTCTTGCTCAAACTGAAGCGCTCATTGTTTGCTTGTCACCAGCGGGACTTCTCCAGCTGACATGTACTGTAATTGCACCAGAAACTATTCATGGGTTTTATAATCCTCTTTGAAATTATTCCAATGATATTACATGTATCTTAAGGAGTTGAGACATCACTTCTTCCTCCTGTCTTTATCTTCTAATAGAAGAAAGTAGCTCCCGGCATAACAGCAGCAAACAGCACATTACCAAGAAGTAAATGAACATTTTAAGCATTCAGCTCACCTTCCAAGTCTTCCAGTAAATCTGTCATCGCCGCACTCATAAACTGACAGTAGAGAAATACATATTACTCTGGGTGATCTCATGCCTCAATCTGACTGTGCTGTAAAGTGCACATTTATTCACATCATAATAACCAGGAGGAATAGTCAAAATAAAACTATTTGTCATGTGCTAGTACCACGGTCAGGACAGGGGTAAATTAGCAATGGGTGTAACTGAGTTGAAAAGTTTAACAAACCCAGGGGCAGATGTATTAACTTGGAGAAGGCATAAGGAAGTGATAAACCAGTGATAAATGCAAGGTGATAAACACACCAGCCAATCCGCTCCCATATGTAAATTAACAGTTAGGAGCTGATTGGCTGGTGCATTATCACCTTGCACTTAACACTGGTTTATCACTGGTTTATCACTTCCTTATGCCTTATACAGGTTAATACATCTGCCCCACTGAGTTTAGAAGTGTGGATCTACTGTAAGTAGAATGTTGTTGTTTTTTTGTACTGGCTTTTCCTGCTATTTTAATTACTGCTAGCTTCATGTAGTTAGTATTAGCAATCAACCAGTGCAGGAGCAAAGAGCACCATGTGTAAGGTGTCTGACCGCAATGTGAGAGGTGCTGTGAGCAGGCCCTGGTTATGACTGCTGAGAAATGTGTGATTTAGTAAAAAGGATAATGTAACTGAATGACAAAGGTGCTCACGGGTTAAGTGTGTGAATGTGATATAAGAGTGTTCAAATCCCTGTTCTTGGAGTATTCTGAAAGTCAGTGTAGGTAAGTGTGGTATAAATGTACTGTAGATGCAAGGGCGTTTTAAGAGAGGAGGGACCCCGTGTGCAGACTCCGAGTGAGCCCTCTCCTCTCCATGGCGCCATAGGCTCTGACATTGTGTCAGTGCCTACTGCACATGCGCAGGTCTCCGGAACATGGTGCATGCCATGGCGGCCATTTTGGGTGTGATTGTTGCCACTGCTGCTCTGGCTGCAGCAACTGCAGTGCCCGTCGTGGGACTCCGGAAAGGAATGTAGTGTGCAGTAAGGGCCCTCCTGGACACAGGGGCCCTTGTGCACCGCACACATTACACCCATAGCAGCTGCACTGCCTGCACCTATAGTAGCTACGCCCTGTATATAACACATGTAACTGTGACAGGGAAGGTGGCCCCTCTCAGCTCTGGGCCCCATAGCAGCTGCACTGCCAGCACCTATGGTAGCTACACCCTGTATATAACACATGTAACTATGACAGGGAAGGTGGCCCCTCTCAGCTCTGGGCCTCATAACAGCTGCACTCCCTGTACCTATGGTAGCTACACCCTGTATATAACACATGTAACTGTGACAGGGAAGGTGGCCCCTCTCAGCTCTGGGCCCCATAGCAGCTGCACTCCCTGCACCTATGGTAGCTACGCCCTTGTATATAACACATGTAACTATGACAGGGAAGGTGGCCCCTCTCAGCTCTGGGCCTCATAGCAGCTGCACTCCATGCACCTATGGTAGCTACACCCTTGTATATAACACATGTAACTGTGACAGGGAAGGTGGCCCCTCTCAGCTCTGGGCCCCATAGCAGCTGCACTGCCAGCACCTATGGTAGCTACACCCTGTATATAACACATGTAACTATGACAGGGAAGGTGGCCCCTCTCAGCTCTGGGCCTCATAACAGCTGCACACCCTGCACCTATGGTAGCTACACCCTTGTATATAACACATGTAACTGTGACAGGGAAGGTGGCCCCTCTCAGCTCTGGTCCCCATAGCAGCTGCACTGCCAGCACCTATGGTAGCTACACCCTGTATATAACACATGTAACTGTGACAGGGAAGGTGGCCCCTCTCAGCTCTGGGCCCCATAGCAGCTGCACTCCCTGCACCTATGGTAGCTACGCGCTTGTATATAACACATGTAACTATGACAGGGAAGGTGGCCCCTCTCAGCTCTGGGCCCCATAGCAGCTGCACTCCCTGCACCTATGGTAGCTACACCCTGTATATAACACATGTAACTGTGACAGGGAAGGTGGGCCCCTCTCAGCTCAGGGCCCCATAGCATCTGCACTCCCTGCACCTATGGTAGCTACGCCCTTGTATATAACACATGTAACTGTGACAGGGAAGGTGGGCCCCTCTCAGCTCAGGGCCCCATATCATCTGCACTCCCTGCACCTATGGTAGCTACGCCCTTGTATATAACACATGTAACTGTGACAGGGAAGGTGGCCCCTCTCAGCTCTGGGCCCCATAGCAGCTGCACTCCCTGCTCCTATGATAGCTACACCCTGTATATAACACATGTAACTGTGACAGGGAAGGTGGCCCCTCTCAGCTCTGGGCCCCATAGCATCTGCACTCCCTGCACCTATGGTAGCTACGCCCTGTATATAGCACATGTAACTGTGACAGGGATGGTGGCCCCTATCAGCTCTGGGCCCCATAGCAGCTGCACTCCCTGCACCTATGATAGCTACACCCTGTATATAACACATGTAACTGTGACAGGGAAGGTGGGCCCCTCTCAGCTCAGGGCCCCATAGCAGCTGCACTCCCTGCACCTATGGTAGCTACACCCTGTATATAACACATGTAACTGTGACAGGGAAGGTGGGCCCCTCTCAGCTCAGGGCCCCATAGCATCTGCACTCCCTGCACCTATGGTAGCTACGCCCTTGTATATAACACATGTAACTGTGACAGGGAAGGTGGCCCCTCTCAGCTCTGGGCCCCATAGCAGCTGCACTCCCTGCTCCTATGATAGCTACACCCTGTATATAACACATGTAACTGTGACAGGGAAGGTGGCCCCTCTCGGCTCTGGGCCCCATAGCATCTGCACTCCCTGCACCTATGGTAGCTACGCCCTGTATATAACACATGTAACTGTGACAGGGATGGTGGCCCCTCTCAGCTCTGGGCCCCATAGCAGCTGCACTCCCTGCACCTATGATAGCTACACCCTGTATATAACACATGTAACTGTGACAGGGAAGGTGGGCCCCTCTCAGCTCAGGGCCCCATAGCATCTGCACTCCCTGCACCTATGGTAGCTACGCCCTTGTATATAACACATGTAACTGTGACAGGGAAGGTGGGCCCCTCTCAGCTCTGGGCCCCATAGCAGCTGCACTCCCTGCACCTATGATAGCTACACCCTGTATATAACACATGTAACTGTGACAGGGAAGGTGGCCCCTCTCAGCTCTGGGCCCCATAGCATCTGCACTCCCTGCACCTATGGTAGCTACGCCCTGTATATAACACATGTAACTGTGACAGGGAAGGTGGCCCCTCTCAGCTCTGGGCCCCATAGCAGCTGCACTCCCTGCACCTATGATAGCTTCAACCTGTATATAACACATGTAACTGTGACAGGGAAGGTGGCCCCTCTCAGCTCTGGGCCCCATAGCAGCTGCTCTCTCTGCACCTACGGTAGCTACGCCCTTGTATATAACACATGTAACTGTGACAGGGAAGGTGGCCCCTCTCAGCTCAGGGCCCCATAGCAGCTGCACTGCCAGCACCTATGGTAGCTACACCCTGTATATAACACATGTAACTATGACAGGGAAGGTGGCCCCTCTCAGCTCTGGGCCTCATAATAGCTGCACACCCTGCACCTATGGTAGCTACGCCCTTGTATATAACACATGTAACTGTGACAGGGAAGGTGGCCCTTCTCAGCTCAGGGCCCCATAGCATCTGCACTCCCTGCACCTATGGTAGCTACGCCCTGTATATAACACATGTAACTGTGACAGGGAAGGTGGCCCCTCTCAGCTCTGGGCCCCATAGCAGCTGCACTCTCTGCATCTATGGTAGCTACGCCCTGTATATAACACATGTAACTGTGACAGGGAAGGTGGCCCCTCTCAGCTCTGGGCCCCATAGCATCTGCACTCCCTGCACCTATGGTAGCTACGCCCTGTGTATAACACATGTAACTGTGTCAGGGAAGGTGGCCCCTCTCAGCTCTGGTCCCCATAGCAGCTGCACTCCCTGCACCTATGGTAGCTACGCCCTGTGTATAACACATGTAACTGTGTCAGGGAAGGTGGCCCCTCTCAGCTCTGGTCCCCATAGCAGCTGCACTGCCAGCACCTATGGTAGCTACACCCTGTATATAACACATGTAACTGTGACAGGGAAGGTGGCCCCTCTCAGCTCTGGGCCCCATAGCAGCTGCACTCCCTGCACCTATGGTAGCTACGCCCTTGTATATAACACATGTAACTATGACAGGGAAGGTGGCCCCTCTCAGCTCTGGGCCCCATAGCAGCTGCACTCCCTGCACCTATGGTAGCTACACCCTGTATATAACACATGTAACTGTGACAGGGAAGGTGGGCCCCTCTCAGCTCAGGGCCCCATAGCATCTGCACTCCCTGCACCTATGGTAGCTACGCCCTTGTATATAACACATGTAACTGTGACAGGGAAGGTGGCCCCTCTCAGCTCTGGGCCCCATAGCAGCTGCACTCCCTGCTCCTATGCTGCACTCCCTGCTCCTATGATAGCTACACCCTGTATATAACACATGTAACTGTGACAGGGAAGGTGGCCCCTCTCAGCTCTGGGCCCCATAGCATCTGCACTCCCTGCACCTATGGTAGCTATGCCCTGTATATAACACATGTAACTGTGACAGGGATGGTGGCCCCTCTCAGCTCTGGGCCCCATAGCAGCTGCACTCCCTGCACCTATGATAGCTACACCCTGTATATAACACATGTAACTGTGACAGGGAAGGTGGGCCCCTCTCAGCTCAGGGCCCCATAGCATCTGCACTCCCTGCACCTATGGTAGCTACGCCCTTGTATATAACACATGTAACTGTGACAGGGAAGGTGGGCCCCTCTCAGCTCTTGGCTCCATAGCAGCTGCACTCCCTGCACCTATGATAGCTACACCCTGTATATAACACATGTAACTGTGACAGGGAAGGTGGCCCCTCTCAGCTCTGGGCCCCATAGCATCTGCACTCCCTGCACCTATGGTAGCTACGCCCTGTATATAACACATGTAACTGTGACAGGGAAGGTGGCCCCTCTCAGCTCTGGGCCCCATAGCATCTGCACTCCCTGCACCTATGGTAGCTACGCCCTTGTATATAACACATGTAACTGTGACAGGGAAGGTGGCCCCTCTCAGCTCAGGGCCCTATAGCATCTGCACTCCCTGCACCTATGGTAGCTACGCCCTGTATATAACACATGTAACTGTGACAGGGAAGGTGGCCCCTCTCAGCTCTGGGCCCCATAGCAGCTGCACTCTCTGCACCTATGGTAGCTACGCCCTGTATATAACACATGTAACTGTGACAGGGAAGGTGGCCCCTCTCAG
Organism: Pseudophryne corroboree; assembly: GCF_028390025.1. Lineage (NCBI taxonomy): Eukaryota > Metazoa > Chordata > Amphibia > Anura > Myobatrachidae > Pseudophryne > Pseudophryne corroboree. The sequence continues at coordinate 979,350,988 of NC_086445.1, forward strand.
CTCTGGGCCCCATAGCATCTGCACTCCCTGCACTTATGGTAGCTACGCCCTTGTATATAACACATGTAACTGTGACAGGGAAGGTGGCCCCTCTCAGCTCAGGGCCCCATAGCATCTGCACTCCCTGCACCTATGGTAGCTACGCCCTTGTATATAACACATGTAACTGGGACAGGGAAGGTGGCCCCTCTCAGCTCTGGGCCCCATAGCATCTGCACTCCATGCACCTATGGTAGCTACGCCCTTGCTCCTGGCCATTCCGGGAGAGTAGGAAAGTATGTGCAGGAAGGAGATGCCATACACCTCCTCTTACATTTGTATTGCTATGGATTGTATATGCAAAGCTGTTGGGAGCTGCTTAGTATATACGATCCTTGCTAAATGAGGGCCTAAGGGCCTAACACAGGTTGGATTGCAAAAAGCAGAATTTGTAATCCTTACTGAATAGGGTCCTAAGACAACTACTGTCCTCTTTCTTTTCCTACATATTACTATAATAATTGTATGTGGTAGCACCTCCATCTCCTAAATGAATAATATCTACCACATACGGAGAATATACACCTGTATAAAACATTATGGGTGGAGGTGTTGCACCACACTGTGCAGAGTCAATGTTCTTATTTCAGGCACCCTCATGGAGCCTTGACAAAGAGTGACCTACTCGAAACGCGTTGGTGAGGACTATTGCCTGCTAGACATCGCCCCACCCGTTCTGTGGGAAAGGTACGACCACTTGTGAATTTTTACTATCCAGTCAGATAAGGTACCGGTCCCTTTGTGCTGGATGAAGTTGGTCTGACCAATCCCCACTACGGACGGCAGCCTCCTGCAGCCAATATATTATTTTCATTTGTTTTGTTTGTAATTTTAATAAAACATTGTTACACTTTTAATAATCTCCATCCAATCGAATGAAGACAAAGATACCTTGATGGGCGTATAACACATGATATCATCCGTGAGTACTGGTACGAATCTTTTCACAAAGATACCTTTATAGGAGAAGAACGCACTTTATAAGTGTAAGTTAGGTACGCATAATAGGGATCAATTTTCGCCGTTCGACCCTGTACATTTTGAATTGGGATATAGTCTCGGCATAAAAGATACCTTGATAGGCCTGCCATCAATTGTGTTTTGTGTAAGTGGAGGTATGCACTTGTTTCAGAAGCATATCTGATTGTGACATTCACCTAACCATCTTTAGAAAGAAACCTTGATGAGTTTAATGACACATTCAATTATGTAAGCCAGGTATATCTATCATAATATACACAACCTAGAAGAAAGCAGACCGTATCTATGAATAGTTTTAGAGATATAAGATACATCTGTGTTTAACCTATAGCCATTCTTTTATTTTTTTACATTGACAAACTTGTTGGAAGAACTGTTGGATAAGAAAATTTAAAGGGGAATAAGAAAAATACCTGTACGACCGACACACTCCGACATTTATGATAAGTACTAATTTTTCATTTCTCTCAGCGCCAACCCTCTTCACCACTTTTTGCCACCCTCATGGAGAGGTGTATTAAAGATGTAGTGGGTGCTCCGAGGCAGTGCCATGAGGGTGTCTTAGAGAACGCAGAGAGATGGTCCGCAATATGGGCATGCTATGAACGCCCACATAGGAGGCCATAATCTTATGGAGAAACTGCACTACCATAAGGCTGGTGCACCAATTAATGGTGCAACCTGATGGTGCACTGCTTGTGCAGATGCTGGTAGCAGGCATCTCAGCTCTTGCACGGATGAACACCAGGGAAGGGCCATTTGCATAAAGCCGCAGACGGTCGACTGCCATTAGTTGCAGCTGTGTGCACTCCTGTGCCTACCTCTGAATCACGCCCTATAAGAGGCCTCTTACTTATAGCTGATAGGGCCTAATTCAGATCTGATCGCAGCAGCAAATTTGTTAGCAGTTGGGTAAAACCATGGGGGGTCATTCCGAGTTGTTCGCTCGTTGACGATTTTCGCTATGCTGCAATTTGTTGCTAACTGCGCATGCGCATGGTATGCAGAGCGCATGCGCTAAGTTATTTAACAGAAAACGTAGTAGATTTGCTGGTGTTTGAGCAACGTTTTTCAGTCGCACTGCTGATCGGTGAATGATTGACAGGAAAGGCGCGTTTCTGGGTGGTAACTGAGCGTTTTCCGGGAGTGTGCTAAAAAACGCAGGCGTGTCAGGGAAAAAGGCGGGAGTGTCTGGAGAAACGGGGGAGTGGCTGGCCAAACGCAGGGCGTGTTTGTGACGTCAAACCAGGAACTAAACGGACAGAGGTGATCGCAATCTGTGAGTAGGTCTGGAGCTACTCAGAAACTGCAAAGAATTATTTAGTAGCAGTTCTGCTAATCGTTCGTTCGCTATTCTGCTAAGCTAAGATACACTCCCAGAGGGCGGCGGCCTAGCGTGTGCAATGCTGCTAAAAGCAGCTGGCGAGCGAACAACTCGGAATGAGGAGTTGGGCAAAACCAAGTGCACTGCAGGGGTGGGCAAATATAACATGTGCAGAGAGAGTTAGATTTGGGTGGGGTGTGTTCCAACTGAAATCTAAATTGCAGTGTCAAAATAAAGCAGCCAGTATTTACCCTGCACAGAAACAAAATATCTCACCCAAATCTAACTCTCTCTGCACATGTTATATCTGCCCCACCTGCAGTGCACATGGTTTTACCCAACTGCTAACAAATTTGCTGCTGCGATCATCTCTAATACCCCTTTTCCACCTAGAAGCACGGGTCGCAGCTGGGAGCCTGACACGGGTGCTACCCGGCTGCGGCCCGTGCTCAGCCCCCTTTCCCACTGCACTCACCAACCCGGCATATTGCCAGGTTGGTGACGATGCTGGCAACGCGGCAGGGGCGGCGCTGGGCAATCACATGATCTCCCAGCGCCGCCCTTCCTTACACTGTGAGCGGGAGCCATGTCGCATCGACACTGCTTCCGTTTACACTGCACAGCTTACCGGGTTGAACTTGTGTTCAACCCGGTAAGCTACCCGTGTAGGATCCCCGGATCACTTGATCCGGGTTTTTGCAGAGGGACCCTTTTCCACTAGCAAAAAACACGGGTAAATGCACGCCCCCGTGCATTTACCCGTGTTTTTTGAGCTAGTGGAAAAGGGGTATAAATTACCCCCCCCCCCCTCCCCCCCCATGTGCACTGCAGGGAGGGCTGATATAACATGTGCAGATAGAATTAGATTTTGGGTGGGGTGTGTTCAAACTGAAATCTAAATTGCAGTGTAAAAATAATGCAGCCAGTAATTACACTGCACAGAAACAATATAACCCACCCAAATCTAACTCTCTCTGCACATGTTACATCTACCACACCTGCAGTGCACATGGCTTTGCCCATTAGCTAACAAATTTGCTGCTGCGATCAGATCTGAATTAGGCCCATAACCAGTAGACCGGTACAGAGGAACAACTCCGCTCACATATACAGTAGATTTTGCAAAGACTTTCTGGATTTTGTCGATAGATTATAACTGAAGCTGTCCGCTCTATTTAAAACACTATGCTACAGAAAATGCTTCCTTTAAATACCCAAGGACACTTTTTTTATAAGTGCAATCAATCACTACACTAAAAAAAGACCCCAACATGTTTTACAGAAAAATAACGCTATTTCCGCACAGTGGCTGCCATTGATACATGTGGCTTCCCCAGTAGGGTACAACATATTTATTTATTTAAACACGTCACTGAGCTGCGGAATTAATCACCCTTTTAATTTACAGCAGTGGGTAAATGATTCCTTACAATACACAAGTTTCAGTTTGAAACAACGCAGGTCGCTCGCATGATGTGATCCACATACCCAGATGTGTTTTATCCTAGCTGACAGTTATATATACTTTCCATCATGGAACACTTTCACAGTGAGCCAGGTGACACATGTGGCATCATCGCTCTCCAAATATAGCTGATGTTTTATGGGGGCAACATCTCCAAATATAAACTTTATTACACAGGACTGACATCACTAGACATCCAAATAGAAGTCATGACATCACAACTCATAAAATATAAGGACATATTACAGGATTGTCTACATGTACATTTATCTATACAGGACCTGGTTCTGAGTCGAAAACAATGTAAATGCAAGTCTGCGGCAGCTGCAAATGGATTGCGAATTACAGTAAGTGCAAAATAAGTGCAAGTGCAAATATACACATGTTGTAAAGTGTACACATCTAGGCGATCGCACTGAGGGGGTCATTCCGAGTTGATCGCTAGCTGCATTCGTTCGCTGCGCAACGATCAGACAAAAAAAGGCACTTCTGCGCATGCGTATGCGGCGCAATGCGCACGCACGTCGTATTATTACAACAAACGATGTAGTTTCACACAAGGTCTAGCGAAGCTTTTCAGTCGCAATGCTGGCCGCAGAGTGATTGACAGGAAGAGGGCGTTTCTGGGTGTCAACTGAGCGTTTTTAGGGAGTGTTCGGAAAAACGCAGGCGTCCCAGGAAAAACGCAGGGCGTGTTCATGACGTTAAAACAGGAACTGAACAGTCTGAAGTAATCGCAGCGCTGAGTAGGTCTGAAGCTAATCTGAAACTGCACAAAAAAAGTGTGACGCTGCTCTGCGATCCTTTCGTTCGCACTTCTGCTAAGCTAAAATACACTCCCAGTGGGAGGTGGCATAGCGTTTGCACGGCTGCTAAAAACTGCTAGCGAGCGATCAACACGGAATGACCACCCATGTGCACTGCAGGTGGGGCAGATATATCATGTACAGAAAGTTAGATTTGGGTGGGTTATATTGTTTCTGTGCAGGGTAAATACTGGCTGCTTTATTTTTACACTGCAATTTAGATTTGTATTGTCATGATTAAGCATAGCAGATATAGGGGCCTAGGGGGGGTAATTCCAAGTTGATCGCAGCAGGATTTTTGATAGCAATTGGGCAAAACCATATGCACTGCAGGGGAGGCAGATATAACATGTGTAGAGAGAGTAAGATTTGGGTGGGTTATTTTGTTTCTGTGCAGGGTAAATACTGGCTGCTTTATTTTTACACTGCAAATTAGATTGCAGATTGAACACACCCCACCCATATCTAACTCTCTCTGCACATGTTATATCTGCCTCCCCTGCAGTGCACATGGTTTTGCCCAATTGCTAACAAAAATCCTGCTGCGATCAACTTGGAATTACCCCGCTAATTCAGAGTTGATCGCAGCAGGAACTTTGTTAGCAGTTGGGCAAAACCATGTGCACTGCAGGGGGGGCAGATATAACATGTGCAGAGAGAGTTAGATTTGGGTGTGGTGTGTTCAATCTGCAATGTAAATTGCAGTGTAAAATAAAGCAGCCAGTATTTACCCTGCACAGAAACAAAATAAACCCACCCAAATCTAACTCTCTCCGCACATGTTATATCTGCCCCCCCCCCCCTGGGCATGTTGGAGACATACTCTCCCGTATTCGCGGGTCTGTGGGGAGGGGAAGGGGTTCAAATGCAATTTTAGCCCGCCCCCTTCCCGTGGACCCGCAAATCGTGGCATTTTCCCAATGTGGGGGTGGGGCTTGATGATGTCACAGCCCGCCCCCCGAAGTCTCCTGCATCGTCTCCTCTCTGGGCTTCTCCCGGAGAGGAGAATTAGAAAGTAGGTAAGTATGGGGTATGCCATAATACACACAATTCCACACAATAATGCACCTTACACATATGCCAACATAATGCTGGTAGCTTTTTTTTTTTTTTTTCATAAATCATGATATGGGGAAAGGGGAGTTGTCAGCTTGTGCATCAAGGCATGCAACTCATGGTGCTGCTAAAGGGACACGTCCTTGCTACAAGGGATGTGGCCTCACAGGTTATGCCGTCCTTTGCAAGTCTCACCTCTTATTTCCAATTTTTGGACACAGATACATTTGCCCAGATACTGTACACTTGCTGGTTGAACACAGATGTCATCAATGTCCAGATACTGCCATACTTGCTGGTTACACAAAAAGACTAGTAACAAACATATAGCAACTGTCACTGTCCATTCTCTCCACTGTTCAGTGTGTTTGCTGGTGTCTGTTACCCCCGGCAACCGCATGCCCATTATTTTATACTTTGTTAGGGATATGCTCTGCCCTCCAATCTGACGTATCCAAAAGTCGCACTGTACTGACGTTTCATTTAGAAATAGAGCAACGCAACTTATTGACCATGTTACAGTGCTGGTGGCAGGGGAATTCTATGGCATGGACTGACTGAGAAATATAGTGTGGAAAGAACACTGCCCATGTTACGTCCATGCAGACACCTGGGGTTTACACGGGTATATGGGACACACACAGGATGACAGGGTCCCCCTCCCCCATGTGCACACATTAAGCACAAGCAGTCTGCCTAAATACACATTCGGTATCACATGGAGCTGTCCAGTAATAACCTTACATAGTCAGTGAATATGTGTGTCACAGTGAGGTCCAAGAATTGCAGTCTCTGTATATGTGCATTCTCTGACTCTCCCAAGTCACTCACGCTGAGAGTAAAAGGAACAGTCTGCAATCTACTTGCCAAGTCTACTCAACAGTGTATTCAAGTATAAGCAACAGTGTTGGTAAAGTAGACATAGTTTACAGACTGTGCCTTGTTCCCTTCAAGAAGGAAATACTGCAGACATGCTTGAATGCCCCTAGAGATTCCAAATGCCCTAGGCAAATGCTTAGCTTGCCTATAGATAAGGCTGGCTCTGCCCCTCCCCCAGATAGGTAATGTCGCTTTCACACCGCACCTCGACCAGGGTCGACTCAGCAACAACCCGGTAAAAAGCCGGGTTATTTTGGCGATGTGAAAGGGGTATAACACACTTAACCCGGGTAACCTATATTAAACACTGTGATGTGATTTAAAATGGACTTTCTGGCTCACATTGATGAGGTTTCTTATACCGCTTTCAGATTGCAAACCCAAGTTGGACCTGGCTTTTGAACCCGGGTCCAAGCAGGTTCAGACCCTTTCACAATGCAGTTTTGACCCGGTTATTCCAGGGTTATTCCCAGGTTGGTGCCTTTCACACTGAACCCGGGTCACCCATGTTGAACACTGTGATGTGATTTAAAATTGACTTTTCTGGCTCACATTGATGAGGTTTCAAAGGAAATATAAGGAGGGTCTGGGGACTGCTCTGAGCAGACACATACACAGCCAATCAGCACCTTTTTCTGAGACCTGGGTTGAATATCCCGGGTCAGAGGCTTTCACACTGCACAACGAGCCGGGTCTGACACGTTTAAGGTTTAACCCTTCTTTAACCCAGGTTGAAATGCCAGGTTGCTCGACCCAGGTTTTTCACTTTGGTGCTTTCACACTGCACCTCGACCTGTGTCGACCCGGCAATAACCCAGGTTATTTTGGCGATGTGAATGAGGTAAAATAAAATAAAAGGAGGGTCTGGGGACTGCTCTGAGCAGACACATACGCAGACAATCAGCATCTTTTTCTGAGACCCCTTTCACACTGCACAAATAACCCAGTATAGACCCGCCATATTGCCGGGTCGACACGGGTCGGCGTGTGGTGTGAAAGGGGCATAGCCAAAATCGCGGGTCGCCTGACCCGGCAATTCAACCCGGGAATAAAGCAGTGTTATACCCGGGTTGAATACTGGGTCAGTGGCTGCGTAAACGGGCTTCTAGGTCGATGCGTCCCGGGACCCGTTTACTACAGCAGGGAGAGGCTGTGCGGAGATGATCTCCCAGCGCCACCTCCACCACCGCCCCCGCCTCCGCCCCCCGCTGCTATGGCCACCCGCCCAGCATATTGCCGGGTCGGGGAAGCCTGCAGCAGCGGCCAATGCCAGATCCCACCCGGGAAGGACCCTTTTCCAATTCCATGGTGGGATCCGGCATTGGCAGTGTGAAAGGGGTATAAGTGTCTCCAGATCTTCTTGACAGACAGATAAAAAATGCTGACTGACTGCTCTCATTGTGAATAATCAGAGCGGCCAAGCAACTTCCTGGACCTGCCACCCAGCAAGCAGACAGTAAATGGCTGCCAGCATTCACTGCATGGATGCATGTGGAGAGAAGCTGTGAGGAATAAGTACTTTTTTTTTTTTTATTCCATGAATGGTGCATGTCTCACAAGGAAGGAAGTTGTCACCCTTCCAGGAGGTGACACCAAAATGCCGGCTCCTCTGCAGTGACAGGATCCGGTTGCTGTATGGATGGAGATTCTGGGTATGGCTCAGGAGTGAGGTCAGTGTCGGAATGGGTCATGTATGGCCCACCGGGGGAATGCAGTGGTCGGGGCCCATGTTTAGGGGTGTGGCAAGTCTGCTGAGGGGATGTGGCCTGTCACCTTATCGGTTTGACGAACCATTAGAGAGTGCAGCCTATTCATAAATATTAGAGATGTGCGGCGGGCACTTTTCGTGTTTTGTGTTTTGGTTCTAATTCCATTTTCGTGTTTTGGTTTTGCCAAAAACCATCCTTTCGTGTTTTGGTTTTGGATCTAGATGATTTTTGGGGGGAAATCCCACATAAAAACAGTTACAATCACAGAATTTGGGGGTAATTTTGCTCCTACAGTATTATTAACCTCAATAACAATCATTTCCAGTCTATTCTGAACACCTCACACCTCACAATATTATTTTTAGGCCTAAAAGTTGCACCGAAGTGGCTGTATGACTAAGCTAAGCGACACAAGTGTGCGGCACAAACACCTGGCCCATCTAGGAGTGGCACTGCAGTTGCAGACAAGATAGCACTATTCAAAAACTAGTCCCCAAACAGCACATGATGCAAAGAAGAAAAAGAGGGGCAATTAGGTCGCTGAATGGCCAAGCTAAGCGACACAAGTGTGCGGCACAAACACCCGGCCCATCTAGGAGTGGAACTGCAGTTACAGACAGGATGGCAGATTTAAAAAATAGGCCCCAAACCAGAGCCGGACATAGGCATAGGCAAACTAGGCAATTGCCTAGGGCATTTGATATGCCTAGGGGCATCAGCAGCTTCTGCTGATTAAAATGATATGCGGCATGCCTATATTCTGTGGGTAGCATTTCATATGCAGATTCAGCTACAGTCTCACACAGTATATAGGTATGCTACATATAATTTTAATCAGCAGAAGCTGCTTGTGCATCCTAGCCACATAGCAATGCAAATAAGATGCATTTTCATTGAAATAAGGTGCCCGAAGTTAGCATTGAGGCAAGATTTATGAGGACACATCTGTATTCAAGCAGAGGTCACAGTGTTAGTGGCAGTGTGAGTGCTGTGTGCATGTGAGTGGGTTGGTTGTGCAGTAGTGTTCAGAATATGTGTAAGGAGCATTATGTGTGTCATGTAAAAATGCATTAATAATGTGCAACATATGTGTAAGGGGCACTATGTGCGTCATTATGTGTATAAGGGCATTAATAATGTGCGGCATATGTGTAACAGGGGACTACTGTATGTGTGTCATTATGTGTATAGGGGCACTAATAATGTGCAGCAAATGTGTAGGGAGCACTATGTGTGTCATTATGTGTATAAGGGCATTAATAATGTGCGGCATATGTGTAAGGGACATTATGTGTAAAAGGGCATTAATAAAGGTTGTCATAATGTGTAAGGTGCATTATGTTTATAATGACATTAATAATGTGTCTCATATGTTTAAGGTACATTATGTGTAAAAGGGCATTAATAAAGGTTGTCATAATGTGTAAGGCGCATTATGTTTATAAGGACATTAATGGGTCTCATATGTGTAAGGGGCATTACTGTGTGGAATTATGTGTATAAATGCATTACTAATGTGCGGCATTATGTGTATAAGGTGCTCTACTATGTGGCGTTGCGTATAGAAAGGGCACTACTGTGTCGTCTAATGTAAATAAAGAGCAATAGGGTGTGGTGTAATGTGAATAAGGAGCAATTCAGTGTGATGTAATGTGAATAAGAGGCACTACTGTGAAGAGTAACGTTTAAGGTAAAGTGATACTACTGTGGGATGTAATATGAATTATGGACACTATCGCATGATCAAATGTGAATAAAGTTGCAGTACTGTGTGGTATAATTGGAATTGGGGTTACTATTGTGTGGCCATGCCCCTTGCAGGCAAATACACACACCTTTTTGGGCTGTGCGCCAAATGTGCGAACTGTTCCTATTTAAAATATAGGGGGTACAAACACCAAAATAAGGACTGTTATGGGTGAGGGGTGATGGTGCTGGGAAAGAGGTGCAAGGTCAGAGGCAGTACCAGCGGTGGTGCTAGGGGGCATCAGCCAAAATCTTGCCTAGGCAATCATATTGGTTAGGGCCGGCTCTGCCCCAAACAGCACATGATGCAAAGAAGAAAAGAAGAAAAAGAGGTGCAATGATGTAGCTGTATGACTAAGTTAAGCGACACAAGTGTGCGGCACAAACACCTGGCCCATCTAGGAGTGGCACTGCAGTGGCAGACAGGATGGCAGATTTAAAAAATAGGCCCCAAACAGCACATGGACATATAGAAACAAACAGCAGTGGACATATAGCAGTAGCGTAAATCGTCACTGGAATTACTGATGACACAGGACACTACCACTGGTCTGATGCAGCCCAACAGGTTGTTATAATTGTTATACTGCAGCAGTGAATATATATAGCAGCAGCGTATATCGTCACTGGAATTACTGATATATATACTGGAATTACTGATATATGGCAGCAGAGAACACCAACACTGTGAATGGCTGGACTGATACAGCACAATACACTGACTACACTGGACTGGTCTGCACAACACAGCACCATTTTACAACTACACTGGATATATCTGCCTGGACTGATACAGCACAATACACTGACTACACTGGACTGGTCTGCACAACACAGCACCACTTTACAGCTACACTTTGGCTATATGGACTGGACTGAGCAGCACAACACTTGCCACCCCACTTTCCCGCCCCAATAAACAGACACTGAGCACACTGAATACACGTCCTCTCACTCTCCAAGACTGGAGTGAAAATGGCCGTGATGCGCGGCTCCTTATATGGAGTCCAAATCCCACGAGAATCCGACAGCGGGATGATGACGTTTTGCCGTGTTCGGGTTTCCGAGTCAAGAGGGAAAATCCGAGCCTGGCTCGGATCAGGACTCGGAAGGCAAAGTTCGGGGGGGGGGGGGGGGTCGGTTCTCTGAGAACCGAACCCGCTCATCTCTAATAAATATATACAGTAAATTCAGCTGCTGCATGCATGATAATGTACCAGATTAATAACAGATTAATAACAGCAATGCACTGTAGAAAATACACCATAGTCCAGTATAAGGTGACATTTGTATAATGCATAATTCAAGTGCACAGTCTAGAACCTGATCCTTAGAGCAGGAGGTGGGCCCCCAGGCAGTGGGGCCCACCAGTGGTTTCCCCTGTACCCCTGTGGGCCAGTCCGGGCCTGAGTGAGGTAACTGAAGGCTTCCCATGAGACCACGCCTCCATAGTAATGTCAGTGGGTGACTTCCCATGAGACCACCCACTTTCCACGAGGTCACGCTCCTTTTCAGGCACGTGAACCTAAAGTGAACAAGGGGGTACTATTGACCACACCGGTTGTCACCCTCCCGGTGCCACCACTGGGTAGGGTCCCTAGTGCATTACAGTACCCAGGACCTCCATTGCTGTGAAGACAGCCCTGCAGGTGGAGAAAGTTGACTTTCTACATTCTGTGGTGCACTTATTGTATACACTCACATTTTGCTACAGCTACTGTACAAACAATAACTCCAATAAAATAGGTTTCCAATAAAATATGTTTGTGTATATGCATCTGATGGAAAAGTTAAAAAAATACTTTTTATTTTGTTTTATTGTTGGTTTTGGTTGGCTCTTTCTTTTTAACCTAGATGGGTTTTTTTTAACCTAGATTGTGCATCCATTCTGTATAACTATTTGTTCACACATATTGGCATCCTTATACTTCTATGGGGTATATGCAATTTCGGTCGAATTCCGGCTGGAATTCGACCGTTTTTTAATTCGACACAATTCGACAGTCAGACACCCTGCCGCCGGGACCCGAATTCGACATATTCAATAAAAAACGGATTCGACAGTCCCGCTGTCGAAAAACGGACCAATTGACGGATAGTGTGCGTCCTTGATTCGACTTTTTGGACGGCACAAAAGTGTTTAAAAAACCCAGAAAAAAATTGCGTGGGGTCCCCCCTCCTAAGCATAACCAGCCTCGGGGTCTTTGAGCCGGTCCCAGTTGTAAAAATACGGGGAAAAAATTGACAGGGGATCCCCCGTATTTTTACAACCAGCACCGGGCTCTGCGTCCAGTCCTTGTGCAAAAAATACGGGAGACAAAAAGCGTAGAGGTCCCCCGTATTTTTAACACCAGCACCAGGCTCCACTAGTCAGAGAGATAATGCCACAGCCGGGGGACACTTTTATATCGGTCCCTGCGGCCCTGGCATTAAATCACTAACTAGTCACCCCTGGCCGGGGTACCCTGGAGGAGTGGGGACCCCTTAAATCAAGGGGTCTCCCCCCTCCAGCCACCCAAGGGCCAGGGGTGAAGCCCGAGGCTGTCCCCCCCATCCAAGGGCTGCGGATGGGGGGCTGATAGCCTTGTGTCAAATAAAAGAATATTGTTTTTTGTAGCAGAACTACAAGTCGCAGCAAGCCTCCCCCGCAAGCTGGTACTTGGAGAACCACAAGTACCAGCATGCGGGGGGAAACGGGCCCGCTGGTACCTGTAGTTCTACTGCAAAAAAAAGACCCAAATAAAAACAGTACACGCACACCGTGAAAGTATAACTTTAATACATACATGCACGCCGACACACACATACTTACCTATGTTGACACGCCGACTCTGTCCACTTCTCCATGTAGAATCCATGGGGTAGGTACCTGAAAATAAAATTATACTCACAAAAATCCTGTGTAGCATCTGTCCTTTTCTCCTTATAATCCACGTACTTGGCAAAAAAAACAAACAGCATTACCCGGACCACGCACTGAAAGGGGTCCCATGTTTACACATGGGACCCCTTTCCCCGAATGCCGGGACCCCCCGTGACTCCTGTCACAGAGGGTCCCTTCAGCCAATCAATGAGCGCCACGTCGTGGCACTCTCCTGATTGGCTGTGCGCGTCTGAGCTCAGAGGGCGCACAGCACTATGCCGCTCCATTATCTTCAATGGTGGAAACTTTGCGGTCAGCGGTGAGGTTACTTGCGGTTAGCCGCTGACCGCGAGTAACCTCACCGCTGACCGCAAAGTTCCCACCATTGAAGATAATGGAGCGGCATAGTGCTATGCGCCGTCTGACACTTCAGACGCGCACAGCCAATCAGGAGAGTGCCACAACGTGGTGGTCCCTGATTGGCTGAAGGGACCCTCTGTGACAGGAGTCACGTGGGGTCCCGGCATTCGGGGAAAGGGGTCCCATGTGTAAACATGGGACCCCTTTCAGTGCGTGGTCCGGTTATTGCGTTTAATTATTTTACCAAGTACGTGGATTACAAGGAGAAGAGGACAGATGCTACACAGGATTTTTGTGAGTATAATTTTATTTTCAGGTACCTACCCCATGATTGTTATTAAGTGTTCATTATGGTGCTATTTAAGGAGGGACAGGACACTTTAGCTCCCATGCTTCTGAAGAAGGACGTAAGTCCGAAAGCGCTTAAGCAGGGAGACGGGTTTGACGAGGACTTGTGGAGTGGAACTGCTACCCTAAGTTGGTGGAGACGCCGGAACATTGGGACTTTGCGGTGACTATGCCCTAGGGTTTCCTCTGGTTAGCAGTACAAGCCATGTGGATGTCTTCGATATTTTTTGCTGTTTTTTTACTAGATGTTTTGTGAGTGCATTCTTTATTAAATACATGTCTTATCATAAAGACGGTGTTGCACTATCACTATTATTTCTTATTTAAAGTGTCTTGCGGAGGAGGACTCTTCTATGAAGTAAAGGCTACCCTTCTCATCTTGGGATTATCTACATGCAATTTAATTCACATCTTTATGTGAGTGGGACCAAACAAATAAAACATCAATTGATTTTTAACAGAGTTGCACTATGTTCTGTATGTTTTATGTCTTTTAGCTATGTTCACAAATCAAGACAGCTGTGAGATTTGAAATTCCATGTGATCACACTGTGTAAGCTTTTTTCTGATGGTATTTAAGTAGCGCCACGTGAAGTTCCAAGTTTTTTATATTACTTACCCCATGGATTATACATGGAGAAGTGGACAGAGTCGGCGTGTCAACATAGGTAAGTATGTGTGTGTCGGCGTGCATGTATGTAATAAAGTTTTACTTTCACGGTGTGCGTGTACTAGAGATGAGCGCCTGAAATTTTTTGGGTTTTGTGTTTTGGTTTTGGGTTCGGTTCCGCGGCCGTGTTTTGGGTTCGACCGCGTTTTGGCAAAACCTCACCGAATTTTTTTTGTCGGATTCGGGTGTGTTTTGGATTCGGGTGTTTTTTTCAAAAAACCCTAAAAAACAGCTTAAATCATAGAATTTGGGGGTAATTTTGATCCCAAAGTATTATTAACCTCAAAAAACATAATTTACACTCATTTTCAGCCTATTCTGAACACATCACACCTCACAATATTATTTTTAGTCCTAAAATTTGCACCGAGGTCGCTGTGTGAGTAAGATAAGCGACCCTAGTGGCCGACACAAACACCGGGCCCATCTAGGAGTGGCACTGCAGTGTCACGCAGGATGTCCCTTCCAAAAAACCCTCCCCAAACAGCACATGACGCAAAGAAAAAAAGAGGCGCAATGAGGTAGCTGACTGTGTGAGAAAGATAAGCGACCCTAGTGGCCGACACAAACACCGGGCCCATCTAGGAGTGGCACTGCAGTGTCACGCAGGATGTCCCTTCCAAAAAACCCTCCCCAATCAGCACATGATGCAAAGAAAAAGAAAAGAAAAAAGAGGTGCAAGATGGAATTATCCTTGGGCCCTCCCACCCACCCTTATGTTGTATAAACAAAACAGGACATGCACACTTTAACCAACCCATCATTTCAGTGACAGGGTCTGCCACACGACTGTGACTGATATGACGGGTTGGTTTGGACCCCCCCCAAAAAAGAAGCAATTAATCTCTCCTTGCACAAACTGGCTCTACAGAGGCAAGATGTCCACCTCATCTTCACCCTCCGATATATCACCGTGTACATCCCCCTCCTCACAGATTATCAATTCGTCCCCACTGGAATCCACCATCTCAGCTCCCTGTGTACTTTGTGGAGGCAATTGCTGCTGGTCAATGTCTCCGCGGAGGAATTGATTATAATTCATTTTAATGAACATCATCTTCTCCACATTTTCTGGATGTAACCTCGTACGCCGATTGCTGACAAGGTGAGCGGCGGCACTAAACACTCTTTCGGAGTACACACTTGTGGGAGGGCAACTTAGGTAGAATAAAGCCAGTTTGTGCAAGGGCCTCCAAATTGCCTCTTTTTCCTGCCAGTATAAGTACGGACTGTGTGACGTGCCTACTTGGATGCGGTCACTCATATAATCCTCCACCATTCTATCAATGTTGAGAGAATCATATGCAGTGACAGTAGACGACATGTCCGTAATCGTTGTCAGGTCCTTCAGTCCGGACCAGATGTCAGCATCAGCAGTCGCTCCAGACTGCCCTGCATCACCGCCAGCGGGTGGGCTCGGAATTCTGAGCCTTTTCCTCGCACCCCCAGTTGCGGGAGAATGTGAAGGAGGAGATGTTGACAGGTCGCGTTCCGCTTGACTTGACAATTTTGTCACCAGCAGGTCTTTCAACCCCAGCAGACCTGTGTCTGCCGGAAAGAGAGATCCAAGGTAGGCTTTAAATCTAGGATCGAGCACGGTGGCCAAAATGTAGTGCTCTGATTTCAACAGATTGACCACCCGTGAATCCTTGTTAAGCGAATTAAGGGCTGCATCCACAAGTCCCACATGCCTAGCGGAATCGCTCCGTGTTAGCTCCTTCTTCAATGCCTCCAGCTTCTTCTGCAAAAGCCTGATGAGGGGAATGACCTGACTCAGGCTGGCAGTGTCTGAACTGACTTCACGTGTGGCAAGTTCAAAGGGCATCAGAACCTTGCACAACGTTGAAATCATTCTCCACTGCACTTGAGACAGGTGCATTCCATCTCCTATATCGTGCTCAATTGTATAGGCTTGAATGGCCTTTTGCTGCTCCTCCAACCTCTGAAGCATATAGAGGGTTGAATTCCACCTCGTTACCACTTCTTGCTTCAGATGATGGCAGGGCAGGTTCAGTAGTTTTTGGTGGTGCTCCAGTCTTCTGTACGTGGTGCCTGTACGCCGAAAGTGTCCCGCAATTTTTCTGGCCACCGACAGCATCTCTTGCACGCCCCTGTCGTTTTTTAAAAAATTCTGCACCACCAAATTCAAGGTATGTGCAAAACATGGGACGTGCTGGAATTTGCCCATATTTAATGCACACACAATATTGCTGGCGTTGTCCGATGCCACAAATCCACAGGAGAGTCCAATTGGGGTAAGCCATTCCGCGATGATCTTCCTCAGTTGCCGTAAGAGGTTTTCAGCTGTGTGCGTATTCTGGAAAGCGGTGATACAAAGCGTAGCCTGCCTAGGAAAGAGTTGGCGTTTGCGAGATGCTGCTACTGGTGCCGCCGCTGCTGTTCTTGCGGCGGGAGTCCATACATCTACCCAGTGGGCTGTCACAGTCATATAGTCCTGACCCTGCCCTGCTCCACTTGTCCACATGTCCGTGGTTAAGTGGACATTGGGTACAACTGCATTTTTTAGGACACTGGTGAGTCTTTTTCTGACGTCCGTGTACATTCTCGGTATCGCCTGCCTAGAGAAGTGGAACCTAGATGGTATTTGGTAACGGGGGCACACTGCCTCAATAAATTGTCTAGTTCCCTGTGAACTAACAGCGGATACCGGACGCACGTCTAACACCAACATAGTTGTCAAGGACTCAGTTATCCGCTTTGCAGTAGGATGACTGCTGTGATATTTCATCTTCCTCGCAAAGGACTGTTGAACAGTCAATTGCTTACTGGAAGTAGTACAAGTGGGCTTACGACTTCCCCTCTGGGATGACCATCGACTCCCAGCGGCAACAACAGCAGCGCCAGCAGCAGTAGGCGTTACACGCAAGGATGCATCGGAGGAATCACAGGCAGGAGAGGACTCGTCAGACTTGCCAGTGACATGGCCTGCAGGACTATTGGCATTCCTGGGGAAGGAGGAAATTGACACTGAGGGAGTTGGTGGGGTGGTTTGCGTGAGCTTGGTTACAAGAGGAAGGGATTTACTGGTCAGTGGACTGCTTCCGCTGTCACCCAAAGTTTTTGAACTTGTCACTGACTTATTATGAATGCGCTGCAGGTGACGTATAAGGGAGGATGTTCCGAGGTGGTTAACGTCCTTACCCCTACTTATTACAGCTTGACAAAGGGAACACACGGCTTGACACCTGTTGTCCGCATTTCTGGTGAAATACCTCCACACCGAAGAGCTGATTTTTTTGGTATTTTCACCTGGCATGTCAACGGCCATATTCCTCCCACGGACAACAGGTGTCTCCCCGGGTGCCTGACTTAAACAAACCACCTCACCATCAGAATCCTCCTGGTCAATTTCCTCCCCAGCGCCAGCAACACCCATATCCTCCTCATCCTGGTGTACTTCAACACTGACATCTTCAATCTGACTATCAGGAACTGGACTGCGGGTGCTCCTTCCAGCACTTGCAGGGGGCATGCAAATAGTGGAAGGCGCATGCTCTTCACGTCCAGTGTTGGGAAGGTCAGGCATCGCAAACGACACAATTGGACTCTCCTTGTGGATTTGGGATTTCAAAGAACGCACAGTTCTTTGCGGTGCTTTTGCCAGCTTGAGTCTTTTCAGTTTTCTAGCGAGAGGCTGAGTGCTTCCATCCTCATGTGAAGCTGAACCACTAGCCATGAACATAGGCCAGGGCCTCAGCCGTTCCTTGCCACTCCGTGTGGTAAATGGCATATTGGCAAGTTTACGCTTCTCCTCCGACAATTTTATTTTAGGTTTTGGAGTCCTTTTTTTTCTGATATTTGGTGTTTTGGATTTGACATGCTCTGTACTATGACATTGGGCATCGGCCTTGGCAGACGACGTTGCTGGCATTTCATCGTCTCGGCCATGACTAGTGGCAGCAGCTTCAGCACGAGGTGGAAGTGGATCTTGATCTTTCCCTAATTTTGGAACCTCAACTTTTTTGTTCTCCATATTTTATAGGCAGAACTAAAAGGCACCTCAGGTAAACAATGGAGATGGATGGATTGGATACTAGTATACAATTATGGACGGACTGCCACGGTTAGGTGGTATAAAAAAACCACGGTTAGGTGGTATATATTATAATAATAATACAATTATGGATGGACGGACTGCCTGCCGACTGCCGACACAGAGGTAGCCACAGCCGTGAACTACCGCACTGTACACTGGTTGATAAAGAGATAGTAGTATACTCGTAACAACTAGTATGACACTATGACGACGGTATAAAGAAAGAAAAAAAAATACCACAGTTAGGTGGTATATATTATAATAATAATACAATTATGGATGGACGGACTGCCTGCCGACTGCCGACACAGAGGTAGCCACAGCCGTGAACTACCGCACTGTACACTGGTTGATAAAGAGATAGTAGTATACTCGTAACAACTAGTATGACACTATGACGACGGTATAAAGAATGAAAAAAAAACCACGGTTAGGTGGTATATATTATAATAATAATACAATTATGGATGGACGGACTGCCTGCCGACTGCCGACACAGAGGTAGCCACAGCCGTGAACTACCGCACTGTACACTGGTTGATAAAGAGATAGTAGTATACTCGTAACAACTAGTATGACACTATGACGACGGTATAAAGAATGAAAAAAAAAACCACGGTTAGGTGGTATATATTATAATAATAATACAATTATGGATGGACGGACTGCCTGCCGACTGCCGACACAGAGGTAGCCACAGCCGTGAACTACCGCACTGTACACTGGTTGATAAAGAGATAGTAGTATACTCGTAACAACTAGTATGACACTATGACGGTATAAAGAATGAAAAAAAAACCACGGTTAGGTGGTATATATTATAATAATAATACAATTATGGATGGACGGACTGCCTGCCGACTGCCGACACAGAGGTAGCCACAGCCGTGAACTACCGCACTGTACACTGGTTGATAAAGAGATAGTAGTATACTCGTAACAACTAGTATGACACTATGACGACGGTATAAAGAATGAAAAAAAAACCACGGTTAGGTGGTATATATTATAATAATAATACAATTATGGATGGACGGACTGCCTGCCGACTGCCGACACAGAGGTAGCCACAGCCGTGAACTACCGCACTGTACACTGGTTGATAAAGAGATAGTAGTATACTCGTAACAACTAGTATGACACTATGACGACGGTATAAAGAAAGAAAAAAAAATACCACAGTTAGGTGGTATATATTATAATAATAATACAATTATGGATGGACGGACTGCCTGCCGACTGCCGACACAGAGGTAGCCACAGCCGTGAACTACCGCACTGTACACTGGTTGATAAAGAGATAGTAGTATACTCGTAACAACTAGTATGACACTATGACGACGGTATAAAGAAAGAAAAAAAAATACCACAGTTAGGTGGTATATATTATAATAATAATACAATTATGGATGGACGGACTGCCTGCCGACTGCCGACACAGAGGTAGCCACAGCCGTGAACTACCGCACTGTACACTGGTTGATAAAGAGATAGTAGTATACTCGTAACAACTAGTATGACACTATGACGACGGTATAAAGAATGAAAAAAAAACCACGGTTAGGTGGTATATATTATAATAATAATACAATTATGGATGGACGGACTGCCTGCCGACTGCCGACACAGAGGTAGCCACAGCCGTGAACTACCGCACTGTACACTGGTTGATAAAGAGATAGTAGTATACTCGTAACAACTAGTATGACACTATGACGACGGTATAAAGAATGAAAAAAAAACCACGGTTAGGTGGTATATATTATAATAATAATACAATTATGGATGGACGGACTGCCTGCCGACTGCCGACACAGAGGTAGCCACAGCCGTGAACTACCGCACTGTACACTGGTTGATAAAGAGATAGTAGTATACTCGTAACAACTAGTATGACACTATGACGGTATAAAGAATGAAAAAAAAACCACGGTTAGGTGGTATATATTATAATAATAATACAATTATGGATGGACGGACTGCCTGCCGACTGCCGACACAGAGGTAGCCACAGCCGTGAACTACCGCACTGTACACTGGTTGATAAAGAGATAGTAGTATACTCGTAACAACTAGTATGACACTATGACGACGGTATAAAGAAAGAAAAAAAAATACCACGGTTAGGTGGTATATATTGTAATACAATTATGGATGGACGGACTGCCTGCCGAGTTCCGACTGCCGACACAGAGGTAGCCACAGCCGTGAACTACCGCACTGTACTGTGTCTGCTGCTAATATAGACTGGTTGATAAAGAGATAGTATACAATACATACAACAATATACTACTATACTGGTGGTCAGGCACTGGTCACCACTAGTCACACTGGCAGTGGCACTCCTGCAGCAAAAGTGTGCACTGTTTAATTTTAAATTAATATAATATTATGTACTCCTGGGGGCTCCTGCTATAACAACCTGCAGTGCTCCCCAGTCTCCCCCACAATTATTATAAGCTTTGCCTTTTATACATTGATGTGCAGCACACTGGGCTGAGCTGAGTGCACACAGACTGAGTCACACTGTGTGACTGGCTGCTGCTGTGTATCGTTTTTTTTCAGGCAGAGAACGGATATAGCAGAGAACGGATATATTATATTAAAATAAATAAAAGTTAACTAACAACAACTGCACTGGTCACTGTGGTAAACTCTGTCTGACTCTGCACAATCTCTCTCTCTCTTCTAATCTAATTTCTAATGGAGAGGACGCCAGCCACGTCCTCTCCCTATCAATCTCAATGCACGTGTGAAAATGGCGGCGACGCGCGGCTCCTTATATAGAATCCGAGTCTCGCGAGAATCCGACAGCGTCATGATGACGTTCGGGCGCGCTCGGGTTAACCGAGCAAGGCGGGAGGATCCGAGTCTGCTCGGACCCGTAAAAAAAACATGAAGTTCGTGCGGGTTCGGTTTCAGAGAAACCGAACCCGCTCATCTCTAGCGTGTACTGTTTTTATTTGGGTATTTTTTTTCAGTAGAACTACAGGTACCAGCGGGCCCGTTTCCCCCCGCATGCTGGTACTTGTGGTTCTCCAAGTACCAGCTTGCGGGGGAGGCTTGCTGGGACTTGTAGTTCTGCTACAAAAAACAATAATCTTTTATTTGACACAAGGCTATCAGCCCCCCATCCGCAGCCCTTGGATGGGCGGGACAGCCTCGGGCTTCACCCCTGGCCCTTGGGTGGCTGGAGGGGGGGACCCCTTGATTTAAGGTGTCCCCACTCCTCCAGGGTACCCCGGCCAGGGGTGACTAGTTGGGGATTTAATGCCACGGCCCCAGGGACCGGTATAAAAGTGTCCCCTGGCTGTGGCATTATCTCTCCAGCTAGTGGAGCTCGGTGCTGGTGTTAAAAATACGGGGGACCCATACATCTTTTGTCCCCCGTATTTTTGGCACCAGGACCAGGCGCAGAGCCCGGTGCTGGTTGTAAAAATACGGGGGATCCCCTGTCAATTTTCCCCCCGTATTTTTACAACCAGGACCGGCTCAAAGAGCCCGAGGCTGGTTATGCTTAGGAGGGGGGACCCCACGCATTTTTTTTCTTGATTTTTAACCCATTCCCACCCCTTCCCACTGAAAAACATGCTCTGATCTCTCTGTATTATTTTAGTCAGTAAAAAAAATAATAATATTCTTTTAAAAAATATATAAATAATACTTGTGGCTCCTAATAGACAAACCAAGTAGATACTCCCTTCTAATATAAATATATATGCTATTAGCAACAAAAAAAACACACAGAAAAAAAAAACATGTTTTTAAAATTTTTTATTAGATTCCGCCACCAAAATGAGGCGGACTGAAATTGACAAAATGACTGTCGAAAAGGGGTGGTATTCATGTGACCGCCGGTCAGCAGACCGACAGTCACATGACCTCCTCCACCAGCCCGACGGGTCACTATCCCGATGGTCGGCATGCCGACCAACAGGGACTATTTCCACTCGTGGGTGTCCACGACACCCATAGAGTGGGAATAGAACCCGTGGCGACCGCATCGTGGCGAGCGCAGCGAGCCCGCAAGGGGCTTGCTGTACTCGCCCCTCCCCGCCGGAATCCCGGCGTCGGTATGCTGCCGGGATCCCGGCGTCGGTAAGCTGACCGCCGGTCAGCAGTACTACGCCCGTCGAAAAGCACTGTTGTCGAATCGACATTCTTCAATTGAATATACTTTTGTCGAAAAGCCGCATTTTTACCATTGCAGACATGTCGAATTTGACAACTGTCGAATTTCAAAAAGTCGAATCTGAAACGGACGTTTTTTTGTCGAAAAGTACTGTATTGTATTGTCGAAAAAAAATTTGTGTCGAAAAATGCCCCGTTTTTCGACATTTGCGGCAATTCGACCGCAATTGCATATACCCCTATGACTTGTCTTACAACATTCTTTATGCATGTTATTTTATTTATTTATACTGCACAATTTTGACCTTCTTTGTATTTGGTTACATTATGATTTCTGTACATCTGTATATCACATTGATGGATGCCTCAAGTTATTCCTCTGTTATTACTTTGTGCATGATGTCTTGATTGTACATTGTTTATGATGCTTCAATAAATACATTTTGGAAAAAATACAATATAGTCTACTTTCTATAGGTAAGCATGTGTATTTACATTAGCTATATATCATATATCATCATTATTACTACCACCAGTTATTTATAAAGCTCATGTGCATGTACATGTGTTTGTGTCTGTATATGAATGAACACACAGGTGTGTGTTTAACAGGGGAGTGTAGATTTCAGGTATCCTATGTAATGCCTATATACTTATTAGGCAGAATATAATATAAACATATTGTTACAGTCTCTAAAATAAATGTGTATGTGATACTACCCCCTAGTGACATGCGGTGAGGTGAATGGCTGGGGAGGCATACAAGGGAATGGGTCTGAATGCTGGGAGCCTGTCTCATCCCCTACTCACTGTACTTCTCCCCTCACTACATGACTAAGGCCCTCATTCCGAGTTGTTCGCTCGGTAAAAATCTTCGCATCGCAGCGATTTTCCGCTTAATGCGCATGCGCAATGTTCGCACTGCGACTGCGCCAAGTAAATTTGCTATGCACTTAGTAATTTTACTCACGGCTTTTTCATCGTTCTGGCGATCGTAATGTGATTGACAGGAAATGGGTGTTACTGGGCGGAAACAGGCCGTTTTATGGGCGTGTGGGAAAAAACGCTACCGTTTCCGGAAAAAACGCAGGAGTGGCCGGAGAAACGGAGGAGTGTCTGGGCGAACGCTGGGTGTGTTTGTGACGTCAAACCAGGAACGACAAGCAGTGAAATGATCGCAGATGCCGAGTAAGTCTGGAGCTACTCAGAAACTGCTACGAGGTGTGTAATCGCAATATTGCGAATACATAGTTCGCAATTTTAAGATGCTAAGATTCACTCCCAGTAGGCGGCGGCTTAGCATGAGCAAATCTGCTAAAATCCGCTTGCGAGCGAACAACTCGGAATGACCTCCTAAGTTTCAGA
The DNA here is from genome assembly GCF_028390025.1 of Pseudophryne corroboree. Taxonomy (NCBI): domain Eukaryota; kingdom Metazoa; phylum Chordata; class Amphibia; order Anura; family Myobatrachidae; genus Pseudophryne; species Pseudophryne corroboree. Next base: position 979,374,787 of record NC_086445.1, read on the forward strand.
GCCGATTCAGTCTCTAACCTGCATCCCTGTGTCTTTTCTTGCTGCAGCTGACTGAGCTCCGACTACAGTGCACTTCCAGGTCACATGACACATCCAAATATCCATCAGTGCACAAGGCCCGCCCCCACCCTAGAGGCATGCCTCTAGCAGCTCCCTTTCTGTACAGCACTACTGCACATGGTGTGGCCCCGCCCCCAGCTCTGCAGAGCATTGTCTGATTGTAAAATGGAGGCAGAACTGTTGCTGCCTCATCTCTCATCTCCCTGCACCTCCTGGGATCTCCACAAAGCTGGTGTGTGTTAGCTATAAAATGTATTACAATAAACAAAGAAGAAGTTTATGTTATAAATATCTTCATTGTATTATTAGAATTATTTTATATTGAATATCAGGAGTTTAGCAGGGTGTATGTGTGAGCAGCACATCCTTTCTACCCACAGAAGACAGGAGCTTTACCATGAGGTGGGAGAATGTGTGCTTAGTAAGTGCAGTACTGGTTCTATTATGTTTGTGCATTTATGTATTATTTAAATACTAGGTGATTCATCCCAACCTACGGGTGCTCGTCACACCGTCGTAAGGGGCTACGCCCCCTTAACCCTTGCATGCCCTTGCAGCATGCAATATTTTTATTAAACAGAGTATTACCTCCAATCATAATTGTGTGAGTAGTTAAATATTGCACGGACAAAGGGCGTGCAATGGTTAAGGTGTTGTAGCCTCTTGCAACGGCGTGAACAGCGCACACAGGGCCTGATGGATCACCTAGTAGCTGCTGTGGTTGGGGAGTGGCGGGTGCGGGAAAGACAATTATGATGGGGGAGGGGATCCGGGGGTGCCGCGGATGGTGGAGTGGCGGGTGTTGCAGGTGGAGGAGGGTCCGGAGCCACAGTGGGTGGGGGAGGAGCGGGTGCGGTGTTGCCGTGGGTGGGGGAGTGGCGGGTGCATCAACGCATGTTTACTTGGTATATTATGTACATCGATACATGCATTTGTACATACACAGACAACAGACATACATACACACACCTACAGTAGCATATACACACAGCAGACACACACACACACGCAAACAAACAAACAAAAATGACATACCTAAACACACACATGCAGTATATATACACACATACTGTACACAGGCAGAGCACAATACATACACACACACACACATATATATATATATATATATATATATATTTATACATACACACAGCCGGCACTCCCATAACCTTTTCCAATGTGCTCAGGTGCCAGAAACAAAAAATGAATATAACTCCAACCAAAAAACGTCACTCAGAGACAATGTAGCGAAAACAAACTATTATTCCCAAAGGTCAACGTTTCGAGGCTCAAAGCCCCGTCGTCAGGACAAAACAGCAGCAGTACACAAACATAAACATTACACTTACCCTCCTAAATACCCGAATGCCGCTGACGCCGCTGTCCTCCTCTTCCACGCCCGCAACTCCGGACCCGCTTCCGCATACGTCACTGCACATCCACCTCCGTTTCCGGCCGTCGCCTAGGGAACTTCCTCATGCGTTCCACCTGACTCCGGGCTGCGTTCCAAAAGGCAGGAAGAGACGCATGCTGATACCACGGGGGCGGAGGGGCTGCAAACAAGAAAGAAACAGTGACACCAGTTAAAAGGCATCAATGCCAACAAATATACATACACATAATTTAAAGAGAACACAAACACACATATACATACATGAAGGAGCAGCACCATAACACGTAGATATCAAGAACATTGTAACTACACACTCAAATGCATAAACTACAGCAGCATATTCCAATTGATTTTTTTCATTTAGACCACCCAGAGCACAGGTACCCAATCTCAAAATACACTTGGTTTCTTTGGTTAAAAGGGACTTAGCCCTATCACCACCCCGCAAGCTGAGGGGTACATGGTCTATCATGAAGTACCGGAGAGACTCTAAAGTATGTCCAGCACCCTTAAAATGTTTCGCTACCGGCTGGTCAATAGGTTTGCCCTCTAAAATGAGCTTAATGGCTGATCTATGTGCAGCCATCCTTTCTGAAAATTTGCGGATTGTCTGGCCCACATACATTAACCCGCATGGGCAGGTAATGATATAAACTACGTGATGTAGAGCAGATTAATACAAATCTAATGTCATAGATCTTATCGCAGTGGGGGTGTTTGAAGGATTTACAATTTAACATGAATTTACATGTGACACACCCACTGCAACGATAGCATCCTGACGGTTTGTAATAGACATTAGGGGGTCTGGGGTTACCCATCCCCGTAATATCGGTTCTCATAATTCTATCCTTGATGTTCCTCCCACGACGGAAGGACATCAGCGGAGTGGTATGATGAAAGATTTTTAGCTCAGGGTCAGAGGACACAATGGGCCGAAGAGCCTTCGTGGCTCTGCTAATCCCTGCGCTTGAGGAAGTAAACTCACTGGGAAACGGGATCCTATTTTTAAGATGTTTCATAGTAGGTTCTAATAAAGACTGTCGGGACATGCCTAATACTTCCTCTTTTTGTGCATTAAGAAGATTCAAGTCATAACCACGGGCAGCGAAATTCAAAATGAGCGCATCTATCTCCTCTGGAATCCCAGAGGGATCAGATGCGATGCGGGCTATCCTCATCATTTGAGACCGTGGGAGCCCTTTCTTAAGGGGCTCAGGGTGGTGACTAGATGCTAATAAAAGGGTGTTCCGATCAGTGGGTTTATGGAAAACCTGAGTAGACAAATGACCATTTTCAAGATGAATACTCACATCAAGGAAATGAACGTCAGTGAAGCTACAGGTATAAGTGAATTTAATTGGGGACCCCGACCCATTGATCCTACTTATAAGATCAACCAAAACATCATGTCCCCCACCCCACAACAAAAATATGTCGTCTATGAAACGACAGTAAAGTAAAACATTCTTACTAATCTCAGAATCAGAGAAAAAGATTTGATGTTCCTGCTCAAACATAAAGATATTGGCGTATGATGGGGCCACAGGGGGCCCTATCGCACAGCCACGTAGCTGTAAAAAAAAGAGCCATCAATCAAAAAATAATTACGGTTAAGGGTCAACTCAAGTAGGGACAAAAATAAATCATGATCAAACAATGTACTCGGAAGTTCAGCTTCCAGAAAGTTCCTCATAACAGCAAGACCCTCAGAGTGAGGGATAGCCGTGTAGAGGCTGCATACATTGAGACAGCATAATACAGTTCCAGGAGGAATGTCTGGTACAGATTGTAACTTCTTGAGGAAAGACGTCGTATCCTTTAAAAATGAGTCTCGATGTAGAAGCAGCGATTGCAAAATGGAATCTAGCAGCTGAGCAACAGATCTATATAAGGAATCAGGGGCCGAAATGATCGGGCGTCCCGGGGGCTTATGTGGATCCTTATGTAGTAGGGAGCGTGTAGAGTAGCGGCACCCTAGGATGCTTGACTTTAAGCGCTTTATAGATTTTATCTGGGAGTTTGCCGGCCAGTTTTGCTGAATTCAAAATCCCTTCAAGCACTTTCTGAAAAGGAATCGTGGGGTCTGCAGGCAATTTCTGATATACTTCCATATCAGCCAGCTGAGCATAGATTTCCTCTTTGTAAAACTGTAGATCTAAAACAACAATTGCCCCGCCTTTATCGGCGGGCCTAATTACAATATCATCGTAATCTTTCCATCGGCTATTGGACGATTCCATTATTAAATTTTCAGCTGCTCCTGCCAAAATGAAGTTTAATCTCTCCAAGGCTGAAACTAAGGCCTTAACAGCCTTGGCGTCCTACGATGATATTGTAATTAGGCCCGCCGATAAAGGCGGGGCAATTGTTGTTTTAGATCTACAGTTATACAGAGAGGAAATCTATGCTCAGCTGGCTGATATGGAAGTATATGGACGTATATCAGAAATTGCCTGCAGACCCCACGATTCCTTTTCGGCCCCTGATTCCTTATATAGATCTGTTGCTCAGCTGCTAGATTCCATTTTGCAACCGCTGCTTCTACATCGAGACTCATTTTTAAAGGATACAACGTCTTTTCTCAAGAAGCTACAATCTGTACCAGACATTCCTCCTGGAACTGTATTATGCTGTCTCGATGTATGCAGCCTCTACACGGCTATCCCTCACTCTGAGGGTCTTGCTGCTATGAGGAACTTTCTGGAGGCTGAACTTCCGAGTACATTGTTTGATCATGATTTATTTTTGTCCCTACTTGAGTTGACCCTTAACCGTAATTATTTTTTGTTTGATGGCTCTTTTTTTTACAGCTACGTGGCTGTGCGATGGGGTCCCCTGTGGCCCCATCGTACGCCAATATCTTTATGTTTGAGCAGGAACATCAAATCTTTTTCTCTGATTCTGAGATTAGTAAGAATGTTTTACTTTACTGTCGTTTCATAGACGACATATTTTTGTTGTGGGGTGGGGGACATGATGTTTTGGTTGATCTTATAAGTAGGATCAATGGGTCGGGGTCCCCAATTAAATTCACTTATACCTGTAGCTTCACTGATGTTCATTTCCTTGATGTGAGTATTCATCTTGAAAATGGTCGTTTGTCTACTCAGGTTTTCCATAAACCCACTGATCGGAACACCCTTTTATTAGCATCTAGTCACCACCCTGAGCCCCTTAAGAAAGGGCTCCCACGGTCTCAAATGATGAGGATAGCCCATATCGCATCTGATCCCTCTGGGATTCCAGAGGAGATAGATGCGCTCATTTTGAATTTCGCTGCCCGTGGTTATGACTTGAATCTTCTTAATGCACAAAAAGAGGAAGTATTAGGCATGTCCCGACAGTCTTTATTAGAACCTACTACGAAACATCTTAAAAATAGGATCCCATTTCCCAGTGAGTTTACTTCCTCAAGCGCAGGGATTAGCATAGCCACGAAGGCTCTTCGGCCCATTGTGTCCTCTGACCCTGAGCTAAAAATCTTTCATCATACCACTCCACTGATGTCCTTCCGTCGTGGGAGGAACATCAAGGATAGAATTATGAGAACCGATATTACGGGGATGGGTAACCCCAGACCCCCTAATGTCTATTACAAACCGTCAGGATGCTATCGTTGCAGTGGGTGTGTCACATATAAATTCATGTTAAATTGTAAATCCTTCAAACACCCCCACTGCAATAAGATCTATGACATTAGATTTGTATTAACCTGCTCTACATCACACGTAGTTTACATCATTACCTGCCCATGCGGGTTAATGTATGTGGGCCAGACAATCCACAAATTTTCAGAAAGGATGGCTGCACATAGATCAGCCATTAAGCTCATTTTAGAGGGCAAACCTATTGACCAGCCGGTAGCGAAACATTTTAAGGGTGCTGGACATACTTTAGAGTCTCTCCGGTACTTCATGATAGACCATGTACCCCCCAGCTTGCGGGGTGGTGATAGGGCTAAGTCCCTTTTAACCAAAGAAACCAAGTGGATTTTGAGATTGGGTACCTGTGCTCCGGGTGGTCTAAATGAAAAAAATCAATTGGAATATGCTGCTGTAGTTTATGCATTTGAGTGTGTAGTTACAATGTTCTTGATATCTACGTGTTATGGTGCTGCTCCTTCATGTATGTATATGTGTGTTTGTGTTCTCTTTAAATTATGTGTATGTATATTTGTTGGCATTGATGCCTTTTAACTGGTGTCACTGTTTCTTTCTTGTTTGCAGCCCCTCCGCCCCCTGATACCACAGCATGCGTCTCTTCCTGCCTTTTGGAACGCAGCCCGGAGTCAGGTGGAATGCATGAGGATGTTCCCTAGGCGATGGCCGGAAACGGAGGTGGATGTGCAGTGACGTATGCGGAAGCGGGTCCGGAGTTGCGGGCGTGGACGAGGAGGACAGCGGCATCAGCGGCATTCGGGTATTTAGGAGGGTAAGTGTAATGTTTATGTTTGTGTACTGCTGCTGTTTTGTCCTGACGACGGGGCTTTGAGCCTCGAAACGTTGACCTTTGGGAATAATAGTTTGTTTTTGCTACATTGTCTCTGAGTGCCGTTTTTTGGTTGGAGTTATATATATATATATATATACACAGTGACAAACATGTATTAGAGTATGCAGGATTTACCATCATTTATTATAGACGGTTCACGCCGCGCACCCCCCTTCCCACCGCTGCCGATGCCCCCAATATGTGACACACGCCTGGAGCTGGAGTCAGTCACTCACGCCTCACGGGACAGTCAGTCACCCGGCCAGGCCAGCTCTGTAATCCCCGGGCCCACAGGAAGAGGAAATGCCTGAGAGTAGCTGCTTGCAGCAGCTACTACTACTTTCAGCCACCGGCCTCTCAGGATAGAAGGAGGCAGCGCTGACGCGTTATACCTGAGGCCCTGCACTCTGCTTACGCTAAAGAAACAAAAATACCAGTAAGCTGCGCAAATAGTTCGGCGGGCAGAAGGGGTTTCCAGATACTCGGAAGCCATCCCTGCGTGAGCGTATGACCGACGGCCGGGTAGGGCGAGTGAGAGCCGAGGCAGGGGGGGGGAGGAGGAGGCAGGGGCGGGAGACAGAGCGGCAAACAGCGGCAGCGCCGTCCTCCTCCTCCTATTGGCCTAGCTCTGTGACTCCACCCAGCGTTATCCACACAGTCACAGAGTGACTGATCTGGACAATTACATAGGAGATGTTTGCTACAGCCTATACTATTGTGTTAGATATTAATGCTGTATTCCATACAGTATCCAGTGTATAAAAAGACCAATGTTTACATTAATATCCACGGTCATTACTAGGTTCTTCTACCATTCTCCCAGACTCCCACATTTGCTCCAATGTTGCGCAGAGTGGGAGATTGTGGATTGCATTTGGAAATCCTGCATTTGCCACTGCGTGTCCAGGTTGCACAACACCTGGAACTTGAAATTAGTTTTCTCTATTTGATATTTAATTGTTTTACTGACATTGCACATTCATTTTCTATTCATGGGGTTCATTGAGTTATCACACTGTCACAATCAGAACACCTTAAGACATTGCAACACCCCAGTGGTTGAGCCCAGTGCAATTCTTATTTATCATAATAAATTGCAATGATGTAATAAATTGACTAATCTATAAACCAACCATACATTTTAAATTAACCCAATATATTACAATATCTGGAACATTCTCTGAATGCTCTCCCCCTACCCCTTCCTTCTGACGGGTGCTTGTAATGTCCTCTCCCACCACCCCACCTTACTCCGTTCGATCTACTACAACACCTCCTGCACAGTGTGGATCTCATATTAGTTGCACATATTATAATATACCAGCTGAATACCTGTTACGGACTTTAAAGAATAATGCCAATCTTTGTCAGGCCGCACCTCTGGGCTTCCACGGATTGATACTGTCAAAATGCTGGCACTGACGAGAATAATCCGCCTCCTTCTCTGCCCCATCCCGCCTCTATTGCTGCCCTGCTTAGTGCTGTCAATGCTGTGATGACAGGCCAAGCTCCGCCCGCTGTATGTTAAATATGTAAGGTTTGCAGGCTGACTCTATGTCAAAGGGCCCTAGGTCTCCTTGCTTAGCTTCTCGCTCTCCTTAGGGCTTCTCCTTTGATGTAAAAAGGTAACGATTTTTGCACAACACTTAAGGTCACTGGGAGAGCTGTTGGTACACAGCAGATAAGCAGTTGCTGACTATCAAGCTTTCCAGGAACAGAGCATTGTGTCCTCCCCTCTTCGTGACTTGGTATCACCGGCACCGCGTGAGGGTAATTTCCAATAGTCATCTCACCCCTTATAACCCCTATGTGGGTGGAATTTTGAAAAATCCCTTCGTAGTGCGTGCCTGTGTCACAAAAGCAAGCTACTGTCCAAATGTCCTTACGGTTCAGGAGTTTTTGTGATGAGTCAGTGGCATTTGATGTGTGTATATATATATATATATATATATATATATATATATATATATATATATTTATATACTGGCGTTTTTGCCCGCGGCTTCACCCGTGTGGAAATCTTACCGCATTAAGACTATTTTCATTGAGCCCATCTTCAGGTTTAAGTTCACTACCCTTTCTCACCCCCCATGTTGATGGGGGCTGAACTTGGACTGAAACGGCATAGGAAGTGTCACTCTTCATCTCAACAACCCCGAAAACTATTGATTTTTACATGTCACCCCCTTCCCACCCCCACCTCTATGGGTGCTAGGGGTGTCTTACCCCCACAGTATTTTTTTTTTTTTTCAGATTGTAAATCAGATGTGTAGCAAGGTTGGTGTAATTTGCTCCAGGCATTCCAGAGTTATGCTGGAATATATATACACACATACATACGCACATACTGTACATCCATTTTTATATACAGTATATATATATATATATATATATATATATATATATATATATATAGCATGTTGCAGGCTATAGAAATGCTTCCTATTGTTATTAGTATGTCCTTGGTGTTTAAAGCATGCCCTGTATATATAGCTCAACACATTTATTATTTATTTATTTATTTATTAGCAGTTTCTTATATAGCGCAGCATATTCCGTTGCACTTTACAATTAGAACACATATGAAGTCTCAGTTATAGTAATTGAAAGGCAGCGGAACTTTGATTCCCTTGGAAAGGTGGCTGTTTTGTTCTTAGCTGACTCCCAGTAACATGATGAATTGTTTCCACCAAAGCAGATGATTTATTGTTCCTTCTGAAAACTTCCAATTCACAAACTACATCATACAATCTAAAGTTGTCTCTCTGGGTGCAAAGTTTTATTAAAATTGGTTCATGGAAGAGTGAACTAAAATGAAACATAGAGAGACAATAATTTGTACATGTCCAGGATAATTATATGAGATTGCTTCTCCTTCCTGTTAATGAAATTGGTCTTTTTAGTGTTTACATGTAATTTCATGGTGGGGTTAGTTTCCAGCCAAGCCAAGTGCTGCCCGATTGTATGAGGTCCGTGTGTCTCCCTCTTACAGTGTGTATCTATGTTATTTTGCTCAGACAGATGCTAAATTAATAATGGTTAATGAAAGCATTTAAACTAATTAATTTTATTTTGCTCTTTCTTCCTTCAATTGGTTAAGAGGTTGAGCTGAATGTTTTAAATATTAAAATTGTAGGCCATTTATTTTTTTGTCAGCTAATGCTATACATCTTTTTAAATATAATTAAATGTCTCACGCTGTTGAAGCAAAATATGTCATCAGCTAATTACTGTAGCTAATAGAAAAAGCCACTTGGTTATAAATTACACCATCAATTGTAAAAAGGATGGAACGGAATTATCTATCTATCTATCTATCTATCTATCTATCTATCTCAGAAGATCTGTATTCAAGATATATATTAAAACACTCCAAACTGTTTCTCTTTCTGACACTCCAAACTGTTTCTCTTTCTGACACTCCAAACTCTTACTTTTTCTGACACTCCAAACTGTTTCTCTTTCTGACACTCCAAACTGTTTCTCCTTCTAACACTCCAAACTGTTTCTATTTCTGACACTACAAACTGTTTCTCTTTCTGACACTACAAACTGTTTCTCTTTCTGACACTCCAAACTGTTTATTTTTCTGACACTCCAAACTCTTTCTCTTTCTAAACTGTATAAATAAGGAACGTTACTTACATTGTTGCAACATTTGTTAAGCTGACCAACTGCACCAAAGTCATCAGGTCAGTCCTACTCTATCACTCAGAATTAGAAACATTGCAACTGCTATCACATCAGTATACAAAGGTGACTCTCCCTATCTGGCACTGATCCCTGTTGGTTTTCTGAGTAATAGAAACCTTAATCTAGAAGGCTATATCACCCTAGATGTATTTTTCAGGTACACCAATTGTCAGAGTGGGTGGTAAAATGTAATAGGTATTTATTACAAAGTGATCATAACAATTAAAAACATCTGACAAGTTAAAAAATGAAAAACACTTCCGGTCAAGCCCGGACCGAAAGTGTCCGGACTTACCATGTGTCAACAGCCCACTGGTCAGGATACCATTTAAATACATGAAACCCAGTCACCAAGGGTACACAGCCTTGAGGAAGGGACCAGGTTGTCCCGAAAAGCGTCGGCCTTACCCTGCGGTGCCTTTACCTACCGACGGGCACTTTTGGACTGACATTGCTGTGAGTGGGAAACTAAACACTGGGAGCCATCACTAGGGTATTTTCCCCGGGGTACCCTGCCGTTCCACACCTGCGGCTCCACCTACCTTCACGGGTATGATTTGTTTCCTCCTCAGCTATACTCGTGTCTTTCATTTTTAAACTTGTCAGATGTTTTTAATTGTTATGATCGCTTTGTAATAAATACCTATTATATTTTACCACTCACTCTGACAATTGGTATACCTGAAAAATACATCTAGGGTGAAATAGCCTTCTAGATGAATGTTTCTATTACTCAGAAAACCAACAGGGATCAGCGCCAGATAGGTAGAGTCACCTTTGTATACTCTACTTGTGCTAATCAGGAGTTTGTTTGGGCGTGGTATGGAAGGCAGATAGTAACTAGGTTGACAGTGTCAAGGTCAACCACTATTGGTCGACAGTAACCAGGTTGACATGTTTTAAGTCAACATGATTTTTTAATGTTTTTTGTGTCGTTTTCTTCGTAGAGTGACCGGGAACCCCAATTAGTGCACCGTGTCCCCTCGCATGGCTCGCTTCGCTCGGCACAGGTTACCGTTCCCAATTGTAGTCCACGTGGATCATTAATTATGAAAAGATTCAAAAAAATAAAAAAATTGTGAAAAACTCATGTCGACCCTTTCACCTGTCGGCCTAGAACATGTCGACCTAGAGACCCTGTCGACCTAGAAACTCTGTCGACCTAGTTACTGTCGAACAATAGTGGTCGACCTAGATAGTGTCGACCTAGTTACTGTCGACCTAGAGACCGGATCCCGTTTGTTTAGGGACGCTCCAGTACATTTCCGGGCCCGCTGAAGATCTCTAGTACCACGCAGTGTTTCATCCCGTCCTTCTTGTTTGTGCTATCACATCAGTGTTAAAAATAAAACCTTCTTCCTGGTGTTGAATCTCACCTGCACACAGGCATTTAACGGTAAGAGCTGCTGCTTTCCTAGGTGTTGTAGAGCTGACATGCTGGATGGAAGTCTCACCTTTACAAGCATGTGTTATCTCATTAATCACACACAGTTGGATTGCTTTCATTTAGAAGCTTGCTCTGACAATCTTTTGAACAAATGATTGATTAAGCTTCTAGTTAATACAATCAATAGAAGGCAATATAATTTGGGAAATGGGAACACTTTGATGGGAACACTTTGAAGCCCCTGTTACATGTTATCAAACATCATATCCGTAATACTTTACAAAGAGACCTCAGAACTCTTTCATGTCGCCTCTGAATACACATGTATAATACTGTAGTTCAGAATAATAAAAAAATGGCTTAAAACCAAAATCAGCTTCTGATTCCTTAGAATAAAAGGACAACAGACAGATGACACTGGGAGGGAAACGTATTTCAAGAATTTGGATTAAGGGGGACATGTACTAAGCAGTGGTAAAAGTAGAGAAGTGAGCCAGTGGAGAAATTGCCCATGGCAACGAATCAGCATTGATGTAACATTTATAATTTTCATACTATAAAAGTATACAGAGCAGCTGATTGGTTGCCATGAGCAGCTTCTCCACTGGCTCACTTCCCCACTTTTATCACTGCTTAGTACATATCCCCGTAAAAGTCAACCAGACATACAAAAAAACCCGGAAAAAGTTCATATATAACGAGATCGTAACGCTCAGTGTTTTAATATCCAGTGATAACTCTGTAATTAAATAAAACGGCAAATTAAACAGTATTGAAATATTCAATAGAGATTATTATGTGGAAGAATCTGTGCGATTATTGGGTGATAGTGAATCATATAACAAAGACTTTATCATAACACAAATAAGAATTTTGCATTGGAACCAGAGGCATCACCGGTGTGGTGACACCCGGTGCGCACTCAGTATTATTTCCCCCAAGAAGGGGGCATGGTCTAAAAAGGGTGTGTGGCTTTGCTGGGTTCCCTGTTATATCACTCTGGGGGGTGTACAGTCCAGCATCTCCAGTGATGCTATCTACCCCCAAAGACTAGGCTGGTGTAGTGCCGGCTCTTCATCTGTGACATGAGCCGAGTGCTGCAGGAGATTATCACACTGCAGCACCCGGTTCCTGTCACTGCAGAAGACCCAGCACTTTGGTGTCACCCCTTCCGAGGGTGACACCAGGGTGCGGGTAGCACCCCCCGCACCTGGGTTGTGATGCCACTGATTAGTACTAGAATACATTTTACAAACAGGATTAGAACTATGAAGCTTAGCAATAAAGGAATATCCATACTTCTTATAAATACATATATAGTACATAGGGGCGGATCCAGAACAAAACAACAGGGTGGGCACCATAACAGGGGAAGAGTGAGGGTTTTTTCCCTGCATGCTCTTCGAAAGGAGGGTGTGGCCTCACAACAAGGGGTGTGGTGTTAAAGGGAATGCTGTACCCATATCAGGGGGAGAGATGATACCTTGGAGAGGAAGAGGGTGACAGAAGAGAGAGGGTGATGGGGAGATAGTGACGCAGTGAGGCAGTGGGTGACGGGGAGAGAGTGGGAGACAGAGAGGCAGTGGTTGAGAGGGAGAAGCAGAGGGTGATAGTGAGATGCAGTGGGTGAAAGAGGGAAGCAGTAGTTGACATCAGAGAATGGGTGACAGGCAGAGAAAGTGGGCGAAGCTAAGGGGAGGCAGTGTGTGACATACAGGATGATGGGGAGAGGCAGTGGTGACAGAAGAGAGGTGATGAAAAGAGATAGTGGGAGACGGAGAAGTAGTGGTTGACAGGAAAGTGGGATGGAGAAAGGTAGTGGGTGACAGGAAGAAGATGATGGGGAGAGGCAGTAAGTGACAGGGAGAAACAGAGGGTGACAGGGAGAGGGTGATGTCTTGGAGAGGAGAGTGACAGGACTGAGGGTGATGGGGAGATAGTTACACAGGGGAGAAGCAGAGGGTGAACAGAGAGAGCTAGTGGGAGAGAGTCAGAGGGTGACTGGAAGAGACACGGAGTGACAGGAGAGGGTGACAGTAAGGTAAGCACTGGGTGATGGTAGAGGTAATGTATGATAGCTGTGAGTTGGTTGCAGGCAGTTTACTTACTGTTGGATAAGGGGCCTGGGCTTACAGTACAGCAGCATGGCAGGCTTGGTTGGTTGAGTCTGAGAGAATGGAACAGGAACTGCAGACAGGGAGAAGATGGCTCTTCCTAATAGGCCCTGCCGAGACTGTTATGTCATCTGGGCAGCACATGTGTGAAAGGCTGAGTGTGGCAGGCTGGTGAGCATGGGGACGAATGCCACAGGATGGTGAGAACAAGGACGTATGTAAGAGACTGGTGGTTGATACAGGGATGTGTGTGACAGGTTGGTGGGTATGGGGATGTGTATGACAAGCTAGTGGGCATGAGATGTGTGTAACAGGCTGGTGTCCTGTGGAAGAGTATGATGACAAAATACATATTAAACTTTTTGTAGCAAAATATTTGCCCCAAAAACTCTATTGTGGCCCACTCAGTATAATAGTTGAATGCCCTGGTCTTTGCACTAGTGGTACCTGTCTGGCTAGCAGCATCTCATAGTCTGTCATCTTGGCCAGAGCACTGTGGTCCCCATGTCTCCACTGCTCCTCCTCCTCCATCCCCACAGGCTGGACCCCACCATAGCTCCCGTGACCCTATTCCACTGAGCAGCGTTGGACAGGCAAGTCAGAATGCATGAGGCTGCTAAACTAGAAGGAGTGTCAGTGGACGACATTCACAGCTAGGCAGACAAAATAAAGTGAAGGCAAGTTCCGGAACTTTGGAGGCGGGGCAGGAGGGAGGCTGGCCGGCTGTAAGATGGATAGGAGGCAGTTTCTGCACATTATCTGGACTGCATGGGCAGTGTCTGAGCCTGAAGTGTCTTCCAATGCCAGAAGTTTTATAGATGACCAGTCCCAGCAGCAGCGGCCAATCTACTTAAATTTAAACTGCCATGTGGTAAAATCTGACCTGCAGTGACGGACCTGATGTGATGTGCCCTGCTGGCTCCCGTGGGTTAGTGAATAGCAGGCAGCTAGAAGCTGTATGCCGGCAGCCTCTCACTCCACTATCTCCCAGCTGTATCTAAGTTGGGCAATCACTGGAAGCTCTACACTGCTGTAGAAGGGAGTAGGAGGGCTCGGAGGTGGCACGGGAGGAGAAGAAGTGGCGTGGGTGAGAAGGAGAAGGCGCAGCATGGGTAGGAGAGGGAGATGGCACAGGGAGGAGGAGAGGGAGACGGTACAGGGAGGAGGAGAGGGAGGTGGCATAGGTAGGAGGAGAAGGCAGCACATGGGAAGGTTGGACATCCAGTTATTTCTGTATAAATGTAGACAGGGTTGGACTGGCCCACATGGGTACAGGGGAAACCCCCGCCTCCTCCTTTAGGGATCAGGTTCCAGACTGTGCACGTGAATGATACATTATACATATGTTACATTATACTGCACAGGACTATAGTGCATTGCTGTTATTAATCTGATACATTATCATACATGCACTAGCAGTATTTACTATACATATTTTTCAAGGGGCCCAGCCCATACACTCTCTAATGGTTAGGCATACCAATGTGATGTCTGGCCACACCCCCTCTGGAAACTGGCCACACCCCTAAACATGGTTCCTTACCACTGTATTCCGTCGGTGGGCATTTCACGCCCCAGTCCAACTCTGTATGTAGATATAATATCAGAATATGTAGATATTTCTATTTAAGAAAACAGGTGAGCTCACATATTACACATTATCAGTAGAATTGCAAAAATAAATCTTGCACAGTAGATGTACATTCTTTATACACCTCTATTGCACTTGCAAGACACACATTTTAAGTTGCATTTTGTTTTACTGCATATTTGTTATTTATTTAATTTGTTTGTTATACCAGTATTATGTGAAAGCATGCAGGACTGCAATGGGAACCCATGTGCATCCACCTATGCCATCCTTTATAAGACTAGTTGGCAAAATGCATATTTTCTTAATAATAATTCCTATACTGTAGCTAATATATAATACTGCACAATAATTTCATACTGTAAGTAATCATTTAATAAGTAATATACTAATAATTTGAAGTGGTTTAAATATTAGTTTGTGAGCTTGAGGCAGGAGAAAATGTACCATGTATGTGGATCAATTTAAAAGGTGTAGTTATCTTTTTACAGATGAGGAAAATAGTTTAAAAAGAACAAAACATAAAAAAGGTACATTATAACTTATATAAGTATAAAACCCAGATCAGTATGTAAAAATCAAAATAGTTCTGCAGTTTCATAACGCAGTACAGTATGGCTAAAATATAAAAAATATTCTAGATAAACAATGGAACTTTTTAAAGTTACTGTACATCCAGTCTAAAGATGATAATCAAGAATGTTAGAACTCTCAGTTTAAAAGTTTCCTAAAGGTTAATCCACGTTCAGAAGAATGGTATAAAAAAAATCTATGGGATGTTATCCATGCAATTCTTGCAAAATGTCCAAGTATTGCCATAAAAAACATTTCCAGTATCTACTATAGTAAATAAACAAAAAAATAAGATTTTACTTACCGGTAAATCTATTTCTCGTAGTCCGTAGTGGATGCTGGGGACTCCGTAAGGACCATGGGGAATAGACGGGCTCCGCAGGAGACAGGGCACTTTAAGAAATAATTTGGATTCTGGTGTGTTCTGGCTCCTCCCTCTATGTCCCTCCTCCAGACCTCAGTTAGAGAAACTGTGCCCGGAAGAGCTGACAGTACAAGGAAAGGATTTTGGAATCCAGGGCAAGACTCATACCAGTCACACGAAGCATACCGTATCACTCGTGATAAATTTACCCAGTTAACAGTATGAACCACAACGGAGCATCAGATCAACCCTGATGCAACCAAACATAACCCTTATGTAAGCAATAACTATATACAAGCATTGTAGAAGAAGTCCGCACTTGGGACGGGCGCCCAGCATCCACTACGGACTACGAGAAATAGATTTACCGGTAAGTAAAATCTTATTTTCTCTAACGTCCTAGTGGATTCTGGGGACTCCGTAAGGACCATGGGGATTATACCAAAGCTCCTAAACGGGCGGGAGAGTGCGGATGACTCTGCAGCACCGAATGAGCAAACACAAGGTCCTCCTCTGCCAGGGTATCAAACTTGTAGAACTTTGCAAAAGTGTTTGAACCTGACCAAGTAGCCGCTCGGCAAAGCTGTAAAGCCGAGACCCCTCGGGCAGCCACCCAAGAAGAGCCCACCTTCCTTGTGGAGTGGGCTTTTACAGATTTTGGAAGCGGCAATCCAGCCGCAGAATGAGCCTGCTGAATCGTGTTACAGATCCAGCGAGCAATAGTTTGCTTTGAAGCAGGAGCACCCAGCTTGTTGGATGCATACAGGATAAACAGTGACTCAGTTTTCCTGACTCTAGCCATTCTGGCTACATAAACCTTCAAAGCCCTGACCACATCTAGTAACTCGGAATCCTCCAAGTCACGAGTAGCCACAGGCACCACAATAGGTTGGTTCATATGAAAAGATGACACCACTTTTGGCAGAAATTGTGGACGGGTCCGCATTTCTGCCCTGTCCATATGGAAAACCAGATAGGGGCTTTTATGTGACAAAGCCGCTAATTCTGACACACGCCTAGCCGAAGCCAAGGCTAATAGCATGACCACCTTCCACGTGAGATATTTTAACTCCACCGTTTTGAGTGGCTCAAACCAGTGTGACTTCAGGAAACTCAACACCACATTAAGATCCCAAGGTGCCACTGGAGGTACAAAAGGGGGCTGAATATGCAGCACTCCCTTTACAAACGTCTGAACTTCAGGCAGAGAAGCCAGTTCTTTTTGAAAGAAAATGGATAGGGCTGAAATCTGGACCTTAATGGAACCCAATTTCAGGCCCAAAGTCACTCCCGACTGTAGGAAGTGAAGGAAACGGCCCAGCTGGAATTCCTCCGTAGGGGCATTCCTGGCCTCACACCAAGCAACATATTTTCGCCATATACGGTGATAATGTTTAGCCGTCACGTCCTTCCTAGCCTTTATCAGCGTAGGAATAACCTCATCCGGAATGCCTTTTTCTGCTAGGATCCGGCGTTCAACCGCCATGCCGTCAAACGCAGCCGCGGTAAGTCTTGGAACAGACAGGGCCCCTGTTGCAACAAGTCCTGTCTTAGAGGCAGAGGCCACGGGTCCCCTGTGAGCATTTCTTGCAGATCTGGATACCAAGTCCTTCTTGGCCAATCCGGAACAATGAGTATTGTTCTCACTCCTCTTTTTCTTATGATTCTCAGCACCTTGGGTATGAGAGGAAGAGGAGGGAATACATAAACCGACTGGAACACCCACGGTGTCACTAGTGCGTCTACAGTTATCGCCTGAGGGTCTCTTGACCTGGCGCAACACCTCTGTAGCTTTTTGTTGAGGCGGGATGCCATCATGTCCACCTGTGGCAGTTCCCACCGACTTGCAATCTGTGTGAAGACTTCTTGATGAAGTCCCCACTCTCCCGGGTGGAGGTCGTGCCTGCTGAGGAAGTCTGCTTCCCAGTTGTCCACTCCCGAAATGAACACTGCTGACAGTGCTCTTACGTGATTCTCCGCCCAGCGAAGAATTCTGGTGGCTTCCGCCATCGCCACCCTGCTCCTTGTGCCGCCTTGGAGGTTTACATGAGCCACTGCAGTGATGTTGTCTGACTGAATCAGAACCGGTTGGTCGCGAAGCAGGGTCTCCGCTTGACGTAGGGCGTTCTATATGGCCCTTAGTTCCAGGATATTGATGTGAAGGCAAGTCTCCTGACTTGACCACAGACCTTGGAAGTTTTTTCCCTGTGTGACTGCCCCCCACCCTCGGAGGCTTGCATCGGTGGTCACCAGGACCCAGTCCTGAATGCCGAATCTGCGGCCCTCGAGAAGGTGAGCACTCTGCAGCCACCACAGGAGAGACACCCTGGCCCTGGGGGATAGGGTGATCAGCCGATGCATCTGTAGATGTGATCCGGACCACTTGTCCAACAGATCCCATTGAAAGGTCCTCGCATGTAACCTGCCGAATGGAATGGCCTCGTATGATGCCACCATCTTTCCCAGGACTTGCGTGCAGTGATGTACCGACACCTGTTTTGGTTTTAATAGGTCTCTGACCAGTGTCATGAGCTCCTGAGCCTTCTCCATCGGGAGATAAACCCTCTTCTGGTCTGTGTCCAGAATCATGCCCAGGAAGGGCAGACGAGTCGCAGGAATCAGCTGCGACTTTGGAATATTTAGAATCCAGCCGTGCTGTTGTAACACCTCCCGAGAGCGTGCTACGCTTATCAGCAACTGCTCTCTGGACCTCGCCTTTATGAGGAGATCGGCCAAGTATGGGATAATTGTGACCCCTTGCTTCCGCAGGAGCACCATCATCTCCGCCATTAACTTGGTAAATATTCTCGGTGCCGTGGAGAGACCAAACGGCAATGTCTGGAATTGGTAATGACAGTCCTGTACCACAAATCTGAGGTACGCCTGATAAGGTGGATAAATGGGGACATGAAGGTAAGCATCCTTTATGTCCAGAGACACCATAAAATCCCCCCCTTCCAGGCTTGCGATGACCGCTCTGAGCGATTTCATCTTGAACTTGAACCTTTTCAGGTATATGTTCAGGGATTTTAAATTCAATATGGGTCTGACCGAACCGTCCGGTTTCGGTACCACAAACATGGTCGAATAGCAACCCCTTCCCTGTTGAAGGAGGGGAACCTTTACCACCACCTGCTGAAGATACAATTTGTGAATTGCAGCTAACACTATTTCCCTCTCTAAGGGGGAAGCTGGCACGGCCGATTTGAGGTAACGGTGAGGGGGCATCTCTTCGAATTCCAGCTTGTATCCCTGAGACACAATCTCTATAGCCCAGGGATCCACCTGGGAGTGAACCCACTTGTGGCTGAAAATTCGGATACGCGCCCCCACCGGGCCTAGCTCCGCCTGTGGAGCCCCAGCGTCATGCGGTGGATTTAGTGGAAGCCGGGGAGGACTTCGGTTCCTGGGAACTAGCTGTATTGTGCAGCTTCTTTCCTCTACCCCTGCCTCTGGCAAGAAAGGACGCACCTCGTACTTTCTTGCCTTTTTGTGATCGAAAGGACTGCATTTGATAATGCGGTGCTTTCTTAGGTTGTGAGGGAATATATGGCAAAAAATTTGACTTTCCAGCCGTAGCTGTGGAGACCAGGTCCGAGAGACCGTCCCCAAACAATTCCTCACCCTTGTAAGGTAAAACCTCCATGTGCCTTTTTGAGTCGGCATCGCCTGTCCATTGCCGAGTCCACAGGACCCTTCTGGCAGAAATCGACATTGCATTTATTCTAGAGCCCAGTAGGCTAATGTCTCTTTGAGCATCTCTCATATATAGGACAGCGTCTTTTATATGCCCCAGGGTCAGCACTATAGTATCCTTGTCCAAGGTATCAAGTTCCTCAGATAAGGTATCTGTCCATGCTGCTACAGCACTACACATCCAGGCCGACGCAATCGCCGGCCTAAGTAGGGTACCTGAATGTGTATAAATGGACTTCAGGATACCCTCCTGCTTTCTATCCGCAGCATCTTTTAGGGTGGCCGTATCCTGTGACGGTAGGGCTACCCTCTTGGATAAACGTGTTAAAGCTTTGTCTACCCTAGGGGAGCATTCCCAGCGTAACCTGTCCGTTGGCGGGAAAGGATACGCCATAAGCATCCGTTTGGAAATCTGCAGTTTTCTATCTGGAGATTCCCAAGCCTTTTCACATAACTCATTTAACTCATGTGAAGGGGGAAAGGTCACCTCTTGCCTTTTTTCCCCATACATATAAACCCTCTTGTCAGGGACTGGGGTTTCCTCTGTGATGTGCAACACATCCTTCATTGCTATAATCATGTAACGGATGGCTTTAGCCATTTTAGGCTGTAACTTTGCATCATCGCCATCGACACTGGAATCAGATTCCGTGTCGACATCTGTGTCAACAATTTGGGATAGTGGGCGCTTCTGAGACCCTGACGGCCTCTGCGACATAGGATCAGGCATGGGCTGAGACCCCGGCTGTTCCAAGGCTTCAGCTTTATCCAACCTTTTATGCAAGGAAGTGACATTATCATTTAAAACCTTCCACATATCCATCCAATCGGGTGTCGGCGCCGTCGGTGGCGACCCCACATTCATTTGCTCCCGCTCTGCTTCCACATAGCCTTCCTCGTCAAACATGCCGACACAAGCGTACCGACACACCACACACACAGGGCATGCTCTTTTTGAAGACAGTTCCCCCACAAGGCCTTTTGGAGAGACAGAGAGAGAGTATGCCAGCACACACCCCAGCGCTATATGTCCCAGGAGTCACACAGTAACTTAGTGTTAACCCGGTAGCTGCTGTATATATTGTTTTTGCGCCAAATTTATGTGCCCCCCCTCTCTTTTTACCCTCTTCTACCGTGATTCTGCAGGGGAGAGCCTGGGGAGCTTCCTCTCAGCGGAGCTGTGGAGAGAAAATGGCGCTGGTGAGTGCTGAGGAAGAAGCCCCGCACCCTCAGCGGCGGGCTTCTGTCCCGCGTTTGTGTGTAAAATAATGGCGGGGGCTCATGCATATATACAGTGCCCAACTGTATATATGCTACTTTTTGCCAAGAGGTTCCTAATTGCTGCCCAGGGCGCTCCCCCCCCCCCCCCCCCTGCGCCCTGCACCCTACAGTGACCGGAGTATGTGGGTTTAGTGTGGGAGCAATGGCGCACAGCTGCAGTGCTGTGCACTACCTCATATGAAGACTGGAGTCTTCTGCCGCCGATTTCGACGTCTTCTTGCTTCTGACACCGGCTTCTGTCTTCCGGCTCTGCGAGGGGGACGGCGGCGCGGCTCCGTGATCGGACCAAAGGTGCGATCCTGTGTACGATCCCTCTGGAGCTAATGGTGTCCAGTAGCCTAAGAAGCAGGACCGATCTTCAGTGAGTAGGGCTGCTTCTCTCCCCTCAGTCCCACGTAGCAGAGAGCCTGTTGCCAGCAGATCTCTCTGAAAATAAAAAACCTAACAAAATACTTTCTTTTTAGCAAGCTCAGGAGAGCTCACTAAGTAGCACCCAGCTCGTCCGGGCACAGATTCAAACTGAGGCCTGGAGGAGGGACATAGAGGGAGGAGCCAGAACACACCAGAATCCAAATTCTTTCTTAAAGTGCCCTGTCTTCTGCGGAGCCCGTCTATTCCCCATGGTCCTTACGGAGTCCCCAGCATCCACTAGGACGTTAGAGAAATGCATATTTTAATTAAATGTACAACCTCCTTTCTGGTCTATATGTTGTATATAAATGTGGTATGATAGATGTTAGAAAGATGATAAGATCAAGATCAGATATTTAAGAGGGTAACTAAGAAACATGAATTTTAAGAAGGCGATATGAAGTAGGCATCCTGGATGAGTAATAAGAGATACCAATAATCCTCTCTTCCTAAGTATCCCTGTTCTAATCCCTTTAATAAAAGTCATTCTAGTTCCAATATATAATCCTTTCTGGGTCTTGAGTCACGTCCAAGAATATGTTCAGAATATAAAAAAGTTGAGCATCAGAGCATTCCAAGACTTCATAAAGATTCATTAGAATGAGGATCCTACTGTAGGTTCAAAACAAGTTAACATGTGGAAAAGGGGAAATGGGTGGTGATAGACTTCTTAGACTATCTGAAAGATAAACATTCTGGATTTTAAATACCCTTTATCTAAAACCACTCAATGGGGGGAATTCAAATGTTTGAAAAGTCGATTGGGTGTCTATTAAGGTGGGTACACACTAATAGATATATCTGCAGATCAATTGATCTGCAGATATATCTATGGATGGATCGAGCAGTGTGTTCAGCATACACACTGCTCGATCCTTTGGGGACTGACGTCATGAACTGGGCGGGCGTGTACACACGCCCGCCCAGTTCAGCTGTCAATCACCGCCGGCCGCCGCAGCATGTGTACGGGCGGTCGGCCGACCGCCCCGTACACACACAGCGACGCGCCAATATATCGGTAGATATATTGGCCGTCGGCTGTGCTGCGCAGCCGACGCGATACGTCTGTGAACGACGGAGTTCACAGACGTATCGGCCGTACACACTGGCCGACGGTCCCGCGATATATTGGCCGTTCAAGAGAACGGCCGATATATCGACCAGTGTGTACGGGCCTTTAGATAGGAGAAAACAGATACCCAACTGACTTTTCAAACAATTGAATATCCCCGAATGAATGTTTGAAGGGGTCTACTATGATATCCCGGCTGTCGGGATCCCAGCGCCGGGATCTTGACTGCCGGAATCAGGGCCAGATAAAGGGCCACATGGGCCTGGAGCTGAAAATATGCAAGGGCCTATTGTTAGGAATGGGGGAGAAGTGATTAGGGCTGTGTGGGTGTGGCAAGAGCCATGTGGGCGTGGTACACCACCTACACTATTAGCGCCAATGTCTCCCTAAATATGAAAAAATATAAAAAAATTACATCATTTTGTGAGAAAAATATAAATGCAATCTTAATAATTTTGATTTATGGCCGACCATGTGGCTAGCTGGTGGCTAGTGATCATCATGCTGCCATGATGATGGGCCTATTTTTATGTGGAGGCCTGGAGCTGTTAATCTGGCCCTGGATGGAATAACGGCAGTGGGGCGAGTGCAAAAAGGCCCCTTGCAGGCTTGCTGCGCTGGCCACGCTATTTATTCTCCCTCCAGGGGTGTTGTGGACACCCCAAGAGGGAGAAAAATTGTCGGTAACCCAGCAGTCGGTATCCTGTAAGTCGAGATCCCGGCAGTCGGGATATCGAAAGCTTCCCTGTTTGAAGCTACTTCCAATCTATGATTATGTTTTTTAAGCATTCCCATTTTTATATATTCATTCTAATCTTACTAATATTGTTTCCTCAAGGTCATCATTCACTAATGTAATATTTTAAACTTTTTTACTTAATATACTTAGTTATACGTTACATTTTGCTAAAGCGTCATATAATTTTTCATGTATCACTGATTTTAATTTTAACAAACTATATTTTTATTATATTTTATATATATATATATATATATATATATATGTATATATAAATTGTAATAATTTATTTCTGATTTTTTAAAATTCTAGTTTATCACTTTAACGGGTTTTTGTGAGAAGCACAATGAAAGATGTGTGGTAAGACAGGTAGGAGATACAAATTATATGGAAATCTGGATATGATATAGAAATGACTGACAGACAGTTAAAACATAATAGTTTGAATAGTTTGCAACTGTCAATTATTAAAATATGTCAATGTACAAATTATCCTCCATCTCATTGTAACAAACAAAATGATGACCTGATCATGGGTTGTGGCCTTTCACTAGATCACAACACACCATGGGGGTCATTCCGAGTTGATTGCTCGCTGCCGTTTTTCGCAGCGCAGCGAACAGGTTACTACTGCGCATGCGTATTCACTGCAATGCGCAGACGCGTCGTACGAGTACAAAGTGGATCGTTGCTGTGCGATTAATTTAATGAAGAATCCATTCGCACAGCCAATCACAAGGAGATTGACAGGAAGAGGGCGTTTGTGGCTGGCAACTGACCGTTTTCAAGGAGTGTTTGGAAAAACGCAGACGTGTCCAAGCGTTTGCAGGTGTCTGACGTCAATTCTGGGACCAAAAAGACTGAAGTGATCGCAAGGGCTGAGTAAGTCCAGAGCTACACAGAAACTGCAAAAAACGTATTTGTCCCGCTCGGCTGCACACGCGTTCGCACACTTACAAAGCAAAAAAAAACTCCACCGTGGGCGTGCACAGCTGCTAAAAGCAGCAAGCGAGCAATCAACTCGGAATGACCCCCCATATGCACTACAAAATTGACTAGCCATGGGTAGATTAGGACTGGTATTATGAAAAGAAAAGGAATTATAAGCTATGGGGAAAAAGAAAGGTTACAAATAAAAAGGAAGGGAAGAGGGGGCAAGTGCATAGGTCCTAGTTGTTTCCCACTACCATGCTCATTAATGTTCATCTGAAAAGAAACCACCATATCTAAGGGGGAACATATAGGGGTATATGCAATTGCGGTCGAATTGACGCGAAAGTCGAAAAACGGGACATAATCGACAAAAAAACCATGTCGAATTGGATTCGACAATGCAATACAGTACTCTTCGTCAAAATACCTGCCGTTTCAGATTCGACTTTTAGCAAATCGACTTTTTCAAAATTC
The DNA here is from genome assembly GCF_028390025.1 of Pseudophryne corroboree. Lineage (NCBI taxonomy): Eukaryota > Metazoa > Chordata > Amphibia > Anura > Myobatrachidae > Pseudophryne > Pseudophryne corroboree. The sequence goes on from NC_086445.1 coordinate 979,399,062, forward strand.
GACATGTCTGCAATGGTCAAAATGCGGCTTTTCGACAAAAGTTTATTCAATTGAAAAATGACGATTCGACAACAGTGCTTTTCGACCGCAAATTCGACATTTTCAGTCCGCCTCACTTTGCTGGCGGGATCCAATAAAAAAAATTTAATAAATGATTTTTTTTTTGCTTTTTGTATTGCTAATAGCATATCTATTTATATTTGAAGGGATTATCTACTTGGTTTGTCTTTTTTTTGACTCACAAGTATTATTTAATTGATTTTTTAAAAGAATATTTTTTTCTTCACTCTGCTGAGGGAAATGTACCCATGATTCCACAGTTTTACCCAGGATACACATCTGCAAAGCCCCTCCTATCTCCTCACTCCCGGTTTTTTGAGACTAGGGAGAAGGAGCCATTTACAGTCAGCTCTCTTGTGGAATCGTTTTTTTAGGACAATTCCTGCGTTTTAAAACACATTCCTATTTTTGTACTGACTACAATAATGGAGCCTTTTTCTGACCAGATTGTGATATTCATGCTGGTTGCAAGCATGGAGGAAGAAAGGACTGCTGAACATCAGGATCAAGGTCAGCAAATGTCTGCATTGGGTGAGCCAGTATTGCGGGTTTCATTTCCACGTCCACGCCAGTATCGCACTAGGCGTGAACTGGAGGATCTTAGCAAGTTTTTCCTGTCATCATAAAGCTGCAATTAACACAGCCATGGCACTTAAAGGCACCTTTTTGAAGCTGCAACCACCTGTTCCCCCTGCCCACTCTGGGGCTAATGTTGGAAAAAGTCACTTCATCTTTCAAATTATGGCTGCGTCGATATCCAAACAGCGACGGCTCTTTGCAGTAGTGTTTCATCACTGGATCAGACTGGAGTATATGCCAGTGCTTCAAGATTGATTGACGTACCTTACCAGAGGTAATTGAATATGTACTCGCAAAGACTAGCCGGTCAGTGTCTGTTCTTTCCCGAGATTTTAATAACTCTTCCCGCGGAAGTTGCAAACAACGGCTGATGGCTCCTTTAACTTCTTTCACTCCATAGCCTCTCTCAATGAAATTATTGCCCATCTGTTGCAAAACCTCCGGTAATGTATCTCTGTCACACCTCGCGGGCAGCGGCGGCCGCGCTTGCCTCTGCGGGTGTCCTGGATGGCCTGGCGCCTCTTTCCTCCGGCGGTCTCGGGGGTCCGGCGTCGGGTCGGCGGGTCTCTCCGGCGGCTTCCCGGAGCGAGGGCGCCGCCATGTTGACTGGGACTAGGTAGGCGGAGCGGGGCTGACGTCATCTGCCCGCTCCGCCAATCAGGCAAAGGCGGGAGGTTTAAAGCCAGACGCCGAGCAGAGATCCGGCGCCTGTGTATCATCAATTCTGCCTGTCAGAAACCGTGATCTCCAGAGCTCCCTTGTTCCTGTTACCGCTGTGCTTCCAAGCATATCTGTGTTTCCAGCATCTCAGCGTTCCCCAGCACCTCCGTGCCTCCAAGCGCCTGAGCGCCATCACGCACCTCCGTGCCTCTAAGCGCCCGAGCGCCATCACGCACCTCCGTGCCTCAGCACCCGAGCTTCTCTACGCACCTCTGTGCCTCCAGCACCTCAGTGCCTCAGCGCCTCAGCACCTCAGTGCCTCAGCACCTCAGTGCCTCAGCACCTCTGTGCCTCCAGCACCTCAGCGCCTCAGCACCTCAGTGCCTCAGCACTTCTGTGCCTCCAGCACCTCAGTGCTCAAGCACCTCAGTGCCTCAGCGCCTCAGCACCTCAGCGCCTCAGCACCTCTGTGCCTCCAGCACCTCAGTACCTCAGCACCTCAGTACCTCAGCACCTCTGTGCCTTCAGCACCTCAATATCACCAGCACCTCTGTACCTCAGCACTCAGCACTTTTACAAGTCTTGTTTTCCAGGAGACCTTCAAGCATTCCTCCGTGCTTCCTGCTTACCGTCTTCATCCTGTATGAGGAAGACCTACATCCGGCCATCTCTACTGTGACCCAGTAGCGGTTCCTCTTCCCGGTCACCGGAAGAAGCCCCGAGTCCACAGCACCCTCCGACCAGGTCAGTGATAGTATACACAGGCCACATGGACCCAGGGAATCGGAACCCAGAAGCGAGTGCCATCCAAGATCTGGTTTCCCGTGTTCAAAGTCAGGAAGCGGCGCAAAACCAGGTGATGCGGTATCTCCAAGAACTATCCGGCAGGCTGGATCAAATTCAGGTTTCCCTGGCTTCAGTAGTTCCGGTTCCAGCTCCGGTACCCACTCCCCGATAATGCTCACGCAGTGTCCGGAACCAGGTCACGCCTTCAGCTTCCCACTCCCTCTCGCTACAACGGCAACCCGAAGAATTGCCGTGGTTTTCTTAACCAGTGCGAGGTACAGTTTGAACTCCTCGCACACAACTTTCCCACGGATCGATCCAAAGTAGCATACATTATTTCCTTGCTTGAGGGCTCAGCGCTGGAATGGGTGTCTCCGTTATGGGAGCGATCTGATCCTTTGGTTTCCAGCTACACCAATTTCATCTCATCTTTCCGCAAGATCTTTGATGAGTCTGGCAGAACAACCGCTGCCTCTCCAGATCTTCTCCGAGTTCGACAAGGCTCCCGTTCAGTGGGTCAGTATGTGATTCATTTTCAGACCATAGCCTCCGAATTGCGCTGGGATAATGATGCCTTACAGGCCGCTTTCTGGAACGGGCTGTCCGACCGTCTTAAAGACGAATTGATTACAAGAGATTTGCCAGATTCTTTGGAACAGTTGATCTCGCTCTGTGTGAAAGTGGATCTCCGCATGCAGGAACGAGTTGGCGAACGTTCTCGGTCTGATCGATGCAGATTCCGGGCTCCTCCGTCTAAACAATCGGTTACGACAGCTCCAGACGAACCCATGCAGATTAATCGGTCTCGACTGTCTCCAGAGGAGCGACAGCGTCGGCGTGAGAATAGACTTTGCCTCTACTGTGGAGCCGCGGATCACTTTCTCAAGTCTTGCAAGGTTCGCCCGGGAAACGGGCAATCCTAGCCTGTTCCGGGGATGTCAAGCTGGGTGTGGTTTCTCAATCTTCTCCAGAAGTGGACTGTTTACTCTCAGTATCTTTGTCTACTGAAACAGAAGTCAAAACTGTTATGGCTCTTTTGGATTCAGGAGCTGCGGGGAATTTTATTTCTCTCCCCTGCGCCCAGAGTTTGGGCTTGAAGTTACAGTTGGTCGAACGACCTATTACGATAACAGCTATTAACGGTGTTCAAATTCCAAACGCCTTGATTACGAGTCAGTCTGAGTCAATTCAGCTACAAGTGGGAGCTTTGCATCGAGAACAACTGAAGTTTCTGGTTATTCAGGAGATGTCTCATGATCTCGTTTTGGGTCTTCCCTGGCTCAGGCTTCACAACCCTCATGTCGACTGGGGGTCGACACAAATAATTTCTTGGAGTCCTTTCTGTCGATTGAATTATCTTACTCCTGTCGTTCCACTCCGTGCATCGGCCAAGCTGGACGTGGAGTCAGTTCCTGAGGCTTATCAAGAATTTCTAGATGTCTTCTCGGAACAGGCGGCTGATAAATTACCTCCGCATAGGGCCTGGGACTGTCCTATTGAGCTCATTCCTGGGAAAATGCCGCCCCGAGGTCGCACTTATCCTTTGTCGGTTCCAGAGACACAAGCTATGTCAGAGTACATTAAGTCGAATTTGCAGAAGGGGTTCATCCGTCCCTCCACTTCCCCAGCGGGAGCTGGCTTCTTCTTTGTAAAGAAAAAAGATGGAGGCCTGAGACCATGTATTGACTATCGTGGTTTAAATGAAGTCACCATTAAGAACAAGTATCCTCTGCCGCTCATCACAGAGCTTTTCGATAGAGTGCGTGGAGCTCGAGTATTTACTAAGCTTGACTTAAGGGGAGCATACAATCTGATACGTATTCGACAAGGAGAGGAGTGGAAGACGGCTTTCAATACTAGAGATGGGCATTATGGGTACCTGGTAATGCCATTTGGCCTCAGCGACGCCCCCGCCGTCTTTCAGGGATTCATTAATGAAGTCTTTCGGGACATGTTGTATCTGAATGTAGTAGTCTATTTGGATGACATTCTGATTTTTTCAAAGAATCTTTCTGAGCACCGACTACAAGTTAAGGAAGTACTCCTTCGGTTGCGCGAGAATCATCTTTATGGCAAAATCTCCAAGTGCACCTTTGAGGTTCCTTCTATTTCATTTTTGGGCTACATTATTTCTGGAACTGAATTGCGTATGGATCCGGAGAAACTCTCGGCCATCCGAGATTGGACTCAACCTCTTTCCTTGAAAGCAGTGCAACGATTTCTAGGATTCGCAAATTATTATCGGAAATTTATAAGAGGTTTCTCTACTATCGTGGCACCTATTACGGCTCTGACTAAGAAAGGGGCTGACCCAAGCAATTGGCCTTCTGAAGCAGTAGCAGCGTTCAAACAGCTGAAGACAGCCTTTATATCCGCTCCCGTACTTCAGCAGCCAGATTTCCTAAAACCATTCTTTCTGGAGGTTGATGCTTCCACAGTAGGCATAGGTGCTGTAATTTCGCAGTACGCCTCAGATGGGACGTTGCATCCGTGTGGGTTTCATTCTCGCAAGTTCTCCCCTGCTGAATTAAATTACACCATTGGAGACAAAGAGCTACTGGCAATTCAATCTGCATTAGAAGAATGGAGATATCTTCTGGAGGGTGCTAAACACTTAATTACAATTTTTACGGATCACAAGAATTTACTGTATCTAAAGATGGCCCAATGTTTGAATCCCCGTCAGGCAAGATGGGCGCTCTTCTTTGCCAGATTTTCCTTTATCATCAAGTATCGGGCTGGAACTCTTAATACCAAGGCGGATGCCCTATCCCGTTCAGTGATGGCTTCGGATGGGGAGAATACAATGGAGAAGGCATTAATCCTTAGTCCCATCTCTATTTCTGCAACTCCCACTAGGTTGGGCCCTCCTCCTGGAAGAATGTCGGTACCAGTTAAATTTCGACCGAAACTGTTGCAGTGGGCTCACACTTCTAAGTTTTCTGGTCATCCGGGAGTTCAGAAAATGTGGGAATTTCTGCGAAGATCATACTGGTGGGACACTATGAAAAAAGATGTTCAAGAGTATGTCAATTTGTGTCCTCAATGTGCTCAGCAAAAAACTCCACGTCTGCCGCCTGCGGGTTTGTTGCATCCTTTATCCATTCCTAAAAGGCCTTGGACTCATATCTCGATGGACTTTGTTACTGAATTACCTCTCTCTAAGGGTCATAACACCATTTGGGTGATCATTGACCGATTCTCTAAGATGGCACATTTTGTTTCGTTGACCGGATTACCATCCGCTTCCAAGTTGGCCCTGTTATTTATCCAGGAGCATTTCCGCCTGCACGGGTTACCTCTGGAAATAGTCTCAGATCGGGGAGTACAGTTTACAGCAAGATTCTGGAGAGCCCTCTGTTCGACTCTACAAATTAAACTCAAGTTCTCTTCTGCTTACCATCCACAGACTAATGGGCAAACTGAACGCGTCAATCAGGATCTAGAGACTTTTCTCCGTGTTTACCTTTCCCCTTCTCAAGATAACTGGGTGGAGTTGTTGCCTTGGGCTGAGTTTGCCCACAACCATCTATATCATTCTTCAACTGGTGAGTCTCCATTCTTTATTAATTATGGATTTCATCCCCAAGTTCCGGAGTTGCCCATTTGTCCTCCAGAAGAAGTTCCTGCTGCAGCTTCAACTCTCCGACATTTCACCCAAATCTGGAGTCGAGTTCATGCCAATCTTAAGAGAGTTTCCGGTCGCTATAAATTCTTTGCGGATAGGAAGCGACGAGCAGCTCCTCAATATAAGGTTGGTGACAAGGTATGGCTCTCTACCCGCAATCTTCGTTTGAAAAAACCTACTATGAAATTTGCCCCAAGGTTCATTGGTCCTTTCTCAGTGCTGCAAGTCTTAAACCCGGTCGTTTGCAAATTGGAGTTGCCTTCCCACCTTCGAATTCCAAACTCCTTCCACGTCTCTCTCCTCCGCCCCCTCATTCTGAATCGGTTCTACTCAGCGTCTCCTAGGCCAACTACTATAGTGTCTGAAGCTGGGACAGAATTTGAAATCAAAGCTATTCTTGACTCTCGTTATCTTCATAAAAAACTACAGTACTTGGTAGAGTGGAAAGGTTATGGTCCTGAAGAGAGAAGTTGGATCAATGCTACTGAGGTAATGGCTCCCCGACTGGTTCGGATCTTCCATTCCAGACATCCAACTAAGCCCGGAAAGTGTCCAGGGGCCACTCCTGGAGGAGGGGGTACTGTCACACCTCGCGGGCAGCGGCGGCCGCGCTTGCCTCTGCGGGTGTCCTGGATGGCCTGGCGCCTCTCTCCTCCGGCGGTCTCGGGGGTCCGGCGTCGGGTCGGCAGGTCTCTCCGGCGGCTTCCCGGAGCGAGGGCGCCGCCATGTTGACTGGGACTAGGTAGGCGGAGCGGGGCTGACGTCATCTGCCCGCTCCGCCAATCAGGCAAAGGCGGGAGGTTTAAAGCCAGACGCCGAGCAGAGATCCGGCGCCTGTGTATCATCAATTCTGCCTGTCAGAAACCGTGATCTCCAGAGCTCCCTTGTTCCTGTTACCGCTGTGCTTCCAAGCATATCTGTGTTTCCAGCATCTCAGCGTTCCCAAGCACCTCCGTGCCTCCAAGCGCCCGAGCGCCATCACGCACCTCCGTGCCTCTAAGCGCCCGAGCGCCATCACGCACCTCCGTGCCTCAGCGCCCGAGCGTCTCTACGCACCTCTATGCCTCCCAGCACATCCGTGCCTCCAAGCGCCCGAGCGCCATCACGCACCTCCGTGCCTCTAAGCGCCCGAGCGCCATCACGCACCTCCGTGCCTCAGCGCCTGAGCGTTTCTATGCACCTCTGTGCCTCCAGCACCTCAGTGCCTCAGCACCTCAGTACCTCAGCGCCTCAGCACCTCAGCACCTCAGTGCCTCAGCACCTCTGTGCCTCCAGCACCTCAGCACCTCTGTGCCTCCAGCACCTCAGTGCACCAGCACCTCAGTGCCTCAGCGCCTCAGCACCTCTGTGCCTCAGCACCTCTGTGCCTCAGCACCTCTGTGCCTCCAGCACCTCAGTACCTCAGCACCTCAGTACCTCAGCGCCTCTGTGCCATCAGCACCTCAATATCACCAGCACCAGCACTCAGCACTTTTACAAGTCTTGTTTTCCAGGAGACCTTCAAGCATTCCTCCGTGCTTCCTGCTTACCGTCTTCATCCTGTATGAGGAAGACCTACATCCGGCCATCTCTACTGCGACCCAGTAGCGGTTCCTCTTCCCGGTCACCGGAAGAAGCCCCGAGTCCACAGCACCCTCCGACCAGGTCAGTGATAATCTCGTTCTGAGATGATTCTTGCTGCACGAATTAAAAGCCAAAGGAAAAAATCAGAAAGGAGGCAGGAGGTAGCGGTTCTTAACTTGTCCACCTATTCCCCCACTGATTTAGAGATGTCTGTCTTAGCTAAGGGATTAACTCATGTACAAACATATTGTCAAAATAAGTTTAACTGTGAGATAGAGTTATTTAAATTTCAGAGACAGTTAAGACTCAAAGATTTTTTCTTTAAGAGAGGTGAGGGGGAACGTTGTGGACAGTTTAGGGGCAGAAGCACCTTTGATCCGCCGGCCTCAAACGCTTCAATTGAGACTTTCATGCGACTGGTCCGGGGCGAAACATTGTCCTGTATACAGAATACCAGGTTACGCTTCTCTAATATGTCTAAACAGGAAAGTCAGGCGGTAAAAGACCTGCGGGAAAATCCTAGCATCATTATACGCCCCGCAGATAAAGGCGGGGCTATAGTGCTGCTGGATAGACAGGATTACATTGAGGAAGTGTTACGCCAGCTTTCTGATAGTGAGTGCTATAAACATCTTTCCTTTGACCCAACTGAGCGATTCAAGAGAGAGATTGATTCCATTATCCTTTTGGGCTTATCTAATAATTGGATTGATGAGCCCACTGTAGAGTTTTTCAAGCAGGAGTTCCCCATTATTCCATTGATTTACATTTTGCCAAAGGTGCATAAAACACTGATTACGCCCCCTGGCAGGCCCATACTATCCTCTCGAGGGTCATTGGGTCAGCCTATTTCGCAGTTTATTGATTATTATCTGCAATCAGTGGTTCAATCTACACCTTATTACATCAAGGATACCACCGATTTTTTTGTGCAAGCTGAAAGCCATCGGTCCGCCGGAGCCCGGATGCATTCTGGTGACATTAGATGTCACCAGTTTGTATACAAAAATTGGGCACACTGAAGGGATAGCAGCTGTCAGAGAAATTGTTGGCCACAGTCCGCATTATGTAGGTCCCCCGTTGGAATTTCTATTATTGTTAATGGAAGTGGTTCTTCACAAGAACTACTTCTTATTTAATAATTCATTTTATTTACAACCCTGAAAGGGACAGCGATGGGGTCGAATATGGCCCCATCTTATGCAAATTTGTTTATGCATCAATACGAGCAATTGCACATAATGGGTGATCAAAAAATTTCTAGATTTATTAAATTTTATGTGGGTTTCATCGATGATCTCTTCATGATGTGGACTGGGGGTCAACAGTTACTAGTTGAATTTATTGATAAATTAAATGGGTTAACAGGGTCTATCAGATTCACGAGTACCAGTAGTGAAGTTGAAATAAACTTCTTAGATGTTGCAGTACGAATACAGGAGGGGACATTGTCCACTGGCATCTATAGGAAACCCACTGACAAGAACTGTCTTTTGCTTGCCTCAAGTTTCCACCCGGTGACACTTAAGAAGGGTTTACCTTATTCTCAGTTTATTCGTGCAGCAAGAATCACCTCGTAACGAGATACATTACCGGAGATTTTGCAACAGATGGGCAATAATTTCATTGAGAGAGGCTATGGAGTGGAAGAAGTTAAAGGAGCCATCAGCCGTTGTTTGCAACTTCCGCGGGAAGAGTTATTAAAATCTCGGGAAAGAACAGACACCGACCGGCTAGTCTTTGCGAGTACGTATTCAATTACCTCTGGTAAGGTACGTCAATCAATCTTGAAGCACTGGCATATACTCCAGTCTGATCCAGTGATGAAACACTACTGCAAAGAGCCGCCGCTGTTTGGTTATCGGCGCAGACATAATTTGAAAGATGAAGTGACTTTTTCCGACATTAGCCCCAGAGTGGGCAGGGGGAACAGGTTGTTGCAGCTTCAAAAAGGTGCCTTTAAGTGCCATGGCTGTGTTAATTGCAGCTTTATGATGACAGGAAAAACTTGCAGTCATCCAATTAAAGGAACAACTTATCCGTTACGCCATCGGATGTCATGTGACACTAAATTTGTGACCTATATGATAGTTTGTCCCTGTAAAAAAATATATATAGGGAAAACAATACGTATGCTTAAAGAGAGGATCGCTATGCATAGATCATCAATTAAAAAGCCATATCAGAAAATTGATGGGAACACACCACCGGTGGCGAGGCATTTTGTGGACTTTGGCACAAATTGAGTGAATTTAGGTTTATGCCTATAGATCATGTGCCTCCCTTGAGAAGGGGAGGTGATAGGCACAAGCTTTTATTACAGCAGGAGTGTAGGTGGATATATATGTTGGATGCATTGGCTCCAGGTGGACTTAATGAGGAATGTTCATTTCCCCCCTTTATTAGTGATGTGCACCGGAAATTTTTCGGGTTTTGTGTTTTGGTTTTGGGTTCGGTTCCGCGGCCGTGTTTTGGGTTCGAACGCGTTTTGGCAAAACCTCACCGAATTTTTTTTGTCGGATTCAGGTGTGTTTTGGATTCGGGTGTTTTTTTCAAAAAACCCTAAAAAACAGCTTAAATCATAAAATTTGGGGGTTATTTTGATCCCATAGTATTATTAACCTCAATAACCATAATTTACACTCATTTCCAGTCTATTCTCAACACCTCACACCTCACAATATTATTTTTAGTCCTAAAATTTGCACCAAGGTCGCTGGATGACTAAGATAAGTGACCCAAGTGGCCGACACAAATACCTGGCCCATCTAGGAGTGGCACTGCAGTGTCACGCAGGATGGCCCTTCCAAAAAATACTCCCCAAACAGCACATGACGCAAAGAAAAAAAGAGGCGCAATGAGGTAGCTGTGTGACTAAGATAAGCGACCCAAGTGGCCGACACAAACACCTGGCCCATCTAGGAGTGGCACTGCAGTGTCACGCAGGATGGCCCTTCAAAAAAATACTCCCCAAACAGCACATGACGCAAAGAAAAAAAGAGGCGCAATGAGGTAGCTGTGTGACTAAGATAAGCGACCCAAGTGGCCAACACAAACACCTGGCGCATCTAGGAGTGGCACTGCAGTGTCACGCAGGATGGCCCTTCCAAAAAATACTCCCCAAACAGCACATGACGCAAAGAAAAAAAGAGGCGCAATGAGGTAGCTGTGTGACTAAGATAAGCGACCCAAGTGGCTGACACAAACACCTGGCCCATCTAGGAGTGGCACTGCAGTGTCACGCAGGATGGCCCTTCCAAAAAATACTCCCCAAACAGCACATGACGCAAAGAAAAATGAAAGAAAAAAGAGGTGCAAGATGGAATTGTCCTTGGGCCCTCCCACCCACCCTTATGTTGTATAAACAGGACATGCACACTTTAACGAACTCATCATTTCAGCGACAGGGTCTGCCACACGACTGTGACTGAAATGACCGGTTGGTTTGGGCCCCCACCAAAAAAGAAGCAATCAATCTCTCCTTGCACAAACTGGCTCTACAGAGGCAAGATGTCCACCTCATCATCATCGTCCGATTCATCACCCCTTTCACTGTGTACAGCCCCCTCCTCACAGATTATTAATTCGTCCCCACTGGAATCCACCATCTCAGGTCCCCATGCACTTTCTGGAGGCAATTGCTGCTGGTGAATGTCTCCACGGAGGAATTGAATCTTATATATTATATATATTGAATTAAGTCTTTTCATTTTTCTAGCGAGAGGATGAGTGCTTCCATCCTCATGTGAAGCTGAACCACTAGCCATGAACATAGGCCAGGGCCTCAGCCGTTCCTTGCCACTCTGTGTCGTAAATGGCATATTGGCAAGTTTACGCTTCTCCTCAGACGCTTTTAATTTTGATTTTTGGGTCATTTTACTGAACTTTTGTTTTTTGGATTTTACATGCTCTGTACTATGACATTGGGCATCGGCCTTGGCAGACGACGTTGATGGCATTTCATCGTCTCGGCCATGACTAGTGGCAGCAGCTTCAGCACGAGATGGAAGTGAATCTTGATCTTTCCCTATTTTTTTAACCTCCACATTTTTGTTCTCCATATTTTAATGCGCACAACTAAAAGCCACCACAGGTATACAATGTAGATGGATGGATAGTATAGTATTATTATATTACTTATGGACGACGAGTGCACTGACAACACAGAGGTAGGTACAGCCGTGGCCTACCGTACTGCTATATATATATATATATACTGTATAATAATAACGGACCTGGTGGACACTGTCAGCAGACTGCTAAACTAGTATGAAGGAAAAAAAAGCCACCACAGGTATACAATGTAGATGGATGGATAGTATAGTATTATATTACTTATGGACGACGAGTGCACTGACGACACAGAGGTAGGTACAGCCGTGGCCTACCGTACTGCTATATATATATATATATATATATATATATATATATATATACTGTATAATAATAACGGACCTGGTGGACACTGTCAGCAGACTGCTAAACTAGTGTGAAGAAAAAAAAAGCCACCACAGGAGTGTTTTTCAGGCAGACAAACGTATACTGGACTGGTGGTCACTGTCAGCAAAACTGTGCACTGTACTCCTGCTATAACTGCTCCCCAGTCCCCACAATTAGGCAGTGTGAGCAGTGCACTCAGCACAGATATATCATGCAGCAGTGCAGCACACTGAGCACAGATATGGTGGAGCGTTTTTTTTCAGGCAGAGAACCAACGGATTAAACTGGTGGTCACTACTATTATAATCAAAACCCTGCACTGTACTCCCTAACAGCTGCTCCCCGTCCCCAATCCTCCCCACAATTATAACACTAAGTCACTCTGTGTCTTTTCTACTATAACGGAGAGGACGCCAGCCACGTCCTCTCCCTATCAATCTCAATGCACGTGTGAAAATGGCGGCGACGCGCGGCTGCTTATATAGAATCCGAGTCTCGCGAGAATCCGACAGCGGGATGATGACGTTCGGGCGTGCTCGGTTTACCCGAGCCACACGGGAGAATCCGAGCATGGCTCGGACCCGTGTAAAAAGGCTGAAGTTCGGGGGGGGTTCGGTTTCCGAGAAACCGAACCCGCTCATCACTACCCTTTATATAGTACTGGTATTGAGTGGATTCTGATGACCCTGAGTATGGAATATATTCTCTATAACTTTTAGTATGATGATTCTGATGAGAATATATTATAGATAGGATTTTTTCACCTTTGGATGTGACTAATGATTATTGCATATCGTTTTTTCCTCATGGATGTTGTGCAGGTCTGGGTGTCCACATTTTAATGCCTTTGGGACTGATGGGGTTAAATACCCCATGGTAATATAGTGTAGATGGTTTAATAATATTTTGGTTCCCATTGGCATTGGTGGGCGCCCACACCTGGACAATATACTGTTTATTTATGTATTTTTGTTTTGATGTATATAATTGTACAATTGATTATTTACTAGAGGTGATGCTGCATGTGATTACCGGACCTCACACGGGCGCCCATTGAGCTCAGGATACTGCCGCCCTCCACTCGTGTTTACTTCCGGGCTGTGGAACGCATGATGCGGCTCACGGACCCGAACTTCCGGTCACGTGACGCATCCTTATGCGTGTCACGGATCTGATCTTCCGGATACGTATTAGCCGGCATGCGTTATAGCTACAGCGGCGGAGGTCCCGAGAGGGGGGTGTGGCGGTTCCTTGATGGCTGGTGGGTGGACATGTGAGACTCAGGTGTTGCAGGTAAGCATCATTAGGTGAGCTTAAATGGAGCTCACAAGGGAAGCAGGTTATGCACTTATTTGCACAAGGCACTTTGGCACTTTATCTGACTGTTCCCCTGAAGATGGATACACCGAAAACGGCTGTTTGGGAGGTCACATGTGTTGTTCGTGCTTTCATACGATGAGTATATGCTGAGCCTTGTATCGATTCAATATATGCATTTGGAGTAAATAACACGTATTTGAAGAAATTGCAGTGTGCTGGTTCTATCTATTCTGGTGGCTATGTGGCAGGATGGATATGAGAGACTATATATATATATATGTAGAAAAAAGGGGAGAATAGCGCCCGAGGCGATCCCATTATAAACAAAAACCAAATATTCGATACAGTTAGAACCATTCAACACCCCCCATATATCTGTGGGTGGCAGCTCCTGCCCAATGGTGGATACAAATATACAAAATGAAGTGCACAAGAGCGCCTACTGGTGTTTTTGGCATACAAATGGTTAAATGCGTGATAATTCACCATGTGAGACGTGAAATAATATAGATATTTCAGAGAACAACTTATCTCTCTAAGCGTCTTCAATTCTGATGACACTTTGATGCATGTAAATTAAAGAAGAAAAAGAAACATAGGGGGTCATTCCGAGTTGTTCGCTCGTTATTTTTTTGTCGCAATGGAGCGATTAGTCGCTAATGCGCATGCGCAATGTCCGCAGTGCGACTGCGCCAAGTAAATTTGCTATGCAGTTAGGTATTTTACTCCCGGCATTACGAGGTTTTTTCTTCGTTCTGGTGATCGTAATGTGATTGACAGGAAGTGGGTGTTTCTGGGCGGAAACAGGCCGTTTTATGGGTGTGTGCGAAATACGCTACAGTTTCTGGGAAAAACGCGGGAGTGACTGGAGAAACGGAGGAGTGTCTGGCCGAACGCTGGGTGTGTTTGTGACGTCAAACCAGGAACGAAACTGACTGAACTGATCGCAGATGCCGAGTAAGTGTGGAGCTACTCAGAAACTTCTAAGAAGTGTCTATTCGCAATTCTGCTAATCTTTCGTTCGCAATTTTGATAAGCTAAGATTCACTCCCAGTAGGCGGCGGCTTAGCGTGTGCAAAGCTGCTAAAAGCAGCTTGCGAGCGAACAACTCGGAATGAGGGCCATAGTGTGTACTGCATAAACCAGATATTTCTCAATTAGGAACCTTGCTGGTCCCAGACATTGAATGAGATAATGTAATAATTAAATAAAAAACAATTTAATAGCAATCCTGAAGCGAATGTAGGTAGCAAACGTACAAGATAATTATATAAAAACAGCTTATCTGTCCACTCAGGGAAAGAAGGATAAAACAGCAACTCCTGATCTGATAACAAACGTATGACAAATAGTAAAATCCTGAAGTAAATGCAGGTAGCAAACGTACAGGAAGTACAAGTAAAATCAGCTTATCTGTCCACTCTGGGAGGTTCAGGGTTAAGCAGCAAGTTCCAGTTCCAACGCGTTTCGTCCTATAGCACAGGACTTCATCAAGGGGATCAATCCCTGAATGTCCCAGAGTTTAGCAGAATTGCGAATAAATAATTCTTAGCAGTTTCTGAGTAGCTCCAGACCTACTCACAGATTGCGATCAGCTCAGTCCGTTTCGTTCCTGGTTTGACTACCCAAACACGCCCTGCGTTCGGACAGCCACTCCCCCGTTTCTCCAGACACTCCCGCGTTTTATCCTGGCACGCCTGCGTTTTTCCCGCACACTCCCAGAAAACGGTCAGTTTCCGCCCAGAAACACCCACTTCCTGTCAATCACACTACGATCACTCGAGCGATGAAAATTCTTAGTTCGGACGTGAGTAAATCTACTAAGTTTTGTCCTAAAATACTAAGCAAATGCGCACTGCGTATCATGCGCATGCGCATTTTTGCCTTAATCGCTCCGTTGCGAAAATCGGCAACGAGCGAACAACTCGGAATGTCCCCCAATGCTCACAGTAGTTGTGCTCCTTACACAATGCCCACAGTAGTAATGCCCCTTACACAATGCTCACAGTAGTTGTGCCCCTTACACAATGCCCACAATAGTAGTGCCCCTTACACAATGCCCATAGTTGTGCCCAGTGGTGCAAGTAGAAAAAATGTCTTATGGGTACTGGTAAAAAATTGGTGTGGCCAAATGCCACATGGGGCGTGGCCAATGAAAATGGGGGCGTGATACACATACGGGGGGAGGGGCAGATACACATATGACCCCAATAGTGCCAGATACAAGTTGCCCCACAGTGCCAGATATACATTGCCCCACAGTGCCAGATATACATTGCCCCACAGTGCCAGATACACATTGCTACACAGTGCCAGATATACATTGCTTCACTGTGCCAGATACACAAATGCCCCCAGGGGGCCAGATACACATTGCTTCACAGTGCCAGATATACATTGCCCCACAGTGCCAGATATACATTGCCCCACAGTGCCAGATATACATTGCTTCACTGTGCCAGATACACAAATGCCCCCAGAGTGCCAGATACACATTGTTTCACAGTGCCAGATACACATTGCCCCACAGTGCCAGATACAAAAATGCCCCCACTGTGTCAGATATACATTGCCCCCCCCAGTGCCAGATACAGAAATGCACCCACAGTGCCAGATATGCCCCCAGGGCCAGATACAGAAATGCCCCCAGTGCCAGATATGCCCCCAGTGCCAGATACACATGTCCCCTCAGTGCCAGATACACATGTCCCCCCAGTGCCAGATATGCCCTCAGTGTCAGATATGCCCCCAGTGCCAGATACACATGTCCCCCCATTGCCAGATATGCCCCCAGTGCTAGATATACATGCCCCCCAGTGCCAGATACACATATTTCCGCAGTGCCACATATGCCCCCTGTGCCAGATACATATGTCCCCCCTTTGCCAGATATGCCCCCATTGCCAGATACACATGTCCCCCCTTTGCCAGATATGCCCCCAGTGCCAGATATGCCCCCAGTGCCAGGTATGCCCCCAGTGCCAGATACACATGTCCCCCCTTTGCCAGATATGCCCCCAGTGCCAGGTTTACATGCCCCCATTGCCAGATATACATGCCCCCAGTGCCAGGTATGCCCCCAGTGCCAGGTATACATGCCCCCATTGCCAGATATACATGCCCCCATTGCCAGATATACATGCCCCCAGTGCCAGGTATGCGCACCCCTGCTCACCGCTGCTGTCTTGTGTGCGAGGGGAGGCGTCATCAGTGTCCGGCGGGTGGCGGGTGCGGCTGTGTCTGTTCAATTCAGCGCCGATCGTGAGCCAATCAAAGCTCGCGGTCCGGCAGCCTAGGCTGCCGGTCCGCGAGCTCTGATTGGCTCACGGGCGGCGCTGAATTAAACGAAGACACTGAGGGGCAGGAGAGGCGCAGGCTGCGCTCTCCTCCCCTCACATCAGTGGCGGTGCGGCGGTGAACGTCGGGAAGCGGCGGTGAACGTCGGGAAGCGGTGGTGAGCAGCGGAGGGAGCGGCGAGGTGCGGCGGCCCGTCGGTGTGGGTACGGCGTACCCACGGCTAAATTCTTAAGGGTACGCCGTACCCACCCGTACCCGCACACTAGCACCACTGGTTGTGCCCCTTACACAATGTCCATAGCAGTAGTGCCCATTACACAATGCTCACACTGTAGTTGTTCCCCTTACACAATGTACATAGTTGTACCCCTTACACAATGTCCATAGCAGTAGTGCCCCTTACACAATGTCCATAGCAGTAGTGCCCCTTACACAATGCTCACACTGTAGTTGTTCCCCTTACACAATGTACATAGTTGTGCACCTTACACAATGCCTATAGTAGTAGTGCCCCTTACACAATGCCCATACAGTAGTTGTGCCCCTTACACAGTTTCCACAATAGAAGTGCCCCTTACACAATGCCCACAGTAGTAATGCCCCTGACACAATGCCCAGAACAGTAGTGCCCCTTAAACAATGTCCACACAGTAGTTGTGCCCCTTACACAATGCCCATAATAGCAATTCACCTTACACAATGCCCACTGCAGTTGGGCCCCTTACACAATGCCCTCACATAATTGTGCCCCTTACACAATGCCCACTTAGTTGTGTCCCTTCCGCAATGCCCACATGTATTTGTGCCCCTTACACAATGCCAACATGTAGTTGAGTTCATTACGCAATGCCCACACATAGGGGGTAATTCCAAGTTGATCGCAGCAGGAAATTTTTTAGCAGTTGGGCAAAACCACGTGCACTGCAGGGGAGGCAGATTTAACATGTGCAGAGGGAGTTAGATTTGGGTGGGGTGTGTTCAATCTGCAATCTAAATTGCAGTGTAAAAATAAAGCAGCCAGTATTTACCCTGCACAGAAACAAAATAACCCACCCAAATCTAACTCTCTCTGCACATGTTATATCTGCCTCCCCTGCGGTGCACATGGTTTTGCCCAACTGCTAAAAAATGTCCTGCTGCGATCAACAGAGCCGGCCCTAACCAATTTGATGCCCTAGGCAAAATTTTGTCTGGTGCCCCCTAGCACCGCCACTAGTCCTGCATCTGACCCAGCAACACTCAGGCAGTGGGGCCCACCAGGGGTTTGCCCTGTGCCCCTGTGGGCCAGTTCAACCCTGCATAATGCCCATAATACACATAATTCCAGACAGTAATGCACCTTACACATATGCCCAACATTAGTAATGCCCGTAATACACAAAATTCCACACAATTATGCACCTTACACATATGAACCACATTAGTAATGCACATAATATACATAATTCCACATAGCAATTCACCTTACACATAAGCCCCACATTAGTATATAACGCAACGCAATTTACTGACCACGTTACAAAACTGGATGGCAGGGGAATTTTACGGCATGGACTAACTGAGAAATAAAGTGTGGGGAGAACACTGCCCATGTTATGTCCCTGCAGACACCTGGGGTTTGTACAGGGATAAGGGATACAGGATACCAGGGCCCCCCTCCCCCATGTGCACAAGCAGTATAGGTGATGTTAGATTTATGTGGAGCAGTCTTCCACAATACACATGTGGTATCATAAGGAGCCATCCAGTAATAACCTTATATAGTCAGTGAAAATGTCACAGGTCCAGGAATTGCAGTTACTGGGCTTCTGCTGTCTAAGGTCTCATAAGTCAGGGGCATTCAAGCATGTCAGAGGGAGTTCAAGGGAGTGTGTACTCTATTTGATAAATGTAAACAGCAGTGTATACAAGTACTGATTGAATACATTTGGAAAGTAACAGTTATTTTGCAGACTGTCCCTCCCAGCATGAGATACTGCAGGGACATGCTTGGATGCCCCTACACATGCTTGGATGCCCTAGGCAAATGCCTAGTCTGCCTATAGCTGAGGCCGGCTCTGGCGATCAACTTGGAATTACCCCCATAGTTGTGCCCCTTACACAATGCAACACGTAGTTGTGCCCCTCATGTAATGCCCACACATAGTTGTTCCGCTTACACAATGCCAACACATAGTTGTGTTACTTACACAATGCCAACATGTAGTTGTGTCCCTTGCGCAACACCCACATGTGGTTGTGCCCCTTACACAATGCAACACGTAGTTGTGCCCCTCATGTAATGCCCACACATAGTTGTTCCGCTTACACAATGCCAACACATAGTTGTGTTACTTACACAATGCCAACATGTAGTTGTGTCCCTTGCGCAATACCCACATGTGGTTGTGCCCCTTACACAATGCCAACACGTAGTTGTGTTACTTACACAATGCCCACACATAGTTGTGCCCCTTACACAACGCCCATAGTAGTTCCCCTTACACAATGCCCACACAGTACTTGTGCCTATTACACAATGCCCACAAATGTAGTGACCCTTAAACAATGCCCACACAGTAGCTGTACCTCTTACACAATGTCCATATAGTAGTGCCCCCTCACACAATACCCATAGTAATAGTGCCCCTCAGACAATACCCATAGTTGTGCCCACTGCACAGTCCCCATAGTTGTGGCCCTTACACAATTCTTCCTCAGAGTCCTCCTCCTCCTCCTAGGAATGCTGTTCCTAGGAGGAGGAGGACTCTGAGGAAGAATTGTGTAAGGAGCAGAGAGAGAGACAGCAGCATGGGCGGACGGGAGGACGCTTTGTGTGACGTCATCAAGAGGTGGAGCAGGGAGAAGTTTCCGTCTTCAGTGCTGTGTGCATCCAGCGCGGCCACTCAAAGTAATTGACAGTCCTGATCGGGCAGCGGGCGGCAGGGGACAGGAATGAGCAACACTCTCGGCGGTCCAGGCGTAGCGTGTGTATTTATATATATATATATATATATATATATATATCTCCTATATAATAGCCCTATTCTGTGACTTTGTGATTCATTTGCCAACGCTGGGCGGAGTCACAAGACTGGGCGGAGTTAGTCAAATAAGTCACAGATCTGGCCAAATCTACAGGAGACTAGGAGCAGAAGCAGATAGTATGGGCATGGCACAGGCAGGGGTGCATACCTCCCAGCTTTCTGCAGGAGCTGTCTTCAGGCAGAAGGAGGGACACACACACACACACACACACACACACACACACACACACACACACACTCTCGGCGAAAAGGGGGCGTGGCTTCACGGGAGGGCCCCGTTTTCGTCAGTGAGGGGGCATGCCCAGCGCTCTGTGAGCTGCTGGCATGCCCCCAGGGGCTGATTATGAGTCCGGGGGGCCCAGGGCACTTGAGACAGTGGAGCCCTATCTCATTGCTGTGCCTGCTGTGGGGTTAGGGGCGTGGCCTAATCGCGGGACGCGCGGCCACGCCTCCTTATGCAAATTCCGATTTTTATTTTTATAATGGGATTTTGGCCCCTCAGCTAGGGCTAAATCCAGAGGGGGTGGTCGCTCCCCCCTACACACCCGCACAGGCAGAAGAAAGCAGGGAGACTGCTGCCTCCCTGTAACACCACAGACCTGCCAATACACAGCAGCGTGTGCTGACTGTAGCACAATGCTGCCGCTGTTGCTGGTAGGACGGGGGAGCTTCTGAGATGGGACAGAGCTACTCGAGCCGGGGGGCCCCCTAAAACTGTGGGGCCAACGGTACGTACCCCCTGCCCCCCCCCCTCCCTAATCCGGCTCTGCTGCTGGAACCCCCCCTTAATCCGTACCCCCTGATGCCCCCTCTCCCTCTGTCTCCACTATTCACCGCTGCTCTGCTGCTCTGCTAAGCAGAACAACGAGTACAGGAGCTTTCCAACTGCCCCCCCACCGCGGGACACTGCGACCCGCGGGTGGGACAGCGGGGCAGACCCCAAAAAATGGGACTGTCCCGCGAAAATCGGGACATTTGGGAGGTATGGGGGTGGGTGAGGGGTATGTCATACAGACAGACGGGCACCGGCTCACTGTGTGCTTGACCCCCCACATCGGCATACTCAGCAGGGTCTCTCTGGCGTGGAGGAGCGTCACTTTCTAGCACACTCCACGCTTCTTAGCTGCAGTTTTGTGGGGCACCTGCCGCTGTGCAGGTTCCGTACTGCCTCTGTTATCTCCAGCCCCGGCAACCCCACCGCTAGCTGCAGCGCTGCCACCCGCAGTGAGGTGCGCCCAGCTCATTCACACACTTTAGCTGGCGGGTAGCGCTGCAGAAATCCAAGCTGCATGCTATGACCCCCTCCTCCCTCCAGCCGCAGCATCTCCTGGGGGCTAACCAGTCATTTCCAGTCTCACCTTACCACAGTGCCCGGCAGCTGCGCGAGGTCTGCGGTGTGTGACTGAGGAGGGGGGGAGGGATGCGGACGGGCAGAGGAAGCAGGACTCCAGCCTGAGAGAATCAACCATGCCAAGTCTCCAGCAGCAGCAGATCCCAACAGGTTGGAGTGGAACAGCAGCAGCCAGCAGCAGTGACTCCGGTAAGACACATCTGTCTGTCACCACTGTTTTGTCCCTAATACCAATCTCTCCCGTGCCCTGTGTTCTGTCATGTTCCTGTCACCCCTGGCCTTGCCCTGCCACCCTTATCCTGGCCCTTTCACCCTTATCCTGGCCCTGTCACCCTTATCCTGGCCCTGTTACCCCTATCCTGGCCCTGTCACCCCTGTGCTTGCCCTGTCAACCCTATACTGGCCCCGTCACCCCTGTCCTGGTCCTGCCGCCCCTACCCTGGCCCTGTCACCCCTATCCTGTCCCTGTCATTTCTGTCCTGGCCCCGTCGCCCCTGTCCTGGCCCCGTCACCCCTGTCATGGCACCGTCACCCCTGTTCTGACCCTGTCACCCCTGTCCTGGCCCCGTCAACCCTGTTCTGACCCTGTCACCCCTGTCCTGGCCCTGTTACTGCATACCCTCCAACTACCTTTTATGGCATGTACAGTACCCGCAGCGCCTCCAGACCGCTCCCCAATGCACCACACCTCCGCACCTTCCCCTCCACCACATGCTGTGCCTCCAGACCCCCTACACCACCCGCGGCTCCCACTCCTCCGCCCCTTCACCACCCACAGCACCTCCAGGCCCCCTCCACCATTCACCCCCCTTATATGTCTCCCCCCCACACCTGCCCCCCTCCACCCGCAGCATCTGCAGACACCCTCCTCCATCCGCGGTCCCCCCCTCACCCACCCCTCCCCCACCAATGGCACCCCCGCACCTGCCCCTCCACCACCTGCAGCACCTCCGGACCTCCTTTCCCATCCACCGCACCACCCGTACCTGCCCCTACCCTACCCATGGTGCCTGCGGTCCCCTACCCCACCCCCGGCACTCCCATCCCTTCCCATCCCACAGCACCTCCGGAACCCTTCACCCATCCACAGCATCCCCACACCTGCCCCTCTCCCACCTGTGGCACCCCTGCCCCTCCCCCACCTGCAGTGCCTCCGGACCCCTCCCCATCTGCATCCCCCACTCCTCTGCCTCTCCCCCACCCGCAGTACCTCCCGAACCTTCCCCATCCGGGCCCCACCCCCACTTCTGCCCCCCCTCCACCCGCAGCATCTACATACACCATCCGCAGTCCCCCCCGCACCCGCTACATTCTGTACATCGTGCCCTGCAGGTGCTGTTCACGCCGTCGCAAGGGGCTGTGCCTCCTTCACCATCGCACGCCCTTTCATTGTGCAATATTTAACCACTAACAAAGGAATGCAGGTAATACTCCATATAATACAAATATTAAACCCCAGAAAGGCATGCAAGGGTTAAGGGGGCGTAGCCCCTTGCGACGGTGTGAAGAGCGCCCGTAGGGCGCGATGAAGCACCTAGTATATATATATATATATTTGTGTTAGGGGGCTACTATATGTTAAATTATGTGTTTATACAGGACACTGTCATCACTTTTTATGTATTTTATTAAATATCTTTGAATTGGAACTCACTGTTCAACTCGTATGTACTGTTATAGCGTACCCTCCAACATTTTACACACAAAAATCGGTACAAATTAGAAAAAGGGGCGTGGCCACGGGTAAAGGGGGGCGTGGTCACACCCCTTTTCCTATACTTTCAATGGAAGTTTGGAGAGCCAAAAATAGGAACAGACCATAAAAAAAGGTACTGTACCTATTAAAAAGGTACAGTTGGAGGGTATGTTATAGCCATATCATTGTTGTAATATAGACAAAAGGGTTTTGACAAATTACAATCCCCCGGGGGTGCCAATTTCACTACTGCTATACACATTCTCTATTCCGGTTCTTTCTATCGGAGAACATAGTGAAATAGGGCTGCCCATTAGTCCAATACTATCTTCTTTTTAATTAGCGCAATTTGGGAGTTTTGTGGGCGATATATATATATATATATATATATATATATATAACAATGGAGATCCTCATGCCACTACAGTACTACTGTAGCCCTACTCCTGTATGTAAACAGAAAAATAGGGAACTACCTTAACCGCGCTCAGCTTAACCAAGTCCACTTGGATATCTATCAAAGTTCAAGAATATACCGGTCTTTAAAAAAGAAGAAGAAGAAAGGATGTTGTCTTCCAATCTTTTTCTCTAGTTCATAGGATCCCCTCTGAATTGGTCCGAAGTTCCTCAAAGAAAAAATAGAAGCACAGTATCGTGTAGTACGTCCAGGATTTAGGAGAGATGGATACTTCTAGACTATGTTGTTGGTCACGATAATGCGTACCGTACTCACGTATAGAAAAGAAGAGTTTCCACTCATAAAGGTTTCTTTATGGGTCCAAAACTTCTCCTAACCGGACGGAAGCGGGCTCTTCTTCTATCAGTTCCTCCCAAGATGGTACCCCAGCATGAGAGAGAATATAGAGAGAAAATAATGACCCAATTAATAACTCTCAATGGAGTCTATTTCGTCAACCCTACTGATAGCCGGGAGAATAAGCCAGCGTACCGTACTCACACTTTAAGTGTGTTCAATAAACCCATAAAGGTATCTTTAGTCGTAGATCGTATTCAACAATAGATAAATGATGGAAAAATTGGGCAGGCGTACCCCACTTACAGTTTTCCCAAATGATGTCAAGCCCGTAGCAGTTTCTTTCCCCACTTCCTTCCTAGGTAGTGGGACTCCACTTATCGAGGACTCCCAATCGTGGTATAAGCAGGGGAGAGTCCGGTGAGCTTCCTCTCAGCGGTGCTCAGTGAAGATCAATGAAGTCTTCTGCCGCCTCTGAAGAGCTTTTCCTCTCATACTCACCCGGCTTCTATCTTCCGGCTCTGTGAGGAGGACGGCGGCGCTGCTCCGGGACGAACTCCAGGGTGAGACCTGTGTTCTGACTCCCTCTGGAGCTAATAGTGTCCAGTAGCTGTAGCAGAGGAGCCCGGTCACTGGCAGCGATCACCAGGCGGAGGAGAATGAGAGAGGTCAGAGGGAGCGCAACTGGGAGCGAGGCTTGGCATACAGGAAGTATCTGGGAAGCTCGTTCTTGCCGTCACCCCACTCACGTGAGCCGCACTGCCTGTATGCCAAGCCTCGTTCTTGCCGTCCCTACCCCTCACGTGACCCGCACTTCCTGTATGCCAAGCCAATGACCATGACCAATGCCAATTGCCAATGACCAATGCCAATGACCAGGAGAAGCCACTGGTTTGAATGGAGTCAGGGCCGTCTTATCGTATGGACACACTGGGCAACTTACCTGTGGCCCTGAGATTCTAGAGGCCTTCAAGCACCAGCAGGCTGGGCTATAGATAGATAGATACGATAGATACGATAGCATACGTGATTCAGTATCCATACGTCAGACCACGCCCGTGGGCGTGGTCTGACGTATGGATACTGAATCACGTATGCTGAGTTGTATTGTGGGATTATTTCATGCTGGTTATACAAGCGGTGGTTTAACCGCCTTTTATGGTACGGGTTTTATTTGATCATCGTATTTGGATGTGTTATAAATAAATTGTTACACTTTTAATGCACTATTGGCGCTCCCTGCTTCTTTCAAAATTTCTCGGCATATATATATATATATATATATATATATATACATACATACATACACACACACAGCTTGTGCAGTGTGCTGGCTACTCAATTACGAGCACACACACACATACACGCGCGCGCACACAACCCCCCCCCCCCCATGAAAATCCTGCGTTTGCCACTAACCCCCTGGGCCCTCCCCTTAATCCAGTGCTGGAAAGGGTGTGATGTGACTTCTACACAGTCTTATGCCAAGAGTCTTATAGAATCCTTATTTACTGTCTTTACTCCCAGAGGCGACTCGCAGAGATGGATGACAGGACCATCGCTTGGAGTTCTGTAGACCTGAAGTGCGGAACTGCAGTCATCGCCGCAGGCTTCTTTCTCTTTTCTTTTCACTGAATGTTAGGTATGATGATGTCACACTGCGTGACATCCTCATGCCCGACATTTCTGAGGAGCGTGGAGAGAGGAGCCTTAGCATGCTACAGGAAAGAGGGAAATCATGTGACGGGTCTCAGATGTGGTGATTGGGCTGCAGTGAGTGATCTCCTGTCATTGCGGTTGCTGCTGTCTGCCTGTGCGCTGTGATGTTGGGAGAGTGAGTAGAGGCTGCAGCACTGACACGCGCAGGCAGAGCCGGCCCTAGCCAATATGATGCCCTAGGCAAGATTTTGGCTGGTGCCCCCTAGCACCACCGCTGGTTCTACCTCTGACCTTGCACCTCTTTCCCAGCACCATCAACCCATAGCAGTCTTTATTTTGGGGTTTGTACCCCCTATATTTTAAATAGGAACTGTTCGCACATTTGGCGCACAGCCCAAAAAGGGGTGTGTTTTTGCTGGGAAGGGGCATGGCCACACAATAGTAACCCCAATTCCAATTACACCACACAGTACTGCAACTTTATTCACATTTGATCATGCGATAGTGTCCATAATTCATATTACATCCCACAGTAGTATCACTTTACCTAATAAACGTTACTCCTCACAGTAGAGCCCCTTATTCACATTACATCACACTGAATTGCTCCTTATTCACATTACACCAGAGGCGTCACTAGCGTTGGTGTCACCCGGTGTGGTAACTCATGGTGTCACCCCCCATGGACCTCCTCCCCTATCACACCACACAGAATTCTGGTGATGGGGGGGGCGTGGTGATGGGTTTGCTAACAAAAATCCTGCTGCGATCAACTTGGAATTACCCCCTATAGCCAGAAGTGCCGCACTGTTTTGAATATGCTATGAATATATAGTTTGTGAGGGCACCAGACACAGTTTTTCTGTTTAATGGAGTGTTGAACCATATGCTACATATTATATATATATATATATATATATAATATGTGTGTGTGTGTGTGTGTGTGTGTGTGTGTGTATAATATACACCCAGTATCATAATGTGTATATACCCAGTGCAATGTCAGAGATCCTATTGCCTGCTTATCCCCCCTGTCCAAGTATTTTCTATCCCTACCCGCCTCCATTCCCCTAGTATTGCCCAAACTTCTATCTACCCTTACCCCCTTAAAACCCCCAGTACTGCCTGCCCTCACATCCCATAATATGTGATAGGACACAGAAATGTTGAGTAGGACCCCAATTTTTTAAAGTGAGGAGTCCCTGGGACCCACAATTTTTTTTGCTGTGCACGATCACTGCAACACCCATTAGCACATTGATCCACCCACCCTATCAGCTGACATAACGCTCCCCTCACACAGCAGCACCCATACTTCGCTCACACAGCATCCACACTACGCTCACACAGCAGCACCCATACTACGTAACACAGCACCCATACTACACTCAAACTGCATCCATACTACACTCACACAGCACCACCCATACTTCGCTCAAACAGCATCCACACTACGCTCACACAACAGCACTCATACTACACTCACACAGCAGCACCCATACTACGCTCACACAGCAGCACCCATACTACACTCAAACTGCACCCATACTACGCTCACACAGCAGCACCCATACTACGTCACACAGCACCCATACTACACTCACACAGCAGCACCCATACTACGCTCACACAGCAGCACTCATACTACACTCACACAGCAGCACCCATACTATGCTCACACAGCATCCACACTACGCTCACACAGCAGCACCCATACTACACTCAAATTGCACCCATACTACGCTCACACAGCAGCACCCATACTACGTCACACAGCACCCATACTACACTCACACAGCAGCACCCATACTACGCTCACACAGCAGCACCCATACTACGCTCACACACAGCACCCATACTACGCTCACACACAGCACCCATACTACGTCACACAGCACCCATACTACACTCAAACTGCACCCATACTACGCTCACACAGCACTCATACTATGTCACACAGCACCCATACTACACTCACACAGCAGCACCCATACTACGCTCACACAGCAGCACCCATACTACGCTCACACACAGCACCCATACTACGCTCACACACAGCACCCATACTACGCTCACACACAGCACCCATACTACGCTCACACAGCACCCATACTACACTCAAACTGCACCCATACTATGTCACACAGCACCCATACTACACTCACACAGCAGCACCCATACTACGCTCACACAGCACCCATACTATGTCACACAGCACCCATACTACACTCGAACTGCACCCATACTACGCTCACACAGCAGCACCCATACTACGTCACACAGCACCCATACTACACTAAAAACTGCACCCATACTACGCTCACACAGCACCCATACTATGTCACACAGCACCCATACTACACTTGAACTGCACCCATAGTATGCTCACACAGCCCAAATTACCCCCCCCCCCCACAGCACTCAGTAATCCAACAATTTATACATCCCACATTCACCCCCATACAGACACATACACACATCAGAAATGGATTCTGCTCATCATGGACATGGAGAAGCCACTATAGAAGTTACCTGACATCATGCAGCAACATCAGCAGCAACTACATGCTCGTGTAGTTACAGTCTGGGGGCGGAGCTTGTGTGTGTCAGGCTCAGTCAGGACCCGGAGTGAGGAGAGAGTGGACGCTGGAGGAGAGGGGAGGGCTGGCCAGTGCACTGCCTGCACGGGTCTGTGGCTGCTGCCTGCTGATCTCACTGACAGGTGAGAGTGTCGGGCTTTAGGAGGCGGGGCCTGGGAGGAGGGGGTGTGGACGCAGCCATGGACCAGGCATTTTCATGTCAGGGGATGGGGGTGCATGTGAGTGTGCGGCTCGTTTTGGTGTCACCCTATAGAAGGGTAACACCCGGGTGCGGGCCGCACCCCCCGCACCCACCTCATGACGCCACTGCATTACACCACACCATATTGCTCTTTATTCACATTAGACGACACAGTAGTGCCCTTTCTATACGCAACGCCACATAGTAGAGCACATTATACACATAATGACACACAGTAATGCCTCTTACACATATGAGACACATTATTAATGTCCTTATAAACATAATGCACCTTAAACATTATGACAACCTTTATTAATGCCCTTTCTCTGATGTCCTAAGTGGATGCTGGGACTCCGTAAGGACCATGGGGATTAGTGGCTCCGCAGGAGCCAGAGCACACCAGTATCCAAATTCTTTCTTAAAGTGCCCTGTCTCCTGCGGAGCCGCTAAACCCCATGGTCCTTACGGAGTCCCAGCATCCACTTAGGACGTCAGAGAAATAGATTTACCAGTGAGTAAAATCTTATTTTTACACGTAATGTCCCTTACACATATGCTGCACATTATTAATGCCCTTATACACATAATGACACACATAGTGCCCCCTACATATTTGCGGCACATTATTAGTGCCCCTATACACATAATGACACACATACAGTAGTACCCTGTTACACATATGCCACATATTATTAATGCCCTTATACACATAATGACACACATAGTGCCCCTTACACATATGTTGCACATTATTAATGCATTTTTACATGACACACACAATGCTCCTTACACATATTCCGAACACTACTGCACAACCAACTTACTCACATGCACACAACACTCACACTGCCACTAACACTGTGACCACTGCCTCTGCTTGAATACAGATGTATCCTCATAAATCTTGCCTCAATGCTAACGTCGGGCACATTTTTTTTTATGAAAGTGCATCTTATTTGCATTGCTATGTGGCTAGGATGCACAAGCAGCTTCTGCTGATTAAAATGATATGCAGCATGCCTATATACTGTGTGAGAGTGTGGCTGTATCTGCATATGAAATGCTACACACAGAATATAGGCATGCCGCATATCATTTTAATCAGCAGAAGCTGCTAATGCCCCTAGGCATACCAGATGCCCTAGGCAATTGCCTAGTTTGCCTATGCCTATGGCCGGCTCTGCGCGCAGGTAGTGCTAGGGTGTGTCGACTTGCCTGAATGGTGCTCTGGGTTTTGAAAAAAAATCATGTACTGTGCTCTCCTAGTGTACAAGCAGCAATTTTGCTTTCTAATACTATTGATACGGGAGGAAGAATGCTGTATACACACTGTGATGTTCCTTGTATGGCCTGCACCAGGATCATCGGATAGTAGTCACCCCTAAGCCATGCAGGCCCGTACCCCAGGACATGTGTATTCTTAAACGTAGCCCAGTGACTAAAGGACCTATGTGTACAGGAAGTACAGGGCTGGCACAACCCCCCCTCTAAACAACCCCACTTGCAGAAAACTACAATCAAGGGAAAAGGCTATGACATCACAAATGACTCCAAGGGGTTAACAGTGACTCATTTCATGATCCTCTTATGATCCACCCCCTTATCAGCATAATTACCTGGCTTTGTTCTACCAGGGTCCTTTCCAGACTCCCCGGCACCAGCCCAGCAGGGAGCCAAGCTGCTCAAGGGACGTTTTACATTTCTAGGATTCAAAAGCCAGCCAATCCCTGCACAGATCTGAGGTATAAAAGAAAGGGTAAGGCAGCAGCTCTGTTCTTCAGATTGGATTTGTTCATGGTCACTGTCCTTGCGAGGCAGGACCAGAGTGGAGGAGGCAGAGATCCCTCCAGTCCCAGCCAGGCTTATTGACATCAGCCAGACCAACAGCATACCCTCCATCAGAGCCAGCTCCCCAGCAGCAGAGACACAGCCAGGGCTAGCCGCTCTCACAGGAACTGTCCTAGGTCATTGGGTCGAGTGGGCCGGCCAAAAGCTGGTGACTCCCCAGTGCCTCCTATTCTCAGGAATAGAGGACAAGCAGGCCAAGCGGCCGGGATTCATCACAGGCAGGCCAAGCGGCCGGGATTCATCACAAGCAGGCCGAGCGGCCGGGATTCATCACCAGCAGGCCGAGCAGCCAGAACTCACAACCAGCTCACCAGTGGCCTTTTTGCAGACAGCAGGATCCTCCCAGTGTGCTGTGTCCCAGCTCACATATTGCCTGAGGTGACTATTAACTGCTTAGGGGGGGGGAAGAGTTTCTTGTGTGGTTTTTTATAGTAGTTTAGTCTGTGTTTGTTATGTAGTGGTGCTACCCGTATAGTGTGTTACAAAGGTGGTTATGGTTTTCATATGCAATGTTAAATATGAAATAAAGGTGCGTTTTGTACCTTGCTATTGTGGCCTTA
Organism: Pseudophryne corroboree; assembly: GCF_028390025.1. Lineage (NCBI taxonomy): Eukaryota > Metazoa > Chordata > Amphibia > Anura > Myobatrachidae > Pseudophryne > Pseudophryne corroboree. Next base: position 979,429,073 of record NC_086445.1, read on the forward strand.
CTGTGTGATTCCCGACCCATACCAGGCACTGGGGTAACCGGACAGAGCTGTAAAGGGCAGCCTTTCTGAAGGCTGCTCCCATAATAAGTGCACATAAACCCAGTGTCCTCACAATTGGCGGCAGCAGTGGGATCACACAGTCCCATAGACAGGGCAGAACTAGGGGCCCGTATCATTATACGGCCAGGTTCTGTTGGCGCAATAGCCTGTAACCTTATAGTATAGAACTGCACAAGGAAGGCTTGCATACGCCAGACCCCTAGCAGTATAAAATGTAGGAAAGCGAGGAGCAGCGGGCACAGCAGGAGCGAGAGCACCCCTACAGGAGGGCCCGCAAATGGGAGCTGCAAGTACTGTGCCAGTCCAAAGACATCCCCTTTGTGGACACAGACACCCGGGAGGTCCTCATCAGCCGGCTTGGCGAATGGGTGCGCACACACCCCGCGGACCCAGATGACGAGACCCCTGCACAACGGTTGGACGATACCCTCCCCGCCCGGCTCCTTGCGGCGTTCGAGACCCTAGGGCACCGGGGATCCCGCCTAGTGTACCGGGATGTCCCGCCATTCCGGGAGGCAGAGACAGATATTGATACACACCTCCAAATGTTTGAAAACTTGATGGGAGTCCATCATGTCGGTCACGAGGACTGGCCCAAGTACCTAGGGCCCAGCTTGACGGGTAAGGCCCTGGAAGCCTACCAGGGGCTCAGTATCCAGGCATGTGGGGAATATGCCGAGCTGAAGAAGGCACTACTGGCCCGATTCCAGATCACGGCGGAGACCTATCGCCAGTAGTTCCGTAGTGCCAGGAAGAAGGAAGGGAGCTCCTACGTGGAGTATGGCTCACAGCTACAGAGCCTCTACCGAAAATGGACTGAGGGGAAGCAGGCTGTCAGCGCTGGGCAGCTCACCGACTTGATGGTGCTGGAACAACTTCTCGCCCAGCTACCAGCGGACCTCCGGTAGTGGGTGGCGGATCGCAACCCCACCAACCCTGGCAAAGCTGCCCAACTAGCTGATGAATTCCTCGCCAACCGGTCCGGGTGGAGGAACTCACTCCCAGCCACCTCTGCCGGGCTTCGGCGGTCCACTCCGGCCCCTCCCACCGGCAAGACCCATGCCAACCCGATCGTCCCCCGGTGGGAGCCCCAGAGAACCCCAGCAGCCAACTTTCCGCCCTCCGTGCTGAGGTCTCGAACCCCAATAGGACCTCGCGACTGCTACCAGTGTGGGAAGCCGGGGCACCTGCAGCGGAACTGCCCCAGAGGTCAAGTCCGCCCCACTCCGGTCGCCCTAGCCTATGAGCGTCCGTTTAACCGGCCAGGAGGAGAAGAAGAAGGGGTGGACCTGTATACAGATAGGGATGAAGACAGTGAGGGGGTCTACGCAGTTGATCTAGTGGGGGACCCCGGGGCGCCCGCCCCTAGGAACATGCGGGGCCACATGCAGCCAGTATGGGTCGAGGGCCGGGAAGTAACTGGACTCCGAGACTCTGGCGCCTCCTTGACTCTTGTAGAGCCTGACCTAGTACCTCCAGGCCTCCTTCTGCAGCAACAGCGTGTAACCATCCGCACCGCAGGAGGCCAGGAGAGAGACATTCCCGTAGCCTGGGTTCAGATGGACTGGAAGGCTGGACAAGGATCAGTAGAAGTGGGCGTGCTCAGCGGACTGCCCGCCAAAGTCATCCTGGGTAACGACCTCGGCAAGGGGCTCGTGACTCACTTCGTGCAACCCGTTACCCGGAGCCAGACCCGCGAAGTAGTGAGGGGAGGTCCGATTACCCAACCACAGAACCCCAAGCCAGACAAGATGCCACCCTGACGCACAGCCCTGGAACGAGGCCCCGGACCTGAGATGGTGAGTGAACCAAGTGACTTTGACTTACCAACCGTGTCTGATGTGGGGGAGGGAGACCGAGAGAAATTTAGGAAGGCCCAGGCCACTGACCCCTCCTTGGCAGAGTTGCGCCAGGCCGCGGAACAGGGATGCCCGGACTGGGGTGGGAACCGTATAGTCTGGGAAAAGGGGCTTCTGTATAGAATGGTCGCAATGTGGCCTGACCTGGGCCCTGGCACCTCCCCCAAACAACTGATAGTCCCCGCAGCCTATAGACCCGAGCTCCTAGCCCTGGCACACGACATCCCGGCAGCCGGCCATCTTGGCACCCGCAAGACACTGAACCGGTTAGTAAAGAACTTCTTCTGGCCGGGAGTGCCTCATGAGGTAAAAGAGTACAGCGCCTCGTGTGACACTTGCCAGCGGCTGGCAAAAGCCCCAACCAAAGCCCCCTTGCAGCCTATGCCCATCATAGGAGAACCATTTAGAAGGGTAGCCATAGACATAGTAGGCCCCCTGAAGGTGCCCAGCTGGTCCGGTAAAAAGTACATCCTGACCCTGGTGGATGTGGCCACCAGGTACCCTGAAGCCATGGCTCTCGCCTCCATAGATGCGGAGCATGTGGTACAGGCCCTGGTTGACATCTTCAGCAGCGTAGGGTACCCCCAAGAGGTGCTCACAGACCAGGGATCACAATTTCAGGGAGAGCTAGTGAAGACCCTATGGGAGAAGTGGGGGGTGAGGGCCCTCCGTACCACCGCTTATCACCCCCAAACCAATGGGTTGTGTGAGAGATTCAATGGGACCCTCAAGTCATTGCTCAAGGCATACGTCCACTTGGAGGGGAAGGACTGGGAGAAGGCGCTGCCGCAACTCCTGTTTGCCTACTGGGAGGTGGCGCAGGAGTCCACTGGCTACTCCCCCTTCGAGCTGTTGTATGGCCATTCTGTACGGGGACCCCTAGACCTAGTCAAAGAGGGGTGGGAGGGTACCTTCCGGGACCCAGAACAGCCGGTCCTGCACTACATTGAACAACTGCAGGCCCGACTGAAGCGGGTGATGGGACTAGCCCGAGAAAACTTAGTCCAGGCCCAGCACAAGCAGAAAGAGTGGTATGACCAGCACAGCAGCCTCCGGGAAATGGTCCCAGGACAGAAGGTGATGGTCCTAATACCAGTGGGGCATAACAAGCTCCAGGCCACCTGGGCGGGTCCCTACACTGTCATTGAACGGAAAGGCCCTGTTTACTACCTAGTGGCTCTGGACAAGGGGGGCCGGCAACGCCGTCTGTTCCACATAAACCGACTGAAGGCTTATGTGGAGAGGCACGTAGGGGCGATGGTGGTATGCTGCCCACCCATGGGGGAGACAGAGCTAGATCCCCTTCCTGACTTGTTAGAGGTAGCCAGACAGAGCCAAGGCATAGAGGCAGTACAGATGGGATCCAGGCTGGAACCCCAACAGCAGCAGGAAATGGGGGAGGTGCTCAGGGAGCACACTGCCCAGTTCACCTGCCTACCTGGCTGCACAACGCTGGCCACACACAACGTGGACACCGGAGAGGCCAAACCCTGTCGACAGCCGGCATACCGAATGACCCCAGGAGTGTTGAAACAGGTTAGGGCCGAGATAGAGGAGGTGTTGCACCTCGGGGTGATGGGTCCCCTCCCGTAGCCCCTGGGCGGCCGGGGTGGTGCTGGTCCACAAAAAGGATAGTACCACCCGATTCTGTGTGGACTACCGGAAGCTGAATGAGGTAACTGTGACAGATGCTTATCCCATGCCACGAATAGATGAGCTGTTGGACAGGTTAGGTGGGGCCCACTATGTGTCTACCCTGGATTTGAGCAAGGGGTATTGGCAAATACCCCTATCCAGAGAAGCACAGGAGCGCTCTGCATTCACCACCCCCTGTGGTCTCTTCGAATTCACGAAGCTGCCATTTGGGGTGAAGAATGCCCCGGCCACCTTCCAGCGCACGGTGGATCGCGTGCTGGAGGGGTGCCAGGAATTTGCCCACACCTATCTGGACGACATAGCTATCTTTAGTGACAGCTGGGAGGAGCATCTGGCACATGTCAGGGAGGTGCTGAACCGGATCCAACGTGGCGGTTTCACCATCCGCCCGGACAAGTGCCAAATGGGTATGGCTGAGGTCCAATACCTGATGCACCGAGTGGGCGGGGGACAACTGCGCCCGCTAAGGTAGAGGCCATTCTGAATTGGCCCCGGCCATCCTCTCAAAAGCAGATTCGTGCTTTTCTGGGAACTGCCGGGTACTATCGGAAGTTTGCACCCCAATACAGTACCATAGCCCAGCCACTGAAAGACCTGACTAAAAAGAAGCACGCCAAACAGATGGTGTGGTCCCCAGACTGTGAGCAGGCCTTCTCCCAGCTAAAAACTGCGCTGTCCAACTTCCCCGTGCTAGTCACCCCTGACTTTGACAAACGTTTCTTGGTTCAGACCGATGCCTCGGACCATGGGCTGGGGGCCGTCCTAAGCCAAGTGGGGGAGGATGGCCGAGACCACCCCATATTGTACCTTTCCCGAAAGCTGGTGGAGCGAGAGAGGGCCTATGCAACCATCGAGAAAGAGTGTTTAGCCATTGTGTGGGCCCTGAAGAAGCTCCAGCCGTATCTTTATGGGAAGGAGTTCACAGTCTTGACAGATCATAACCCATTGAGCTGGCTTCAAAAAACATCTGGGGAAAATGGGAGGCTGTTACGGTGGAGTCTGGCCCTCCAAGCTCATAATTTTTCTATCTCTCACAAAAAGGGGAAGGACCATGCCAATGCCGATGGGTTGTCCCGACAGGAAGAACCAGATCCCGCACCCAGGCGATCACCTGGCCCGGTCCTCCTGACTGGCCCCGACCCAGGAGCCAGCCCCTCAGACCGGATTTAAGAAGGGGGAGGTATGTGATGATCCTTGTATGGCCTGCACCAGGATCATCGGATAGTAGTCACCCCTAAGCCATGCAGGCCCGTACCCCAGGACATGTGTATTCTTAAACGTAGCCCAGTGACTAAAGGACCTATGTGTACAGGAAGTACAGGGCTGGCACAACCCCCCCTCTAAACAACCCCACTTGCAGAAAACTACAATCAAGGGAAAAGGCTATGACATCACAAATGACTCCAAGGGGTTAACAGTGACTAATTTCATGATCCTCTTATGATCCACTTATCAGCATAATTACCTTGCTTTGTTCTACCAGGGTCCTTTCCAGACTCCCCGGCACCAGCCCAGCAGGGAGCCAAGCTGCTCAAGGGACGTTTTACATTTCTAGGATTCAAAAGCCAGCCAATCCCTGCACAGATCTGAGGTATAAAAGAAAGGGTAAGACAGCAGCTCTGTGTTCTTCAGATTGGATTTGTTCATGGTCACTGTCCTTGCGAGGCAGGACCAGAGTGGAGGAGGCTGAGATCCCTCCAGTCCCAGCCAGGCTTATTGACATCAGCCAGACCAACAGCATACCCTCCAGCAGAGCCAGCTCCCCAGCAGCAGAGACACAGCCAGGGCTAGCCGCTCTCACAGGAACTGTCCTAGGTCATTGGGTCGAGTGGGCCGGCTAAAAGCTGGTGACTCCCTAGTGCCTCCTATTCTCAGGAATAGAGGACAAGCAGGCCAAGCGGCCGGGATTCATCACAAGCAGGCCGAGCGGCCGGGATTCATCACCAGCAGGCCGAGCAGCCAGAACTCACAACCAGCTCACCAGTGGCCTTTTTGCAGACAGCAGGATCCTCCCAGCGTGCTGTGTCCCAGCTCACATATTGCCTGAGGTGACTATTAACTGCTTAGGGGGGGGAAATAATTCCTTGTGTGGTTTTTCATAGTAGTTTAGTCTGTGTTTGTTTTATGTAGTGGTGCTACCCGTATAGTGTGTTACAAAGGTGGTTATGGTTTTCATATGCAATGTTAAATATGAAATAAAGGTGCGTTTTGTACCTTGCTATTGTAGCCTTACTGTGTGATTCCCGACCCATACCGGGCACTGGGGTAACCGCACAGAGCTGTAAAGGGCAGCCTTTCTGAAGGCTGCTCCCATAATAAGTGCACATAAACCCAGTGTCCTCACACACACACATTTGGGTCATGGCATAAGTGTCCTGGGAGAAAGACTGGATGGAAGCATGAGCATATAACCTGGAGACGGCTACTGTGAGGGTTGGCAGCCAGAATGCAGGGAATACCCCTAACGGGATGCGGTCAGGATGTCAGCGCTCGAAATCCCACCACTGGAATCCCGGCACGCAGCCAAAATGTGGGCACTGGAACTCCGCCATCAATTGGAAAGCCAAAGCCAGAAACCCGACTGTTGACACTAGAGATGTGCACCGGAAATGTTTCGGGTTTTGTGTTTTGAATTTGGTTCCGCGGCCGTGTTTTGGATTCGGACGCGTTTTGGCAGAAACTCCCTGAAAAATTTTTGTCGGATTCGGGTGTGTTTTGGATTCGGGTGTTTTTTATCAAAAACCCCTCAAAAACAGCTTAAATCATAGAATTTGGAGGTAATTTTGATCCTATAGTATTATTAACCTCAATAACCATAATTTCCAGTCTATTCTGAACACCTCACACCTCACAATATTATTTTTAGTCCTAAAATTTGCACAGAGGTCGCTGGATGACTAAGCTAAGCGACCCAAGTGGCCGGCACAAACACCTGGCCCATCTAGGAGTGGCACTGCAGTGTCAGGCAGGATGGCACTTAAAATAATTGGCCCCAAACATCACATGATGCAAAGATAACTAAATAAAAAAAGAGGTGCAAGATTGAATTGTCCTTGGGCACTCCCACCCACCATTATGTTGTATAAACAGGACATGCACACTTTAACAAACCCATCATTTCAGCCACAGGGTATGCCACAAGACTGGCTGAAATGACTGGTTGGTTTGGGCCCACACCAAAAAAAGAAGCAATCAATCTCTCCTTGCTCAAACTGGCTCTGCAGAGGCAAGATGTCCACCTCATCATCATCCTACGATTCCTCACCCCTTTCACTGTGTACATCCCCCTCCTCACAGAGTATTAATTCGTCCCCACTGGAATCCACCATCTCAGGTCCCTGTGTACTTTCTGGAGGCAATTGCTGGTGAATGTCTCCACGGAGGAATTGATTATAATTCATTTTTATGAACATCATCTTCTCCACATTTGGTGGAAATAACCTTGTACGTCGATCGCTGACAAGGTGACCGGCTGCACTAAAACACTCTTTCGGAGTACACACTGGCGGGGGGGGGGGGCAACTTAGGTAAAATAAAGCCAGTTTGTGCAAGGGCCTCCAAATTACCTCTTGTTCCTGCCAGTATACGTACAGACTGTCTGACGTGCCTACTTGGATGCTGTCACTCATATAATCCTCCACCATTCTTTCAATGGTGACAGAATCATATGCAGTGACAGTAGACGACATGTCAGTAATCGTTGGCAGGTCCTTCAGTCCGGACCAGATGTCAGCACTCGCTCCAGACTGCCCTGCATCACCGCCAGCGGGTGGGCTCGGAATTCTTAGTCTTTGCTTCGCAGCCCCAGTTGCGGGAGAATGTGAAGGAGGAGCTGTTGACGGGTCACGTTCCGCTTGACTTGACAAGTGTCTCACCAGCAGGTCTTTGAACCTCTGCAGACTTGTGTCTGCTGGAAAGAGAGATACATTGTAGGCTTTAAACCTAGGATCGAGCAAGGTGGCCAAAATGTAGTGCTTTGATTTCAACAGATTGACCACCCGTGAATCCTAGTTAAGCAAATGAAGGGCTCCATCCACAAGTCCCACATGCCTAGCGGAATCGCTGTCTTAGCTCCTCCTTCAATTTCTCCAGGTGCTTCTGCAAAAGCCTGATGAGGGGAAAGACCTGACTCAAGCTGTCAGTGTCTGAACTGACTTCACGTGTTGCAAGTTCGAAGGATTGGAGTACCTTGCACAACACGTTGCACAAATCATTCTCCACTGCGCTTGAGTAAGGTGCATTCCCTCTCCTTTGCCTATATATTGTAGGTGGATGTATAGGCCTGAATGGCCTTTTGCTGCTCCTCCATCCTCTGAAGCATATAGAGTGTTGAATTCCACCTCGTTACCACCTCTTGCTTCAGGTGATGGCACAGCAGGTTCAGAAGTGTTTGCTGGAGCTCCATTCTTCGGCACGCAGTGGCTAAATGTCGGCAGTGGCCAAGCAATTTTTCGGGCCACCGACAGCATCTCCTGCATGCCCCTGTCATTTAAAAAAAAAATCTGCACCACCAAATTAATTGTATGTGCAAAACATGGGACGTGCTGGAATTTGCCCAGATGTAATGCACGCACAATATTGGTGGCATTGTCCGATATCACAAATCCCCAGGAGAGTCTAAGAGGGGTAATCCATTGTGCGATGATGTCCCTCAGCTTCCATAAGAGGTTGTCAGTAGTGTGCCTCTTACAGAAACCGGTCATACACAGCGTAGCCTGCCTTGGAACGAGTTGACATTTGTGAGATGCCGCTACTGGTGCCGCTGCTGTTGTTGCTGCAGGAGGCAATACATGTACCCAGTGGGCTGTCACAGGCATGTAGTCCTTCGAATGACCTGACTCAGGCTAGCATTGTCTGAACTGACTTCACGCGTGGCAAGTTCAAAGGGTTGCAGAACCTTGCACAATGTTGAAATCATTCTCCACTGCGCTTGAGTCAGGTGCATTCCCCCTCCTTTGCCTATATTGTAGGCAGATGTATAGGCTTGAATGGCCTTTTGCTGCTCCTCCATCCTCTGAAGCATATAGAGGGTTGAATTCCACCTCGTTACCACCTCTTGCTTCAGATGATGGCGGGGCAGGTTCAGGAGTGTTTGCTGGTGCTCCAGTCTTCGGCACGCGGTGGCTGAATGCCGAAAGTGGCCCGCAATTCTTCGGGCCACCGACAGCATCTCTTGCACGCCCCTGTCATTTTAAAAAAAATTCTGCACCACCAAATTCAATGTATGTGCAAAACATGGGACGTGCTGGAATTTGCCCACATGTAATGCACGCACAATATTGGTGGCGTTGTCCGATGTCACAAATCCCCAGGAGAGTCCAATTGGGGTAAGCCATTCTGCGATGATGTTCCTCAGTTTCCGTAAGAGGTTGTCAGCTGTGTGCCTCTTATGGAAAGCATGATACAAAGCGTAGCCTGCCTAGGAATGAGTTGGCGTTTGCGAGATGCTGCTACTGGTGCCGCCGCTGCTGTTCTTGCTGCGGGAGGCAATACATCTACCCAGTGGGCTGTCCCAGTCATATAATCCTGAGTCTGCCCTGCTCCACATGTCCACATGTCCGTGGTTAAGTGGACATTGGGTATAACTGTATTTTTTAGGACACTGGTGAGTGTTTTTCTGACGTCTGTGTACATTCTCGGTATCGCCTGCCTAGAGAAGTGGAACATACAATAGATGGTATTTGGTACCGGGGACACACTACCTCAAGAAATTCTCTAAGTCCCTGTGAACTAACGCCGGATACCGGACGCACGTCTAACACCAACACAGCTGCCAAGGCCTGAGTTATCCGCTTTGCAACAGGATGACTGCTGTGATATTTCATCTTCCTCGCAAAGGACTGTTGGACAGTCAATTGCTTACTGGAAGTAGTACAAGTGGTCTTCTGACTTCCCCTCTGGGATGATGATCGACTCCCAGCAGCAACAACAGCAGCGCCAGCAGCAGTAGGCGTTACACTCAAGGATCCATCGGAGGAATCCCAGTCAGGAGAGGACTCGTCAGACTTGCCAGTGACATGGCCTGCAAGACTATTGGCGTTCTTGTCTAAGGAGGAAATTCACACTGAGGGAGTTGGTGGTGTGGTTTGCAGGAGCTTGGGTACAAGAGGAAGGGATCTAGTTGTCAGTGGACTGCTCTCACTGCCACCCAAAGTTTTTGAACTTGTCAATGACTTATGATGAATACGCTCCAGGTGACGTATAAGGGAGGATGTTCCTAGGTGGTTAACGTCCTTACCCCTACTTATTACAGATTGACAAAGGCAACACATGGCTTGACACCTGTTGTCCGCATTTCTGTTAAAAACATTCCACACCGATGAGGTGATTTTTTTTTGTAATTTGACCAGGCATGTCAATGGCCATATTCATCCCACGGACAACAGGTGTCTTCCCAGGTGCCTGACTTAAATCAACCACCTCACCATCAGAATCCTCCTTGTCAATTTTCTCCTCAGCGCCAGCAACACCCATATCCTCATCCTGGTGTACTTCAACAGTGACATCTTCAATTTGACTATCAGGAACTGGACTCTGGGTGCTCCTTCCAGCACTTCCAGGGGGCGTGCACATGATGGAGGGAGCCACCTCTTCCCGTCCAGTGTTGGGAAGGTCAGGCATCGCAACCGACACAATTGGACTCTCCTTGGGGATTTGTGATTTAGAAGAACGCACAGTTCTTTGCTGTGCTTTTGCCATCTTAACTCTTTTCATTTTTCTAGCGGGAGGATGAGTGCTAGTGCTTCCATCCTCATGTGAAGCTGAACCACTAGCCATGAACATAGGCCAGGGCCTCAGCCGTTCCTTGCCACTCCGTGTCGTAAATGGCATATTGGCAAGTTTACGCTTCTCCTCAGACGCTCTGAATTTAGATTTTTGGGTCATTTTACTGAACTTTACTTTTTTGGATATTACATGCTCTCTGTCACGATCCGGGTATCTGGACGCCATTTCTTACCTATCAGATGCCTCCTAAGGCTGGCTCAGCGCTCCAGGACCGGATCCCATCTGTCATCCTGATGTGCACATTCCCGCATCCTCGCCTGTCTCTCTGGACGCAGTCACAGTAACGCCTTATACATCTGGCATGGCGTCTCCCGCGGCCTCCGCCGCCGTCCCTGAGCTTCTGCATTCAGAGTGGCGATTACGTCAGCCGCGGCCTCCGATGTGTCCGCGTGGTTGGATGTGCATCTGTCAGCCTGGCGTCTCCTGTCTCCGGTGGCCGGCGCCGCCATTACTGTTTTCCAGACCACATGGATTACAAACCAAACTTCCCTCCAAGTGTCTGCATGGGCGCAGCCATCTTGGATTCTGTCAGCTGATCATTTCCTCCAATCTGTTGTCAGTTTTGTTAATCTGCATAATTGCCTAGCCAATCCCTTCCTTGCTGCAGGTATAAATACACTGTGCCTGAGCAAGGAAGGCGTCAGTGCTTTGGTTGTCAAACCTAGTTCCAGTTTGTCTCTCTTCTGTGAATGTCTTCCAGGTTCCAGCTCCTGTCTCCAGACTTCTGCTATAGAGACCCGCACCAGCATTCCATCTGCGGTGTAGCCTGACTCTCCGATCCATAGTGGACTCACCTGTTTCCAGCTACAACATCACCTGCTTCCAGCTCAGCTTCCAGCAGTGTACAGCTTCTCTTAAAGGGCCGGTGTCCTTTCTGCAGTTTACCACTCTCCACCGGTATTATTATTTCTCCTCTCTCAAATTCTACATTCTACAAATTCTACGTTTTTGAGGGGTTTTTGATAAAAAACACCCGAATCCAAAACACACCCGAATCCGACAAAAATTTTTCAGGGAGTTTCTGCCAAAACGCGTCCGAATCCAAAACACGGCCGCGGAACCAAATTCAAAACACAAAACCCGAAACATTTCCGGTGCACATCTCTAGTGTCAACAGTCGGGTTTCTGGCTTTGGCATTCCAATTGATGGCGGAGTTCCAGTGCCCACATTTTGGCTGCGTGCCGGGATTCCAGTGGTGGGATTTCGAACGCTGACATCTCAAATTCTACATTTCATCTACATTGCATCGCTCTCAAGCTTTATTTATTATTTAACTGGTTCCAGCCAGTATCCACTCCGTGCCAACACCTGTCTGGTTCTAACCAGTACCCACAGCAGCATTTTATCTACAGCAGTCCAGCTTTCCCTGGAACACCAGCTGGTACAACCCTGGGCTTTCCTCATTGCTACAGTTGAGCCTGGTAAGGACTTTCCAACTTGCAGATAATAAGAACTGTCTCATACCACCAGAGCTCTGTGGCCCCTGCCACCCTGTAGTACCCAGGAACTGTATTATTATTTCTCTGCTGATTTTTATGTTACTTTTACTGCTACTGTGATGCATGGAGTTTGTCATAAATAAATATCATTGACTTTTACTCAAGTTGTCGTGGTCACGCCTTCGGGTGGTTTCTCTTCATGTTACTTACATGTCCAGGGGTCTGATACAACCTCCCAGGTTCCGGTACATCTCAGCCCCTACAACTGAGGCTGCCTTCCGTCAGCTCAGGCCCTCAGTTGTGACAGTAAGCACTGACCTAATGAATCCAGCCGGAGACCAGGATCAAGCGGCCAGGCCGATGCAAGAACTGGCAGCCCGACTTGAACATCAGGAGGCTGCACAGGGCCACATCATCCGCTGTCTCCAGGATCTCTCTACTCGGCTGGATGGGATTCAGACAACTCTCCGTGGATCAGGCGCATCTGGGGCGTCAACCACAGTGACTCCAACTATAACCCCACCCACCTTACCCGTTTCTGCTCCACGTGTTCATCTTCCAACGCCAGCAAAATTTGACGGATCTCCAAGATTCTGCAGGGGATTTCTCAACCAGTGTGAGATTCAGTTTGAGCTACAACCTGGCAATTTTCCCAGTGACCGTACAAAAATTGCCTACATCATCTCACTTCTCAGTGGCTCAGCCCTTGACTGGGCATCACCGTTATGGGAGAGGTCCGACACCCTGCTATCTTCTTACACTGCATTCGTGTCAACATTCAGGCGCATCTTCGACGAGCCAGGCCGGGTAACTTCAGCTTCGTCTGAGATTCTCCGTTTACGCCAGGGATCACATACTGTAGGACAATATCTTATACAGTTCCAGATCCTGGCATCTGAACTGGCATGGAACGACGAGGCCCTGTATGCTGCATTCTGGCATGGTTTATCCGAGCGTATTAAAGATGAGTTAGCTACCAGAGACTTACCCTCCAAGTTAGATGAGCTAATCTCACTTTGTACAAAAGTTGACTTACGTTTCAGAGAGAGAGCAACTGAGCGTGGAAGATCATCTGCTCCAAAATCTTCTGCTCCTCCTCCTCGCCAACTGTCACCAACTAAAGATGAACCCATGCAAATTGGCCGTTCCCGTTTAACTCCTGCTGAGCGCCGAAGACGTCTCTCTGAGTCTCTCTGTCTGTATTGTGCAGCTCCGTCTCACACTATTAATGCCTGTCCCAAACGTCCGGGAAAACTCCAAATCCTAGCTCGCCAAGGAGAGGGCCGGCTAGGAGTAATGATCTCCTCTCCATCTCCTCAAGATTGTAATCTCCCAGTCTCGCTTCAAGTTGCTCAACGTTATCAAAACGTCATTGCCCTCCTGGATTCCGGAGCAGCTGGGAACTTTATTACCGAAGCCTATGTTAAACGGTGGTCCCTACCCACCGAGAGACTTTCTTCCTCCTTTTCCTTAACTGCCGTGGATGGCAGTAAAATTTTTGATACAGTTATTGCTCTAAGGACTCTACCAGTTCGTCTGAGAGTGGGAGTTCTTCATTCCAAACTTATTTCACTTTTAGTGATTCCAAGAGCCACACATCCTGTGGTCCTGGGCCTTCCATGGCTCCGTCTTCACAATCCTACAATTGATTGGACGACTACGCAAATCCTGGCATGGGGTTCCTCCTGTGCTGAGACATGTTTGTTCAAAGTATTGCCTGTCTGTTCTTCCTCCCCCAGGTCGTCTGATGTTCCACCTCCTCCATATCAAGATTTCACGGATGTGTTCAGTAAAGCTTCTGCTGATATCCTTCCTCCTCATAGAGAATGGGACTGCCCGATTGATCTCGTTCCAGGGAAGGTTCCACCTCAAGGCCGAACTTATCCGTTGTCTCTGCCTGAGACGCATTCTATGGAGGAATACATTAAAGAGAACCTAGCAAAGGGGTTCATTCGACCTTCTTCTTCTCCAGCCGGCGCAGGCTTCTTTTTTGTAAAAAAGAAAGATGGTGGTCTGCGGCCGTGCATCGACTACAGAGGTTTGAACGACATTACCATCAAGAACCGCTATCCTTTACCCCTGATTACTGAGCTCTTTGACAGAGTTAGCGGAGCTACCATCTTTACAAAGCTGGACTTGAGAGGTGCATACAATCTCATCCGGATCCGTGAGGGTGACGAGTGGAAGACCGCATTTAACACCCGTGACGGACATTATGAGTACCTCGTCATGCCCTTCGGATTGAGCAATGCTCCAGCTGTCTTCCAGCATTTCGTCAATGAGATCTTCAGAGACATTCTATACCGTCATGTCGTGGTCTATCTAGATGATATCCTCATTTTTGCCAACAATTTAGAGGAACATCGTTTTTGGGTAAAGGAGGTTCTGTCCCGTCTCCGTGTCAATCATCTCTATTGCAAATTAGAGAAATGCGTCTTTGAAGTCAAGTCCATTCCGTTTCTAGGGTACATTGTGTCCGGTTCTGGACTAGAGATGGATCCTGAGAAACTACAAGCAATCCAGAATTGGCCGGTACCCTTAACCCTCAAAGGGGTCCAGAGGTTCTTGGGGTTCGCCAATTATTACCGAAAGTTTATACGAGACTTTTCCACCATTGTGGCGCCTATTACTGCTTTCACCAAGAAGGGTGCTAACCCGTCCAAGTGGTCTGAAGAAGCCATGCAAGCTTTTCATCTTTTAAAACAGAGGTTCATCTCTGCGCCTGTCCTGAAACAGCCTGACATCGACTCTCCTTTCATCCTAGAGGTGGATGCCTCCTCCGTTGGAGTAGGAGCGGTGTTATCTCAGAGGGCTAAAGATGGCCATTTACATCCTTGCAGTTTCTTCTCACGGAAGTTCTCCCCAGCTGAGCGCAACTATGCCATTGGCGACCAGGAGTTGCTAGCCATCAAGCTCGCTCTAGAGGAGTGGAGATATCTGTTGGAGGGAGCTTCTCATTCAATCACCATCCTTACAGACCACAAGAACCTTCTATATCTGAAAGGCGCACAATGTCTCAACCCTCGTCAAGCCAGATGGGCACTTTTCTTTTCCAGGTTCGACTTTAAACTCCAGTTCTGTCCGGGCTCTCAGAATCGCAAGGCCGATGCCCTTTCCCGCTCATGGGAGCAAGAAAATGAGTCAGAGTCTTCAGACAAGCATCCTATTATAAATCCGTTGGCATTTTCCACGGTAGGAATGGACTCTACGCCCCCATCAGGGAAAAGTTTTGTGAAGCCGACACTAAGGAAGAAGCTCATGCATTGGGCCCATGCTTCCCGCTTTGCCGGACATACAGGTATCCAAAAAACCCTGGAGTTTATCTCTAGGTCCTATTGGTGGCCAACTCTGAAAAAGGACGTTTTGGAGTTTATTGCATCTTGCCCAAAGTGTGCTCAACATAAAGTATCCCGCCAGTCGCCTGCGGGGCAACTGGTTCCACTATCTGTTCCCCGTCGTCCATGGACCCATTTGTCGATGGATTTTATTACAGATTTGCCCATGTGCAACAAGTTTAATACCATCTGGGTGGTAGTTGACCGGTTCACCAAGATGGCACACTTCATTCCTCTCACCGGTCTTCCGTCAGCTTCCAAGTTGGCTCAAGTATTCATACAAGAGATCTTTCGACTCCACGGTCTTCCAGAAGAAATTATCTCAGATCGAGGAGTTCAATTCACAGCCAAATTCTGGCGAAGTTTATGTCAAGCCCTCCAAGTCAAGCTAAAGTTTTCCACGGCTTACCATCCTCAGACCAATGGTCAAACTGAGAGGGTGAATCAGGACTTGAAGTCCTTCCTCCGCATCTATGTGTCCTCCTCTCAAGATGACTGGGTTCAATTACTTCCCTGGGCCGAGTTCTGTCATAACAACCAGTATCATTCTTCATCTTCTTCAACACCATTCTTCACCAACTTTGGATTCCACCCTAAAGTTCCTGAGTTCCAACCACTTCCAGCAACTTCTGTTCCCGCAGTGGATATCACCTTGCATCAGTTTGCCAATATCTGGAAGAGCGTACGATCAGCTCTGCTCAAGGCATCGTTCAGGTGCAAGAAGTTTGCGGATAAGAAGCGTCGAGCAGTTCCTGCTCTCAAGGTGGGTGATCGGGTATGGTTATCCACGAAGAATTTGAGGTTAAGAGTTCCCAGTATGAAGTTTGCACCTCGCTACATCGGTCCTTTTAAAATTGATCAAGTCATCAATCCTGTTGCTTACAGACTCCAGTTGCCTCCCTTCTTAAAGATACCCAGGACATTCCATGTTTCCCTGTTGAAACCGCTAATCTTGAATCGGTTTCATTCCTCACTTCCTCCAACTCCGAAAGTCCAAACTCAACGAGGCGTTGAGTATGAAGTAGCCAAGATCCTGGACTCACGTCACCGTTACGGTCAACTTCAGTATCTTATTGACTGGAAGGGTTATGGCCCTGAGGAACGTTCATGGACCAATGCTTCTGATGTCCATGCTCCTGCCTTGGTCCGGAGATTCCATTCCAAGTTTCCTCAAAAGCCAAAGAAGTGTCCTGGGGCCACTCCTAAAGGGGGGGGTGCTGTCACGATCCGGGTATCTGGACGCCATTTCTTACCTATCAGATGCCTCCTAAGGCTGGCTCAGCGCTCCAGGACCGGATCCCATCTGTCATCCTGATGTGCACATTCCCGCATCCTCGCCTGTCTCTCTGGACGCAGTCACAGTAACGCCTAATACATCTGGCATGGCGTCTCCCGCGGCCTCCGCCGCCGTCCCTGAGCTTCTGCATTCAGAGTGGCGATTACGTCAGCCGCGGCCTCCGCTGTGTCCGCGTGGTTGGATGTGCATCTGTCAGCCTGGCGTCTCCTGTCTCCGGTGGCCGGCGCCGCCATTACTGTTTTCCAGACCACATGGATTACAAACCAAACTTCCCTCCAAGTGTCTGCATGGGCGCAGCCATCTTGGATTCTGTCAGCTGATCATTTCCTCCAATCTGTTGTCAGTTTTGTTAATCTGCATAATTGCCTAGCCAATCCCTTCCTTGCTGCAGGTATAAATACACTGTGCCTGAGCAAGGAAGGCGTCAGTGCTTTGGTTGTCAAACCTAGTTCCAGTTTGTCTCTCTTCTGTGAATGTCTTCCAGGTTCCAGCTCCTGTCTCCAGACTTCTGCTATAGAGACCCGCACCAGCATTCCATCTGCGGTGTAGCCTGACTCTCCGATCCATAGTGGACTCACCTGTTTCCAGCTACAACATCACCTGCTTCCAGCTCAGCTTCCAGCAGTGTACAGCTTCTCTTAAAGGGCCTGTGTCCTTTCTGCAGTTTACCACTCTCCACCGGTATTATTATTTCTCCGCTCTCAAATTCTACATTTCATCTACATTGCATCGCTCTCAAGCTTTATTTATTATTTAACTGGTTCCAGCCAGTATCCACTCCGTGCCAACACCTGTCTGGTTCTAACCAGTACCCACAGCAGCATTTTATCTACAGCAGTCCAGCTTTCCCTGGAACACCAGCTGGTACGACCCTGGGCTTTCCTCATTGCTACAGTTGAGCCTGGTAAGGACTTTCCAACTTGCAGATAATAAGAACTGTCTCATACCACCAGAGCTCTGTGGCCCCTGCCACCCTGTAGTACCCAGGAACTGTATTATTATTTCTCTGCTGATTTTTATGTTACTTTTACTGCTACTGTGATGCATGGAGTTTGTCATAAATAAATATCATTGACTTTTACTCAAGTTGTCGTGGTCACGCCTTCGGGTGGTTTCTCTTCATGTTACTTACATGTCCAGGGGTCTGATACAACCTCCCAGGTTCCGGTACATCTCAGCCCCTACAACTGAGGCTGCCTTCCGTCAGCTCAGGCCCTCAGTTGTGACACTCTCTACTATGACATTGGGCATCGGCCTTGGCAGACGACGTTGATGGCATTGAATCGTCTCTGCCATGACTAGTGGCAGCAGCTTCAGCACTAGGTGAAAGTGAATCTTGATCTTTCCCTATTTCACCCTCCACATTTTTGTTCTCCATTTTTTAATGTGTGGAATTATATGCCAGTAATATTATTATATCAATAGCAATGGCCTACTGTACTGTACAACTATATACTGTTGGTCACCAAAATGCTGCACTGTAATACTATATATACTGTTCACAAAAATGCAGCACAGATATGGAATGGATACTTGCAGTGACACGGAGCTGCAAAATACAGCAATGGCCTACTGTACTGTACAACTATATACTGTTGGTCACCAAAATGCTGCACTGTACTACTATATATACTGCTCACAAAAATGCAGCACAGATATGGAATGGATACTTGCAGTGACACAGAGCTGCAAGATACAGCAATGGCCTACTGTACTGTACAACTATATACTGTTGGTCACCAAAATGCTGCACTGTACTACTATATATACTGCTCACAAAAATGCAACACAGATATGGAATGGATACTTGCAGTGACACAGAGCTGCAAGATACAGCAATGGCCTACTGTACTGTACAACTATATACTGTTGGTCACCAAAATGCAGCACACTGAGCACAGATATTTGCAGCACACTGAGCACAGATATGGAGCTTTTCAGGCAGAGAACGTAGTTATTTGCAGCACACTGAGCACAGATATTTGCAGCACACTGAGCACAGATATTTGCAGCACACTGAGCACAGATATGGAGCTTTTCAGGCAGAGAACGCAGCCACGTCCTCTCCGTTCAATCTCCAATGCACGAGTAAAAATGGTGGCGACGCGCGGCTCTTTATATAGAATACGAATCTCGCGAGAATCCGACAGCGGGATGATGACGTTCGGCCACGTTCGGGTTAACCGAGCAAGGCGGGAAGATCTGAGGCTGCCTCGGACCCGTGTAAAACAGGTGAAGTCCGGGGGAAGGGTGGGGGGGGGGGTTCGGATCTCAACGAACTGAACCCTCTCATCTCTAGTTGACACCCGAACATAAGTTTGCCGGGGTCTCCTAGGTTTTGGCAGCGGGTGGTTGGTTAGTGTTAGGCTTCGGGAAAGGGAGGGTTAGGCTGTGAGGAAGGGGAGTTAGGTTTATTCACAACCGGGGAGGGTGTGGCGGGTGAAGGTAAGGTTTAGGCTACGTTAAGGAAGGGTTGGGGGGGGGGCATTAGGGGAAAATAAGTATACTTACCTAGGTTCTGGTGCGGTTTGTCTTCTGACCGTTGGCATCCCGACCGCCAGCATATCATACCCAACAGCAGTTTCTACATATTTCAAGCTCAGAGTTGATAAATAAATAGGTCCCAATCTGTCTATTCCAGAATGTTTTTGTTAACGATGGTGAACATGGAGTGTATTCACTTCATTCAAATAAAATCTTCTCTAGAACCTATGTATATATATTGTGATTAATTAAACTACTGAAACCCCCTACAGAAAAAGGACGTATTTCTTCCTTCCTGAATTAATAAGTACAAGGGACTGTTTAGTTCAGGGTAAGTGGAGCCAAAGAATACATTGAAGTATATAAGATTAACATGTAGGTTTATTAGCAGCAGAATAATTGTGAAAATTAAAGAGCTTGCTGTTTTACTTACATAAAGTGGGAATGTTCCCATAAAGAATGTTGTTACAAAATCCCAACAGTTGGGATCTTGACAGTAAGGAGAACGAGTGCAGGATCCAGATGGCCAGAATTCTGACACATCTTGGTAAATATTTTTCCCTACCCCTAACCCACCTCTCCTGCAGCCTAACCCTAATTCCCCTGCAGCCTAACCCTAACCACCCACACAGCTGAACCCTTCCCATAGTGCATAACCCTAACCCCAACCCCTGTACTTCCTTCCGGGATGTGTCAGGAGGATTCGGGCCTTCAGGATCCCGCAGTTTGTCTTTTGTTGGGATAACTGCCGGTATTTTGACCACATCCCGAATATTGCTATAACATTGGGGGTAATGCAGAGTTTTTCGCAGTAGCGAATTTGTTAGCAGTTGGGTAAAACCATGTGCACTGCAGGTGGGGCAGATGTAACATGTGCAGAGAGAGTTAGATTTGGGCGTGTTATATTGTTTCTGTGCAGGGTAAATACTGGCTGCTTTATTTTTACACTGCAATTTAGATTTCAGATAGAACACACCACACCCAAATCTAACTCTCTCTGCACATGTTATATCTGCCCCCCCCCCTCCCTGCAGTGCACTTGGTTTTGCCCAACTGCTAACAAATGTGCTGCTGCGATAAACTCTGAATTAGGCCCACTGTGCAACGCATTGACACTAAGGGGCCGATTCAGACCTGATAGCCAGACTGCGTTTTCTCACAGCCTGCGATCAGATCTGAACCGCGTATACATATGCACCGCAATATGCAGGCGCGATGGACCGCAGCAATGGGGATTGCCGGTCAGCGGCGGGATGGTGCGAAAATTCTGAATGCAACGGTGATCGCAAGGAGATTAACAGGAAGAGGGCGTTTGTGGGTGACAACTGACCATTTTCAAGGAGTGTCTGGAAAAACGCAGGTGTGTCCAATCGTTGGAAGGGAGGGTGTCTGATGTCAAATCTGGTCCAGGACAGGATGAAGTGATCGCAGTGGCGGAGTAAGTCCTGGGCTGCGCAGAGATTACACAAAATCAGTTTGTACAGCTCTGCTACACATACGATCGCACACTTGCACAGATAAAATACACTCCCCTGTAGGTGGCGACTATCTGATTGCAGGGCTGCAAAAATCGCTGCCCAGCGATCAGGTCTGAATTACCCCCTAAATTAGGATTCCTGAAAATGTGTTTGTTTCCTCAGCACAGTAGAGGATCTGGTCTCAACTAGCAAATATGAAATGTTTATGAATTATGTGATATCTTATGAAAGTCGTATCTACAGCTATACTGAGATCATTTACACCATAGCAGACATCAGTTCATCAGTGGCAACACTTTTTGCCCATTTCTTCTGCTCAGACCAGGCTTATCCTATATTTCCCTGGAGGAATTTGTAGACCAGGACAAAGAGGTGTTATTGAAGACAATTGGTCAATGTATACTGTTTATCCATTCTAGGCTCCCCCCCCCCCCCCGCCTCCCCACACCCCATGTGATTATGTTAGTTTGTCCACTGAAAAGTCTTCCATGCTTTTGTAAGCTGGTGAAAAAGAGACTTTATGTATATAGTTTTACATTACATTACATGCAGTAAGCGAGCTATAACCTTCATTAATACTGTAGACTCTAGGGGGGTAATTCAGAGTTGATCGCAGCAGCAAATTTTGTTAGCAGTTTGGCAAAACCATATGCACTGCAGGGGGGGCAGATGTAACATGTGCAGAGAGCATTAGATTAGGGTGGGGTGTGTTCAAACTTAAATCTTAATTGCAGTGTAAAAATAAAGCAGCCATTATTTACCATGCACAGAAACAAAATAACCCACCCATATCTAACTCTCTCTGCACATGTTATATCTGCCCAAACCCCCCCCCCCCGCCTCCCAGTGCACATGGTTTTGCCCATTAGCTAACAAACTTGCTGCTGCGATCAGATCTGAATTAGGACCTATATACAGGGGCATAGCCAGAACTCTGTGGGCCCCATAGCAACATTTTGAAGGGGCCCCCATAACAATTCTTCTAGAGAGACACTTCTCTGCAGCAGTTGTTAATGTTATGCCCTATAATAGTGCCCTAGTTCATTTTCTGACCCATAGCAGAGCCTTATTTAATGTTATGCCCCATAGTAGTGCCCTAGTTTCTTTTATGAATCTCAGTAGTGCTTAAGTTCACCCTATGTCACATTTCAGAGCTGACAGTACACATTACGCCACACAGAACCCCCAATTCACATTTTGATATATAGTGCTCCCCGTTAATATTGTGCCTCATTACAGTGCCCCGGTTCATATTATATAAAACCTTAAAATGCCCTCCAGTTCATTTTATACCAATGGCGAAAAATGTATATAACACATGTAACTTTGACAGGGAAGGTGGCCCCTCTCAGCTCTGGGCTCCATAGCAGCTGCACTCCCTGCACCTATGTTAACTATGCTCCCTTGCCTATATACATTAGAGTTTTATTTTCATACATGCATAGACAGACAGACACACGTTTATTTAGTGTGTATTAAAGTATTTGAACAACAAGCACACGAAATGAAAAACAAATTTCTTCAAAAAGGATATAAAGAAAACCATCTGACACAACAATTAGACAAGGTAAAAAACTTGGAAAGAAATGACTTACTCACTTTCAAACAAAAAGACAAAAAAGAACTACCTCTTACCTTCATAACACAATTCAATAGTAATCATAAAGACTTCGAAAAAATCCTTGAAAAACACTGGCATATCCTCTCTCTTGATGAGGACCTAAAGGAATCCATCCCCATCAAACCAAAAATAATTTATAAAAAAGCAAGCAATTTAAAACAACAGCTGACTCACAGTTTCCAACCGATCGCACAAGAGCCAAAGAACCATACAAAAAACAAAAGGATTCCACCAGTGCATGACCTGCATCGGTTGAAGGAACCAGAAGACTTCAACCAAACCCACAACCACTTTCAAGTCCAACATAACAAGAGAAGAATTTGAAATAAAAAACCAAGTAACCTGCCACACAGAAGTGGTCATCTACATCCTGGAATGCACATGCGGAAAACAATACGTGGGACAAACGAAACGAAAACTAAAAACAAGGATAGCAGAACACGTATACAACATAAAAAGAGGCCTGAAAACACACAGCGTTTCAGCATATTTTTTCACAAAGCATAATCAAGATCCCACTGGGTTAAAATTCATTGGGATCCAAAAGATCAAAGCCCATTGGAGAGGAGAGGATATCGTAAAAACATTAAAGAAAAAAGAAACCGAATGGATATATAAAATGAAGAGTTTAGAACCACACGGTCTAAATATTGACATAGAACTAAATGTCTTCCTGTAATCTTCCACACATATTCAAAAAAAAAAAATGTTTTCAAAAAATTTCTCAATTCTTTAATATACATCAGCCATTCATTTTTTTATATTTATTTATTTTATATTCTTTTTTATTTTTATTTTTATTCTTATACAATTTTAATTCTTTTTCATCCCACACCTTCCCTTTTCCTAGAAGTGCAATGATTTATATTTTTAAAATATTTTTAAACCTTTTTTGGGAAGAATTCACACTCATTCCCCTATTGCAAGTTTTACCATGAGGATGCCGCCGGAAAATGCACTTCCGGTCACGGGTACATCCGGTTTTATCAATAAAGTTATCATATAAAAACGGACATTTAATAGTAAAAGTTTTTAGCATCTCCTTGAGAAAGAATCCGGACTTGGATTCGAAACGCGTTGGAGAAAAAGAAGCAACCATCTAGGACACGGACTCCGCCACCGCCAGCACTTGCAATACCGGAAGTAAACATCTGAACTTCCGGTCACGGCGGAGCAGACGAAGCAGCGGCTACAGTGCAGCCAGGGGAAGGAGGACGTGAGCTACGGCCTAACAGGCAGGAAAAGCCAGCCTGCCCATCAGCCTAATTGCTGCCACAGACACCGGAACCCCCAGCCACGCTTGCACCAGACAAATAGGGTAAGTCAGGGATAGCCACACCGCAACAGACTGTACCCTTTTAATCAAGTGTCCAAAAGCTCCAAAATTATTCCTAAAGGAGCTGTAAACATTGCACTTTACCCCTTACCCCGCCCTCCCCTCACTATTTTTAATTTAAAAACTTTTATATTTATTTTATTATATTTTATTATTTTTTATTTCTATTTTTATTTATTTATTTATTTTTCATTCAGTACTTATATTATTATTATTATTTTTCTTCCCCATTTATTATTTTTTATATTTTTTCATTTTTTTTCATTTTTTTCATTTTTTTCATTTTCTTCTTTTTTCTTCACTCTATTTCTTCTTTACATTTTATTCATTTTTTAGCCATTTACATAATTCTTTACTGGTTCATTAAACAATTCTACAGAACACTACACACCAGCACACACAAGCGCTCGGTTTAACAAATCCCAACAATCACCAAATAACAACCTGAGCAGCTTTTTTTCCTTCACAGCGCAGCAAACTATACCCAATTTACACGTTTATTTAGATTTGTGGATTCAGAATACATGGTTAAATGTGTACACTAACCTTTACATATTGTGTGGGGCAGTTTTCTGTTTGTGTTGCTCTACAAGCCCCTCAGACAACCTCAGTTAGAAGGTTGAAAGGTTGACCTAACTGATTCAGTAAATCTGCAAAGAATTACATTACTCTGATCTCTATGGCTTCTTATAAATGCCATCTTCTCGTCTGGTTATTACAGTTTATTGATTACTTGTTTAATTCCAGAAAATCCTCATTTTAGTATGCTAGACTGTAGCAAGGAACAGAATAAAAAATACACAAAATAAGAACATTTTCCTTACCTTGAGAAATGATTGCACTATACAGTGTAAGCCATGAAATAGTGCAACTTCTTTCTTCGAAGCAAGTAACCGCCGGAATTAGCGAGCAGGGGCTGATTGTTAAGGAGCTACAGATAGCTAACAGAGTGCAAAGTAGAGTCACCTGATTGGTCAAAGATTGGTCAAAGATTGGTCACCTTCAAAGTGATGAGGATCATTGGTGGCTGTTTGTCTCCGTGCACAAATCACTCCGAACAAGTTGGGTTGGATGTGTGTTAGATACGACAAGCCTACAGACAATTCAATAGTTGCAATTAAGCATTGTCCAACTAAAAGTGCACTATATGCAACCAACATTTAAACTTTGCTCCTTGGTCACTCGTGAAGTCCTTTGTTAAGGTGCACGCAGCAATGTATATTTGACTAATGTAGAGTTTTCATTACCATGGGTCCACCATTAGATTTCCCAGCAAATAGGTCTCTATTTTTAAAGCCCAGTATCCTTAGTAAACACTGGAACAGTATGTGATCTCTTCTGAGACTGGTGAATGCCAGAAATGTCATATTTCCTCTGCAAGGTTCATGCATTGCCCCTGGGACTGCAGAAAAATCAGGAGGTTCTGGAACAAAATAATACTATTTATAAACAACATCTGCTTGGCCCTTTTCTTTCCAGACCCCTTAGCTGCCTATGTGCCAATTTCTTGAGATGGGAACTAGGAGCTAATCGGAAAAGACTACTACCGCTACTTACAGTGATAGTCAGTGTTGCAAAAAAAGATATTCTATGTTATTGGACGAAATCCTCAACTCTCTTCCTAGCTGAAGTTAGACTTCTCCAACTACTTTTCTTTGACAGAAGAGGCACTTTGCCTGACCTCAGTAAAAAGGTAGAAAAAATGCATAGTAAATGATGTCCTTATATTGATTGATTGTTTGGCTCGCTCCACCCGACACCAAATATTCAAACTATTAAACGAATATCAGAAAGTTCTAGGACCTCTTAGTGATGTCATCAAGACGTTCATTAATGCCATAACCGCTTTTTGCTTGTTTGTAGTTTAGACATGGTGAAACATCACCCCAGTTTTCCAGGCTTTTTCTTATTTTCGTTTCCCCTACATGCTATTGTCATTTCTCTCAGGCACATCATTTTTGTCCTTTAATTGGAGTGTAATCCCTCTTATGCTTTATCCTTACCTGTTCCTTGCTTTACTTCATGTGTCTTACCTTTGTCCTGAAAGTTAGCCCTAGGCATACTTTAGACAATTGCCTAGGGCATTTGGAATGCCTAGGGGGATCCAAGCCTTTGGCTGGCTATATCGTGCCCCACGGCACCCGCACATACCTGCTCCCCTGTATCTCGTACACCCAGAACCTTACACCCCTCTGATAACCCGGGCCTCCATTTTATACCACCGCACTTGAGCACACCTGCTTCCCAGCACCCGCACACACCCAAGAGGAGGAGGAGGAGGATGTGGACACCAAGCAGCAGTACTTCCGGCTGGGCACTGCTCTGTTCCACGACTGTCCTCAGCCCCAGGCCTCTCCTCCGTGCTCAAACCTCGTTCTTCCCAGCTCCCCCAATATGGAACTGACTGGGATGGGACCATGCAACTGCTGCTGGAGCTCTAGCCCGACTGAAAGATGGAGGAGGTCACCACCTATGTGTGGGCTGTGCAGGGGGTGGGGGTGGGATGGGTGTGTGTTAAGGACTGTGTATTTGGGGGACAGTGGAAGCAGGGTGTTTTCGGTGGGTGTAGATGATTATGGGGTTTATAGTATGTGACGCGAACAGTGGGATTAGGGTGTGTGTGGGTGTAGAGGATTATGGGGAGTATGTGGGGGAAAAGCATGTATGTGGGTGGAAAAGGGTGTGTGTGTTGTGGGTAGAGGATTATGGGGTGTATGTGGGGGGACTAGGGTGTGTGTGGTGGGGTAGAGGGTTTTGGTGTGTATGTGGGAGGACAGAGGTACTAGGTTGTGTCGGAGGTAGAGGAATATGAGGTGTATGTGGGGGGAAAGGGAGTGCATGGATTACTTGGGTGTAGAGGGATGTATGTGGGGGACAGGGGGAGTAGGGTATGTTGGGGGTAGAGGAGTATGGGGTGTATGTAGGAAGACATGAGGAGTAGGTTATATAGGGGAAGAGGGATATGGGGTGTATGTGGGGGAAAGGGGGAGTAGGGTGTATGTGGGGTATAGGGGTATGGAGATAGGGGGTGTAGTGTATGTGGGCTGTGGGGGTTTATGGGGATTAAGGTATGTATGTGTGGGATAAGGGGTGGGGGGTATTGTATGGGGTTATGGCATAGGGTATTGGGGCCGTCGCAATGAAGGTGGTGGGATAATCTGCTAGGAGGCACCAACAAAAATCTTACCTGGGGCATCAAATTTGTTAGGGCCATCTTTGTTTATATCCAATTTCCCCAAATGTAGTTATTTAGTAATGTTTAGTTATGGTTATTTTAGTTACAATATTGTGAAGTCTTTGCAAGGTCAACATTAATCTAGGGGTTTAGTGTTCTTTATATTATTGATATGTATCCTTTGCTTCTCTTATAGGAACTCATTCCCCTTGTTGTGTTCAGACTTCTTCTGGCTATGTTGTTTAACACACAGTATATTGTTTATTTGTGAAATATTTTTCAATAAAGCAGATTTAAAAAAAAAATAACCCACTAGGACATTCCTTCTTTAAAAAAATTTTTTTTTTTTTTTCAAACTAAAATAAAAAGGATGGAATAATGGTCACCTTACAAATTAATTCCATTTGAAAGTAATGGATTGGCATTCAATGAGTTAAAATAAAGTACTGTACAGCTAGAGTTATCAGGTATATGCTGTTCAATGGATCTGTCAGAATCATTGATGCCTGTAATGTTCTCATACTGGTGGTCTGCATAGTCTGAGAATAATGCATGATGGACTCAGAAATATATTAAACTGAATACAGAATGAATGAATGAATGAATGAATGAATGAATGAATGAATGAATGATGGAACGTCAACAACAACAGATGAAAGAGAATTACTGTATAGTTTCACATGATATAGAGAAATGTACTCAAATAGTGTGGAAAAACCAGCAGAAAACTTGGGGCCCGATTCAGACCTGATCGATGCTGTGCGTTTTTGCACAGCGGCCGATTATAGAACAACTGCGCATGCGCATGCACCGCAATGTGCGCGCGTGCTGTCATACAGTGGCAGGATGGTGCGAAAATTTTGATCGCACGGCTGTTCGCAAGGTGATTGACATGAAGAGGACGTTTGTGGGTGGTAACTTGCCCTTTTCTGGGAGTGTCAGGAAAAACGCAGGCGTTCCCGAGCGTTTTCAGGGCAGGTGTGCGACGTCAGCTCCGGCCCCGATCAGCCTGTTCTCATCACACTGTAGGAGTAAGTCCTGGGCTGCGCACACACTGCACACACTGGAAATATAATTTAATAGTGAGTGTGATGCGAATGGATTTGCAGCTGTCCGCTGACTGAGGGGCACAGAGAACACATGCAATCGCACACTTGCACAGGGCAAATTTTCACTCCCCCTGGACAGCAACTATCTGATTGCAGGACAGTGTAATTTGCAGCACAGCGATCAAGTCTGAGTTATACCCTTAGTTGTATAGGAAGAACAATGGGGGGGTCATTCTGAGTTGTTCGCAAGCTGCTTTCGGTCGCTGCGCAGCGATCAGGCAAAAAATCTGCACTTTTGCGCATGCGTATGCGGTGCAATGCGCACGCACGTCGTACTATTACAACGAACGATGTAGTTTCACACATGGTCTAACGAAGCATTTCAGTCGCACTGCTGACCGCAGAATGATTGACATGAAGTGGGCGTATCTGGGTGTCAACTGATCGTTTTCAGGGAGTGTTCGTAAAAACGCAGACATGGCAGGAAAAACGCAGGCGTGGCTGGGCGAACGCAGGGCGTGTTCGTGATGTCAAAACAGGAACTAAATAGTCTGAAGTGATCGCAAGCGCTGAGTAGGTCTGAAGCTACTCTGAAACTGCACAAACTTATTTTGTAGCCGCTCTGCGATCCTTTCGTTCGCACTTCTGCTAAGCTAAAATACACTCCCAGTGGGCGGCGGCCTAGCATTTGCACGCTGCTAAAAACAGCTAGCGAGCGAACAACTTGGAATGACCACCGATATACCTATAGGGAGATTATATTGCCACATTATAGGTGACTGGTAAGACCTCACATTGAGCTCTATTTACTGTAAGAATGAAATATAACCTTTTAGCACTCAGTAGCGGGGTTACGAGCAGCGTTCAGTATTTATGAAACAGTGATAAGCTCAGCTTGCTTCTATGGGTGACCATAACGCTTTCGCCATCTACAGATGTCATCAGCTGAACAACCCCCCAATGCCATGTAGCCTGTTGGTCTTGCTGTGTCCCCACTGGGATGAAGCATGATGCGAATGCACAGAAAGCCATCACTCATGTGCATTAGCTAATAACCCTTCATTGGCACGGAAGACTGTAGGAGATTGGCAGAGGACACCACCAAGGATGAAACCACCAGACTTTGATGGACAGGTACAGTACATGGGAACCGGTCTCTAGGTCGACAAGACTTAGGTCAGCAATGTATAGGTCGACCACTATTGGTCGACAGTAAATAGGTCGACATGGTTTCTAGGTCGACAGGGACTCTAGGTTGACATGTACTAGGTCGACATGACAAAGGGTCGACATGAGTTTATCACTTTTTTCCCCATTTTTTTTACTTTTTCATACTTTACGATCCACGTGGACTACAATTGGGAATGGTAACCTTGCCCGACGCGTGGCGAGTCATGTGAGGGGACATGTTGCACTAATTGGGGTTCCCGTTCACTCTACGAAGAAAACGACACCAATTTAAAAAAAAAACCTCATGTTGACCTTTTTTCATATATATATACTTTAATATCGAGTTGGAAGGGTCGGTACTAAGGTGTTCGGCACCCCCCTGCAAACTATAAATATGCACCCTCCATTACTTTACAAAGGGATAGTGCGCATAAAAAAAGGGGTGTGGTCTCACAAGTAAGGGACATAGCCACACAATAGTACCACCATTTATAATTATGCCACACAGTAGCACAATCTTATTCACATTACACCACAAGTATTATTATTATTATTATTATTATTACTATTTATTTATATAGTGCACACATATTTCACAGCGCTTTACAGAGAATATTTGGCCATTCACATCAGTCCCTGCTCCAGTAGTAGTGCCGCTTATTTCATAATGCCCCCAATAGTGGTGCTGCCAGAGTGGCACCGCTTAAACATAACGCCACTGTAGTAGCACTGCTAACACACAATGCCACCAGTAGTAGCGACACTTACACATAACGCCCCAGTAGTAGCGCTGCTTACACATAACAGCCCAGTAGTAGCGCTGCTTACACATAATGCCCCAGTAGTATCGCTGCTTACACATAACGTCGCAGTAGTAGCGCCACTTACACATACACCCCAGTAGTAGCACAGCTTACACATAACGTCCCAGTAGTGGTGCTGCTTACACATAACACCCCAGTAGTAGCGTTGCTTACACATAACGCCCCAGTTTTAGCGCCGCTTACACATAACATCTCAGTAGTAGCGCCGTTTACACATAACGCCCCAGCAGTAGCACAGCTTACACATAACACCCCAGTAGTGGCGTTACTTACACATAACGCCTCAGTAGTAGCGCAGATTACACATAACGTGGGGCTTGATGGTGTGTGTTCTATACCCAGCACCGAACATGGTACCCCCATTCAGAGTTTAATCGCAGCAGCAAATTTGTTAGCAGTTGGGAAAAACCATGTGCACTGTAGAGGGGGCAGAGAGAGTTAGATTTGGGTGGGGTGTGTTCAAACTGAAACACAGTAGCACAAAAATAAAGCAGCCAGTATTTACCCTGCATAGAAACAAAATAACCCACCCAAATTTAACTCTCTCTGCACATGTTATATCTGCCACACCTGCAGTGCACATGGTTTTCCCCAACTTGCTAACAAATTTGCTGCTGCGATCAACTCTGAATTACCC
The DNA here is from genome assembly GCF_028390025.1 of Pseudophryne corroboree. Taxonomy (NCBI): domain Eukaryota; kingdom Metazoa; phylum Chordata; class Amphibia; order Anura; family Myobatrachidae; genus Pseudophryne; species Pseudophryne corroboree. The sequence goes on from NC_086445.1 coordinate 979,459,280, forward strand.
CCATGGTCAGCTACACAGAAGCACATTACTGTATTTTTCTACAGTTGTATATCTGGTTGGTAAAATTGTGCTACTTTTATAATAAGCAGGGCCACGCAGAGCTGAACAGGCCCTGGGCATGAAAAGATGCTAGCTTATGTGCACACACTCTGGGTTGGCCATGGCACACTGCTTACTAGTTTATCCTAATGCGAGAATCCGCTTCATGTACCAAAATCCATGTCTATCCGCCCACTGTTCTTATGTCACATTATTAGTATCAGTGCCTTACACTTGCCCCATACTGGGTACAAAAGATACCATCTCCCTCTACTCACTACGATCAAAGAAGTCAGCTTACACTCCCATGACACTCCCATGTGAGAGAAAGGTTCCGTCCAGGTACTGCCCACCACATTCTCAGAGTAAGTCAATGAAATCTAATGTCCTATCTCTGATATCTGCTGCTGTATTTGCTTGTTAATTTGCCCTGGGGGTTTGGTATAAAATAACAGTAGTTGGGATGCCGGCGGTCACATGACCGACAGCGGCATCCCAACACTGAAGATCCTGACATTGGAAGGGGTAAGTATTTTTACCCTCCTCTACGCCTCCAGGGGAGGCGTCTAAGGCTAACCCTCCGGGGGGGCCATGGATAAGGTTAACCCTCGGGAGATGTTGGGTAGGGCTAACCACTCCCCGTCCCCAGTGCCAAACCCACACCCCCCTTAGTGCCTAACCCGAACTACCCCTTGCCCCCCCCCCCCCCGGCCCTAACCCTAACGCATTAGTAACCTTCAGAATGTTGTCTGTCGGTGTTCCGGCGCCGGTCTCCTGAGTGGTGTCGTGATTCTGGAGTGGTCACATTACTGCATCTCTGTCCCGGTACTCTGCAATGCAGAAACTCCTGATATCTGATATTTTGGAGAAGATTTGGCTGCAGTGCTTAGCTTAGTAAATATTCCTCTGTGTTTGTAGACATTGCAGAATGGCCCCTCTTCTGCTGTTTATGCTGGATGTAATTCTTGGCATGGGATAAGACTTTGGATGTGTGAACAGCCGCACAGAAACCTTCATCTCTTTCTGTATCCTGAATGCAAATCTTTTTATCTGATCTTATCAGATGTTCTCTCAGAATTGACTGTAGTTGGGATTTTCAGATACAATACAAATAGAGGTATACAGTAATTATGTTGCACCTGTGAGCATACACTAGTGCTGTGTTTTTCTGTATTTCAGAGGAACTTCCCAAACTGAAAGGTCACATTGCTAAGGTTATATCAGCACTAAGGTTTATATTCCTAGCTGTAAAGGGGGGTACTGACGGGAGAGATGTGTGCTGAGCGATCTTAACACAGACCGCTCAGCACACATCACTCACCCCGCTCAGCACAGCGCGATGTGCTGAGCGAGGGGGGAAACGGACGGGGGGGGGGCACTCACTTCACACAGTGCTGAGGTGAGCGACCTGCTAGATTGAGCAAACTAGCACCAGTGATAGCGATGCGCAGGGCCGCGCATCGCTATCGCTGCGGGGCATACACACGGCAGATCCCTGCTTAAAATCTAAGCAATCTAGTCAGATTGCTTAGATTTTAAACATGGATCTCTCCGTGTGTACCCCCCTTAAGAGTAAACCTCTGACAGATATCCTAACTACATGTGTAGTAGTCGGTAACCCAGAAACTGGAGTAACCGTGGACTGCCTTTTAGGACTATGGTGGAGATGTGTTAATCCTTGGAGAGAGATAAAGTTGAGAGATAAACTTCCAACTAATCAGCTCCTATTATTTTTCAAACACAGCCTGTAAGATGGCAGTTAGAAGCTCATTGGCTGGTACTTTATCTCTCTACACTTTTTCACTCTGAAAAGGCTTAGTACATCTCTCCCATATTTGGTTTTTCATAATGATAGTTAAATAAGACTGAAGCAATTAAAAGGACATATATTTAAAAGTCTTCCTGATTTATCTTGAGGTGTCACATAATATAATTAACCACGGGACCAATGACCATATATATATATATATATATATATATATATATCTATCTGTAAATCAATGTAATTAAGGGTGCTCTAAAGATACCCCTCGTTTCCATTTAGTTTCAAGATTATATGAAACATTAATGAGGGAGCAATGACCCATATAGCATGGGGGATCTCATAGTGATGGGGACCGGGCCGTATTAGGGTCCATATGGATCTGGGACTGAGAATGATCATTGCTGTGTGTGGGTGTGCCCAGTGCTGTGTGGGAGTGGCCAGTGCCATGTGGGCGTGAACACCCCCATAAACTATCAGCACCAATTTATCTCTAAATACTAAACTGCATCAGTTTGTGAGCAGAGCCGTAACTACGTGTGTGGGCGCAACGGCCAGCATTCCATGTCAGCGGCTTGTAATGAGTCAGATTGACTCATTACAAGCCGCCTGTGCTGTGTGTGCCGGAGGAGAAGAGGAGAGGAGCAGCTCCGGCGTCATGGGAGGACCCGGTGAAGGAAGAGGGAGGGGGACTGGAGCCCTAGCAGCGCTATGTAATTGGTAGCGGCGCTGCTGCAGCTGTCCCTCTCCTTCCACATTGGCTGGCCGGCGCTGCTGTAAATGCTGGGATGCGCTTCCCTCATACCAGCATTCACAGGGACGACGGCCAGCCAATGCAGAGGGAAAGGGACAGCTACAGCAGCGCCACCACCAATTACACTGCGCTGCTGCAGCTCCCAAGTCCCCCTCCCTCCTCCTTATTCTCCCCTACCCAGGATCTGCCTGACTGCATGCACCGAGGAGCCTGACTGCCTGAGCCAGCGGGGAGAGATGGTAAGTATCTATCTCTCTATCTATTCTGTCTGCCGTAATGTGTAAAAAGGGGGACTGGCGGCCGTGATTTGTAAAAAGGGGACGCTGTCTGCCGTACTGTGTAAAAAGGGGGACAGTCTGCCGTAATGTGTAAAAGGGGGACTGTCTGCCATAATGTGTAAAAGGGGCTCTACCTGGTGTAGTGGCGCTACTGTGCGGGGTAATTTGAATAATGGAGACTACTGTGCACCGTAGTATGAATTGGTATTATTTTGTGGCCACACCCCTTCCCCATGAAGCCACGCCCCTATATATTTTGCGCGCTCCTGTGGCACGCACTGCCCCTGTTTTACATAAGGGGGGGCACCAATGCCGTTTCTTGCACACAGCGCTAAAATGCCTAGTTACGGCACTGTTTGTGAGGAACATATAAATGCAATATTAATACTTACCAGTTATGGCTGAGCATGTGGCCCTATCTGTCCTCCTGTTATTCTATCCCTGCATGGGGATGAGTCTCTGATAACAGGTTCTGCATAGTGACATTTTAGTCCCATCCTCTAATCTGCAATGACCTGAAACATTAGATGTAGAAATATACTGTATATACTGGACCATAAAGTAGACCATATTTTGATGCTCTGTATAATTCTTGTTCTTTCTTAGTGATCTCAGTATCTTAGATGGGCAGAGATTGGCTTTAGATGTTGGAAACCATAATCACATGTTAACCTTTCCTTTTACTAAAGCTACACAGGGAATTGAGGGTAAAGGTGGGTACACAGTAGGTGATGTGCTCTATGAGCGACATCGCTTAGTGATTCCCCCTCATGGGTGGGGCGGTCGGCAGGAGTGCATACACGCTGAGCGATATGACATCACGCCGCGGCCGGGCCATGCAGGCAGATCTTGGACGACAGCCCAAATTGAGCTGCATGCACGGCCGACAGAGAAGCTCAATAACGTCCCACGGAGCCGCGCAACGCTCATCGTCGCCGACATACACACTTGCCGAGAAAGTGAAGAACGTCGCTCAGGAAGGGTGAAAATGAGCGACCTCGTCCATTTTCTCCGCAATTGTGTATTGTGTAAGAATGACCTGTTTATTTCCTTTAGGAAAATAATCTTTCATATTGCAATACTAAATCATTCTGCATTATATGATTATAGTATGGATACACATATAGGATGGGAATCTAGGTTGCATATCTGTATTTCTAAAAGGATGAAATTACATTTGCTAATTTATTATTGATATTGTATCCAGTGCGTACTAGCGCTGGTCAAAGAGCAGGTAATAAACTGAGGCCCTGAAGGCATTTACCTTCTCACTCTGTTTGTTTCTGATAGAGTTTCAAGTGGTTATTGAAAGGCACACTATATATAGTTTTTCACATTATCAAACTGTTCTTTAGGTCTCAGTCTGCCAAGAATTTCTTTAGAAGACTTCTTCAATATAAAGAAAAAAAGATGTAATTGTAAAGGTAGCAATAGTAGTTTACGTTAAGTGGTATGCAGCGTCCAATAGGATTCTCAGGAAACCTGTGTTCTGAAACTTGGAGCTGTAATTAGATCTATTCTGAAACATCTATCAACACTTCAGCCGTCTTTCAATTCCCTGTTGCTCTCATCAATTCACTAGAGGCTCACTAAGCACCCGTCATCTTTGTGGTTGGGGAGAGCCGTAATGCAGCTTTTTCATCTCCCATGATTGAGTTTTCAGAGTGCCAGGTGTGAAGTATGTACTGGAAGATGATGAACCATCATTGCTGTATTGTACATTATATGGACAAGTGGGTGGCATGAGACCAAACAAAGCAGCAAATTATAATTGTGAATATGGAATTTGTGCAATTATTGCCATTTTCTACATGCATATTTAAGACCGATTGCTATACAAATAAACTGTTTGGTACAAGTTTCACTTACTGTAGACTGAATTCACGGAGATACTAAAGAATCATATAATTCATTTCTATGACAGAATACTTGCTCCCATAGGTGGAAATTGAGGAGTCAGAGCTGTAAATAATTTGTCCATGTGGCAAGTTACTGTACATAGGTTCAGTTCCACTGTTCACAATATACAATAACACAATAATTATTATTCTTAGGACTTTGGTGGGTCAGTGGATGTGTTCTGTGTCAATGAACTCTGCAGCGATATAGAACAGTTTCTCTGTAATTTATCAATCTAGATCTCCACTTGGGGCATGAGTGAAAACCTCACTCCTGTGCAGAGGTTTTCTCCATATCACTTGCAGCATAATGCGGTATGCGTTCAGGATCTCGTCTGTCGGGATCCCGGCAGCAGTAATACTGACACCGTAATCCCTACAGCCACCACAATACTGACCGAGGACATCAGGATCCGACGACGATACCCCGACAGTCAGGATCCCGAAGGTAAGTATGCGTGCTGCCACAGGTTTATCGCGCGGGAGTGGGGTTTAGGTTTAGGCACACTACGCAGGGGGTTAGGGTTAGGGTATGGGGTGGGGGAGGTTACCCCATAATACCGCAGGCAAGGGGTTACAGTGATATGCTACAGTATATGCGTCCAATGTCCTGGGTTTTTGTATTAAAATATGAACAAATAGAGGAGAATGGTCAGGGGTAGATTCATTAGGAACGATAAGAAGATTGTCAAAATAAGGTCATTATAAAAATATATAATTTGAGTTTATTTTTTACTGGTCATTTAAAAAGTTTAGATCATCGCTACTGTGTACGCATGAAAAGGTCATCTGTCACATATATTCCTAATCTCAAAAGTGGACGGAGATAAAGTACCATCAAATTAGCCCCTAACTGCAATGTTACAGGCTGCATTGAAAAATGAAAGCTAGGAGCTTATTGGTTGGTACTTTATCTCCGTCCACTCAGAGACAGCCTTAGCTATAGGCATTTGCCTAGGGCATCCAAGCATGTCTAGGGGCATTCAAGAATGTCCCTGCAGTATCTCATGCTGGGAGGGACAGTGTGCAAACTAACTGTTACTTTCCAAATGTATTCAATCAGTACTTGTATACACTACTGTTTACATTTGTCAAATAGAATGCAAACTGTCCCTTAAAGTTTGTTAAACTCCCTCTGACATGCTTGAATGCCCTTGACTTGTGAGAGACAGCAGAAGCCTGGTAACTGCAATTCCTGGACATGTGACATTTTCACTGACTATGTAAGGTTATTACTGGATGGCTCCTTATCAGTGGCGTAAGTTCGTCCCAGTTGCCCGGAGGCAAGGCAAATATTGGTGCCCCCCTATTTCCTATATTAAGATAAATATGTGTGTGTGTGTGTGTGTGTGTGTGTGTGTGTGTAGTGTTCTGACAAAAATTATATACTGTATTTATACATTTAATTGTTGTTTATTTTAAATCACACATTTCTTAGCAGTCATACCCAGGATTAGGACCCATGACCTGTTACACTGACAGCAGAAACTTTACTGATGGAGTTATTTGCTCCTGTAGAGGAAGCATGAGAATTCTAACTATGTGAAGTTATGTGTAATTGTCAGAGAAGTATCTTCATATAGTTAGAATTCTCATATTTCCTATACAGGAGCAAACAGCTTCATCAGTAAGGTGTCTGCTTCCTGTGTAATAGGTCGTGGGTTTTAATCCTGGGTATGACACTTGTAAAATGTGTATCTACAGTATAATAAAAAGGGTGAGATTTGTAAGGTGCAGGGACCAGTGAGGAAGTTGGCCACTGAAAAGACAGCGGCAGCTATCAATTAACTTAATTCAATGGTCTCACAGAATGGGAGGAGAGGTGCCCCCCTTCAGAGCAGGAGCCCGGCAGCAGATGACTCCATTGCCTCCCAGAGTTCTGCCTTTGCTCCTTATGATACCACATGTGTATTTTTGAAGACTGCTTCACATACATCTGACATCACCTATACTGCTTGTGCACATGGGGGAGGGGAACCTTACCATCCTGTGTGTGTCCCTTATCCCTGTGCAAGTTGTGTTGTGCTATTGATGAAATGAAACATCAGTGCAGCGTGACTTTTGGACACGTCAGACTGGAGGGCAGAGCATATCGCTCCCACAGTATAAAATAAAGGGTATGCAGTTGCCGGGAGTAACAGACACCAGCAACCACACTGAACAATGAAGAGAATGGACAGTTGCTACATGTTTGATACTGGTCTTTTTGTATAACCAGCAAGTGTGGCAGTATCTGGACATTGCTGCTATCTGTTTGCAACGAGCAAGCAAAAATAAAGGGTGAGGCAGGCAAAGGATGGCATACCCTGTGAGGTCACATCCCTTGTACTGGTACCACTTTAAAGGGTGCGAGCGCAAGCACACACCTACCCATCCTGCCACCCCCATCCCACAAAATGTAGTCATAAGTTTTATAAAAAAAAAAGCTACTAGCATTTCTAATGTGGGGCATATGTGTCAGGTGCATTATTGTGTGTAATTATGTGTATTATGGGCATTACCTCTGTGGGGCATATGTGTAAGGTGCACTACTGTGTGGAATTATGTGTATCATGGGCATTACTAATGTGGGGCATATGTGTAAGGTGCATTACTGTGTTGCATTATGTGTATTATGGGCATTACTAATGTGGGGCATATGTGTAAGGTGCATTACTGTGTGTAATTATGTGTATTATGGGCATTTCTTCTGTGGGGCATATGTGTAAGGTGCATTACTGTGTGGAATTATGTGTATTATGGGCATTACTAATGTGGGGCATATGTGTAAGGTGCATTACTGTGTTGGTGTTGCATTATGTGTATTATGGGCATTACTAATGTGGGGCATATGTGTAAGGTGCATTACTGTGTGGAATTATGTGTATTATGGGCATTACTAATGTGGGGCATAAGTGTAAGGTGCATTACTGTGTGGCATTATGTGTATTATGGGCCTTATTAATGTGGGGCATATGTGTAAGGTGCATTACTGTGTTGCATTATGTGTATTATGGGCATTACTAATGTGGGGCATATGTGTCAGGTGCATTATTGTGTGTAATTATGTGTATTATGGGCATTACTTCTGTGGGGCATATGTGTAAGGTGCACTACTGTGTGGAATTATGTGTATCATGGGCATTACTAATGTGGGGCATATGTGTAAGGTACATTACTGTGTTGCATTATGTGTATTATGGGCATTACTAATGTGGGGCATATGTGTAAGGTGCATTACTGTGTTGCATTATGTGTATTATGGGCATTACTAATGTGGGGCATATGTGTCAGGTGCATTATTGTGTGTAATTATGTGTATTATGGGCATTACTTCTGTGGGGCATATGTGTAAGGTGCACTACTGTGTGGAATTATGTGTATCATGGGCATTACTAATGTGGGGCATATGTGTAAGGTACATTACTGTGTTGCATTATGTGTATTATGGGCATTACTAATGTGGGGCATATGTGTAAGGTGCATTACTGTGTTGCATTATGTGTATTATGGGCATTACTAATGTGGGGCATATGTGTCAGGTGCATTATTGTGTGTAATTATGTGTATTATGGGCATTACTTCTGTGGGGCATATGTGTAAGGTGCACTACTGTGTGGAATTATGTGTATCATGGGCATTACTAATGTGGGGCATATGTGTAAGGTGCATTACTGTGTTGCATTATGTGTATTATGGGCATTACTAATGTGGGGCATATGTGTAAGGTGCATTACTGTGTTGCATTATGTGTATTATGGGCATTACTAATGTGGGGCATATGTGTAAGGTGCATTACTGTGTGGAATTATGTGTATTATGGGCATTACTAATGTGGGGCATATGTGTAAGGTGTATTACTGTGTTGCATTATGTGTATTATGGGCATTACTAATGTGGGGCATATGTGTAAGGTGCATTACTGTGTTGCATTATGTGTATTATGGGCATTACTAATGTGGGGCATATGTGTAAGGTGCATTACTGTGTGGAATTATGTGTATTATGGGCATTACTAATGTGGGGCATATGTGTAAGGTGCATTACTGTGTGGAATTATGTGTATTATGGGCATTACTAATGTGGGGCATATGTGTAAGGTGCATTACTGTGTGGAATTATGTGTATTATGGGCATTACTAATGTGGGGCATATGTGTAAGGTGCATTACTGTGTGGCATTATGTGTATTATGGGTATTACTGTGAGGCATTATGCAGGGTTGAACTGACCCACAGGGTAACTAACCACCCGGTGGGTCCCACTGTCTGAGTGTTGCTGGGTCAGATGCAGAACTAGTGGCTGTGCTAGGGGGCACCAGACAAAATTTTACCTAGGGCTTCAAATTGGCTAGGGCCGGCTCTGCGTCCACTTTATCTCTCTCCAAGGCTTAGTACATGGGGCCTAATTCAGACCTGATCGCTAGGGTGCATTTTTTGCATCCCTGTGATCAGGTAGTTGCTGCCTACAGGGGGAGGTGGAAATCGCTGTGCAGGGGTGCGATCGCATGTGCAGGAGAGCCGCACAAACAGAAGTTTGTGCAGTCTCTGCACAGACCAGGACTTACTCTTCCAGTACGATGATCGGGGCTGGAGCTGAGGTCAGAAACCCTCCCTCCAAATGCGTAGTGCCTCCTGCGTTTCTCCGGACACTCCTTAAAAACGATCAGTTACCACCCACAAACACCCTCTTTCCGTCAGTCACCTTGTGATCGCCCGTGCGATCACTTTTCTCGCACCATCTGTCGCTGCCCGTCATTTCCCGTGGCAGTGACCATGTGATTCCAGAGAACAGCCCCTTTACATGGAAGTGTCATGAGAGTGTCATGGATGGGTTATCCAGCTTCCATGTGTAATTGTAGCATTTCTGATCGATTCTTTGCACCTAGTATGGGGCTGGTGGAAATCCAGATATTAATGATAACTGTTGGGTCTGCATTCAGGAGACCCAGTGGGTGGGATAGGCTTCCATTTTCAGTCACATGGACTACACACTTCGTCGGATCCTGGCATTTGCATATGAAAGTCAGTAGAATGCCAATGGTGTTTGGAAAACATGCTGCAGATGTGTATGACTCTGAAACCTATAACGCTGTCCTAGATCTGGAAAAAGTTAGGCATTAAATATGGTGTGAGGACTTTACAAATGAAATGGGCAGACTGGATGGGTCATGTGGTAATTTTCTGCCATAAAATTCTATATTTCTGTATGCGCTATACAATGTCTAGAAGGCTTGGATTATCTGCAGCATTTTTTTCCAGTCCCCAAAGCTCAGCAGCAGTTTGTAGGAGCCACCATGCTGCGTGGTTCTGTGAGTGGCTGCCATTAGAACTAGGGATGAGCGGGTTCGGTTCCTCGGAATCCGAACCCGCCCGAACTTCATGTTTTTTTACACGGGGCCGAGCGACTCGGATCTTCCCGCCTTGCTCGGTTAAGCCGAGCGCGCCCGAACGTCATCATCCCGCAGTCGGATTCTCGCGAGACTCGGATTCTATATAAGGAGCCGCGCGTCGCCGCCATTTTCACACGTGCATTGAGATTCATAGGGAGAGGACGTGGCTGGCGTCCTCTCCGTTTATAGAGAAGAGAGTGAGACAGTAGAGAGAGACACAGTAGTAATTTTGGGGAGCATTAGGAGGAGTACTAGTTACTTGCTGAAGTGATAGATAGTGTGACTGTATATTATCTGACTTGTGGGGGAGACACTGACAGTGGGGAGCAGTTAGAGTCTGAGAGCAGGACTCAGGAGTACATATAACGTACAGTGCACACTTTTGCTGCCAGAGTGCCACACTGCCATTGTGACCACACTGACCACCAGTATAATATATATTGTGATTGTCTGCTTAGGAGTACTACTTGCAAGTTGCTGATAGTGTGACCAGTGACCTGACCACCAGTCACCACCAGTTTAATATATATATATATATATATATATATATATATAATTGTATATAATATATATATATAATATTGTATACCACCTACCCGTGGATTTTTTTTTTTTTCTTCTTTACACATACTACTATAGTAGCTTACTGTAGCAGTCTGCCGTGCTGCTGAGCTGACAGTGTCCAGCAGGTCCGTCATCAGTCATTACATAATAAATATATATACCTGTCCGGCTGCAGTACTAGTGATATTATATATATATATATTGATTTCATCTCATTATCATCCAGTCTATATTAGCAGCAGACACAGTACGGTAGTCCACGGCTGTAGCTACCTCTGTGTCGGCAGTCGCTCGTCCATCCATAATTGTATACCACCTACCCGTGGTTTTTTTCTTTTTTCTTTCTTCTTTATACATACTACTATAGTAGCTTACTGTAGCAGTCTGCGGTGCTGCTGAGCTGACAGTGTCCAGCAGGTCCGTCATCAGTCATTACATAATAAATATATATACCTGTCCGGCTGCAGTACTAGTGATATTATATATATATATATTGATTTCATCTCATTATCATCCAGTCTATATTAGCAGCAGACACAGTACGGAAGTCCACGGCTGTAGCTACCTCTGTGTCAGCAGTCGCTCGTCCATCCATAATTGTATACCACCTACCCGTGTTTTTTTTTTTTTTTTCTTTCTTCTTTATACATACTACTATAGTAGCTTACTGTAGCAGTCTGCGGTGCTGCTGAGCTGACAGTGTCCAGCAGGTCCGTCATCAGTCATTACATAATAAATATATATACCTGTCCGGCTGCAGTACTAGTGATATTATATATATATATATATATATATATATTGATTTCATCTCATTATCATCCAGTCTATATTAGCAGCAGACACAGTACGGTAGTCCACGGCTGTAGCTACCTCTGTGTCGGCAGTCGCTCGTCCATCCATAATTGTATACCACCTACCCGTGGTTTTTTTTTTCTTTCTTCTTTATACATACTACTATAGTAGCTTACTGTAGCAGTCTGCGGTGCTGCTGAGCTGACAGTGTCCAGCAGGTCCGTCATCAGTCATTACATAATAAATATATATACCTGTCCGGCTGCAGTACTAGTGATATTATATATATATATATATATTGATTTCATCTCATTATCATCCAGTCTATATTAGCAGCAGACACAGTACGGTAGTCCATGGCTGTAGCTACCTCTGTGTCGGCAGTCGCTTGTCCATCCATAAGTATACTAGTATCCATCCATCTCCATTGTTTACCTGAGGTGCCTTTTAGTTGTGCCTATTAAAATATGGAGAACAAAAATGTTGAGGTTCCAAAATTAGGGAAAGATCAAGATCCACTTCCACCTCGTGCTGAAGCTGCTGCCACTAGTCATGGCCGAGACGATGAAATGCCAGCAACGTCGTCTGCCAAGGCCGATGCCCAATGTCATAGTACAGAGCATGTCAAATCCAAAACACCAAATATCAGTAAAAAAAGGACTCCAAAATCTAAAATAAAATTGTCGGAGGAGAAGCGTAAACTTGCCAATATGCCATTTACCACACGGAGTGGCAAGGAACGGCTGAGGCCCTGGCCTATGTTCATGGCTAGTGGTTCAGCTTCACATGAGGATGGAAGCACTCAGCCTCTTGCTAGAAAAATGAAAAGACTCAAGCTGGCAAAAGCACCGCAAAGAACTGTGCGTTCTTCGAAATCCCAAATCCACAAGGAGAGTCCAATTGTGTCGGTTGCGATGCCTGACCTTCCCAACACTGGACGTGAAGAGCATGCGCCTTCCACCATTTGCACGCCCCCTGCAAGTGCTGGAAGGAGCACCCGCAGTCCAGTTCCTGATAGTCAGATTGAAGATGTCAGCGTTGAAGTACACCAGGATGAGGAGGATATGGGTGTTGCTGGCGCTGGGGAGGAAATTGACAAGGAGGATTCTGATAGTGAGGTGGTTTGTTTAAGTCAGGCACCCAGGGAGACACCTGTTGTCCGTGGGAGGAATAGGGCCGTTGACATGCCTGGTGAAAATACCAAAAAAATCAGCTCTTCGGTGTGGAAGTATTTCACCAGAAATGCGGACAACATTTGTCAAGCCGTGTGTTGCCTTTGTCAAGCTGTAATAAGTAGGGGAAAGGACGTTAACCACCTCGGAACATCCTCCCTTATACGTCACCTGCAGCGCATTCATAATAAGTCAGTGACAAGTTCAAAAACTTTGGGCGACAGCGGAAGCAGTCCACTGACCAGTAAATCCCTTCCTCTTGTAACCAAGCTCACGCAAACCACCCTACCAACTCCCTCAGTGTCAATTTCCTCCTTCCCCAGGAATGCCAATAGTCCTGCATGCCATGTCACTGGCAATTCTGACGAGTCCTCTCCTGCCTGGGATTCCTCCGATGCATCCTTGCGTGTAACGCCTACTGCTGCTGGCGCTGCTGTTGTTGCTGCTGGGAGTCGATGGTCATCCCAGAGGGGAAGTCGTAAGCCCACTTTTACTACTTCCACCAAGCAATTGACTGTCCAACAGTCCTTTGCGAGGAAGATGAAATATCACAGCAGTCATCCTGCTGCAAAGCGGATAACTGAGGCCTTGACAACTATGTTGGTGTTAGACGTGCGTCCGGTATCCGCCGTTAGTTCACAGGGAACTAGACAATTTCTTGAGGCAGTGTGCCCCCGTTACCAAATACCATCTAGGTTCCACTTCTCTAGGCAGGCGATACCGAGAATGTACACGGACGTCAGAAAAAGACTCACCAGTGTCCTAAAAAATGCAGTTGTACCCAATGTCCACTTAACCACGGACATGTGGACAAGTGGAGCAGGGCAGGGTCTGGACTATATGACTGTGACAGCCCACTGGGTAGATGTATGGACTCCCGCCGCAAGAACAGCAGCGGCGGCACCAGTAGCAGCATCTCGCAAACGCCAACTCTTTCCTAGGCAGGCTACGCTTTGTATCACCGGTTTCCAGAATACGCACACAGCTGAAAACCTCTTACGGCAACTGAGGAAGATCATCGCGGAATGGCTTACCCCAATTGGACTCTCCTGTGGATTTGTGGCATCGGACAACGCCAGCAATATTGTGTGTGAATTAAATATGGGCAAATTCCAGCACGTCCCATGTTTTGCACATACCTTGAATTTGGTGGTGCAGAATTTTTTAAAAAACGACAGGGGCGTGCAAGAGATGCTGTTGGTGGCCAGAAGAATTGCGGGACACTTTCGGCGTACAGGCACCACGTACAGAAGACTGGAGCACCACCAAAAACGCCTGAACCTGCCCTGCCATCATCTGAAGCAAGAAGTGGTAACGAGGTGGAATTCAACCCTCTATTTGCTTCAGAGGTTGGAGGAGCAGCAAAAGGCCATTCAAGCCTATACAATTGAGCACGATATAGGAGGTGGAATGTACCTGTCTCAAGCGCAGTGGAGAATGATTTCAACGTTGTGCAAGGTTCTGCAACCTTTTGAACTTGCCACACGTGAAGTCAGTTCAGACACTGCCAGCCTGAGTCAGGTCATTCCCCTCATCAGGCTTTTGCAGAAGAAGCTGGAGGCATTGAAGGAGGAGCTAAAAGGGAGCGATTCCGCTAGGCATGTGGGACTTGTGGATGGAGCCCTTAATTCGCTTAACAAGGATTCACGGGTGGTCAATCTGTTGAAATCAGAGCACTACATTTTGGCCACCGTGCTCGATCCTAGATTTAAAACCTACCTTGGATCTCTCTTTCCGGCAGACACAAGTCTGCTGGGGTTCAAAGACCTGCTGGTGACAAAATTGTCAAGTCAAGCGGAACGCGACCTGTCAACATCTCCTTCTTCACATTCTCCCGCAACTGGGGGTGCGAGGAAAAGGCTCAGAATTCCGAGCCCACCCGCTGGCGGTGATGCAGGGCAGTCTGGAGCGACTGCTGATGCTGACATCTGGTCCGGACTGAAGGACCTGACAACGATTACGGACATGTCGTCTACTGTCACTGCATATGATTCTCTCACCATTGAAAGAATGGTGGAGGATTATATGAGTGACCGCATCCAAGTAGGCACGTCACACAGTCCGTACTTATACTGGCAGGAAAAAGAGGCAATTTGGAGGCCCTTGCACAAACTGGCTTTATTCTATCTAAGTTGCCCTCCCACAAGTGTGTACTCCGAAAGAGTGTTTAGTGCCGCCGCTCACCTTGTCAGCAATCTGCGTACGAGGTTACTTCCAGAAAATGTGGAGAAGATGATGTTCATTAAAATGAATTATAATCAATTCCTCCGTGGAGACATTGACCAGCAGCAATTGCCTCCACAAAGTACACAGGGAGCTGAGATGGTGGATTCCAGTGGGGACGAATTGATAATCTGTGAGGAGCGGGATGTACACGGTGATATATCGGAGGATGATGATGAGGTGGACATCTTGCCTCTGTAGAGCCAGTTTGTGCAAGGAGAGATTAATTGCTTCTTTTTCGGTGGGGGTCCAAACCAACCCGTCATTTCAGTCACAGTCGTGTGGCAGACCCTGTCACTGAAATGATGGGTTGGTTAAAGTGTGCATGTCCTGTTTATACAACATAAGGGTGGGTGGGAGGGCCCAAGGACAATTCCATCTTGCACCTCTTTTTTCTTTCATTTTTATTTGCGTCATGTGCTGTTTGGGGAGTGTTTTTTGGAAGGGCCATCCTGCGTGACACTGCAGTGCCACTCCTAGATGGGCCAGGTGTTTGTGTCGGCCACTAGGGTCGCTTATCTTACTCACACAGCTACCTCATTGCGCCTCTTTTTTTCTTCTTTGCGTCATGTGCTGTTTGGGGAGTGTTTTTTGGAAGGGCCATCCTGCGTGACACTGCAGTGCCACTCCTAGATGGGCCAGGTGTTTGTGTCGGCCACTAGGGTCGCTTATCTTACTCACACAGCTACCTCATTGCGCCTCTTTTTTTCTTCTTTGCGTCATGTGCTGTTTGGGGAGTGTTTTTTGGAAGGGCCATCCTGCGTGACACTGCAGTGCCACTCCTAGATGGGCCAGGTGTTTGTGTCGGCCACTAGGGTCGCTTAGCTTAGTCATCCAGCGACCTCGGTGCAAATTTTAGGACTAAAAATAATATTGTGAGGTGTGAGGTATTCAGAATAGACTGAAAATGAGTGGAAATTGTGGTTTTTGAGGTTAATAATACTTTGGGATCAAAATGACCCCCAAATTCTATGATTTAAGCTGTTTTTTAGGGTTTTTTGAAAAAAACACCCGAATCCAAAACACACCCGAATCCGACAAAAAAAATTCGGTGAGGTTTTGCCAAAACGCGGTCGAACCCAAAACACGGCCGCGGAACCGAACCCAAAACCAAAACACAAAACCCGAAAAATTTCAAGTGCACATCCCTAATTAGAACAGGAAGTTAAGGAAGCTGTAACAAGTGAAAAGGGAAGTAAGGGGTGTGGACATTTCACAAAAGATATCGAAAGAACTTTTAACAACACTCATTTGGAAAACATTAGATTTTATTTATATAATGCTGATGTATTGCTGTTTCAAGCACTACTAGATGATGGGCCCGGTTTCAACCAGGCTAAGGTTTGCTGGGCGGAACATTTTAACCCTTTTCACCCCATGAGGAGTCAAATTTTTAAAAATGCCTGCTTAGTGGGTGGCTGCAAATTACTGTCATAGTTTCCAGATCAGCAGGTCACATATTCCAGGTCACCCAGTGGGAGCAGAGAGAGAGAGAGAGAGAGAGAGAGAGAGAGAAAAAGAGAGTTCACCAACTGTCACATTTTCCAGAGCACAATGGTGATGCATTATAAATGGCAGGTGGACGTTTTGCCACATAACGCTGAAACAAAGCAACCAATTACAATGCCATATTTTTCTGCAAATCTATGGACCAAGACCTTTAACTTGGTGTATGAAGGCCCTACTCAGACAACAGTATCATAGAAATTTGCCACACATAAAAGTCATCCTTTTGCTATTAATATATAGATGTGGATGGTACAAAACACTGCAAACACATCTCAGGTGAATATAAATGAGAGGAGAACATTGACACTCAGTAGTATATAATAGAGATGTGCGTGGACCCACGTGTTTTGGTTTGAATTCATTGTGTTTTGGTCTTTGCAAAACCACTCTGAAGTGTTTTGGTTCAGATTCAGTTTTTGGTTCTGTAAACATTTATAAAAAAAATTATCATTGATAAAAATCAATAAAACCAGCTAAAATCATGTGATTTTTACAATCCAAAACCTGAATTTCATATTTAAAACAAAAATTCTAAACCGTGTGAAGATCTGATCCAGGACTCGGTTCATATTGGAGTTTCTTGGAAGCTCTGGACCAGGTATTGGTTCGGTTTGGATTCACAAAATTTGGGTGGATTAGAATTTCTGGAGAACTGAAGTGTACATCTCTAGTGTATAATAACGTCATGTATATAATTATAATAAGACCTTAGCAGTTCAGTTTTTCCCTAGAGAACCCAAAGCAAAAGGGTTGTCATCTTTATAATATGGAAGTTCCCAAGTAGATTTGGGGCATGTATTGCTAAAACAGGCAGGTGTACAGATAAGGAAATGAAAAGATCTTGGTGTTTAGTAAGTGAACCCTAACCTTCTATTTGTATGGCTTATATGGGGATGATGGTAATGTAGTGGTAGTAAGGCCAATTAAGGCTAGAGTTTCAGGTTTAGATGGGAAAGCAAATGCAATAAGCAAATGCCAGATTTGTCTTTTATTGTGTTACATTATTCACACACAAATCTTAACAGTTCTTTTTATAAAGGGATTAGATAGTTACCTTTCTTGTAGTTTTCTAAGACTACGAGTAGGGGTTCGTGTGCACCCGGATCCTGTTCTGCGGGATGCCGCAGAACAGGATCCGGTCAGTGACACACAGGATTTTATTGAACACAGCACTGTGAAATGTATGTGTTCAGAATGAAATCCCGTTGTCCTTCCGTCCGGTCCAACCGCAGCATGCTGTGCTTGGAGCCGGCGGGTGGCGGAACTGCCGCACATGTGTGGGCGCCTGCATGTGCACTCTCCTTCCTGCCAACACTAAGACAGAAGGATGACTGCTGTAATGTTTGGTCCGAAGAGAGATCTACTACAGGATGGCAGAAATTTCTGTGGGGAAGATGTACCAAACTTTCTAAAGAAGACAGGAGGAGAAGTTGTCCATAGCAACAAATCAGCTGCTACAGTAGCTATCATTTTATGGAATGTACTAAATAAATTACATCTACTGTAGAAAATTGATGGTTGCTATAGGCAACTTCTCCACTTGCCCTTTTTTAAAAAGATTTGATACATCTCCCCCTGAACCTCTTTCCCTCTGTTTTGTTTTTCTCAGCTTCGGTTCTCGCAGTAACATGTTTCCTCACCTCCTGTGACATTTTCTGGGTTAACACATGATATAACTCTAGAAACACTGTCCTCAGAACTGATATGAGAACATTGGTGAGTACATCTCAGGGTTTTTCCATGATGAAAAGAATGTGGCTGCAGCTTTGATTATGCCGTGTTCTATGTGCTGTGCATTGATGCGGTATCGGTCTACGTACAAGAAACCAAGTGTTGTCATTGCTGAGGACAGAACTGACCATGGGCTTATGTCATATAAGGGAATATCAAGGGCATCACTGCTCGGGTTGGAGGGGGTAGTAGACATGGCGGCCTGCCCCAAAGTCTAAAGTTTTGCCTAGGGCACCAAATTGGTCTGGGCTGGATATGGTTAAGGACATAAGGCGGGGTGAGTTACTGAGGTGGCCTCACACACTCTACCAAATTGTGTGTAGTCAATGTGTGCGTGGGAATAGGCTAAAGTCTCCTAATGCTTCAAGGTCCAACCATGCATCACTCTCCTTTCTGGTGTTTGCAGTGTGATTTGTACAACTCTTTCCCTGCTTTGGAATAATGAGGCATAGCAGAAGTAATAGGCTTAGGATAGGGATAATAATAAAAGGTAAGCCGTCGGAGTCGCTTGGGTGACTGATGAATAAAATTATAGACATGTGAGTCATTGCCATACAGTCGGTTTATTGTTCTAGGTTAGGGATAATTGGATTGACTGAACTCTGTGAGAGGTGATTACTTTTGTTTCTGTGTAGCAGATCAGGATGTGTTGTCATGTAAGATGACTATATGGTAGAACGGATGATATTTTAGATGGTACCATACAGCGTCCACACAGCTGTGATAATAAATAACACGCAAGTATTGAGATAGGTTATTACTTTGCACACGGCTATGTTCCTACCTTGGCATGAGGATCGAGTATCATATTTATAAAAGAGGCAAAAAGTTCCTGAACCACAGTAAGAAATCCAGGTGTTCCTGAACATTCTTTGGCGTATTACCTTAATTTACCAAACTCTGTTTACTTATGCTATATTGGACCTCTAACTAGGTTGGCCAGTGCTTAGAAGAAATATCCAGGCAAGAAGCATGTCTTACTTGATATCAGATTTAAGGTTCATGTCAGAAAGATGCTGTTATGACAAGTGGTTACCTATAGTTGGAAATCGCACATTGAATTACACACATGGCAGTTGCAGCTGCCATATGCTCTATGAGCTTCTACTGGGGATTAATTGAACTTCAGATGCTGTATTTTCTGGTCTTCACCATCGGCCATGTGCCACCCACCAAAAACACAGAAATTCCAGAGGGTTTTATGTAGCCATGTGTATCAGCGCTCTGATAGTGAGGTGACACATTACACATGGGGTACGCATTATTCATGGTCAGGTATTCCCTGGCCGAAACTAGGATTTTCGGCACCCAGGCCAAGGCGCTAATTTGCCCCCCCCCCCAAAAAAAAAAGAAAGAAAAGAAAAACAAAACAACAACCATAAAGCAAACAAACTCTGTCAGACTAAAATTATCAGATTATCAAATTTTTTTTAAAAAGGGGATATTATTGGACAATATTCCCCTATGTGCCCCAAAAGCCCTAAGCGTCACATGCCCCCCAGTAGCATGTTCCACTACAAGCACCCCTGTGTGTCCCCATACATTGCACTATATCACTGCACTACATTCCCATATCCACTGCACTACATCACTATACTACATCCCCTACACGCTGAACTACATCACTACACTACAGCATGTCCTCTCAATGGTTGGTGCTGGGCAGGCAGCCGGGATCATAGCCTGCTTAAAAACACAGCACCTACATCTAGTGCTTCTATAGCTTGCACGCTAGTCTCAGCACTGCATTGCAAAGAAGAGAGTTTAAGACAGTGGCCGGTATAGGAGAGATCCCCGGTACTGGAGCTCACCCGCACAACGTTTGTAGCCAGCTGTGGGCAGACAGGTAGGTCAGAGACACTGCCCTGGGAGCCGTCTGCTGTCTCACTGGAGCAGCACAGCACTTCTGGTAAAAATAAAACCTCTTCCTCTGTATCTCATTGGTGCCCCCTCAAATCCTGCACCCGGGGCGCATGCCCCCTTAGCTTCCCCCTAGTTGCGGCCCTGGGTATTCTTGACCACCTAGGCAGAAGGGTAAGGACCCCAAAGCAAACCCCAAAACAAGCTACTACTCATTAAGACAGTGACCAAATATTTATTATTCGGGATGAGAGGTCACCGATGCTAAAAGTAATTGGCTAGGTTTAACAAGAAGGCAGCTGAACATCATACATTAGCGATTACTAGTAGCATACACAAATCATGCACAACTATTTGTAAACAGCTTAGCAGTAACACCGTCAGAGCATGTAGCACATTCATTATTAGCATTTACAATAGCACTACATTATAACTTCGAGTATGTTCTCTGTAGGGATGCAGTGAACATGCCGGCTGTGAGAATCCCGGCAAGTCGAAATACCGACGCCGGAATCCCAACACCCGTTGGAAACTAGAGATGAGCGGGTTCGGTTTCTCTGAAACCGAACCCGCACGAACTTCATGTTTTTTTCACGGGTCCGAGCAGACTCGGATCCTCCCGCCTTGCTCGGTTAACCCGAGCGCGCCCGAACGTCATCATGACGCTGTCGGATTCTCGCGAGACTCGGATTCTATATAAGGAGCCGCGCGTCGCCGCCATTTTCACACGTGCATTGAGATTGATAGGGAGAGGACGTGGCTGGCGTCCTCTCCATTAGAAATTAGATTAGAAGAGAGAGAGAGATTGTGCAGAGTCAGACAGAGTTTACCACAGTGACCAGTGCAGTTGTTGTTAGTTAACTTTTATTTATTTTAATATAATATATCCGTTCTCTGCTATATCCGTTCTCTGCCTGAAAAAAAACGATACACAGCAGCAGCCAGTCACACAGTGTGACTCAGTCTGTGTGCACTCAGCTCAGCCCAGTGTGCTGCACATCAATGTATAAAAGGCAAAGCTTATAATAATTGTGGGGGAGACTGGGGAGCACTGCAGGTTGTTATAGCAGGAGCCCCCAGGAGTACATAATATTATATTAATTTAAAATTAAACAGTGCACACTTTTGCTGCAGGAGTGCCACTGCCAGTGTGACTAGTGGTGACCAGTGCCTGACCACCAGTATAGTAGTATATTGTTGTATGTATTGTATACTATCTCTTTATCAACCAGTCTATATTAGCAGCAGACACAGTACAGTGCGGTAGTTCACGGCTGTGGCTACCTCTGTGTCGGCAGTCGGAACTCGGCAGGCAGTCCGTCCATCCATAATTGTATTACAATATATACCACCTAACCGTGGTATTTTTTTTTCTTTCTTTATACCGTCGTCATAGTGTCATACTAGTTGTTACGAGTATACTACTATCTCTTTATCAACCAGTGTACAGTGCGGTAGTTCACGGCTGTGGCTACCTCTGTGTCGGCAGTCGGCAGGCAGTCCGTCCATCCATAATTGTATTATTATTATAATATATACCACCTAACCGTGGTTTTTTTTTCATTCTTTATACCGTCATAGTGTCATACTAGTTGTTACGAGTATACTACTATCTCTTTATCAACCAGTGTACAGTGCGGTAGTTCACGGCTGTGGCTACCTCTGTGTCGGCAGTCGGCAGGCAGTCCGTCCATCCATAATTGTATTATTATTATAATATATACCACCTAACCGTGGTTTTTTTTTCATTCTTTATACCGTCGTCATAGTGTCATACTAGTTGTTACGAGTATACTACTATCTCTTTATCAACCAGTGTACAGTGCGGTAGTTCACGGCTGTGGCTACCTCTGTGTCGGCAGTCGGCAGGCAGTCCGTCCATCCATAATTGTATTATTATTATAATATATACCACCTAACCGTGGTTTTTTTTTCATTCTTTATACCGTCGTCATAGTGTCATACTAGTTGTTACGAGTATACTACTATCTCTTTATCAACCAGTGTACAGTGCGGTAGTTCACGGCTGTGGCTACCTCTGTGTCGGCAGTCGGCAGGCAGTCCGTCCATCCATAATTGTATTATTATTATAATATATACCACCTAACCGTGGTTTTTTTTTCATTCTTTATACCGTCGTCATAGTGTCATACTAGTTGTTACGAGTATACTACTATCTCTTTATCAACCAGTGTACAGTGCGGTAGTTCACGGCTGTGGCTACCTCTGTGTCGGCAGTCGGCAGGCAGTCCGTCCATCCATAATTGTATTATTATTATAATATATACCACCTAACTGTGGTATTTTTTTTTCTTTCTTTATACCGTCGTCATAGTGTCATACTAGTTGTTACGAGTATACTACTATCTCTTTATCAACCAGTGTACAGTGCGGTAGTTCACGGCTGTGGCTACCTCTGTGTCGGCAGTCGGCAGGCAGTTCGTCCATCCATAATTGTATTATTATTATAATATATACCACCTAACCGTGGTTTTTTTTTCATTCTTTATACCGTCGTCATAGTGTCATACTAGTTGTTACGAGTATACTACTATCTCTTTATCAACCAGTGTACAGTGCGGTAGTTCACGGCTGTGGCTACCTCTGTGTCGGCAGTCGGCAGGCAGTCCGTCCATCCATAATTGTATTATTATTATAATATATACCACCTAACCGTGGTTTTTTTTTTCATTCTTTATACCGTCGTCATAGTGTCATACTAGTTGTTACGAGTATACTACTATCTCTTTATCAACCAGTGTACAGTGCGGTAGTTCACGGCTGTGGCTACCTCTGTGTCGGCAGTCGGCAGGCAGTCCGTCCATCCATAATTGTATTATTATTATAATATATACCACCTAACCGTGGTTTTTTTATACCACCTAACCGTGGCAGTCCGTCCATAATTGTATACTAGTATCCAATCCATCCATCTCCATTGTTTACCTGAGGTGCCTTTTAGTTCTGCCTATAAAATATGGAGAACAAAAAAGTTGAGGTTCCAAAATTAGGGAAAGATCAAGATCCACTTCCACCTCGTGCTGAAGCTGCTGCCACTAGTCATGGCCGAGACGATGAAATGCCAGCAACGTCGTCTGCCAAGGCCGATGCCCAATGTCATAGTACAGAGCATGTCAAATCCAAAACACCAAATATCAGAAAAAAAAGGACTCCAAAACCTAAAATAAAATTGTCGGAGGAGAAGCGTAAACTTGCCAATATGCCATTTACCACACGGAGTGGCAAGGAACGGCTGAGGCCCTGGCCTATGTTCATGGCTAGTGGTTCAGCTTCACATGAGGATGGAAGCACTCAGCCTCTCGCTAGAAAACTGAAAAGACTCAAGCTGGCAAAAGCACCGCAAAGAACTGTGCGTTCTTTGAAATCCCAAATCCACAAGGAGAGTCCAATTGTGTCGTTTGCGATGCCTGACCTTCCCAACACTGGACGTGAAGAGCATGCGCCTTCCACTATTTGCATGCCCCCTGCAAGTGCTGGAAGGAGCACCCGCAGTCCAGTTCCTGATAGTCAGATTGAAGATGTCAGTGTTGAAGTACACCAGGATGAGGAGGATATGGGTGTTGCTGGCGCTGGGGAGGAAATTGACCAGGAGGATTCTGATGGTGAGGTGGTTTGTTTAAGTCAGGCACCCGGGGAGACACCTGTTGTCCGTGGGAGGAATATGGCCGTTGACATGCCAGGTGAAAATACCAAAAAAATCAGCTCTTCGGTGTGGAGGTATTTCACCAGAAATGCGGACAACAGGTGTCAAGCCGTGTGTTCCCTTTGTCAAGCTGTAATAAGTAGGGGTAAGGACGTTAACCACCTCGGAACATCCTCCCTTATACGTCACCTGCAGCGCATTCATAATAAGTCAGTGACAAGTTCAAAAACTTTGGGTGACAGCGGAAGCAGTCCACTGACCAGTAAATCCCTTCCTCTTGTAACCAAGCTCACGCAAACCACCCCACCAACTCCCTCAGTGTCAATTTCCTCCTTCCCCAGGAATGCCAATAGTCCTGCAGGCCATGTCACTGGCAAGTCTGACGAGTCCTCTCCTGCCTGGGATTCCTCCGATGCATCCTTGCGTGTAACGCCTACTGCTGCTGGCGCTGCTGTTGTTGCCGCTGGGAGTCGATGGTCATCCCAGAGGGGAAGTCGTAAGCCCACTTGTACTACTTCCAGTAAGCAATTGACTGTTCAACAGTCCTTTGCGAGGAAGATGAAATATCACAGCAGTCATCCTACTGCAAAGCGGATAACTGAGTCCTTGACAACTATGTTGGTGTTAGACGTGCGTCCGGTATCCGCCGTTAGTTCACAGGGAACTAGACAATTTATTGAGGCAGTGTGCCCCCGTTACCAAATACCATCTAGGTTCCACTTCTCTAGGCAGGCGATACCGAGAATGTACACGGACGTCAGAAAAAGACTCACCAGTGTCCTAAAAAATGCAGTTGTACCCAATGTCCACTTAACCACGGACATGTGGACAAGTGGAGCAGGGCAGGGTCAGGACTATATGACTGTGACAGCCCACTGGGTAGATGTATGGACTCCCGCCGCAAGAACAGCAGCGGCGGCACCAGTAGCAGCATCTCGCAAACGCCAACTCTTTCCTAGGCAGGCTACGCTTTGTATCACCGCTTTCCAGAATACGCACACAGCTGAAAACCTCTTACGGCAACTGAGGAAGATCATCGCGGAATGGCTTACCCCAATTGGACTCTCCTGTGGATTTGTGGCATCGGACAACGCCAGCAATATTGTGTGTGCATTAAATATGGGCAAATTCCAGCACGTCCCATGTTTTGCACATACCTTGAATTTGGTGGTGCAGAATTTTTTAAAAAACGACAGGGGCGTGCAAGAGATGCTGTCGGTGGCCAGAAAAATTGCGGGACACTTTCGGCGTACAGGCACCACGTACAGAAGACTGGAGCACCACCAAAAACTACTGAACCTGCCCTGCCATCATCTGAAGCAAGAAGTGGTAACGAGGTGGAATTCAACCCTCTATATGCTTCAGAGGTTGGAGGAGCAGCAAAAGGCCATTCAAGCCTATACAATTGAGCACGATATAGGAGATGGAATGCACCTGTCTCAAGTGCAGTGGAGAATGATTTCAACGTTGTGCAAGGTTCTGATGCCCTTTGAACTTGCCACACGTGAAGTCAGTTCAGACACTGCCAGCCTGAGTCAGGTCATTCCCCTCATCAGGCTTTTGCAGAAGAAGCTGGAGGCATTGAAGAAGGAGCTAACACGGAGCGATTCCGCTAGGCATGTGGGACTTGTGGATGCAGCCCTTAATTCGCTTAACAAGGATTCACGGGTGGTCAATCTGTTGAAATCAGAGCACTACATTTTGGCCACCGTGCTCGATCCTAGATTTAAAGCCTACCTTGGATCTCTCTTTCCGGCAGACACAGGTCTGCTGGGGTTGAAAGACCTGCTGGTGACAAAATTGTCAAGTCAAGCGGAACGCGACCTGTCAACATCTCCTCCTTCACATTCTCCCGCAACTGGGGGTGCGAGGAAAAGGCTCAGAATTCCGAGCCCACCCGCTGGCGGTGATGCAGGGCAGTCTGGAGCGACTGCTGATGCTGACATCTGGTCCGGACTGAAGGACCTGACAACGATTACGGACATGTCGTCTACTGTCACTGCATATGATTCTCTCAACATTGATAGAATGGTGGAGGATTATATGAGTGACCGCATCCAAGTAGGCACGTCACACAGTCCGTACTTATACTGGCAGGAAAAAGAGGCAATTTGGAGGCCCTTGCACAAACTGGCTTTATTCTACCTAAGTTGCCCTCCCACAAGTGTGTACTCCGAAAGAGTGTTTAGTGCCGCCGCTCACCTTGTCAGCAATCGGCGTACGAGGTTACATCCAGAAAATGTGGAGAAGATGATGTTCATTAAAATGAATTATAATCAATTCCTCCGCGGAGACATTGACCAGCAGCAATTGCCTCCACAAAGTACACAGGGAGCTGAGATGGTGGATTCCAGTGGGGACGAATTGATAATCTGTGAGGAGGGGGATGTACACGGTGATATATCGGAGGGTGAAGATGAGGTGGACATCTTGCCTCTGTAGAGCCAGTTTGTGCAAGGAGAGATTAATTGCTTCTTTTTTGGGGGGGGTCCAAACCAACCCGTCATATCAGTCACAGTCGTGTGGCAGACCCTGTCACTGAAATGATGGGTTGGTTAAAGTGTGCATGTCCTGTTTTGTTTATACAACATAAGGGTGGGTGGGAGGGCCCAAGGATAATTCCATCTTGCACCTCTTTTTTCTTTTCTTTTTCTTTGCATCATGTGCTGATTGGGGAGGGTTTTTTGGAAGGGACATCCTGCGTGACACTGCAGTGCCACTCCTAGATGGGCCCGGTGTTTGTGTCGGCCACTAGGGTCGCTAATCTTACTCACACAGCTACCTCATTGCGCCTCTTTTTTTCTTTGCGTCATGTGCTGTTTGGGGAGGGTTTTTTGGAAGGGACATCCTGCGTGACACTGCAGTGCCACTCCTAGATGTGCCCGGTGTTTGTGTCGGCCACTAGGGTCGCTAATCTTACTCACACAGTCAGCTACCTCATTGCGCCTCTTTTTTTCTTTGCGTCATGTGCTGTTTGGGGAGGGTTTTTTGGAAGGGCCATCCTGCGTGACACTGCAGTGCCACTCCTAGATGGGCCCGGTGTTTGTGTCGGCCACTAGGGTCGCTAATCTTACTCACACAGCTACCTCATTGCGCCTCTTTTTTTCTTTGCGTCATGTGCTGTTTGGGGAGGGTTTTTTGGAAGGGACATCCTGCGTGACACTGCAGTGCCACTCCTAGATGGGCCCGGTGTTTGTGTCGGCCACTAGGGTCGCTTATCTTTCTCACACAGCTACCTCATTGCGCCTCTTTTTTTCTTTGCGTCATGTGCTGTTTGGGGAGGGTTTTTTGGAAGGGACATCCTGCGTGACACTGCAGTGCCACTCCTAGATGGGCCCGGTGTTTGTGTCGGCCACTAGGGTCGCTTATCTTTCTCACACAGTCAGCTACCTCATTGCGCCTCTTTTTTTCTTTGCGTCATGTGCTGTTTGGGGAGGGTTTTTTGGAAGGGACATCCTGCGTGACACTGCAGTGCCACTCCTAGATGGGCCCGGTGTTTGTGTCGGCCACTAGGGTCGCTTATCTTTCTCACACAGTCAGCTACCTCATTGCGCCTCTTTTTTTCTTTGCGTCATGTGCTGTTTGGGGAGGGTTTTTTGGAAGGGACATCCTGCGTGACACTGCAGTGCCACTCCTAGATGGGCCCGGTGTTTGTGTCGGCCACTAGGGTCGCTTATCTTTCTCACACAGTCAGCTACCTCATTGCGCCTCTTTTTTTCTTTGCGTCATGTGCTGTTTGGGGAGGGTTTTTTGGAAGGGACATCCTGCGTGACACTGCAGTGCCACTCCTAGATGGGCCCGGTGTTTGTGTCGGCCACTAGGGTCGCTAATCTTACTCACACAGCTACCTCATTGCGCCTCTTTTTTTCTTTGCGTCATGTGCTGTTTGGGGAGGGTTTTTTGGAAGGGACATCCTGCGTGACACTGCAGTGCCACTCCTAGATGGGCCCGGTGTTTGTGTCGGCCACTAGGGTCGCTTATGTTACTCACACAGCGACCTCGGTGCAAATTTTAGGACTAAAAATAATATTGTGAGGTGTGATGTGTTCAGAATAGGCTGAAAATGAGTGTAAATTATGTTTTTTGAGGTTAATAATACTTTGGGATCAAAATTACCCCCAAATTCTATGATTTAAGCTGTTTTTTAGGGTTTTTTGAAAAAAACACCCGAATCCAAAACACACCCGAATCCGACAAAAAAAATTCGGTGAGGTTTTGCCAAAACGCGGTCGAACCCAAAACACGGCCGCGGAACCGAACCCAAAACCAAAACACAAAACCCGAAAAATTTCCGGCGCTCATCTCTATTGGAAACCCAACGCCGGAACTCCAAAAGGGGCAGGAGGCCGACGCTGGAATTCCAACAGTCGGCATAAGACCATAAGAACCCCCGGCGGGCTAGGGTTAGGGATGGGAAGGGGAGGTTTAGGTTTAGGCACCAGATGGGGGCTTAGGGTTAGGCTGCAGGGGGAGGGGGGGGGGGTGTTAGGATCTGGCTAGTTAGGGTCTGGCTGCAGGGAATTATCAGATCTACACATTTTTAGTGCAGATCTATTAATCCGCTCACATATTAACCACACCAAGTGGCGTATCTATAATGGGTGCAGAGTGTGCGGTGGCCTCGGTCCCTGGGTCCGGAGGGGGCCCACACCGCATACACTGCACCCATTTCTTCTATACTCACCTTTGGGTCCCCTCCTCTCTAGAAACGCCTCTGACCACACCTCTATTCTACCAAAGCTAAGATTGGTTGTGCACTAACAGTTTACCAGAAGCAAGCCTTTTTGTCTAGAGCAGGCATGTCAAACTCATGGCCCTCCAGCTGTTGTGAAACTACAAGTCCCAGCATGCTTTGCCAGCATACCTTCCACTGATCAGCTGGTAAAGCATGCTGGGACTTGTAGTTTCACAACAGCTGGATGACCATGAGTTTGACATGCCTGGTCTAGAGGAAATTGTCAATGTCAATGTAAAACTAGACTGTTATGGAATATGGACATTTGTCTTTATTACATGCTCTTAATATTTCCTAATCAAGCCTCATACACTGTATATAATATACATGTTGTAATACAGTACTTACAGACAACATATCACCTGCACAACATTGCTGAACACAAAATCCTTCCATTTGACTTTATAGAACAACTGTAATAATATAATTCTGCTCATAATACTCTCACACCTCTGGGATATACTGAATAATGAATGTCTGTCAATATGTGTCAGCATCTACAGCATTTGATGCTTTCTCTTTAATTCTGCATTCACAACGAGCACGAATTATCACTTAGAAACGTATGAAATATTAACTTGTCTATATATAGTAAATTTAATAAGTAAAGAGCAAAAAAATAAATAACTCAACACAATACAACTAAACGACAAAGAATTATGGCCAGAAATTTGTCATTGGGCTATGAAGAACTTATATCTGATTTGGCAAAATAACATTCTCAATTGTAATAATTTTGGGGGTGCGGCGCAAACCTAAAACAGGTGTTGCTTAGACAAGTGTGTGTATTTGGCCACATAATAATATTTGTATTGCCATTTTTCTGCAACATTGAAATACTAGGCATACATACTGTACATATTATGATTGTTCTTGTCATCTCATGTACTTACCTTTCTAAAAGAATTTTGTGAAAGAAAAAGGGAGGCTTCATAATTGGGAGCAAAGCAAAATAAAGATCACGTTTGCATTTACGCAAAAACATGTTGCGCTGTAGGTAGAGCAGATTCACTGGTGTATTTAGAATGGATGCAGTGTGTGTGTGGTGCACACGGGTCTTCGGGGTCCAGGAAGTAGTGATGTGCACCGGAAATTTTTCGGGTTTTGTGTTTTGGTTTTGGATTCGGTTCCGCGGCCGTGTTTTGGGTTCGACCGCGTTTTGGCAAAACCTCACCGAATTTTTTTTGTCGGATTCGGGTGTGTTTTGGATTCTGGTGTTTTTTTTAAAAAACACTAAAAAACAGCTTAAATCATAGAATTTGGGGGTCATTTTGATCCCAAAGTATTATTAACCTCAAAAACCATAATTTACACTCATTTTCAGTCTATTCTGAATACCTCACACCTCACAATATTATTTTTAGTCCTAAAATTTGCACCTAGGTCGCTGGATGACTAAGCTAAGCGACCCTAGTGGCCGACACAAACACCGGGCCCTTCTAGGAGTGGCACTGCAGTGTCACGCAGGATGTCCCTTCCAAAAAACCCTCCCCAAACAGCACATGACGCAAAGAAAAAAAGAGGCGCAATGAGGTAGCTGTGTGAGTAAGCTAAGCGACCCTAGTGGCCGACACAAACACCGGGCCCATCTAGGAGTGGCACTGCAGTGTCACGCAGGATGTCCCTTCCAAAAAACCCTCCCCAAACAGCACATGACGCAAAGAAAAAAAGAGGCGCAATGAGGTAGCTGACTGTGTGAGAAAGATAAGCGACCCTAGTGGCCGACACAAACACCGGGCCCATCTAGGAGTGGCACTGCAGTGTCACGCAGGATGTCCCTTCCAAAAAACCCTCCCCAAACAGCACATGACGCAAAGAAAAAAAGAGGCGCAATGAGGTAGCTGTGTGAGTAAGCTAAGCGACCCTAGTGGCCGACACAAACACCGGGCCCATCTAGGAGTGGCACTGCAGTGTCACGCAGGATGTCCCTTCCAAAAAACCCTCCCCAAACAGCACATGACGCAAAGAAAAAAAGAGGCGCAATGAGGTAGCTGTGTGAGTAAGATAAGCGACCCTAGTGGCCGACACAAACACCGGGCCCATCTAGGAGTGGCACTGCAGTGTCACGCAGGATGTCCCTTCCAAAAAACCCTCCCCAAATAGCACATGACGCAAAGAA
Source organism: Pseudophryne corroboree (assembly GCF_028390025.1). Classification (NCBI taxonomy): domain Eukaryota; kingdom Metazoa; phylum Chordata; class Amphibia; order Anura; family Myobatrachidae; genus Pseudophryne; species Pseudophryne corroboree. The sequence goes on from NC_086445.1 coordinate 979,489,750, forward strand.
AAAAAGAGGCGCAATGAGGTAGCTGTGTGAGTAAGATAAGCGACCCTAGTGGCCGACACAAACACCGGGCCCATCTAGGAGTGGCACTGCAGTGTCACGCAGGATGGCCCTTCCAAAAAACATTCCACAAACAGCACATGACGCAAAGAAAAATTAAAGAAAAAAGAGGTGCAAGATGGAATTGTCCTTGGGCCCTCCCACCCACCCTTATGTTGTATAAACAGGACATGCACACTTTAACCAACCCATCATTTCAGTGACAGGGTCTGCCACACGACTGTGACTGAAATGACGGGTTGGTTTGGACCCCCACCAAAAAAGAAGCAATTAATCTCTCCTTGCACAAACTGGCTCTACAGAGGCAAGATGTCCACCTCATCATCATCCTCCGATATATCACCGTGTACATCCCCCTCCTCACAGATTATCAATTCGTCCCCACTGGAATCCACCATCTCAGCTCCCTGTGTACTTTGTGGAGGCAATTGCTGCTGGTCAATGTCTCCACGGAGGAATTGATTATAATTCATTTTAATGAACATCATCTTCTCCACATTTTCTGGATGTAACCTCGTACGCCGATTGCTGACAAGGTGAGCGGCGGCACTAAACACTCTTTCGGAGTACACACTTGTGGGAGGGCAACTTAGGTAGAATAAAGCCAGTTTGTGCAAGGGCCTCCAAATTGCCTCTTTTTCCTGCCAGTATAAGTACGGACTGTGTGACGTGCCTACTTGGATGCGGTCACTCATATAATCCTCCACCATTCTTTCAATGTTGAGAGAATCATATGCAGTGACAGTAGACGACATGTCCGTAATCGTTGTCAGGTCCTTCAGTCCGGACCAGATGTCAGCATCAGCAGTCGCTCCAGACTGCCCTGCATCACCGCCAGCGGGTGGGCTCGGAATTCTGAGCCTTTTCCTCGCACCCCCAGTTGCGGGAGAATGTGAAGGAGGAGATGTTGACAGGTCGCGTTCCGCTTGACTTGACAATTTTCTCACCAGCAGGTCTTTCAACCCCAGCAGACTTGTGTCTGCCGGAAAGAGAGATCCAAGGTAGGCTTTAAATCTAGGATCGAGCACGGTGGCCAAAATGTAGTGCTCTGATTTCAACAGATTGACCACCCGTGAATCCTTGTTAAGCGAATTAAGGGCTCCATCCACAAGTCCCACATGCCTAGCGGAATCGCTCCGTGTTAGCTCCTCCTTCAATGTCTCCAGCTTCTTCTGCAAAAGCCTGATGAGGGGAATGACCTGACTCAGGCTGGCAGTGTCTGAACTGACTTCACGTGTGGCAAGTTCAAAGGGCATCAGAACCTTGCACAACGTTGAAATCATTCTCCACTGCGCTTGAGACAGGTGCATTCCACCTCCTATATCGTGCTCAATTGTATAGGCTTGAATGGCCTTTTGCTGCTCCTCCAACCTCTGAAGCATATAGAGGGTTGAATTCCACCTCGTTACCACTTCTTGCTTCAGATGATGGCAGGGCAGGTTCAGTAGTTTTTGGTGGTGCTCCAGTCTTCTGTACGTGGTGCCTGTACGCCGAAAGTGTCCCGCAATTCTTCTGGCCACCGACAGCATCTCTTGCACGCCCCTGTCGTTTTTTAAATAATTCTGCACCACCAAATTCAAGGTATGTGCAAAACATGGGACATGCTGGAATTTGCCCATATTTAATGCACACACAATATTGCTGGCGTTGTCCGATGCCACAAATCCACAGGAGAGTCCAATTGGGGTAAGCCATTCCGCGATGATCTTCCTCAGTTGCCGTAAGAGGTTTTCAGCTGTGTGCGTATTCTGGAAACCGGTGATACAAAGCGTAGCCTGCCTAGGAAAGAGTTGGCGTTTGCGAGATGCTGCTACTGGTGCCGCCGCTGCTGTTCTTGCGGCGGGAGTCCATACATCTACCCAGTGGGCTGTCACAGTCATATAGTCCTGACCCTGCCCTGCTCCACTTGTCCACATGTCCGTGGTTAAGTGGACATTGGGTACAGCTGCATTTTTTAGGACACTGGTGACTCTTTTTCTGAGGTCTGTGTACATTTTCGGTATCGCCTGCCTAGAGAAATGGAACCTAGATGGTATTTGGTACCGGGGACACAGTACCTCCAACAAGTCTCTAGTTGGCTCTGCAGTAATGATGGATACCGGAACCACGTTTCTCACCACCCAGGATGCCAAGGCCTCAGTTATCCGCTTTGCAGTAGGATGACTGCTGTGATATTTCATCTTCCTCGCAAAGGACTGTTGGACAGTCAATTGCTTGGTGGAAGTAGTAAAAGTGGTCTTACGACTTCCCCTCTGGGATGACCATCGACTCCCAGCAGCAACAACAGCAGCGCCAGCAGCAGTAGGCGTTACACGCAAGGATGCATCGGAGGAATCCCAGGCAGGAGAGGAATCGTCAGAATTGCCAGTGACATGGCCTGCAGGACTATTGGCATTCCTGGGGAAGGAGGAAATTGACACTGAGGGAGTTGGTGGGGTGGTTTGCGTGAGCTTGGTTACAAGAGGAAGGGATTTACTGGTCAGTGGACTGCTTCCGCTGTCACCCAAAGTTTTTGAACTTGTCACTGACTTATTATGAATGCGCTGCAGGTGACATATAAGGGAGGATGTTCCGAGGTGGTTAACGTCCTTACCCCTACTTATTACAGCTTGACAAAGGCAACACACGGCTTGACACCTGTTGTCCGCATTTCTCTTGAAATACTTCCACACCGAAGAGCTGATTTTTTTGGTATTTTCACCAGGCATGTCAGTGGCCATATTCCTCCCACGGACAACAGGTGTCTCCCCGGGTGCCTGACTTAAACAAACCACCTCACCATCAGAATCCTCCTGGTCAATTTCCTCCCCAGCGCCAGCAACACCCATATCCTCCTCATCCTGGTGTACTTCAACACTGACATCTTCAATCTGACTATCAGGAACTGGACTGCGGGTGCTCCTTCCAGCACTTGCAGGGGGCGTGCAAATGGTGGAAGGCGCATGCTCTTCACGTCCAGTGTTGGGAAGGTCAGGCATCGCAACCGACACAATTGGACTCTCCTTGTGGATTTGGGATTTCGAAGAACGCACAGTTCTTTGCGGTGCTTTTGCCAGCTTGAGTCTTTTCATTTTTCTAGCAAGAGGCTGAGTGCTTCCATCCTCATGTGAAGCTGAACCACTAGCCATGAACATAGGCCAGGGCCTCAGCCGTTCCTTGCCACTCCGTGTGGTAAATGGCATATTGGCAAGTTTACGCTTCTCCTCCGACAATTTTATTTTAGATTTTGGAGTCCTTTTTTTACTGATATTTGGTGTTTTGGATTTGACATGCTCTGTACTATGACATTGGGCATCGGCCTTGGCAGACGACGTTGCTGGCATTTCATCGTCTCGGCCATGACTAGTGGCAGCAGCTTCAGCACGAGGTGGAAGTGGATCTTGATCTTTCCCTAATTTTGGAACCTCAACATTTTTGTTCTCCATATTTTAATAGGCACAACTAAAAGGCACCTCAGGTAAACAATGGAGATGGATGGATACTAGTATACTTATGGATGGACTGCCGAGTGCCGACACAGAGGTAGCTACAGCCGTGGACTACTGTACTGTGTCTGCTGCTAATATAGACTGGATGATAATGATATGAAATCAATATATATATGTATGTATATATAATATCACTAGTACTGCAGCCGGACAGGTAGATAATATATTTATTAGGTAATGATGACTGATGACGGACCTGCTGGACACTGTCAGCTCAGCAGCACCGCAGACTGCTACAGTAAGCTACTATACTATAGTAGTATGTACAAAGAAGAAAGAAAAAAAAAAACCACGGGTAGGTGGTATACAATTATGGATGGACTGCCGAGTGCCGGCACAGAGGTAGCTACAGCCGTGGACTTCCGTACTGTGTCTGCTGCTAATATAGACTGGATGATAATGAGATGAAATCAATATATATATGTATGTATATATAATATCACTAGTACTGCAGCCGGACAGGTAGATAATATATTTATTAGGTAATGATGACTGATGACGGACCTGCTGGACACTGTCAGCTCAGCAGCACCGCAGACTGCTACAGTAAGCTACTATACTATAGTAGTATGTACAAAGAAGAAAGAAAAAAAAAACCACGGGTAGGTGGTATACAATTATGGATGGACTGCCGAGTGCCGACACAGAGGTAGCTACAGCCATGGACTAACGTACTGTGTCTGCTGCTAATATAGACTGGATGATAATGATATGAAATCAATATATATATATGTATGTATATATAATATCACTAGTACTGCAGCCGGACAGGTAGATAATATATTTATTAGGTAATGATGACTGATGACGGACCTGCTGGACACTGTCAGCTCAGCAGCACCGCAGACTGCTACAGTAAGCTACTATACTATAGTAGTATGTACAAAGAAGAAAGAAAAAAAAAAACCACGGGTAGGTGGTATACAATTATGGATGGACTGCCGAGTGCCGACACAGAGGTAGCTACAGCCGTGGACTAACGTACTGTGTCTGCTGCTAATATAGAGTCTAGACTGGATGATAAATTATTGATAATGAGATGAAATCAATATAATATCACTAGTACTGCAGCCGGACAGGTACTATATATATTTATTATGTAATGACTGATGACGGACCTGCTGGACACTGTCAGGTCTGCAGCACCGCAGACTGCTACAGTAAGCTACTATAGTAGTATGTATAAAGAAGAATGAAAAAAAAAAAAAACACGGGTAGGTGGTATACAATATTATATATATATATATATATTATATACAATTATATATATATATATATATATATATATATATATTAAACTGGTGGTGATTGATTATTAAACTGGTGGTCAGGTCACTCACGTTGCAACTTGCAACTAGTACTCCGAGTCCTAAGCAGACAATCACAAAATATATTATTATACTGGTGGTCAGTGTGGTCACAACAATGGCAGTGTGGCACTGACTCTGGCAGCAAAAGTGTGCACTGTACGTTATATGTACTCCTGAGTCCTGCTCTCAGACTCTAACTGCTCCCCACTGTCAGTGTCTCCCCCACAAGTCAGATAATACAATACACTTACAGTCACACTATCTAATCTATATCACTTCAGCAAGTAGTATAGAAGTATAGTAGTACTCCTCCTAATAATGCTCCCCAAAATTACTACTACTGTGTCTCTCTCGTCTCTACTGTGTCTCTCTCTTCTCTAAACGGAGAGGACGCCAGCCACGTCCTCTCCCTATGACTCTCAATGCACGTGTGAAAATGGCGGCGACGCGCGGCTCCTTAAATAGAATCCGAGTCTCGCGATAGAATCCGAGCCTCGCGAGAATCCGACAGCGGGATGATGACGTTCGGGCGCGCTCGGGTTAACCGAGCAAGGCGGGAAGATCCGAGTCGCTCGGACCCGTGAAAAAAAACATGAAGTTCGGCCGGGTTCGGATTCAGAGGAACCGAACCCGCTCATCTCTACCAGGAAGGCTCACACTCAGAGCCGGATTAATAGCAGGGCGGAAGGGGCGGTCGTCTCGGGGGCCCACACACACTGTCTTCACAACTGAAAAAAAAAAAAAACATCGGAGTAGGAGTACAGCATTTACCTGTCTCCTCTCCGTCCTCCTCGGCAGCTGAGACGCTCCATTACAGCTGCAGCCGCCGAGAAGCTTCACTCACTGCAGTGTGAAGTCTCGTGAGATTTCACACTGCTGTGAGTGAAGCTCCTCGGCGGCCGCAGCAGTAAAGAAACAGCTCAGCTGCCGAGGAGGATGAGAGGAGGCAGGTAAATGCTGTACTCCTATTCCAGTGTGTGGGGGCCCCAAAAATTTGCTGCCATAGGGCCCCCACAGACCTTAATCCGGCCCTGCTCACACTGCACTACCTGCACCCATTTTCAATACTTGCCCTCCAGTGTGCCGCGTTAGCAGCAGCAGTGCAGCAGAAATCAGTGGGAAAAGGCGTGGTCTCCATTTTCTGGGGGTTTTGCGCATGCGCAGTAAGAAAATAACTGGGAAAATGGCCACTGCACAGAGTCTAGTGACCCTAGTGGCCAGAGTCTACAGCGCTGCTGGCTAGAGAAGAGGGGGCCCATGCAGAGTCAGCACATGTACCCCCTCCCGTCCCCTACCCTAATCCTAACCCTCGGTGGTGTTGGCTACAGCTAACCCTCAGGGGGTGGCTCCTAGGGCTAAAACCCCCAACCAGTGCCTAACTCTCCCCCTCCTGGGCCCTAACTCTGAAACTCACCTACAGGATGTCAGCTGTTGGTGATCTGGTGCCGGTCTCCTGAGTGGTGTAGGGATTCCGGTGTCGGTCACATGAAGGCAGGGATGCTGAACATATCCCATTTAAATAATGCCCACATGAACCCTTTGGCTCATATCTTATATGTAAATCTGGCTCTGGTACTAGCCAATGCCTCCTGAGTCATTTACCTCACCGCACGTCCCTGGTGCAGACACAGTCTCTGGCTCTGGTACTACCCAGTGGCTCCTGAGGCATTTACCTCAGCCGCGCGTCCCTGGTCCAGACACAGTCTCTGGCTCTGGTACTAGCCAATGCCTCCTGAGGCATTTACCTCATTGCACGTCCCTGGTGCGGACACAGTCTCTGGCTCTGGTACTACCCAGTGCCTCCTGAGACAATTACCTCACCGCACGTCCCTGGTGCAGACACAGTCTCTGGCTCTGGTACTAGCAAGTGCCTCCTGAGGCATTTACCTCACCGCATGTCCCTGGTGCGGACACAGTCTCTGGCTCTGGTACTACCCAATGCCTCCTGAGCCAATTACCTCACCGCACGTTCCTGGTGCAGACACAGTCTCTGGCTCTGGTACTAGCCAGTGTCTCCTGAGGCATTTACCTCACCGCTTGTCCCTGGTGTGGACACACAGTCTCTGGCTCTGGTACCAGCCAGTACCTCATCGCGCATCCTTGGTGCGGACACAGTCTCTGGCTCTGGTACTAGCCAGTGCCTCCTGAGCCAATTACTTCACTGCACGTCCCTGGTGCAGACACAGTCTCAGTTCTGTCCCTGCATGCGATAACTGATAACATTACTGACATGTATAAAATTATCACACTGTGGATTTTGTGGTATTTATCACATCCCATCCACAGATGAAATGCGGATTGTGATAAATATGCCCCTTAGGATTTCCACTGTCTTCGCAATCCTGGCCGTGTATATTCACATGATGCTGCATTGCGGGATGCGTGGCGTGCTCACCTGCTTTTGCGCTTTTTCTCGGATTAGTGTCATACCCTCCAACCTTTTACACATAAAAATCGGTACAAATTCGAAAAGGGAGCAGGCCCACATGTAAAGGGGGTGTGGTCACGCCCATTTTCCTATACTTTCAATGGAAGTTTGGAGAGCCAAAAATCGGGACAGAACAAAAGAAAAAGGTACTGTACCTGCCCAAAAGGTACAGTTGCAGGGTATGTAGTGTCCTTGTTGTACTTCTACATCATGAGTATGCACTAGTGGGGTACAGGTTACGTGTAAATCTTTTGCAGCATTAGTAGTGAGAAGAAGATTCAGATACAGTAAAAATACTGAACGCTGGGAGCTTTTTTGGCGTGATATAAAGACAGGTGTCTGTGGATCATTGTGTTCAGAATCTGGAGAGCAGGCTCAGTGTATTTCTCTGTGATATACAGTATGTCACTTCAATCTTCCCAGCATCCGGCATGTCTCTATAGTCTTCAATCATCATCAAGTGAATTTCAATCTCCCAAGAATCTCTCTTGCAGGGAGGAAGCTGGAATACACTGTCTATGTACAGTGGGCACACAGTCCAACTAATCAGCCACCAGGCAATGCTGGGAGCACATGCTCTACGCGATACATGAATCTTGCTAAACTGGCTGTGAATCTGCTATTATTATTTATTTATTTGTTTAAATCAAGTTTTCCATGTTGTTGCTTAATTCCTGGGCCCCAGGAGAGAAGTATACAGGTTTGGGATTAAGTTCTCACCTCACTACTTCGAAAAACATAAATCCTGATTTTGGTTAAACTACAGTATGTTGCCAATTAAATCCAAGCTATAGACTAGAAACACACACAGTAAACACTGGTTCAGTCTCGTAGAGCAGCAGAATGGAACCCAACTGCAAAACAGTATTTTATATTTGTTACAGTGAGGTTGTTGTGATTTGGGGGAATACATACGATTTCTGCAGCAGGTTACATTGGCTTCCCCAGAGAAACATTGGGGTGTAGAGTGGATCTTGATCCAGAGGCACCAACAGGCTAAAGCTTTAGGCTGTCCTAGGATGCATTGGGGCCTCCTCTATAACCCCACCTCCAGAACTCAGTTTCGAGTGGTGCCTGCAGCAGCAGGTCACTTAACAGGTGGGCTGCACTGGTCAGCCCTGAAAAAGCTTTTTCTGACAGAAAATTTCTTCAAAACTGGGCTGTCAGCGCTGTATGTCATGGTGACACTTCAGCGCTGCAGCTCCATCACCTCCCAAGCGGCGTTGCATACTCCAGCAGCTCCGTTCCCGGGTGCTTGCGGTGGAGACGTCCCGGCTTAGGCACACAGTCGCAGACTGCTCTCCTGGTTCGTGTGGCTGCTGCGAGGAAGAGGTAAAAGGGTCCCCCAGATGGGACCCGCCATTAAATCACATTCCGTCCGCGACCTAGGGAGATGGGTCGTGGCACTGGCGTCGACACTGTCACTGGGCAGGGACCCCACTAGACCACCGAGGCATCTGAGTACCAGTCGGTGTACTAACACCCCATTTAATAAGGCTCACAGTACCCGGGGTGGAAGTCCAACATAGGGGAGTCGGAGATTGACCTGTAGTCCCTCCCCCGGCCCAGGGCGCCATCTCTTTGCAGATTTCCAAACCCTGTCACTATATTCTGTACCCTAAGGGACTGTGGGTGTCATTCCAAATAGATCGCTCGATAGCTATTTTTTGCAGCGCTGCGATCAGATAGTCGCCGCCTATGGGGGAGTGTATTTTCGCTTTGCAAAAGTGCGAACGCTTGTGCAGCCGAGCGGTACAAAAAAGTTTTGTGCAGTTTCTGGGTAGATCTGAACTTACTCAGCTGCTGCGATCACTTCAGCCTGTCCGGTCCCGGAATTGACTTCAGACACCCGCCCTGCAAACGCTTGGACACGCCTGCGTTTCCCCAACCACTCCCTGAAAACGGTCAGTTTACACCCATGAACGCCTTCTTCCTGTCAATCTTCTTGCGATCGGCTGTGAGAATGGATTCTTCATTATATCCATCGCTCAGCACCGATCCGCTTTGTACCCGTACGACACGCCTGCGAATTGCGGTGCATATGCATGCGCAGTTTTGCCGAGTTTTGACCTGATCACAGTGCTGCAAAAAAATAGCTAGCGTGGGATCAGGTCGGAATGACCCCCTAGGTGCGTCTGGATCTCATATATAGTGTTTCACAGTATTTATCCAATACATATATTCTACTGTGTACTCAGTCACCTAATACTGGATTTATTCGCAGGTATTGTTTACAGTGTATTCAGTCACATAATACCGGATTTATTTGCAGGTATTGTACTCTGGCTTTATCGTACTAAGACGCTCTGTTGTTGCATTCAAATATAATGTCTAACAAAAAGGGCAGTAAATCTGTGGACGCTCCTGCAACATGCAGAGCATGCTCCAAGGATTTACCTGAGTGGCAAGTTTTGTATGATGGTCTGTGTACTAATTGTCATACACCTCCTAGTTAGTCCGCAGCTCCTGTGCCCACTCAGGAGCCACCCTGGCTGCATTCACAAACCTACTGGGTACTCTGGTGGAACGCCTTACGCCCCCTATGGGACCACCTGTGCCGCTACTGCCACAAATTGTCCCTATGGTTAACCCGCCCTGGGCAGATAATTTATCTAACCAGCTGCAGTAATTAAATCAGTGTTTGGTTAGACATAAATCTACTCCAGGTCATTCTAGTTTCTCTGGGTCATCTAAGTGGGCTACGTCCTCCTCACAATCCACATACCTCTCTGATGTTTCATATGAAGAGGAGGGGGAGAATATGTTCCTGTCAGACACTGAATCAGGTGTACTGATGCAGATTGATGTCCCTGCCTTAGTGGTTGCTATTAAGCTAATCCTACAAATATCTGATGATGAGGATTCCACTACTCTGGCAAAGAAAACTGATATGTTTAAAAAGCAGAAGGTGGTTAAAACTGTGTTACCCCATTCTGACTATTTATTGGACATCAGACGGGAACCCTGGTCTAATCAAGGGAAGAAATTCCATCTGCCTAAACGGGCCTTAGCTTGCTTTCCTCTCCCTGCAGAGTTATGTAACAAGTGGGAAAATTCACCGCCGGTGGATTCTCATGTCACCTGCTTCGTGGTGTCATCTACTCTGCCTGTCACCACTGTCACCTCTCTGAAGGAACCGACAGATAAGCGTGTGGAGAGATGCCTGAAATCTATTTACTTCCTTACAGGAGCTGTGCATAGGCCCACTATTGCTGCCTCTTGGGCTGCAAAAGGTATTGAAGCGTGGGTTCAGACATTAGAGGAAGAGCTGCCCGAGGATATATCTGACAATGCCAGACAAAACCTGTCTCACATTACCACCGCTGCCTATTACATTCAGGAGGTGTCCTCTGAGGCGGGTGTGTTGGCAGCTAAGGCGTCAAATACGTCTGTCCTGGCTCTCCGTATTCTGTGGTAAAGGTCATGGAAAGTGGACTTAGACTACAAAAAGACCTTGGAGGTACTCCCCTTCACTGGGGACATTTTGTTTGGGGAAGACTTGAATAAAATTGTGTCTGAATTAGCAGCTGCTAAGACTACTTTTTCCCAAATGCTGATCCTTCTGCACAGAAGGCAAAGGGTACCACTTTTCGTTCCTTTCAGCCTCAAGGGAAAGCAAAAGGTCAGGCATACCCGAGACAATCTCGTGCTCCAAAAACCACTAAGCCCAAGGTGAAACAATCCTGGGCAGCCTGTCAGCCTGCTTCTAAACAAGACAAGCCTGCCGCATGACGGGGCGGGCCTCCCCCTGGGGGATGCCAGGGTGGGAGGCCAACTTCTACAGTTCGCCCAGGTCTGGTTAAAGACCACTTCAGACTCATGAGTACTGGCAGTTGTCTCTCATGGGTACGCTGTCTCTTTGCACCACGGTTCTCCCTTTGGACCCGTTAATGGCACAAGCTTTACAAATGGTTGTTAGTCCTCTCCTGAGTACAGGAGTGGTTGTGCCGGTACCTCGGTACCAGAGAGGCAGAGGTTATTACTCGACCCTGTTTCTAGTCCCGAACCCCAATAGGTCCTTCCGGCCTATACTCAACCTCAAATCTCTGAAAAAGTTTGTCAGAGTGTCCAAGTTTCGCATGGAAACGTTGCACTCAATTGTGCTGGCTATGGAACCCGGAGACTACTGTATATGGTATCCCTGGATATACAGGATGCATATCTGCATATACCTATGGCAATGTGGCATCAGCAGTTACTGCGGTTTGCTATTGGCAACCTTCACTATCAATTCCAGGCTCTGCCATTTGGACTGGCTACAGCTCCTTGGATCTTCACCAAGGTCATGGCCCTGATGACGGCCCATCTCCGTCATCAGGGAGTCAGAATCCTGCCCTATCTGGACGATCTGCTGATTCTGGCAAATTCCCACAATGTCCTCCTCAGTCATCTGCAACTGACGGTAACCTTCCTGCAAGCCGATGTGGGGCTTATCAATTGGAAGAAGTCCTCGCTAGTCCTAGCACAGAGCATGGGGCACCTGGGGGCGCTCTTGGACACACAGTCAGCAACTGTTTCTGTCTCCAGAAAAGGTCCTGAAGCTTCAGGATAGGATAAGATGCTTCCTTTGTCGCCTCAGAGTGTCGATACACTCGGCGATGCAAGTACTTGGCCTGATAATGTCGGCATTCTACATGGTAGAGTACGCTCAATTTCATTCCCGCCCTCTACAGAGGTTAATCCTTTCCAAGTGGGATGGCCTACCTCAGCGGATCAGATCTCACATGATCACTTTGACTGCAGAGGTTCGTCTGTCGCTGAACTAGTGGGACCAGTCCAGGACCAGCAATTGAGCAGGGGCCATCCCTTCTGGATCCCCGACTGGGTCCTGTTGACAATGGACACCAGCCTGAGGGGATGGAGAGTGGTGTTGGAGTAACACTCTTTTCAGGGTCGGTGGACCAAGGAGGAATCACTCCTCCCAATAAATATCCTAAAGCTGAGGGCAGTGTTCTCACCCTGTCTATAGTACAGAACAGGCCTGTTCAAGTACGATCATACAACGCCACCACAGTGGCATACATAGACTATCAAGGCGGCACTCACAGCTGCATGGCAATGATGGAAGTGTTAAAAATTCTTCGTTGGATGGAACGCCATCTGCCAGCCATATTGGCAGGGTTCATTCCGGACATCCTGAAATGGGAAGTGGACTTCCTCAGTTGCCAGGACGTGCACGCCGGATAGTGGAGGCTTCATCCAGTCTTTCAACTCCTAGTGGACATGTGGGGCCTACCAGATGTAGACCTGATGGCATCTCGACACAATTACAAGGTTCCAGTCTTTGGATCACGGACCAGGGATCCTCAGGCGGTGTTTGTGAATGCTCTAGCAATTCCATGGAACTTTCGGCTGCCCTACATGTTCCCTCCAGTGTCACTCGTGCCCAGGGGTCCTACGGAGGTTCAAACAAGAAAGAGGATTACTACTTCTAGTAGCTCCAGACGACAGGGCATCCCCTTCTACTTCCTTAGCAACCAGACCTCCTCGCACAGGGCCCTTGTCTCTACCCAGACCTGGCCAGACTGGCTTTGACGGAGTGGCTCTTCAAGCATCACTCCTGAGGGCCAAAGAAATCTCAGAGGAGGTTATTCAAACTATGTTGAAGGCCTGCAAACCGTCCTGGAATTCTTACTTCACCTGGTGTGCTGATAAGAATTACAACGTCTATAGATTCAGAGCTTCCAGAATTCTGGATTTTCTGCAAAGAGGCCTGGACTTAGGCCTTCATCTGGCCTCCCTCAAGCTACACATATCTGCCTTGTTGGTTTGGTTTCAGAGAAAAATTGCATCTATACCTGATGTTCATACTTTCGCTCAGGGTGTTATTAGGATTCAGCCTCCCTATGTTCATCCTGTGGCTCCATGGGATCTGTCTGTTGTGCTGAATGCCCTGCAGGAGTCTCCTTTTGAGCCTCTTGAATTGGTGGACCTTAAATGGCTTACAGCCAAGGTCCTATTCTTGCTGGATTTTGCCTCAGCAAGATGGGTGTCTGACTTAGGCGCTTTGTCCTGTCATCCACCCCTTCTGATTTTTCACCGTGACCAGGCAGTTCTACGAACTCGCCCAGGTTATTTGCCTAAGGTGGTTTCATCTTTTCACCTTGATCAAGAGATTGTGGTTCCGGCCTTTATCTCTTCAGACTTGTCTTCCAAAGAGCGGTCTTTGGATGTAGTAAGGTCTCTCTCTATATATGTGGAGAGGACTGCCTCTATCCGGAGGTCAGATACCCTTTTTGTCCTGTTTGGTTTCCACAAATGAGGCTGGCCTGTGAATAAGCAAACCTTTGCCAGATGGATTAGAGTGGTGATTGCACAAGCTTATGCTCAGGCTGGACTCCCAGCTCCTGCTGCTATTAAAGCCCATTCTATTCGATCTGTTGGTCCTTCATGGTCGGTGCACTGTGGTATGTCCGCTGAACAATTGTCCAGGCGGCTACGTGGTCCTCGTGAAAACGTTTATTAGGTTCTATGCCTTTGATACTTCCACCTCCCATGATGCTTCCTTTGGACGCCGGGTTCTCATACCCGCTAAGGTGCGTCCCCTCCCTTGAGGAACTGCTTTAGGACATCCCTGATGTTTCTCTGTAAAAACCAATGTACCCTGCTGCAGAAAAGGAGTGTTATAGTAGACTTACCATGGTTAACACTCTTTCTGCAAGGTACATTGGGTTCCACAGGGCGCCCACCCTGACACACCTAGCTTCTATAGGTTTGTATGGCATTAGCCGCTGGTACCTTCTCCTGTCGTGAGAATGTGGTTCTATGTGACTAACATCTGCCTTCTCTCTTACCTGCTCCTGCATTGGACTGGTTAACGAAACTGAGCTCTCAGTGCCTGGAGGTGGGGTTAGAGAGGAGGCCCCAATGCATCCTGGGACAGCCTAAAGCTTTAGCCTGTTGGTGCCTCTGGATCAAGATCCACTCTACACCCCGATGTTTCTCTGTAGAACCCAATGTACCTCGTAGAAAGAGTGTTAACCATGGTAAGTCTACCATAACACTCTTTTTACCGGCAGATGGGATGCCGGCTGTCAGTATACCAACAGCGGCATCCCATCTGTTGAAATCCCGGCAGCAAGTCCCCTTGTGGGCTTGCTACACTCGCCATGCTATGGGCTTGGTGGCTCGTGTCACTCGCCATAGGTTATATTCCCACTCAGTAGGTGGCGTGGGCCCACCAACCGAGTGGGAATACCCAGCGTTTGTCAGGGACCCGGCCGGTGGCATTTCACCGGCTGTCAGGATTCCGGCTTCAGTCTCGTGAACGTTGGGATCCCGACAGCTGGCATATTAACTGCATCCCGATTTAGGTGTATTGGAGGGTGATAATGCTCAGATAAGGAGAGATGGCTGGTTACTAGCCAGCATGAACCAGAAAACAGACATTGGTTAAATGCACAGAAGTTCATTAACAAGCAGAAGACTAATTTAATTTCCAGTTCCAGTATTAGGAACACAGTGATTTGCAATCAGGCAGACAAAAGAGCTTAGCAGGCAAGGGTCAGCAGTCAGGCAAATTCGTAATATGGTATTTACAAAGAGGGAGCATGCAATGAAATCATAAAAGGCATAGTAAGGTCAAAAAGCTGTAGACTCTTGCAGATTGTTTGTGGGGTATGTCCAGAGCAGGTACAGTATATGGAACAATCACCTAGCACTGACTACTAGGTGGAGTCAAACTATAAGATATTAGAGTGCATGGTTCACTGACTGTTATGATAGTTGGTAACAAACCATGCGCTTGAATCTAGGAACACACTATAACCTGTGTGCAATGTTCCAAACCTCTGAGAATCATATCACTGGGCTAATCAATTGAAGTGAGAGGTCCTAAACAGATGTTTGGGTCGCACATCAAATAATGCTGTCTATGACAATTCACCTTTCTTCACAACATGACTGCACATCTTGAAGTTGTATCAACAAGCCTTCACTAAACTTCATCTACATGAGAACCTCATTTTAAGGCAAATGCACTAGAAATGTGTACAGCTCTTCATTACCAATGCTTGGTTTAGAAGCATGACCAGTACAAAAATAGAGAAAATATGCTGGGCAAATGGGGTATGTTGAAGTTCCATCAAAGCTTGATATTCCTTGTGACTTCCTCTCCCCAGGAAACAATCGCAAATGTTTTCTCTCAGTGGATGCTTGTGATTGGTTGGAGGTTAGGGGCATGCTCTATTACTCTTATCTTCTCCCATTTATTTATTTAAATCAGTGGTGCAAGTAGAAATATTTTCTTAGTGGAACTGAGTGCCGAAAAATGGGCGTGGTCATGTGTTGTCAGGGGGCGTGGCCACATGCTGCTAGTGGGACTGGCTACATGACTACATGACGCTAGCAGTGTGGCCACACGACAGACATTTTTTGGGGGGAATCTTGAGGCAAGGCTTAAAATATATAGTAATGCCTCCAGTATAATAGAAATATATAGCGATACCTCCAGTATAATAGAAATATATAGTAATGCCCCCAATTTAATAACAATATATAGTAATGCCTCCATTATAACAGGAAAATACAGCCACTGTCGCACTCCCAGTAACCCTGACAAAGTGGGAGGAGCCGTCATGCTGACAAGCACCATGGTCTTGTTGCTTTGTGGCACATTATAATTGTGGTAATGACAAAGTGTGTGGCAGGTGGTACTGCGTACCCACTCCCAAATTCTTAAGGGTACTCCGTACCCGAGCGTACCCGCATACTTGCACCGCTGATTTAAATGACTAATGAGGTTGAGTAAATAAAACTGTGGAGAAGGAAGGTAGACAAGGAGAAGCAGGTGAAGGATGGGTAAGGACACATAAGGGGTAACAGCGCACAAGCAAAAATAAAAGACAGAGGCCCAGATTTATGGATCCTTGGAGGGTGATAAATAGCATGGTGATAAAGTTCTAACCAATCAGCTCCTAACTGTCATTTTTCAAGCACAGCCTGCAACTTGGCAGTTAGGAGCTGACTGGCTGGTACTTAATCACTGTGCAATTTATCATTCTCCAAGGCTTGATAAATCTGGGCCAGAATCTCATTAGTGCAGAACAACAATCCCATGACAATAATATTAAAATCATTCCGCATCTGTCATCTGTGTGGGCAGGTGGTCCATATTTTATGGTAATTTTTTCCACTACATCTACAACAAATCAATAAAGGAAAAAAAAAAAAGAACTTAAGTGATAAATTAGGATTTTGATAAATTGCTCATTTTTTTAAATTACATTTTACTGAAAATTGTGTGTAAGTGGTATAATGGGCAAAAATATTAGGGACCTTTGATAATAATACCGGGACATTACAAGTATTACAGTAACTATGTCTTATTATTAGTCAAATAATTCATAGAATGCACTGTGCTGCAATACGATTACAATTGTGTATTGTGTTTAGATTACTGGATACACTTGTTAAGTATTTGAATTCTAGGCTTCTTTTCATGAAACAAATTGTATAGTGGCACTTAAGTATTACCAAATAAATTAAATGGACCTTGCAGCTATTAATATTTATTGATAAAATTAATTGGTACTGCAATTTAATACACAGCAAAATGCGGCATCATATCCAATGACAGGTAGTTTTATTTTTATTTACACTCCTTAATAAACCTTTATATGACAGTCATATAAAGTAATTACACATAGGAAATAGAGTGGTGTTAAAGATCTGTAAAACGTTATCATTATTCTTAGTGGTATCCGCTCGGAATTAACCCTTTGTTTTCCTAAACATCAATTGAAATTTTATTATTATTATTATTAGTATTATTATTATTGTTAGCAGTTTATTATTCCTTAAAAAACATTTTGATCTCCTACTGTAGATAATCTTCTGTTCTAACCCCATTTGTATAATTTATTTTATATATCATAGCAACTTTGATTAAACAAAATTAAGTATGTGAAAAAATAATTTTAGGTTTTTGTTTTCTAAGTGTTTTTATTGAGAAGTCACAGAAGGCAATAAACAATAGACATGGGATTGGATATAACGGTCACATACACAATTACATTACTGGCAAAATGACAGGGGGAGATGTACCAAGCATTGGAGAGAGATAAAGTGGAGAGAGATAAAGTACTAACCTATTAGCTCCTAACTGCCATGATAGATGACCATAAAAAAATGACTAGAAATGGTAATACATAGTAGAATCCATACAAAATAACATTCCAGAAAAATCCTCAGTAAGGAAGGGCGACTAATGACCATGGGGCTGAGAATATAGAATATAAAGGAAAGGCAACCATAGCTAACCTTAAGGGGAATAAGCTTAAAATGGAGGGGTCCCATATTGTTCCTCTTTTAGTTTTAATTATTATGCAAATGGATATAAAAACAATTTACGTTTACATTTTATAACCATTTTGGGCATTAATTCTAAGATTACTGTATTTTTACCTTAAAATTATGTCATTTTAGTACATAGCACTTCTAACCATGTAACGTGGACCCTCCTTCTGCACTTTGCAATAATGATCCACTTTATTACTTCATAATTAATGTAACTCCTCTGCTTCAAATTGTTATGGATGTCAGATACAGTATAACATCCTTTCCAGCCTCTTGTTCTATTACATATGCACAAATAGAAAGCTACTGTATAAGCTTAGATCTCCTGTCCTACAGTACAAGTAAGAATACATGTATGAATCAGGGAGTTTGTACCCATCACCATTTCGGGTGTCTGCTTGTAAGAAGGTGGAGTCTGGAAACCTGTTGGGATTTTTTGCACAGCCTTCTTTCCGTGCACTGGGAGGAATTAAATTGATTTTACAGTATTACACTATATATTTGTTATCTTTTTTTTTTCTATGTGATCGTCATTGGTCCACACATTATTTGTTTTCATAGTGAAGATCAGTTGAACTATTGGACATATATGGGTATATTCAATCGAGGTCGGATCCATTCCGACATGCACTTGTCGGAATGGATCCAACAAGGGCTATTCAATGCCCATTTCAATTCAACTTTAAAAAAGTCGAATTGAGATGAGGGACCAGAGAGGGGGGAGAGACGCGGGCAGACGGGAGACAGCAGCGCTGCAGGAGGATGTGCTCGAATTTCCCGACTTGTCGAATAAAAATGCTCGTGACTGAATAGGTCGGAACCCCATCCGACCTGAAAAGTCAATAACTGCCGTATTTTCGACAAGGCAGCAGTTTCGTCCTTAATTGTATATACCCAGAGCCGGATTAAGGGGGGGCCCCAGGGGGTATGTACCCCGGGCCCCCCTTACTAAAAGGGCCCGCCAGCCACAGATCGGATCTCTTAGTGATCCGACCTGCAGCACTGGCCTCCCGGACCCCGCGCGTCTCCCCGTCGGTTGCCCAGGCAACCTAACAGCGCTGGCGCCGGCGAATCATGAAGTAAGGGACAGCTGAGCGACGGCTCAGCTGTCCAATGGGTGAAAAGTAGTAGCAGCCTGCGGCTCAGTCACTGGCTGGGCGCGCAGGCTGCACGGAAGATGTGTGGAGCCAGAGGGGTTGCGTGGGGGAGAGAGCTGTAGCTGCTCTCCTGTCTCACCAGCAGCAGATCCAAAAGTAAGCTGCATGTATTGTTTGTTGTTTTTTTTTACCTGCTGCTCTGTTAAATTGTAATTTATTGTGTTGTGTGTGTGTGTGTGTGTGTGTGTGTGTAATTATGTGTGTGTGGGTAATGTGTGTGTGTGTGTATATATAGGTGTATATGTGTGTATATATATATATATATATATATATATATGTGTGTAATTATGTGTGTGTGGGTAATGTGTGTGTGTGTGTGTGTGTGTGTGTGTGTGTGTGTGTGTGTGTGTGGGGGGGGGTAATGTGTGTGTGGGTAATGTGTGTGTGTATATATAGGTGTATATGTGTGTGTGTATATATATATATATATATATATGTGTGTAATTATGTGTGTGTGGGTAATGTGTGTGTGTAATTATGTGTGTGTGGGTAATGTGTGTGTGTGTGTGTGTATAGGTGTATATATATATATATATATATGTGTGTGTGTGTGTGTGTGTGTGTGTATATATATATATATAGGTGTGTATGTGTGTGTGTATATATATATATATATATATATATATATGCAGGTGTATGTATGTACATAGTGTCCAAATGGTGCAGCACTCCTGGCGTCTAAGTAATACCACTATTGATGAAAGTGCCACACTAATGGGCCCTACACACTAGCCGACTTCACTGCACGATATGAACGATCTCGTTCATTAATGAACGAGATAACGTTCATATCGTGTAGTGTGGAGTCACCAGCGATGAAGGAGTCACCAGCGATGAACGATGCGCAGTCCCGCGCTCGTTCATCGCTGGTGACATGTCGGCTGTGCATGCAGGCCAATATGGACGAGATCGTCCATATTTGCCTGCACGTCTATGGAGCTGGGTGACGGGGGGAGTGAAGAAACTTCACTCCCCCCGTCACTGCCCCCTCGCTGCCGGGTCGCCCGTCGGCCATATCGGCCGTCGGTCACCTCGGCGGCACATCGCCTAATGTGTAGGGCCTATAATAAAGGTCACTGAAACATTGCCAAACTTATGCCTAAAACAGTGGTATTACTTAGACGCCAGGAGTGCTGCACCATTGGGACAATTGTGGATTTATTTGTGCGGCCACCCAGCGCAACACCCGGTGGGCAACCGCTGCAGCATTGTTCATGCAGGGGGAAAGCCAGACATCATGCCTTTGATATATATATATATAGATATATATATTTTATATGTATATATATATATGTTGGTATTGTGTGACCAGCGGTTTGGAGACCGCAGGTCACCATACCGAAGGTGGGATCTCAGCATTTAGATGCCCGGCGGGCTAAGTGGCAAGCTGCTCTGCGCTCGCCACAGGTTCTATTCCCACTCTATGGGTGTCGTGGACACCCACGAATGGGAATAGTCCCTTCTAGTCGACATACCGACTCTAGGAATTGTGAAGGGAGTGAAATGTAGCCATCGTTTTTGTAACCGGCGGTCTCCTGATCGCCGGTCACATATCTACATCCCATATATTATATATATATATATATATATATAATTTGATCTCCCTGCTTCTATGTTAGGGGCCCCCTTGTTTGAAGCGCCCCGGGCCCCCCATAGCCTTAATCCGGCTCTGTATATACCCCTTGAAGCGCAAAGTCAGATCGTACCTTTCTCTATATCCATTTGTTGTTATAGGTTTGGTGATCTATTTAGTACTGTCTTCTGCTGCTTTAATTGTGCAGCGCCATAGGTGAAATTGTTTTTCTAACCAGGTCTGTGTTTGTGTCTGTTCCCGAAGGGGTCAGTGGTGGCGCGATGGAGAAAGCGAGGAGGCTGAAGAAGAATCCTGCGCATGTGCACAAATTATATTTTTTGAAAGTACACACAGGAAACAAAGGCAACTGGAATAATGGTGGTATGTGCATAAGAATCAGCGTGGAAGTGAATAAAGTCTCTGGTTATAGAAAAGTCTTTTGGGAAATGTTCGGTCTGGAAGCCAATGATGAACAGAGATTTAACAACTATCGGTCTGGGAACCGATATAACCTGGATTAATCGATGATCGGCCTGGGAACCGATGTTGAACTGGAACAGTCTATGGTCGGCCTGGAAACCGTTGGAAAACAGGTATAGATGATGATTGGCCTGGGAACCGATGTTGAATTGGAGCAATCAATGGTCGGCCTGGAAACCGATTGTAAACAGGAGTAATGATGATGATCCGCCTGAAAGCCGATGGGTGAGCAGGTGCTGGAATGACACAGGCCTTTGGTACACTAAGCAGCAATGGATCCAGGTTTGGCTAAGCAGGAGACAACTGTGGAATAAAGCAGGGTTCCCAATGCAGATAGAATGGCACTGATACTGCTGCAGGCAGCTAATGAACAGGTGTAAGTAATAATGCTGCACCTGGAGAGAGTCTCTGCCTGCTAGTGAATGCTGGAGCAGAATGCAGATGGAGCTGCAACTAAACTAGATGGTTGGTGCCTGCAGTTCCACGGAGCAATGACACAGGGGAATCTCTGAAGACAGGAGACTGGAGCCAGGAGACTCTTGTTCACAGGATGTGATGCATTGTTCAAGGCAATGTTACTGAGCTGGAACTCTGGCTATATACCCCAAGGGATTGTAGACTCAAGTCATGTGAGCGCTCCAGTGCTCAGGAGTGGATAGCACCAAGTCAGCTGACTGCAGGTGTCATGGCGGCACCCATACTCCGGAGATGGTGGGAATATATTGGGGTACACACTGTATGGCAAGCGGGGTACACACTGGAAAAGTCTCTGCACATTGCAGGCAATCATGGAAGATGCTGCCAGGCTGAGGGATGTGACCTCTGGAGGCCAGCACATCAGAGCACCGGTAAGTGACGTGATGCAAAATGCAGATTCCTGACAATCTTCAAGGTAAAGATGATGAAGCTTATGTAAATAGATGGCAACAAATTCTACATACAGTACATGTATTTTTTTTATCACATACTCCTTACTATAGGAAAACTGCAAAATAAATGAAGCAAACATTGTATATCACTAGTTTCCTGCTGAAATATGTGATTAGTACTGTAACATAAGATTGCCTTTGTTTTGTCCTCAATGTTTATTTATATAAGTCAAATCAAATGTACCTAATAAAGGACTTTCACCCTCTTATTACTTTTATTGATTGAACAGAGATATTTAAATAAAATACATATGTGTGGTCACTGGTCATACACCTAGCATGTTTGGCATGACTTAAACACTGCGACATACTGTATATAGCTATTTTATATACAGCATCTTTTCCGTACACATAGCGCCTATCTTGCAGCACAGCAAGACTCACAGTTTACTGGGGACTTGGGGTTTATTTACTCATGCCGCTTTCAGATCGCAAATGCCGGATCCCACCCGGTAAGAGAAACGTGTCCTTACCGGGTGGGATCCAGCATTTGCTCTGCTTTGGTGGCTTTCCGACCCGGCAATATACTGGGTCGGTTGACATAGCAGCGGGGGGGGGGGGGGGGGGAGGTTGCGCAGCAGCAGCAGGGGTGGGGGTGGTGGCGGCGCTGGGAGATGAGCTCATCTCCTGCGCCGTCTCTCTCTATGCTGTGAATGGGAGCCATGTCGCATCGAAACGGCTCCCATTCACACTGCGCCTGACCCGGTATTGAACCCGGTAATAACCCTTCCTTTTTATCGGGTTGAATTACCGGGTCAGGCGACCCGCTAATTTGGCCAAAGTGCTTTCACATCGCACACTGACCCGCTTCGACACGGCAATATGCCATGTCGATACCGGGTTATTTGTGCGATGTGAAAGGGGTATAAGTCTTGGATGGATGTTAAGTGGATGGAGATAAAGTACAGTACCAGCCAATCAGCTCCTGTCATTTCAAACAGCATGTGACTTGGCAGTTAGGAGGTGATTGGCTGGTACTTTATCTCCATCCACTTTATCTCCACCCAAGGCTTAGTAAATAGACCCCTTGGGATTTGCACTTTTCACGTAATTGTGGCAGTTTAAATTTGCACAACACTGCATGGCAAGATGCATGGTATGGCTCAGTCATATTAGCCCCTGTTCTATTGCCTTTATCTCAGATTGGTGTCCTCAAGTCACTGCTATAGCACGTTATTACAATAGCGGTGTACAGGCACTGTCGTATTTATAATGGGTGCAGTGTGTGCTGTGCACACGGGCCCCGAGGGGTCCGGGGGGCCCCCACAGCACACCTTGCAACCATTAGTTAAAATACTTACTCTCCGGAGTCCTGCGCTGCAGCAGCAGCGCTGCAAAAACCGCTGGGAAAATGGCGCTGCGCCATTTTCCTGGTTATTCGGGCATGCACAGTAAGAAAATCACTGGGAAAATGGCCACAGTGCCATTTTCCTAGTGATGTGCGCATGCGCTCTAGGCTCTTGGACAGCACTAGGGTCCCCTAGTGCCCAGAGTCACAGCGCTGCCGTCGGCTAGAGGGGAGAAGGCCCTGATGGGGCCTGCACACGGGCTTCTAGATGCACCCATGTGTACAGGGTACATATCTTATGCTTTTGTTGCATTAGCAGTGCGCAATAGACGCAAATGCAGAAATGAACACTGAGCGATGTGACACATGGCACGGCTTAGTTGTATGTTTCATGGTGCTCCAAATGGGGGCTTTTTGACAAGATTTAAGGGGTATCCGTTTAGATGGTCGATCATGTTTTGTTCGACAGTCATTAGGTCGACCACTGGTGGACACAAATGAGTGAAGACAGCCTAGCGCTGGTAAAACATACAATTGCAGCAAGTTCCAAAACAAAAAAGAGTACACCCAAAACTCTGAAATAAATATGATACAGGAACAGAGGTTGGACACTAGCGCTGTGATGAAACCAAATATAGATATGCGGCCTAATATACGGGGTGGGAATTACATCACCCTGAAAGGACAAAGTGTATTCAAACGTCCTCAATGGCTATAAAGACTGTGTTCTTTTCTTGTTGAACCGGACAATTATCTTTATAAGGCTTAATATATAAGGTGAACAATAAACCACACTAGGGGGGAGAAATGTATATAATGGCTGTAAAGACTGTGTTCTTTCCTTATTGGAACGGAACTTACATAACATTCCTGCCACGAGTGCATGTAAAGGTATCTTTCACACTGTCACATCTTCTATACTTGAAAACCGGCAGGGAAATATCACAAAACAATTGAACGTACATATAATTTCTGTCACGAGTGCACGTAACGGTATCTTTAAAATCTTCTAGTCACAGAGACGTGGATCGCCATGAAATTTTCCAAACAGATTTTTAATATTAAAAGTTCCACATAAAGGTGGTCATTCCGAGTTGTTCGCTCGTTGCCGTTTTTCGCAATGCGGCGATTAGGTGGAAAATGCACATGCGCATGGTACACAGCGCGCATGCGTTAAGTAAATTTACACAAAACTTTGTAGATTAACACAAGCTCGAGCAACGTTTTTTCATTGCTCGAGTGATCGTAGTGTGATTGACAGGAAGTGGGTATTTCTGGGCGGAAACTGCCCGTTTTCTGGGAGTGTGCGGAAAAACGCAGGCGTGTCAGGGAAAAACGCGGGAGTGGCTGGAGAAACGGGGGAGTGGCTGGCCGAACGCAGGCGTGTTTGGGACGTCAAACCAGGAACAAAACGGACTGAGCTGATCGCAATCTGTGAGTAGGTCTGGAGCTACTCAGAAACTGCAAAGAATTATTTAGTAGCAGTTCTGCTAATCTTTCGTTCACTATTCTGCTAAGCTAAGATACACTCCCAGAGGGCGGCGGCCTAGCGTGTGCAATGCTGCTAAAAGCAGCTAGCGAGCGAACAACTCGGAATGAGGGCCAAAATCACAAAACAATGAAGCAGGGAAAGCCAATGCGTGTCTATAACCCTTGGAGTGTACAGTGTTCACTCTAGGATTTTTTTAGGGCAGGGTGCTGAGAATTGAAGAGGGCACATTTTTATTTTGAAGGGCACATTTTTGATGTGACGCTTTGCGCACAAAGCATAGCGCATATGTTTATAGTTTTTGTACATACATGTTGCCCTTTGTAAATCATATACCCATGCATACATATAAGACACCTAAAATCTGTACTGTATATGTCCAGTCTTCTTGAAAAATCGGCTGTAGCATACACATAACTAGATAATTATAAATGTCTTTTCCAGTGCTGAAGTAGTTATAATCCGTATGTGTTATAAAACAGAAAAGTTAAACAATGGGTTAAAATATATAGGAAAAAAATAAGTCTGTTCTACTAGGGAAATACTGTAAGCAGTACATGCTCACTGCTTACCCTGTTCTTTCCCTCTTTATCAGAGTGCTGTGTTATTTACAGTGCCTCCTCTGCCATCCAGTTGGCTAAGGACAGAAATTGTGTTCCAATTTCAGAGATGGGCAAGGAGCAGACAATAACATTGTAACATACACTCTGACTGTTGCATTCTGTATACAAGGTGGCGATTTATGATCCTGCAAGGTGCACTGAAAAAGGGCAGGGTGCTTTTTCACATTTCAAAAATGGGCAGGGTGCAGCACCCTGCTGAAACAGCCTAGAAGGAACACTAAGTGTATTAGATCTTTATGAAGGACTCACACACAACTTCCCGGCTGCAGACTCGGATCCGTGGTTTAGATGATAGACAAGTCCAAACCCTCCTGGGTAATTCTCTGACACGAACGCTACTTCCCACACGAACGGCTTCAATGCGTTTCTGGGATCACTATCCCCTTTGACATGGTTGACATGGACACAAGGTTGACACATGAAAATGGTCAACACGTGAAATGTCGACACATGAAAAGGTCGACATGAGTTTTAAAAAATATATATTTTGTGGAACTTTTTCATACTTTACGATCCACGTGGCCTATGATTGGGAATGGTAACCTGTGCCGAGCGCAGCAGTACTGGAGTGAGGCACCTTTTCGCCAGCCATGCGAGGGGACACGGTGCACTAATTAGGGTTCCCCGTCACTTTACGCAGAAAACGACACAAAAAAAGTAAAAAAAACCCTCATGTCTACCTTTTCAGGTGTCGGCCTTTTCAGGTGTCGACCATTTGTCCATGTCGACCATGCCAATGTTGACCAATAGTGGTCGACCTAATGACTGACGACCATAACATGGTCGACCATTCATACTGGAACCGATTTAAGGATAGGTGTAATATTCTGTATATGGACCCATCTTTATGGTAGCAGAACAGGATTTGTTAAACAAAGACGTGATTTCTCTGTAAAAGTATTGGTAATAAACGTTGTAATAAAACTTGTAATTTTCCATTTGCTGTACCGTTAACCTTGATTTAGGGAGATAACTAAGCAAAGCTAGAACAGCTGGTGCCCTAGAAACACCACCAGCCACATGTTTCCAGTATAAGATGTACTTGTTTACTGCTTAATACATAACCATTAGATTGTTTTGCTAGAATGAAGTGTATTCTGCATCTGAGCTTTTCTAAATAAAGGAATGTACTGTCCATATAATACACTGGAAAGTATATACTGTGTGGAGTCATCTTAAGACACTGAAAATGCTTGATTTTTGTTGCATCATAAATACATTTATTATTTATAAATGTTTGTATTTTCATTTCACTAATAAATGTGATCTAATTCCTTCCAAAAATCCCTGGTGTTGATCTTCACAAAAATAATTGGTGCAGATGTATTAAGCCTGGTGAAGGGATAAAGAAATGATAAACCAGTGATAAGTGCAAGGTGATAACGCACCAGCCAATCAGCTCCTAACTGTCATTTTTCAAATCCTTAATGACTGGCTGGTGCATTATCACCTTGTGCTTATCACTGCTTTATCATTTCTCTATCCCTTCTCTAGGTTAATACAGCTGCCCCATTGGGTTCAGACAGAGCCGACTCTAACCAATATGATGCCGCAGGCAAGATTTTGGCTGGTGCTCCCTATCACCGCCGCTAGTTCCGCTTCTGACCCTGTACCTCTTTCCCAGCACCATCACCCCTCACCCATAGCCGTCCTCATTTTGGTGCTCCTACCTGCTATATTTTAAAAAGGAACAGTGTGCACATCGGCACACAGCCCAAAAAGATGCGTGTTCTTGCTGGGAAGGGGCATGGCCACACAATAGTAACCCAAATTCAAATTATGCCACACAGTAGTGCAACTTTATTCACATTTTATTATGTGACAGTGTCCCTTCTTCACGTTACATCACACAGTAGTACCACTTTACCTTATATATGTTACTCCTCACAATGGTGCCCCTTATTCACATTACATCACACTGAATTGCTCCTTATCCACATAACACCACACCATATTGCTCTTGATTCACATTAGACCACATAGTAGTGTCCTTTCTATACATTACGCAACACAATAGAGCACTTTGCCACACATTAGTAATGCATTTATACACATAATACCACACAGTAATGCCCCTTGCACATATGACACACATTATTAATATCCATATAAACATAATGCACCTTACACAATATGCCATCCTTTATTAATGCCCTTATACAGATAATGTAGCTTACACATATGCCGCACATTATAAATGCATTTATACACATGACACACATAATGTCCACACATATGCCGAACACTATTGCACAACCAACGCTCCCACACACAGCACTCACATGGCTGTTAACACTGTGACCTCTGCCTCTGCTTGGATACAGATGTGTCTCATACATTTTGCCTCAATACGCCATGCAGCAGGAGTCAGCTGGCAGCTCTGCTAACGTCGGGCACCTTTTTTGCCGAAAATGCATCTTATTTGCATTGCTATGTGGCTAGGATACACAAGCAGCTTCAGCTGATTAAAATTATATTTGGCATGCCTATATTCTGTGTGCGACTGTGGCTGTATCTGCATACAAAATGCTAGTTTACAGTGATTTCCAGGAATACACTGTAACCTACCATTTCGTATGCAGATGCAGCCGCAGTCACACACAGAATATAGGCATGCCGCATATCATTTTAATCAGCATAAGATGCTTATGCCCCTAGACATTACAAATGTCCTAGGTATTTGCCTAGTTTGTCTATGCCATGGCCAGTCCTGGGTCCAGATGTTGGGATACGTGGATGGTGTATACACTAACCAAGTGTGTTCTAAGAAAGACACCTTTCTCTATTGGTTTTGCATCAGGAGCTGCCCTTCTTCAGGTAATACCTCTCCATCATCTGATCAAGATTGAACATCAGGCACAAGAAGGTTTCAACATCACTTGAGGTTCCCTATATCTTTTAGGAAGTGATCAGATAATTCATGAAATGCATTGAGTACATGCTGTACATCAGGACGGACGGTGTAATGGTTAGCATTACTGCCTTGCAGCACTGAGGTCATGGGTTTGCTTCCCACCATGGTGCTAACGTTGTGGAGTTTGTATATTCTCCCCATGCTTGTGTGGGTTTCCTCCGGGTGCTCCGCTTTTACCCACAATATAAAAAATTACTGGTAGGTTAATTGGCTCCTACCTAAAATTAACCCTAGCGTGAATGTGTGCACGTGCGGTGGGGTGAGGCAGATCCTTTTCTGTCATACTAACGTTTGTGCCAGAGTTTTGTATAAAGTATATGAAAAATGCAAAGAATACGTTTGAAATATCTTCTTTGTATTATTCTAATCATTTTTATAGCCAAAACTTGGGAGTAAAAAGTCTATGGCAGGTGAGGCACTCCTATCTTTTCCGCACATCTCTGATCAAAACTCACCAAATTTCCAGGAGTTTATACTGCTGTACCTGTGTATAATGTCCAGATGTACTCATTGGCTCATACAGATGCAGCCTCAGTTATCTTGGCCAGCTGAGGCGTTAGTCGCGATCGGGCATACGCAGCGTGCCTGGGCGCAATGAGGCACGCCTAGTTGTAGGGAGGCGCACCTAGACGTAGGTACAGAGCATTTGGCGTTACTTTTAAGTGTAATACCTGCGATCATCCACCAGATGTCGCTTATTAAAATCACCATTGCGCATGCGTGTGGTATCCATTAAAATACAGTACCAAAATACATAGTAAGAACTACTTTACTGATGCTACAATATGCTACAGTATGTCATACAGTGTATTACAGTCTACAGACGTACTGTATATACAGTAGTACAGTATATACAGAGGTAAACAGAGGCAAACAAATGTGATAAAGCCACAGTATAGTCCATTGTCGTTAGGAATATGTGAGCGTCCAAGTCCCAAAGAGAAATCAACAAATCAAACCAGTAGTGTATACAGACGCAAATGACCGTGTTACAGGTACAGTGTGGTCTATTGAAGTTATGGATATGTTAGCGTCCAAATCCCGTACCTATTACGGCATAATAAAAACCAATGGGCTTATGCATCTGTCATTCGGCGATGTATCTGAGTGGTGAAGTGTGTCGCTTCCCATGCTTAGGGTCCCGGGTTTGATTCCCAAAGTGTGAAAGCATGTTCATTTTTTCCTGACACTGTATTATTTTTTTAATTTTTGTTACTATTGTAGTATACTATACTTTCACAGCAGTTTTACATAAAGCAGGGCAAAGCTGCAGGAGCTGTATACTATAAATACACAGCGGCTACGAGGATTAGGTTCTATGCACCGTATTGTACACATACATTTCTGTAGCAGGCCAGACTCGATTGAAATGGCTACCGCCGTGACCCCCCACCTTGTGGCAGCGCTCAGCTATGGGGCGAGCGACGGCACAGGTATTGCAGGCTACAGGGCAATGCTGAAGGAGCGTCTGAATACCCTAGCTAAAACACACAGGGGTGATAGGGATAAGCGAGCTCTATGCACAATACGATACTGTACCATACCCTCCAACATTTTACACATGAAAACAGGTTCAAATTAGGAAAGGGGCGTGGTCACGGGTAAAAGGGGTGTCAATGTTAATTTGGAGAGTCAAAAATCGGTACAAAGCCCTTTTTGGCTGGTACAGACCATAAAAAAGGTACTGTACCTGCCAAAAAGGTTCAGTTAGAGGGTACTATATGCGATAAACTGGACTCAGTTCAAGTCGGTGGAGATGAACGCGGAGGCCTGGATGAACGTGGAATCCTGGATGGATGCGGAGGCCTGGATGGACACAGAGGCCTGGATGGACGCAGAGGCCTGGATGAACGCGGAGGCCTGGATGGACAAGGAGGCCCGGATGACTGGTTGGACATGGGTGGACATGAAGACCTGGATCGCCATCAAGATAATTTGAGGGTCCATACAACACTACTTCCAGTGCCGAATTTGACAGTCCAGCATTGGTCAGCAATTCAAGTGTGCTGTTGCCAGGAACACCAAAGATGACCAGCACACCTGCTCACAGGCCACTTCACGATACATTCGGCGGCACTCTGACTGATATTCCCCTGGCTGTCAATCTGTACAGAGCTTCACAAGGACATATTCACAAATATGCACATGCTCTGTTCCAGTACCATGTGAGATACGACACATACTTGATGTGGACCCATCGTGTGAACTTTGATGGCGCCAAGGGGAAAATTCTGCTTCCCAAAAATCTGGTAAATGACATCATGGCAAGGTGTGAACGGCGCATGAGGATTGGTGATCCTGAAAAGAAGAGGATAAGGGATACCATAAATGCTGTGCTGAGAATGCCGAGGAGAATGCCTTAGAAGATCCAGGTTGAAGAAACAAGATCATTACCCACCGATCCTCCTAGCTTCAGCACATCAGCTTGACACAGCTGGAGTTAAAGAATTGTGTCACTGTACAGTATACAGAGAATGACCTACAGGTATTGTACTGTACAGTAAATTTTCTGGGGCTGCATGCACCGTGCTGAATCCACTCGGAGCAGCGCGGTTACTCAAACAAGGGGAATGCATGAACTTGGCTCACCACATTCCTGATGGGAGTGTCTGGCCCTGTTAATGTAAGGGCCTGGTACAAGTTGCCCCTTTTATTCCCCTGGCACTTGGCATGAGTTCATTTTCTGTGCTGCTGTATCTATCCAGAAGCGGCCGAGCCATTGTCCTGTGTCCATCCGGGGCCTTGTGCTGTGTCCATCCAGGGGCTGCTGTTTGTTTCCGTTCTCTGTTCTGGTGTCCGTATGCGCCAGTGTTCCAAAATCAAAAGACAAAAACTAAAAATAATACACACAAAAAAAAGTTGATATTGGTGGTCATTCCGAGTTGTTCGCTCGCTGCTATTTTTAGCAGAATTGCTAATAGGCTAAAATCAGGCAGTTCTGCGCATGCGTATGCACCGCAGGGCGCACGCGTTAAGTAATTTTACACAAAACTATGCAATTTTACTCACGAGCGAACAAAGCTTTTCAGTCGCTCTGTTGATCGGAGAATGATTGACAGGAAGTGGGTGTTTCTGGGTGGTAACTGAGCGTTTTCCGGGAGTGTGCTAAAAAACGCAGGCGTGCCATCAGAAAACGCAGGAGTGGCTGGAGAAACGGGGGAGTGGTTGGCCGGACGCTGGGCGTGTTTGTGACATCAAACCAGGAACTAAACGGACTGAGGTGATCGCAATCTTGGAGTAGGTCTGGAGCTACTCAGAAACTGCAAGGAAATACTTAATAGCAGAATTGCTAATCTTTCGTTAGCAATTCTGCTATGCTAAGATACACTCCCAGAGGGCGGCGGCTTTGCGTTTGCATTTCTGCTAAAAGTAGCTAGCGAGCGAACAACTCGGAATGACCACCATTGTTACTGTATTTGTGATGTTACCTTTTTATTAAAGTACCGTACAGTGGCCCTTATTCCGAGTTGTTCGCTCGCTAGCTGCTTTTAGCAGCATTGCACACGCTAAGCCGCCGCCCTCTGGGAGTGTATCTTAGCATAGCAGAATTGCGAACGAAAGATTAGCAGAATTGCAAATAGAAATTTCTTAGCAGTTTCTGGGTAGCTCCAGACTTACTCCTACACTGCGATCAGTTCAGTCAGTTTCGTTCCTGGTTTGACGTCACCCAGCGTTCGCCCAGACACTCCCCCGTTTCTCCAGCACTCCCGCGTTTTTCCGCACACTCCCATAAAACGGCCAGTTTCCGCCCAGAAACACCCACTTCCTGTCAATCACACTCCGATCACCAGAACGATGAAAAATCTTCGTTAGGCTGTGAGTAAAATACCAAACTTATGTGCTAATTTACTTGGCACAGGCGCACTGCGAACGTTGCGCATGTGCAGTTTGTGACTAATCGCTCCGTTGCGAAAAAAACTAACGAGCTAACAACTCGGAATGACCCCCAGTATGTATGATGTTGGCTTTTTTATTACAATATGTGTGATGTTACATGCTCCTACTGATTTTGTCCCACGTCATCTGCTGTAAATAAAGTATTTCAATCCCCAAGCGTCCGAGTCCATTGTGCTGTGTCCATTCAGGGGCTGCTGCTTGTTTCCGTTCTCCGTTCTGGTGTCCAAATGCGCCAGTGTTCCAAAATCAAAAGACAAAAACTAAAAATATAAACAAGAATTTAAGAAAACCACTTAACCAGCGCTTCTATTCGTTCAAAGGTTCACTTATTCTTTTCAGACCATCTCCATCATTTTGCATATAAAACAAAGAGGTAAGAAAGAGAATATAGTGTAATACAGTTTTTAATAGCAAACAACAGCATAAAAACAATAAAATCCAGCGGTCTGTGCAAAAGGCATAATTGACAGGTAAGCTTCTCAGTCAAAGTAGATACAATGGAGGTTTACCAGATTTGATGGAACTGTGGTTTAGACAGTTCAAAAACAGCATAAAGGTATGGTGGAAATTCCCAATAGGTCACTCATATTTGTCCCAAGTGCTGTTTCAATGCAGGTTCTCCTTCAGTGTATTAGAGCTGAGATGCCTCCTTCACCAACGCGTTTCCTCCCCTACTGGGGTCTTTATCAAGGTGTCAGTATGCCTTACTTCTATTCCTGGTGTTATTTAAACTACCCATATCCAATGGGTTGTCTCCGTGCGCAGCTGGTCTGCATCTAGACATAATTTTCCTACAAGTCCCAGCATCCTCCAGCCGTGCACGGTGTTCCCGCTACGTCACTTCCGGTAACGCTGTACTCACATAGACGACGGTTTCCTACAAGTCCCAGCAACCTTCAGGCACGTGTAGTTCTCCCGCTACGTCACTTCCGGTGGAGCGGGTTGCTATGGTGATATCGGGTCCCCGCACTCAAACGCGGGCCAGCTTACCAGTATATTATTTTCAGCAAATCTTCCACTCTCTCAGTCTCAAATAGCTTTGTCCCAGTTATAGTAGTGTTTTTAATAGAGTAAAACCACACGAAAATCCCTAAGCGTCACGTCACTTCCGGGGACATTCCGAGGCAGGTTGGCTTGTTGTTATAGAGACATAAAAAATAGTTTTAGGATGATTTAAAATATGCACAAGTCTTTTTAAAAACAAAACATTCTAAATCAACAATTAGCAGCAAGAAGACTTCAATCTAAAAACCATTTAGCAATTAGCAGCAAGAAGATTTTAATTTAAAAACCATTTAATTTCAAAGTCGGCATTTAAGCCGCCTGGCTTTAAAGTGCCTAGTTCGTAAATAGCTTGCATTTCTGCTCTAGCTAACTGACTTGCCAAATCTTTTTTTCTCCAATGGTTTTTTACGTGTTTAATTCCACAAAATCGCTTAATTCCCGTTATACTACATTTATGATGAACCCTAAAATGTTCAGACAACGCATGGGTCGTCAGTGCTTTTTTAATATTTCTAAGGTGCTCACTGATCCTGATTTTAAGGGGTCTCTAAGTTCGACCTATATACCATAGATTACATGTGCATTCAATTGCGTAAATAACGTTGGCAGTATTACAAGTTACAAAATCTGTTATTTTGCAGTTAGTATCGTTAATTACTACCTCTCTTATTTTCCCACTATTGCTTGGTATGTTCTTGCAACCGATGCATAGTCCACATCGGAAGAAACCTTTTGATTTTACAGTACTCATAGGTTTCTTAGCGGGTAATGCACTTTTTACGAGATTTGTTTTTAAATTGGGGGCCCTCCTAAAAATACACTTAGGTCTTTCTGGCAATAGTGAGCCAATAACAGGATCTTTCCTTAGAATCCCCCAGTGTTTGTTCAGGGATTTCTCTAGGGTTCTATGTTGGCTGTTAAATGAAGTAATAAAAGCCCAGTCATATTGTGACCTTTTTTCCTTTTCCTCTTTCTTCTTTTTTTGTAAGAGGTCTTTACGGTCAAGCTTCCTTCAGTGTGAAGGAGAACCTGCATTGAAACAGCACTTGGGACAAATATGAGTGACCTATTGGGAATTTCCACCATACCTTTATGCTGTTTTTGAACTGTCTAAACCACAGTTCCATCAAATCTGGTAAACCTCCATTGTATCTACTTTGACTGAGAAGCTTACCTGTCAATTATGCCTTTTGCACAGACCGCTGGATTTTATTGTTTTTATGCTGTTGTTTGCTATTAAAAACTGTATTACACTATATTCTCTTTCTTACCTCTTTTTTTTATATGCAAAATGATGGAGATGGTCTGAAAAGAATAAGTGAACCTTTGAACGAATAGAAGCGCTGGTTAAGTGGTTTTCTTAAATTCTTGTTTCTCTGACGTCCTAGTGGATGCTGGGGACTCCGTAAGGACCATGGGGAATAGTGGCTCCGAAGGAGACTGGGCACAAAAGTAAAGCTTTAGAACTACCTGGTGTGCACTGGCTCCTCCCCCCATGACCCTCCTCCAAGCCTCAGTTAGATTTTTGTGCCCGAACGAGAAGGGTGCACACTAGGTGGCTCTCCTGAGCTGCTTAGTGAAAAGTTTAGTTTTAGGTTTTTTATGTTCAGTGAGACCTGCTGGCAACAGGCTCACTGCATCGAGGGACTAAGGGGAGAAGAAGCGAACTCACCTGCGTGCAGAGTGGATTGGGCTTCTTAGGCTACTGGACATTAGCTCCAGAGGGACCGATCACAGGCCCAGCCATGGATAGGTCCCAGAGCCGCGCCGCCGGCCCCCTTACAGAGCCAGAAGACAGAAGAGGTCCGGAAAATCGGCGGCAGAAGACGTCCTGTCTTCAACAAGGTAGCGCACAGCACTGCAGCTGTGCGCCATTGCTCTCAGCACACTTCACACTCCGGTCACTGAGGGTGCAGGGCGCTGGGGGGGGGGGGGGCGCCCTGAGACGCAATAAAAACACCTTGGATGGCAAAAAATGCATCACATATAGCTCCTGGGCTATATGGATGAATTTAACCCCTGCCAGAATACACAGAAAAACGGGAGATAAGGCCGCCGAGAAGGGGGCGGAGCCTATCTCCTCAGCACACTGGCGCCATTTTCCCTCACAGCTCCGTTGGAGGGAAGCTCCCTGGCTCTCCCCTGCAGTCATAACCGCAAAACATTATCACCGCATTTGGCGAAAATATGTTGCGTGGTGCGAGGCCAGTAAGGCCCCGACGGAGGAATTTTCAACTAGGTCGATTCCTACATTTCCTGCAAACAGGAGTGTCTATGGGCCTGAAATGGGGGTCCATTAAGGTTCAAATTTCGGCCCTGTCAATTTTCTTCCAAAAAGAACTAGCTTCAGTCCCTGAAGTTCAGACGTTTGTGAAAGGGGTACTGTATATACAGCCTCCTTTTGTGCCTCCAGTGGCACCTTGGGATCTAAATGTAGTTTTTGGGTTCCAAAAGTCACATTGGTTTGAACCACTTAAATATGTGGAGTTAAAATATCTCACATGGAAAGTGGTCATGCTGTTGGCCCTGGCCTGGGCCAGGTGCGTGTCAGAATTGGCGGCTTTATCCTGTAAAAGCCCTCATCTGATTTTCCATTCGGACAGGGCGGAATTGAGGACTTGTCCTCAGTTTCTCCCTAAGGTGGTTTTCAGTGTTTCACCTGAATCAACCTATTGTGGTGCCTGCGGCTACTAGGGACTTGGAGGACTCCAAGTTGCTAGACGTTGTCAGGGCCCTGGAAATATAGGTTTCCAGGACGGCTGGAGTCAGAAAATCTGACTCGTTGTTTATTCTGTATGCACCCAACAAGCTGGGTGCTCCTGCTTCTAAGCAGACTATTGCTCGTTGGATTTGTAGTACAATTCAGCTTGCACATTCTGTGGCAGGCCTGCCACAGACAAAATCTGTAAAAGCCCAGTCCACAAGGAAGGTGGGCTCACCTTGGGCGGCTGCCCGAGGGGTCTTGGCTTTACAACTTTGCCGAGCAGTTACTTGGTCAGGAGCAAATACGTTTGTAAAATTCTACAAATTTGATACCCTGGCTGAGGAGGACCTGGAGTTCTCTCATTCGGTGCTGCAGAGTCATCCGCACTCTCCCGCCCGTTTGGGAGCTTTGGTATAATCCCCATGGTCCTTACGGAGTCCCCAGCATCCACTTAGGACGTTAGAGAAAATAAGAATTTACTTACCGATAATTCTATTTCTCGTAGTCCGTAGTGGATGCTGGGCGCCCATCCCAAGTGCGGATTGTCTGCAATACTGGTACATAGTTATTGTTACCAAAAAAAAAATCGGGTTATTGCTGTAGTGAGCCATCTTTTCTAGAGGCTCCTCTATTATCATGCTGTTAACTGGGTTCAGATCACAAGTTGTACGGTGTGATTGGTGTGGCTGGTATGAGTCTTACCCGGGATTCAAAATCCTTCCTTATTGTGTACGCTCGTCCGGGCACAGTATCCTAACTGAGGCTTGGAGGAGGGTCATGGGGGGAGGAGCCAGTGCACACCAGGTAGTTCTAAAGCTTTACTTTTGTGCCCAGTCTCCTGCGGAGCCGCTATTCCCCATGGTCCTTACGGAGTCCCCAGCATCCACTACGGACTACGAGAAATAGAATTATCGGTAAGTAAATTCTTATTTTATGTTTGCACTATTGGTGAGGGGTTAAGGACACCTCTAGAAGTTAACCAGTGACAAGCTGCTTCTTGCGCACGACAAAATTCTTTCATTTTCTTTATAAAAACTAAAAATAATACAGAAAAAATGCTGCACAGGCATTCACACTGCTGCAAAGCGAAAATACACTCCCCCGTGGGCGGCGACTGTGCGTTTGCACTGCTGCTAAAAACTGCTAGCGAGCGATCAACTCGGAATGACCCCCAAAATTGTTTAAAGGCCAAAAGGTTGCACTGAGGTCGCTGGATGACTAATCTAAGCAACCCAAGTGGGCGGCACAAACACCTGGCCCATTTAGGAGTGGCACTGCAGTGTCAGAGAGGATGGCAGTTTTAAAAAACTATGCCCCAAAGAGCACATAATGCAAATAAAAAAAAGAGGTGCAAGATGGAATTGTCCTTGGGCCCTCCCACCCACCCTTATGTTGTATAAACAGGACATGCACACTTTAACAAACCCATAATTTCAGCGACAGGGTCTGCCACACGACTGTGGCTGAAATGATTGGTTTGTGGGCCCCCACAAAAAAAGAAGCAATTAATCTCTCCTTGCACAAACTGGCTCTACAGTGGCAAGATGTTGCCCCCCCCCCTCCCCACACACACCCTTCAGTGTTTACATCCTCATCCTCACAGAGAAATAATATTGAAACAAACAAAACCACATCATTTAGGTGTCAGTGGACTGCTTACGCTATTACCCAAAGTTTCTGAACTTGACAATGACTTATGATGAATGCACTGTAGGTGACGTAAAAGGGAGGATGTTCCAAGGTGGTTAACGTCCTTACCCTACTTATTATGGATTGACAAAGGCAACAGATGGCTTGTCCGGATTTGTGGAGAAATAATTCCACACCGAAGAGGTGGCTTTTTTGGTATTTTGCCCAGGCATGACAATTGGTTTTTCATCCCATGGCTAACAACTGTCTCCACTGGTGCATTATTTAAACAAACCACATCACCATTAGAATCCTCATCGTCAACTTCCTCCGCAGTGCCAGCTACACCCATATCCTCCTCATCCTGGTGTACTTCTACAGTGACATCCTCAATCTCAATATCAGCAACTGAACTTGCAGTGCTCCTATCAGCTCCTCTCTCTTTCTCTTTCTCTCTCTCTCTCTCTCTCTCTCTCTCTCTCAGGGGGACACCGTCTGCTGCAATGTGTAAAAAGGGGGTCTGGTTGCCGTAATGTGTAAAAAGGGGTCCTGGCTGCCGCAATGTGTAAAAAGGGGTCCTGGCTGCCGCAATGTGTAAAATGGGGTCCTGGCTGCCGCAATGTGTAAAAAGGGGTCCTGGCTGCCGCAATGTATAAAAAGGGGGACTAGCTGCCGTAATGTGTAAAGAGGGGGACTGGCTGCCGCAATGTGTAAAAAGGGGGACTGGCTGCCGCAATGTGTAAAAAGGGGGCCTGGCTGCCGCAATGTGTAAAACGGGGGACTGGCTGCCGCAATGTGTAAAGAGGGGTCCTGGCTGCCGCAATGTGTAAAGAGGGGGCCTGGCTGCCGCAATGTGTAAAAAGGGGGACTGGCTGCCGCAATGTGTAAAAAGGGGGACTGTCTGCTGTAATGTGTAAAAAGGGGGACTGGCTGCCGCAATGTGTAAAGAGGGGTCCTGGCTGCCGCAATGTGTAAAGAGGGGGACTGGCTGCCGCAATGTGTAAAAAGGGGGACTGGCTGCCGCAATGTGTAAAAAGGGGGACTGGCTGCCGCAATGTGTAAAGAGGGGTCCTGGCTGCCGCAATGTGTAAAAAGGGGTCCTGGCTGCCGCAATGTGTAAAAAGGGGTCCTGGCTGCCGCAATGTGTAAAATGGGGCCCTGGCTGCCGCAATGTGTAAAAAGGGGGCCTGGCTGCCGCAATGTGTAAAGAGGGGGGCCTGGCTGCCGCAATGTGTAAAAAGGGGTCCTGGCTGCCGCAATGTGAAAAAAGGGGTCCTGGCTGCCGCAATGTGTAAAAAGGGGTCCTGGCTGCCGCAATGTGTAAAAAGGGGGACTGGCTGCCGTAATGTGTAAAAAGGGGGACTGGCTGCCGCAATGTGTAAAGAGGGGGACTGGCTGCCGCAATGTGTAAAGAGGGGGACTGGCTGCCGCAATGTGTAAAGAGGGGGCCTGGCTGCCGTAATGTGTAAAAAGGGGTCCTGGCTGCCGCAATGTGTAAAAAGGGGACTGGCTGCCGCAATGTGTAAAAAGGGGGACTGGCTGCCGCAATTTGTAAAGAGGGGGCCTGGCTGCCGCAATGTGTAAAAAGGGGGACTGGCTGCCGCAATGTGTAAAAAGGGGGACTGTCTGCTGTAATGTGTAAAAAGGGGGACGCTGTCTGCTGTAATGTATAAAAGGGGCTCTACCTGGTGTAGTGGCGCTACTGTACAGCGTAATTTGAATAATGTAGACTACTGTGCACCGTAGTAGGAATTGCTATTATTTTGTGGCCACGCCCCTTCCCCGTGAAGCCACGCCCCTATACATTTTTCACGCGCCTATGGCGCGCACTGCCCCTATCTTACATGGGGGGGCGCCACTATCGTTTCTTGCACACAGCGCTAAAATGCCTAGTTACGGCACTGCCATTACCACAATTATAATGTGCCACAAAGCAACAAGACCATGGTGCTTGGCAGCATGACGGCTCCTCCTACTTTGTCAGGGTTCCTGGGAATGCGACAGTGGCTGTATTTTCCTGTTATAATGGAGGCATTACTATATATTGTTATTAAATTGGGGGCATTACTATATATTTCTATTATACTGGAGGTATCGCTATATATTTCTATTATACTGGAGGCATTACTATATATTTTTAGCCTTGCCTCCAAACCCCCCCCCCCAAAAAAAAGGGGCAGTCGTGTGGCCACGCCGCTAGTGTCATGTAGCCACTCCCACTAGCAGCATGTGACCACACACCCTCACAACATGTGACCACGCCCATTTTTCAGCACTCCGTACCACTGAGAAAATATTTCTACTTGCACCACTGCCATGTCCGGAGTGAAAATGGCAGCGACGCGTGGCTGATTATATGGGATCCAAAACCTGCGAGAATCCGACAGTTCCTGTTTTGACATCACAAACACGCCTTGCGTTCGGCCAGCCACTCCCCCGTTTCCCCAGCCACTCCTGCGTTTTTATCTGACACGCCTGCGTTTTTCAGCACACTCCCAGAAAACGGTCAGTTGCCTCCCAGAAACACCCACTTCCTGTCAATCACTCACCGATCAGCAGCGCGACTGAAAAGCGTCGCTAGACCTTGTGTGAAACTGCATCGGCTTTTGTGAAAGTACTTCGCGCGTGCGCAGTGCGCACCATACGCATGCGCAGAAGTGCCGATTTTTTTGCCTGATCGCCGCGCTGCGAACAGCTGCAGCTAGCGATCAACTCGGAATGACCCCCATTGACTCTTATCAATACTAATTATATTTTCACCATTAGAGAGCCTAAGGGGTCTATTTACTAAGCCTTGGATGGAGATAAAGTCAGCAGATATAAACTACCAGCCAATCGGCTGCTAACTGTAATTTTTCAAACACAGCCTTTGGCATGGCAGTTAAGAGCCGATTGGCTGGTACTTTATCTCCGTCGACTTTATCTCCATCCAATCTTAGTAAATAGACCCCTAAGTTCTGCTGGGAACAAAAATCATGTTCCGTGGGAGTCCTAATATTGTACTGTACATATAAATATACATTTAATAAACTGCAGTACATTGTGTTCTGGTATTGATCCTATAGATATTTTTCTACAAAGAATTTTTTTTTACATACTGTATAGTCAATAAAACTGCAAGAGCTCTATTCATAGATGTCCCTGATAATATACGTTTGAGATCTATACCTGATGCGTCTTTATATATTTTTTATTTTATTATTTGCTATATCTGAACTAATTTAAAACTAAATGCAGTTACTTTTATCAATAATCAGGGGTGGAACAGTGCATTGCTGGGCCCCATAGCATAGTGCTGTCGCCTTCCTGGCATCCTGCTTTGACCTGAAAAGTGTAGAAAGGTTGCCTTTGCTGAGAATGGGCAGCTAGCACATATCTTGCTCAGAAAAAAGGGGTCTTGGAGGCAGGGCTGGCATG
The DNA here is from genome assembly GCF_028390025.1 of Pseudophryne corroboree. Taxonomy (NCBI): domain Eukaryota; kingdom Metazoa; phylum Chordata; class Amphibia; order Anura; family Myobatrachidae; genus Pseudophryne; species Pseudophryne corroboree. The sequence goes on from NC_086445.1 coordinate 979,530,434, forward strand.
CGCTTAATTTTTTTGGTAAGCAAATTTAGATTTGTTGGGATCAAATTCTTAAAGGGACAGTATGAGCAGAAGGTGACAGGTAGATAGTGGGTGACTGGGGAGGTAGGGGTGACAGGGAGATAGTGGGTGACTGGGCAGGCATTGGTGACAGAGAGATAGTGGGTGACTGGGGAGGCAGGGTGACAGGGAGATGGTGGGTGACTGGGGAGTGAGGGGTGACAGGGAGATAGTGGGTGACTGGGGAGGCAGGGGTGACAGGGAGATAGTGGGTGACTGGGGAGGCAGGGGTGACAGGGAGATAGTGGGTGACTGGGGAGGCAGGGGTGACAGGGAGATAGTGGGTGACTGGGGAGGCAGGGTGCAGGGGTGTATCTACCCATTGGCCAGGATGGCACTCGCCAGGGGCGCCAGGCAAGGAGGGGGCGCCGCCAGGCAGTGCCACCCACGGCCAAAGGGTAGAAAAGTAGTAATATCAGACTGTACCTGGTGATAGTCTGTTACTGCTGAAGCGGTGCCGGTGTCCGGCAGCACAGCACTTGTAATCATATTCAAAATAATCTACAGCTCCCAGCAGCCCTTGTTGCTGGGAGCTCCCAGCAGCAAGGGCTGCTGGGAACTGTAGTTTATTTTGAGTCTGATTACAAGTGCGGTGCTGCCGGACACTAGTCTGATCACTAGTGCAGTGTGGTGCTGACCGACACCAGCACCGCGCCGGCAGTAACAGACTCTCACCAGGCACACAGCAATTGTTATATAGCACAGTGCGAAAGATCTATTTGTTGTTGAAGATAATAAAAAAGTTTCAGTGTTTGGGAGAAGATACTGTAGTACCTGGAAAACTGCACAATTTTCATGCATGTTAGATGTAAGTAAGTAGTAAGTAAGCGAAAACTTTAACTTGAGTGTAATAAAGAAAATACATATCTTATCTATTTCAAGGCCATGTTCAAGGAAATGTATATCAGTTAATTGTATAATTGATAATTTTATCTTGGAAGTGATTGCACCCTGATGTTTTTTCTAACAGGAAGCACTTCTACCATCCAACTAATGGTGTTTGGTTAATGGCTGGGTCCATTTGAGGCTCATCTCACAGCATATCATTAGCATTTCATTCGGGATGCAGTCAAGATGCCGGCGTTTGGCATCCCGGCGGTCGGAAAGCTGATGCCAGCATCCCGAAACTGCTCGGAATGCTGATGCTGGCATCTCAACATAGATAGCGATGCAGAATGCCAAAATCCGGATCGAGTTGGTGACAAAGTCTCCACTGGCAAGCAACGTGGGAGGGTTAGGGTTAGGCTGCGAGGGTGGTAGGGTTAGGGTTAGTCTGCAGGGAGGGAGATTAGGATGGGTGGGTTAGGGTTAGACACCACTGAAGAGGCTGGGGGGGGGGGGATTACTGTCAGGGTTTGGGAAGGGTGGGTTAGGGTTGGGGGGAGGGATGGTATAACGTGAATATGAGACACTACTGTCCGGTGTAATGTGAAAAAGGAACACTGCTGTGTGGCATAATTTGATTTGGAAGTACTAATGTGTCCACGCCCTTCCCCCATAAGACCATGCCCCATTTCCAATACTCACACCTTATTTCAAATGTGTGTAGGGGGCGCGGGGCGCCAGCCCCTTACTTTGCCAGGGGCGCTTGGACCCCTAGATACACCCCTGGCAGGGTGACAGGGAGATAGTGGGTGGCTGGGGAGTTAGGGGTTACATGGACATAGTCGGTGATTGGGGAGGCAGAGGTGACAGGGAAATAGTGTCAGGGAGCACTGTCCCAGTGCATTTAGATAAATGAAGGCTGGCAGCAGAGGGGTTACTGTTTGTGCGGGTCTGTGCGCAGTGCAGGCAGCATGTGTGGTTGAAGAAGTCCCATGGCTTCTGCAGCAGTAACACAGCTGCTCAGGTAGCATAGTGCATTATGGGGGTAATTCCAAGTTGATCGCAGCAGGAATTTTTTTAGCAGTTGGGCAAAACCATGTGCACTGCAGGGGGGGCAGATATAACATTTGCAGAGAGAGTTAGATTTGGGTGGGTTATTTTGTTTCTGTGCAGGGTAAATACTGTCTGCTTTATTTTTACACTGCAATTTAGATTGCAGATTGAACTCACCACACCCAAATCTGACTCCATCTCCAAATGTTATATCTGCCCCCCTATGTCCCCGGTTACACTGCACATTCCCAGCAAGGTGACAATACCCACACCTCGGAGGCAGATGGGGCCCCAGACAGCTACTGTCCTTACCTGCTCTATTGAATTCTGCTTGCATGGGCATTCTGGGAATTGTAATTCAACAGCATTTGGAGAGCATCTTTAAGAGTGATGAGAGATTGCGAGTGAACAAGGTAAAAGTAATTCATGATGGTGTGCTTACGTCATAGTCCCCAGCAGCAGTCATGTACAGGGAACAGGCAATCATTTACCTTAGCATTAATTCCAGAGTTATGTTATTCAGCAGAGTAATGAGAAGTTACAATAAAGTCTCCACGGGCAGGGAAGAGGAGAGACAGGGGCAGATTTACTTTCCCTCTCAGTCTCAAAACAATGTCAATGTCAACAGGTGAAACACAATAGCCCAGACTTCCTTCCCGGTCATATGCAGCATCAGCCTCCCCCCCTGCACAAACGAAAAGTAGCAGCATCTTCATGTGGTCAGTAGGGCCCGGGAGCTGGGAGGCAGCACTGCAGCAGCGCCGTGTATGATCCGGCCGGCGGTGGGAGATGGCTCCCTTGATGTCCTGGAACCGTATGCGCATGTGTACTTTGACTTTGCGATAATCTTGACCAGGGAAAAGCAGTGGATGTTGTGTATTTAGATTTTGCAAAAGCCTTCAATACAGTGCCTCACAGGAGACTGATCATCAAATTATGGGAACTTGGCCTAGGACAGTGATTTTCAACCTTTTTTTACTCGCGGCACACCAAACAATATTTTAAAATTGCCAAGGCACACCATCAGTTCCCCACAGAACAAAAAAAACAAAAAAAAAACACTTTGGACCTCATAGTCAAAAAAAATAAAAAATCCACACATACATTGGCCTACACAGAAAAAACAATCACATTGCTCCCAACATAAATCCTATTGCTCCCCACATGAGTTCTTCATATTGTTCCCCCCATAAATCCATAAATCCTTATTCTTCCCACATAAATCGTATTGTTCCCCACAGGAGAAAAAAAATAACAAATATTGCCCCCTGCCGGTCAGCTGTCCTCCTCCCTGTCCCTCAGTGGCGGGGATTGTTCATAGTAGAGTGCTGTGAATACTGAGCAGCAGGCAGGTGTGGATGTGGGTGGGCAAGGAAAGCTGTGTATGCAGGCAGGAACTGGAAGATGTGTGTGCAGGTGTGTGGGCTGCCTGGGTCATGAGACGCGGCGTCCGTGACCTATGATATCACACCGCCGCGTCTTCAAGGCATACGTCACGGCTGGAGCACGACTGATCCTCTAAGAAGGGCCTGAGCCAACAGTTCACTCTGAAGGTGCAGGAAGCTGGTCTGGCTCCGTGGCACACCTTGCAACTGGTCGCGGCACACTAGTGTGCCACGGCACACTGGTTGAAAAAGCCTGGCCTAGGATATACTGTTTGCACATGGATGTGTAATTGGCTGGATAACAGAGTACAATGCGTAGTGGTCAATGGGATGTCCTCCAGCTGGGCACCAGTAGTCAGCGGAATACCACAAGGGTCCGTACTTGGCCCACTACTGTTCAGTATATTTATCAATGATCTAGGAATAGGTCTGGAAAGCACAGTGCCAATCTTTGCAGGTGATACTAAACTGTGTAAGGTAATTAATTCAGAAAGCGATGTGGAGTCTCTACAGAATTACTTATTTAAACTTGAAACCCGGGTGTCTAAATGGAGAATGAGGTTCAATATTAAAAAATCAAAGTTATGCATTTTGGGATTAAAAACAAACTTGCATCTTACTCACTTAATGGGGAAACTATAGAGGTAACAGTAGTAGGAAAAAGATTTGGGGGTGCTCATAGATAATAGGCTTAATAACAGTACACAATGTCAAAATGCAGCAAAGGAGGCAAGTAAAGTGCTTACGTGCATAAAACGGGGCATTGAGACAAGGGACGAGGATGTAATCATGCCGCTGTACAAATCATTGGTACGTCCGCACCTGGAATATTGTGTTCAGTTTTGGGCACCATATTATAAAAAAGATATCGGGGAACTCGAAAGATCCGTACACAACGTAGGAAAGGGTACTTCACTGTAAGACCGATATGGATTTGGAACTCCCTGCCGGAGAAGATGATAATGGTGGACTCTGTAAATGCATTTAAAAACAGATTGGACAGCTTTCTATCTGAAAAAAAGTATCCAAGGCTATAGCATTTAATATACTGATATTAAGCATCTGAGAGTGGTATGAAATATAGTTGTCAATTGGTACGAAACCATTACTTCCGCTGGTGCATTATAATGTGCACAGTTTAATACAGAATACAGGTTGAACCCGATGGGCATTTTGCCTCTTTTCGACCTCATTAACTATGTTACTATGTTACTATGTAATGGGCCGGCCGGCCCTGCTTAGCAAGTGCTGTGGGTGCCTGGGAGGTGTGTAAGAGCCTTAGAAAGAAGGTCTAAGCTGCTGCAATCCCTGGACCCATGCTAGTTCCACCACTGGTCATTAGACATAGGGGGGAACCCAATTGCCCGCGATGTATTTGAAGGTGGGAGTAAATGCAGCTGTTCCCGGCTCTTACGGTACCGCCAACTCACAGGTTTTTGTTCGTAGCCCCATAGGGGGTGCAAGTCGTGCACTAGAAATGGCCGTGATGTATGTGAGTTTGGATGCCGTTGCTGGTGTTTACACGCCTCTGCGACGGTAACTCTCACCTTTCATGGGTATAGGATTCCTTCTGTTTCACTTATGTGACACCACAAGGGGTCTGTAGCACCTTGCAAGAAGCAGAAACAGATACAGTGCAGACATAATAAGATATAAACTAAAGCGTAAAAGACATACAGTTCAAAACTATGAGCATTTTAGTATATACTGTAAGCAATATAAACATTATTGCATACTCAGTCATCATAACCACAAAGGCTTTGCCAGCTGAACCCACAGTTTTGGTGCCTGCTGCTGACAAATGAGAGAAGATGGTATAAGTGAGGAAAGGGAAAACACATTATGGAAGGGGCCCCTGTTCATGAGAGCTTCTGTATAGGGAAGTCCTTAATGGGTAACATAGAGGAGGTCATCAGTGAGTGAGGAACAGAGAGAGAAAGGTTAGGGTTAGATTTGAAGCTTTTTAAAAAGATCTGATAGGGAGAGGGAGGGAGTTCCAGAGGTGGGTAGCAGCACGGGAGGAGTACTGGATGTAGGAGTGGAAGGAGGTAGACAGTTGGGAAAAGATAGGCAGCAGTCTTTGAATGAAGTGTAAGGGAGAGAATGTGAAGAAAAATTAAGTCTGAGAAGAATAGGTGATGGGTGAGGAGTTTGAATTGTGTTCTGAGGGGGAAAGTCCTGGTGGAGAGGGGAGGTAGAAGCAGTTAATTTGGAATGGAAAATGCATCAAGCCTGGAAGGCCAGAAAAGAGAAGGATTCAATAGTACAGTCAAGAGATGACCAGTGAGTGGAGGAGGGTATTTATTGCCTCCAGAGTGCCTCTATCTGTATGTGCTAATCATATATCCTAAAGACATACTGTTGTATACTTGGTTAAATGATTTGTGAAAGGAAGGTTTTTGCCCCTCATATCTGAACATGACGTACAGCGTGATCCTTACCATCCTGTGCAGTGTCTCATAATAATCAGATTGGGCATATCGTTCACCGTGGCTGTCCAACACAGAACATGTCAGACTGCAAAGTTCATTGTTTATTACATTCTGTTTTCAATAAATGTAACAAAAAGAAAACATCTTGCTGGCATTTAAGTATAAAAAAAGTGACAAGTTAACATGACAAGATAAAGGGCATCCCTACCTGAAGAAGGATACTTATCCGAAACGCATTGCATGGAGGCCATGATGAGGATTTATGGGGACACTCTACCAAATGCCCAGACCCATCTCTTCATATTCCATCTGCGGTGGTGCCAAGCTATCCGCCCGGGACTATTAATGCTTATTTAGCATAAGCCCACCGCACCACAGAGAAAGGGTGAGAGGCGAGAGGATTATACCCTGTCCGAATCTGTTGGTACAGTATATTTTATATATGCTCTTATGTGTGAAATTTTGTGATGAACAAATTGTCCTTTACATTTACATTTATGATCTACATGTTATTCCCTGAATTACGGTAAAAGTTCCATATCCACTACCTGCACTTGAAATATTCTTTGGAAGTGGGTGTTTCCTTCCATTTTGGGGAGAAAGGGCTTCTTCGTTCTAGGTTTATTTGCACTATATTACATTCCCTTACATATTCTACTAAAGATAAATGTATCCTGACAAATGATTGTTATCACTTATTTATATAGCGACACCTATTTATGATGTACAGAGAACATTGGTCATTCACATCGCTCCCCCTAGCACAAGTGGCCATCAAGGGGTGTATACCATTGACCGTTGATGGTTTTCGGTATCCGGATGATAGGTCAACCTTAATTAGGTTGACAGTCAATAGGTCAACCACCAATGGTTGACATGCATTAGGTCAACATGGACAAAAGGTCAACATGGTCCTTTGGTCGACATGTAAAAGGTCAACAGTGCTTAAGGTTGACAGCTACAAAAGGTCAACAGGTGTAAATGGTTGACACCCATATGGTCCACACATCCTTTTCCCCCCCATTTTTTTAAACTTTACCATCCACGTGGACTATGGTTGGGAATGGTAACCTGTGCCAAGCACAGCGGTAGCAGATCGAGGCACCTTGCATGGAGCATGGCGAGCAAAATGAGCCATGCGAGGGGATGCGATACAGTAATTGGGGTTCCATGTGCTTTGACTATAAAAATGACAAATGTGTCAACCAGTTTTGTGTCGACCATTTGTCATGACAACCTTTTTTTCCATTTTGACCTTTGGTCCCTGTTGACCTTAACCAGTGTCGACCTTTTGACCATGTCAACCTTTTAATCACTTCGACATTTGCCAAATAGACCAATAGCAGTCGAACTAATGTCTGTCGACCTAATTATGGTCGACCCTATGATCGATACCCATGGTTTTCATGTCATCTATCTTAATCACTGAAGGCATCATTGATGGTGACCATCTTTGGTTAGCCCACTGATGTCCAACCCTAGTATGGTTCTATACCTTCACGGTACTCGGCACTAGGTCTGAATATAAGTTACATGTATTTTATTCTTTATTGTCAAAAAAATCAGTTTCCTGTTTGATTTGTCCATTAAATTAGCAATTTCTACATGCTGGAAATCATTCTGTTCCGTCTTCTGAATGACTGACAGCCTTGCAAATATTCTGCACCAAGGAAAATGAATTCACCACAGAGGTACAGGGTTCGCCTGTTCATATTTCAGTGTGCTCAGGTGTGCGGTGGCACGGCTCCCATTATCAGAGGAGGCTTCACATCGTGCTCACAGATCAGTCAGCTGTGTCAGATCAACTGCACGCTTCATGTCTTTGACTGTATATCTGGCTTTAAATCTCATTTTGCTTTTCTTTGCGTCCATTGCACAACAAGGGCTGTCAGGTTAGTCCTGAGTGTCAGGCTTTGTAATGTTCTTGTGTCGACAGTTCCAGCACAGTTGTAAATCAACCAGTTTATTGCATATAGATGAGAAGGATGGGGGAAAAAGTTGTGGCTTTTGAATGTGTTTTTATGGACGTTTTTTTACGTTTTCAATATGGGTCGGGATCTGTGTCATTACTTGTACAGTAAGCATAGTTCACTTAAATAATTTTGCAATGCTTTATAATATGAAGAGGTTATTCAAAGACGAAACCTGGGAATAAAGACATACTGTACATTGAGACTGAACAAACATTTGTGAGCTCTGTAATGATGGAGGAACGGCACTCATTTTGGTAAACGATAATGGGATAAAAAACGGTAAATATTAAGTATGTGGACCAGACATCTAGCAATAAAATAAAATAATTAAATTGCAAGTTAAGATGTTTCTAACAATACTGTATGTTAAAAAAACACCAATGTATAAAATACTGTACAATGTAAATAGCTGCAGAAGTTTGTGCTGAAATAGTTTAGCTTTTCCTTGCGCTATTAGGGAAGAATATTTTTTCCTCCCAGTAGTTGTGATTCATTATTCCTGTAAGCACATACAGAGAGATCTCACCAGTCCCTTAAAGTGCTCTGGGGTTCTGAATAGCAAAGAAATCCTTTGCACTCGTAATGGTCTCCTTACGTTAGAGTATTTTCTTGTAGTTTTTCTGCAAATATGCTGTTACACACAGAGAGAAGATAATGGGGTCATTCCGAGTTGATAGTTCGCTAGCAGTTTTTAGCAGCCGTGCAAACGCTATGCCGCCGCCCACTGGGAGTGTATTTTAGCTTAGCAGAAGTGCGAACGAATGTATCGCAGAGCGCATGCAAAAAAAAATTGTGTCGTTTCAGAGTAGCTCAAAACCTACTCAGCACTTGCGATCACTTCAGCCTATTCAGTTCTGGATTTGACGTCACACACCCGCCCAGCATTCGCCCAGCCACACCTGCGTTTTTTTCTGGCACGCCTGCGTTTTCCCAAACACTCCCTTAAAACGGTCAGTTGCCACCCAGAAACGCCCACTTCATGTCAATCACTCTGCTGCCAGCAGTGCGACTGAAATGCATCGCTAGACCCTGTGCAAAACGACATCATTCGTTGTACCCGTACGTCATGCGTGCGCATTGCACCGCATACGCATGCGCAGAACTGCCATTTTTTAGCCTGATCGCTGCGCTGCGAACAAATGCAGCTAGCGATCAACTCGGAATGACCCCCAAGGTCCAATGTTGGTGCAGTTCTGCTTGTTCCACTGACCAGTTTCATTGTAGAAACTATGGGTTGGATGTAGTGAGGTCCAAGATGACCGGAGGTGCGGGTTGTCGGCCAAACTGTGACTTTTTTTCAAGCGGCAATCATGGACAAGGTAAAACCATGCCTTGTAAATGATTGGCGCTTTAAAATAATGTCCAAGTTTTGCCGGGAGCCTGGACCTTTGGCCAACTCGGAATTCTTTAAATCCAGCCCTACAACTTCATCAGATGTACCTATAGGACATTCTACAATAAAATGCATCAGCTGGCCAATCAACACTAATCAGTATTGAACCTTATTTCTCAGTACCATCAGATTTTCCTCTTATCTGTAACTCATGGTAACAGACTTATTAGGGGTTTATTTACTAAGCCTTGGAGAGTGATAAAGTGAATGGAGATAAAGTACCAGCCAACCAGCACCTAACTATCATTTTTCAAACGCAGCCTGCAACATGAAAGGACCTGATTGGCTGTTACTTTATCTCCATCCAATTTATCTTCTTCCAAGGCTTAGTAAATACTAAATAGACCCCTTAGGAGCTAATTGACTGATACTTTATCTCCATCCACTTTATCTCTCTTCGAGGGCAAGGCTTAGTAAATAGATCCCTGAGCCACTCAACTCACGGCTTAATGAATATGCCTCTACATAGGTGGTTTCTTTCCTATCAATTCTTGCTATGTTATGTTATAAAGAAAATAAATAAAAGAACACATAAAATAGGTTTTATTTTGAATATCGCATATGTGGTCATTGGCTTAGCATGGAGATGTGGCTTGATCCAGTTAGTTGCATTACCCTTTTTTATGCAATATTACAAGTATCATATACACAAAAGAATATTGGCCCTCATTCCGAGTTGTTCGCTCGCAAGCTGCTTTTAGCAGCATTGCACACGCTAAGCCGCCGCCTACTGGGAGTGAATCTTAGCTTATCAAAATTGCAAACAAAAGATTCGCAATATTGCGAAAAGACTTCTCTGTGCAGTTTCTGAGTAGCTCGAGACTTACTCTTTCAGTGCGATCAGTTCAGTGCTTGTCGCTCCTGGTTTGACGTCACAAACACACCCAGCGTTCGCCCAGACACTCCTCCGTTTCTCCAGCCACTCCTGCGTTTTTCCCAGAAACGGTAGCGTTTTTTCACACACTCCCATAAAACGGCCAGTTTCTGCCCAGAAACACCCACTTCCTGTCAATCACATTACGATCACCAGAACGAAGAAAAAACCTCGTACTGCCGTGAGTAAAATACCAATCTTCATAGCAAATTTACTTGGCGCAGTCGCAGATAGAACATTGCGCATGCGCAGTTAGCGGAAAATCGCTGCGATGCGAAGAAAATTACCGAGCGAACAACTCGGAATGAGGGCCCAAGTGCGACTAGTTCACCAATGCATGACATAAATTCTCAGAGGTGGTAAGTATCATCCTTGGGGTAAATTTAATAGGGTCTGATTTGCTGGAAGTGGGAGATTTCGGGCAAGAATGCCCGTATTTTTAAAGCAGCAATCATTTACAAGGCAAAACCAACCTGGTAAATGATTGCCGCTTTAAAAATACGGGCATTCTCGTCCGACGTCCCGCCCCTCCAACAACTCGGAACCTATTACATTTATCCCCTTGTCTTATACTTTAGGGGCAGATCTACAAAGCCCTGAAGAGTGACAAAGTGCAGAGAGATAAAGTAGTAGCCAATCAGCTCCTAACTGCCGTGTTACAGGTTGTGTTTGAAAGATCACAGGAGCTGATTGGCTGGTAGTTTATCACTCTCCAAGGCTTAGTACATCTGCACATTAACCTCTTCAGTGGTTTACCCAGAAATCTTCCGGGGTAGCCAGCATTGACAGCACTGGCAACCCTGGAAGATTCCCGGGCATACTACTGACTGATTCCCCGGGGACAGCTGTGCAGCGTGTACGACGCCCGGGAATCAACATACTCCATTATGAGTTTAGCCTACCCCCTGGACTCCTATAGGCGGGCTTAGGCGGCCGGGAATCAGCGCTGAGGCTGGCGATCCCCGCGGGAGATTGACAGGCGGTTACCTCGCCCTGCGCCATCACTCGCCCACCCCCCTGCACCTTCCCCCCCCCCCCCCCCCGCTCCCACTTCACACCCCCAGGGTGTGTTTTTATAATGAAAACTTGCCACTGAAGGGGTTAATGAGACACAACAGTGCCATTCGTAAATTATCATTTTGACAATTTGACAAATTCAAATTTCAGTTTAATTAGTACTAAATTTCTATTTTAAGTAAGTGGGGGGAAAACAGGTTTTGCGCAGCACGTCAAAAGTACCCAACTCTTCAGAATTTAAAATTAAATCTTTAAATGTTTGAAAGATGAATTGATAAATTATTTACAGTATGGCAAATTTTATCTTCCAAACAATATTGGGGGCTCATTTATCAATGAGTGATAAAACTCGCTGTGAATGATAAAACTCATTGCGTATGATGACTGATGCCCCAGCCCATCAGCTCCCAACTGTCATTTTTTAAACACATGACAGTTAGGAGCTGAACACTAGACAGTTGAGAGCTGATTGGCTGGAGCACCATTTTGGTTGTGGGGGTAGTGTGGGCGGGGGAGTTGCTGGTGCGGTGGTGGGGGTGGTACGGGTGCCATGGGTGGGGGTCTGGAGCCACAGTGGGTGGTGGAGGGGGAGTGTGCGGGTGCCACGGATGGGGCCGGAGGTACTGCGAGTGGGGGAGGTGCGGGTAATGCTTCTCCTGCTTCTCCTCCTGGAAGCAGCTAGGCTGCTGTCCTCCCTTTGGCAGTGGCTCTCCCGGAGACTCGCACAGCAGCCAATCACTATTGTTAGCGCTGGTGTCCCAACGCACCGCATTACAGGGAAGAAGATGCACTCAATAAACTAAAGCTCCCAGCAGCCCTTAGCGCCTGAATGCTTCGGCACTAAGGGTTGCTGGGAGCTGTAGTTTATTTAGTGCATATACTTCCCTGTAATGTGGCACGTTGGGAGACTGGTGCTAACAATAGTGACTGGCTGGCAGAACTGAGTGACTCGCTGAATCAATGTAAAAGGTGAGAGTGCTGTGCAGTGTCAGTGACACTGCACACCCACTGCACCGCACAGCACTGTCACCTTTTACATTGATTCAGCGTCCAGACATTACCCTCCGCGATATCACCCACTCTATCCATTACATTAGCCATCTCGGGGCTTCCAGGTGCTGTGTTGCGGAGTCAGGGCCTCTGGGGATCTGTGCGCGGCTGTGGCGGGGAGGCACTTCTGTGACATCACGTGCAGAGGAGGCTCCGGGGCTCAGAGAGTATGTGACGCAGGGAGGGCTATGAAAGTCTTCCGCTGCGCCGCTTTCATACACATCTATGCCGGTGGCCGCAGCAGCTTTTGTTCCACGTGCACCGCGGCTAGGGAGTGGGGATGGTTGATGCCAAAGGGGGCAGGCGGACTGGCAACAGGACATAGGGGGTCATTCCGACCTGATCGTAGCTGTGCTAAATTTAGCACAGCTACGATCACTTACACTGACATGCGGGTGGACGCCCAGCACAGGGCAAGTCCGCCCCTCATGTCAGGCCGCCCCCTGCACAAGTACAAAAGCATCGCACAGCGGCGATGCTTTTGTACTTGAAGAGTAACTCCCAGCCAGCGCAACTCCTGCGGCTGGCCGGGAGTTACTCGTTGCTGCCCGGGTCGCAGTGTCTGCGTGTGACATCACACAGCCGCTGCGGCCCGCCCACCTCACGGTCCGGCCACGCCTGCGTTGGCCGGACCGCGGCCACAAAATGGCAAGCAACCGCCACCATGCCACCCCCTCCCGCCCAGCGACCACCTCTGCCTGTCAATAAGGCAGAGGAGACAACTAGGCAACGAGAGCCGTCGGCTGTCAGCCATGTGCCGGCGCACTGCGGCGCCTTGCTCATGTGCTGTTCTGACCTGATCGCTGCACTGTGATGAACTGCAGCAAGTGATCAGTTCAGAATGACCCCCATAGGACGCTGCAGTAAAAGGATTTTTTTTCCCCCTATCTACAGCGCAGAGACTTGCTGCAGATGCAGTGGCATACCCTCCAGCTGGACCTTTTTGGCAGGTACAGTACCTTTATTTTTATGGTCTGTACCGATGTTTGGCTCTCCAAACTTCCATTGAAAGTATATGAAAAGGGGCATGACCACGCCACTGTACCCGTGGTCACGCCCCCTTTTCGAATTTGTAACGATTTTTATGTGTAAATTGTTAGAGGGTATGGTGCTGCAGATGCAGTGGGCCTATTTTGGGGTGTGGACCTGGAGCTGCAGCTCCATCAGCCCCATTGTTAATCCTGCTCTGAGAACACAAAGCAGCCAAAGTACAGAGCCTCCCATTGGATGTAACCTTTGTGGGAAAGCGTTTCTCGCCCAATCAGCTGTGGACTGGGTGTGATAGACCTTCTGCTAACCCAATGAGAGCTCCTAGCCATGCCCAGCGTTAGCCACACAGTCACAGAGTGACCGATCTGGGCAATTATTATAGGAGATTGCAGGGCTATAACTAAGGGTGCACGAGCAGTGACGCCACCCGGGGCTGTAGGCCAGGGCGGTGCCACTCTCGTTGCTATGGTGGCACCTGTATGTGTCTTAAAAAACTAATTAGGATATTGATCTGCGCAAAAAAAACAGGAAGCATTCTGCAGCATATTCCATACAAAAGAAGAATCACTTTAATGCATATAACTGGTTAATAAGATGCAGTGTTTTGTAGGAAAAACTGGCGATTTGCCAGTATATAACAAATATATACTGTACATAGTGCAAAACAAGTAATAATTATTTGAATAGAAAGTCCCTTCTGATATGAAACCTTACGTGAATGTTGCATCTAAAGATGTGTGCGGAGCCCCGTGTTTCATTTTTGCCAAAACCACCATTAGCATTTTAGTTTTGTTTTCCGATTTTGGCAAAGCCACACTCACCTGCTTTGGATATTAATTTTAAAAAAATAAAAATTTGCTAAAATCGTGTAATTTGGGCCAGTTTTTGTTCCTACAGTATGATTAACCTCAATAACATTTCCAGTCATTCCCATTCAGACGACCTCCCAATATTGTTCGCCAATACTAGCCAAGGGCTGGCTGGCTAAATTAAGCAACAAAGCAACGGCACAAATGCGGTGGTTATTTCTGTTTAGAAATGTATTGCACATTAGTACTGTTTTAGCAATAAGCAATAAAAATGTCTGCCTATGCAAAACAGATCGTCCCCAATGCCTTCCAAAAATACAGCCCATGATGAAAATAAAAGTAGTGCAAGAGGGCAACTTTTGGGCTACAGCACAGTCCAAAATTCATATAGGGAAGATAAACCAACTGCCACTCCAAACGCTGCCAATCATCGCCGACCGGGACTCACTGGCAGTTGGTGTGAATCCCTTATTTGAATTTTGGACTGCGCTGCAGCCCCACCTCTGGATCTTCCACTTCTATATGGAATTGCCCTTTGGCCACCCACCCTTATGTTGTATATTAATAAGAACATACTCAGTTTAATAACAAAGCACTTCAGCGACAGGTACTGCCACTTTTGTGGCTGAAGTGCTTGGATTGTTTGGGTCCCCACAAGCTAAGCTACCAATGGGCTTAAGGCGGCTAACTTTGTTGTTATCGATTGTCACATTTTGAACATATCAGATTCACACATAGCTAACGTGAACACACCTAGGCACTCCTCAGGGATTTGTGAAGTTTCTGCACACACAGTTTGTTCTTCAGCCTTAGGCCCAGATTTATCAAGACTTGGGGAGTGATACAGTGCATCCAGAAAGTATTCACAGCACTTCACTTTTTCCATATTTTGTTATGTTACAGCCTTATTACAAACTGGAATAAATTATTTTTTTCCAGTTTGTAAGAAATCACATGTACATAAGTATTCACAGCCCTTGCTCAATACTTTGTTGATGCACCTTTGGCAGCAATTACAGTCTATTTTAATATGATGCCACAAGCTTGGCACAAATATCTTTAGGCAGTTTCGCCCATTCCTCTTTGCAGCACCTCTCAAGCTCCATCAGGTTGGATGGGAAGCATCGGTGCACAGCCATTTTCAGATTATCTCCAGAGATGTTCAATCGGATTCAAGTCTGGGCTCTGGCTGGGCCACTCAAGGACATTCACAGTGTTGTCCTGGAGCCACTCCTTTGATATCTTGGCTGTGTGCCTAGGGTCATTGTCCTAGTCGTTGTCCCTCTATCCTGATTAGTCTCCCAGTTCCTGCCACTAAAAAACATCCCCACAGCATGATGCTGCCACCACCATGCTTCACTGTAGGGATGTTATTGGCCTGGTGATGAGCGGTGCCTGGTTTCCTCCAAATATGATACTTGGCATTAACACCAAAGAGTTCAATCTTTGTCTCATCAGACCAGAGAATTTTGTTTCTCATGGTCTGAGAGTCCTTCAGGTGCATTTTGGCAAACTCCAGGTGGGCTGCCATGTGCTTTTTACTAAGGAGTCGCTTCCATCTGGCCACTCTACCATACATGCCTGTTTGCTGCAGAGATGGTTGCCCTTCTTGAAGGTTCTCCTTTCTCCACAGAGGAATGCTGTAGCTCTGACAGAGTGACCATCGGGTTCTTGGTCACCTCCCTGACTAGGGCCCTTCTCCCCCGATCGCTCAGTTTAGATGCCGGCCAGCTCTAGGAAGAGTCCTGGTGGTTCCGAACTTCTATATACGGATGATGGAGGCCACTGTGCTCATTGGGACCTTCAAAGCAGCAGATATTTTTCTGTACCCTTCCCCAGATTTGTGCCTCGAGACAATCCTGTCTCGGAGGTCTACAGACAATTTCTTTGACTTTATGCTTGGTTTGTGCTCAGACATCCACTGTCAAGTGTAGGACCTTATATAGGGGGTTATTCAGACCTGATCGCAGCAGCAAATTTGTTAGCAGTTGGGAAAAACCTTGTGCACTGCAGGGGGGGCAGATATAACATGTGCAGAGAGAGTTAGATTTGGGTGGGTTATACTGTTTCTGTGCAGGGTAAATACTGGCTACTCTATTTTTACACTGCAATTTAGATTACAGTTTGAACACACCCCATACAAATCTAACTCTCTCTGCACATGTTATATCTGCTCCATTTGCAGTGCACATAGTTTTGCCCACCTGCTAACAAATTTGCTGCTGCGATGAGGTCTGAATTATCCCCATAGACAGGTGTGTGCCTTTCCAAATCATGTCCAATCAACTGAATTTACCACAGGTGGACTCCAATTAAGCGGCAACATCAATTAAGTTGGAACATCTCAAGGATGATCAGTGGAAACAGGATGCACCTGAGCTCAATTTTGAGCTTTATGGCAAAGGCTGTGAATACTTATGTACATGTGATTTCTTCATTTTTTATTTTTAATAAATTTGCAAAAATCTCAAAAAACCTTTTTTCATGTTGTCTTTTTGGGGTATTGTGTGTAGAATTTTGAGGGGAAAAATGAATTTCTTCCATTTTGTAATAAGGCTGTAACATAACAAAATGTGGAAAAAGTGAAGCGCTGTGAATACTTTCTGGATGCACTGTAAATTGCACAGTGATAACCCTCTGGCATCCTGTGTGAAATGGCGCTTGAATCACTGAGGGAGGGGCTTTTATAGAATCCAAAATATGCAAGATTCTGGCACCAGGAAGATGACATTTTGCCTCATTTTGAAATCTGAGGTAGGCAGGAAAACCCGGCCCAGGCTTGGAACTACTCAGAAACGGCAAATTTGGGATGTTTGATTTCCAGAAAACACAACCCGCACATCTCTAATCTACTGTAGGCCCCTTTAAATCCAAGTAACAAGTGTCTGCCTGCAGTAGGTCCTCCTTTGGCTGTCTGCTTACATGAATTAGTATTTATAATCATGAAGTCTTTAAGCAATATGGATTCTTCTTCTCACTCAGTGATGCATGTAAAAGAAGAAAGAAAAACAAACAGATGTACTTAGCCTTGAAAATTGATAAAGTGGAGAGTGATCAAGTATCTGCCAATAAGCTCCTAACTGCCATGTTACAAGCTGTGGGGTCTATTTACTAAGCCTTAGATGGAGGTAAAGTGGATGGAGGAAAAGTACCAGCCAACCAGCTCCTAACTCATTTTTCAAACCCAGCTTGTAACATGGCAGTTAGGAGCTGATTGGCTGGTACTTTATCTCCGTCCACTTTATCTCCATCCAAGGCTTAGTAAATAAACCCCTTAGTTTGAAAAATGACAGTTAGGAGTTAGTTGGTTGGTACTTTATCAATTTCCACGTTATCACATTACAAGGCTTAGCAGTACATCTGGCTCTAGTGTGGGACTCAGGGAGAGGGAAGGTGCAGCCACCAGACTCCTAAAACGAACCTTTAGAGCTTGTAATCCGCAGTCTCTACATACAGCGGTACCCTTCCTCCATCTTTGTCAATTCTCCCAGAGTGCCCAGGAATGTCCATAATTTTGAAGGTCTGTCCTGGACCCAAAAGAGTTGACAGGTTTCTTACATGCTCATTTCCTCAGTGCATTGGGAAGCCCGGGGTTTAGATGATGTGATTCACATTGAATGGTATCATCGTAGCCCCACTTCTTGCTATAAAATGGCTCAAATTGTAAATTTAAACAGCAGGTGACAGAGTGACAATGGTGTGATTGTAGACCCAGGCCACCTGCACCTTGGTTGCTCACTTGGGGTCTCTGCTGGAGGATCAATTTAGAAATCGTCAAGTATGAGTTTCGATTTGGGCTTGATGGGGTGACGGGTACTCAGTTGCCCCCTAGTCTTGTATGAGGGCCAGGCACATGGCCTGGAGCTGGAAATTATCCTGGGCCCACAGTAAGATTTTATTTCTAGAGTACAAATAGACCTTAAAGGTGAAAATGGTGAAAAATAACTCAGGTACAGAACTGTAAAAGATTAGTGGAAAAAAAGTTATACAGTCATTCTTCACATTTTTCTAATGACTACAAGCTTCAGTAATTGACCAAATAAATTAGCAGTTAGAGTAATATTCTCAATTTTTGCAATTTACCATTTAATAATGCAGCCAGCCAGGCCAGCAGCATTCTGTGTAGCTAGCTGTCTGTGATCATCATCTTGATGGAACTCTGGCCCAAATGTATTAAGCGTTAACAAGTGATAAATCTGAGACGCATAAGAAGAGATAAAGTACCAGCCAAACAGCTCCTAACTGTCATTTTCAAACACAGCCTGTGACATGGCAGCTAGGAAGCTGATTGGCTGGTCATTTATCTCTCCTCATGCGTCTCAAATTTATCTCCTGTTAACGCTTAATACATTTGGGCCTGTGTGTATATGAAGGCCTGGGGCTGCAGTCAATTCATCCCCATTACTAATACGGCCCTGCTTGTTCGCATGCTAGTATACAGTAGGTGTTGGTGTAGATGCGGAATGCAAAGGAGACTAAGGACCAAGCAAATGAGGAGATGTTAACAAGCAAGGTCAAGACAAGAAGCAAAATTGAGTCCTATTGTTCAAAGGGTAAAAAGAGTCATCTTGTCTTGATGGGAGACACCAAGAAGTAGCACATTATTATGGTCTCTCCCCTAATGCTATAATCAGTTCTGCTAGCATGGCTGTGACATCACTGTCTCAGTCCGTAAACCAACCAATCTCCACCATTCACTGATGCAAAAAAATGAATAAATAAATAAACAAATAATAAATCTACAAGCTATTGGCCAATCTCAGGCTGCTGTTTGAGAGAAGCTCCTCCCTCCTTACACGTCAGCTTGTTGCAAGGGGTGATAGAAGGCTTTGTGGACATAATTAAATATAAATACCCCATTTGTTTCCTGCATATCATTGATTTCAGCTCAGTCATGCACAGTTTTAAATATATTAACGTCAAAGAATGGCTTCACTCTTTCAACAGTTATCCACACCAGAACCCAATGCAATATTTGTTTTATTTTATTTATTTTTTTGAATTATTTCTCTATTATAAAGAATTGATGTTTTATTTTGTTTGTTACCACAGTAGATCACGTCTCACGGGACAATTTTATAGTTTGCAGAGCAGAAGCTGACAACATTGAGTATATCTGTAAGTTTATCTCTTTGGAAAGTCCTTTTCATTTTATGTGTTTTATGGTATGGGTATACTATTCTGATTTTACAGCGAACGTTCTCTCTATTTTAATATATATAACTTTGAAAGTTTAACCTGAGAGAAAGTAAGACAAAGCTTTATAGGCATACACAATATTTGCTCAGATGCCTAGATGTAAAACAAATATAATTCAAGCACAAAACGAGAATCAGAAGATACTGGAGGAGAAAGAGCAGTGTAGTGAGCTGATGAATCTGATGGCAATTACAATATTGAACAATAATATATACTGACTAAAGAAAATTCTATGGTAAAAATATTAATATTATTATTAAATCATCCTTAAAAATCAGTATGAGTACCATATAATGTTGGAGCACATAAAAAATATGTAAATATACAGAATATGTAAATATGGTAATATACAGTATTGTGCAAAAGTTTTAGGCAGGTGTGGAAAAAACACAGGCAGGTACTTATACCATCAGGGAAGTGTCTGATTTTTACTGCGCAGGGCAACAACACCAAACATTCAGCCAATGTCATTAAGAACTATCTTCAGCGTAAAGAAGAACAAGGAGTCTTGGAAGTGATGATATGGCCCCCACAGAGCCCTGATCTCAGCATCATCGAGTCTGTCTGGAATTATACGAAGAGACAGAAGAATTTGAGCAAGCCTACATCCACAGAAGATCTGTTGTTAGTTCTCCAAGATGTTTGAAACAACCTCTCTGCCGAGTTCCTTCACAAAGTGTGTGCAAGTGTACCTAGAAGAATTAATGCTATTTTGAAGGCAAAGGATGGTCACACCGAATATTGATTTAATTTAGATTTCTCTTCTGTTCATTCACTTTGCATTTTTTTAATTGATAAAAATAAGCTATAAACGCTTCAATTTTTTAAAGCTTTCATCCTTTGCAGCATTTTTTTCACAACTGCCTAAAGCTTTTGCACAGTACTGTATATAAAAATAAACCCATAGGTATACAATAGTGCACTAGTCACTAATAAATGAAGATTGCCAATGAAGAAACTTGGCAACACATTAGGATATTTACATTTGGAAATCTATGGAACTCTCTCTTCATAAACTTTAATTCACTACAATGGATATTGCGTTAGAAGTGCATTGGATCCACACCTGCATCTCCTTCTGCTAACCTTCATTGCATGTGATATTGAACCATCCTTCATTTGTTTGGCACACGGCATCAACAATACTTTGGCAAATAACGTGGCACCTACCCCCAGATGGGTCTGCAATGGCTGCAGGGAAAATGCCACTACCAATCCGGATATCTCCACTGTGTCACTTCATGCGATTTAGAAAGGAAAGTTTCCTTGAATGGCATTATGAACAATTTAGAGAGACTCATTCCACTCTGCAATTTCATATATAATCCAGATGTCCCCTTAATCTTCATTTATTAGTGACAATTATACTAAATACCTATAGCTTTATTGTTATTATATATATATATATATATATATATATATATATATATATATATAGAGGATGGCAGTAGTGCGACACTCAAAGACATTTTTCCATCAGAAAATAAAACTCACGGACACGGGTCACTGGATTCAACGTTTCAATCCCCACAGGATTTTTGTCAAGAATACAGATCATCCAAAAGCAAGCTTACCTTATACCCCCCGAATACATGTGGAAGTTTACGGATTGGCCGCGTTCTCCAGCCTGGGAGTCCGTCCCGGTCACTGGCGCGGAGACATGACGTCAGCGCGCACTTGCACGCCGCACGTCTCACAGCCGTTGGCATGGTAACATCTAAACATAGAGACACGGAAATCATAGCTACATTGAAATGCCATAAAACAGTGCATCTAAATACATCAGGTGTCAGGCTTAATAATCATAATCATAAACACCATTACCATAGCAATGTAGAGCAAGAGTTGCGTAATACAAGGTACAGCTATACATTGTAACTGCACTGTATCTAATAGCGCTGCGGGAATGGCCACACAGTTGCCAATAATACAAGACAATTGCAATCAATATTTTTTAATGTATATATATATTTTTATACATATTTTTTACACAAAGGAGGGTTCCCGACATTTAAATGAATTCCCAACCATTAAGTGAAACTAGCAAAAGAAATCGAGTCATTAAGCCCTTTAGGGGCAATAACATTTAACCTGTGTATCCATTCTGCCTCCCTCTTTAACAATAGAGAATTACAATCACCACCTCTCCGCAGCGGCGGAATGTGATCGATCATTCTGTATCTAAGGCTATGTAAAGGGTGTTTTGCCATTAAAAAATGGCGAGCCACCGGTTGATCACTTGACCCCTTTGACAACGCTAGTCGGAGGAGGAGCGGTGTGCGCTCATTCTCTCCTTGAATTTCCTCTGAGTTTTTCCAACGTAAGACAGCCCACACGGGCACACCGATTGGTATACCACGTGTGTGCTGTCACACGTAAGATGATGGAGAATCTTGCATTTAATTCCCAAATGCGGGTGGCAGAATGTGTCCCCTGTCGAAAGAAAATTGCACGTAGTGCACGGACATCTAAAACAGCCGTTTCTTTTTTTGGCCAAAAAATTCTTGCTAGTGTCAATTTGATAATTAGAGACATCAGCTTTAACAAGTACATACCTTAAATTTTTAGGGCGAGAATAGCACGACATAAGAGAAGTCTGGGATTTGTGATTGGTATATGGTATTATATATTATACAGTGCTGCACTATGTGGGTACAGGTTTGGTTTTTATTACGGATTATTATTTAGGTATTTTTATTGATTGCAATTGTCTTGTATTATTGGCATCTGTGTGGCCATTCCCGCAGCGCTATTAGATACAGTGCAGTTACAGTGTATAGCTGTACTTTGTATTACGCAACTCTTGCTCTACATTGCTATGGTAATGGTGTTTATGATTATGATTATTTAGCCTGACACCTGATGTATTTAGATGCACTGTTTTATGGCATTTCAATGTATCTATGATTTCCGTGTGTTTATGTTTAGATGTTACCATGCCAACGGCTGTGAGACGTGCGGCGTGCAAGTGCGCGCTGACATCATGTCTCCGCACCAGTGACCGGGACGGACTCCTGGGCTGGAGAACGCGGCCAATCCGTACACTTCCACATGTATTCGGGGGGTATAAGGTAAGCTTGTTTTTGGATGATCTGTATTCTTGACAAAAATCCTGTGGGGATAGAAACGTTGAATCCAGTGACCCCTGTGTCCGTGAGTTTTATTTTCTGATGGAAAAATGTCTCTGAGTGCCGCACTACTGCCATCCTCTATTCATCTTTTGTGAGGGCACCAAGACTGGCTACAGCATTTAGGTGGAGTGCTGGGTTTTATGTATTCTATATATATATATATATATATATATATATACCGCAAGCCCAGGCACTGCGCCTCAACAGTGAGCAGTCGGTGCTCGGTTGCCCTCTACAGTGAACACACACCTGCAATACTGTATGGAGCAGGGCGGAACTCACGGGACTCATATACCATAAAGAAAGACACGGGAGTCACCCGTACGTCCTTCTCCATACAGTGCTATATCTATCTATCTATCTATCTATCTATCTATCTATCTATCTATCTATCTATCTATCTATCTATACAACATATTTTATAGGTAATCTGTATATATTCTTTATGTGCTCCTATATGGATCTCATAGAGTTTTTTGAGGCTATACAGTATTAATAAATAAATCACAGTTTTAGTAAAGTACATAATTTTGTAGTCAATTTATGTCTATGTTCAAAATTGTTTAGGATGATTTTTCGGGAAGTTCCCGACAAACCAGGAAGGGTAGGTGGCTCTCCTGTATCCCTAGAAGATGTGAATAAAGTCATTTAGCCCTGCCTCCTACCCACAGACCCACGAATTGTGGACATTTTTCCACCTTGGGACCGGGCCTAATGATATGACAGTCAGGCCCCACCCCAAGAGTGGCCTGTAGTGTCTCCTCTCTAGGTTTCTTCCAGAAAGGAGACAGAAAAAGTAGGTAAGTATGTGTTTGGGTTATTGCTACCATGTTCATTAGGTCACTAGACTGCGTCATCTTTCTCCTCAATTGTTCTACTTATCTTGACTGGTGACTAGATTGCACAGATACACACTAAAAAGGGCATTGTGTCTAAACAGCCATGTACTTTCCCTTTAAGGCTACAGGAAGCGCGTGGTCCAGTCTACACAGCTGCAGGCCCAAAACTTTTGACTTGGGACCAGATCAACTATACGCAGTACCCGTGTGAGCTTGCTGCGGCGCCTCAGGGTGTCGCTGTGCACAGTTTAGGGCCATTGGCTTACACATACACTGTTAATGTTATGACTTTTTGTTTCCTTTTTGTCTTTTGTTTGTTCCAAGTGCATCTGAGGCTATTCACCTCTGTGGAAAACTAACATTCAGCTCAAAGGACGCGCATATTGAAAGCAATGCGACACGTTTCACAAGTAAGTGTTTCCACATGCTTGGACTGAACAAGATAACGTCTTCCTGGGTTGTCACAGATGCAGACAGAATTGATTACAAACTTAGAAACACACAATAGATGCCTACATGAATGTAATGTGCTTTACACGTGATTATACTTGCATTCTAACATAAGTTAGAAAAAGATTTTTGAGAACAGATTTCAAACGTGAAACATCGCTACTCTCTAACTATAAGACTTCCCGATTCTATGTGGTTTTTTTTTGTTCTTTTTAATGGCCTGGCATATCTCTGCTCATGCGAAAACTAAACAGAAGCTTCTATAATGAAAGGGATGTTTGCTCCAAGGTTGGTAAATGGTAAAGACAGAATAATGCTTCTGCTTGTTCATCTTCTGTGCCGGGATTGTACAAAGAGCCGATCAACTGTAATGATGCACTGTGTGTTTCTCCAGCTACGGAATAAATTACTTTTAAACACCTTTCTTTGTTTACTGTACTGTCTGTTGCTAAATCCCATTTTATCTGATTCTTGTCTACTCTCCGTTCATTATGTTTCTTACAGAGTCCAAGTTTCCGTACTTTGAGTTGCATCTCCTAATTGCATCTCACAACACACACAATAAAGAACACAATACATCATGTAACTTAAAATAACCATGTACAACATCTTTATTTTTTATTTTTTATTTTTTTCGTTTCACCAAAACATCAAACAAAATCCAAATTCCAGATTATACATTGTAAATAAAACAAGTAATGACTTTTTGTTTCTTTGTCCAGAAAACATTAACATTCTGTTACATTGCTGATACAGTACAATTCCCATACAGTTCTCGGATAATGCGGTGCAAACTATTGCATATATAAAGAGACAAATTAACAAGATGGTGCAAGGATATAATCTACTCTTTCAGGTCCATTAGTGCAGTTGAGTTTTAATAATCGTTATCTCAGCCTGATGTACAGGCCAAGCTATAGGCTATCATATTATGTGTGTCCTGCCTTCAACATTTATAATAGAGAACTTACATTGTTTAAATAAAATATACAAGTATAGCGCTAGTGTTTTTTTGTTGATGTTTTTTTTTTTGCATTGTTATTGAGAAGATGACAAATGTGTAAGTTCAATGAATGGGACTTACACTGAACTAATTGTGAAGACAGGTAATGCTAGATTGGAAACAGATCATTGAAATACTTCCACAGCCTCTTGTGATGTGAAGGATACACTGACTTATTGTTTTATCGCCTTATTCACTTATATTAACCCAACAACAAAAGAAAAAAACTAAAAAAATAATAAAAAAGGGTTGCAGTAAGCCTAGAGCCTTAGAAGACTTCTGCCTAATAGTTTGAGCTACAGTCCAAGGCAAAAGACCAAATATACTTGTATTGTACAATACAGCAAACAATGATTTTTATGCACTATGGGCGGTATCCAATTAGCCGTGGTAATTTACAGTGGCTAATGGATTCGCCTGGGGCTATCCAATTAGCCCCGATAACCATTTATCACGGATTATGCTTCATGTGCCTCAGGCATGCAAAACATAGTTCCCGATAAGCAGCCCACAAAGCCGCAATAACACATAGGTCCGGATACTGACCCCGGATCCCATGTGTTATTGGGCGGAAACGGGACACTAATCTCCCACCCAAAAAAGGGGCCTTAATTGGATAGCCTGGCAATGACCATTTTCAGGAGAATGATGATTGCGGCTAACAGGATATCCCCCCACCCCCAATGAAATATAATTTTATATATATATATATATATATATATATATAAAAAAAAATATTATATATATATATATATATATATACACTGTAAGTGTTTAACCTTCTATCTAAATAACTTCCTATTTTTGCATACTCATTTTATAGGGACTGTATGTAGGTGTGTGTAGATGATATTTTATATATATATATATATATATATATATATATTATTTTTTTAAGATAAGCTACAGTTATTGGTAGAAGATATGTTCTTAACACCTCTCAGGTCATAGGGTTCAGTAAGAGTTAGATAGGTTTACAGTAAAGAAACATAGTTATCAAGTTACATACTGTGAGTTCTCATTCTCATTGTAATCCACCCCAGTAGACCAGAAGACCTCATGGTCTGGGCCCTCTGCCCTTTTTATTTCACACCCACCACTATCCTGGTCCCCAATAAACCCCCACTCACAGTCAGCAGCCCTGATCCTTTGTGGTCTTCCCCTGTCCGTGTACTGGGTCATTGACTGCAATTGTTAGTATCTATCTCTTAGTTGTATAGGCATATCACTGTTTGTTTTCCCCTGATCTGTGTATTTGTATTGTGTTGTGTGCGTGTTTTAGTGTAAATTTCCCTGGATGGCACTACAGTCACTTTGTGGCACCATAGAAATAAAAGATAATAATAATAATAATAATAATAATAATAATAATAATCCAGTTTAAGTGCTATCCAAGCTGGTTAGTATAAAAACATATTTAATACAATAAAATGTCTAGGGATTAATATGGAGCCAGGGAGTCATATAAACTAACATTAAAGGTTAGTTTGATAAAGGGTCGGAACACCACATCGCCACTCCTGAAAGCCAAATTTGGAGGAGGCCCCGTTATACTGCTCCACTGTCCCAGAAATGGCCAGACAGAGCTTTTTCTGACCATTATACACAGCTTTGGAGCATGTGCAGGGAAGCTCCGAGCCCATGCATGGATCCCATGCTGCTCTTTTAAGGGCAAAGTGGACTGCTCAGGAAAGTGACACACCATTGCTAGCCACACACCGGCAGCACTGGTAGTTTTATTACTGGTTTGACCCATTCAGCGCCCTTACCCACTGCTGTCAAAGTGCTTTTACTGCCTTTTTTAAACCAATCAGATTTACTGTTTAGAACATTGTCGCCCAGATTTATCAAGGATTGGAGAGTGATACATTTTTCGGTACCAACCAATCAGCTCCTAACTGCCATATTACAGGCTGTGTTTGAAATATGACAGTTGTGAGCTGATTGGTTTATACTTTATCACCGTGCAATTGATTACTCTCCAAGGCTTGATAAATCTGGGCCACTATGCTCAATTTACCTGCGTGGTGATCAGGGCAAGTGTGGAATCCATGAGGATCTATACATTGTCCTCCATTGTCCCCTTCCCGATCAGAAGTGCAAGCAGTCATTTCCAGTCAAGTGTTATCGTGTTAGACGTCACTGGCATTTAATGTAAGGCCAATGGGTAACCAGACTATGAGATTAGAAACAATAGTATTGTTTTACTGTGTAAAAATGCCCAACTCAGAGCTAACTACCCCTAGATCCGATAACATTTGGCTCAAATTGCAAGTTCACATTCAGCAGACATATGCAATTTATATTACTAGAGAAATATCTCATGGAAGAGCTGTCTTGGGTGTGTTTGGCCAATGTCTAAATATATCTCCTGAGGTTTTCCTGATCTATCGGTCGGTCTGTCATTATGCAAAGGGCAACAGCCCACACCCACTCGTGCAGAAAGAGTAAACCTATACCACAAGGCAAAATGCATCTATATGATGAGGTAGACCTCATAACACTAACTTGTTTGTTTATGAATAAAGTATATATGTGCACAAAAAACACTGTTTATATATGTGGGATGCAGTCATCCAGGATGTAGATGGTTACAATACCGACTGCAGCATCCTCAAGGTTACAAAACCGACAGCAACATCCCGTGGTTACAATACTGATGGCGGCATCCCAATTGTCAAACTGATGCTATGTATTAGAGTTAAGATTCAGCTGCAGGAGGGTTAAGGTTTGCAGGAGGTGGGGGGGGGTTAAGGTTTGGCTGCGGAAGGGGGAGGTTAGGGTTCGGCTGTGGGAGGGGAAGGTGAAGGTTAGGTTGTGGGAGGAGACGGTTAGGGTTAGGCTGCAGGAGGGGAGGGTTAGGCTGCAGGAGGAAACGGTTAGGGTTTGGCTGCAGGAGGGGTGGGTTAGGCTGCAGGAGGAGACGGTTAGGGTTTGGCTGCAGGAGGGGAGGGTTAGGGTTAGGCTGTAGGAGGAGGGTTAGGGTTCGGCTGCAGGAGGGGAGGGTTAGGGTTAGGCTGCAGGAGGGGTGGGTTAGGCTGCAGGAGGAGGGTTAGGGTTTGGCTGCAGGAGGGGAGGGTTAGGCTGCAGGAGGGGTGGGTTAAGCTGCAGGAGGAGTGTTAGGGTTTGGCTGCAGGAGGGGTTGGATAGGGTTAGGGATGGGGGAAGGGTTACAGTGTTTACCAAAATGTGCCAGAATTATGACAGTTGGGATCCTGCTGTCGATATTTTGACCATCAGCATCCTGACTGACAGGATCCCATACCCAACCCATATATTTGTCCACACATATACTGTATAAATGATAAATTAATGGGAAATTTGGCAAATACGCAAATGAGTGCATTGAATGGTGAGGAATATATGCTATTTTAATAAAATATAATTATAAGGTAAACTTATATATTGATCTTTGGCTTATGTTACAATATCAGCCTAATTTACGTACATGATTGTAAAACTACATCAAATAGAAAAGTATATATTTCTTTAATCTAATTTTGCTACCAATATAACTGTCTTGGGAAGAAACATCAGCTATATAATTTATAATAAAAATACATACGCTGGCCACTGATTTTCATTAGCAATATACCATTTTGTAGAACTTTAAATTTATTTGCTAAACATACTATAGAATTGGAGGTTTCAGATGGTACACACAGATAATATTACTGTAACATATACTATTCTAGGGAAAAGGAAGAGCTCCAAACAGAACTTAGTGCAGAATCTGTGAGCACACATTATCAGGCAATTACAAATTAACCTCTTTCTTTGTTCATCTGTGCTTGTATAATACAAATATAATGCCATATATCTGTCAAAAATAATTTTGTTTTTAGATAAAATTACAATTCTATTATGTTTATTTTCCTGTAAGTAAAGAAACTGTAAACTCCTCGGGGGCAAGGATATCGTCTTATATCGTTCTTTTTCAAAGAAACACTAAAGTTCTTACCTTTTAGTTCATACAAGACAAGATAAGGCAAGGGAACTAAAAGTAACCAAGGAAGACACAACTGTGCACAACGCTTTGTGTACACAAGCATGCCCCCATTTATGAAGGCAGCTCCCCAAGTTTCATAGACTTTGCTAAGGAGGGACATAAATTGGTTAATGATTTAAGTGCACACATGCAGTTTGGCAATCAGAGGTGAAGAGTGGGGTAAGGGCCGGATAAGCGACTTGCTACCGAGAAAGAAAAAAAAACATCACTACGTCACCACCAGAACTCAGCCATCAATACCGTAAAAAACATTGGAACTCCACAATCAATAAAAAACATTGACCACTGGAAGCAAATCATCAATGATTGCTAAACATCGATGATGTATGTCCATCCCTAGACTTTATCAAACTTAGCTAGTGCAGTCCAGAGGGGTATTTGTCAATTTGGTCACCTACGTGGTTTCCCAATTCTCAAACAGGGCAACTAGACCTGTTCTCGTTTGGGCAAGTTTAGATTGCTTGGATTTGTATTACACTAAGGGTGTAACAGACTCGTAATGAAGCATATATTCTAATACTGTTGAATTCATCCATATACTATATTCATAAAATGTATTTACTCTAATCTTTGCTTTACTGTAATGAAAAAATATATACATTTGGCAAGGTTTTTCTGGGTACAGTTTACAGTACCTATATTTTATAAGATATAAAGATGTTAAATCCTTATATTTTATACAGTCTTTTACCAGATCTACTAGTGCAGAGATCGATTTACTGTAGCACACATAAACTTCTAAAATGATTAGCGATCACACAACGTATCTTCTCTCTGTAAAATTATTTGTCAAGGTGAATAACGGGAATGAAACTTTAAGTCGTTTTTATGTTCAAAGGTTAGACTAGACTATTATATAGTCAAAAGAATAAAACACTTAAAATGCATTAGTTACTGAAAGGTCAGACTATTTCTCTTATGTTAAGATGTGAAGTACTTTTCAATAAAACAATTTGGGAGATATTTTTAACACCTAAAAGGACTCTGGAGTTGTAAAAACTTGCATGAGTTTAGTGTTTCGAGATCACATTCAAATAATATTCAGTAGGTAACAAAAATAGTCTTCTCAAACTCATTAATGGATCGATCAAAAGTCAGTTTTTAATACATTGTGTATAGTTAAATACATTATTAAACACAACAATTTTAATTTCAGAAGAAAAATTAAATTTTTTATATATATATATTTTTTTTAATGCTCCACCTCTTTAATATCTATTTAAAAAAATGTGAGGGTATTAGACAGATTTGCTAAAACGTCTAAAAACAGAAGAGAGGAGGTGTTGCTAATACCGATTCTAGTGATCATTCATCTATTATATTCCTGAAACTGATGGCTAGAATTTGATTGGATGGTATGGGCAACACCTTCATTTTCCCTATAGGGTTCCTATTTGCTATCATTCTTAATTTAACAGAGTCCCCAGTATTGCTTTGAGTGGGTGTAGAACAATTTGTGGCAATAAAAGAAAGTGTGTGTGTGTGGGGGGGGGGCTCCGACATGTTGGTTAGGTGTGTACCCAGTCTTATATAGTGGTCCCCAGCAGCACAGAGTATGTCAGGAGATGAGTGTTGTGTATTTAATAACATAGAGGAGCAGCCCAGCAAAATACTAAATCAAACAGAGTTATGTGTAGGTTTTTTTTGTTTTTTTTATTAAATGCATAATGATTTTCAATTACATTTAATTTTACATAGCACATGACCATTAAATGGTATTTCGCGGAGGAATCTTACCCTGGGCCGCATTACTCATTTGCATATTTTCTGTAGGGTGTAGCTAGAAAATAGTTTAGGAATTAGACTATGAAAAGTTTTCTTTGAACAGTACTGTCTTAAGAACGTTTTCTAAGTGTAGTTTATATCAACTGAACTTAGTTTGACCTGAATTTCATAAGACTACATAAGTACATTTTGTTCAGCAGTGTGTGTAGACCATTGCCTGTCGTTAAGAAAAAAAAATAGCTAGTTTTTATACTTTCTTTGAAAGGCAAAACAAGCTGGTGTCAGAATATAGTTCTATTAAGAGAATATATATTTATAATATGTACAGTATATGTATATATACATTTATTTTATACTGAAAGCTTTCTGTAAAACATAGAAAAGCAACCGGCGCTAAGACATCATGTAAACTCACAACGTATACTATAATCAACACACAAGAAGCATAAATAAGGGGGGAAAAACATATAAAAGGACAAGAGTAAAACGTTAAATACAGAAAAATTTATACAATAGGTATTTTTTTGTTTTTAAATAAAAAAATAAATAAAATCATTACATATGTATTTTCACACACCAGTTGTACAAACAATAAATATTTTTTTTTCCTTTTTTGTATTTTTCAGTGCTGCATTGCAACTAAAGAAGATTTAGAGCCAAAAACAATTGTTAGAGTAGCAACATTTTCAAGACTGCCTTGTGAAATATTTGTCTTTTTTATGGTTGTTTTTTTTTTACGCATTTCACCGCTGCAATTTAACCTCAAGTCTTCCCAGACCACGCAGCAGAACTAAACGCCTGCTGTCGTGCAGTATAATCTCTATTCATACACTATAAATTCAGGGAAATGTGAAATTACAAGAATAGCGCAGAACAATATTTTTCAGATTGACAAAACAAATGCAGGACTCATAGATGGTAAACCTAGATCATTGATCCTCTGCAAAATGCCCTGTTCCATGGCAAAACTTATTTCACACTGAATTTCACAGCAACTGCTCATCTCTAGCAATAAATTAGGTTGAAATACATTCAAATAAGGCTAATTTGCTCATTTTGATGTGCAAATTTGCAATCATCTGATACTCGTTATAAAAAGCATTTTAAATCATTGCTGCAAGAGGTCAGCGATTCTCTTTTTGCTTACACCTTGTGCCTGACAAAATGTTGGCTAAGCAGGGAAATAGGTGCTTGGATTGTGAAAAATTCTGCTGTTTCATGAATAATTCTAAATATGCAGACCAAAATGAATTGTAGTAGAGCGATAGACACATTTTTCAGAGCCAGTTTAGTTTGATTCATTATGTTAAAGTCCTTTATTAACAACATTTTTTCAAATATTTGTGTCCATTTATTTTATTTTTTCAAATTAGGTTAATTCCACAGAGGGACTGAGGAAAACTGCACGCTCGTTATTTGAGAGGTCAAGACGTATTTTCTATTTAACTTACTGTGATGCAGCAGTCTTTTTATAAGTCTTTGGTAACTGAACTCCCCCAAGCCACAGAACAATGTCCTTGTCATTGCAGCTAATGATACTATTGAGAACACTTTATATAGCGTTTGCCGACATTCACAAATTCCAAGTATTGATTTCTTGCAATGTTATGTAGAGAATATCAGACGTCTTCCAGAATTATTAATGCGTCTAAGTACACAATCGATACGTTTAAGATCAGGAAGTTGTTGTTTTTTTGTGTGTGTACAAAAGTTTATTTCTGTTGAATAATGCTTGAAATAAAGTTTTTTTTACATTTATTTAATATATTTTTTTAGGCAGTGTTTATCTCAGATAACCATATACTGATCACCTGAGTATATTTGTCTTCTAAACATAATCCTTTCTGAAAGTTCAGCATCAGATTTTGGCATAGTGTCATTAAATTAATTGAAACATGATTGCTGTGCTGCATTTTTTCGTATTGCATCGGGGGAAATGTTTCAAGTATTTGAGAGATAAAGGACCCAACCAATCAGCTTCCAGTTGTCATTTTACAGGCTGTTTTTGAAAAATTACAGAAGCTGATGACTGGAACTTTATCTCTCTCCACATTATCTCTATCCATGGTTTGATACATCTCCCCCAGAATTTCCTCTGTTGCAAAATAGCTACAGAGGGCTTTGGCAAAATAAGCTATCGTTAATTTTCTTTCCAAAATTGTGTCTTATTTAAATCAGGTGGGTTTACTCTAGGGGAATCCATTTTAGTGCCCCTGAGCATGCTCCTCGTGGGCAGAGTTGCAGAGAAAAATTAAAATACATAATGGTATTGCTATAAAAGTAACAAGATGCAATACAGAAACAACACTCATGGATGGAGTGCATGTTATTGTAAATCAGATCCCCTGATACTTCCAACCTCTTCAGGAACCCAGACTACATAAACGGAATAAAATATTTTAACATTCCATTTTTCACAATTTTTCTATACAATATTTTTCTATTTATATGTATACTTCTCCAAGTAATTGAAAGCACCTTTTGTTAATTATAAGATGATTACTTGGCAAAATACACAATATGCTTAGAGAGCTTAATTATAATGATTGTTCTGCCTTTAAAAGAGATTAGACTAATGGACTGTTGAACAGAAATAGCAACCCTTATTCACTGTAATCTGTGAAAACACAGGACTGCTTTTTGACCCGAACTTAACATGGCTCATTTAAAACACTTACGCGATTTACTTGCAGAAGAAGGAACAGCATGGCATTTTTTTTGTCCCACCTCGTCATTATCACTCAGAAAAAAAACCTTTTCAAATATTTTTTTTAAAAGTTGGTCCAGCTAAAGAGAATGCCAAAAAACTTTTTTGGACAACTTTTCGTTTTGAAATTGATACGCCAATGCCCTTTAAATTTGCAGTTTCGACTGAAACAGATGTCTGTACCTTACATTTTGGTAGGCTCTTAACATTTGTAAACAAATGCTGTTGAAAGATCACACTTTCTAAAATGAAAATCTGATGTCACAATATGTCGGCTTGTCAGCAAAAGAAAAACAAACAAACAAAACAAAATGACAAAAACTAAAAATCAGGACTGATGAAAAACAACAACAAGCTCTTTTCTCCAGTAACTACCCACAGCTGTTTTCAGAAACCAATGATCATTAAAGCAGCTGCAGATCTACTTTGGTCAATCACTGTGCTTAACTTAAGAAGCAAGTGATATATAAAGTGACACATAAAATGACACATATGTACAAAAACACCACAAACGTAACCTACTACATGCCGTCCACAAGTATAAGTTAGCAGATGTTCCTTAAGGCTTTCTTCTCTAGAGGTAGGTGACGCAAAGGAGACAATAGCGAAGACTGAATCAATCTTATCACCTACAGGTTGTGGTTTCTTCAGACATTCCTCTTGACGTTCAAGGTTTGTTGACAAGCCCATGGATTGTTTCAAAGAATGTCTCTGGCCCAAATGCTGTACAGCCCTTAAGTTGTCTTGGTACAGCGCAAACAAAGCCTAAGCCAACATCTGTCTTGATGGACCTACTTTTACACAGCAGTAAATCCTGTGTCGTTTAAGACAATGTTTTATCCTTTGGCTAACACTTTTTGAGCAAGCACTGCTTAAATGCTGATGGTCTTTGAGAAAGAAGACACCCTTTAGCTAATTTCCCTTGTCCATCTTGGCATTGGACAGTTCTGGTGTGCCAACCAGTGTCACATGTTCTAGAACAAGAAAGCCAAGGGCCAGTCACCCACTCTGGCTCAGAACTTTGCAGAACAACATTATTGTTAATGCTGTTTGCACTTGAACTTTGTTTCCCAGGTACAAAGAAACTGTAACGAACATCGATAGGTTTACTAAAATCCGTGGCAAGAATCTGGACGATTAGCACCTCCTTTGTGGATGAGTGCCCCATGCTGTGGATCGAGTCATCTGCATGGCTCCAACCACTGTAGTTCATGGCAAATCCATTCATCTCAATGATGGTTTCAGAAGTGGATATCATGTATTTTCCATTAATGATGTATTCCCCCGTCTTCTTCTTCAGAGCCAAGTAAGCCGTAAACTTAGTCTGATCTTTGGCCTTGTATTGCCTCACTTTTATATGAGTAGCTCCTTCAGGAATCTTGACAATGTCCGTATAGCCTTTGCTATAAAACAAGTAAGAGTGCAGAAAACATGTTACTTATAGTCCACAAAGCAAAGCACAAGAAAAAAAAAACAGCAAACAGGAAGAAAAAACTATTAAACACAGATTAATAAGGGGAAGAGATAAAGTGAAGAGAGATACATTATCCACCATTAAGCTTCTGTCATTGTTCAAACACAGCCTCTAACATGACAGAAGCTGATTGGTTGGTACTTTATCTCTCTCCACTTTAGCTCTCTCCACACTTTGATCAATCTCCCCCTCAGTATTTGGATTTTCTCTTGTATTAAGTTTTTTTTAAATCAAAATGTAATACTTATCTATGGTCTATTGTCTTTCGTTCTTTAAAGTGGACCTGCCGCTTACAGATGTGTCCTCATACATCCATTCTCAATACGCCATACAGTGCGAGATGCCTGGCGTAAGAGAACCGCCATATCCTATGCAATTCTGTTAATGCTGAGTGTCTTTTTTTGCCACAAATGTGACTTATTTGCAAATGTAATGTGATTAGGATGCACAAAGAGACGACTGTGCGGTTTAATTTGATAAATGACACTTGTATATTGTGTGTGACTTTGTATACGGAGCAGAACAGAACTTGTATTGGAAAAAAGCTGCGGCTGCTACATTGTAGCACTTCATGTACAGATTCAGAGTCTCAGTCGCACAAAGATAAACAGGTGTCATATCACATTAATCAGCACAGTTTCCTCGTGTTTCCTAGTCACATTGCGTTGCAAATTAGACACATTTACGGCAAAATAGAAGCAAAAAGGGTGCCAGATGCCAAAATATTCTCACCTGACCTGGCATGGCAGGAGGGACTGTCTGGCGTGACTGCAGCAAAGATGTATGCGGACACATCTGTACATACAGAAGACCTCATTTATGAAATATACCTGCTTAGATCTAAGGGTCTTCAAGAGAGATGGATCCATAAACTAGAAGCACTTCCAGGTTCGTCATACGACCAGCACTGCTAGCATGGTACACCTTGGGGACCTTTACTGTGACCAGACTGCAGGTTCTCTCTGCCAGAACCAACCCCCAGAAGAATAGAGTGCTGTCACTGAGACAACGGTTGGAGATTTAAATTACTCCCCAGTAACTGTGTTTACTATATACCCCGTTCTAGATGCTCTTAAACAGTTACAACAGGCTGGGTCTCAAAGTGGTAACAAGAGAACAAGGCCCAAAAACCTTGGTAGGTCTGTTTAAAATGTAATTTTGCACTGCAATAAATGAAATAAGGTTTAAATAAAATAAATATACACATAAATATAACTATGGCATGAATGCATCAAGCAGGGAAAACAATCACATTTTCTGCCCTGGAGTCTTTACAAAGAAAATGATTCCATGATTTCCCTTCCTGACCAACGTTACCTTCCTGTGGTGAATAAGGCTGCTTTACTCACTTTTAACATAACTAGAAAATGGGCTTGTGTGTGAAACAATCTGCTGTCACTTGCAGGCTATTACTCTAGTTCCTCTATGACTGGCACCGAATGCTACAAACCGGTAAAAGAGTTTACAGTGCGTGCCGCTCATGTTGATGCTTTTAGCATATAGACATTTTGTAGAATCATGACTTATCCAGATCTTAAAGAGCGGCTGATAGAACTAATGAAAGCTCTTTGGCATGAAAGGAATGCTTTTAGTGGTATCTTTTTTGAATTTTATAGGAAAGATGATTTCTAAATAATACATCTACTTCCATCTCATTTTAGATGCATCAGGGTTTTTTTGTTATCACATAAATCATTTCTTTAGAGTTTTATTTAAAATTATGTTTTCTGCGGAATAACTTACAGTATGCCAGTGTAATTCACTGATCGCTTGTCTACAAATAAGATAAATGAAGGCTGATCATACAAGGGGTTTCCCACCTCCCAGCATTTAATACTGCCAATCTGGGCATAATGACCCCTTTTGTCAGTCCTCCCCACTCCATCCAAATGCGTCTCTCCTTACGTCAACCATACACATTTGCTTGAATCCAGACCCACTTTCAGACAATCCACAAACCTTTCAAGGCCAATCTAAAAATGGGTGGCATTGATTTGTTTTTCCTCTGCTACAGTACCTACATAAGTAGTGGTTCCCAAAACTTGTTTCTCCAGGCTACCTAACAGTCTAGGTATTAAGGTCGTCCATCCTTGAGAAAAGGTGGCTTTAATACAGAAATACTAGAGAATTTCAAACCCATTCGAACCCAACTCTGAAGAAAATCAAACCCATCTGAATTTTGTTGATCTGAATTGACCCAAAACCTGGTCCGGATCACCCAGAGGAGATGCGTTTCGAACCGAGTCCCGGTCCGGATCTTCCAGGTTTGGACTGCAAAGATTACACAATTTTAGCAGTTTATTGATATTTATCAATGGTTATCGATTTTTTTAATTGATTTTAAACCGAACCAAAAACTAAATCCGTACCAAAACACTTGAGGGGGATTTTGCCAAAATTGAAACACGATGATGAATTAAAACCAAAAGTAAAACATGAGGGTCCACACAAATCTCTTTTTAGTACTTTGGTCAATTTGATATAGCTATCAGTGGCCAAGCATGGATATCCTTATAACCTGGACTATTAGTGTGCCTTGAGGATCGAGTTTGGGAACCTCTGTACATAAAAGTTGGGGCAGCCAATTTGCGATCTGGAGCAGCCTCTATAATATGGCTCCAATTTACTAGGAACAAATAACACACAAAAAAATGGAGGCTGCCATCTCACAAATAAAAAAACTATATTGATAACCCTGCAAGTCTATTAATTCACTCGGAGCCAGTGACATCACTGAGCCATGAACGAGCATCTCACAATCTCTCTCTGCTTCCACAAACATCTATTTAATTCACAGCCAAATGATTCCGGTCCTTTAGGGAGGAATAACATAGATCATTTTCCCTTTAAAAACATTTGATTCCTTTTCAGAAGCTGTGCCTCATAACGTTTTAATATATGCTATTGCATTGTCTTACATGCAGCCCACTTCTCTGGCAGTGATCATATTAGTCTAAGCGTAAGAGCAGAGCAGAATCCTGAATAATCTTATCTCCAAGTACACATGCAGAGTGCTCTTCTATGGGGAAATTAAGTAACTAATAGATAAATTGTGAAGCGCCAAAAAACTGCATCTGCCGACAAGAACGGCAATGGATAAATGCACCAAAGGACTCTTCAAACATAATTTGAACAGATCACCGGTTTAATATGGAAAGCTTTTGTCTATCATCAGCAACACTAATTTCAGAAGGCGGAATCTGTTTATCTGTGTGAGGCTTACTGTTACCTTACTGTTAGTGCAGTGCAATGATTTCCAAAACCATCATGGCTTTTCTACAGGACGCTGGTTTTATTTGTGCCCAGTAGAGGGAAAGAATGTATAAAAAATACACAACATTATTACATGCCTCCCAACACTGGTGGTGGGCAGATTGAAACAGGGGGCGTGGCAATGGGGGTGTGGCTGTGTCACAAGGTGGGCAGTCACGCCACCAAGGTTGTGTCTAGTGCTGAAAAGCTCAAGGCTGAACCTTGTGGTCCCTCTCCAGTGGCACTCCTACCATCCTTACCCTGCCACTAGCACCAATGGCACGTGTGTGACACATACTACGTGAGTATACTAACTCCAATCCCCAAACCTCCTAACCCTCCTTTTCTACAGCCTGAGCCTATACCTCCCCCCCCCCCCCCCAGCCTAACCCTCCCTGGAGGTGCCTAATCCTAACCACCCATTCCCACAGACTAAACCTAACTCCTCCCCACCCCCTGCGGCTTACCTCTCCATCGCCTTGGCAAATCCTCATTTGGGATCCCGGAGCCAGGATAGTGATCACTGTCGGGATCCCGGCGTTGGCATTCCAAATAGTATCAGGATTCCGGCATCAGTATTTCGACTCCGGGATCCCGTCTGCCGGGATCCTGACCAAATCCCCTCCCAAATGTCATGCATTTTGCAAGGATAGTCCCTGATTTGTGCGGGAAGCAGAGGGGTGGGGCTTTGAGGTACTCCCCTGCTACAAACTTCCTCCTCCCGCATCTGCAGCAAAAAACTGGTTTCGCATGTGGGTAGGTATCTTAGCAGAAGCATTAGGCATGCACATCATGCGATGGCCATGCACCTTTGTCCCAATTCCTGGATCCAAAATATTGGGAGGTGTAAATTACTGCCATAAGGAAAGGGGAGAATCTCATTTCATGAGTGGTGACATCAGTGGAGTAAGTTCGTCCCAGTTGCTTGGAGGCAAGATAAATATTGGTGTCCCCTCCCCAACTATATAAAGCTACTTAAAATTGTCAGTTCAAAACCATTGCATAGGTAGATCTATGTAGTGTGCAGCAACACACTATGTAGATCGGCTCAGTCACTCACAATGGTGATTATTTCTCTGACAATTATTTTACAAGTGTCATACCCAGGATTAGAACCCTCAACCTATTACACTGGAAACAGGCACTATACTGATGGAGCTATTTGCTCCTGTATAGGAAGCATGATAATTCTAACTACAGTATATGAAGTTTCTTGTAAGAAAAGTAACTTCATATAGTTAGAATAGAATGGACAGTTAGAATAGATACCCTAATTTTGCTATGGAGGCCAAATGAAGCCACCTTATATCTTGTAACATTTAAGTTTCCTCACAGCCTATATACTACGAAAAAAACAACTTGCCACATTATTCATTACTGATCATTCAGAAATAGATAATGTATGGTGCAAGCAAGACATCTTAGATTTTTTTAAGGAAGCTCTACTAATGAAAAAAAAAATAGATGGGGCAATGGGGGTAATTCCAAGTTGATCGCAGCAGGAATTTTGTTAGCAGTTGGGCAAAACCATGTGCACTGCAGGGGAGGCAGATTTAACATGTGTAGAGAGAGTTATATTTGGGTGTGGTGTGTTCAATCTGCAGTCTAATTTGCAGTGTAAAAATAAAGCAGCCAGTACTATTTACCCTGCACAGAAACAAAATAACCCACCCAAATCTAACTCTTTCTGCGCATGTTATATCTGCCTCCCCTGCAGTGCACATGGGCCCTCATTCCGAGTTGATCGCTCGCAAGGCGATTTTAGCAGAGTTACACACGCTAAGCCGCCGCCTACTGGGAGTGAATCTTAGCTTCTTAAAATTGCGAACGATGTAATCGCAATATTGCGATTACAAACTACTTAGCAGTTTCAGAGTAGCTTCAAACTTACTCGGCATCTGCGATCAGTTCAGTGCTTGTCGTTCCTGGTTTGACGTCACAAACACACCCTGCGTTCGCCCAGACACTCCCCCGTTTCTCCGGCCACTCCTGCGTTTTTTCCGGAAACGGTAGCGTTTTTATCCACACGCCCATAAAACGCCGTGTTTCCGCCCAGTAACACCCATTTCCTGTCAATCACACTACGATCGCCGGAGCGAAGAAAAAGCCGTGAGTAAAAATACTATCTTCATTGTTAAATTACTTGGCGCAGTCGCAGTGCGAATATTGCGCATGCGTACTAAGCGGAATTTCACTGCGATGCGATGAAAATTACCGAGCGAACGACTCGGAATGAGGGCCATGGTTTTGCCCAACTGCTAACAAAGTTCCTGCTGCGAGCAACTTAGAATTACCCCCAATATGTAATACAACTTCCGAGGTGCAGGCTGTTCAGGAAATTCTGTGAGTCTGCCCTTATTTTTAAAGCAGCAATTGTTTGCAAGGCAAAACTGACCTGGTTAACTACTGTATGCAGCAGAAAACAAAGCAACTTTATGACACCACCCTTATTTAAAAAGGTTGCTCAAGGCACAGTGCTATATTTCTTTGAAAGTCCATCTGCTTTTCAGATCATGGAAAATATGTCATTTCAAATTCCATCAAATTTTACCATAATTTTGTGATGTGAACTAGAGCTATTGAGCCCATTGTTTTGCTTTAGTTTTGTTGTTAGGAACATGAGATTTACCATTAATAGCCCTAGAAAATTGGTTTGCTTTCTTATGAATTTTACACTGCTGCCTCTTGTATGCAGGTATGTAGTGGCCTGTTTCATTTATTGCCATAGCTTAGTAAATCCTGCCACATCGTAATATATCCAAGTGCTTGAGATGAGGAGTCACATTAGAATTTGCTTGGTATCTACGAGTACAGATCAGCTATTTTGTTCCCTGCTACATCCGCAGTGCAACTCCTGGGCTCCAAGTCTGGAAATAAATTATTTCTTCCCTCCCTACCTCTGCGGCCAAATTTTTGAAGCAAGAACTATGTTTTAGGCAACATGCCTTAAAAATAGCATTTCCCTCTCTCAACAGAGTAAAATATCTTTTAATTACATTTCCACCAGCTTAAGTTTTTCCCAAAATAGTCTAAATGAAAGCTGCCCCTCAATGTACAGTTTCTGTTGTAGTTAAACAAAACTATTGATATGGAGAATTCATGTCCCTGTATATGGGCAGTATGCCTATATGGACATAGCTTAGGGTGTGCTGCAGAAGTTGATAATTTACTAAGATTTATAAATGTATACATATATTTGCATACTCTTAAAGAATGGCCTCCCCTGGATCCTCCCATTTCTCCAGTGAAGTGGGCAGGGCAGGAGAGTGATGACACAATTTGTGGGACAGCACATCCTATTGGCCACACCCAGGCTGAACAATTCATGGCAATGATGATGCAAATCATGTTGCTACGCCCCCAGCATTTGCTGCTTAGACATCCAGTCTGGATCTCCTAGAAGAGAATTCCAAACTGGGCAATTATGATGTAAATAAAAGTCTGTGTATTACTTAACTCTAAGCCACTTCGATCAGTGCATATTTCAGGCTTTTATTTATGTTTTGAGACATCTACATTTCTGTTTTGTGCCATTGGTGTCTACTTTTGCATCAAAGTACCTTACTTTGGTTACTGGTTAGATCAGGGACAATAATAACTGAATGATGGTGAGACAAAACATTACACTGGCACATGCATAAACTAAATTTAATTTTCCAGAACCTGAGTTTTAAATTCGATGCAAAGGGGGGCAAGAGGACATATATACAGGGTAATTCATTTACAGGGGAATTCTCTGATGTGCTCTTGGCCAAAAGGCCTTTCTCCCTTATAAAGGTTCCATGTTTCAGTAGGATGTCTTTTATGGTAATTTGTAGGTGCCTATCTAACAAATAAAGAAAACCAAGTAACAGAGGGGACTATTCATCATCCTTAATGGGACCAATACAAATGTGTAAATTCCAGCTTCTGTATGCTTTAAATAAGTTATTAATGCCATCATTGGAGGCCCAATGGACCGCCCAGTAGTTATCAAGTTTACATGTGGGAACCAACGCCATCTTCAGATGGTATTGGTTCACAGAGCTCTTCTCCTTTATATTGGAAGGAGGACCGATGTTGCAAAGAGGTATTGTTGAATTGCTCTGGTGTTTTAGTTTTAACCTGAGCGGGACACTTATCAGGTGCCACCCGTCTCCCTATAATGAATAGCCTCTATAGTAACAAATGTAATATGGTCCTTATGTCCTCACTGGTTTCCGGATGGTAGACAGTAAATATATAGACAGTCAATATTTTGATACCAGATGGTCAACAGTCAATAGGTCAGCAGGGTCAAAATGTTGACAGTTAAATGGTCGAAATGGAGTTAGGTTTATGGTGTCAAAAGGTCAACAGGTTCAAAATGTTGATGTACAAATGATTGTCACAGAAAGGTTGACATACGGATTTTCATTATTTTAAAGAGAGATGTGCACCGGACATTTTCGGGTTTTGTGTATTGGTTTTGGATTCGGTTCCGCGGCCGTGTTTTGGATTCGGACGCGTTTTAGCAAAACCTCACAATATTATTTTTAGTCCTAAAATTTGCACCGAGGTCGCTGGATGACAAAGCTAAGTGACCCAAGTGGCCGACACAAACACCTGGCCCATCTAGGAGTGGCACTGCAGTGTCAGACAGGATTGCACTTCAAAAAATAGTCCCCAAACAGCACATGATGCAAAGAAAAAAAGAGGTGCACCAAGGTCGCTGTGTGACTAAGCTAAGCGACCCAAGTGGCCGACACAAACACCTGGCCCATCTAGGAGTGACACTGCAGTGTCAGACAGGATGGCAGATTTAAAAAATAGTCCCCAAACAGCACATGATGCAAAGAAAAAAAGAGGTGCAATGAGGTAGCTATGTGGCTAAGCTAAGCGACCCAAGTGGCCGACACAAACACCTGGCCCATCTAGGAGTGGCACTGCAGTTTTCTAACGAGAGGATGAGTGCTTCCATCCTCATGTGAATCTGAACCACTAGCCATGAACATAGGCCAGGGCCTCAGATGTTCCTTGCCACTCCGTGTCGTAAATGGCATACTGGCAAGTTTAAGCTTCTCATCAGACGCTTTTAATTTTGATTTTTGGGCAATTTTACTGAACTTTTGTTTTTTGGATTTTACATGCTCTCTACTATGACATTGGGCATCGGCCTTGACAGACGACGTTGATGGCATTTCAACGTCTCGCCCATGACTAGTGGCAGCAGCTTCAGCACGAGGTGGAAGTGGATCTTGATCTTTCACTATTTTACCCTCCACAATTTTTTTTCTCCATTTTTTAATGTGTGGAATTATATGCCAGTAATATATCAATAGCAATGGCCTACTGTAGCGTACTGCTATATATTATATACTGGTGGTCAGCAAAATTCTGCACTGTCCTCCTACTATATATACTGCGCACAACAACTAAAATGCACCACAGGTATGGATGGATAGTATACTTGACGACACAGAGGTAGGTAGAGCAGTGGACTACTGTATCGTACTGCTATATATTATATACTGGTGGTCAGCAAAATTATGCACTGTCCTCCTACTATATATACTGTGCACAACAACTAAAATGTACCACAGTTATGGATGGATAGTATACTTGACGACACAGAGGTAGGTGGAGCAGTGGACTACTGTACCGTACTGCTATATATTATATACTGCTGGTCAGCAAAATTCTGCACTGTCCTCCTACTATACATACTGCGCACAACAACTAAAATGCACCACAGGTATGTATGGATAGTATTCTTGACGACACAGAGGTAGGTAGAGCAGTGGATTACTGTACCGTACTGCTATATATTATATACTGGTGGTCAGCAAAATTCTGCACTGTCCTCCTACTATATATACTGCGCACAACAACTAAAATGCACCACAGGTATGGATGGATAGTATACTTGACAACACAGAGGTAGGTAGAGCAGTGGACTACTGTACCGTACTGCTATATATTATATACACTGTCCTCCTACTATATATACTGCGCAAAACTTAAATGCACCACAGGTATGGATGAATAGTATACTTGATGACACAAAGGTAGGTAGAGCAGTGGACTACTGTACCGTACTGATATAATACTGGTGGTCACTGGTCAGCAAAATTCTGCACTGTCCTCCTACTATATACTACAAAGAAGCACAGATATGGAGCGTTTTTCAGGCAGAGAACGTAGATATTTGCAGCACACTGAGCACAGATATTTGCAGCACACTGAGCACAGATATTTGCAGCACACTGAGCACAGATATTTGTAGCACACTGAACACAACTGAGAGAACGCTGCACACGTCCTCTCCCTATCATCTCCAATGCACGAGTGAAAATGGCGGCGACGCGCGGCTTTTTATATAGAATACGAATCTCGCGAGAATCCGACAGCGGGATGATGATGTTCGGGCACGCTCGGGTTAACCGAGCAAGGCGGGAAGATTCGAGTCCACCTCGGAACCGTGTAAAATGGGTGAAGTTCGGGGGGGTTCGGATTCCGAGGAA
Source organism: Pseudophryne corroboree (assembly GCF_028390025.1). NCBI lineage: Eukaryota > Metazoa > Chordata > Amphibia > Anura > Myobatrachidae > Pseudophryne > Pseudophryne corroboree. Next base: position 979,574,563 of record NC_086445.1, read on the forward strand.
CCGAACCCGCTCATCACTAATTTTTAGGGTTAAATTTAAAGGTTAGGGTAAGGGTTAGGCACTTGAGGGAGGGTTATGGTATGCCGGAGGGCATGGTTAGACATTTGGCCGAGTGTTAGGGTTAAGCTCCGGAAAGGGAAGGATTAGGAACCAGGGGGAGGGTTATAGTTAGGCACCAGGTGGCGGGTTAGGTTTAGGTATAGGGTTAAGATTAGGGTTAAAATAACAAAAAAAAGTGTCTGACTATTGACTGTCCACCATCTGGTGTCAACTATTGACTATCTATATACTGTCAATCTTTTAATCCACACCCATCCTCACTACCTTGGATTAATAAAACCAAAAATGAGGAATAACCAAGCCGTATTTTAGTAGAAAACCAGAAGTTACAATGAATGAAAGGGGCGCTTATAAAGTGTTAGGCATTTACCGTATATACTCGAGTATAAGCCGACTTTTTCAGCACGTTTTTTTGTGCTGAAAAAGCCCCCTTGGCTTATACTCGAGTCAGTGGAAGGAGGGACACGGAGGGCTCAGCGCGCGGCTCTCCTGTGTTTCTCCTGCGTCTCCGTCTCCGGCGGCGTGTGTGTGTGTGTGCAGGGCCGGCAACATAAATCTTTGGGCCCGGTACAGTAATATCTCTGCGGGCCCCCCCACCCGGCCCTAAAAACATTGTCTGCACTATGTTCTTCCCCACGACCGTCACATGCACCTCCCTGGGATGTAGTTATGATCCCGGCAGCCGGGATCCTGGTGGTCAGCATACCGACGCCGGGATCCCGGACGCCAGAATGCCGGCAGGTGGCCCAGCCACATTCCCACTTGTGGGTATCCCGGCATCAGTATGCTGACCACCGGGATCCCGACCGCCGGTCACCCGATCCCAACCCCGCCTGCCTAATACAATACTGATATATTGGGATCATCTCTTTCCAAAATGAAGATTCCCAGACACACAATGGCCAGGAATTCTGTACTGTCTGTGCTGAGCAGCAGATGAGCCTGAAAGACCAGTCACCACCACACAGACATTCTGCTCTGATCTCATCTGACATGCATGCATGCAGATGCATCTATATGTGCAGAATGCTGCATGCATAATGTGCCTGCCTGCCCGCAGCCCAACCCAAACCAATCCCAAAGCCCCAAACCAAACCCAAATCCCTAAACATTCTGGAGTTGGAGAGCCTTACCAGCAGCAACACACAGCCGCCGGCGCCGCTAATTGACCAGGCTCAGAATCCCGCAGTACTGTCCTGGGCCACTCCTGCTTGGCGCTCCGGCTCCTTACAGCTCACACAGCAGAGACAGGGAGGCGTGCGGTGAGGACTCGAAGAGGAGGGGCGGTCCGGACAGGCGTCATCGTGTGTGACTGGTGCAACGTCAGTGCACTGCACAGCATACAGCACGGCCGGGGACTGGCTGGCTCAGGCTGACAGCTGACCTGGCTGGGGCTGTGCACTGAGGGGGTGACCACACGGCTTGGGGGGATGGGGTGGTGCTGCCGCAAAAAACAACAACTCAACCACACAGCGGGCCGCACACGGCTGGTGCGGTGCCGCGAGTTATAGAATTATGTACATTTATTATGATATGCTGCCACCGCTGGACCTTGGGGCCCCTCACAATGACGGGGCCCGGGACGGGTGTCCCCTTTGACCCCCCCTGTCGCCGGGCCTGTGTGTGTGTGTTAAATGAACTGCCCGTTCGTGAGCTCTGATTGGCTCACGAACCGGCACTTCATTTAATACACACAAGCCGCCGGAGACGGAGACGCAGGAGGGACACAGGAGAGCCGCGCGCTGTGCCCTCCGTGTCCCTTCTTCAGAAGACAACGCGGGAGCAATGGAGGGTAAGTACCCTTCCTGGCACTGTGGGGCATATCTGGCAGCATGAGGGCACATCTGGCACAGTGGGGCATATCTGGCATATCTGGCAGCATGAGGGCACATCTGGCACTGTGGCATATCTGGCATATCTGGCAGCATGAGGGCATATCTGGCACTGTGGGGCATATCTGGCAGCATGAGGGCATATCTGGCACTGTGGGGCATATCTGGCAGCATGAGGGCACATCTGGCATATCTGGCAGCATGAGGGCATATCTGGCACATCTGGCACTGTGGGGCATATCTGGCAGCATGAGGGCTTATCTGGCACTGTGGGGCATATCTGGCACTGTGGGGCATATCTGGCAGCATGAGGGCATATCTGGCACTGTGGGGCATATCTGGCAGCATGAGGGCATATCTGGCACTGTGGGGCATATCTGGAAGCATGAGGGCATATCTGGCACTGTGGGGCATATCTGGCAGCATGAGGGCATATCTGGCAGTATGAGGGCATATCTGGCACTATGAGGGCTGTGTACGGCTAGAGCTGCATTTCCCACCCTAGGCTTATACTCGAGTCAATGAGTTTTCCCAGGTTTTTGTGGTAAAATTAGGTGCCTCGGCTTATATTCGGGTCGACTTATACTCGAGTATATACGGTATTCTTCCTACCCCACACATTTCCAGCCAGACCAGCAACTGCACAGAGCAGGAACAGGCTGTTTTCATAAAGCAGAATTATGTCAGTTACGTACAGTATAAAGCTGATAATAATTGTCATCTCCAAGAATAAAAATGCTATACTTGACTGCCCTTTAGTATAATAGAAACAATTGATGTGCTTCTATTTAGCTCAGCACACTGTCTCTCCTATCCTTTAAGGAAAGCAAACATTGATTATTTAAAATGAAGGTACCATCTCTTACAAGTTACAACTCAGAGAATATACGTGTACAAAACTTTATGCGAATAACCTGTAGTATGCCAGAAACATTCTCTAACTCAGTTGTGTTACAGCAACCAAAACTGACCTGCCATGTTTTACCATTTTAGTAATAATAATAATAATAATAATAATAATAATTTTATTTATATAGCGCTCTTTCTCCAAAAGGACTCAAGGCGCTTAACAGATACATAGCATAATATAGTACAGAAAATAATGAAGTAGAGAACAGCTTTTCATAAAATACAGAAGCATGAAGATACTAAAAGGGACATTATGGAAATGCTTGAGTAAACAGGAAAGTCTTGAGTCTACTTTTGAAGGATTCAATAGTTGGGGCCTCTCGCACTTTGCGGGGAAGTGAGTTCCATAGAGTCGGAGCCGCATGACTAAACGCTCGACCCCAAGATGAATTGTGAATTAGGGATGTTTTTATTATTTATTTATTACAAGTTATTTATATAGCGCACACATATCCGCAGCGCTTTACAGGGAATATACCGGTCATTCACAACAGTCCCTGTCCTACTGCAGCTTACAATCTATATTCATTATTTATCACATGTACACGCACATACATTGTATTTATTAAGATACTGTCTATAACGTTTGGAGGCTGTTTTAGAGATTTGTGGTGGAAGGGGGAAAAAACAACAATGAAATGCGTAGTAAATGCATTGTAATGAAGCCACAGTGGAAAGTAGGAGAAAGACTGAAGAAGCTAATTTACTTCCTAAAAGAGATCTTATCAATATTTGAAATGTATCTGAATAGATCAGAATTCACCTATACAACCAACCAGCCAAGTGATTACAGAGGGATCCGAGATCTGCAAACCTTTCTTTAGTTGTGCAAATTATGAATCTACTGCATTCAATATGGGTTGGGTATGGTTGACCGGCGCTTGGGATCCCTCCAGTCACCATACCAATGTCGTGATCCTGGGGATTAGAATGCCGGCTGGGAGCCGAGCGCAATGAAGCCACTAGTGGGCTCGCTACGCTCACCACACTGCAGGTTCGGTGTCGAGCTGCTGTCGCCACAGGTTCTATTTCCACTATATGGGTGTCGACACCCACAAGTGGGAATAGGCCCTGCTAGTCGGCATGCCGGCTGTCGGGATTTTGTGGCGGTGGGTTGTAGGCGTCGGTATTTTGACCGCCAGTCACATAACTACATCCCTTCAGTACTTATCAATTCTCCCAGAACATCCAGGAGAGTCCAGAACTTCAGTGGCCTTGGGGGATTCATGTCACGATTTGCATTGTGATTGTATCATCGTGGCTTAGCCACAAGTTGTATAACTGCAAAGTGGGTTGGGGGCACTGGAGTATCTATAATGTGTGCAACGTGTGTGGTGCACCGGGCCACTGGTCCAGGGACACGCACACACTGGTTGGGGGTTCACAATGTAGGAATTGCGGCTCCATGTGCCCCCCCCCCCACACACACACACACACACACACACACACACACACACACACACACACACACACACACACACACACACCTATCTTACAGTATGGTAAACTTAATAATTTCTTCCACAGCATAACAGTTCACTACTGCAAGAATGCCTAAGCGCCTTGTATAAGTATACCTTACAGCAAAATGGATATGTGCACTTCATTTCTTGTGTGTGTGTGTGTGTGTGTGTGTGTGTGTGTGTGTGTGTGTGTGTGTGTGTGTGTGTGTGTGTCTTAAAGCATTAAGAGATGTGGAATTGCTAAGTAAGTTATACCAATCTATATGGCTTTATCAGGCAGTGTTCTGTAACATTTAAATGCCTCTTTAAAATGGAATGGATAGAGGTCCACAGTAATCTATGGTGCTAGTAGTGCATTCAGTAAAGGCCAATTTGCAGCCTAAGGAATTCACTTTCTATTCAGTTTTAAAATGTAATTTAACATTAGAAGAAGCTCAGTTCTCCATCAGAAACCCTATAAAAAAGCACCAGCAAATTAAGCGTCATTCATGGCCAACTGAAGGGAGATGTTTGCAGGGTAAAGATCCCATATAAGTTGCATTAGAAAAGTATCTTACTGAGTTCATTTTAATATCCTCTGTTTAGCTCCACTGCATTGAGATCTTAAAGTGAGCTAGACGGGCGAAACGTATTAGATTATAGAGAACCTTTGCAGATAAGGAGCAATGTGATGTGAAGAATTCTCGCCGACGTCTATTAGTAATGTGCTGAATGAAAAAAGAGACCTCTAAATATAGACAAATCTATTTTCAAAGAAGTTCTTCAAAGATAACTGAGGTATCTGTCTCGCCTCCTCCTCTGAGCCAATATGTACTGGAGTTTTAGTGGGTTGAAGACATTTTACATTTAAATGCCCCAAGGACAAATGTATTGGTGAAAAAAGTATTTAAAACAAAACAAACTGTGTGGACGTGTTTACATTTAGCAAGTCGGTATTTGCAAAAAGCCCATGTGGATTGGTCATTATCGGGCTGCCTTAGTAGATTCATGACAATAACAAGCTGTAGAGTTATCTGGTGTATTTAGACAAAAGTAATAACAGATCATTTATCTCTGATCCCAGACAGGCTCACTGGGATGCCAGGGAAATCCTCAGTTAACCCTATTACTTCCTGGTCGCTGAAGAGTGTGCAGAGCTGATGAAACTTCTCCTACTCTGCCATGGTGCACACTCACCTGCTGAAGGACCATGGAAGCTGATCATTAATGCGGTGGGACTGGTAAGAAACACGTAGTGCCATCCTCAGATGGCACTATGGGGTTGATTCTGAGTCGCATGTAGCTGAGTGTCTGTACGCACCAGCTCAAGCCGTACAATTATGAACGGCCCAGTTACTTGACCAGTGGTGTGCTTTTATTGGAGACAAAGTAGGTAACGCCGTACTCACGGTTATACACACTGGTAGATGGAGGGGAGCTTGAGCAGAGCGGGATGTCATACAGCTCACCAGCCGGTGAAAGTATGTAAGTACCCGGTAGCCATGGAGGATGCAGGAGCAGCGGGATTATCAGTAGGCAGGTATCACTGGAGCTACAAGTGGAGGACTAGTGTCTCCCACTGTGGCTTTCTCACACAGTGACAGATATACTAAGCTTTAGAGAGAGATAAGGTGCCAACCAATCAGCTCCTAGCTGTCATTTTTCAACCACTGCCTTGAACATGGCAGTTAGGAGCTGATAGGTTTGTAATTTATCTCTCCACTTTATATATCTCCAAAGCTTAGTACATCTCCCCCACAGTGTCAAGATAGCTCTGCACATGCTCAGTAGTAGCCTCTATGGCCATATTGGTCCAGGGAATGAAGCTTCCCTAGATGAGTAGCAACATGGATTCTGCGTAGTAGCGAACTCCACTTTCAAGATTAGCGTAATTTGCTGTAGTTGCATACGCATTTGTGACTTTATGATAATGCTGGTATTAGCCCTTCCCTGGTGTACAACCGTGTGTCTGAATGTGCAAGGCCTGAGACACCCACTATGAGCATCTTCAGACTCTGTAATACTGCTTAGTTCTTCTTTAGATGCCACCTTGAGTCTCATAATTGAATCTTGCACCAGGTCTATCGTACTGTGGGGCTGATTCAGACCTGATCGGTGCTGTGTGTTTTCGCACAGCAGCGATCAGGTCTGAAGTGCGCCGGCGCATGCCAGACAGCCGACCGCTGTCGTAGCCCTGCGATCGTCTATGCCTGATTGACAGGCAGAGGCGGTCGCTGGGCGGGAGGGGGCGGGCCGGCGGCATTTGTCCGCCATTTAGGGGGTGCGGTCCGGGCAACGCAGGCGTGCCTGGACCACTGGGGGGGGGGGGCGGGCCATGGCGGCTGCGTGACATCACATGCAGCCGCTGCGACCCGAGCAGCGATGAGAAGCTCCCTGCCAGCGTGCAGGAGCTGCGCTGGCTGGGAGCTACTCCTGAAGTACAAAAGCATCGCCGTTGTGCGATGCTCTTGTACTTGTGCGGTGGGGTAGGGACTGACATGTGGGGCGGGATAGCCCTGTGCTGGGTGTCCCCCGCGTGTCAGTGTGGATGATCGTAGATGTGCTAAATTTAGCACATCTACTACCAGGTCTGAATTAGTCCCTGTAGGTGAAGATTTTTCATCTGCTCATGGCCTTCATTGTGAGTGGTTAATTATCTGTGCATGCAACCACGGCAGCTACATGCCTGCAATACTCCTCATATAAGGGCCATCTCCATATGTCTATTTAGCCACCTGCCAGTCACTGCCCAGCACATTTCTAATACATTCCTGATTCTGTGCGTATCCATATCCACTGCACCTCTGCATGGGCACTCTGTGTGTGTTCTCATTCACTGTAAAAGTTCTTAGGTATTTTCGCGCACACATAGTAGCAGAAAATCACTCAACACTCAAGTTCTTCAACATCGCCATGGCGTGTGACTCGCTATCAGGCACCATGTGTTAAGTGACTTTGGGGTCTATTTACTAAGCCTTGGATCGAGGTAAAGTACCAACCAATCGGCTCCTAACTGACATGCCACAGGATGTGTTTGAAAAATGGCAGTTAGGAGCTGATTGGCTGGTACTTTATCTCCATCTGAGGCTTAGTAAATAGACCCCTATGTTCCTTAGTAAGTACTGGTCACATTTCACCGCTATAGCTGGCTATGGCAGTGGCATTATGTAGAGGCTGAAGGTGCCACTGGAGAAATCCGTGTCTTCAGAGAAGCAGTAATAGAAGTAGTGTACATTTCAGAGAAGCAGTAATAGAAGTAGTGTACATTTCCGAGAAGCAGTAATAGGACTAGGAGTAGTGTACATTTCCAAGAAGCAGTAATAGAAGTAGTGTACATTTCCGAGAAGCAGTAATAGAAGTAGTGTACATTTCCGAGAAGCAGTAATAGAAGTAGTGTACATTTCCGAGAAGCAGTAATAGAAGTAGTGTACATTTCAGAGAAGCAGGAATAGAAGTAGTGTACATTTCAGAGAAGCAGTAATAGAAGTAGTATACATTTCAGAGAAGCAGTAATAGAAGTAGTGTACATTTCAGAGAAGCAGTAATAGAAGTAGTGTACATTTCCGAGAAGCAGTAATAGAAGTAGTGTACATTTCCGAGAAGCAGTAATAGAAGTAGTGTACATTTCCGAGAAGCAGTAATAGAAGTAATGTACATTTCCGAGAAGCAGTAATAGAAGTAGTGTACATTTCAGAGAAGCAGGAATAGAAGTAGTGTACATTTCAGAGAAGCAGTAATAGAAGTAGTATACATTTCCGAGAAGCAGTAATAGAAGTAGTGTACATTTCCGAGAAGCAGTAATAGAAGTAGTGTACATTTCAGAGAAGCAGGAATAGAAGTAGTGTACATTTCAGAGAAGCAGTAATAGAAGTAGTATACATTTCAGAGAAGCAGTAATAGAAGTAGTGTACATTTCAGAGAAGCAGTAATAGAAGTAGTGTACATTTCAGAGAAGCAGTAGTAAACCCTTTTTGAACAAAAATGGAGAAAAAAGGGATTATCACTGTTCCACATACTGTAGTTCTGTGCACGCAGGAGTAATTATATGTGACTTGGATTCAGTTTCTTGCTCTCCAGCAGTTTTATGCCTTATAGACTAATTACGAGACACTTTAAGTGACATCGCAGGATCACATTTTAAGAACTTTAATAAGTTTTGTAGGGTTACTAAGGTGAGTAATTATTACAGTATGTAACCATTTTCACACTCACAAAGACCTCACCCATTCCTCCCCCATTTATGTAGCTGACCTTATATCCCTTTACACTTCCACCTGCCTTCTTTGCTCCATAAATTCATGCCGCCACTCCTGCCTACTGATTGCTTCCTCCCATTCACGCCTCCAAGATTTGGCCACGGTGCTCCCTACCTCTGGAATTCTCTACCTCTCCCTATCAGACTCTCCGACTCTCTACAAAACTATAAATGGACTCTCAAGACCCACTTTTTCATCAAACCCAGCCATCGCTCGTCGTAACCCTCTATTACATGCTCACTTCTACCCCATGTGTGTCACTCCTGTCTGTCTGCCCCTCCCCTTTAGGATGTAAGCTCTCACGAGCAGGGCCCTCTCCCCCATGTGCTTTTACCTCTCTTATACAATTTTATACTCCACACTCCCTACAATGGCACCTTACCTTCGGTCTCTGTCACCATGAGAATTATTTCAGTATCCTGTCCGCTGAAACTTGTCCTACATTGTCTTGTAATGTAAGTCGCTGTTTTATTGTTTTGCTAATTTGTTAAGGTACTTTGTTAGACGCTGCAGAACCCTTGTGGCGCCATATAAATAAACAATAACAATAATAATATGTCCTCATTAACCTAGAATCTATATTCTATTCACAATGCGTTTTCTTTACATTCTGCATCTTAAGCTGGACATACACTATACAATTATCTGCCAGATCATCTGCCAGATCTGACTGGTTGGAATGAAAATCTGGAAATGGATGAGAGCAAATGACAATTGATCTTTTGCCCTCAAACACTGGAAAACGGACAAAACCTATCGTTTAAACAAATTGGTTAAATCCATGACTTCCATGATTTTTTTCCCACTTCTCTCTCCTACTTTATAATAATATCTGTTTCATTGATTTCCATGACCATAGCTAGGATGCCGGTCAGGTTAATGGAATACTACATACATATATTATGATAGGGCATGGACTTCTCAAACAGCCCGCCAGAAGTTGGAGGGCCCAAGGCCCTCTCACCAGGATGTTATACTATTTTTTATATTCTGCAGAAAGTTTCCTACCTTTTGGTTGTGAAGGTGCCGACAACTTTAGTGCAGCTGGAATTGTCTCCTCCGCAAACTCCGCATTTGTCAAACTGAAGCTTGGATCCTATAATCCCGTCACACCCTGTGCGGACACATTTTCCCTTGACACATACAGAATTGCTGTACGGTCTACACTCAGTGCCATCGGTCACCTGTGGAGCCAAGCAAAAATAGAATGTGTCCACATTGAGATATTATCACAGCAGATTCCATATTAATTAAGTGAGTGGAGCACTTAAAACTACTTAACATATTTTTTCTATTAAAAAAATTAGCAGTTTTCAAGAGCATTCAAGGCCAGCAGCCAGCAGTGGTGGCGTACAGTGTATATAGCACAGCGACTCTCTGCATACATCTTTTTTATTTAAAGAAATGCCCATTATATGCAAAATATGAGAATACAGGTAGTTTAACTTCCACAAAGTCACCAGAAAGTTTTGCTACCCACGGTTGTGATTCAGCAGTCAATAGGCATTATAAGCTATATACCAAAAATGTGAAAAGCATAAAGGAACAGTAACTCAAAAATGAAAATGTATTTTATTTAAATGCCCTGTAAAATATCTCCTGTGTCCCCTACTCCCTACACTGTGTAGGGCTTCACTCAGAATCCCTGCAGGAGAAACAGATGTATTTAGCCTGGAGAAGTGATAAAGCAGTGATAAGTAGAAGGTGATAACGCACCAGCCAATCATTATGGGTTTGATAAATGACAGTTAGGAGCTGATTGGCTGGTGTGTTATCACCTTCTGCTTATCACTGCTTTATCACTACTCCATGCCTAATACATCTGCCCCAAAATGTTCTCCACTCGCAGACATCCCCATGGATCAGACTCTGGGCTTGCTCCAGAGATGGGGTCTCTGAATCACCCAGAGATGCAGTGGCATATCTATAATGGGCACAAGGTGTGCACTACAAATGGGCCCCTGGGTCTAGGAGGAGCCCACCGCACACCCTGCACCCATTTTTTTGAATACTTACCCTCTCCGGAGTCCTGTGTCGGCGGCCGCAGCACTGCACAAATCACCGGCGCCCATTTTCCTAGTGTATTGCACATGTGCACTAGACTCTGTCAAGGGATGTAGTCATGTTACCAGCGCTTGCGATCCAGGAGGTCAGCATGCTGCCGCCAGAATCCCGAATGCTCAAAATGCCGCCAGCCAGAATGCCGACCCACAGGGTCTATTCCCACTCATGCGTGGCGAGTACAGTGAGCCCGCAAGGGGCTTTGGTGCGCTCCCCCCCCCCCCCTTTCCTGATCCCGGTGTTGGTATGCTGACCGCCGGGATCCCGGCAACTGGCATACCATACCCAACACCTCTTGCACAGTCCTAGGGTCTCTCAGTGACAGTAGTGCTGACAGAGTCTACTGCACTGATGGCTAGAGAGAAGGGGATCTGGATGGAGACTGCACACAGACCTCCGGCTCCTCCTCTCTTAATACACCCCTGCACGATGTCTCTGATCCGCTGCTTGTATACAAGGATGCAACCAGTGGATGCACATCAGTTGAACATCAGACTTCTGCACAACCGCGTACGCAGCATGACAGCTTGAATTAAAACACAGGCGCCATTTCCGCTGCATACGGACTCTCAGTAGCAAGCAGTTATTTTTTTTATTTTCTACTCTACAGGGGGCACAGTACTGGGGGCAAAACTACTGGGTGCACAACTCTACAGGGGCACAGTACTGGGGGCAATACTATTGTGGGCACAGCTACAGGGGGCATTACTGACCACGCCCCTTCTCCATGAAGCCACACCACTATTTTTGTTTGGGGCGTCGCAAGGTCTAGATCCGGCCCTGTGTATATCCCAACATCTATATGGAAAATCATTTGCTACTTCCATATGTATATAAATGTATATTATAACATTACCTTTTGTGAAAAGACAACATAGTATCCTGTTCCTTTTGCTTGGCATATGAGCTTACAGACATCTCCGGCCTGGATCCCCGCATACTTGGGGAACCACTCCACAAAGTTCTTTGCACCCTTTGCGTCGGTCTGATAACCGTTCCTGGCCTCACACTGCTGCTGTCGGAAGGATTTGGCTGAAAAGGATAATAAGAAAAGTTAATGTTTTATTTTCTATTTCTGCTACATAGTATGATACAAGCAAGTAAATCATTGTTACCCCCTTTTCATACAGAAAGGGAAATTACCGGGTGATGAAGTTCTACCCGGTAATTTGCCGATAAACACGAGTCCTGTTTCTGTGTGAAAGAGTCAACCCGGGTTGAATTTCCCAGGACTTCGACGCAGGAATTTATCAGGGTCAGACACGGGAATTTCGACCCGTGTTGACTCTTTCACACAAACGAAATACCCGTGTTGATGCGCAAATGAACGGGTAGAAATTCTTGACCCGGTAATTTGCTTGTCTGTGTGAAAGGGGGGTCAGGCAGGGACCAGCAAAACGACCCGGCACTGAAATGGCGGGTAAAACGTGGGATTTTCAGACATTTCTGTCTGAAAAAGGTATTACTTAAAGTACTTGTACACCTTAGGTGTGGTGGACAAGTACTAGGAAGGGTGAGAAATCCTTAAAATAAAGGGGGTTATTCAGGTTTGTTAGCAAACCAAAAAAGCAAGCACCTGGGCAAAACCATGGTGCACTGCAGGTGGGGTAGATGTAACATGTGCAGAGAGAGAGAGATTTGGGTGGGTTATATTGATTCTGTGCAGGGTAAATACTGGCTGCTTAATTTCTACACTGCAATTTAGATTTCAGTTTGAACACACCCCACCCAAATCTAACTCTCTCTGCACATGTTACATCTGCGCCCCCCCCCCCCCTGCAGTACAACATGGTTTTGCCCAGTTGCTTGCTTTTTGTATTTGCTAACAAACCTGAGTTAGGCCCAAAATCCACTAATACACCAGCAATATTAACGTAATGCAGTTTTTGAGCAGTCATACAGGTCATGTGATGCCGTTGGTATGTCATGCTGAGGGGTGTGGATTATTAGATAGTAGACATGCATTCAATAGGGTCAAACGGTCGATAGGGTCAAAAGGTCCACATACAGATAGAGCCACGCTAATCGTGGCTCCATCTGTGCCTGGGCGCACCCATCACTGCATCCGAGACGCGCACCTGCTCCATTCACTTTAATGGGAGCGTCTCTGTGCGCTCCCGTAGCGGGGCTAGGCGCCGGATCGCCTAGTCTCCCCGGGAGTGCACGCATGCAATGGAGCCGCACTAGATGAGTGTGGCTCCATCTGTAAAACAGGTAGACAGTAGAAAAGGTCGACGGAATCACACGGTCGACATGGAGATGGTCAACACAAAAAAGGTATGCATGAAAAAAAATGTTGTTTGTTTTTTGGGTGTTTTGTCAACTTTCTGCCACAAACAAGCTTCATTAGTGTACAATGTCCCCTCGCATGGCTCGCGAAGGTTACTATTCCCAATCTTAGTCCACGTCGATGGTAAAGTATGAAAAAGTAAAAAAAAAATACTCGTGTTGACCATGTGTGTGTCGATTGTCATGCCGACCTTTTGACCCTGATGTCCGTTTGATCCTGTCGACCTTTTGAACTGTCTACCTTTTACATGTCGACTTTTTGACCCTGTCGACCTAATGCATGTCTACTAGTGGTCGACCTATTGACTGTAGACCTTTTTAGTGTAGATCTACAGACCGGATACCCATGCACAGACCCTATCCTGAAAAATGCTGGGAGAAGCCGCTCTTCTTCTGGTTTTCCAAACTTTAAAATTAAATATCAGACATACAGTATCTGTAGGCCTCAGAGTCAGAGAATGGAGAAAACATGTAATTCATTATTTTTTTCTTAGTTTTATGTTAATCTTTATTTACTGTTTGCGTTTTCTGTCCTTTAAATCACCCTGATACACGATTCTCATATCTTCCGGCTTCTGAATTTGGTTCTGCTTGCAAAGCAGACTGTAGATGCTAATGAGACTTACCAGCATTCTCTATTATCAGTGACACATTCACAGCAGGTTCCCACTCACAACCAGTGGTGCCGAGAGAGGGGGGGAGAGGGTACAAATTACCCGGGCCCAGGTGTGATGGAGGAGCCCAGTGAGGGTCCAGTAGGGGCCCAGCCCCCCCCCCCCCCCCCACCTTACCTGGCAGCAGCACCTGCAACTCTTCTTCTCAGCCCAGATCATGCTGCTGTGTACTGGGCTGCAGTGTGACCATGGAGGTGCTTAAAAAATAAAAAAAAATCAGTATTTTTTTCTAAGGGTACACAACCACACCTCCTGTGATTAGGCCACACCCCTTGAAAAGTACCTGTGTCCAGCTCGGCTCTCGACTGCCCTGAATAGAAGCTTTGGAGAGGCCAAGCCCACAGCCGGTATTCCACCACTTGGAATATATATATGGCTTTGGATTTCTGGGGAACCAGACCATATATATATATATATATATATATATATACGGTACTAGTAAAAAACTACCAGCATTAGTATCAGGGCCGCACCTAGGAGTGTGCAAGCAGTAGTGTCACACAGGGTGCAGGGCCTTGGTGGCGCAATCGCTGCCACTTGGAAACTGCATGTGGCTTACAGTGTACATGGAACGGCACCCTGCAGCCAGTAGAGCTACAGAATATCTGCCCGAAAGGTGGAGGTGGCAGTGCAGCCTGTGGAGGTGGCTGGCCACTCCCCCTAGGTGTGATGTCACGGATTTAGGGGGCGGGGCTGTCACAGGTCGCACTACCTCAATGTTCTTTGCAGGATAATTAAAAATGTAATTCATACTTTCAGTCATATCCTTACAGCAGGAGACACGCTATGCCATATATACTGTACATATTAAATTGTACAGTTTATCACTAACTAATAATGTGCATGCATCTGTAATATTCCTCTTGTTTGTTTGTTCAACGTTACCTCTTTTAGCCAGGCAATCCTGCAGTTGGCTACAATATGGACATGCTCCCCAAGATATTACTGGCATGAAACATTACTTATTTTTCCTCACACAGTACCTCATAAGCGAAAAGAAGCTATGGTGCTGAATGACACGGTGATGCAGAGCTAAAGACAGATTTTTGCACTTCAATGTGATTTGTATGAAATATTGACACAACTGTGCTCACTTCCAATTGGACACTGATCAAGGCATACAATAATAGAGTCAAGCTGTATGATTGGTCCATATGTGAACCGCTTAAATTGAAATAATTTTGTCTATTACAAATTGTAAGGACAATTTCTTACCGTTAGAGGGACAGGGGTTAACGTTACACGATCGGTTTATGGCGCGCTTTCCTGTGCAGTATCTACCGCTGTTTCTCGGGGCAGGGTCATTACAGTGACGATAGGCAAACTGAACTCCTCCACCACACGTACGTGAACATTGTCCCCATGGACCCCAGGAACCCCAATTGCCATGGCTGGAAACCTGCAATATAAAGATAATGTACAGTGATTAGAATAAGAACATACAGAAACACCTTTGGAACAATGTAACCAGACACTAGAGAGAAATGATAGATTTTACACAATCCCAAGCTCAATGATATGGGGTTAGAGGTCATCGCCTCATGGCAGGTATATCTCTGACAAGTATGTGTTAGCTTACATAATGATTGTTACTGTAGTTTACTTAATGGTAAAGTGTTAGTTTACATAATGGTTAAGTGTCGTTTACATAATGGTAAAGTGTTAGTTTACATAATGATTCAGAGTTAGTTTACATAGTGGTAAAGTGTTAGTTTACAATGATGGTAAAGTGTTAGTTTACATAATGGTAAAGTGTTAGTTTACATAATGATTCAGTGTTAGTTTACATAATGGTTGAGTGTTAGTTTACATAATGATTCAGTGTTAGTTTACATAATGATTCAGTGTTAGTTTACAAAATGGTAAAGTGTTAGTTTACATAATGGTTGAGTGTTAGTTTACTTCATGATTCAGAGTTAGTTTACATAGTGGTAAAGTGTTAGTTTACATAATGATTCAGTGTTAGTTTACATAGTGGTAAAGTGTTAGTTTACATAATGATTCAGTGTTAGTTTACATAATGGTAAAGTGTTAGTTTACATAATGAATCAGTGTTAGTTTAGTATATGAGTGTTAGTTTACATAATGATTCAGTGTTAGTTTACATAATGGTTGAGTGTTAGTATACATAATGATTCAGTGTTAGTTTACAAAATGGTAAAGTGTTAGTTTACATAATGATTCAGTGTTAGTTTACATAATGGTAAAGTGTTAGTTTACATAATGAATCAGTGTTAGTTTACATAATGATTCAGTGTTAGTTTACATAATGGTTGAGTGTTAGTTTACATAATGATTCAGTGTTAGTTTACAAAATGGTAAAGTGTTAGTTTACATAATGATTCAGTGTTAGTTTACATAATGGTAAAGTGTTAGTTTACATAATGAATCAGTGTTAGTTTACATAATGAGTCAGTGTTAGTTTACATAATGGTTGAGTGTTAGTTTACATAATGGTTGAGTGTTAGTTTACATAATGGTTCAGTGTTAGTTTACATAATGGTTAAGTTGCTGCTGTAGACAATCCCCTCCTACAAAAAAAATTCTCCTTCTGATGAAGTTGGGAGTTTCTCAACGAAACGCATTAAGATTAATTTATTAATGTTAAACTATTGAGTTTTATATGATCGTGATTCTATACGGGACTGGCCATTTGGTTTTAAGCATTTCTCTGTGATCTTCATCCTTGTTGGGTGGGTATATATTGGTTATTTATTTAGAGATTGCACTTTTTCCTGAAATTATATCTGGAGTATTTAACATACATACCGAATAGTATTTCTTCTTGGTCTTATCAACGCACTTGCCATGCAGACATATTCTTCCCTTTCCACATGGTGTCCCCTCCACAGCTGGCAGTTTCTTTGTCAAACAAACCATCTGACCCTGGCGGACAACTGCACACCATAGCCTTGAGCAAACATCCATCCCAGGACACACCGTATACGTAGGCCCAAAGGCAAGCTTGCACTGGCGGATGGCATCATAACTCTGTCCTGGCAGCTCCTCAGGTCCCAAGATCTGATTTCTGGGTTGGTCTAGCAAACAGTTTCCTGTAATATAGATTATTTGAAAAATTAGGCACGGAAATACAGTAAATTCTGTAGTATCTCACATTACAGATAACTACCCATTCATATGCCCCAAAATAACTTTTCACCGGTCCCAGCAATGTTGATCCATCTGCTTCCAAGACCCTCATGATGTTAGCTCCTGCTCTGCGTGCATAGGGCTGGTACAGGAGAGTGAGGCCCCAACGGTTCATGGCACTGATGTAGGCCCATAATGCATAAAGCTGGATGGGGTCTTGGGAATGGATAGACAGGCCTCATTCTGCCCTTTGGGAACAGATGATCTGACAGGGCTCCATAACTGTAATATTCCCACAATGGTCATAACTCCATTATTATATAGTACTTACGTGGGGCCTTATTATATATTCTGTTCTTCTAAGCACAATTCTCTCTATTGTCTCTTGTTGAAAAGCTACACCAAGACCTTTACTGTGCTAAAGACTAATGGGTGATTCACATTTCTGCCAATCAGTGGCAGCGCTGTACGATTTGTCATAGAATAATTGACTATATTCACTTATAATAATATAATTCATTGATAACTGTCATTAATGGTGACTTGTGAAAGACTGCTAGAACACTGAGGCTCGCAAAACCATCTGTCAGGTATTTGGTTCATCTTTTACCAAACTGCCTAGACCTTATGCCATATGTAGACCTACAGGGCAGAGCGCACAGTGAGTTCTATGCTAGTTGGCATAGCGTATCTTTTATGAAGTCACTCAGCTTGAGCGCGCACATCTATACAGTTTTGCATGATTCTGGCACTTATGACAACCTGTGTGTGCATGGGCCGGACAGGGGAGGGATGTGGTGTTCAAACGTAGATCGGGCATGGTAATTGCGTGTTCAGGCAATTATGGATACATAGGGAGCAGGACACTTATGTCTATATGCCTGAGAAAGCTTTATTATTTGCAGAAGATCAAGTGCAGGTGCAAGCCACGGATGAGGAAGACGGTGGTCACCAACAATTGCGAACCGCTGTTTGTTGATGCTGATAGGTGCTTTCATTGCTTCTTGGGTATATATTATGCCTTTTTGTATATTTGTTTTCTTGTATATGAGACAAGCGATTCCTCCTGACATATTGGAGAATTAGCTGCTGCATTATTGATGCCTAATTGCCAATGTGGATTCTAGGGGTAATGTACTGTATCAAAGTGGAGAAGCGGACAAATAGAAAAGCCAACCAATCAGCTTCTACCTATCATTTTGTTAATTGGTTGCTATGGTCAATATTTCCACTTGTCTGTTCTGCACTTTTAAGAAAGCTTGATACATTTCCCCCTACAGTATGTGACATACGTCTGGCATAAACATGGCGCATATACAACTGTTCATGCTTTGCACACTGTATAGTCCTGTTTTTGCACACGATAATTGCGGCTTTGAATATGCATGTGATTTCAATTTTGTTTTACATGTAATATTTTTGCAGCATGTATTTCGTAAATAGAGCCTTAAAATGCACTTAAAAATGTACCATAGAACAATATAAAACCCCAGCACATACTGTATATGGGGAGTAATTCAGGTTTGTTAGCAAACCAAAAAGAAGACTAATGGACAAAACCATGTTGCACTGCAGGTGGGACAGAAGTAACATGTGCAGAGAGAGTTAGATGTGGGTGGGTTACATTGTTTCTGTGCAGGGTAAATACTGGCTGCTTTATTTTTACACTGAAATTTAGATTTCCGTTTGAACACGCCGCCACCCAAATCTAACTCTCTCTGCACATGTTACACCTGCCCCACATGCAGTGCAACATGGGCCCTCATTCCGAGTTGATCGGTCGCAAGGCGAATTTAGCAGAGTTACACACGCTAAGCCGCCGCCTACTGGGAGTGAATCTTAGCTTCTTAAAATTGCGACCGATGTATTCGCAATATTGCGATTACTAACTACTTAGCAGTTTCAGAGTAGCTCCAGACTTACTCTGCCTGTGCGATCAGTTCAGTGCTTGTCGTTCCTGGTTGACGTCACAAACACACCCAGCGTTCGCCCAGGCACTCCCACCGTTTCTACGGCCACTCCTGCGTTTTTCCCGGAAACGGTAGCGTTTTCAGCCACACGCCCCTGAAACGCCGTGTTTCCGCCCAGTAACACCCATTTCCTGTCAATCACATTACGATCGCCGTTGCGATGAAAAAGCCGTGAGTAAAAATACTTTCTTCATAGTAAAGTTACTTGGCGCAGTCGCAGTGCGAACATTGCGCATGCGTACTAAGCGGATTTTCACTGCGATGCGATGAAAAATACCGAGCGAACAACTCGGAATGAGGGCCTTGGTTCTGCCCATTAGTGTGCTTTTTTTGGTTTGCTAACAGTAACAAACCTGAATAAGGCTCATGGTTCCTCTAAAATAATGGTCTGTGAAACAGGAAACCTTCTTAGTAATGTAATAAAAAGGAAATGTCTTTGCTTTTGGAGCGTGCTGCACTTAAAAATACAGCATAATCGATTCCAAAGGGAGATTTCAGCAATAGATGGATTTTATTGAGAACAAAAAATTCTGTGTAAGATCTCAGTGCCAGCAGATTGAAATCAATAAGCAGACTTTAGTATACTCCTATACAACGCGCGGTATTAAATTCATGCTACGGGAATCAGCCCGCGCTAATGCTTTCCATATCCTTGGCTACAGCAAAGTCTTTTTAAGTGGGACTTTCATGACTGTCAGCAGTTTTGAGCTAAGAAAAAAGGTATAAACACAAGCGCCCCCGTGGAATCCAGCAAAGCTCTGTTGACTCTCAAAGAATGCCGTTTGGCAACGGTCCACTGGGGTTGAAACACTTGTGCCCTTGTGCCCGCCGCTGGCATTGTAAACCAGACCCTACTTTCCAAACAAGTAGTTGGTATTATGGAAAGAAACAGTAAGATGTGAACCAGAACATTAAAACAGGCTGCTGGCGGAATAGAAAAGGGCCATGTAAAAACAGAATTGCTGTAATTTCCAAAACAGAATCTCTGTGACCTCATCTAACCTCTGGTTGTGTTTAAGAATTCACAGTCCCTTCCAAAGGCTTTTATCAATTGGTATGTACTGTATGTTCGCTGTTATCCTGGCAAACATCACTGAACTAAAGGGGAAACTATCACCTGAATTATTTGTAACAGTCACATTTCCCACCCCTTGACTAAAATAACTGCAGTGCTTAAGGGGCAGTTGTACTGAGCCTTGGAGAGTAATAAAGTGGAGAGAGATAAAATACCAACCTATCAGCTACCAACTTTCATTTTTCAGACATAGGCTGTGACATGACAGTAAGTAGCTGATTGGCTGGTACTTTCTCTCTCTCCAAACTCTTAAAAATATATATATAGTTCTATCCGGCTGTTGGGATGTCGCCGGTCATGTGACCAACACCGGAATCCTGACACCACTCTGGACATCGGTGCCAGGTTAGGGTTGGCGTGTGGTGGGGTTTAGAGTTAGGGTTGGGCAATAGGGTAGGTTAGGGGTAGGCTCTAGGGCAGGGGTGTCAAACACAAGGCCCGCGGGCCAAATCCGGCCCGCCAGACCTCGTCTGATGGCCCGCGGACTCACATTTCAAACATGGGTGGGTCCGTGGGACGCGCTTCGCTGCAGCCAATCCCTAGCCTGCCAGATTGATTGATGGCTCTGTGGCCCGGCTGCAAACTTTAAAAATAGGAGGTGGAGCCTTGCCAGTGCGGACTTGATGGCGCAGCTCTCCTCGATTTGGTGAGTTGTGCTTCGGACAGTGGATAACCTGCGGCTGGAGGAGGGTGTTGGGGTCTGAGAGCTGCCAGTGTTCCGCAGCCGGGGATCGGGGCTGGGTACTCCGTGATCCCGCGGCCAGCTCCGGGTGGTGATGCTGCTTTAGCTCTGAGCTGTTACAATCAGCGGTGACAGGGGGGCTGACTGTTCCCGCGGTGGGGGCTGGTTCAGGTCCCCGAGCTTCCGGCATTACAATGAGTCTCACTGACTCATTTAATGCCGCCACCAACGCTGCGCCTGTCTGCCCACCACCAGTGCCCCGGAGCCCTGTGCATTAAGACAGTCACTGCACAGTCAGTGACTCGGGTCCCGACTCCCGGCCGGAGGGGGAGAAGGAGATGCTCTGCTTTCAGCTCCTCCACCATAGACTCAAATGCTGCATGTGCCCGACTTGTTTAACTATTCCAAGTCCCTCTCTCTATTGCTGTTCACACGGACACCTGGCTGTTACACCCCGGTCCTGATTGTCACCAGCGCCAAAAGTTCATGGGAGGGATGCATAGAGTCACTGGCAGCCATCTCCATGCACAGTGACAGCCCCTGATTGTAAGCACTACTGATGCCAGGCAGGAAAATGCAATACTATTGTTGTACAAGTGGAAAGTGCTGCTCCTCCTCTCTCTCGCTCCTCTGCCCCCCCTCTCTCTTCATGTATCCCCCTCTATGCATCTCCTTCCTCTCTGTCTCCCCCCACTCTCCGTCTCTCCTCCTTTCTCGCTCCCTGTCTGTCTCCCCCCTTTCTCTCTCCGTCTCTCCCCCCTCTCTATCCCTATCTCCTCACTATCCATTTCCCCTCTCTGTCGCCCCCTCTCTCTGCTCCTCTCTCCGTCTCTCCCCCCTCTGCGTCTCCCCCCTCGCGCTCTCTCTCTGCGTCTCCCCCTTTCAGAGCTAGTTATTACTTACATTATTACAAAAAACAGTAATAATTGATAGAGATGAGCGCCTGAAATTTTTCGGGTTTTGTGTTTTGGTTTTGGGTTCGGTTCCGCGGCCGTGTTTTGGGTTCGAACGCGTTTTGGCAAAACCTCACCGAATTTTTTTTGTCGGATTCGGGTGTGTTTTGGATTCGGGTGTTTTTTTCAAAAAACACTAAAAAACAGCTTAAATCATAGAATTTGGGGGTCATTTTGATCCCAAAGTATTATTAACCTCAAAAACCATAATTTACACTCATTTTCAGTCTATTCTGAATACCTCACACCTCACAATATTATTTTTAGTCCTAAAATTTGCACCGAGGTCGCTGTGTGAGTAAGATAAGCGACCCTAGTGGCCGACACAAACACCGGGCCCATCTAGGAGTGGCACTGCAGTGTCACGCAGGATGTCCCTTCCAAAAAACCCTCCCCAAACAGCACATGACGCAAAGAAAAAAAGAGGCGCAATGAGGTAGCTGTGTGAGTAAGATTAGCGACCCTAGTGGCCGACACAAACACCGGGCCCATCTAGGAGTGGCACTGCAGTGTCACGCAGGATGGCCCTTCCAAAAAACCCTCCCCAAACAGCACATGACGCAAAGAAAAAAAGAGGCGCAATGAGGTAGCTGTGTGAGTAAGATTAGCGACCCTAGTGGCCGACACAAACACCGGGCCCATCTAGGAGTGGCACTGCAGTGTCACGCAGGATGGCCCTTCCAAAAAACCCTCCCCAAACAGCACATGACGCAAAGAAAAAAAGAGGCGCAATGAGGTAGCTGTGTGAGTAAGATTAGCGACCCTAGTGGCCGACACAAACACCGGGCCCATCTAGGAGTGGCACTGCAGTGTCACGCAGGATGTCCCATCCAAAAAACCCTCCCCAAACAGCACATGACGCAAAGAAAAAAAGAGGCGCAATGAGGTAGCTGTGTGAGTAAGATTAGCGACCCTAGTGGCCGACACAAACACCGGGCCCATCTAGGAGTGGCACTGCAGTGTCACGCAGGATGGCCCTTCCAAAAAACCCTCCCCAAACAGCACATGACGCAAAGAAAAAAAGAGGCGCAATGAGGTAGCTGTGTGAGTAAGATTAGCGACCCTAGTGGCCGACACAAACACCGGGCCCATCTAGGAGTGGCACTGCAGTGTCACGCAGGATGTCCCTTCCAAAAAACCCTCCCCAAACAGCACATGACGCAAAGAAAAAAAGAGGCGCAATGAGGTAGCTGACTGTGTGAGTAAGATTAGCGACCCTAGTGGCCGACACAAACACCGGGCCCATCTAGGAGTGGCACTGCAGTGTCACGCAGGATGTCCCTTCCAAAAAACCCTCCCCAATCAGCACATGATGCAAAGAAAAAGAAAAGAAAAAAGAGGTGCAAGATGGAATTGTCCTTGGGCCCTCCCACCCACCCTTATGTTGTATAAACAAAACAGGACATGCACACTTTAACCAACCCATCATTTCAGTGACAGGGTCTGCCACACGACTGTGACTGATATGACGGGTTGGTTTGGACCCCCCCCAAAAAAGAAGCAATTAATCTCTCCTTGCACAAACTGGCTCTACAGAGGCAAGATGTCCACCTCATCTTCACCCTCCGATATATCACCGTGTACATCCCCCTCCTCACAGATTATCAATTCGTCCCCACTGGAATCCACCATCTCAGCTCCCTGTGTACTTTGTGGAGGCAATTGCTGCTGGTCAATGTCTCCGCGGAGGAATTGATTATAATTCATTTTAATGAACATCATCTTCTCCACATTTTCTGGATGTAACCTCGTACGCCGATTGCTGACAAGGTGAGCGGCGGCACTAAACACTCTTTCGGAGTACACACTTGTGGGAGGGCAACTTAGGTAGAATAAAGCCAGTTTGTGCAAGGGCCTCCAAATTGCCTCTTTTTCCTGCCAGTATAAGTACGGACTGTGTGACGTGCCTACTTGGATGCGGTCACTCATATAATCCTCCACCATTCTATCAATGTTGAGAGAATCATATGCAGTGACAGTAGACGACATGTCCGTAATCGTTGTCAGGTCCTTCAGTCCGGACCAGATGTCAGCATCAGCAGTCGCTCCAGACTGCCCTGCATCACCGCCAGCGGGTGGGCTCGGAATTCTGAGCCTTTTCCTCGCACCCCCAGTTGCGGGAGAATGTGAAGGAGGAGATGTTGACAGGTCGCGTTCCGCTTGACTTGACAATTTTGTCACCAGCAGGTCTTTCAACCCCAGCAGACCTGTGTCTGCCGGAAAGAGAGATCCAAGGTAGGCTTTAAATCTAGGATCGAGCACGGTGGCCAAAATGTAGTGCTCTGATTTCAACAGATTGACCACCCGTGAATCCTTGTTAAGCGAATTAAGGGCTGCATCCACAAGTCCCACATGCCTAGCGGAATCGCTCCCTTTTAGCTCCTTCTTCAATGCCTCCAGCTTCTTCTGCAAAAGCCTGATGAGGGGAATGACCTGACTCAGGCTGGCAGTGTCTGAACTGACTTCACGTGTGGCAAGTTCAAAGGGCATCAGAACCTTGCACAACGTTGAAATCATTCTCCACTGCACTTGAGACAGGTGCATTCCACCTACTATATCGTGCTCAATTGTATAGGCTTGAATGGCCTTTTGCTGCTCCTCCAACCTCTGAAGCATATAGAGGGTTGAATTCCACCTCGTTACCACTTCTTGCTTCAGATGATGGCAGGGCAGGTTCAGTAGTTTTTGGTGGTGCTCCAGTTTTCTGTACGTGGTGCCTGTACGCCGAAAGTGTCCCGCAATTCTTCTGGCCACCGACAGCATCTCTTGCACGCCCCTGTCGTTTTTTAAAAAATTCTGCACCACCAAATTCAAGGTATGTGCAAAACATGGGACGTGCTGGAATTGGCCCAGATTTAATGCACACACAATATTGCTGGCGTTGTCCGATGCCACAAATCCACAGGAGAGTCCAACTGGGGTAAGCCATTCCGCGATGATCTTCCTCAGTTGCCGTAAGAGGTTTTCAGCTGTGTGCGTATTCTGGAAAGCGGTGATACAAAGCGTAGCCTGCCTAGGAAAGAGTTGGCGTTTGCGAGATGCTGCTACTGGTGCCGCCGCTGCTGTTCTTGCGGCGGGAGTCCATACATCTACCCAGTGGGCTGTCACAGTCATATAGTCCTGACCCTGCCCTGCTCCACTTGTCCACATGTCCGTGGTTAAGTGGACATTGGGTACAGCTGCATTTTTTAGGACACTGGTGACTCTTTTTCTGAGGTCTGTGTACATTTTCGGTATCGCCTGCCTAGAGAAATGGAACCTAGATGGTATTTGGTACCGGGGACACAGTACCTCCAACAAGTCTCTAGTTGGCTCTGCAGTAATGATGGATACCGGAACCACGTTTCTCACCACCCAGGATGCCAAGGCCTCAGTTATCCGCTTTGCAGTAGGATGACTGCTGTGATATTTCATCTTCCTCGCAAAGGACTGTTGAACAGTCAATTGCTTACTGGAAGTAGTACAAGTGGGCTTACGACTTCCCCTCTGGGATGACCATCGACTCCCAGCGGCAACAACAGCAGCGCCAGCAGCAGTAGGCGTTACACGCAAGGATGCATCGGAGGAATCCCAGGCAGGAGAGGACTCGTCAGAATTGCCAGTGACATGGCCTGCAGGACTATTGGCATTCCTGGGGAAGGAGGAAATTGACACTGAGGGAGTTGGTGGGGTGGTTTGCGTGAGCTTGGTTACAAGAGGAAGGGATTTACTGGTCAGTGGACTGCTTCCGCTGTCACCCAAAGTTTTTGAACTTGTCACTGACTTATTGTGAATGCGCTGCAGGTGACGTATAAGGGAGGATGCTCCGAGGTGGTTAACGTCCTTACCCCTACTTATTACAGCTTGACAAAGGGAACACACGGCTTGACACCTGTTGTCCGCATTTCTGGTGAAATACCTCCACACCGAAGAGCTGATTTTTTTGGTATTTTCACCTGGCATGTCAACGGCCATATTCCTCCCACAGACAACAGGTGTCTCCCCGGGTGCCTGACTTAAACAAACCACCTCACCATCAGAATCCTCCTGGTCAATTTCCTCCCCAGCGCCAGCAACACCCATATCCTCCTCATCCTGGTGTACTTCAACACTGACATCTTCAATCTGACTATCAGGAACTGGACTGCGGGTGCTCCTTCCAGCACTTGCAGGGGGCGTGCAAATGGTGGAAGGCGCATGCTCTTCACGTCCAGTGTTGGGAAGGTCAGGCATCGCAACCGACACAATTGGACTCTCCTTGTGGATTTGGGATTTCAAAGAACGCACAGTTCTTTGCGGTGCTTTTGCCAGCTTGAGTCTTTTCAGTTTTCTAGCGAGAGGCTGAGTGCTTCCATCCTCATGTGAAGATGAACCACTAGCCATGAACATAGGCCAGGGCCTCAGCCGTTCCTTGCCACTCCATGTGGTAAATGGCATATTGGCAAGTTTACGCTTCTCCTCCGACAATTTTATTTTAGGTTTTGGAGTCCTTTTTTTACTGATATTTGGTGTTTTGGTTTTGACATGCTCTGTACTATGCCATTGGGCATCGGCCTTGGCAGACGACGTTGCTGGCATTTCATCGTCTCGGCCATGACTAGTGGCAGCAGCTTCAGCACGAGGTGGAAGTGGATCTTGATCTTTCCCTAATTTTGGAACCTCAACATTTTTGTTCTCCATATTTTAATAGGCACAACTAAAAGGCACCTCAGGTAAACAATGGAGATGGATGGATTGGATACTAGTATACAATTATGGACGGGCTGCCGAGTGCCGACACAGAGGTAGCCACAGCCGTGAACTACCGCACTGTACTGTGTCTGCTGCTAATATAGACTGGTTGATAAAGAGATAGTATACTCGTAACTAGTATGTATGTATAAAGAAAGAAAAAAAAAACACGGTTAGGTGGTATATACAATTATGGACGGGCTGCCGAGTGCCGACACAGAGGTAGCCACAGCCGTGAACTACCGCACTGTACTGTGTCTGCTGCTAATATATAGACTGGTTGATAAAGAGATAGTATACTCGTAACTAGTATGTATGTATAAAGAAAGAAAAAAAAACCACGGTTAGGTGGTATATACAATTATGGACGGGCTGCCGAGTGCCGACACAGAGGTAGCCACAGCCGTGAACTACCGCACTGTACTGTGTCTGCTGCTAATATATAGACTGGTTGATAAAGAGATAGTATACTCGTAACTAGTATGTATGTATAAAGAAAGAAAAAAAAACCACGGTTAGGTGGTATATACAATTATGGACGGGCTGCCGAGTGCCGACACAGAGGTAGCCACAGCCGTGAACTACCGCACTGTACTGTGTCTGCTGCTAATATAGACTGGTTGATAAAGAGATAGTATACTCGTAACTAGTATGTATGTATAAAGAAAGAAAAAAAAACCACGGTTAGGTGGTATATACAATTATGGACGGGCTGCCGAGTGCCGACACAGAGGTAGCCACAGCCGTGAACTACCGCACTGTACTGTGTCTGCTGCTAATATATAGACTGGTTGATAAAGAGATAGTATACTCGTAACTAGTATGTATGTATAAAGAAAGAAAAAAAAACCACGGTTAGGTGGTATATACAATTATGGACGGGCTGCCGAGTGCCGACACAGAGGTAGCCACAGCCGTGAACTACCGCACTGTACTGTGTCTGCTGCTAATATAGACTGGTTGATAAAGAGATAGTATACTCGTAACTAGTATGTATGTATAAAGAAAGAAAAAAAAACCACGGTTAGGTGGTATATACAATTATGGACGGGCTGCCGAGTGCCGACACAGAGGTAGCCACAGCCGTGAACTACCGCACTGTACTGTGTCTGCTGCTAATATATAGACTGGTTGATAAAGAGATAGTATACTCGTAACTAGTATGTATGTATAAAGAAAGAAAAAAAAAACACGGTTAGGTGGTATATACAATTATGGACGGGCTGCCGAGTGCCGACACAGAGGTAGCCACAGCCGTGAACTACCGCACTGTACTGTGTCTGCTGCTAATATAGACTGGTTTATAAAGAGATAGTATACTACTAATATTATATACTGGTGGTCAGGTCACTGGTCACTAGTCACACTGGCAGTGGCACTCCTGCAGCAAAAGTGTGCACTGTTTAATTTTAATATAATATTATGTACTCCTGGCTCCTGCTATAACCTATAACTGGCACTGCAGTAGTGCTCCCCAGTCTCCCCCACAATTATAAGCTGTGTGAGCTGAGCAGTCAGACAGATATATAATATATATAGATGATGCAGCACACTGGCCTGAGCCTGAGCAGTGCACACAGATATGGTATGTGACTGACTGAGTCACTGTGTGTATCGCTTTTTTCAGGCAGAGAACGGATATATTAAATAAACTGCACTGTGTGTCTGGTGGTCACTCACTATATAATATATTATGTACTCCTGGCTCCTGCTATAACCTATAACTGGCACTGCAGTAGTGCTCCCCAGTCTCCCCCACAATTATAAGCTGTGTGAGCTGAGCAGTCAGACAGATATATATAATATTATATATAGATAATAGATGATGCAGCACACTGGCCTGAGCCTGAGCAGTGCACACAGATATGGTATGTGACTGAGTCACTGTGTGCTGTGTATCGCTTTTTTCAGGCAGAGAACGGATTATAAATAAAAGTGGTGGTCACTGGTCACTATCAGCAAAACTCTGCACTGTACACTACTGAGTACTCCTAATGCTCCCCAAAATTAGTAAATCAAGTGTCTCTCTAATCTATTCTAATTCTAAACGGAGAGGACGCCAGCCACGTCCTCTCCCTATCAATCTCAATGCACGTGTGAAAATGGCGGCGACGCGCGGCTCCTTATATAGAATCCGAGTCTCGCGATAGAATCCGAGCCTCGCGAGAATCCGACAGCGTCATGATGACGTTCGGGCGCGCTCGGGTTAACCGAGCAAGGCGGGAAGATCCGAGTCGCTCGGACCCGTGAAAAAAAAACATGAAGTTCTGGCGGGTTCGGATTCAGAGAAACCGAACCCGCTCATCTCTAATAATTGAATGCAGTGACATTAATTTATGATAATAAAGAGTGGACACATAGACCTACAGATACAACCGGCCCTTTGATGGGGACCAAACTGCTGATGCGGCCCCCGATGAATTTGAGTTTGACACCCCTGCTCTAGGGCGTCTTAGCCGTAGTCGACACCCCCGGAGGGTTTGCCATAGCTGCACCCCCCAATGGGTTAGGGTAGGAGACAGGGGTGGGGCGGATAGTAGAAATACTTACCCCCTCCGCTGTCAGGATCTTCAATGTCAGTACGCAGTGGCCGGTCATGTGACCATGACATCTCGACAAATGGGATATAGTATGTTTTCCGTTGTATCCTATTACTTAAATAAACACTACAGGGAACGCAATGTTAACACATTTAAAAAAAATGATGTAGGAATGTTGTTTATGGTTTTCAATTTAGACAAATTTACATTGCTTTACCTTAGGCAGCTCATTTCCCAGCTTCTACATATAAACAACTGCAAAGAAAGGACGAGTCGCTATAATTGCTCGTACATTATAGCAGCAGTGTGATGAGCAGTAGCAATCTGTTTAGAGTTAAATGTAAATCTATTTAATTCGACAAGTGAGGAATAATAATAAATTACAATGATCTTCCCATGTAAATAAAAAGAAAGAAAAAAAGGGGAAAAAAAGAAAAGAAGAGAAAGTAGTTAGTTTACTATGGCATGTGTCCTCAGATAAACTTACAGCTGACGCTGAGCTGGAACTAAGCAATGCTTGACACCAGACTTCAATCGCTAGCTGCCATGGTCCTTGTTTAATGTTATTCAGCCTGATAAAGAAATAGGCTTTGTATTTCTATATCAGAATAATTAACTGTGCCAGCGAACTAATAAGTCACGATAAAAGAAACTTGTCTCAAAACATAATATTGAAGAAAATTTACTTTGTTCTCGCTATGAATCAAGGAGACTGGTTTATCAGGCTTTAGACGTTTAAAGCTAAACTACAAAGAATTCTCATTATATTATAGATTTTACTAAGGGTCATTGACGGATTATGACCTCATGGGGTCACTAAGCAACACATTACATATTTCCCAAACCGATATGATATGGCCTGAACACTGAAGACTCTGTCCCGCTGTCCTGACCGGGAATGCATTGTTCCCATCTGTCTGACAGTTGTGCACTAGGTCCTATTCACATCTGCTGTGCCATGCAGGCTTTCTAAGGAACGCTGGCAGCAGGAGCGTAAAATGAATGTATCTCCCCAGAGTCACCAAAGAGAACTGTAAAAGAACACCCTACAAACTCAACCGGTATAATAGATGGGATGTAGTTATGAGAGTGGCGGTCAGAAGACCGCCGGTCACATTACCTCCCCCTACATACAACCCCCTCACAATCCCAACGGTCGGCATGCCGACCAACAGGGACTAACAGTGTCCACGAAACCTGAGCCCGCAAAGATCTCGCTCCACTCGCCCCCCCATTGCGGGCATTCTGCTGCAATATACACCCTAATAGACAACCTAACCCTAACGAATTGTATGCTGCGATGCCTCTGATTGTCATTAATGACTTCTACTCACTGGTGTATCCGTAATGGGTGAGGGGGCCCACACCGCAAACGTTGCACCCATGTTATTGAATACTCACCCCTATGGAGTCCCGCACTGACATCCGCAGTGATGTTAAATCACAGCGAAAATGGTGCAGTTCTGCGCATGTGCACTACAGCAATCACTGTCTGCCGCGCCATCTGCAAATGCGCACTAGAGTCTGAGCCCTCTAGTGCTCAGACTCTCAGCGCTGCCGGCAGAGAGGTGGGGGCCCGGACGGAGAAGGCTGCACATGGGCCTCCTCCTCTCTTAAAGCGCCCCTGCTTTTACTACATGATGTATAAGCTTTGCACATTCCCATGTGCTAGGTGCAATTAAATAAATAAGATTTGGTGGGTTTACAGTCTTACTATGCCTATTTGGACTATATCTCTACATTGGCGGGATTAAGCAAAGCTAAAAATGCAGCCAAACCTTCGAGAACGCCATTTTTGGAGAATTGACCGCTTTTCTTATATGCACCAAGCTCCAGAATGCAATATATTCAGGAGCTTGGACTTGGCAGGCAACGCCATCTTTAGATGACATTACCCTATAGAAGCCTTTGGGCTTCTTTCTATGTTTCCTAATTGGATCCCTCCCTGCACCCCCCACGACTCATGTATCACTCGATGCATGCGTAGAAGGACTCCTGGGTGCAGTAGTTCTTCTGTCGCACAGCACAGCTCTAACTTTCCTTTGAGATTTTCTTAAAGCACACGGCGAGAATAAATGCCATTATGCTTCCAATGAGTGGGCGGGATATATCACAAGAAAAATGCATCCCTCCCTATGTGTTTGTTTAAAAGGTTCCTTTCAACCTTCTGAACAACTCACGGGCAGATTTATTTATTATATATTTATTACCAGTTATTTATATAGCACACACATATTCCGCAGCACTGTACAGAGAATATTTGGCCATTCACATCAGTCCCTGCCCCAGTGGAGCTTACACTCTATATTCCCTATCACATGTACACGCGCACACATTCACACTAGGATTAATTTTGTTGGAAGCCAATTAACCTACCAGTATATTTTTGTACTGTGGAGTACCCGGAGGAAACCCACGGAAGAACGGGGAGAATGTACAAACTCCACACAGTTAGGGCCATGGTGGGAATTGAACCCATGACCTCAGTGCTGTGAGGCAGTAATGCTAACCACTGCGCCATTTGTACTGCCCAGAGAGATGTAAAGTGGAGAGAGGTAAAGTACCAACCAACCAGCTTTCGTCATTTTTCAAACACATGGGGAGATGTACTAAGTAGTGAAAGCAGTGGAGAAGTAAGACAGTGGGGAAGTTGCCCATGGAAACCAATCAGCATTGACGTAACATTTATAACTTGCATACTATCAAAGTATACAAAGCAGCTGATTGGTTGCCATGAGCAACCTTTCCACTCTTTTCACTGCTCAGTACATTTCTCCCAAAGTCTGTACCATGGCAGCTAGGCTGGTACTTTATTTCCCTCCACTTTATCTCTCTCGAAGGTTTATTATATGTCTCCCATAATTTCTATAATTATCAACTGGCACTGTACATCTATTAAAGAATAATGAGGCAGATGTATTACAACTGGAGAAGTGATAAATCAGTGATAAGTGGAAGGTGATAAAGCACTAGCTAATCAGAGCCTAACTGTAAATTTACATATTGGATCTGATTGGTTGGTGCTTTATCACCTTGCACTTATCACTGCTTTATCACTGTGTTATCACTTCTCCAGGCTTAGTACATCTGCCCCAATGTATAGAAACGGGAAGAGTCAATAGCAATCGCAGCTCTCCTATCCCTCAGCGGCTGCAACCAGCTTGTCTACCAGGAACATTATTCTGCAGGAGACGACACAGCTGGATTTTCTTATATAAATATTCAGTATTTGGTGCCTGTGAAATTCGTGCCTTGTACTGGAGTCCCCATAAGCTCCCATGGAAATCAGCAAATGCCGCAGCTGTCAGCCTATTGTTCTTCTTTCCATTTGGAGGGAATGATTTCCGTGTCCTTAATAAATTCACAGGCAGGCTATATCTCTGCCAACAGCAATTCATTATCTTATTATTAATCTCTATATTTCTGCATGACGCGTAGACTAAGCATTCCAGTACAGCAGCACTTACTAGTATAATCCAGGGTTTACCATTCTCAAGGCGGAATGAAACTTTCTGAGAAACTTTTCCCTTTGAATAAGGGGTGGTATTCATGTGACCGACGGTTGGGAGACCGACGGTCACATGACCTCCTCCAGCATCCCGACCCCCACTATCCCGATGGTCGGCATGCCGACCAACAGGGACTATTTCCACTCGTGGGTGTCCACGACACCCATAGAGTGGGAATAGAACCCGTGGCGACCGTAGGTCGCCACCGAGCCCGCAGTGTGGCGAGCGCAGCGAGCCCGCAAGGGGCTTGCTGCACTCGCCCCTCCCCGCCGAGATCCCGGCGTCGGTATGCTGCCGGGATCCCGGCGTCGGTAAGCTGACCGGCGGTCAGGAGACCGCCGGTCAGCCATACTACACCCTGAATAAGCAGTTGGGTATTTGTCAGTACTCATATTACATGTCTGCTCTGTCACCTCTACTCCCACATGTTATGTATGAGCATATGTCTACCGATTCTTACTTGTGTAGAGGTTGGGTTATTTAGGTGAAATAAAGGAGAGGGCACTAATCTGTGCTGTGCCTCACTGTTACTAGCACCGGTAAAGAGTAGAGGAAGTAGGCGGCCCTAGTTCATTTCTGAACCATAGTAGTGCCCTAGTTCATATTATGTCACATTGTAGGGCTGCCAGTAAACATTATGCAAAACAGTACTCCAATTCACATTATGACATACAGTGTCCTCAGTTCATATTGTGCCACATTACAGTGACCCAGTTTACATTATAACATTATAATGCCCTCCAATTAATTTTCTACCACATTGTAATGAGCAGTGCCAGGAGCGTAACTAGATATATTGCAGACCCCAAGGCAAAAGTTTGTAAGGGCCCTTATGTACCACCCAATGGTGACTAATGTAAATAACACATGTAACTGTGACAAGGAAGGTGGGCCCCTCTCAGCTCTGGGCCCCATAGCAGCTGCACTCCCTGCACCTATGGTAGCTATGCCCTTGTATATAACACATGTAACTGTGACAGGGAAGGTGGCCCCTCTCAGCTCTGGGCCCCATAGCAGCTGCACTCCCTGCACCCATGGTAGCTACACCCTTGTATATAACACATGTAACTGTGACAGGGAAGGTGGCCCCTCTCAGCTCTGGGCCCCATAGCAGCTGCACTCCCTGCACCCATGGTAGCTACACCCTTGTATGTAACACATGTAACTGTGACAGGGAAGGTGGCCCCTCTCAGCTCTGGTCCCCATAGCAGCTGCACTCCCTGCACCTATAGTAGCTACACCCTTGTATATAACACATGTAACTGTGACAGGAAAAGTGGCCCATCTCAGCTCTGGGCCCCATAGCATCTGCACTCCCTGCACCTATAGTAGCTATGCCCTTGTATATAACACATGTAACTGTGACAGGGAAGGTGGCCCCTCTCAGCTCTGGGTCCCATAGCAGCTGCACTACCTGCACCTATGGTAGCTACACCCTTGTATATAACACATGTAACTGTGACAGGGAAAGTGGCCCATCTCAGCTCTGGGCCCCATAGCATCTGCACTCCCTGCACCTATAGTAGCTATGCCCTTGTATATAACACATGTAACTGTGACAGGGAAGGTGGCCCCTCTCAGCTCTGGGCCCCATTGCATCTGCACTCCCTGCACCTATAGTAGCTACACCCTTGTATATAACACATGTAACTGTGACAGGGAAGGTGGCCCCTCTCAGGTCTGGGCCCCATAGCAGCTGCACTCCCTGCATCTGTGGTAGCTATGCCCTTGTATATAACACATGTAACTGTGACAGGGAAGGTGGCCCCTCTCAGCTCTGGGCCCCATAGCAGCTGCACTCCTCGCACCTATGGTAGCTACACCCTGTATATATATAACACATGTAACTGTGACAGGGAATGTGGTCCCTCTCA
This sequence comes from Pseudophryne corroboree, assembly GCF_028390025.1. Taxonomy (NCBI): domain Eukaryota; kingdom Metazoa; phylum Chordata; class Amphibia; order Anura; family Myobatrachidae; genus Pseudophryne; species Pseudophryne corroboree. Next base: position 979,608,489 of record NC_086445.1, read on the forward strand.
GCTCTGGGCCTCATAGCAGCTGCAGCCCCTGCACCTATGGTAGCTACACCCTTTGGGTGTTGTTCCTCACAGTTTTGCGATTATCATATTAGACACATTTATTTTAGGTGCGTCTCCTGGGGAAAATGGTGCAGCAGTGAGGGTTCCCATAGTCCTTTATTTTTCCTTGTAATGTTCAATAAAAAAAATCCACAAATAAATAGTCACTAACAGTAGAGTTATAAGAAGTGAAGGAGGGGGTGGGGAGATTTGATATTAAAGCATCAATGGAAGGGGTGAGGGGTGCTGTGTTTATATGTGTGATGGAGTACTGTATTTCTTCTAGTCCATTGTGATCATCCAAGAGACTTCAGCCAATGGCTAAGGCTAACTGGTAGGATTTCTCAAAAAGGGCGGGATGTACTAAGGGAAAAATGCGGTAAAACCCCATTTTTGGGGGTTGTACCGCATTTCCAAATGTACTAAGACCCGGCAGCCGATTTTTCGGCGCCCAGGGTATCGCCATCTCTGGATACCCTATAGAAGCCTATGGGCTTCTTATCGCCGGCCACCACAACCCGACGCCCCCCGCCGCAGATGCCAAACCCCCTCCTCCCTGGCATACCTTCCTCCAGGCAACCTAGACCCGGAAGGTAATCTCCTCCTCCCCCTAGCATCGCAGCCGGAGGGGGGAGGAGGAGGCGCCGGGGGCAGCCTGCTGCCTTGTTCCCGGCAGCTGAGGAGAAGGAGAGCCCAGGGAGGTGACGGAGACAGGTATATGTGCGATCAACATTGCTGCGATGGGCGGCGATGGGTGACGATGTATGATAATACATCCCGCCCAAAAAGAGGGGAAATAGGTTAGCTATGTGTTTTCTGGTTTGTAAACAGACCTCTGGCTATGAGAAATATGCATACACCAATATATACAAAATATTCTATAGGACTGTGCCTCTCAGTTACAGTGACACACCTGAGTGGGAGAGAACGAAGTCTCTGCAAGCCTGACTAGACTGAACCATAACGTTCTAGAATTAGGAACCTATAAAACAGCATACTGAACAACTGTACAGTACAGTACTGTATACTGTATTATACAGCTCAGTTATAAGCAGATTTTATAACCCAATGGTTTTCAACTATTTAATGGTCTGCCATCTGTGGGTTTGTGGTTACAGCTGTATTTAGAGTATTTAAATTGCATCGTATTCTAGTCATAAAACCTAGCACCCCATCACCCATGAGCATCCCAGTTGTATCAAGCGACAGATAAAAGCAAAACATCAGACACGGCACAGAGACTTAACATAAGGCCATTTTACTGCTGCCTCACTGACCTGAGCTGCATACGCTTGTGACTCTTACTATTTATGGATCCACTATACTGTAGGCGTAGGCACAATTACACATGCACGAGTGAAGCATTATTCTAGAAGTTTGCTGGCCTCTTGGAAAGCAAAAGCTAGAAATATTATATCCATTAGTAAAGAGAGATATGGAATAAGGAAACGATATAAGAAGGCAGGAGGGATGGTGCGCACAGTTGTAAAAACACAGCTGTGATGATGAAATGCGCTTATGCATGGAGAATAAGCAGTAACATCCAGATATGACATACGGACAAGAGGAGCAAAACAAGACGAGCCTTGGACTTGGTCCAAAATAAAAATGGAATTAAACTGGAATTGTTCCATGTATACAGAGGGTAATGATTAATGTCACATATATCTATACTCTGCTAACGCAGAGTCTGATATGGTTTATTTTGCACAAAGTCCAAAATTGTCACTTAGATATATTTTCTTGCAAACATATCTATAGTAGAGAATACATTTTTAGTGGTAAATGCTTAGCTAAATATTTAACATAGGACTGCATCAAGAGAGCAGTGCACTTGTAGTAAGAAGTAATGACCACTAGGGGGTATTGATGTGCACTAGAGTGTACAGGTGGTATCACAAACACTGTAATGCTGTAGCTTATAGCAGGTAACCCACCTGGAGATGACCAATGCAATTACCAATTATGGTGTAGTTGTAATTGGTGTGCGACTGACTGTTCTGGTTCATTTGCCACCGTTACATATGAGATAAGAATCTTCTGAATAGCTGCCCTATAGTATACAGGCTGTTGATTTGGAGAACCCTAGGTCAGTGGGTCTCAACTGCGGTCCTCAAGTACCCCCAACAGTTCATGTTTTCCAGGTCCCTCACTGGATTGCAAGTGAAATAATTTGTTCCACCTGTGGGTCTTTTAGAATGTGTTAGTGAGTAATGAATACACCTGTTCAACTGCTAGGTGACCTAGAAAACATGAACTGCTTGGGGTACTTGAGGACCGATTTTGAGAACCACTGCTCTAGGTAGGTCACCATAAACTGCATGCTCGTGAACATAAGTTCAGCATACAAAATGGTCATCATAGCTGATTTGTGGAACTGAAGAAGACAAAATGCACAAAGGCATCTCAGAAAGTGTGAAATGTCAAAATATTTTCATAAAAAATCTTATCTCCCAAAATTAAAAAAAAGTAACAAATAAAATAATAAATCATCAGAATTTTGAATATAACAATCACTAGTGCAATAGTCATAATAAATAAATGGTGTAAGGAAAAATATGAGTCTGATACTACTCAGACCTGATCGATGTACTGCAAATTTGCAGAGGGCTACGATCAGATAGTTGCCGCCCATAGAAAGTGAAAACCCACCCCGTGCAAGTGTGCAAATGCATGTGAACGCCGTGCGAAAACTTCAGACAGCGGACATCTGCAAATCCGTTCGCAACTCACTCACTATCAAATGTTTTTTTTCCAGTCTGTGCGCAGCCCAGGACTTACTCCTACTGTGCCATACAAACCGGCTGATTGGGGCCGGAGCGGACGTCACACACCCGCCCTGAAAGCGCTTTGAAATGCCTTTAATTTTCCTGACACTCCCAGAAAACGGGTAGTTACCACCCACAAACGCCTGCTTCCTGTCAATCACCCTGAGTACGCCTAGCGATCGAAATTTTCGCACCATTCTGTCGCTGTTTGGGCTCGTACCTGCGCATTGCAGTGCATACACATGCGCAGTCATTCGATAATTGGCCGCTGTACGATTTCGCACAACAGCGATCAGGAATAATCCGCTCCTTCTCAACTAAACTAAAAGCTATTAACCACTTGGATACAGCTATAGAACTAATGGTTTCCATTGCTTCTTGTTTAGGATTTAACTGGTATTAATGGCCCCACAATTATAAGAAGCTGCATGTTCATGCTACAGCATACTTACCTACATTGTAAGTCTCCTCTCCGGGAGAAGCCCGGAGAGGAGACGCTGCATGTGTCTTCGGGGGCGGGGCCGGACTGTGACATCACTAAGCCCCCCCCCCGCATCGGGAAATGCCGCTATTCACGGGTCCGCGGGAAGGGGGCGGGGCTAAAATGACGCAATTTGCGTCATTTTAACCCCTTCTCCACCCGAGGGACCCGCGAATGCGGGAGGTTATCTCTCTATCCTGCTCGCATCACTAGGGTGCGAGCAGGATGCGGGAGACCTGCCCACTCTACCGGTGGTGCGGGGGGCTACCCCAAAAAACGGGAGCCTCCCGCAGCTTCCAGGAGAGTAGGTAATATACAGTAAGCAGACAATTCACCAAGCAGAGTCGGCCAGTAGATGTATCTGCTGTAGAAAAGGATTGTGGTCTACCATGCTTCCTCAAGATTATTTAAATCAATCTCCCACAAACCTCAATGGACCTATGTTAATGTTATAAACATATTTCAATTATGATTGTGGACAATGCATTCTGATGTTTTGTTTGCATGAATTCACTGTACTGTTGTTGTTACATAATAGTATGAACAATTTTAATTCAATTAGCAGTGATAACTGATATTTCTTCAGCAGCTTGCGATCATTTTTCTTAACAGAAATCGTTGTGGTTAAATCTGCTTGGTAATTAATTTTTTTGTTTGGTATGTTTCTTTATACTGCTATTAATGATTAACAATTTAACAATTCTACATATTTTCCAGTATTATGTGACAACTATGGCGACCACAGTCACCTGACACATAATATAGGGACGATGCACTAGCCAATCAGCTCCAATATGTAAATTGCCAGGAGCTGATTGGCTGGTGCCTTATCACCTTGCACTTATCACTGCTTTATCACTTCTCCAGGGTTAATACATCTGCCTGATGGTGAGCAGAGAGGCTTTGGAATGAATCTCTGAGTTATGTTTTCACTGTGACATACCTTTTCTCTCTCCTCTGTTATGTCATAACATGTTGCCTGAGAGCCTTTGTCTGCATCTGTCAGCCATACATATTTTCCTTCCAGAGATTCCAGAGTTGATCGCTCGCTAGCTGTTTTAGCAGCCGTGCAAACGCTATGCCACCTCCCACTGGGAGTGTATTTTAGCTTAGCAGAAGTGCGAACGAAAGGATCAGTTTTGCAGTATTAGAGTAGCTCAAAACCTACTCAGCGCTTGCGATCACTTCAGACTGTTCAGTTCCTGTTTTGACGTCACAAACACGCCCTGTGTTCACCAAGCCACGCCTGCGTTTTTCCTAGCACGCCTGCGTTTTTTTCAACACTCCCTGAAAACGGTCAGTTGACACCCAGAAACACCCACTTCATATCAATCACTCTGCGGCCAGCAATGCGACTGAAAAGCTTTGCTAGACCCTGTGTGAAACTACATTGTTCGTTCTAATAGTACGTCGCGCGTGCGCATTGCGCCGCATACGCATGCGCAGAAGTGCAGATTTTTTGCCTCATCAGCGAACAAATGCAGCTAGCGATCAACTCGGAATGACCACCAATGACAGTAGGAGGATAGTGGCAAAATTCATGCTTAAAATGTACTAAACTTTCTGTTTAAATCATCATCATCATCATCATAAAACCTTTTATGTTGGATTGCTGCTTTGAAAAATAAAATTAAAAAATTAAAAAAATCTATATTTCTGTATCTGGTTCATTCTTCTACTAATGCATACTGAAACAATTACTGCAGCAGGAAGGATAATGACTTTCACAGTGTTTTCTTTACCAAGATAAGAAAAATTCATCCATATTCTGCATGAAAACCATTCAGTCATAACTACATAACTATAGCTATTTTTCTTTTAATTGACAGGATAATTTTCATTGTAATGTCTTTTTCAAATTAGGCTTTTCATACTTTCAAACAAAACATCTAAGACAGTCGTGATATACAATTTGTTCAGTTCATAAATCACACTTCTGCGTTCTTTTGATCGTTTAGTGAAGAGAATTAGTTCAAGGATATTTTGGTACAGTATAAGCTAAGACTGCACATCAAAACCTTATTTTAAAAGAACACTTCCGACAGAGTGAAAGTATTCCCTAAACCTTCCCACTATCATAGACAAACACAGGGGGTTTCCAGTTGCCCAGAAATCCCCCATCTCCCTCAGTTCTCTCTTTTACTGGTTATATTATGTACATATATTTATTATGGGATGTTTATCCTTTTCCTGACCACTTTTGTTAATTATATGAGATGCTGTAAATATGTTTGATACAAATGATGTCAATATTTCCGCATTGATGTCAATATTTCCGCATGACCCACTCACAGTCCAGACATCAGGGATATCCCTGCTTTAGCACACATGGGTAAATCAAATTGATTGATGTAATAATCAAACTACATGTGGATATCATTAGTACCTGTTTTGTGAGTGGGCAATGGGGACCAGGTTTGGGAAAAATCGGGCTACCTATGGACCATCTATAGTTTTAATTATTAATACTGTGTTGCATACACTGTCCAGTGTATAAAGAGGCCACTGAATAGGGCAGATATTTTCACAGAGGTTAGAATATCACCATGAGAATACTGACGTCGTCATGCGGATACCGACAGTGGTGCCGAGAGAGGGGGGGAGGTACAAATTGCCCGGGCCCAGGCCTGATGGAGGGGCCCAGTTGGGGCCCAGGTACCTGGCAGCGGCAGCTGCAGCTCTTCTTCTACGCCCAGCACAAGCTACTGTATGCTCGGCTGCAGTGTGGCCAGGGAAGTGGTTAAAATACAAAAAATTCTGTATTTTATTCTAAGGGTGCATGGCCACGCCTCCTTTGATTAGGCCACTCCCCCTGAAAAGCACCTGGGCCCAGCCAGGCTCTCTGCTGCCCTGGCTGGGAGGCATGCCATGCTCCTGTGAGTGGGTGCTCCTTATGTGCTAGACATGCCCCCAAATAGGTGTGGCCATGCCCCCAGCATGCTGTGGTCACACCCCCTCCAGGGGGAGCGGGGGGCCCAGGAAGTTGTTGTTCCGGGGCCCAGGATTTCTCTTGGCAGCCCTGGATACCGATGTAATGTCGACATGTTAACAATGTCGGTAGCCGTGAGCGTCGATATGCTGACCGCATGCCCAAAGTATGGCAATACATCTTCAAGCTCATCTTCCTCTTTTGTTCCACCTGGACATGTAAAGCCCAAACCACAACACAGAGCAGAATGAACTACCCATCCCAGCCCCCCCCCCCCCTCCTCCCCCCATCCCAGACCACCCCTCCCCCCCATCTCATCTCAGCCCCCCCCCCCCCCCCCCATCTCTATGTATAGGCATTCCTGGTGAAACAAATTCACAAACACAGGTCAGGAGGACATTCCAAGGAAACAAGCAACAAAATTGCAACTGAAATTGTATCAACGGAACATTCTACATCTGCGAGGCAGTCAGTTCTGCCAGTTCTGCCGTGACTTACAATTTATGCTGATTTTTGCACAGCTTTGCTTATGTCTAGTAAGGCACCCATGGGATCGTGCATGCAAATACTGAATAATAATGTGTTGAAAAGAAAATTCTTGTATACATACTGTAGTCTCATATTTTTATTTATATATTAAATACTTGATTTCAGATCCAAGGTAAGAAACCTTATTTTGTCTGAATGTTCTGCTTTGGATCAAATTATTCTTTATATAACATAGGGGGGTATTTAATTAGCTTTGGCTTTTTCTGAGTTAGGAAATTTACCCCCCTGCGTATTCAATTGCGGGCCATTTTCATTCGTTTTTAAGGCATTTTCGCCAATGCCTTTTCACTTCTTTTTTTTTTGTGTGAAAAGGCATTGGCGAAAAAATGCCTCAAAATCAGCGAAAACGGCCCGCATTTTTGCCGACACTGGTGCAAAAACACATGGATTCGGTGATCCACGTGTTTTTCGCTCCTGCCGAATGTTTCACCTAGGCGACAAAAATGGCACTGATTGAATACCCCCCACACACTGTTTCTGAAAAGTGAAATACAGTCCAGTAATATTTGTGATTTTTAATTAATTATTGAAAACTGTTCTTGAAAACCACCAAAAACCGGCGATCTCAGTCCTCACCATAATTATTATTTTATATTCGCATTATGGTTTAACCAATGCCATTGACTTTGTTTCTTGCTACATAATTTGACATTTGCTGTATTGTTTTCATTTACAGTAAGTTACCTTTCAACACCAGTCCCTGCAACCCTCTGAGGGACTACTGTTCCCATGGGTGGTCTCTATGGTAAATTTACAGCTGCAATTTACTATATGTTGTGGTTTCTTGTCTTATCTGTTCCAATTTGTCCTAGTAGAGTGTTTTTGTAAAATGTAAAATATAAAAAGAAATATGTTTTTGTTTTAATTGAAACTAACTGAAAGACAGGGGACTTACACAATTTGGGAAAATGGAGGCCTCTCGCTGCTGTTTAGGGGGAGGGAAGAGGTCAGAGATCTCTGTCGTAGGACGGAGATTTCCTGATCTCTGCTAGGGCGGCTTGTGCATCAACATGGGTGCCGCAAGCCGCCCAATGGTGGGAGAGAGATACAATGCTGTCTCCTAGGATGCAGGTCAGATCACTATTGCGGCAGGAGGCATCTTCATGTAATATACGCCTCCTGCTGCATCACCATACAGCGCTATCACTGCTGCTTCCAAGGAAGTGAAGGCAACCCCAGCCGCATCTGAATTAGGACCGTGCTGAGCAAGCTTGCCTAGTTTGAACCCTGAAGATACATGGTAGGTAGCTATCACTTTTGCTTCTAGTCCCTTGCCAGGACAGGACTTTTTCGGAAGCCGTCCCAGTACCCCAACAATAGCAAATGCATGGGAAAATGTTGGGGTATAATTATCACGTCACATCCACAACTGTGCATTTGGTACACTTACTAGTTGTAGTACGGTTATTTATACTGAGCCTGATTAAGACTTAGGGGTCTATTCATGAAGCAGTGAAAAGAGTGAAGTGAGCCTGTGCAGAAGTTGCCCATGGCAACTAATCAGCTGCTCCGTACAATTTTATATAATGCAAATTATAAATGTTACTTCAATGCTGATTGGTTGCCATGTGCAAATTCTCCACTGGCTCACTTCTCCATACTTGACACTGCTTCATGAAAAGACCCCATATGAGACATTAGCCCCGGGGTCCCCAACTACGGTCCTCAAGGCAAACTAACAGTCCAGGTTTTAAGCGCAGTTGACTTAATTAGTACCTCAGTTATTTTAATTTAACCACCTGTGTTCAAGAATGGATATTATTAAAACCTGGACTATTAGTGTGCCTTATGGATCATGGTTGGGAATCTCTGCCTTAGTCTAGAAAGAGTAGTGTGCTACTGCCCCGACTACCAAGTTGTTCCTCTAGCGAGGCTTCATTCCCTGTACCAAGATGGCTGCCGACCTAAATACTGCGCATATATCACTATGTCAGACCGCCCCATGGGATACAGTAGTTCTCTACTTATCTCCGGTGAGACTTGTGGTTACTTGCCATTCCAGATGCTCTTTCAACATTTTTACCGCAAGCTACGTACACTCACTGGCTGGTGACTTGTTGTATGGCTCCAACCATCCAGCTGTACCCAATATTCCTTCAATTAATCACTCCATAACCTGGGTTATTGCTGGGTCGATCCTGTTTGAGGTGCAGTGTGAAAGCACCAAAGTGAATAACCCAGTTCAAGCAACCCGGCATTTCAACCCGAGTTAAAAGAAGAGTTAAACCTTAAACGTGTCAGACCCGGCTCGTGTGCAGTGTGAAAGCCTCTGACCCGGGATATTCAACCCAGGTCTCAGAAAAAGGTGCTGATTGGCTGTTTATGTGTCTGCTCAGAGCAGTCCCCAGACCCTCCTTTTATTTCCTTTGAAACCTCATCAATGTGAGCCAAAAAAGTCCATTACAAATCACATCACAGTGTTTAACATGGGTGACCCGGGTTCAGTGTGAAAGGCACCAACCTGGGAATAACTCGGGTCGAAACTGCAATGTGAAAGGGTCTAAGCTGCTCGGACCTGGGTTCAAAAGCAGGGTCCGACCTGGGTTTGCAATCGGAAAGCGTTATAATTACGTAACTGGGTTGTTTGTTGTCTTAGGGCATCTGCTGGTGTGCACAGAGACGCTGCCACATTATCAAGCCTGCGGGCTGTACACACATATTTCCAACATGGACAACACACTACGGGCCTAATTCAGACCTAATCACTGTTGTGCGTTTTTGCACAGCAGCCGATCAGGTCTGAACCGCACAAGCGCCGGTGCATGCCAGACAGCCAACGGCTGTCTCAGTCCTGCGATCGCCTCTGCCTGATTGAGAGGCAGAGGCGGTCGCTGGGTGGGAGGGGGCGGGCAGGCGGCGTTTGGCCGCCGTTTAGGGGGCGCAGTCCGGACAATGCAGGCATGACGTCACACGCAGACGCAGCGGCCCTCACAGTGACGAGTAGCTCCTGCCAGCACGCAGGTAGGGAGCACTACTCCTATAGTACAAAAGCATCGTCACTGTGTGATGCTTTTGTACTTGTGCGAGGCGGTCGGGCCTGACATGCGGGGCGGACTAAGCCTGTACTGTGCGTCCCCCACATGTCTGTGTGGCTGATTGTAGATGTGCTAAATTTAGCACATCTACGATCAGGTCTGAATTATGCCCCATGTTTGAGCTTACTTTCCCCTAGAAGACTAGGTTGCTTAATGGATGATACAGGTGTGTATCTAAAAATAGGTATACGTTTTTCTATTACAATCACATTGGCCCTCATTCCGAGTTGATCGCTCTTTAGCAGTTTTTAGCAGCCGTGCAAACGCTATGCCGCCTCCCACTGGGAGTGTATTTTAGCTTAGCAGAAGTGCGAATGAAAGGATAGCAGAGCGGCGACAAAGTTTTTTTGTGCAGTTTTAGAGTAGCTCAATACCTACTCAGCGTTTGCGATCACTTCAGACTATTCAGTTCCTGTTTTGACGTCACGAACACGCCCCGCGTTCTCCCAGCCACGCCTGTGTTTTTCCTGGCATGCCTGCTTTTTTTCGAACACTCCCTGAAAACGGTCAGTTGACACCCAGAAATGCCCTCTTCCTGTCAATCACTCTGCGGCCAGCAGTGCGACAGGAAAGCTTCGCTAGACCCTGTGTTAAACTACATCGTTCGTTGTAATAGTACGTTGCGTGTGCGCATTGCGCCACATGCGCAAAAGTGACGTTTTTTTTGCATGATCGCTGCACAGCGAACGAATGCAGCTAGCGATCAACTCGGAATGACCACCAATGTGCTTTCCAAGAACTTTGAAGCACCTCCTCAGAATTACAAACTTTAAAAATGAAAAGTAGAATTACATAGACGCCCGGACACATATCAGCGCTTTGCATCCAGTGTCTATTACTCATAATCACCATGACCATTCTTATCTAATCAATCTGTTCCGAGGTTCCCCGTCTCAGCGTTTTGCATACTTGAAAGTCTCTATATAACCTACAAAATACTCATACATTTATTTTCTGCCACCAATGCTTTGCAATGCCAAGTACACTACATGACCACCCACTGTCCTTGAAGAGCTTTCTTTGCAGTGTGAAAACACTTCTGTCAGCTAACAGTCCATTCTATACATAAATTACTTTTAATGAGTTGATTAAATGGCACGCAGACTTGGCAAATGACAGAGTTTTGTGAATGCTTCCTGTACCCAAAGTTTAAATAATTTTCTGTTTTATTAAGTGAGTCTATATTTTCCTGTACTGTGTGGTACTTATGGATTAGTCTATCTCATAAGTTCACTCTTACAAACGAAAGCAACAAATACAGGTATGTTCTAAACGTATTATATAGTATATACCATATATAATGGACAAGAATATTAAAAGTCATCAAACTGTTTTGTAACCTTATAAAATAAACATTTCAGCATTTTCACTACTACGCAATTGAATTATGTCGCGTATTTTTCAGTGAGATAAAGAGGAAGCGGACTCCTAGATATGTCTAGGCTGATTGTGTATGGAGAACCGGCTTGGATGGGGATGATGTTGGGTGAGGGACACTGTGCAAATCTTTTACATCAAAGGGGTATATTCAATAAGCGTCGGATCCATTTCGACATGTATTTGTCGGAAGGGATCCGCCAAGGGCTATTCAATGAACAGCCAAATCCAACTGTCGGATTTGTCCATTCCCGGTGTCCTGTCCTGCCGCTGGTGCGCTGACAGCTGGCGGCGGGGGAAGCTGGCGGCAGGGGGACATGTCTGCGGCGGTGGGGGGGAGGCGCTGCTTGGAGTGAGGAGACTGGCCTGGGATGATGCCCTGCTCAATCAGACTTTTTTTTAAAGTCTGATTGAGATTGTCGGAAAGGGGGACAAAACCTGTCGGATTTGGCCCAGTTTCCGACAGAAGCACGCGGTTCGGTGCCTATTCCACCAATCCACATACAAGTTGGGAATTCCTGACTTGTCGGAAAAAAATTGCCCAAATTGAATAGGTTGGAACCCCTCCTGACAGAAATCTGTCGGAAGCTGCCGTCTTTCCGACAAGACGGCAGCTTCCTACAGCTATTGAATACGGCCCAAAGTCATACCTCCTACCAAGTTAATGCCATCCTTTTTATTAAAATAAAGTTGTTGTTTTTCCTCATCTTTCATCTAAAACAGTGTTTCCAAAACTTACTTCACGTATCAGCATTTTTTTTTATGGCATTCCCAGGCCAGCAGTTTCTTTTTGAGAAATTTAGCAACAATTATTCCATTAAGTAAACTGTGCTGACCCATCATCCTTAGGGTTATGTGATAGTGGACAGGGTTGCACTTCTGTTTGTCCACATATTTTATAATTGGCAGCCATCAGCTCTGGTTTTGCCTATCGCATTGACCATAAATAATTTGATTTCAGCCAGGACCATTAACCCACGGTAGTGCAAGTGCACCACAGCATCCAGTTTGGAAACCACTGATCTAAATTACCGCCCGATGTCACCTTATATCTGACTTCAGAGTTGGCGATGTCGAACTATCTCCATTGTGTGATGATTGTGTGTTGAACATTTTGTTACACTGCCCATAATGTGTGTCAAAGTGCCCATCTCCACTGAAGTGCAACACAAAAGTGTAAAATGGGTCCCGTTAAAAAGATATGACCCAAAGACAAAGAAATCTGAGAGATCTGACCAGTGCCGTAACTAGGCATTTTAGCGCTGTGTGCAAGAAACGACAGTGGCGCCCCCCCAATGTAAGATAGGGGCAGTGCGCGGCGTAGGCGCGCCAAAATTTTATAGGGGCGTGGCTTAATGGGGAAGGGGCGTGGCCACAAAATAATAGCAATTCATACTACGGTGCACAGTAGTCTACATTATTCAAATTACGCTGCACAGTAGCGCCACTACACCAGGTAGAGCCCCTTTTATACATTACAATAGACTGCGTCCCCCTTTTTACACATTACAGCAGCCAGTCCCCCTTTTTACACATTGCGGCAGCCAGTCCCCCTTTTTACACATTGCGGCATCCAGGCCCCCTTTTTACACATTACGGCAGCCAATCCCCCTTTTTACACATTGCGGCAGCCAGTCCCCCTTTTTACACATTGCGGCAGCCAGTCCCCATTTTTACACATTGCGGCATCCAGGACCCCTTTTTACACATTGCGGCAGCCAGGCCCCCTCTTTACACATTACGGCAGCCAGTCCTCCTTTTTACACATTGCGGCATCCAGTCCCCCTTTTTACACATTGCGGCAGCCAGTCCCCATTTTTACACATTGCGGCAGCCAGTCCCCCTTTTTACACATTGCGGCAGCCAGTCCCCATTTTTACACATTGCGGCATCCAGTCCCCCTTTTTACACATTGCGGCAGCCAGTCCCCATTTTTACACATTGCGGCATCCAGGACCCCTTTTTACACATTGCGGCAGCCAGGCCTCCTTTTTACACATTGCGGCAGCCGGGACCCCATTTTACACATTGCGGCAGCCGGGACCCCATTTTACACATTGCGGCAGCCGGGACCCCTTTTTACACATTGCGGCAGCTGGGACCCCATTTTACACATTGCGGCAGACGAGACCCCATTTTACACATTGCGGCAGACGAGACCCCTTTTTACACATTGCGGCAGACGAGACCCCATTTTACACATTGCGGCAGACGGTGAGAGAGAGAGAGAGAGAGAGAGAGGGAGAGAGGGAGAGAGACATACTTACCTTCTCCCCGCTGACAGGCTCCTCGTGCAGCTCCCTCTCGGTGCAGGCTGTGTGAGGTGAGAAGGAGGAGGAGGGAGGGGGAGCAGTGAGCCGCAGCAGCGCTATTTGATTGGTAGTAAGCGCCGCTGCAGCATCCCCCTCTCCTCCTGTATTGGTTGCCTGGCGCTGCTGTGGATGCTGGGGAACCGCATCCCAGCATCCTTAGCAGCGCCGGGCAGCCAATACAGGAAGAGAGGGGGATGCTGCAGCGGCGCTTACTACCAATCAAATAGCGCTGCTGCGGCTCACTGCTCCCCCTCCCTCCTCCTCCTTCTCTCCGCTGCCCGGCGCTGGTCCTCTTCTCCCTACACAGCGGGGCGCACGGTGCAGACTTCGGCGGCATGTAATGAGTCAATTTGACTCATTACATGCCGCTGGCCGTTGCGCCCTCAGGGCAACTGCGCTGTGTGCCAAGCCCCCTTGGCACACACGTAGTTACGGCCCTGGATCTGACATGCCCTGACACTGGGGAGGTGGGTGGGGGGGAGGAGAGGGGGTCATAGTGTTTTTACATAATTGGTGGCATCACACGCATCAATGGTTGTGCCCTCCCAAAGTCCCTAGGCCCCACAGAGAGTCTTCCTGCCAATGACTTTTAGCTCTCGGTCCTGGTGTAGAGTGAAAGTCACCAAGCAGTCCCCCAGAATGCATGGCCTGTCCTTAAAAATGCACCCTCTCTAACTCTGGGGTCTATATGTACTAGGGGCCTAATTCAGACCTGATCAGTGATGTGCAAAAGCAGCCCAATAGGTCTGAACTATGCATGCGCCGGCCATTGACAGGCAGAGGCGTTCGCTGGGCGGGAGGAGGTGGGCCAGCGGTGTTTGGCCGCCGTTTTAGGGGCGCGGTCTCGGCAACGCAGGCATGCCCGGACCGTGCGGGGGGCGGGCCGCGGCAGCTGTGTGATGTCACATGCAGCCGCTGCGACCCTCACAGCAACGAGTAGCTCCCTGCCAGCACGCAGGAGCTGCGCTGGTTGGGAGATACTCTTCAAGTACAAAAGCATCGCCGCTGTGCAATGCTTTTGTACTTGTGCGGGGAGTCGAGCCTGACATGCGGGGCGGTTTAGCCCTGTGCTGGGCGTCCCCCCGCATGTCTGTGTGACTGGCACATCTATGATCATGTCTGAATTAGGCCCATGGTCTTGGAGAAAGTTAAAATGAATGGAGATAAAGTAACAGCCAATCATCATATGCTCCTAACTGCCATGTTACAGGCTGTATTTAAAAAATGAGAGTAAGGAGCTGGTTTGTTGGTTGGTACTTTATCTCTGTCCATTTAATCTCTCTCCAAGGCTTAGTACATACTGTAGACCCCTTTATCCAATTACCATCATCTCATTTGTCAATAGAAAATCTTGCTTCTGCACTGCTCCTTTATTCTCCTGGCTCCTCCCCTCTATCCACGTACAAAACTGTGACACCACAGAGACGGAAATCTTCTGAAACTATAAACTATAACCTAATGTGCTAAGTTGCAAATCCAGGCATGTTTGCGCAAATTGAGGCTTAAATGATCCAAAGCTGCTTTCGCACCTCAGAGCCAATGTTTGCATTTCAGAAATGTCCTCATTTGCAAAGCGAACAGGACGCACACTGCAAATCATCTTGGTCTGGCATTAATGAACCTAGATGATCCATTGTGTACTCATGAAGTTGCATCACTGCTCTATACTCCCAGAAGACAGAACTTGCGGTGCATTGTACAATCTGCGGGTCGCCTGAAAGTACAACCGAAGACTAGCAATAAAAGATAAAGGACGTATTTCACTATGATAGGCGTATATACAACAGTGAAATTTTCATATCTGTTTATACACCAATCTAATGTAAATCTCTTAGTACCCAGGTTTTGCCAATATTGTGAAGACTAAGTTATCTGCCATGTAAGTGATGTGCTCTATAATGTTCCTGAACCTGAGTGCACATAACTTTAACTGCTGCTGACATAAGAAGTCATTTCAATAAAACGGGCTTACAAAGTCATACATTTCCAGCTGACTTCATAACTCTCAGTGATTAAAATGAAGGAATATATTTCACAGTTTGCGCACTTCTAGGCACTTACCGTGGCCGTCGTCCAAGAAATCAGTGATTGTCGCAGAAGTGCACTTTGACCACGGTTTGGAGGCATCAATGCTCGTTAGGACAGATGACATCAGGCGTTTATCTTCCTGGGAGCCAAAGTTCTCCTCACAGAATTTAGAATCGTCATGGGAAAGTCCAAGGAGATGTCCTGTAATGTAAAAGAAAACATTTGGATGGAACGGAACGTATTACGGTGTACAGTATGCAGTCTGGTCTTCCCATACAGACATTTACAGAAGTTGGTTACAAGGCCCGCTTTATATATATATATATATATATATATATATATAATGATAGAGATAGATAGATAGATAGATAGATAGATAGATAGATAGATAGTTAGATAGCACTTATTTGCCCTGATTATGAGTCAGACGCTGCAGCGCATGCATCGTATGGCGTCAGGCAGCAATACCGCTTGGCACGACTTTAGATGCAACCATTGGTTGCAACAACGAAATTTGCACCTCTATCACCGCCCAGGAACACCACTGTATTTTCCAAACATATCTCAGACCAAATACATCCCATGCATCTCAATTGCAACTTCGACTCTGGGCGCATACGTAGAAGAAATAAATCCCTCCACTGTGTCTGACATCGGTGTTTCATCCACTTCACAATCAGGCCCATTATCTTTAGTTTTTAATATATTTTCAGTAAAAACTTTAGTTTTTAATAATATTAAATACAGTTATAATGTCTGTACACATATAACGGTCCATACCCACTACTGTATCTTACTAGGAGTCCTTTCTTACTGTGTAATGTACACAATCAGAACCTCCCTATCAGTTTAAAGAAAAAGGAAAATACAAAGAGGCTTAAAAGCTTCTTACGCTTTAAAATAATAATAATAATAATAATATATATATATATATATATATATATATATATTCCTCAAAGCATCTTTGTAGCAAAATAGCCCCTATTTATAACCTGCTATAAGTGTGCATTTCTTAACTATTAAACTAACAGCAAAGTATCGTGGAAAGTAAACAGGGCTCAAACTGTCGGCATATTGCAGGTGTGCTACTTAGTATTTAATTAAACAACCAGCTCAAAGCACTAATTGCCTGGAGCTTATTCCCCCGGTAAAAGTTACGTAATTGCTTCTTGTCACCTTAGATTTTTTTCCACGGTGCAGAATGCCAACAGTAACATGGCTTTACTAGAAAATTCAGGTTGAGTTTCAAGTGGTGTGTAGATTGCATTTCACAGGCTTAAGAACTTAAGAAGCTTAAATTAAGAAACACACATGGCGTTCCCTCCTGTGCTTCTAGAAGTATTAGATATCATAAAGCATTTGAACCCTAAAATATCATGTTATTATTCTAAGTGGCGGTCATCAATTACCCTTGTGGGAAGAATTTATAAAACGTGGATTAGTCAACAGTGCAAGATAAGGGGGCCTATTTATACAAACTTTAGTTGATGAATTTATTAATAGCCAATTATTGTACAATTTATAAAAGTTGACGCTACTTCTGAGTGATGCTAAGCTACCTCGGTCAGGGGTGCTGAAATGGGGGTCCGGGTACAGATTACTCTGTACCAAGCATAGAACTTGAAGCTTCGTATTGCTTCTCATGCTCAGTCATGACCATTTCAATATGGAGAATGATTATTATTTTAAAGGTGTTATACTGCAGTTTAGGAGGAGCCCTGAGAGAACCCATTTTATACCCCTTTTCCACTAGCTCAAAAAACACGGGTAAATGCACGGGGGCGCGCATTTACCCGTGTTTTTTGCTAGTGGAAACGGCTCCCTCAGGAAAAACCCGGGTCAAGTGACCCAGGAATCCTACCCGGGTAGCTACCTGGGTAGGACATGGTAATGATCCGGGTAAGGTGTAGTGTAAACGGAAGCCATGTCGATGCGACACGGCTCCCGTTTACACTGTATGGAAGGGCGGCGCTGGGAGATCATGTGATCTCACAGCGCCGCCCCCTGCCGCGTCCCCAGCAGCGTCACCAACCCGGTAATATGCCGGGATGGTGACTGCTGATGGGAAAGGGGCCGATGCGGGTCGCAGCCGGGTAGCACCTGTGTCACGCATCGTAGATGGAAAAGGGGTATTGGTGTGCAGATCCTGGGTCTCCACTATTGTAAAGCAGAAGATTAAGGGGCAGATTTATCAAAGCTTGGCAAGAGATAAAGTGGAGAGAGAGATAATGGGGTCTATTCATGAGGCAGTGGAAATGAGTGGAGAAGTGAGCCTATGTAGAAGTTGCCCATGGCAACCAATCAGCTTTGAAGTAACATTTACGGGGCGGTGTTCAAATGATATATCATGCCTGATCTCCGTTCTAAAGTGATCCCCGTTATCACGCATATCGCGCCCATAGTAGTCAGGTTTAGCTGCGGAAAGGGTTGGGCGCCCTCGCTACCCCAGGGGTAGTGAGCTGAAATTATTATACCACGCCCGTCAGCAGAAACAGAACGGGTGTTGAAGGGGGTGAAAAGGATTGAATACCGTCCATTAAGTGCATTCTATAAAATTATAAATTCTATAAAATTATACGTAGCAGCTGATTGGATGCCATTGGCAACTCCTCCACTGGGTCACTTCTCCACTCTTTTTCACTGCTTCATGAACAAACCAATCGGCTCCTGTCATTTTTCAAACACAGCCCGTAACATGGCAGTTAGCAGCTGATTGGTTGGTACATTATGGGGCCCATTTATCAACAAGTTTTAGCTATTTAAAACTTATAGTGTATGATAAATGGTGTTCCAGACAATCAGCTCCCAACTGTCATTTTTTAAACACTTGACAGTTAGGAGCTGATTGGCTGGAGCACCATTTATCATGCGCAACAAGCTTTAAATGGCTAAAACTTGTTTATAAATAGGTGCCTATATTTCTCCATTTTATCTCTCTCCAAGCTTTGATAAGTGAGAAAGTGATGAGTGCCTGAGAATTTGGCTTTAGTAAAGGAGCGATTTTTTTTTTTCCTGGAGTCTGAAGGCTTTTCTTCAAGCAGTATTTCAAAATCATGTTTGTTTTTTGGTCGTACCCCTGACCAGTACTCTGGAACCACCGGGGTGGCAAAGTGGTAAACACCTGGTACGCCAATAAAAGTCTGAGATTCCAATTCAAAATAGTCTGTCTCACTAAATGGATAATAGCTGCTGCAGTTGACAAAATGATATTACTATATATTACAGTAAATACAAGAAATATGGCACTCAGAGTGTAGTGTTACGTGACGTGTCTCCATGAATCAACATTCCTTTAAAATTACTCTAATATGTTTTATTATAGGCATGTAATTCTAGGAAATGTCATTGCCTCATAGTGGGAACATTTATGGGTAAGTGGATATGACGTTAAGCCTGGCATGTCAATTGGGGAAGTTCAGCATGTTGATTGATGTGTGGGGAAAATGGCTATCATTGATGGTTTCCTGTGGGGAAGAAGATCAACCTTTGACAATTAATTAAGAAACAGTCATACATAACCAACTCCCATTACCATAAATTCAACAGAATTATTGCCCCTCCCCCTCCCCCTCCCCCAGAAAAATCTGAAAAAAATCTTCTACACTGCCTGTTAATTGCTGCTGCTCCTCCAAATAACATCAGATGTAGGTACACTCCACAAACAGAAGGATTTCTATGGGTGCACTTATTTTAATCACTGACTATTGGCTTTGCCCCCACGGAAATACACCTGTGAACCACGTCATTATGCTGCAAGGGGACGGGGCCTAACGATACCAAATTTTCCGCCCCTTCGCCAACAAGACCCATCTCCAAGTTTGCCACTGTCACCATAGGCTACCATCAGATAGAGGCTGTCCTGATAGAGGTCCCATTTTAATCAAAATAGGTCACGCTTTGATCATATCCCCTGAGAAGCCTAAATTACATCCTACGCTTACTTTTGCATCCACATTCAAAATGCATTTACACAAAATGGTTCTCATCTTGTTACCCTGATACGCTATGCCCTCACGAAGGAACTTATGGTACAGTCCTGTGAGGTTCCCATTCAATAGTGAAATCCATAGATACTGTCGGAAACATCTACAGTACGACAAAAATAGGGCCCTCTGGGGGATCGGCCATATCGGAGTAACACTGGACTGAGTGTAAAATGTAAATTTTATTTTTATTATCTCATCTTTATATAGTAACAACATTCACAATGGTTCTAGTAGCAATGAGGTACAGCAGAGGTTCCCAAACTCTGCCATTACAGTCCAGGTTTTAAGGATATCCATGCTTGAGCTTAGATGGTTAAATCAAATTGACTGAGTTACTAATAAGTCACCTGTGCTCAAATATGGATAGCCTTAAAACCTGGATTGTAATGGCAGAGGGGAATCCCTGAGGTAAAGGTAAAAGAAAGGGATCTCTGGGATTTTTAATAGTTGGGATTTCAAGTACAAGAGGTACAGTATATCAGTATGGTAATTATGCTGCACGCTATATACTGTAATATACATCTATCAGTAAAGTATATAAAAATCCTAAACTAAAATAGTCTACAAACATCCTAAACTAAAATAGTCTACAAACATCCTACACTAAAATAGTCTACAAACATCCTAAACTAAAATAATCTACAAACTACCATAGTCTACAAACATCCTAAACTACCATAGTCTACAAATGTCCTAAACTACCATAGTCTACAAACATCCTAAACTAAAATTGTCTACAAACATCCTAAACTAAAATAGTCTACAAACTACCATGAAGACACAATCTATGGGGGTCATTCCGAGTTGTTCGCTCGTTATTTTTTCCCGCTACGGAGCGATTAGTCGCAAACTGCGCATGCGCAATGTACGCAGTGCGCCTGCGCCAAGTAAATTAGCACAAAAGTTTGATATTTTACTCACGGCGTTACTAAGTGTTTTCATCGTTCTGCTGATCGTAGTGTGATTGACAGGAAGTGAGTGTTTCTGGGCGGAAACTGACCGTTTTCTGGGAGTGTGCGGAAAAACGCAGGCGTGTCAGGGAAAAAAGCGGGAGTGTCTGGAGAAACGGGGGAGTGGCTGGCCGAACGCTGGGCGTGTGTGTGACGTCAAACCAGGAACGAAACTGACTGAACTGATCGCAGTGTAGGAGTAAGTCTCGAGCTACTCAGAAACTGTTAAGAAATTTCTAATCGCAGTTCTGCTAATCTTTCGTTCGCTATTCTGCTAAGCTAAGATATACTCCCAGAGGGTGGCGGCTTAGCGTGTGCAATGCTGCTAAAAGCAGCTAGCGAGCGAACAACTCGGAATCACCCCCTATATGCGAGCTGAATACAGTAGATATTCCAAATGGGTGTGGTTCATAGGGTTGACCACACTTAGGTCGACAGTGTCTAGGTCGACCACTATTGGTCAACAGTGAGTAAGTTGACACCCAAAATAGGTCAACATAAGCATTAGGTCGACATGAGCAAGGTCTACATGACAAAAGGTAAAAAATTTTTTTTTTTAATTTGGTGTCGTTTTCTTCGTAGAGTGACCGGGAACCCCAATTAGTGCACAGTGTCCACTCGCTTCGCTCGCCATGCTTCGGGCAAGGTGCCTTGCTTCGCTACCGCTGCATGCGGAACAAGTTACTGTTCCCAATCGTAGTCCACGTGGATCGTAAAGTAAGAAAAAGTTTAAAAAATATTTTAAAAAAAAAAAAAACTCATGTCGACCTTTTGTCATGTCGACCTAGTACATGTCGACATAGTGATCCTGTCGACATAGAAACCACGTCGACCCAATGCATGTCGACCAATAGTGGTCGACCTAAGTGTGGTCAACCTAGAGACCGGATACCATTCTAAATGCATTTAACTAACATTAATTAATCAAGTTATTAGAGAGAAAAACAGGAGCGTAACGTGATGTCTATGGAATATGAGTGACGTGGGTGGTCTGCTATTCTATGCAAATGTTGGCTGATATATTATTCACGCATGGTGAAACTCTGCACCATCTGCACTAGTACAAAACTGAGCTTTTTTCCATAAATCCTCTCTATAGCACAATGAAACACTGTAATTATAAGGCACATATCAATTTGCAAATTGTAATTCTAGACTGAAGTTCCCTAGGCCCACATCTTTGTAAGAACGGAACCCACCCATAAACCCCGGAATTACAGCAGGGATAGTATGTTATCAGTCTGCTCAACAGCTTTCAAAATAAAAGTCTTGTTTAATTTAGACTTTTATTGGGAGGAAGTTTTTCAAAGATCAGCAGAAGCAGAGAAAACCCTCAAACCACAGCAAGAACCGTGCGGAGATAGTGTTGTGTCTGAGGCACTTCCTTATATCTTGGCGGCACATTCTGCTTTGATTTCAGATTGTCTAACTCATGCTTTTAGCTCACTTTACCAGCCGCAGTCACAGTTCCCAACACCAAAGTATAACAACATAGCTTGAAAGGGAAAAAAAAAAAAAGACTAGTAGGAATTTAATAGGAAGCAGAATTTTAAACAACATTATTTGGAATGGAAAGTAAAAAAAAAAAAAAAAGTAGGATTTAAATTACATTTTCTTATAGTCACAGCCAGGTTTCAAGCCCTCAGTTCTTAAACACTTGAGCAGCAGGTGCGATAATTTGCACTTTAAGGTTAGTAAAATACTATTGGACTAGCCCAGTGAAATATACATAGGTGTTGTATAAGGAATACTGAAAAACGTATTGCCAGTATTTCAGTCCACTACCCAGGGTAGTTCCATGAAGCTGGGGCAGGCTTGACTTATAGTATCAACGTCAGTGTGTCATAACCAGTGGCAGCTCCAGAGGAGGGGCTGCAGATCAGTTCAAATTTCAAATAGGGGAGCCACACCAACTGCCACCAACTGTCATTTCAAACTGAGTGACTGGCAGTTGGTGTGCTTCCCCGATTTGAATTTCGAACTGTGCTGCAGCCCCACCTCCGGAGCCGCCCCTGGTCATAACCTCTCTACGTACCTGAGGTCAATGCTGCAAACAGAGGGGCAGATGTATTAAGCATGGAGAAGTTATAAAGCAGTGATAAGTGCAAGGTGATAATGCACCAGCCAATCAGCTACAATATGTAAATTGACAGTTAGGAGCTGATTGGTTGGTGCGTTATCACCTACCACTTATCACTGCTCTATCACTTCTCCAGGCTTAAGACAGCTGTCCCAGAATGCCTTGGCTTCCGGTAGATTTCTAGACTCTTTCTGGAGTATCCTGTGACTTTCCAGATGTTTGCAGCAGTAACTTATTTAGGGGTTGATGTATTAAGCAGTGAAAATGGTGGAGAAGAACACCAGTGGAGGTTGCCCACAGCAACCAATCAGGTTTGAGGCAGCATTTATCAAGTACATTCTCTAAAATGATTGGTAGCAGCTGATTGGTTGATATGGCTATCAGTAGCGGATCTTGCCACGGGCAAGCAGGACTTTTGCCTGGGGCGCCGCCTTCCGGAGGGAGCCGGCGCCATCCGGAGGGCGCCGCACCATGGCAAGATCCGCCTCTGTGCCCCCGTAGTGCCCCGCTGTGCCCCCCGCTATGAAGGGAACCAGACGCGTAGCGTCTAGTTTCCCTTCATGGAGAGGACCTTTGTTGTGAGGTGCGCAATGACGTCATCGCGCACCTCACAGCATAGTGGCACAGACACTAGGGGTCATAATTGACCTCTAGTGTCTATGCTGTTCTATGGGAGAGACGTAATAACGTCTCTCCCATAGATCGAGGAGAGGAGAGGAGAGGAGAAGAGCGGCGCCAGCGGAGGAGGTCTGCAGCGGTCTGGAATCAGGAGCGGGGATAGTAAGTATACTTTTTTTATTATTTTTTTTCTTTCAGCGGCGCTACAAGGGGCACAAATGGGGGTGTAACTGACCACGCCCCCATTTGAAGCCACGCCCCTATACTTTTCCCGGGGCACCACAAGGGCAAGAACCGGCCCTGATGGCTAACTTCTCCACTGGTCCACTTCTTCACTCTTTTTCTTGCTTTATACGTCAACCCCTTGGTGAGCAGCTGTACAAACTACAATCTCACAGTTACTGCTGCACTCTGCAGAAAGTATATAAATAGTAGACTTCTCGGGGGTCTATTTACTAAGTCTTGGATGGAGATAAAGTGGACGGAGATAAAGTTCCAGCCAATCAGCTCCTGTCATGTTACAGGATGTGTTTGACAAATGACAGTTAGGAGCTGGTTGGCTGGTATTTTATCTCCATATACGTTATTGCCATCCAAGGCTTAGTAAATAGACCCCATGTCTGTTAATATGAAGGGAAGAATGCTGCACCTATCTGGATTGTCCGCAGCTCCTGTACAATCAGGTTTTACAACGAACACTTCCGGGTCATCTTACATGTTTCCTTTATTATAGGACTGTTAGATACACCATCTCCTGCAGTCAGGAGGGTCTCCCACGAAAGACTACATAGGAGAGCTAACTACTGTGACCAGGGCCGGATTAAGCCTTGGGGGTGCCAGGGGCACTTAAGACAGAGGGGGCCCAATGGAAGGTGGAGGGTGCAGATTAAATTGTGCATGCCTCCCAACATGTCCCATTCCAGAAGGGACAAAATGCTCTCTACCTGGACTTCTCATTTAATATATGATTGGAGTCACCTGTGTTGAACTATTTAATTGATAAGAAAGGTACTTCAACACAAGTGATTGCAATCATAAATTAAGAAGGAAGTCCAGGTAGAGACCATTTTGTCCCTTCCGGAATGGGTCATGGTGGGAGGTATAGATTGTGCATATTAAATTTAAACCAATGGTGTAAGTTTTAACTAATAGTTTAATAATGCCTGGGTACTGTTTATAGCTCCACGTAATTGAAAGACAACTATTTTATAAACTTTTCTTGTAGTGGAGAAAAAAGACAACTTAACCTTAAAATACTCCTAGAAGAATAAAATAATTTATCTTGTCACATGCAAGAATAGCAGCAGCCTCTGTACTGGTTACACACTGGGACAGGACTCAGGAGGACTCTCTGTGTGTGTGTCTCTATCTCTAGACCCAAATGGCTCAGTTGCATAACAGTTTACACAGGACTCAGACACGCAGGCGGGGAGAAGGAGAAGCTGGGATCCCTGAGTCACTTACAGCTCTCTCCGCCCTTCTATCTCTCCTCTGGGCAGAAAGCTCCGTTGGTACCTCATGAAACCTGATACCCCTGTGCCTCTGCCTGTACTGCACACTGTCCTGCTCACATTCTGGCTGCTGGTTCTGCTACTGCTTAAGAGGGAAAGCTAGTGATGTCAGTGTGCTCTGGCTGGGGGGCCCCCTGACAAAGGGGGGCCTGGGGTACATTATGCCCTGCATCCCCCCATTAATCTGGCTATGACTGTGACAGCTGGCAACCGCCTAAAATGAGTACAACAGATGAGCTTGTATTTTCAAGTGAAAGCTGCGGCGTTGTCCTTAGATAAGACTGCATAGCGTAAGTCTACATACATTTCTATTTAGTGGAATGCAATAATGATTTCCATCATAGTTTAACATGAAAAAATGTAAGCATGTGTTATATGCAGCAGCTGCTCTTCCAGTATGTAATTATACTGAGCCAGCTACTACAGATACTGTATACAGCCGCCATCCTCACAGAGCGACGAGAATCACTGAGCAGAACAATTACATACAAAGCAGTGACTGTGACCCTTTCCAGGTATTACAGTCATTCTACACAAAATAACAGTGTACATATACTGATGTGAGTCATTATCTCTGGAGCTTGTTTTGTATGCAGAGTGCTGGGTGTGCAGACAGCAGCACAGTGCCACTTCCATGGTTCGGTATGCTGACCTGGTCTTATTCTGGGTGTGCGGACAGCAGCACAGTGCCACTTCCATGGTTCTGTATGCTGACCTGGTTTTATTCTTGGTGTGCGGACAGCAGCACAGTGCCACTTCTATGGTTCTGTATGCTGACCTGGTCTTATTCTGGGTGTGCGGACAGCAGCACAGTGCCACTTCTATGGTTCTGTATGCTGACCTGGTCTTATTCTGGGTGTGCGGACAGCAGTACAGTGCCACTTCTATGGTTCTGTATGCTGACCTGGTCTTATTCTGGGTGTGCGGACAGCAGCACAGTGCCACTTCTATGGTTCTGTATGCTGACCTAGTCTTATTCTGGGTGTGCAGACAGCAGCACAGTGCCACTTCTATTGTTCTGTATGCTGACCTGGTCTTATTCTGGGTGTGCGGACAGCAGCACAGTGCCACTTCTATTGTTCTGTATGCTGACCTGGTCTTATTCTGGGTGTGCGGACAGCAGCACAGTGCCACTTCTATTGTTCTGTATGCTGACCTGGTCTTATTCTGGGTGTGCGGACAGCAGCACAGTGCCACTTCTATTGTTCTGTATGCTGACCTGGTCTTATTCTGGGTGTGCGGAAAGCAGCACAGTGCCACTTCTATTGTTCTGTATGCTGACCTGGTCTTATTCTGGGTGTGCGGACAGCAGCACAGTGCCACTTCTATTGTTCTGTATGCTGATCTGGCCTTATTCTGGGTGTGAGGACAGCAGCACAGTGCCACTTCTATGGTTCTTTATGCTAATCCAGGTCCTTTGGCAGGTCTCTGCCGCTCTACCCCTTTACATATGACGTCATAATATGGAAAGATAAATCCAGGAGTTGTATACTAGGCACAGGCAGGTGCCGCCATAGCAGCAACAGTATTGCAGCCTTGGGCTTGCACCCTGTTATGTACCTGCCTGCTGACTACTGTTATGTGCCTGCCCACTGGCTGCCTGCTGACTCCAGTTATGTGACTGACCACTGCCTGCCTGCTGACTACTGTTATATGCATGCCACTGCCTGCCCGCTGACTCCTGTTATATGCATGCCACTGCCTGCCCGCTAACTCCTGTTATATGCATGCCACTGCCTGCCCGCTGACTACTGTTATATGCATGCCACTGCCTGCCCGCTGACTCCTGTTATGTGCCTGCCTGCTGCCTGCCAGCTGACTCATGTTATGTGTCTACCTGCTGCCTGACCGCTGACTACTGTTGTGCCTGCCCACTGCCTGCCCGCTGACTACTGTTATGTGCCTGCCTGCTGCCTGCCCGCTGACTACTATTAGTGCCTGCCCGCTGATTACTGTTATGTTCCCACTGCTGGTACCTATGTGAATTTATAATGGAGGGCAGATAACAGGAAAGATCCACGCGAGAGGCATTGTCACCTTTCTTTCCCACAATACAATAAAACTGACAATCACAATAACTAGGTGTGGGGGGTATTTCCGAAGAAGCAAGAGACCTTTCAACTAGAACATCACTATTATAAAACAGCTTCTCAGTCACAAAACTCAGCACCGTACCTGTTACAGGACTACACAAAGCAGATCATAAAAAGGGGACAACCTTAAAGATATTGCCTACTAGTTTTGTAAAATGCCTTCTGTATTCCTCATGTGGAAATGCAAATCGGACGAAAAGCCCAATTGTTGTTCTCTTAGCCAATGGTGTGAGAAAAATGTGAAATGCTGAGCAGGACACATGTGCACATAGCTCACTAAGATAAAAACAGAGCAATTGATTGGATCAACCTCAAGGACTTACCCAGTGCCAATAAAGTTAACCTCTATGCATGACTTGGCTTTAAATGGCACTTTCACAATACGTACTTGTAACTGTGATTTTCCAGGTGTAACAGGGTTGGGGAAATAAGAACACACGACAGGCATGCTCCCAGTGTAACAGCATCTTTTACTGAAAGCAGACACTGTACTTCAGCAAATACAGACAGTAGCCTGGAAAACAGGCTAAGAAATTCAATAAACAGGTGTACTAAAATAACCCGGCACCAAAGTCTCTAGCACTAAAGTCTCGAGAGTTCATTCTGCTCCCTGGAGTGCAGCTATCTCCTGCCATGCTTCCTAGCACAGATATTCAGTCGTTCCCTGACACTAATCACACTCTGGCCTACTCTCTGGCCACTATCCAGCACTGACAGATGAGAGTTTTAAACTCTTCCTGTTCTCTGGTGATGATTCCCAGTTGACTCGGGGCAACCTGGAAAACCTAGCGTTCCAAACCACCATTGCTGCTGCAGAGTGCACAGGCTTTGATTTCCTCTGCCTTGGAGGAAGCTGATCCCACAGGAATGTGGGCAATTCAGGAGAGAGACAACCCCTCTCACCACCCAGGTCATGGTAGCAGGAGGCTTCCGACATAAGCAGTGTTAGTGCAAGAATTTAATGAACATCTGTCCTATAATAGTTAGTGATGAGCGGGTTCGGATCCTCGGGATCCGAACCCCCCCGAACTTCACCCATTTTACACAGGTCCGAGGAAGACTCGGATCCTCCCGCCTTGCTCGGTTAACCCGAGCGCGCCCGAACGTCATCATCCTGCAGTCGGATTCTCGCGAGATTCGTATTCTATATAAGGAGCCGCGCGTCGCCGCCATTTTCACTCGTGCATTGGAGATGATCGTGAGAGGACATGGCTGGCGTCCTCTCAGTTTCTATGTTCAGTGGGCTGCAAATTGTGCTGCAAATATCTGTGCTCAGTGTGCTGCAAATATCTGTGCTCAGTCTGCTGCAAGTGCAAATATCTACGTTCTCTGCCTGAAAAACGCTCCATATCTGACTGTGCTCAGTGTGCTGCAAATATCTGTGCTCAGTGTGCTAATTGCTTTATTGTGGGGACTGGGGACCAGCAGTATTATATAGTAGGAGGACAGTGCAGAGTTTTGCTGACCAGTGACCACCAGTATTATACGTTCTCTGCCTGAAAAACGCTCCATATTTGTGCTGCATTGTAGTATATAGTAGGAGGACAGTGCAGAATCTTGCTGACCACCAGTATAACTATATAGATAGCAGTACGGTACAGTAGTCCACTGCTCTACCTACCTCTGTGTCGTCAAGTATACTATCCATCCATACCTGTGGTGCATTTCAGTTTTGCACAGTTTGCTGACCACCAGTATATACTATATAGCAGTACGATACAGAAGGCCACTGCTCTACCTACCTCTGTGTCGTCAAGTATACTATCCATCCATACCTGTGGTGCATTTAAGTTTTGCACAGTTTGCTGACCACCAGTATATAATATTTAGCAGTATGGTACAGTAGGACACTGCTCTACCTACCTCTGTGTCGTCAGGTATACTATCCATCCATACCTGCGGTGCATTTCAGTTTTGCACAGTTTGCTGACCACCAGTATATACTATATAGCAGTACGGTACAGTAGGCCACTGCTCTACCTACCTCTGTGTCGTCAAGTATACTATCTATCCATACCTGTGGTGCATTTCAGTTTTGTACAGTTTGCTGACCACCAGTATAAAATATATAGCAGTACGGTACAGTAGGCCACTACTCTACCTACCTCTGTGTCGTCAAGTAAACTATCCATCCATACCTGTGGTGCATTTCAGTTTTGCACAGTTTGCTGACCACCAGTATATAATATATAGCAGTACGGTACAGTAGGCCACTGCTCTACCTACCTCTGTGTCGTCAAGTATACTATCCATCCATACCTGTGGTGCATTTCAGTTTTGCACAGTTTGCTGACCACCAGTATTTACTATATAGCAGTACGGTACAGTAGGCCACTGCTCTACCTACCTCTGTGTCGTCAAGTATACTATCCATCCATACCTGTGGTGCATTTCAGTTTTGCACAGTTTGCTGACCACCAGTATATAATATATAGCAGTACGATACAGTAGGCCACTGCTCTACCTACCTCTGTGTCGTCAAGTATACTATCCATCCATACCTGTGGTGCATTTCAGTTTTGCACAGTTTGCTGACCACCAATATATACTATATAGCAGTACGGTACAGAAGGCCACTGCTCTACCTACCTCTGTGTTGTCAAGTATACTATCCATCCATACATGTGGTGCATTTCAGTTGTGCGCAGTATATATAGTAGTAGGCCATTGCTATT
Source organism: Pseudophryne corroboree (assembly GCF_028390025.1). Lineage (NCBI taxonomy): Eukaryota > Metazoa > Chordata > Amphibia > Anura > Myobatrachidae > Pseudophryne > Pseudophryne corroboree. Next base: position 979,637,920 of record NC_086445.1, read on the forward strand.
GATATATTACTGGCATTTAATTCCACACATTAAAAAATGGAGAACAAAAATGTGGAGGGTAAAATAGGGAAAGATCAAGATCCACTTCCACCTCGTGCTGAAGCTGCTGCCACTAGTCATGGCCGAGACGATGAAATGCCATCAACGTCGTCTGCCAAGGCCGATGCCCAATGTCACAGTAGAGAGCATGTAAAATCCAAAAAAATAAAGCTCAGTAAAATGACCCAAAAATCTAAATCAAAATCGTCTGAGGAGAAGCGTAAACTTGCCAATGTGCCATTTACGACACGGAGTGGCAAGGAACGGCTGAGGGCCTGGCCTATGTTCAAGGCTAGTGGTTCAGCTTCACATGTGGATGGAAGCACTCATCCTCCTGCTAGAAAACTTAAAAGAGTTAAGATGGCAAAAGCACAGCATAGAACTGTGCGTTCTTCTAAATCACAAATCCCCAAGGAGAGTCCAATTGTGTCGGTTACGATGCCTGCACCTCTTTTTTCATTCATTTTCTTTGCATCATGTGCTGTTTGGGGACTATTTTTGGAAGTGCCATCCTGTCTGACACTGCAGTGCCACTCCTAGATGGGCCAGGTGTTTTTGTCGGCCACTTGGGTCGCTTAGCTTAGTCACACAGCTACCTCATTGCGCCTCTTTTTTTCTTTGCATCATGTGCTGTTAGGGGACTATTTTTTTGAAGTGCCATCCTGTCTGACACTGCAGTGCCACTCCTAGATGGGCCAGGTGTTTGTGTTGGCCACTTGGGTCGCTTAGCTTAGTCATCCAGCGACCTCTGTGCAAATTTTAGGACTAAAAATAATATTGTGAGGTGTGAGGTGTTCAGAATAGACTGAAAATGAGTGGAAATTATGGTTATTGAGGTTAATATTACTATGGGATCAAAATGACCCCCAAATTCTATGATTTAAGCTGTTTTTTAGGTTTTTTGTAAAAAAACACCCGAATCCGACAAAACATTTTCAGGGAGGTTTTGCCAAAACGCGTCCGAATCCAAAACACGGCCGCGGAACCGAATCCAAAACCAAAACATAAAACCCGAAAAATTTCTGGTGCACATCACTATAGTTGCTTTTCTGTAATTTTAACATTATTATTGCCACTTATTCATATAGCACCAGCATACTCAATAGCGCTTCACTTTATTAAGTTACAGATAAAATAAAGTCAGCAATTAGAGCAATGTATTATGATCGCATCAGTGGTCATGTTAGTGGTCTGCAGTCACCAATGTCTCAGCCTAATGGTCTCTATAGTGGTCTCAGATGGTGAGCAGGACAACATACAGTATTCCTTTACCAGGAAAGACAATCAAGGGCCAAATGGGCTCGGTAGCTGGGAGCTCTGCACAAGTTGTTGGGCCCAGCCTTGATTCAGAGGCATTACCCAGAAGCCTGTGATCCTGTTGGAATGGATCATTTTCCCCAGCACAGTAGTAAGGACATATTATATTAAAAACTACAAGTAAAGGAGACCAACAAATGCATTACGGGAGGAATACTGTATGTGCCATAAAAGATGAGTGAAACCCAATCTTCTGCCATAAAAGCCTTTTGCAGCAACTTAAAATAAAAATCTCATGTTTCAGAGGAGTTTTTGTGCAACTGCAGAGGCTGTAAAGGGGTACACGTCTTGTGGTGAGGAGACAACCTAAAAGATTTGCTGTACAGTACAGTATATGATTAAAGCATAAGAGAATTTATTCTAAGGCAAATCCAATCTGGTTTTGTCTTTAAGTAAAAATTGCTGATTTAAATCTGTGTATGCGCAGTACAAAAATATATTGCTCAACAGCGTCCAACATTGATGTAGCATGTGACTCTAAGGGTGGAATTCAGTTATGGGCGAAGGTTGAATTGCCATTGCCATAGCAGTTAAATGCTGGCAACGGAAGCCCGATTTGCCCCCTTCGTTTGACCTGATGCATCTAAAAGTGCTCGCAAACCTATGGGGTAGCAAACACTTTTGAGCGAGATCTCACCACCGTAAAGTGCAGCGGGACGCCGCGGGAATTCTGCCAGGAAGAGTAAGTCGCCAGCAATTGCATTCCCCCCTAAGTGTGCCCCTTTACATTTCAAACACTGTTCTGCCCTAGTTCTTCAGTAAAGGCATTTTAAGAAAACTAACAATGATAAAACATTATTTATCAACAGTGTTTTCACTCTGAGCGATCCACAGCTGCCACTGAAACATCCAGAATGATAAGAGGTGTTAAGAGATAATTATCGCTCTGTTGTCTACCGTCCTTTTCTACAGAGCATGTGCGAGAACTGCTAGGTAGCCGTGTTGTCTAAACAAAATAAATTATTTTATTTTCAGGTTATTATTCATGACATCCTGAGATGCCACCATGGTACGTACTACGTAGTACAGTATATTCCATATGATACTAACCGTGTGTAGTGACAAGTTCAGAGCAGCTCCATAGTGATGTCAGGCAGATACATGCAGGTTGTTAGGCTGCAATTAGTAAGAGCAAGGCTGTGTGTTCTGCAGTGGCTCTCTGGGTCTGATTTAGAGATGGACAGAAGTTCAATGCTGCATTCAAGCAGCACTGACTTTCCGTCTGATTTCTAAGAGGGACATGCAGGAGACATCTCAGTAGAAGAGACGCCTCATGGGGTTGTGTATGGAATCCTGGCGGTCACAATACAGACGCCTGGATCCCAGCCTCCAGAATGCCGGCAGCAGGGTGAGCGCTAGAGAGCCCTTTTCAGTCTCACTGCGCTCACCACAGGTTCTATTCCTTCCCACTCGTGGACACCCACGAGTGGGAATAGCCCTGGCGCAGCTGTCAGCATTTTCGGCGGTCCGGATCCTGGCGTCAGTATTCTGACTACTGGGATCCCGACCGCTGGGATATTAACTATATCCCACCTCCTGCATGTTTCCGCGATTACAGCTCTGCAACCAACGTCGCATGCTAGGACCCAACATGGCAATCATTGGTTGCAATGTTCCACGCAGTCTGCAAGCTGAGTAAGCCTCAGCAAGCACAGCTGGCCCACGTAAGCGGGTCTGCGAGACCCTTGACTCTCCCCTCGCAGAAAACGGGGGGCCACACTCCCCCGCTTATAGGAACACAGACCTCCCTCCGCCCCGTCCCCACCCCTTCAAAGTCAATCGGGCAGCGGCAGAGTGATTCTACGGGTGACATCGTAAGGCCTGTGCTGCACATGTGCAGAACGATCCTTGCGCAGCTGTAGAGTCCCGATAATCAGGAATCCGTGTGCTACCCCTCACCAGCAATAAACTCTGAACCAGGCCCCATGTCAGGACAGCGGGCCTGCTTCAGATTGTTAAGTAAAGCAAAAAAGCAAGTAACTTTGTGTGCGGAACAAACCATGTTGCCAAGCAAGGGGAGCAAATACATTTATATTGTTTCTGTGCAGGGTAAATACTGGCTGCTTTTGCATGTAGCCTACAAATGCTAGACAGCTATTTAGACACTGCAATTTAGATTTCAATTTGAACTCACCCCATTCACATGTAAATCTCTCTGCACATGTTACATCTGCCCCCCCCCCTCCAATGCAGCATGGTATTGCCCAGTTGCTTGCTTTTTTTGCTTTGCTTGCAAATCAGAATCAGGCCCAGACTGCAGAGCGTGCTAGACATGGTAATGCTAAGTTCTTCTGACTGTAGAAATAAAATTACTTTCTCAGCTTGCTGAATGCAGTGACTAAGTTCTACTGTTATCTCTGGCCCAGCCGCTCTGTGACTTCCCAGTGCTGGAAGATTATCCCCTAGCATTCAGGACCACGGGCATTGGAGAGCTGCCAGGATCGCACTGGGCCAGGTTATGTCACTCATTGCATATCAGAGGCCCCTTGCTCAGCAAGAAGGATGGGGAAGGAATGAACAGAGGAAGTTCATAGAAAGTGAGAGAGTGTCTATGTGTCACTATGTGCTGAGTGTGGAGATGCCCCTGGATCTTTGGGTATGTTCTCTCTAGGCTTATGGCCTTTCATCTCTCGCCACGTTTGACAGTGCTTATCCCCACGCACAGTACATACCATTGTGAAAATGTCTAAAAATATATTAAGCCGGTTGAGAAAGATATTATGTCTGTGGTATTATTATCAATGAAAATGAATCTAATATCTAGTGTTCAACTGAACATCCATAATACAAATATATATATATATATATATATATATATATATATATATACTGCTCAAACAAATAAAGGGAACACTAAAATAACACATCCTAGATCTGAATGAATGAATTATTCTTATTAAATACTTTGTTCTTTACATAGTTGAATGTGCTGACAACAAAATCACACAAAAATTATCAATGGAAATCAAATTTATTAACCCATGGAGGTCTGGATTTGGAGTCACACTCAAAATTAAAGTGGATAAACACACTACAGGCTGATCCAACTTTGATGTAATGTCCTTAAAACAAGTCAAAATGAGGCTCAGTAGTGTGTGTGGCCTCCACGTGCCTGTATGACCTCCCTACAACCCACACAAGTGGCTCAGGTAGTGCAGCTCATCCAGGATGGCACATCAATGCGAGCTGTGGCAAGAAGGTTTGCTGTGTCTGTCAGCGTAGTGTCCAGAGCATGGAGGCGCTACCAGGAGACAGGCCAGTACATCAGGAGATGTGGAGGAGGCTGTAGGAGGGCAACAACCCAGCAGCAGGACCGCTACCTCCGCCTTTGTGCAAGAAGGAGCACTGCCAGAGCCCTGCAAAATGACCTCCAGCAAGCCACAAATGTGCATGTGTCTACTCAAACGACCAGAAACAGATTCCATGAGGGTGGTATGAGGGCCCGATGTCCACAGGTGGGGGTTGTGCTTACAGCCCAACACCGTGCAGGATGTTTGGTATTTGCCAGAGAACACCAATATTGGCAAATTCGCCACTGGTGCTCTGTGCTCTTCACAGATGAAAGCAGGTTCTCACTGAGCACATGTGACAGACGTGACAGAGTCTGGAGATGCCAAGGAGAACGTTCTGCTGCCTGCAACATCCTCCAGCATGACCGGTTTGGCAGTGGGTCAGTAATGGTGTAGGGTGGCATTTCTTTGGGGGACCGAACAGCCCTCCATGTGCTCGCCAGAGGTAGCCTGACTGCCATTGGGTACCGAGATGAGATCCTCAGACCCCTTGTGAGACCATATGCTGGTGTGGTTGGCCCTGGGTTCCTCCTAATGCAAGACAATGCTAGACCTCATGTGGCTGGAGTGAGTCAGCAGTTCCTGCAAGACAAAGGCATTGATGCTATGGACTGGCCCGCCCGTTCCCCAGACCTGAATCCAATTGAGCACATCTGGGACATCATGTCTCGCTCCATCCACCAACGCCACGTTGCACCACAGACTGTCCAGGAGTTGGCGGATGCTTTAGTCCAGGTCTGGGAGGAGATCCCTCAGGAGACCATCCACCACCTAATCAGGAGCATGCCCAGGCATTGTAGGGAGGTCATACAGGCACGTGGAGGCCACACACACTACTGAGACTTATTTTGACTTGTTTTAAGGACATTACATCAAAGTTGGATCAACCTGTAGTGTGGTTTTTCACTTTAATTTTGAGTGTGACTCCAAATCCAGACCTCCATGGGTTAATAAATTTGATTTCTATTGATAATTTTTGTGTGATTTTGTTGTCAGCACATTCAACTATGTAAAGAACAAAGTATTTAATAAGAATAGTTCATTCATTCAGATCTAGGATGTGTTATTTTAGTGTTCCCTTTATTTTTTTGAGCAGTGTATATTAGAGATGAGCGGGTTCGGTCTTACTCGTTTTTACTCAGAATTACTCGGTTCTCAAAACGTCATCTTATTGGCTCACGGATGTCACGTGTTTTGGATAGCCAATATGAAAAATCCGGATAAAACCGAACTGGCGTTAAATCTGAACCCGCTTCTCTCTAATATATATATACACAGTATATATAATGCTGCGACCATTGCATTGTTGCGATTTGAGCACAGATTCACATTAATTTGCACACAGATGTACATTTATATATAAACACACACACGGTAGAGCTGGGACACTTCATAAAACTTAATGTCTTGGCATAAAAGTATATTCTTAGCTGGCTACCTTGCTGCCCTTTCCTCCGGGAGTTGGCAGCGTGGTAGGCACATGGGGGCATGGCCGGCGGCAAGATGGGCTGTTCGGGGGGCATGGCCGGCGGGAAGATTGGCAGTCCAGGGATGTGGCATCACGATTGCGTCATCGTGACTCCGCCCCCCCTCCCGTTATACAGTGCAGAGAAAACAGGCACTGTATAGCGGGGGATGGAGCTACGATGATGCGATTCAGCGCAAATCGTGTCACCGGATCCCTTCAGAAAGCCCAGTTGTTCTCTGCCGGGTGTGGCTGGGTGGGGGTGGGGGGGCTGCTAGGAAAAGCAGGAGACTTGCCCACCTTTCCAGGAGGGCCAACTGATTTTCGGGAGCCTCCCGGCCATTCCGGGAGAGAAGGCAAGTATGAGTATATTGCCTTCACCCAATGTGCCACGCAACATCAGGTCGCACAAGCGTGTAATGAAAATATAGTTAAGAGGGGAGAAAAGGTTCCAGAACACCGGGGTGGGGAGTTGGTCACTCTCTGACCGGGTTTTCCCATAGGAGGAAGTAGATTTTCGGAGCTTGTTAAGTTGCTCCATGTAGAACTATGTGATCAGCTGTTGTGAGCTGCTGTGTACTGATTATAGGTGGTATCTCCGATATCTTCTGTGTTATTTTCTTTATAAATAGCTGTGATACAATACTGAATTGTACCTTAAACTGTAGAAACAGCCAACGATGAATGTTTCAGGGGCAGATTTGGGGGCCCATTTATCAACGAGTGATAAAGTTAATTGTGCATGATATAACTTGTTGCGTTTGATAAATGGGGCTCCAGACAATCAGCTCCCAACTGTCATTTTCAAACACATGACAGGTGCTGAACACATAACAGTTAGGAGCTGATTGTCTAGAGAACTATTTACCATACGCAACTAGTTTTATCATTCACAACAAGTTTTATCACTCATTGATAAATAAACTCTTGGGGGGCTATTTACTAAGTCTTGGATGGAGATAAAGTGGACGAAGATAAGTACCAGCCAATCAACTCCTAACTGTCTTTACCCTGTCGAGAGCTCTATCATCCCTTAGTAAATAATCCCAATACTCACTGATGTTTACTACAGTACATATCGACTCTAGAATTAGTTATACAATTAAGCCAGAATTCAAGGTAAATTTGAGAAAGTCCAACAGGCTCAACCATCTGTAAAACACACAGCCCAGCCTAAATGTTAGTGGTCTACCCCAGTTCTAAAAGTGTAAAGCACAGTTGTGTCCACTACTATGTGTTCTTTGGTTTTCTCAGCTGCAAATTCTGCACCCAAGCAAAATCTGCACCTAACAAACCAACACTGTTGACATTAGACGGACACGCAATTTACATAATTGCTTGCAGGCCGCTTCAGAGGAGAAATGATTAATCAGTGTTAAAAGAAACAAAACTTCACAACATATTATTCTCCCGCTATTTAAAGTGGCTTGAACTAGTGAACCGAGACTCAAAAGCAAACTGTATTTGGATTTGGCAACGGCTTATAAGTAGTTTTCGAGTTGGCAGTTTCAAAATCAGTTTCCCTCGTGTTGTGTCTTTTCTGCCAAGAACATGAAATAATTTTTTCTTTTTTTTTTCCCTGAATTTTTTTTTTTCTTCCTGTAAAGTGATGATCACTGTTTTTATGCAAGTTAAGAGTTAAGTAAAGCAAACTGTTGGGATGTTACATATAGCATAACAGTCAAAACATATGTCGTCTACATTAGTTTGTAAATACAGGCCACCCATTGACGGCTAAGGTGTTTGGTTAGCGTTTACCATTAAAGCCATCACTGTATAGGGTGTAGATGGCCGTACACCTCATATTTACCTAGTCTGGTGGGAGTAGACAGGGATAATCATTGGTTTATGCTAGGATTGATAGAAATAGGAATAAATGGTCAACCCGGCTTGCTTAACATTTATTTCTATAGCCGTTTTAAACCCATGGTGCTGTCAGTGACCGGCGTACAGAACTCGCTGGTCAGTAAATATACCCCATAGTGTCTGAAGTACCCTTATCCACAGCAAAACTATAGTAGCTACCCCTGCTTTTAGTTTCAAACTGAAGCTCTCTAGGTCAGATGTGGGCATCCTGTGGATTGGGCCTCCAAGGCAGATCCCAGAATCTATTTTTGTTGGGCCTCCTGGTTGCCAGATATACAATACATGTAAGGCCAGTGTTCCACCAGGCGAGCAAGGCCATGACTATGGTGCTAGGGTATGAAAGGCCACAAAAACACTGAGTGCATCACATAATGTCGCACAGTATGTCTATTTTCACAGTGGCAACCCAACACTATGCACTGGCCAATGACATGGAGGGGCCGAAGTTTACTTTTTTACCAGAAGGTAGCCAAATATGAGACACAATGAGCACCATGGGCCTCGAAAGTGTTATACATTAGCACCACTGGCCTCGGTAGTGTTATACATTAGCACCACTTGTCTCAGTAGTGTTATACATTAGCACCACTTGTCTCAGTAGTGTAATGCATTAGCACCACTGGCTTTGGTAGAGTTATACATTAGCACCACTGGTCTTGGTAGAGTTATACATTAGCACCACTGGTCTTGGTAGTGTTATACATTAGCACCACTGGCCTCGGTAGTGTTATACATTAGTACCACTTGCCTCGGTAGTGTTATACATTAGCACCACTTGTCTCAGTAGTGTAAAACATTAGCACCACTGGCCTTGGTAGAGTTATATATTAGCACAACTGACCTTGGTAAAGTTATGCATTAGCACCACTGGTCTTGGTAGAGTTACATTAGCACCACTGGTCTTGGTAGAGTTATACATTAGCACCACTGGCCTCAGTAGAGTTATACATTAGCACCACTGGTCTTGGTAGAGTTATACATTAGCACCACTGGTCTAAGTTGGTAGTGTTATACATTAGCACCACTGGTCTTGGTAGAGTTATAAATTAGCACCACTGGCCTTGGTAGAGTTATACATTAGCACCACTGGTCTTGCTAGAGTTATACATTAGCACCACTGGTCTAAGTTGGTAGTATTATACATTAGCACCACTGGTCTTGGTAGAGTTATACATTGGCACCACTGGCCTCGGTAGAGTTATACATTAGCACTAGAGATGAGCGCCGGAAATTTTTCGGGTTTTGTGTTTTGGTTTTGGGTTCGGTTCCGCGGCCGTGTTTTGGGTTCGACCGCGTTTTGGCAAAACCTCACCGAATTTTTTTTGTCGGATTCGGGTGTGTTTTGGATTCGGGTGTTTTTTTCAAAAAACACTAAAAAACAGCTTAAATCATAGAATTTGGGGGTCATTTTGATCCCAAAGTATTATTAACCTCAAAAACCATAATTTACACTCATTTTCAGTCTATTCTGAATACCTCACACCTCACAATATTATTTTTAGTCCTAAAATTTGCACCTAGGTCGCTGGATGACTAAGCTAAGCGACCCTAGTGGCCGACACAAACACCGGGCCCATCTAGGAGTGTCACTGCAGTGTCACGCAGGATGTCCCTTCCAAAAAACCCTCCCCAAACAGCACATGACGCAAAGAAAAAAAGAGGCGCAATGAGGTAGCTGTGTGAGTAAGATAAGCGACCCTAGTGGCCGACACAAACACCGGGCCCATCTAGGAGTGTCACTGCAGTGTCACGCAGGATGTCCCTTCCAAAAAACCCTCCCCAAACAGCACATGACGCAAAGAAAAAAAGAGGCGCAATGAGGTAGCTGTGTGAGTAAGATAAGCGACCCTAGTGGCCGACACAAACACCGGGCCCATCTAGGAGTGGCACTGCAGTGTCACGCAGGATGTCCCTTCCAAAAAACCCTCCCCAAACAGCACATGACGCAAAGAAAAATTAAAGAAAAAAGAGGTGCAAGATGGAATTGTCCTTGGGCCCTCCCACCCACCCTTATGTTGTATAAACAGGACATGCACACTTTAACCAACCCATCATTTCAGTGACAGGGTCTGCCACACGACTGTGACTGAAATGACGGGTTGGTTTGGACCCCCACCAAAAAAGAAGCAATTAATCTCTCCTTGCACAAACTGGCTCTACAGAGGCAAGATGTCCACCTCATCATCATCCTCCGATATATCACCGTGTACATCCCCCTCCTCACAGATTATCAATTCGTCCCCACTGGAATCCACCATCTCAGCTCCCTGTGTACTTTGTGGAGGCAATTGCTGCTGGTCAATGTCTCCACTGAGGAATTGATTATAATTCATTTTAATGAACATCATCTTCTCCACATTTTCTGGATGTAACCTCGTACGCCGATTGCTGACAAGGTGAGCGGCGGCACTAAACACTCTTTCGGAGTACACACTTGTGGGAGGGCAACTTAGGTAGAATAAAGCCAGTTTGTGCAAGGGCCTCCAAATTGCCTCTTTTTCCTGCCAGTATAAGTACGGACTGTGTGACGTGCCTACTTGGATGCGGTCACTCATATAATCCTCCACCATTCTTTCAATGGTGAGAGAATCATATGCAGTGACAGTAGACGACATGTCCGTAATCGTTGTCAGGTCCTTCAGTCCGGACCAGATGTCAGCATCAGCAGTCGCTCCAGACTGCCCTGCATCACCGCCAGCGGGTGGGCTCGGAATTCTGAGCCTTTTCCTCGCACCCCCAGTTGCGGGAGAATGTGAAGGAGGAGATGTTGACAGGTCGCGTTCCGCTTGACTTGACAATTTTCTCACCAGCAGGTCTTTCAACCCCAGCAGACTTGTGTCTGCCGGAAAGAGAGATCCAAGGTAGGCTTTAAATCTAGGATCGAGCACGGTGGCCAAAATGTAGTGCTCTGATTTCAACAGATTGACCACCCGTGAATCCTTGTTAAGCGAATTAAGGGCTCCATCCACAAGTCCCACATGCCTAGCGGAATCGCTCCGTGTTAGCTCCTCCTTCAATGTCTCCAGCTTCTTCTGCAAAAGCCTGATGAGGGGAATGACCTGACTCAGGCTGGCAGTGTCTGAACTGACTTCACGTGTGGCAAGTTCAAAGGGCATCAGAACCTTGCACAACGTTGAAATCATTCTCCACTGCGCTTGAGACAGGTGCATTCCACCTCCTATATCGTGCTCAATTGTATAGGCTTGAATGGCCTTTTGCTGCTCCTCCAACCTCTGAAGCATATAGAGGGTTGAATTCCACCTCGTTACCACTTCTTGCTTCAGATGATGGCAGGGCAGGTTCAGTAGTTTTTGGTGGTGCTCCAGTCTTCTGTACGTGGTGCCTGTACGCCGAAAGTGTCCCGCAATTCTTCTGGCCACCGACAGCATCTCTTGCACGCCACTGTCGTTTTTTTAAAAATTCTGCACCACCAAATTCAAGGTATGTGCAAAACATGGGACGTGCTGGAATTTGCCCATATTTAATGCACACACAATATTGCTGGCGTTGTCCGATGCCACAAATCCACAGGAGAGTCCAATTGGGGTAAGCCATTCCGCGATGATCTTCCTCAGTTGCCGTAAGAGGTTTTCAGCTGTGTGCGTATTCTGGAAAGCGGTGATACAAAGCGTAGCCTGCCTAGGAAAGAGTTGGCGTTTGCGAGATGCTGCTACTGGTGCCGCCGCTGCTGTTCTTGCGGCGGGAGTCCATACATCTACCCAGTGGGCTGTCACAGTCATATAGTCCTGACCCTGCCCTGCTCCACTTGTCCACATGTCCGTGGTTAAGTGGACAATGGGTACAGCTGCATTTTTTAGGACACTGGTGAGTCTTTTTCTGAGGTCTGTGTACATTTTCGGTATCGCCTGCCTAGAGAAGTGGAACCTAGATGGTATTTGGTAACGGGGGCACACTACCTCAAGAAATTGTGTAGTTCCCTGTGAACTAACGGCGGATACCGGACGCACGTCTAACACCAACATAGTTGTCAAGGCCTCAGTTATCCGCTTTGCAGCAGGATGACTGCTGTGATATTTCATCTTCCTCGCAAAGGACTGTTGGACAGTCAATTGCTTACTGGAAGTAGTACAAGTGGTCTTCCGACTTCCCCTCTGGGATGACCATCGACTCCCAGCAGCAACAACAGCAGCGCCAGCAGCAGTAGGCGTTACACGCAAGGATGCATCGGAGGAATCCCAGGCAGGAGAGGAATCATCAGAATTGCCAGTGACATGGCCTGCAGGACTATTGGCATTCCTGGGGAAGGAGGAAATTGACACTGAGGGAGTTGGTGGGGTGGTTTGCGTGAGCTTGGTTACAAGAGGAAGGGATTTACTGGTCAGTGGACTGCTTCCGCTGTCACCCAAAGTTTTTGAACTTGTCACTGACTTATTATGAATGCGCTGCAGGTGACGTATAAGGGAGGATGTTCCGAGATGGTTAACGTCCTTACCCCTACTTATTACAGCTTGACAAAGGCAAAACACACGGCTTGACACCTGTTTTCCGCTTTTCTGTTGAAATACCTCCACACTGAAGAGCTGATTTTTTTGGTATTTTCACCAGGCATGTCAACGGCCATATTCCTCCCACGGACAACAGGTGTCTCCCCGGGTGCCTGACTTAAACAAACCACCTCACCATCAGAATCCTCCTGGTCAATTTCCTCCCCAGCGCCAGCAACACCCATATCCTCCTCATCCTGGTGTACTTCAACACTGACATCTTCAATCTGACTATCAGGAACTGGACTGCGGGTGCTCCTTCCAGCACTTGCAGGGGGCGTGCAAATGGTGGAAGGCGCATGCTCTTCACGTCCAGTGTTGGGAAGGTCAGGCATCGCAACCGACACAATTGGACTCTCCTTGTGGATTTGGGATTTCGAAGAACGCACAGTTCTTTGCGGTGCTTTTGCCAGCTTGAGTCTTTTCAGTTTTCTAGCGAGAGGCTGAGTGCTTCCATCCTCATGTGAAGCTGAACCACTAGCCATGAACATAGGCCAGGGCCTCAGCCGTTCCTTGCCACTCCGTGTGGTAAATGGCATATTGGCAAGTTTACGCTTCTCCTCCGACAATTTTATTTTAGGTTTTGGAGTCCTTTTTTTACTGATATTTGGTGTTTTGGATTTGACATGCTCTGTACTATGACATTGGGCATCGGCCTTGGCAGACGACGTTGCTGGCATTTCATCGTCTCGGCCATGACTAGTGGCAGCAGCTTCAGCACGAGGTGGAAGTGGATCTTGATCTTTCCCTAATTTTGGAACCTCAACATTTTTGTTCTCCATATTTTAATAGGCACAACTAAAAGGCACCTCAGGTAAACAATGGAGATGGATGGATACTAGTATACTTATGGATGGACTGCCGAGTGCCGACACAGAGGTAGCTACAGCCGTGGACTACCGTACTATGTCTGCTGCTAATATAGACTGGATGATAATGAGATGAAATCAATATATATATATGTATGTATATATATATAATATCACTAGTACTGCAGCCGGACAGGTAGATAATATATTTATTAGGTAATGATGACTGATGACGGACCTGCTGGACACTGTCAGCTCAGCAGCACCGCAGACTGCTACAGTAAGCTACTATACTATAGTAGTATGTACAAAGAAGAAAGAAAAAAAAAAACCACGGGTAGGTGGTATACAATTATGGATGGACTGCCGAGTGCCGACACAGAGGTAGCTACAGCCGTGGACTAACATACTGTGTCTGCTGCTAATATAGACTGGATGATTGATAATGAGATGAAATCAATATATATATGTATGTATATATAATATCACTAGTACTGCAGCCGGACAGGTAGATAATATATTTATTAGGTAATGATGACTGATGACGGACCTGCTGGACACTGTCAGCTCAGCAGCACCGCAGACTGCTACAGTAAGCTACTATACTCTATAGTAGTATGTACAAAGAAGAAAGAAAAAAAAAAACCACGGGTAGGTGGTATACAATTATGGATGGACTGCCGAGTACCGACACAGAGTTAGCTACAGCTGTGGACTAACGTACTGTGTCTGCTGCTAATATAGACTGGATGATTGATAATGAGATGAAATCAAAATATATATGTATGTATATATAATATCACTAGTACTGCAGCCGGACAGGTAGATAATATATTTATTAGGTAATGATGACTGATGACGGACCTGCTGGACACTGTCAGCTCAGCAGCACCGCAGACTGCTACAGTAAGCTACTATACTACAGTAGTATGTACAAAGAAGAAAGAAAAGAAAAAAACCACGGGTAGGTGGTATACAATTATGGATGGACTGCTGAGTGCCGACACAGAGGTAGCTACAGCCGTGGACTAGCGTACTGTGTCTGCTGCTAATATAGACTGGATGATTGATAATGAGATGAAATCAATATATATATATATGTATGTATAATATAATATCACTAGTACTGCAGCCGGACAGGTAGATAATATATTTATTAGGTAATGATGACTGATGACGGACCTGCTGGACACTGTCAGCTCAGCAGCACCGCAGACTGCTACAGTAAGCTACTATACTCTATAGTAGTATGTACAAAGAAGAAAGAAAAAAAAAAACCACGGGTAGGTGGTATACAATTATGGATGGACTGCCGAGTGCCGACACAGAGGTAGCTACAGCCGTGGACTAACGTACTGTGTCTGCTGCTAATATAGACTGGATGATTGATAATGAGATGAAATCAATATATATATGTATGTATATATAATATCACTAGTACTGCAGCCGGACAGGTAGATAATATATTTATTAGGTAATGATGACTGATGACGGACCTGCTGGACACTGTCAGCTCAGCAGCACCGCAGACTGCTACAGTAAGCTACTATACTATAGTAGTATGTACAAAGAAGAAAGAAAAGAAAAAAACCACGGGTAGGTGGTATACAATTATGGATGGACTGCCGAGTGCCGACACAGAGGTAGCTACAGCCGTGGACTAACGTACTGTGTCTACTGCTAATATAGACTGGATGATTGATAATGAGATGAAATCAATATATATATGTATGTATATATAATATCACTAGTACTGCAGCCGGACAGGTAGATAATATATTTATTAGGTAATGATGACTGATGACGGACCTGCTGGACACTGTCAGCTCAGCAGCACCGCAGACTGCTAGAGTAAGCTACTATACTATAGTAGTATGTACAAAGAAGAAAGAAAAGAAAAAAACCACGGGTAGGTGGTATACAATTATGGATGGACTGCCGAGTGCCGACACAGAGGTAGCTACAGCCGTGGACTAACGTACTGTGTCTGCTGCTAATATAGACTGGATGATTGATAATGAGATGAAATCAATATATATATGTATGTATATATAATATCACTAGTACTGCAGCCGGACAGGTAGATAATATATTTATTAGGTAATGATGACTGATGACGGACCTGCTGGACACTGTCAGCTCAGCAGCACCGCAGACTGCTACAGTAAGCTACTATACTATAGTAGTATGTACAAAGAAGAAAGAAAAGAAAAAAACCACGGGTAGGTGGTATACAATTATGGATGGACTGCCGAGTGCCGACACAGAGGTAGCTACAGCCGTGGACTAACGTACTGTGTCTGCTGCTAATATAGACTGGATGATTGATAATGAGATGAAATCAATATATATATGTATGTATATATAATATCACTAGTACTGCAGCCGGACAGGTAGATAATATATTTATTAGGTAATGATGACTGATGACGGACCTGCTGGACACTGTCAGCTCAGCAGCACCGCAGACTGCTACAGTAAGCTACTATACTCTATAGTAGTATGTACAAAGAAGAAAGAAAAAAAAAAAACCACGGGTAGGTGGTATACAATTATGGATGGACTGCCGAGTGCCGACACAGAGGTAGCTACAGCCGTGGACTAACGTACTGTGTCTGCTGCTAATATAGAGTCTAGACTGGATGATAAATTATTGATAATGAGATGAAATCAATATAATATCACTAGTACTGCAGCCGGACAGGTACTATATATATTTATTATGTAATGACTGATGACGGACCTGCTGGACACTGTCAGGTCAGCACAGCACCGCAGACTGCTATAGTAAGCTACTATAGTAGTATGTATAAAGAAGAATGAAAAAAAAAAAAACCACGGGTAGGTGCTATACAATATTATATATATATATATTATATACAATTATATATATATATATATATATATATATATATATATATTAAACTGGTGGTGATTGATTATTAAACTGGTGGTCACTTCAGGTCACGTTGCAACTTGCAACTAGTACTCCGAGGCCTAAGCAGACAATCACAAAATATATTATTATACTGGTGGTCAGTGTGGTCACAACAATGGCAGTGTGGCACTGACTCTGGCAGCAAAAGTGTGCACTGTACGTTATATGTACTCCTGAGTCCTGCTCTCAGACTCTAACTGCTCCCCACTGTCAGTGTCTCCCCCACAAGTCAGATAATACACTTACAGTCACACTATCTAATCTATAAATATCACTTCAGCAAGTAGTATAGTAGTATACAGTATAGTAGTACTCCTCCTAATAATGCTCCCCAAAATACTGTGTCTCTCTCTTCTCTAAACGGAGAGGACGCCAGCCACGTCCTCTCCCTATGACTCTCAATGCACGTGTGAAAATGGCGGCGACGCGCGGCTCCTTATATAGAATCCGAGTCTCGCGATAGAATCCGAGCCTCGCGAGAATCCGACAGCGTGATGATGACGTTCGGGCGCGCTCGGGTTAGCCGAGCAAGGCGGGAAGATCCGAGCCTGCTCGGACCCGTGTAAAAAACCTGAAGTTCGGGCGGGTTCGGATTCAGAGGAACCGAACCCGCTCATCTCTAATTAGCACCACTGGTCTTGGTAGAGTTATACATTGGCACCACTGGTCTTGGTAGAGTTATACATTAGCACCACTGGTCTTGGTAGAGTTATACATTAGCACCACTGGTCTTGGTAGTGTTATACATTAGCACCACTGGCCTCGGTAGTGTTATACATTAGCACCACTGGTCTTGGTAGAGTTATACATTGGCACCACTGGTCTTGGTACAGTTATACATTGGCACCACTGGCCTCGGTAGTGTTATATATTAGCACCACTGGTCTTGGTAGAGTTATACATTGGCACCACTGGTCTTGGTAGAGTTATACATTAGCACCACTGGTCTTGGTAGTGTTATACATTAGCACCACTGGCTTTGGTAGAGTTATATACGTTAGCACCACTGGTCTTGGTAGAGTTATACATTGGCACCATTGGCCTCGGTAGAGTTATGCATTAGCACCACTGGTCTTGGTAGCGTTATACATTAGCACCACTGGTCTTGGTAGTGTTATACATTAGCACCACTGGTCTTGGTAGTGTCATACAATAGCACCACTGGCCTTGGTAGAGTTATACATTGGTACCACTGGCCTCGGTAGAGTTATACATTAGCACCACTGGTCTTGGTAGTGTTATACATTAGCACCACTGGTCTTGGTAGTGTCATACAATAGCACCACTGGCCTTGGTAGAGTTATACATTGGTACCACTGGCCTCGGTAGAGTTATACATTAGCACCACTGGTCTTGGTAGCGTTATACATTAGCACCACTGGTCTTGGTAGTGTTATACATTAGCACCACTGGTCTTGGTAGTGTCATACAATAGCACCACTGGCCTTGTTAGAGTTATACATTAGCACCACTGGTCTTGGTAGTGTTATGCGTTAGCACCACTGGTCTTGGTAGTGTTATACATTAGAACCACTGGTCTTGGCAGAGTTATACATTAGCACCACTGGTCTTGGTAGAGTTATACATTAGCACCACTGGTCTTGGTAGAGTTATACATTAGCACCACTGTTCTTGGTAGTGTTATGCATTAGCACCACTGGTTTTGGTAGTGTTATGCGTTAGCACCACTGGTCTAGGTAGAGTTATACATTAGCACCACTGGTCTTGGTAGTGTTATGCGTTAGCACCACTGGTCTTGGTAGAGTTATACATTAGTACCACTGGTCTTGGTAGTGTTATGCGTTAGCACCACTGGTCTTGGTAGTGTCATATAATAGCACCACTGGTCTTGGTAGCGTTATACATTAGCACCACTGGTCTTGTACCAAATAAGCTCTGTATTGTTGCCTACTGTATGCATATTTTCTTATAATATCTACTGTAGAGAACCGTGAAATTGGAGTTTAAAGTAAATTATAATAATATTAACAATCTCCAAATGAAATTAACAGCAGGCACAGCCTGGTATATGTGATACAGGTGGAATGGAATGTAAAGTGGGAAATCTGTGCTATTTTACATCCTGTTTCCTATTAGCTTAGCTGTGAATACTTTGGGATATTCAATTTAATTGCCACAAAAAAAAAAACTAAAAAAAAAAACCCTCATTATGTGCGGCAGTGTTCTGTTTGCTGCAATAAACCCCACTCCACCGTATACCCCATGGAGCACCTGAGGAGGTGTGAAATATACTGGACAGACTTATGGATCCCCGATGCTTATAATTATATTCCAATAATAAATGTTAGCTTTTAATGAAGAAATTAGTGTCAGTGAATCCTACAACGTCCCTGAGTAGACTCCGGTGAGATCACAATTTTTGTAGCAATAATATTGTATAGATGAAAAGGTCACGAAGAGCAGAAAGTGAGCTTAAGAGGGATTTCTAGCCAGCGTTTGGGTGTTATTGCTTTCCAGCCTGTACTAAGTCGGCTCATTCAGCCATGTGATTTGCATTACTCGGGTAAACCACACGAGATTTGCATGTCCACTCATATTGTCAATACAGGGTTTAAACATGAAACTATGCACTTTCAGGAAAGTTAATTTCCTTTCCTCCTCAGCCATGATGGAGTGCGCTATGTGTGTCTAGCTGATGACACTAAATTGTGTTCTAAATAACCCCACGTGCAGGCCTGGATTTCATTGAGGGGTATTTTGGTTACTGATGCAGCTGTTTAAAGTGTTTGATTTGGCTGCAGAACAGAAGCAGCACCACATACCGATTTCATGAGCCACGGTGAACGCTGCATGGAGCCCGTCATCTTCAATTACCGCACAGCTGCGCTCGGGGGAACACACGGTCCCCACATCTGCCATTCCAAGGGTATCACAAGAATGATGTCCGCACAAGTCCTGTCCAGGAAAGAAGGGAAACAATAAGTCACACAGATCTCATCTGTTATTACACTAACATTGAGTAACAGCATGTTGTCAGCCGCTTCCACAGACAACCCCTTTGGCACTGCCATGGCCGCCTGGCAAGAGACAAAATGGATTACAGGCATCACCTGTCCGTATTAACATACATTCCTGCCATCCAACGTTCAGGTTTCTTTGTTGCTTCAGAATGTTGATGCATATCAGTGGGATTGAACACAGATCTTTCATACTTGCCAAAAGTGGAAACTAATGCGCCCTACACACTGGGCGACGGCAGCAGTTTGGGCGATGAACGATCTAAAATTATGATCGTTATCGTCCAAATTTTTTGCATTGAAAAATGACGGGAAACCAACGATGAACGATCGCAGGGACGCGCATCATTCATCGTTGGTGCCTACACACTAAACGATATGAACGATATATCGTTAATTTCTGAGCGTTATCGTTCATATCGCCCGTCACCGTCGGCCAGTGTGTAGGGTGCATACGTTTCGGGGGCACTATGCACTCCATAATGCATGCAGGCACAGTGGTCAGCGTCGCTCAATTGAAGCACTGGGGTCATGAGTTCAGTTCCTGGCCAAGGCGCTATCTGTGTGGGATTTGTGTGGGTCCTGGTGTTTGAGCAGCTTCCCCTGGTATTTTAGTCTCCTCCCACACTTCTAAAACATACCGGTGATCAATAAATGTGCGCTAGTGTATGTGTATGTGCCATAGTGTATGTGTATGCTTGTGTGTTATGGAATTTGGATTGTAAGATCCTGTGGGACAGGGATTGCTGTGATGGACAAATATTCTCTGTATACCGCTGCATAATTGGTGGTGGCATATAAACGATCATTAGTGTATTTATAATGGGTGCAGGACGTGTGGTCAACACGGCCCCTGGTTCCAGGGGGCCCCACACCGCACCCATAAATATACAGTACTTCCCTCTCCAGAGTCCCGCATCAGCTGGTGCTGCAGGGCAGCAGAAATCACTGGGAAAATGGATAAGCGGACATTTTCCTGGTGATTTGTGCATGGTCAATAGAGAAGGCACAGACGCCATGTTCCCGGAGACCTGTGCATGCGCAGTACACTCTAGCACAAAGTCAGAGTCTACTGCACTGCACAGAGGAGGGGGCTCGTACAGAGCCTGCACTTGGACCCTCTCCTCACTTAAACCTCCTCTGTAATCAATATTAATATTAATCTTCATTGTGACACGTTCATTGAAATTTGTTCTAATGTCATACTGCTGTTAATGGTCAACTGATGTACTTATGAATTAGCTCACAGATAGTCCAGCTCTCAGTAAGCGGCTAAAGTAGTCTATTAGTCTAATTATGTTCAATGGATTTGTCTGGCGGTCTATTTTTTTACTCCAAGGGTGTGTGGTGCAATGGGTGAGGTGCAAATGTCCGATGGAGAAATATTTGCAGGGAATTATTATTATTTCTTTTAAATAAAGTGTCACCATCTATGGAAATCAAGCACAACTGGTAATCATTTTAAGTTATTTTACCTGAAAATTTGATTTCCAATTATATTTCTATACTTTTTAAAGTTTTGTTTTCAATGTATATTAGTAAGGTCAAAGTGCATTTGAAAGAAGCATGGTAATTCACAATTTGCTTGTCCAAGCCCCCTAGTACTGGGGTCTGATAGATCACCTGACAGTCATGGGAGGAGCTTGTCCAGCATCCAGCTAGTTGGAGCTTTACCTTCGAAAGGGTGGAATACTATAACCATGACTATGGATTATAAGAATCAGGGATCTCTGCTTAGATACAGTAGATGGGCAACTCATTGACTGAAGATTACATTAATGACAAAGGACTGGAGGGCCTATTAATTAAGGACAAAGAAAGCGGTCAATCTTTGATTCTCATTTTTCCTTTTAGGAACTGTCCTAAATCTCATCTTTGTCCATTGGCGCCATCCACTGACTACATCACGCCTTGATGTGCTCTATGAACACTGCCCGCAGCATTAAAACTTGTGTAACAGGAACTCAACATCTGTGCAGCCTGCTAACTGCAAACAGCAAATACAATGTAAGGGGTGCACATGCAGGGGGAAGTGGGGGGGCTTCCAGTTACTCAGAAACCTGAGTGTCACTAAGGCACCATACCTAAGCAGTAATGATAGGAGCAGGGGCGTCAAGAGGGGGATGGGAAAGGGTACTAATTACCTTCTCCCATCCCTCTCTTGACCCGGGCCCAGGTCTGATGGAGAAGCCAGGTGGGGATTTTTACATTTGATAAATACTGTAGACGGTGACCCCTAAACCTCTCTGTTGATCTGACAGCATCACCCTCTGAGGTAGAAACATGCTGCACATCAGGGGTGGGGAACCTTTTTTCTACCAAGGGCCATTTGGATATTTATAAAATACTTCGGGGGCCATACAAAAATTATCAACTTAAAAATTAGCCTGCCCCCAGTCACTTGTTATACCCCATTAGATATGCCCCCAGTCAGTTGTTATGTCCCATTAGATATGCCCCCAGTCAGTTGATACGCCCCATTAGATATGCCCCCAGTCAGTTGTTATGCCCCATTAGATATGCCCCCAGTCAGTTGTTATGCCCCCTAGTAGCGCCGATTACACACACATTAAAAGAAAAAAAAACCCACAATACTCACTAGCCCCGGTCCTGTTTCCGGACCGCTGGCCGCCCGCTCCTCGGAACTATGGGAGCGCCGCACATGTACACTGCCTGAGCTGGAAGCTGGAGTTCAGGAGTGAGCTCCTGCCTCCGGCTGCTGCTGAGGAGAAGGAGCCAGGCGCCCGCTGGTAACAAAATCTCAGCAGGCGCCCAGAATCTCCCTCAGTTAGGTGAGCCTGGCCAGGCCTGATCAAGTGGCTTTGCGGGCCTTATACGGCCCGTGGGCCTGAGGTTCCCCACCCCTGCTGTACACACACATTACTGCAATAATATGATTTTACTTACCGGTAAATCTATTTCTCGTAGTCTGTAGAGGATGCTGGGACTCCGTAAGGACCATGGGGAATAGACGGGCTCCGCAGGAGATAGGGCACTTTAAGAAAGCTTTGGACTATGGGTGTGCACTGGCTCCTCCCTCTATGCCCCTCCTCCAGACCTCAGTTAGGGAAACTGTGCCCAGAGGAGATGGACAGTACGAGGAAGGATTTTTGTAAATCTAAGGGCGAGATCCATACCAGCCACACCAATCACACCGTATAACTTGTGATAAACTACCCAGTTAACAGTATGAACAACAACCGATTCACTATAACATAACCCTTATGTAAGCAATAACTATATACAAGTCTTGCAGAAGAAGACCGCACTTGGGACGGGCGCCCAGCATCCTCTACGGACTACGAGAAATAGATTTACCGGTAAGTAAAATCATATTTTCTCTAACGTCCTTGAGGATGCTGGGACTCCGTAAGGACCATGGGGATTATACCAAAGCTCCCAAATGGGAGGGAGAGTGCGGATGACTCTGCAGCACCGATTGAGCAAACAGGAGGTCCTCCTCAGACAGGGTATTGTTAGGATCTCCTGCTCTGTGCTGCCACGTCGCCATGGCAACCGGGAGGCAAGTGTTAGCGAAGTAACCTGAGCGCAGCTGATACTCCGGTCCGGGTTTTTACTGTGTAGTGGTTACAGGCTCTGTGCACGGCAGGGAATCCGGCGCTGGTTTTGTGCTCACAGTCTGTGAGGTCTGAGTGGGGCGTGGACAGCACCTGCTATATAAACCATCCTCTCAGGCTAGGCAAATGCTGCTGAATCTTTGTTTGTTAGTCAGTTCCAGAGAGTTAGCTAGTACTGTGTGACTTTGTATTTACTTGTTGCTTACTGCGAATAGGCCTTGGGATTCGGTACTTCATTCTGCCAATCCGGACCTAGCAGTAAGACTGGAGTCAGTTGTTTGACCTGCTGGGGTTCTTTTGCTATTCTGTGAACCCAGCAGGTTTGCGGCTGTACTCTCAGACCTGCTTGCTTAATCCTCCCTCACTGTGCAGGGCGTCCAGGTGTCAGTTTAGTGGCAGTAAGCTGAACCTGTGCCCTGCAAGTGGGGGTTAGGATTGTGGATACTCTCCTTGTGTCTATATTTCTATCTCTGACCAAGGAGTTTATTCCCACACCCGTTGGTAACCCTTTGGGGTTTTTTCTGTTGCTCTTAGCAACATCATTATAGGTGCTCCACATGTGAAATCACTACACATCGCTTCATTGTCCGCTCTATTCCATCTGAGCATTCCTGACACTAGGGAGACAACCAATTCCTGAGCCTTTGGGCTTCTCTGTTCACTTTGTGTTTATTAGTTATTCCATCACCTCCTGTGTATGTTATGTTATACTGTCTGTGAGTTCGTTTGCTTCGCTTCCCTCTCTGTTGATACACCGGTATACTCCTGTTAGCACTGGTGTGCGTAACATATTCAGCAGCCCTACTCCTGTTGAAATTTTGTGGGAATATGGAGCATACCCCTCAAAATACTTTGCAACAGGTGGTCGATCAGGTGCAGGTCCTGACTCGACAATTTAATGAGATGTCCATTAAAATGAACACCCCGCAGGCCGCTAGCGGAGCTCCCGCAGCAGCAGCGGCAAGTTCAGGGGTTAAGGAGCCGAAAGTAAATCTCCCGGATCATTTTTCTGGAGATCGCTCGCAGTTCTTTTGTTTCAAGGAGAGCTGTAAGCTATATTTCAGGCTTAGGCCCCAGTCTTCTGGGTCGGAGATTCAGCGGGTGGGCATGGTGATTTCCTTGCTACAAGGAGACCCACAGGTCTGGGCATATGGGTTACAGCCTGACTGTCCGTCGCTTAAAAGTGTTGATGCTTTTTTTACGGTACTGGGCATTTTGTATGATGACCCTGACAAGATGGCTTCAGCCGAGGCTCAGATTACGGTTCTTAAGCAAGGGCGATGGCCAGCTGAGGTTTATAGTACGGAGTTTCGGAGGTTGGCTCATGATACCCAGTGGAATGACCCAGCCCTGAGAAACCAGTACCGAAGGGGCCTTTCTGACCAGATAAAGGACCAACTGGTACAATATCCCTCGCCTGATAGCTTAGATCAGCTCATGCAGTTATCCATCCGGGTGGATAGACGGCTGAGAGAGCGTAGGCTTGAAAGGGAGACCGCAGTTTCCTTTTTTCCCAAGGGAACCTCAGACTCTGAGGAATATTCCGAGGAGCCTATGCAGATTGGGGCTACCCGCCTCTCCTCGCGTGAGAAGACGCGGAGGAGACAGCAGGGTTTGTGTTTGTACTGTGGGAATAAAGGTCATGTTGTAGTATCATGCCCAGAAAAAACGGAAAACTTCAGGGCCTGAGGGTGATGGGAAATATCCTGTCAGGCCAGAAGTCAGAATTTCCCAAAAAGACTTTTCTCATTCCGGTGACTTTGGAGATCCTCGGTCAAACTGTCAAGACTGAGGCCTTTGTTGACAGTGGGGCCGATGGGGTTTTCATGGACCGTCAATTCGCCCTGGAACACTCTGTTCCCTCAGTACCTTTGGCATCAGAGATTGAGATCTGTGGGTTAAACGGGGAACCATTGTCCCAGGGTAAAATTACCTCCTGCACCAGCCAAATTCCTTTGTTTATTGGAGCCACACACTCTGAAAAATTGTCTTTTTATGTGACTGTCTGTTCTTTTGCCCCATTGGTTTTGGGGTTACCCTGGTTAAGGGCCCATAACCCTCAATTTGACTGGGTCTCTGGGGAGATTCTTAGTTGGGGTAGTGATTGTTTCAGGAGTTGCTTGAGCCTTCCTGTCAGGCTCTCGCAGCTAAGTTTGCCAGGATTGCCAGGATGTTATGCAGATTTTGCGGATGTGTTCTCCAAAAAAGTTGCGGAGGTACTACCTCCCCATTGATTTGTTGCCGGATGCTAAGCTTCCCAAGAGCAGGTTGTACTCCCTGTCACGTCCTGAGACTCAGGCTATGGCAGAGTACATTCAGGAGAACTTGGCTAAGGGATTTATCAGACCCTCACAGTCCCCAGTTGGGTCGGGGTTCTTTTTCGTGGGTAAAAAGGACGGTTCGTTGCGACCCTGCATCGACTTCAGGGAATTGAACCGTATCACGATTAAAAACTCGTACCCACTGCCTCTCATTTCGGTTTTGTTTGACCAGCTTCGTACTGCCACCATTTTTTCTAAGATTGACCTACGCGGTGCTTACAATCTAATCCGAATAAGAGAGGGGGATGAATGGAAGACTGCCTTTAATACCCACTCAGGGCATTATGAATATTTGGTGATGCCTTTTGGGCTCTCTAATGCCCCGGCAGTCTTCCAGGAATTCATGAACGATGTGCTCAGGGAATATTTGGATAGATTCTTAGTTGTTTATCTAGATGACATCCTAATCTTCTCTCATTCCCTGGAGGAACATCGGAAGCATGTACGCTTAGTCCTCCAGAAACTCAGAGACCACCAGCTTGGGGCGAAGCTGGAGAAGTGCGAGTTTGAAGTCCAGCAAATCGCATTTCTAGGGTATATTATCTCCTCAGAAGGTTTCTAAATGGAGGGTTCTAAGGTACAGGCAGTCCTGGATTGGGTGCAGCCCACTAGTTTGAAGGCGCTTCAGCGTTTTCTGGGCTTTGCGAATTTTTATAGACGGTTTATCGCTGGATTTTCGTCTATAGTGGCCCCCTTGGTGGCACTCACTAAGAATGGGGCGGATGTTGCTCACTGGTCTTGTGAGGCCAAAGCGGCCTTTGCCCGTCTCAAAAGGGCATTTGTCTCGGCCAAGGTGCTGCGACACCCAGATCCAGAGCGTCCTTTTGTGGTAGAAGTGGATGCCTCTGAGATAGGTATTGGGGCAGTGCTCTCTCAGATGGGGGTGTCTGATAATCGCCTTCATCCCTGTGCTTACTTTTCCCGTAAATTTTCGTCTGCCGAGATGAATTATGATGTGGGTAACCGGGAATTGTTGGCTATAAAGGATGCACTCGGGGAGTGGAGACACTGGCTTGAGGGGGCTAAGTTTGTGGTCTCAATTCTCACCGACCATAAGAATCTGGCATATTTAGAGTCAGCGAAGCGGCTCAATGCCAGGCAGGCACGATGGGCTTTGTTTTTTGCTCGCTTTAATTTTTTGATAACATATCGCCCTGGGTCAAAAAACATCAAGGCTGATGCGCTCTCGCGGAGTTTTGCTCCAGTTCAAGAGACCACCGAGGAGCCATTGCCCATTGTGTCCCCATCATGTATTAAAGTGGGCATTACCCAGGACCTCTTGTCATTAGTCCTTAGAGCACAGGAGCAGGCTCCTCCAGACCTTTCGGTAGGTCTCTTGTTTGTGCCTCCTAGGTTAAGTCAGCGAGTGTTCCTGGAATTCCATGCCAAGAGGTCGGCAGGGTATCCGGGTATTGCCAGAACTCGGGAGTTGCTGTCTAGGGCGGTGTGGTGGCCCTCGGTGGCTAGGGATGTGGATCAGTGGGTTCGGGCATGTGACGTTTGTGCCCGAAATAAAACTCCTAGAGGGGTTCCTGTCGGCCCATTACATCCACTCTCTATTCCGTCTAAGCCATGGACCCACATTTCCATGGATTTTGTGGTGGACTTGCCCAAATTCTCGGGGATGACAGCCATTTGGGTTGTCGTTGACAGGTTTTCGAAGATGGCGCATTTCGTTCCACTGGTTGGGTTGCCATCGGCCAGACGCCTGTCTGAGTTATTTATGCAGCATGTTGTGCACCTCCACGGGTTGCCACTTGATGAGGTCTCTGACCGTGGATCCCAGTTTGTGGCCAAATTCTGGAGGGCATTTTGTTCTGATCTCCAGATTTCTGTGAGCTTGTCTTCAGGCTACCATCCACAGTCTAATGGGCAGACTGAGAGGGTGAACCAGTCCTTGGAGCAGTTCCTCAGGTGTTATGTCTCCAAGTGTCATACTGACTGGGTTGCTCATCTGTCCATGGCGGAGTTTGCCTATAACAACGCGGCTCACTCTGCTACAGGGATCTCTCCCTTCCTTTGTGTGTATGGGCATCATCCTAAGGCCAATTCTTTTGACCCCCTGGATTCCACGCCTGGTGGTTCCTCTGTTGTTTCGGTCCTTAGGGGTATTTGGAGGAAAGTGAAGAAAGCCCTTGTGTCTGTGTCATTAGTGACCAAAAGGGTTTTTGATAAGCGGAGAAGACCCTGCAGCTTCAATTTAGGAGACTTCGTCTGGTTGTCCACCAAGAATTTGAAGTTGAGACAGCCATCTCATAAGTTAGGCCCCCGGTTCATCGGCCCTTATAAGATCACCAGGGTTATCAATCCGGTGGCATTTCAGTTAGATCTGCCCCGTTCATTGGGTATCAATAAAACATTTCATTGTTCCCTTTTAAAACTGGCGGTTAGTAATCCTTCTTCCAGTGGAAGACCTTCTCCTCTTCTGATACGGGGTCAGAGGGAGTTTGTGGTTGAAAGGGTTCTTGACTCCAAGATGGTTCGGGGTCGGCTGTCATTTTTGGTGCACTGGAAGGGGTATGGCCCGGAGGAGCGGTCGTGGGTGCGCAGTTGTGATCTTCATGCCCCCAGACTGATACGCTCTTTCTTCTCGCAGTTCCCCCGATAAACCCGGTGGTAGGGGTTCTTTGACCCCTCGTCAGAGGGGGGGTACTGTTAGGATCTCCTGCTCTGTGCTGCCACGTCGCCATGGCAACCGGGATCAAGTGTTAGCGAAGTAACCTGAGCGCAGCTGATACTCCGGTCCGGGTTTTTACTGTGTAGTGGTTTCAGGCTCTGTGCACGGCAGGGAATCCGGCGCTGGTTTTGTGCTCACAGTCTGTGAGGTCTGAGTGGGGCGTGGACAGCACCTGCTATATAAACCATCCTCTCAGGCTAGGCAAATGCTGCTGAATCTTTGTTTGTTAGTCAGTTCCAGAGAGTTAGCTAGTACTGTGTGACTTTGTATTTACTTGTTGCTTACTGCGAATAGGCCTTGGGATTTGGTACTTCATTCTGCCAATCTGGACCTAGCAGTAAGACTGGAGTCAGTTGTTTGACTTGCTGGAGTTCTTTTGCTATTCTGTGAACCCAGCAGGTTTGCGGCTGTACTCTCAGACCTGCTTGCTTAATCCTCCCTCACTGTGCAGGGCGTCCAGGTGTCAGTTTAGTGGCAGTAAGCTGAACCTGTGCCCTGCAAGTGGGGGTTAGGATTGTGGATACTCTCCTTGTGTCTATATTTCTATCTCTGACCAAGGAGTTTATTCCCACACCCGTTGGTAACCCTTTGGGGTTTTTTCTGTTGCTCTTAGCAACATCATTTTAGGTGCTCCACATGTGAAATCACTACACATCGCTTCATTGTCCGCTCTATTCCATCTGAGCATTCCTGACACTAGGGAGACACCCAATTCCTGAGCCTTTGGGCTTCTCCGTTCACTTTGTGTTTATTAGTTATTCCATCACCTCCTGTGTATGTTATGTTATACTGTCTGTGAGTTCGTTTGCTTCGCTTCCCTCTCTGTTGATACACCGGTATACTCCTGTTTAGCACTGGTGTGCGTAACAGGTATCAAACTTATAGAACTTTGCAAAGGTGTTAGACCCCGACCAAGTAGCTGCTCGGCACAACTGTAATGCCGAGACCCCTCGGGCAGCAGCCCAAGAAGAGCCCACTTTCCTAGTGGAATGGGCCTTAACCGATTTCGTTAACGGCAAACCTGCCGTAGAATGCGCCTGCTGAATCGTGTTACAGATCCAGCAAGCAATAGTCTGCCTTGAAGCAGGAGCGCCATCCTTGTTGGCCGCATACAGAACAAACAGAGCTTCAGTCTTCCTGATTCTAGCCGTTCTGGTCACATAAATCTTCAAAGCCCTGACCACATCCAGGGACTCGGAATCCTCCAAGTCCCGTGTAGCCACAGGCGCGACAATAGGTTGGTTCATATGAATAGATGAGACCACCTTTGGCAGAAATTGAGGACGAGTCCTCAACTCTGCCCTATCCACGTGAAAAACCAAGTATGGGCTTTTATGTGATAAAGCCGCCAATTCTGAAACACGTCTAGCCGAAGCTAATACCAACAACATGACCACTTTCCACGTGAGGTATTTCAACTCCACAGTTTTGAGTGGTTCAAACCAAGGTGACTTGAAGAAACGTAACACCAAGTTAAGATCCAAAGGCGCCACCGGAGGCACAAAGGGAGGTTGAATATGCAGCACCCCCTTCACAAAAGTCTGTACTTCAGGAAGAGAGGCTAATTCTCTTTGAAAGAAAATGGATAAGGCCGAAATTTTGGACCTTTATGGACCCTAATTTTAGGCCCAAAGTCACTCCTGTTTGAAGGAAATGAAGCAGACGGCCCAAATGGAACTCCTCCGTAGGAGCAGCTCTGGCCTCACTCCAAGAAACATATTTCCGCCATATACGGTGATAATGTTTTAACGTCACGTCTTTCCTAGCCTTGATCAGGGTAGGAATTACTTCCTCCGGAATTCCTTTTTCCGCTAGGATCCGGCGTTCAACCGCCATGCCGTCAAACGCAGCTGCGGTAAGTCTTGGAACAGACAGGGCCCCTGCCGCAGCAGGTCCTGCCTTAGAGGAAGAGGCCACGGATCTTCTGTGAGCAACTCTTGCAGCTCCGGATACCAAGTCCTCCGTGGCCAATCTGGAACAATGAGGATTGTTCTGACCCTGCTCATTCTTATTATTCTCAACACTTTGGGTATGAGAGGAAGAGGAGGAAACACATAGACCGATCTGAACACCCAAGGTGTCACCAGAGCGTCTACCGCTACCGCCTGAGGGTCCCTTGACCTGGCGCAATACCGCTTTAGCTTTTTGTTGAGATGGGATGCCATCATGTCGATTTGAGGCAGTCCCCATCGATCCGTGATCTGTGCGAAGACTTCTTGATGAAGTCCCCACTCTCCCGGATGCAGGTCGTGCCTGCTGAGGAAGTCCGCCTCCCAGTTGTCCACCCCCGGGATGAACACTGCTGATAGTGCGCTTACATGGCCTTCCGCCCAGCGTAGAATCCTGGTCGCTTCTGCCATGGCCACTCTGCTCCTTGTTCCGCCTTGCTGGTTTATATGAGCCACTGCCGTGACGTTGTCCGACTGAATCAGAACCGGTTTTCTCCGAAGCAATTCCTCCGCTTGACACAGGGCGTTGTATATGGCCCTCAACTCCAGGACGTTGATGTGGAGACAAGTCTCTAGGTTTGACCAGAGACCTTGGAAATTTCTTCCCACTGTTACTGCTCCCCAGCCTCGGAGGCTTGCGTCCGTGGTCACCAGGACCCAGTCCTGAATGCCGAACATGCGACCCTCTAGCAGGTGAGCACTGTTCAGCCACCACAGGAGAGATACCCTGGTCCTGGGAGACAGGGTGATCCTTTGATGCATTCGTAAATGGGACCCGGACCACTTGTCCAAGAGGTCCCATTGAAAGGTCCTCGCATGGAACCTGCCGAAAGGGATGGCTTCGTATGAAGCCACCATCTTCCCCAGGACCCGCGTGCAATGATGCACTGAAACCTTTTTTGGTTTTAAGAGGTTCCTGACCATGGCTATGAGCTCCTGAACCTTTTCGATCGGAAGAAAAACCTTTTTCTGGTCTGTGTCTAGAATCAGGCCCAAAAAGGTCAGATGCGTTGTAGGGACTAGCTGGGACTTCGGTATATTGAGAATACAGCCGTGTATCTGCAACGTCTTCATGGACAGAGACACACTGTCCAGCAACTTCTCCCGAGATCTCGCCTTTATGAGGAGATCGTCCAAGTATGGGATAATTGTGACCCCCTGCCTGCGCAGGAGCACCATCATTTCCGCCATTACCTTGGTGAAAATCCTCGGGGCCGTGGAAAGCCCAAACGGCAACGTCTGAAATTGGTAGTGACAGTCCTGCACTGCAAATCTCAGGAACGCCTGATGAGGGGGGAATATCGGAACATGAAGGTATGCATCCTTTATGTCCAGGGACACCATCCAATCCCCCCCCCCTCCTGGCTGGCGATGACCGCCCTGAGTGATTCCATCTTGAACTTGAACCTCTTCAAGTACAGGTTCAGAGATTTTAGGTTTAAAATGGGTCTGACCGAACCGTCCGGTTTCGGAACCACAAACAGGGTCGAGTAATATCCCTCTCCTTGCTGGAGATGAGGAACTGTGACAATCACCTGTTGTATATACAATTTTTGGATTGCCGCCAACACTAGCTCCCTCTCTGACGGGGAAGCTAGCAGAGCCGATTTGAAAAACCGGCGAGGAGGCAAGTCTTCGAATTCCAGCCTGTATCCCTGAGAACAATCTCTAATGCCCAGGGATCCACCTGCGAGTGAACCCAGACGTGGCTGAAAAACCAAAGACGAGCCCCCACTAGATCTGCCTCCCCCCGGGCAGCCCCAGCATCATGCGGTGGACTTTGCAGAGGCTGGGGGAGGACTTTTGCTCTTGGGAACTAGCTGTGTGCAGCTTCTTTCCCCTACCTTTCCCTCTGGCAACAAAGGACGATCCCCGTACCTTTTTGTTTTTATTGGAACGAAAGGACTGCATTTGATAATGAGGTGCCTTTTTTGTATGCTGCGGGGGGACATAAGGTAAGAAATTCGACTTACCAGCCGTAGCCGTAGAGACAAGGTCCGAGAGGCCGTCTCCAAACAACTCCTCCCCTTTGTAAGGCAAGGACTCCATATGCCGCTTTGAATCGGCATCTCCCGTCCACTGTCGGGCTTCTGTCCCGCTCAAACTTACAAAAATATGGCGGGGGCTCTTTTATATACATGTACAGTGCCCACCTGTACATGTATATTGTCTTTTGCCATAAGAGGTGTTTATATTGCTGCCCAGGGCGCCCCCCCCCCCCCTGCGCCCTGCACCCTTACAGTGACCGGAGTGTGTGAGGTGTATGGGAGCAATGACGCACAGCTGCAGTGCTGTGCGTTACCTCCGTGAAGCTGAAGGCTTCTGCCGCCTGACGACTTCTGTCTTCTGTTCTTCTAGCTCTGTGAGAACGGCGGCGCGGCTCCGGGGGGGACGCCCAGTAAGAACCTGCGTTCACCCCCTCTGGAGCTAATGGTGTCCAGTAGCCGAGGAAGCAGAGCCTATCTTTGACAAGAAGGTCTGCTCCTCTCTCCTCAGTCCCTCGATGCTGAGAGCCTGTTGCCAGCAGTGCTCCCTGTGAAAAAGTAGAGAAAAAATCCAAACAAAAATGCTTTTAGGCAGAGAACTCAGGAGAGCTCTCTGCAGTGCACCCATCTTGATCTGGGCACAGTGTAAAACTGAGGTCTGGAGGAGGGGCATAGAAGGAGGAGCCAGTGCACACCCAGAATCCAAAGCTTTCTTAAAGTGCCCTATCTCCTGCGGAGCCCGTCTATTCCCCATGGTCCTTACGGAGTCCCAGCATCCTCAAGGACGTTAGAGAAATGCAATACTGAGCAGAGGTAGACAGATATATGTGTCTTGTTACATTTGAAAATGGATTTTCCAATAATCTGCTTAACAGGTAACTGTGCATGTCCTAATTAGAGGATCACATAATTAGCGAATGCTAGCTAGTTTATATAAAAGAGCTACTGCTACTATATCAGGAACAATCAGATATATAGATAAAGTGCTGGAGAGAGGAGATTGTTTGCTATGGGGGTTATTCAGGTTTGTTAGCAAACCAAAAAGGCACACTAATGGGCAGAACCATGCTGCACTGCAGGTGGGGCAGATGTAACATGTGCAGAGAGAGTTAGATTTCGGAGGGTTATATTGTTTCTGTGCAGGGTAAATACTGGCTGCTTTATTTTTACACTGCAATTTAGATTTCAGTTTGAACACACCCCACCCAAATCTAACTCTCTCTGCACATGTTATATCTGTCCCACCTGCACTGCACATGGTTTTGCCCATTAGTGTGCTTTTTTTGGTTTGCTAACAAACCTGAATAAGATAGGCAGCAGACTATGGGGTCTATTTATTAACATTATTTTTACAATTATTTTTACAAAAGAAAATGTGAAAAAGGGTGTTTTCACACCTTTTTCACATTATTTTTAATATCACTTAAATGTATTAAAGGGCTTTTGGAGCAGTTGTCATGAAAAACTGCTCCATACCCTTTAATTCAGTTGTTTTTTAGTAATCAGATCGCATTTCCCATACTTATAATGGGAAATGCGATCTGGGCCGAATTGACAAAAAAAAAAGTGAGCCCTGTGATAATAATACAAAAAAAGTAATAAAAAACAAACAAACAAACAAACAAACAAAAAAAACATTGTTACCAGTCTCAGGAGGCGGTGATCGTTGCTCCGGTGCGGGGTGCCGGTCATCGGGGCCTCCTGTGTGCTGCTGTGACCCCCATTGCAGTAAAGTGATGCTGCAAAACAGCAGCTCACTTTACAGCCCCGGGAGTCACAGCAGCGCACAGGATCTGATGCCTGGCTGCCCTGCAGGAGCATCGAACACCGGCTCCCTGGATTGGTAAGTATATTTACCGTGGGGGTGAGTCCGCGGTGCAGGGGGTAGTTATGCACAGTAGAACATCAGGTGTTTTTTGCCTGAAAAATGACCCAATACTGTTGCGGATTGTCATGGCAGTTATGTTTTTCTCATGCAATAATTGATCAATTATCGCAGTGCGGATTGGGTCACTTTTATCACATGACTGGGTGATAAACCGTACCCTTTCTCTTTTTCGGTCGGTTTTTACTTGATAACAGAGAGAACCACAGGGTTCTTCCAAGCTTACTATGGCAGTCGTGGCCCCTGGGTCTGGTCATTAAAGAGCTCTACTAGAAGGGCGTCAGAAATAAGCATTTATTAGCCTTATTCATATTCACACTACTTATGAAGGAAAAGTTTAACATCCAGGATTATACGGTGCAATTGCAGGGGTGTGCAGGAAATATTCAGTAAGTGCGCAATAATTCCATAAGTCAGAAAACACCACAAGAGTATCTCCACAATATATTCACCGGAGTGTACAGTCCTCCTCCCGCCCCAACTTGGAACCTTCTTCAGCAGAGCAGACATTTTATATCAATATAAATCTGGCTTACTGCCTTCCGGAGGACAATTTTACTCCTACTGATTTTATTCCTACTGATCAATCTAGGCTGTGGCTTCTTTGATTTCTTACTAGAGACCTGAGGTAAAAGTAAAAAACGATAATCTAATAAGGGAGAATGAAAAATATGCAAGAGGGAAAGTTCAGTTTGGGTGAGAATTA
The DNA here is from genome assembly GCF_028390025.1 of Pseudophryne corroboree. NCBI lineage: Eukaryota > Metazoa > Chordata > Amphibia > Anura > Myobatrachidae > Pseudophryne > Pseudophryne corroboree. Next base: position 979,672,228 of record NC_086445.1, read on the forward strand.
TTATTACAGCCGGGGAACAATTTTTGGTGGCTTACAAAATGTCTGTATTTCTTTTTCTTTAGAAGAAAACAGTAAACCTTTATCTATATGGTTGTCACGTAATTTAGGTGAGTCGCAGTTTATTAACTTTATGCCTTCCCAAAAATCACTTTTAAAGAATACATTAAAGATTAATTGTTGTCGTTAATCCCTAATAACTCACAGAAATAGATTTGTCTCACAGCTATATCTGGCTGTTATTAAAGGCCGTAGGGGGGAAAGACAATACCGGTCGGAACACCTGTCACACCTGCAAAAGATGAATTGGGCAGGGCTAGACATTCATGGCCAATCAGGGATGGATGTTGGTGGGTAAATTGTCGATGGTCACTATCAATGGTACCACTGGTGGTTATCCTTGATGGCATGAAATCATTGGTAGGGGAACCATTGATGGTTTCATCAATGACTCACTGATGGTCATCCAATCATGGTTCAGTGCATGGTTCAGTGTGGGGCTTTGCAAGTCATGTTGGGGGGCGGAGCTAGGCTCCGTGTCCTGGTGCCAAGTAAAAAGGAAAAGAAACCATTGAGGGGGAGCTCTGTACAATCAATGTCAGAGAACTGGATTGCCAACATCAATGGAAAAACCATCTACAATATATGGTTTACCATCGATTATTGTTAGCCACCAATGGTTGATAGTATCCCTACAGCCAATTAGATAATAATAGTGTTAAAAGTAGCACAGAGTTTTCAGTTAAACCATCTCTTACATGCCAGCCAGGGAAGCCATCGGGGGGGACTGTGGGGACTGGTGTCCCGGGCCCTTAGAGATAGGGGTGCCCACCCCTTGCTCCTACCGCCAATACCTGTAGAGCTTCACCAGTGTGTGAATCAGCAGCAGGCCTTCTTAAAACAAGCCTTCTCTGCGCATCAGTTCTCTGTAAACCGTTCCTCAAAACTTAACCTATATGTAACGTCACAATGTATGACATCACATAGGGGTGGAGCCGTGCGGCAGAATTTTTTTGGTGGGGGAGGGCCCTGTCTATTTTGTCAGTCCCGGGCTCCACAATTTTGTGTGGCAGCCCTGATGCCAGCATTAAGGAACTTTAAAGTGGGAATAGCCAAAAACGGTGACATGTACTAAGTACACAGGCTTGAACATAACCACTCCCCCGGGGCAGCTTGTAAAGAGGGCCCTGATATTCATAAAGAAGCATGGTAAAGCCATCCTATGCTTGTCCACGCCCCCTAGTACTGGGGTCTGATAGATCACCTGCCAATCATGGGAGGGGCTTGTCCAGCATGCAGCCAGTCAGAGCTTTAACTTTGAAAGGGTGGAATACTCTATATCCATGACCATAAGAATCAAGAATCTCTGCTTATATACAGTAGATGGACAAGCTCAAAGACTGAAGATGACAATGATGGCAAAGAACTAGAGGGCCTATTTATTAAGTTTTATCACATGCAAGTTTTAAAACTCGTTACAAATGATAAATGGTTCCCCAGCCAATCAGCTTCCAACTGTCATTTTTAAAACACATGACAGGAGCCGATTGGCTGGAGCACCATTTATCATACGTAATGGGTTTTAAAACTGTTGCGTACGTTAATATTCATTGATAAATCTGCCTCGTTATTTGGTATTACATCTTATAGCTATATTAGCGTATATCTGCCATCACTTCCGTGATTATCCTCCTAACATCTTACACTGTTTCGTATTTGTACTAAATGTATATGTGTTGTTATTATCTGCTATTGCTGGATATCAGACATCTGGTACAATACAATGTTTCTCTGTCTTATGACAATTGCCATTTTACATTTCTAATACTACTTAACAATGGGGGCTGAGAGCTCCTGAATCCATTGCTATTTCTACGGGGAATGCACAAGCTCTGCAAGGTAATTACCATTGCAGTCTATGGGTTACATATACGCAATTGTTTCCTGAAAGGGATCAGAAGTTAACGAGCGCATATACACAACTTGTTGCACTGCAATTGTTTTTGAACCTATAAAAACTCTCTGTTGGTGTTCCATTTTTCACAGAATTCCATTTTTCACAGTTTTTCCGCACCATTAGTTATGTATTAGCGCTGGCTACTGATAAGGATATACTCTTATCTCACTCTAGTATTGGGTACTGTCCAGGAACAGCTGACTGTCTGCTTACCATACTGTATCTTATCACCATATCATCCAAAATGTACTATCCTTATCCAAAGACAATGCTCATACTCCAGAAATATCAACCGAGATCCAAGTTTAATATAGTAACAGTCCAAAACTAACAAACCTTATTTCTAATACCCAAATACTGTCTACCAGTATCAAAGGCTAATAGCTCCTGCATACGGAATGGAACGTATAAAACACTAGCTCGCTGTCAATCTCATGTACTGTAGGTGTTTTTACTTTTAACCATTTCACACCAATAACCCGGGTCCTACCTGGGTTAGTGAACGCAGTTTTAAGCCATGTCAAGCCGCTTACCACCATGTTCACATTACAGAACCTGGGTTATTGCTGAGTCAACCCTTTGCTGGTGCTGGGAGATGACATTATCTGCAAATGCCTATGCATACTTTTAGCGTGACCTGGGCTGCATTGCCGGGGCACCGAAGCCGGTAAGTCCCTTTCACACCAAGGCAGGACCCCGGTTGCGTTGGTAATATCCCGGGTCAGAGGCTCAGTGTGAAAGGGGTATTAGCTACAGTATTGTATATAATCACAACTATATATATATATTTTAACTTCTTTATCTATCAAAATATTTAATTAGATTTATTGTTGGACTTTAAACAAAGGATAAAATTCGATAGAACAAAAAAAGCTGATCATACTTCACTATGTAAATCGGGCCTAATTCAGATGCGGTCGCAAAGTGGCTATTGTATGCAAATAGGACGATTTTTACTTACTGCGCATGCATCTGAGCTGCATTGTGCACGAGCGGCTAGTGAACTGCGATGGATGAGTCTCAAAGTGAGTGACAGGAAAACAGCATTTGGGTTGCGGAAACGGGGAGTGGTCGCAGGGCTGTCTTAACAGCCGAGTGGGCCCCTGGGCAAAGCAATGCACTGGGGCCCCTACTCATCCTCCAGCGGTAGGGGTGGGGGGTGCTATCAGCGGCAGCTTTGATGTCCCGCGGGCGGTAGAGGGTGTTCTATCTTCCGCACAGCATGTAGGACCTGGAGCAGTAATTTCTGCTAATTACTCCTTTACTGCACAGATGGTGGGAAATGGGGTGGGAGGGAGAACACTAAACTGTAGAAGGGGGTATTGGGCTGAATGAAGTGGCTCTGGTACATGACTTCCAGGGTGGTAGGGGGTGTTTAATACACAGGGGAGGGGTGCATAGTGGAGTGGGCTTAATATTCATAACTTTCCGGTGGGAGGGCAGATTGCTTGACTGCAGATATCTCCTGTTCCTGGAAATACATTTCTTAGCTTTCAATGGAATAAAAAACTAGAGAGTCCCACCTTTCAGGAGGTACTGGAGACACCTTTCAGGAGGTACTGGAGACACCTTTCAGGAGGTACTGGAGACACCTTTCAGGAGGTACTGGGGACTTGGGGATCAGAGTTCAGGGGCCAGAGCAATCCACCGATGAAAATACCAGGCATACCAGGCGTGTGGAGCTGGATCAGGGACCAGCTGCTGGAAGGCTGATATCTCTGGTTCTGGGCATAGTAGAGACAAGCTGCCAGTGTCCAGTGAAAGGGGAGAGTCCCAGCTTTTGGAGTATACCCTCAGAAAACCTTTAAGTCAGACAGTACCTGAGATATCTGGCTGGGAAGAGCAAGTAACAGGCTCAGATGGGGACCACTGATTTGAAGTCGAATATCTCTGGTTCCCCAGGGCTGATTTTCAAAAATCTGGTACCCCTGGAAAGAGGGGACCCTCAGCTATCAGCCTCCTTCTGAGGAAGGATTGTATAATCCGAAAACGCGTTTAAGCAGGATAAAGGGGACTTTGTAACCACTGGACCTTGCAGCCACAGCGGATCCTGGAGTCTCTCCACTGATTTTCCCAACACTGGGTGTTACATCTGATCTTGTGAGGAGCTCCAAGTACATCAGGACTAGCGTGACTGTTGGGGAATCCTATACCAGGGAACTGGTGATACATGCTTTTATGTTATCTTTTTATGTGAGTGCAATGTCATATTAAATATTTATTCTTTAAAACCAACAGAATTGCACTATATTGCTCTTTTTAAGTTTTAGCTGCATAAGGAAACATTGTCGTGATGATCGTATGAGGATGATAAAGACCTTATTGATGTTCGTGATAACCCTATGAGGGTGATATGCATTGATTCGTCTATATCCATGTGAGTGGGACCAATAAAGCAAGTCTTTCTCTCTATGGTGCCATCTTTTATTTGCACTATTGGATTTTTTTAATTTTAGGACTAATGATCCATATTGTGATGGATTTCTGATCTGATGTAAGAGTGAGATTCACTGCCAGTTACCATTGTGTAAGCCATTTATGAATTTTTAAACAGGAGCGCCACGTGTGGCCAATTTTATTTAAATTTACTGTTGCACTTAGGGGTTTGGTGAAAGCTCTGTCTTTTGTTCACACAGGCTGCTACTGTTTTCTTTGCAAGCGCTTTGGAGAATATTTTGTATTTACTGTATCAGCCTAGGGCCCTTACACTCCTGGATCCCTTGGGCAAGTGCCCATTGAGCCCATACGAAAAGACGCCCTGAGTGGTCGTTCAGATGGCATTTTTTGGGCGTGCATAAATTAGCAGTTGCGATCTTACTTGCTGCTGGAGAGCCCTCTGTGTTCCAGGAGAGCAGCACAGCCTTTGCGTCTACAGAGGCACTCAGACTCTACTACATGACCCGATTTGTGACCCTGGTACCGATGTATCAGCAATTATACACTGCAATAAGGACATGATGCGACAGCAGTGGTTGTCACTATGCTCAGGGTAGCTTCTGCCCATATTAGCATATAATTGCAATTGCAAATGGCGAAAGATAGCAGCAGCAGCAGCAAGAACAACCACATCTGAATTAGCCACATTGATACAATATAAAAAAATAAAATGGTCAAATTTAGCAATTTAGTGCATGTAAGAGTCCCTGGATATGAAGGGCCTCATTAGAGTGGCACGCTATCATAGGTGTGCGCAGGGGGGGTGCCTGGTGCGCACAGGCACCCCCTAATGTCCGGCCCCTGATCTCACATGCCTGATGCAGCGATCGCCGAGCAGGCTGATTACTGTCCCCTCTGCGCTGCACCCTGTCAGGACTGCATTACTGACCAGACGCCTGGGTTAATCAAGTATGCCACCGCCCACCCATCACACCCGCCCCATGCCCACCTCTCTCCTTCTATGCTATGCCTACACCAGCCACTGATGAGAAGCAGCATGCAGCCAGCGTTCCTCTTAGGAAGACAAATTCAATACTGGCAGGCAGACGGCAGCAGCATTGACACGTCACTCGTTTTTCTCTATCGTCCTAGTGGATGCTGGGGTTCCTGAAAGGACCATGGGGAATAGCGGCTCCGCAGGAGACAGGGCACAAAAAGTAAAGCTTTAGGATCAGGTGGTGTGCACTGGCTCCTCCCCCTATGACCCTCCTCCAAGCCTCAGTTAGATTTTTGTGCCCGGCCGAGAAGGGTGCAATCTAGGTGGCTCTCCTAAAGAGCTGCTTAGAAAAGTTTAGCTTAGGTTTTTTATTTTACAGTGAGTCCTGCTGGCAACAGGATCACTGCAACGAGGGACTTAGGGGAGAAGAAGTGAACTCACCTGCGTGCAGGATGGATTGGCTTCTTTGGCTACTGGACATTAGCTCCAGAGGGACGATCACAGGTACAGCCTGGATGGTCACCGGAGCCTCGCCGCCGGCCCCCTTGCAGATGCTGAAACGAGAAGAGGTCCAGAATCGGCGGCAGAAGACTCCTCAGTCTTCTTAAGGTAGCTCACAGCACTGCAGCTGTGCGCCATTTCCTCTCAGCACACTTCACACGGCAGTCACTGAGGGTGCAGGGCGCTGGGAGGGGGGCGCCCTGGGAGGCAAATGAAAACCTATTTTGGCTAAAAATACCTCACATATAGCCTCCGGGGGCTATATGGAGATATTTAACCCCTGCCAGAATCCGTTAAGAGCGGGAGACGAGGCCGCCGAAAAAGGGGCGGGGCCTATCTCCTCAGCACACAGCGCCATTTTCCCTCACAGAAAGGCTGGAGGGAAGGCTCCCAGGCTCTCCCCTGCACTGCACTACAGAAACAGGGTTAAAACAGAGAGGGGGGGCACTAATTTGGCGTTAGAAATATATAAAAAAGATGCTATAAGGGAAAACACTTATATAAGGTTGTCCCTATATAATTATAGCGTTTTTGGTGTGTGCTGGCAAACTCTCCCTCTGTCTCTCCAAAGGGCTAGTGGGTCCTGTCCTCTATCAGAGCATTCCCTGTGTGTGTGCTGTGTGTCGGTACGTGTGTGTCGACATGTATGAGGACGATGTTGGTGAGGAGGCGGAGCAATTGCCTGTAATGGTGATGTCACTCTCTAGGGAGTCGACACCGGAATGGATGGCTTATTTAGGGAATTACGTGATAATGTCAACACGCGCCAAGGTCGGTTGACGACATGAGACGGCCGACAAACAATTAGTACCGGTCCAGACGTCTCAAAAACACCGTCAGGGGTTTTAAAACGCCCGTTTACTTTAGTCGGTCGACACAGACACAGACAGGGACACTGAATCCAGTGTCGACGGTGAATAAACAAACGTATTCCTTATTAGGGCCACACGTTAAGGGCAATGAAGGAGGGTTACATATTTCTGATACTACAAGTACCACAAAAGAGGGTATTATGTGGGATGTGAAAAAACTACCGTAGTTTTTCCTGAATCAGATAAATTAAATGAAGTGTGTGATGATGCGTGGGTTCCCCCCGATAGAAAATATGGGCGGTATACCCTTTCCCGCCAGAAGTTAGGGCGCGTTGGGAAACACCCCTTAGGGTGGATAAGGCGCTCACACACTTATCAGAACAAGTGGCGGTACCGTCTATAGATAGGGCCGTCCTCAAGGAGCCAGCTGACAGGAGGCTGGAAAAATATCATAAAAAGTATATACACACATACTGGTGTTATACTGCGACCAGCGATCGCCTCAGCCTGGATGGGCAGAGCTGGGGTGGCTTGGTCGGATTCCCTGACTAAAAATATAGAGCATTTAAAGGATGTATTTCTATATATGCGAGATGCACAGAGGGATATTTGCACTCTGGCATCAAGAGTAAGTGCGAGGTCCATATCTGCCAGAAGATGTTTATGGACACGACAGTGGTCAGGTGATGCAGATTCCAAACGGCACAAAGGTGTATTGCCGTATAAAGGAAGAGGAGTTATTTGGGGTCGGTCCATCGGACCTGGTGGCCACGGCAACTGCTGGAAAATCCACCGTTTTTTACCCTAAGTCACATCTCTGCAGAAAAAGACACCGTCTTTTCAGCTTCAGTCCTTTCGTCCCTATAAGAGTCATATCTGCCCAGGGATAGAGGAAAGGGAAGAAGACTGCAGCAGGCAGCCCATTCCCAGGAACAGAAGCGTTCCACCGCTTCTGACAAGCTCTCAGCATGACGCTGAGACCGTACAGGACCCCTGGATCCTACAAGTAGTATCCCAGGGGTACAGTTTGGAATGTCGAGACGTTTCCCCTGCGCAGGCTCCTGAAGTCTGCTTTACCAAGGTCTCCCTCCGACAAGGAGGCAGTATGGGAAAAAATTCACGAGCTGTATTCCCAGCAGGTGATAATTAAATTACCCCTCCTACAACAAGAAAAGGGGTATTATTCCACACTATATTGTGGTACTGAAGCCAGAAGGCTAGGTGAGACCTATTCTAAATCTAAAAAAATTTGAACACTTACAAAGGTTCAAATCAAGATGGAGTCACTCAGAGCAGTGATAACGAACCGGGAAGAATGGGGACTATCTGGTGTCCCGAGACATCAGGGATGCTTACCTCCATGTCCCAAATTTGCCCTTATCACTAAGGGTACCTCAGGTTCGTGGTACAGAACTGTCACTATCAGTTTCAGACGCTGCCGTTTGGATTGTCTACGGCACCCCGGGCCTTTACCAAGGTAATGGCCGAAATGATGGTTCTTCTTCGAAGAAAAGGCGTCTTAATTATCCCTTACTTGGACGATCTCCTGATAAGGGCAAAGTCCAGGGAACAGTTGGAGGTCGGAGTAGCACTATCTCGGATACTGTTACAACAGCAGGGGTGGATTCTAAATATTCCAAAATCGCAGCTGATCCCGACAACAAGTCTCCTGTGCTTAGGGATGATTCTGGACACAGTCCAGAAAAAGGTGTTTCTCCCGGAAGAGAAAGCCAGGGAGTTATCCGAGCTAGTCAGGAACCTCCTAAAATCAGTGCATCATTGCACAAGGGCCATGGTAAAAAAATGGTGACTTCCTTCGAAGCAATTCCAGTCGGCAGATTTCATGCAAGAACTTTTCAGTGGGATCTGCTGGACAAATGGTCCGGATCGCATCTTCAGATGCATCAGCGGATAACCCTATATCCAAGGACAAGGGTGTCTCTCCTGTGGTGGTTACAGAGTGCTCATCTTCTAGAGGGCCGCAGATTCGGCATTCAGTTTTGGATGTTGGTGACCACGGAGGCCAGCCCGAGAGGCTGGGGAGCAGTCACACAAGGAAAAAATTTCCAGGGAGTGTGATCAAGTCTGGAGATTTTTCTCCACATAAATATAGCTAAGGGTAAATTTATAATGCTCTAAGCTTAGCAAGACCTCTGCTTCAAGGTCAGCCGGTATTGATCCAGTGGGATAAAACATCACGGCAGTCGCCCACGTAAATAGACAGGGCGGCACAAGAAGCAGGAGGGCAGTGGCAAAAACTGCAAGGACTTTTCGCTGGGCGGAAAATCATGTGATAGCACTGTCAGCAGTGTTTCATTCCGGGAATGGAAACTGGGAAGCAGACTTCCTCAGTAGGCACGACCTCCACCCGGCAGAGTGGGAACTTCATGGGGAAGTTTTCCACATAATTGTAAACCGTTGGGAATTACCAAAGGTGGACATGATGGCGTCCCGTCTGAACAAAAAAACGGGACAGGTATTGCGCCAGGTTAAGAGACCCTCAGGCAATAGCTGTGGACGTTCTGGTAACACCGTGGGTGTACCAGTCGGTGTATGTGTTCCATCCTCTGCTTTTCATACCTAAGGTACTGAGAATTATAAGACGTAGAGGAGTAAGAACTATACTCATGGCTCCGGATTGGCCAAGAAGGACTTGGTACCCGGAACTTCAAGAGATGCTCACAGAGGACTTATGGCCTCTGCCGCTAAGAAGGGACTTGTTTCAGCAAGTACCATGTCTGTTCCAAGACTTACCGCAGCTGCGTTTGACGGCATGGCGGTGGAACGCCGGATCCTAAGGGAAAAGGCATTCAGGAAGAGGTCATTCCTACCCTGGTCAAAGCCAGAAAGGAGGTGACCGCACAACATTATCACCACATGTGGCGAAAATATGTTGCGTGGTGTGAGGCCAGGAAGGCCCCACGAAGAAATTTCAACTCGGTCGATTCCTGCATTTCTTGCAAACAGGAGTGTCTATGGGCCTCAAATTGGGGTCCATTAAGGTTCAAATTTCGGCCCTGTCGATTTTTCTTCCAGAAAGAATTGGCTTCAGTTCCTGAAGTCCAGAAGTTTGTCAAGGGAGTATTGCATATACAACCCCCTTTTGTGCCTCCAGTGGCACTGTGGGATCTCAACGTAGTTCTGGGATTCCTCAAAACACATTGGTTTAAAACCAGTCAAATCTGTGGATTTGAAGCATCTCACATGGAAAGTGAACATGCTCTTGGACCTGGCCTGGACCAGGCGAGTGTCAAATTGGTGGTTTTTTTCTCAAAAAAGCCCATATCTGTTTGTCCATTCGGACAGGGCAGAGCTGCGGACTCGTCCCCAGTTCTCTCCCTAAGGTGGTGTCAGTGTTTCACCTGAACCAGCTTATTGTGGTGTCTTGCGCCTACTAGGGACTTGGAGGACTCCAAGTTGCTAGATGTGGTCAGGGCCCTGAAAATATAGGTTCCAGGACGGCTGGAGTCAGGAAAACTGACTTGCTGTTATCCTGTATGCACCCAACAAACTGGGTGCTCTTGCTTTTAAGCAGACTTTTGCTAGTTGGATGTGTAATACAATTCAGCTTGCACATTCTGTGGCAGGCCTGCCACAGCCAAAATATGTAAATGCCCATTCCACAAGGAAGGTGGGCTCATCTTGGGCGGCTGCCCGAGGGGTCTCGGCTTTACAACTTTGCCGAGCGGCTATTTAGTCAGGGGCAAACACGTTTGTAAAATCCTACAAATTTGATACCCTGGCTAAGGAGGACCTGGAGTTCTCTCATTCGGTGCTGCAGAGTCATCCGCACTCTCCCGCCCGTTTGGGAGCTTTGGTATAATCCCCATGGTCCTTTCAGGAACCCCAGCATCCACTAGGACGATAGAGAAAATAAGAATTTACTTACCGATAATTCTATTTCTCGGAGTCCGTAGTGGATGCTGGGCGCCCATCCCAAGTGCGGATTATCTGCATTACTTGTACATAGTTACAAAAATCGGGTTATTATTGTTGTGAGCCATCCTTTCAGAGGCTCCGCTGTTATCATACTGTTAACTGGGTTCAGATCACAGGTTGTACAGTGTGATTGGTGTGGCTGGTATGAGTCTTACCCGGGATTCATAAATCCTTCCTTATTGTGTACGCTCGTCCGGGCACAGTACCTAACTGAGGCTTGGAGGAGGGTCATAGGGGGAGGAGCCAGTGCACACCACCTGATCCTAAAGCTTTACTTTTTGTGCCCTGTCTCCTGCGGAGCCGCTATTCCCCATGGTCCTTTCAGGAACCCCAGCATCCACTACGGACTCCGAGAAATAGAATTATCGGTAAGTAAATTCTTATTTTTCCAGCAGCGGCAGTACTAGTCTGCGACTGTCAGTGTCAGTGAGTGACTGACTTGTAAGTAAGCTGCTGCAGCTTGCAGGGGAAAGAGAGGGGGAGCCAGATGAGGCTGAGGAGGTGCAGTGTAATTGCAGTGAGTGCCATCATGGGTGTTTGTTTGGTGCACACCACAACATCTGACAATGTATCTGCTTTATTAGGATTGGCACAAGGGTGGATATTTTATATTGCGTTGACGTCAATAGACGGTGCTAGACACGCCCAAAAGGCATTGCTAGACACACCCCTCCAACGGTGCACCCCCTAATAAAATGTGCTGCGCACGCCTATGCACGCTATGCCGATATGAGCGCAGCTGGCTACTGTTTTAAGTACTGCGCATGCTTCCGAGCCGCACTGCGCATCTGTCCTGGTTGTTACCGTATGGACACGCAGAATGAAATTGGACACAGAGAGAGTGGATTTAGTGCCTCTTGCTGGGAGGTAAGAAGGGAGAGGCTAGGCAGACGTCGCTGAGAGCAGCTGTGTCTGAAGACGTAAAACCACAGCCACTCCCCCTTCTGGAGCTCTGTCCCAATGTTTATATGTTTAATATTAGGGGCTATGCACACCCACCCCTGCTGTGTACCTTTTTTTTTTTTAGTGAACCTAAAAGGTTAATCTATTAGATAGTAATGTAGCTTTAAAAGCAAGGCCATGGGCAGGGTTATATTATGAGAGGAGGGGGCCCATGTACATAGCCCCCTCCTTTGTAACAGGCAGTGGCAGTGACACTAACTCTGAGCACTAGGTGGTGCACAGGTCTCCATCAACATTGTACAGTGGCCATTTTCCTGGTGATTTTACTTACTTTGCATGTGTAAAACACTGGGAAAATGGCCACCACTCCATTTTCCTGGAGACATGCGCACCACCTAGTGCTCAGAGTCACTCAGGGCCGGACTGGCCATCTGGCACTTCTGGCAAATGCCAGAAGGGCCGATGGCCACGTGGGCCGGTCCAGCGCTCACTGAGACACGCTGCCGCTCAGTCCGGCGGCAGCATGTCTCAGCTGTCAGGGGAGGAGAGCGCGCCAGCGCCGCTATGTCTGGCGGCATATAGTGGACTTCAAACCAGCCGCCGGTTCGTGAGCCAATCAGAGCTCGCGGACTGGCAGCCAATCAGGAGCCGCCGCTGCCGGTCCGCGAGCCCTGATTGGCTCACGAACCGGCGGCTGGTTTGAAGTCTGCTACACGCCGCCAGACATAGCCGCGCTGGCGCGCTCTCAGCTCATGACACTGCAGCCCTCAGTCACATCCCAGCCGGAGGAGCCGCAGCAGCAGCAGTAAGCAGCTGCAGCACTGCTGTGGGGGCAATTGTTTACCTGGCACTGTGGGGGCATTTGTATACCTGGCACTGTGGGGGCAATTGGCTGGCACTGTGGGGGCATTTGTGGATCTGGCTCTGTGGGGGCATTTGTGGATCTGGCACTGTGGGGGCATTTGTGGATCTGGCACTGTGGGGGCATTTGTATACCTGGCACTGTGGGGCATTTGTATACCTGGCACTGTGGGGCATTTGTATACCTGGCACTGTGGGGGCATTTGTATACCTGGCACTGTGGGGGCAATTGTGGATCTGGCACTGCACTATTGGGGGCATATAATGTAAATTTCGGCTCATACCGGGTGCTATAATGTGAATTTCGGCTCATTCTGTGTCCTGTAATGTGAATTTCGTCTCACTCTTGTGCCATAATGTGAATTTCGGCTCACTCTGTGTACTATAATGTGAATTTTGGCTCATTCTGTGTGCCATAATGTGAATTTTGGCTCATACCGGGTGCTATAATGTGAATTTCACCTCATTCTATGTGCTGTAATGTGAATTTCGGCTCATACGGTGTGCCATAATGTGAATTTCGGCTCATACCGGGTGCTATAATGTAAATTTCGGCTCATAGCGGGAGCTATAATGTGAATTTTGGCTCATACTGTGTGGTATAATGTGAAAGAGGCACCAGTACTAGATAGTATAAGGGGTCCTACTATTGTGGTGCATAATGCGTATAAGGGGTGTATGGTGTGGTAAACTACACTGAAGGCCACGCCCCCTTTTGAGTGGCCACGCCCCCTTCACATTTCCATACCCCTACTTAAAAATTTCCACTTCAACCACTGGTTGTGTGTATTTTAATAGAGAATGATGTACGCTTGTATGTTGTTAGAAGAATATTAATTATATTTGTAAGAGCATAGACTAATAAGTGGGAGGAGTCAGGAATAGTAAGGGGAGGAGTCACAGAGGTGGGCCAGTGTGCTTCAAAAATGCCAGGGCCTATTTTTAGTCCCAGTCCGGCCCTGGAGTCACTGACACTGCCATGGACTCCGGAGAGGTAAGTATTAAAAAAACTGGGTGCAGGGTGCGCTGCATAGGCCCTTCTGGACCCAGGGGCCTGTGCGTACCGTAGATGCACCACCGGTCATGTGGAGATGCATGTATCAAACTCCTAAATAAGACAAGTGGAGTATAACTATCTTTTTCCAGAATGCACTAGATAAATGATAGCTACAAGCTGATTGGTTGGTATAGACCACAACTCCATTTGTCCTCGTTTGATGCATCTCCCCCCATATGAGCAGATGCGGGTAGGATGCGATAGACAGCTCACTGATAAAAGCTCACTACCAATCACGTACCATCCTCCAGCCCAGAATACCGCTCTTGCGGTGTTACATCTTGCCAGCTTCATTAAATAAATCATTGGCTGATAAAGTGAGGCTTCAACCTGTGCAATCTTGCGTATTTTTACCAATTGCAAAACGATAACTAGTAAAAAGTACAAATTAAATAGAAATTAAAATCCAGCCCACTGTATAAAGTATTCATAAATTCAGGAGTGTGCTACAATATACTATGGCTGCTGCTGGGAACTAGATATAGCACTGTGACAAGTGGAACCGCGTGTTTAAATATTTCTGGAGAAAAAGTGCAGTCATTCTAGATTGACATAAGAATGCAGATTGCCTGCAAAATTCCTGTTTTATAATCACCCATGATGTTGAAGCACGTCTATCGGCAATCTGCTGCTGGAATCAGCATGGCTGAAGTAAAATGATTAGACATGTATCGGTAGCAGCCTCATCACAGGTGACGGGATTAACATACGTGTATAAACAGCAGTGGCTCTTGCTTGCGCGTATTAATCCCTTCACTCAGCGCCATATGCCTATGTTATTTTCTTTTTTTAGTGCATTATCTGGAGAATTTCAGGAATACTGCAACTTGGCGATAAGGGGGCCTTTGATTTAATTACAAAAGACTTCAATATCTGAGTAATTTGTGAGACCAGTATCTTCCCCGCGCCTGCGACGGAGAAAATGTGATTTTACGCTGCTTGGTCAGGGACTAATTGTTCCTATAAAATTCTCTGTACACCATGTCAGCTCTACAGAATATAAACATTATTATTAAGTGCTTTAATGTTTTTCCAAGACATGTCATTTCCTCCACAAGTATTTATAAACCGCACTGAAATATTTTTCAAGAAGGGAAAAGAGAGATATTTCTCATTTATCCTTAGGTGTTGCAGTGTTTTGGGCTGGGGTAATTGGCATTTTAGGTCCTACAGATTGTAGGTGATATTTAAATGATGACTACAGGACCAAAGAACCGCAAGTTTAGAACTCTTCCTACCATCATAATAAATCCACCACAGATACCTCTGTTGTATGGATAACTCTATTAGCCCAAAGCAACAAGGGTGGGGGTGGATCTTGCCTCTCTTATGTGGTTTTTAATTATCTCAGCAGTGGGTTACTCGAGAACACCAGAGAGGGGCGATCATTAAGATCAGAAGTCTACACTAGTGCTTGGCTGACCAGATGAAGACCAATAGAAGATGAAAGTTGTGTTGCTTTAGAGAAGTGTTCCTCAAAGCACACTAACAGTCCTGGTTTTAAGGATATTAGTGAGTGAACACAGATGAGTAAATCAAAAGAACTGAGGTACTAATTAAGTAATCTGTGCTCAAGTATGGCTACTCTTAAAACCTGGACAGTTAATGTGCCTTGAGGACCGACATTGGGGAACACTGCTTTAGAGTAAGTGCAGCAGGACCTCTCACTGGAATGCTTACACAACTGGAGAAGAGGAAGCAGTAACTTTATTTTTGAAGACAGATACATATGTAGCCACGTTCATCCATCATGACTTGTGGGCCTGCGGCTATGGTGCATGCGTGCGTTCGCAAAGTGCACGCCATAGACTTTAATGGTGTGATCGCCGGCTGCGAGAGGTATCAAACCTTCTAAAGAGGACAAGTGGAGAAGTTGCCCATAGCAACCAGGTTCTAGCTATAAGTCGGCAAGTGCATTCTAGAAAATGACAGATTGGTTGCCACTGTAGGTGAGACTTCTCCACTTGTCCTCCTTAGAAGGTTTGATACATCTCCCCCTAAATGTCCTTATGAGCCAAAGGTTAAGACTGCTTTAGATCAGGAGTCATGACTGTTCATCTAATGGACCTTCAAGGCACCAGGACATGTGTCCTGTACAGCTTTAGTCCCTGGAAATCTTTCCATCAGAATGTTAATCTTCCCACATGTCTCCTCCTGTGTCTGGATGTTTGGAATCAGTAGCAATAGAATCCTATACCTGTGTTATTGTACTTGGTGTTACAGTATATAGATTGAATGTTATTATAGACTGAATATACCGGATGTCAAATGGGTCACATGAGAAGAGACTGTTGAGTGTCCATAGAAATGTTATATTGTATTCATAGAGTGGATGACAACTGATGACACTGGAGCAGGATGTGGGAAGCTACAAACAGGAGAGAAATTGTAACAGAAGAAGGGATGGAATAAGGAAAACTGCCGCTGGAAAGCCGAAAAAGACATTGGTAGGAAAAGAAAAAGATATGTCATGACTCTGTCCCAAGGGGATACATTCAATTTTCCGGTTGTCGGGATCCCGGCGTTCAGGACTATTCCACTCAGGAATAGATCCTGTGGCAAGCGCAGTGAGCCACCGAGCCAACAGCGTGGGGACCCTTTGCGATCTTCCCGCTTCCGCTGTCGGGGATACGGACAGCTGGCATCCCGCCTCCCAGTAAATCATACTGAATCCATCCAAACAAACCCAATGGAATTTGCCATTGCTCAGAACAGACACAGGGCCTAATTCAGATGGGAGCTACCCATCACTGTGCTGGTAGCAGCGGCTAAGTGTGACGTCACGCAGCCTCCTCAGCCCGCCACCCGCATGGTCTGGGCACGCCTGCGTTGCCCGGACTGCCCCCCTTAAACGGCGGCCGCCAACTGGCCCCCTCCCGCCCAGCAACTGCCTGTCAATCAGGCAGAGGCGATCACAGGGCTAAGACAGCCGTCGGCTGTCTGGCATGCGCCAGCGCACTGCGGCGCATGCGCAGTTCAGATCTGATCGGCTGCTGTGCGAAAACACACACCACCGATCAGGTCTGAATTAGGCTCATACTTGGGGGAATTCAATTATTTTAAAAGTTGGTTGGTTGGTTGTTTTTTCCTGTCTATTAGATAGGAAAAAACAGACGCCCAACTGACTTTTCAAACAATTGAATACCCCCCACTGAGCGCTGAAACTGAAAATTGTGGTGCCACCTGTTGCAAAAGAATGATCCTGTACAGAAGTGCTGGGGGCATTTCTGGAAACAATAGAGGTCTATGTGCCACACACTAACACCGATTTGGCGACAGTGGGGTTTTACAATACGGGGCTGATGCAGAGTTGAGTGCATGTCAGATTTGTGGATATATGTTGCACTACTCATGCTCTGGAGCCGATTATGGGGGTCATTCTGACCCGATCGCATGCTGCAGTTGTTCGCTGTGGTGCGATCGGGTCTGAACTGCGCACAGGAAATGCCGGGCAGCATGGGAACTTAAGAAGAATGCGATCACCGTGGCGATCGCAAGGTGAATGACAGCAGTCAGTTAGGGGACGCCAGAGATCGCTAATTCCAGTTCCAAATCTGATTTTTTTTATTATTATTTTTTTTAAGTGATTCCTCCCATATTCTTTGTAGGCTATTTTCCAATTGTGTTAATTGCTAAAGCTAATACTTAATAATACATGTACCAGTGTAATCCTACTGGTGTTCATTAATGACATGTCATTTTCAAAGGAATTTGAACATATTATAGTATTAATAATTCTATCTCTCCTCCTCTATGTTCAGTGTCCGTAAATACAAAAGATCTGAGGGTGTTGGATGGAATAGGATGGGGGATTTGCACAAAGCATGCTTTATATAATGAAACTGATTGAAGCCAAGGGCAACAGAAGTATATATATATTCATCTTTACAACCAGCGAGATAAGAGGAACATATACTGAGGATACTCTTCATGTGATAGATAATGACAATATATTGGCCACACGCTGATGTTGATTTTGTAGACTTTGTTCTCTATTAGTTTCTTTTAATTTATATTCTGTTTTTAATTTACACTGACACGTATATTACATAATACACGTATTTATGATCTGAGATGGATCGTACAGTCAGAGCAACCTCAGAAAATGTCAGGATAACTCATGTTGGATGAACGGATAAATAAACATGGCAACTGATACCGGAGGCTCTACTTATGTCTCATCTGGAGAATGGAAAAAAGGCGCATGGTCAGTACACTAGATCATCTGTGCGTAGATAACGAGCCCAGGTGCAGACCACTAATTGCCTGAAATGTGCTTTTCTCTACTCTCACTGCATATTTTGGGTAAAATAACACTTCTGAGCATAGGGGGTCATTCCGATTTGTTCGCTAACTGCTTTCGGTCGTAGTGCAGCGATTAGGTGAAAAAGCTGCATTTCTACGCATGCGCATGGTGCGCACGCGCGACGTACTTTCACACAAAACTATGCAGTTTCACACAAGGTCTAGCGACGCTTTTCAGTCGCACTGCTGATCGGTGAGTGATTGACAGGAAAGGGGCGTTTCTGGGTGGCATCTGACCGTTTTCCGGGAGTGTGCTGAAAAACGCGGGCATGTCAGGTAAAAACGCCTGGGGAAACGGTGGAGTGGCTGGCCAAACGCAGGGCGTGTTTGTGACGTCAAAACAGGAACGAAACAGTCTGAAGTGATCGCTAGCTAGGAGTAAGTCTCGAGCTACTCTGAAACTGCACAATCTTTTTTTGTAGCAGTTCTGCTAACCTTTTGTTCGCACTTCTGCTAAGCTAAGATACACTCCCAGAGGGCGGCGGCCTAGCGTTTGCACTGCTGCTAAAAGCAGCTAGCGAGTGATCAACTCGGAATGAGGGCCATAGTGCGCTTAGGATGGTACATGCTGATGTGAGTGTGCCCTTATTATGACCCAGCACTGAGCTTCCCAACAAATAAAGGGGGAGCTGTATCAGAACTTGGAGAGAGATAAAGCACCAACCAATCAACTCCTGTCATTTTTCAAACACAGCCTGTAACATGGCAGTTAGGAGCTGATTGGCTGGTACTTTATCTCTCTCTGATGTTTGATACAAAGGTTTAACAAGTAATCCACAGGCGATAACTGATTTGGCCCTGTCCAGCATATAATCACACTTAGTAATAATGAGCATCTCATTAGACGTCAAGAGTTAAGGGCCCTACATATTGAGCGATTCGCCGCCGAGCTGCCCAACGGCGGATACGACCGATGGGTGACCTGGCGGCGGGGGGCAGAGACGGGGGGAGTGAAGTTTCTTCAATCCCCCCGTCACCCGGCTCCATAGAAGTGCAGGCAAATAGGGACGAGATCGTCCATATTGGCCTGCATGCACAGGCGACGGGGCACCAGCGATGAATGAGCGCGGGGCCGCGCATCGTTCATCACTGGTGCCTCCACACTCAAAGATATGAACGGTATCTCGTTCATTAATGAACGAGATCGTTCATATCTATGAGTATTATCGCTCAGTGTGTAGGGCCTATTACTCCACTCTACAACTTTAAAATGTAAATTTTTTAGTGGAATTTACTGTAAACTAAGATAATAAACAGTGAGCTGTGTATCTGACACTCTACTATACCTGCAGGACCCCAGACAAATCAGTGAGCAAGCATAGCTCTACTTTGTTTCAGATAGGTGCAGTATTATCAGAGCTCCTCCCCAGGGGAGGGGCTGTTACCGTGCCGCTGCCTGACCAGCAGTCAGTGTAAATAGCAGACCAGAGACAGACCTATGAGCAATTGAAGGAACGGATTGGAACACCTCAGATGATGAATCTGAGATTTCTGAGCCTGTTTATCAAACTTATGGACCCTAAAACTCATTGTGAATCAACAGGAGATATCTTAGATGATGCCATAATTGTGCTTTTTATCAATCTAAGGTTTTTGAAGTTTATCTTGAATAGCTAATGCAATCCATATGCTTGATTTTATGGCCGTCACTAAAATCAGTGGGCACTTGCACCACACCTACACATGGTGCAAAACTTGTATCTAATAACAGTCGTATGTATGCGCAATTTTGCATAACCGCAATACAACTGACACACCATCACTGGCCTAAGTGAGAATGCCCCGTTACAGCCCACTCAGCGGGTAATTCAGACCTGATCGCAGCAGAAAATTTGTTAGCAGTCGGGCAAAACCATGTGCACTGCAGGGGGGGGGGGGGGGGGGGGGGCAGATATAACATGTGCAGAGAATCTAAATTGCAGTGTAGAAATAGAGCAGCCAGTATTTAACCTGCACATAAACAATAGAACCCACCCAAATCTAACTCTCTCTGCACATGTTATATCTGCCCCCGCTGCAGTGCACATGGGGGGTCATTCCGAGTTGTTCGCTCGCAAACTGCTTTTAGCAGCTTTGCACACGCTAAGCCGCCGCCTACTGGGAGTGAATCTTAGCTTATCAAAATTGCGAACGAAAGATTCGCAATATTGCGAAAAGACTTCTCTGTGCAGTTTCTGAGTAGCTCGAGACTTACTCTGCCACTGCGATCAGTTCAGTGCTTGTCGTTCATGGTTTGACGTCGCAAACACACCCAGCGTTCGCCCAGACACTCCTCCGTTTCTCCAGCCACTCCCGCGTTTTTCCCAGAAACGGTAGCGTTTTTTCACACACACCCATAAAACGGCCAGTTTCCGCCCAGAAACACCCACTTTCTGTCAATCACATTACGAACACCAGAACGAAGAAAAAACCTCGTAATGCCATGAGTAAAATTCCTAACTGCATAGCAAATTTACTTGGCGCAGTCGCACTGCGGACATTGCGCATGCGCATTAGCGACTAATCGCTCCGTTGCGAGAAAAAAATAACGAGCGAACAACTCGGAATGACCCCCCTGGTTTTGCCCAACTGCTAACAAATTTGCTGCTACGATCAGGTCTGAATTACCCCCTCAGTCACAAGAGGAAGTGTTAGTTCAATTAATCCAACACTGTATTGCCCGTATACTTAGCGCCAGAGAATGCGCAGTGGGAAAACATTTGAAGACCCATTGCACACAGGTGTACAGTCAACTCTGTACCGTACCCTCTGTGTACCAGTGATGTCAATGGCTGCTTACAGAAGAATAAACTGCACTCTCATAAGGATCGACCCAAAATAACAGTGGTCAGAGAGGGTCTGTAAGTGTTTGGTGCGCCGTAATTGTACAACATAGTCATTCCGGTTTCCTGCCTTAAAATAGATGGGAGCTCTATATTAGTGCAGCCAATAAGACAATCAGGAGTTCACACTCCGACCAATCAACCTGAAGACTCAGCTCCAAACTACTGCAAAACTGTAATTGAAATTGATTTCCAGAACAATGTCTAACACGTCTATGTATCATGGGTCCCAGCAACTGCACAATAATGTTACTGGGATTGATTTCTTCGGGTGTGATATTGTTATTGCTTGCATCAGAAATCTTTTCTACAACTACAGAACAGCAAAACAGATACGTTTCCTGCAAATGCCTCACTAGAAAACAATCACCGTTGGACAGAGACTTTTCGGTGCCCTGTGCCAGAGAGAGCATTGGCGCCCCCTCTCCCCCCATTTTTTTCAATAGGGACATAAATTGCATGCCTCATTGGGAAAAGGGCATGCCAAGACTGATCCCAGAGAAAGCCCATGCAATGATGCCCCTTTATATATATATATATATATATAGATATATATATAGATATATATAGATATATATAGATATATATAGATATAGATATATAGATATACAGATATAGATATATATAGCTTGAATTCCCCCCAAGTGCTAAACTGTTTTTATATTAGCACGACGGTCTTGTCTTTCCTATCAGCTGTTGTATAAAATGTTTACAAAAATAATTTCTGATGTGGTAGAGTAGAGCAGAGATGGTCAACAGGTGTCTATTGGTTTCACAAGTGTCTATGTCGCACTTTACTGTATGTTAGCAAAGAAGATTCAGGACTAAAGATAGCATATTACTCTAGTTGAGAGAGTGGATTCAACCACCTCCAAGGACACACATTGTCCCACAAGTTGGGCATCACTAGATCAGAGTGACCAAGGGGGTTAACGTATCATACCTTCTAAAGAGTGGCGAAGTGGACCAGGAAAAAAGCAATCGATCAGGTTCTATTGATTTTATAGAATGTACCTGATGTATGCTCTCTAAAAGCTGATTGGTTGCTGAAGTCAACTTCTCCAGTCTTTAGAAGGTTTAAAATATCCCCCCCCCCCCCCCAAGTTACATTACCGAAAGGACAAAAATAAGTATTACATAATAAGCTGTGAGTCGGATGAACATGTTAAAGTCCATACATATAGGGTGGTCTATTACTGGGCTGGGAACACAGTTTGAAGCAAATGTGGGCCCTTGACCTTAATAAGCTTCATATGTATGTAGCCCACAGGTACCACCTGAGACTGCACCCTGGTAGCAAGTTTTGGTGAGCAGAAAGATTAAGGTAATTTATTTGAAACATGCACATTTGTTGAAGCAAAAGTCTACTTTGTCTACCTGTGTTATATTGTCTTGCTGGCAGACCTAATAATGCTTATTATTTCAAAATTGTTATATTAGAGACGGTGCACTAACTTAATTTTCTTGGTTTACGGTAATTTGCATAAACCAGTGTTTCCCAATCCCAGTCCAAGAGAACTTCAAACAGATTTGCTTGTTTGAGTAGGGGAATATTATTATTATTATTATTATTAATTTTAACCTAGCCAAATATATAGTATGTAACTCACCTGCCCATGATTATAGACAACCTTAAAACATGACCTGTTTGGGGTTCTCAAAGAAAGGACCACCCGTACACTGTCTGTTTGAGTGGCTACTCCATCTTGTCAGCGTGGTTACACCTCCCTTGCATTCACAGGCCTCCAGGGAGGCTTGAGCCTGGTACTCTGTTTATGGACTGAAGTAGAATCACACTGGTATAATGGATAATATGGGACTGTACACTACCGTTGACATCGTGCAAATGTGTAGGGTACCTGGCAACTGCTGAAAATGAAGGTAGACATGCTGTTGGGTAAATTAATTATTGAGAAAGCAACTCATCAAATCATTACGAGCTACTACATCAATATGTATATGATATAATGGATCAGTCGTGTAATTTTTTTTTTTTTTTTTCAGTAAACTGCTAGACAGCACTCCCATAACTATTGGCTTAGTCCATGAGATCTCAGCTACCAAGGTGAGTAAGTGAAAGGCACATTAAATATATTGGTGTATATACACCATCTTGCCACTTTTACTTGACACTGCTTTCTATTTTTGGGGATTTTTAACAAAATTTTCACACGGACGTTCATTTCTGCCATGCTGAATTGTGTATTTCTGTAGCCCTTGGGTTTTACACAATTCAGCTTTGCTTTGAACATTGTATTCAATTTGCTTCATAGTGCATTTTTGCATTATATTTAAGGAAAATGGAGATAAACAACTGGATGATAAACAAGTTTTGGTGGAGAACAAGAAATGAAGTATGAAAGGAAAATTAGATGTTACCCTTGATCTGTTACTGAATGCATTTCATTTTATTTCAATGTTGCATTTTTTAGCCATATTTTTATATCTTTAGGCAAAGCTGTTTATTTTTATGCCCTTGGATGTGACACAGAGAGCACAGCAGAGACATGTCATAACCAAAGGCAGTGAAAGTGGCTAACTCTGTTCAGGGCTACAAACAAAGTAATATACGCTACAGAGGGAACACAAAGTCATCAATCTAATACAAGGTGCAGTAGGCGTATACTAATTATTAAATGGAAATAATCAGAAGATGGGCGGACCAGATAATACATTGTAATTACACAATAAATGTACGCATCGGCTGTGTGAAATATACAAATGTCGCAGACACCGGGACTTGTATTGAGACACTCACTGGTGATGTCTCTGAACCGCCGCTTGTGTACAAAGATGCAACCATCGGACACACATTGGAGAAACATTAACTTCTGGACAACACTATGGTCTCGCAGTATGGCTGCTGGCAGTAAGATGACAGAGCCATTGTCACTGCGTCGCAGTCGCAAGCTGTGATACGCCCCCGCAAGCTGTGACAACCCCCCCCCCCCCGCAATACGCCTGTGTTTAAGTTACCACTCCACTGTTACCTCCCACAAATGGCCCCTGACTGTCAATCACTTTGCAAAGCAATTCCTGGTGCGAATGCGGTCGCAAAACCATCTCAGTACATGCGTAGTGGCAAATAATTGCTGAACTGCACACACCTCTGAACCAGGCAAAAATTGACATAAATAGTAAATAGTCATATTCAGATACTGATTTTAAGAAGGTAGAGACAAGAAAAGTCACATTCACAGTAGTCTTCATGAATTAAGGGCCAAAGTTTCTGAACTGAAAAGAACTTTATAGGCTGGAAAACGGATTAGTTATGCTTTTTCATACATGATTCATACAGATCTTAGCTTTAACTACTGTCTTCCTGCTACTCATTATATAATAATATGGTACGCATAAAACACTTTGGGGAGAATGTAATAGCCTGCAAAAAACAGAGAGTGTAAGACTTTGTGCGAGTTCTCACATTTTTTAAAGTGGCAATCTTTTACATGGCATAACCAGGTTGGTTTTGCCATGTAAATGAGTGCCGCTTTAAAAAAAAAAAAAAAAGACAGAACTCGCACTATTACATTTCCCCTCTTATATGGTAACAGATGCACTAGAATTACAGTAGATTAATGGTCTTGTGGACAATGATACAGGAGGATGTACAAAGTCACTCCAGGTAATGTTTATGTCACATGTAAAAGTTCTATTCGCGCCAAGGCGCTGCATTTTCATGTGTTCTGCTAATGCATACCTTCACAGTTACCGACTGCTTGCGAGATGTATTTCTCTGACAGATGAAATGCAAATATTATTGCTCTAGCACATAGACATGAAGTTCAAAGTACTGTAGCCTTAGCTGGTAAACAGGAATGGAAAATGTACCTCACGTATTCGCTCCATGGCGCGTAAACATGCCATTAGAAAACGACATCTGGATGTTTGAATTCAGCAAGGCTCAAATCAGAGCCCATCCAAACACCCCGAGATGGTAGTTTGGCGTCTAGTTGCCTAGCAACCAACTTTATACACGCAAAACACATTTGCAAAAGTTGGACAGCTGTGCACTTTCCTGTTTTTTATTGAAATAAAAAAAAAATCTGCTGAGATCATTTTTTGAAAGAATATGTGATCTCAGCCTCCATGTGGATTTCTTTTTTTCTTTTTTTGCCATTCAATGTTACATATTTGTATATATTGTGCATTTGGAAAAAAGAAAAAGAAAAGGTCATCTAAGGCAAGCTAGCATAAAGTTCACTCTCCCAAAAAAAGAAAAAGAGGCTCCAACATTACAATGCTGCAGACATCATTGCTTCAAATTCCGAACATCTTGCTTCATCGCCACGACCTTTCACTTGTTTAGGAAGTTGACTTCTCTTGGGGTTACGGAAATTTGGACAAAAACACTTCAACATCTGTTTCGAGTTAGTTTAATACATTTATTGGACCCATCCATTGTATATATAGATAATCAAAACAAATACAGCAATGTATATTTTACGGGCTAAATTTAAATGGTTTGTTTGTTTGAAGCAATTGCATTTTCGCAGGCTTTAATCTGCAGGAAGCCACTTGCCAAGGAAGGAATAGGGGCGATGTCCAAAAGGGTCAAGCATCAACATGCTCCTAAAATATGATCTTGCAGACGTAAAACGGATGAAAACACCAGAGGAATAGGACATTTGCAGTCTCACGGTGGCTTATAAATAGCACAATGATTTAGATTGGGTCGTAAAATGTCACCTTAATGGGATGGATCGGCTTGTACACATTGCAAAAAGAATATACAAGTGGAAAGGAGGGAGAAGCACCTACTAAGAAGAGCCGTTATGCCATGCCATCTGGATGAGTGGTTTCCACAAGGCATTCCAGAGACATTTTTTCCAAACCTCTGATGTGGAAATGAATTTATAAACTTTGAGGCTGGCATCTGACATGAAAAGAAGAGACGGGGTGAGTATGATCCATTGGAAAGTCACAGTGTTGTCACAGGGCAAGACTCTGCCCATTGGATGGATTTGCAAGGGACCAGCTGACCTTGGGATTAAGGGGGAGGTTTATCAAAACTTGGAGAGAGATAAAACACCAACCAATCAACTCCTGTCATTTTTCAAACACCGCCTTTAAAGTGACCGTTGGGAGCTGATTGGTTGGTACTTTATCTCTCTCCACTTTATCTCTCTCTGAGTTTTGATAAAGCTCCCCTTAAATTTGGGCTACTGGTTGAGGTCACTTCCTATTCTAGCAATTTGTGTACAAAGACCAGTCCTGCAGAACTTTATAAGCAGTCACACTTATTCCCTAAAAACAACTTGATAAAATACTGGTTCCATCTAATGAGGTGCTGCAGTGGCTGAGGCTTGAGAGATACAAGTCATGTTGGATACCTACATAAGAGTCTAAATATTCTATGTACTAAGCTCTAGAGAGAGAGAAAAAGTGGACGGAGATAAAGTACCAGCCAATCAGCACCTAACGGCCATGTTACAGGCTGTGTTTGTAAAAATTAAAGATAGGAACCGGTTGGTTGGTGCTTAATCTCCATCCACTTTATCTCTCTCCAAGACTTAGGGGTCTATTTACTAAGCCTTGGACAGAGATAAAGTGGATGGAGATAAAGTACAAGCCACTCACCTCCTAACTGTCATTTTTCAAACGCAGCCCGAAATATGGCAGTTAGGCGCTGATTGCCTGGACACTTTATCTCCATCCACTTTATCTCCTTTCAAGGCTTAGTAAATAGACCTCTAAGTACAATAGCGGCTCTCGCCATGGGCAAGCTGGACTTTTGGCCGGGGCGCCGCTGTCCCGAGGGCGCCGCCGCCGTGGCAAGAGCCGCTACTAACTGGGGTGGCGGCGGCAGTGGTTAGGAAAAGGTCCTCTCCGTGAAGGGAAACTAGATGTGCAGTGAGGTAGCGTCTAGTTTTCCTTCACGGAGAGGACCTTTTCCTGCTACTGGTGCCTGCCGTGCAGTGCGCCAGACTTCATTGCGCACCGCACGGCAGTTTAGAACAGCTATAGACGATAGAGGTCATAATTTACCTCTAGTGTCTGTGCGCTCCTATGGGAGAGACGTCATGACGTCTCTCCCATAGATCCGAGGAGCGGCGCCGACGGTCGGAGACGGAGGGCAGCAGCGGTCGGGAAAGAGGAACGGGGCGCTTGAGTATTCTTTCTTTTTTTTACTAGAGGCACAGCTACTGGTGGGCACAACTACTGGGGGCAAAACTACTGGGTGCAAAACTACTGGGTGCAAAACTACTGGGGGCAAAACGAATGGGGCCAAAACGAATGGGGGCAAAACTAATGGGGGCACAGTACTAGGGGCAAAACTACTGGGGGCACAGCTGCAGGGGGCACAACAGCTACTGGGGGCACAACAGCTACTGGGGGCACAACTCTACAGGGGGCAAAACTACAGGGAGCAAAACTGTGATCACGCCCCTTCCCTATGAAGCCACGCCCCTATTTTTGCTGCAGAAACTTTTGCCCTGGGCACCACAAGGTCTAGAACCGGCCCTGTCTAAGTACATAGACCCGTAATCCTATGCAATGGAAACCATTGGTTAGCTCTCCAATTGCAAAAACAGCCCAATTGCCAGGTGTACTATATACTGTGGGTTCCGGTATGAATGGTGACCATGTTTTGGTCGACAGTCATTAGGTCGACCACTATTGATCGACATTGACATGGTCGACATGGACACATGGTCGACGCATGAAAATGGTTGACAAATGAAAAGGTCGACATGAGTTTTTTTACTTTTTTTTGGTGTCGTTTTTTGCGTAAAGTGACTGGGAACCCCAATTAGTGCACCGCGTCCCATCGCATGGCTCACTTCACTCGCCATGCTTTGGGCATGGTGCCTTCGCTCCGCTACCGCTTCGCTCAGCACAGATTACCGTTCCAATCGTAGTCCACGTGGATCGTAAAGTATGGAAAAGTTCCCCAAAAGAAAAAAAAGTTAAAAAACTCATGTCGACTTTTTCATGTGTCGACCGTTCATGTGTCGACATTTGCATGTGTCGACCATGTGTACATGTCGACCATGTCAATGTCGACCAATAGTGGTCGACCTAATGACTGTCGACCATAACATGGTCGACCATCTGAACGGATACCATACTACGCCGTCGCAGGATCGCCATGGGGCCTATTGTAAACCATGGTGCTGTTATCTTGTAGCATTCCCCGCCTCCCATGGATTTCCTACAGGTGCTCTGGCCTCTACAATATGGTCAGGACCACACGGTATATTTGGTAAAGTGAATGAGGAATGCTGTTCCCCTTTCACACTAGAGTGATTCCTGGCTGTGCATATAACCATGGTACAGAATGCAGCAGTTTCCAGGTAAGGAAATCGCAGTGTTCCAAACCTTCCATGTGACCTGACCTAGGCCTAAAGCTATATAGAGAGGTTAATTAGTGTATGATGGAATGGGCCCACTTGTGTGTTTTTGTGTCTCTGATAAGAAGATTGCAAGCTCCACTGGGACAGGGATCGATAAAACCTACATGAATATAATAAGTCCTCTGGAGTCACAGTGCTGCAAAATCTGCTACTGCAATATGTATGAAAATAGATCATATTACACCTTCAGCTGGTCCAAGAGGAGCTCAGGAGTTAAATATGAATCACGATAAAGGCTGAGTCTTTGGCACTTGAATTTGCTTGGTAGAAAATGTGTAAAGCTTACCATTTGCATCAAGTGAAAGAAATCATGTTTCCATTCCAGATTATGATAAGACTTTCTTCTCTGATCTGTAATGCCTCTGCGGGTAAAATTCTTCTTCATGTCTTACCCACGAACCACGGGAGCAACATTATCCACACCTTTCCTCAAGGCTTTGGGCGCCCTCTCAAATATAAAGCAGCCGTCCAAAATACAAGACAGCCAGCTGTAGCAATTCTCCAGGGCCTTGTTTAAACTTTCAGCTGCAAAACTGACATCTGCAATCTCCTCCACCCAACCTGTGCAGCTTCGTTATAAAATGCTCAGTGTGACCCCAGGCAAAATGTGCCTTTGCCAAAAATAAGCAGAAAACTGGATTTTTTTTTAAACAGTGCTACCTAATGACTGTGCTGTGTGTGTGTGTGTGTGTGTGTGTGTGTGTGTGTGTGTGTGTGTGTGTATATATATATATATATGTATGTGTGTGTGTATATATATACATACATACATACACACACACACACACACACACACACACACACACACACACACATTTTTCTAATGAAACCAGGTTAAGAAAATACATTATTTTGAACCAAATATTGCATTAGCCAGGCTAACTTTTTTTTTTTTTCCATTTTCAGGTATAAGTCAGTGATGTCATTGTCGAGGCATCCCTGTTTCCAGGTTCTGGATGAAAACACGCTAGGCACATCAACTTACGTCATTAAACTTTTTTTTTTTAAATCAATATACAGTATGACAAGTGTGTTTTTTTTTCTTTCCCAAAAAAGTAAGATCCATTAGTAAGAGCTGTAAGACTCCTGAATCTGCTGCGCCAGCCTAGACTATTTTGAATTGAATAACTCATGAGAGAATAACAAACTGCAAGCTGACACTTATGTCTTTGAGGGCTAGATGGATAATGAAGATAAGGTTGCAGAAATCCTCACATGCTCAGGGAAGACGAAAGCAGCAGCCGCAGGCGCTCAATGTGGAAGGAATGTGCTTGTTTATTCCAATTCCTCATGGTGTCAGTGAATATCTCAGCAGTATTTTAAGCAGGGTGTACCTCTCTGATTGTATTTTCAGGAGGTAATGAATGACTGTATATAGGAAAACTCAGATATGTTATTAGGCGTACACTGTGTTTATTCAGAAAGGGAACTGAGAACTTGAAAGCACCTGCTAAGTGAAAGGCTGGAAGATGTATGGGCATAGGAGTCTGCACTGTGGCACCGCTGGACACCCAATTAGCTCAGTCATTAGCTCACACATAAACACACACTACCCCCCACTGTCATTGGCCTTGGAGAATACTTTCCAACAATTTGCACAACTCAGCTGGGATTTAATAGAGTCATCTCAAATGCACTGTTAGTCTGCCTTGTGCCTCTGTCATCCAACATAGGATATACAGGCTAGACAACCTGTGGCTCTGCCGCTGCTGTTGAACCAGAAGTCTCAGCATGCTCTGCTAAAAGACTGCTGGGCTATTCCTAAGTAACAGCATAGAATACCACTGAGCAGAAAGGGGGCTAGCTGTGGCTAGCCAAATGCTGCAGAACTACAAGTGCCAAAAAGCCATGCCTATGATTTTAAAGGAGTGCTGGGACTTGTAGTTACACAACTGGCGAAAGCAAGTTTAGGAGATAACTTTACTTATCATTTATACAGGACAAACAGATATCCTGGGTAGTATATATGTACATACATTATATATACAGAATATATATACACAGTATATATGTATATATATATATATACACACACACACACACACACACACACACACACACACACACACACACACACACACACACACTCTGCATATTCATGAATTAAAAAAACCACAGACATATTATACCACCCCCTGTTCATTGGCACTTTGCCTTACCTCTCTGGTGAAGAGGATTGCCGCATCGTAGTGCTGATCGTGTTCGTCATCCAGCTGATTGTGCTGATGTTGCCACTTGCAGAAGTTCTTGAGTGAAGTGGCCGCGTTCTTGCTCACCTCCGGCCCTTTCTCCTTGTCCGTCACCATCACCACCTTCACCACTGCCAAGCGGATGTGGTTCTCAATGCTTGGATGACTGTACAGCCGGGAAGCGATGGAAGCCAAGGTCAACAGATAGTGGTGGAGGTCCTTCCCATACTTCTTGGACATGGACTCATCGGCCACCAGGAGCAGCTCCACATGCCTGGACTTTGAGATGGACCTCCTCTGGCGCCTCTTTAATGTAGTCCCCTGGGATAAAGTCTCCTTGAGTTGGGGGTCAGTAGATTGGGTCTGGTTGGGTCTCTGCTGGTCCCAGTGGTGACCCCTGTGGTGCCTCCTGAGACCATGGCCATGCTTGTGGACGTGGTTGGCAGAGCCACGCGTCTCGCAGCTGGCTCTGCTCTGCACAGTCTCAAAGCTGAAGCGATCCTTGATGAACACATGGAGAACCCTCTCTGACCCGTCTCTGTACACCTGCCCAAGCCCTGCCTTGCCCTTAATGAGAGGCTTAATGGTATAGTGAGCATGCTTGACTGCAAAATAGCCATCCAGACCCCCGCACAGGTTGAACACCGCCAGGGACTGTGGGCTAGAGTCCACCGTCCCCCTGTAGAAGCAGTGCTTGTGAAAACGATGCTGAGGATGCACACGTCCCAGGTACTTGGTGCTGAAGTGGGGGGAGAGCAGGAGGTCGTCCCTCTCCAAGTCCAAAATAAACTTCTTGCCGTCTGCATAGAGGATGTAGCCCACTTTCCCTCCTCCAGCATAGATCTGGTCAATGTTCTGCACTATCCCACTCCTCCTCTGGTGCTGGGATGAAGGGTGATGCTTAGAAGGAGCAGGTGGCTCTCCTAGCTTGGAGTCTGCAGTCTTGTTAGACACAGCAGCGGCAGCAGCAAAGTGCAACTCGCCAACCAGTAGCACCAGCAGGACCAGCACCATTGTTCCCCTGGAAACTGGAAACAGAGAGAAGAAGAGAGAGGAAAATAACACAGAACTAGTCTGGGATGAATCAGCCGGGAACAAACTGTCAACAGAAGCGCAGAGACCGGTGTAAACTTTTCTTTGAAACAGCAGCTTGCAGGAGGTGGCTCATTCCATGCAGGGATCCACTCAGCAGCATACAATCAGGGCTGGACGCAAAAGCCCTGTGATCACACAGCTGTTATCCTATGTATTGCAGGATGCGTTAACTCCTTGCGCTCAGAGACTGGCTGCAGTGCCCCCTTTCCTTTGGCTGGGGATGGAGCAGAAGAGGATGCGCCGGAGCGCAGTAGTCATTCACCGGCTGCGTCAGGGCGCAGGAGTCATTCACCGGCTGCGTTAGAATCCCCAGCCTGGTGTGGACGCGAACGCGCAGAGAGGAAGAGAAGAGAGATGTGAGGATGAGGAGGTGGAACAATGAATTTATACTGGAATGCTTTTTAAATGCGAGTCGTCACTGCAGGCTGCCTCTTTACAGGGAGAGCTCTGAGAGCACCACTCCCCTTCAATAATCACAGGCAGGGAAAGTGTTACTGTGTGTGTGTGTGTGTGTGTGTGTGTGTGTGTGTGTGTGTGTGTGTGTGTGTGTGTGTGTGTGTGTGTGTGAGGAATAGAAAAAATCAGCTTGCATTTCATTCTTCTGTTGTCAGATCTGCTCTGCTATTTCACAACTGTCCTAATAGCTGACTTCACATCCTACAAACGTTTTATAGGTTTTATAATGTCTTGTCCTGGAAACAGGGATAATGCTGAGTGATGTCTACATGAACTTTAAAATAAATATAAATAAAGATTAAATAAAGAAATAGATCAAGAATAAATAAATATAAATAAATAAATAAATAAATAAAGATAGATAGACAGACAGTCATAAAATGTCATTTTGGGTTTGTGTAAATGATGCAATTGCAATAACAATGTGGCTATGCCTAATTCTGCCAGGGACAGACGGATTTCACATAGCGCCAGTAAGTTTTGTGAAATGTATCAGGAATTTCCCATTCACTTGCCTGCAGTGTGGCTCATTAATTGCGCAGGGTGCTGTATACTTTGGCTGGGTATACCTGGCTCCTGTGCCTGCCTATTGCAATACAAGCTGTCAGGTGATAGATCGTGTGTCACTTAATTGTTATTATTGATGGGAAATGTTTACTTAAAAGGGTCTCGGTGACTTGGCGAGCTGTGCCATCCTGTAATGCTTTTTATTGCAGCTGAATAAACACCAGCCAACCATTTGTCTTATTAAGCCTTCATCTGTCTTTCATCTTTAAGAGCTGATTATGTAACCTTAAGATAGGTCATACAGGAATGGATAAGCAGGAACGGGGCTGTGATAAATAGAATGAAATTTCTTTTGAGTCGATTCTATTTAGCTGTATTGTGCTGGGATGAAATTGCATATGACAAGTGGATTAGCAGTTCTGATTACAGTCAGCCTTTCAAGTCCTCAGTCTCCTAATTCTAATAATTAAATATCCCGCAGAGATTAATTTGATTTCACCAAATTCCACCAGAATGGGATTCACCTTTCAATTCAGTCAGGACAATTACCGAGGTTGCGGAAACTGAGTAAGATGTTCTGATGACTAGAATCTGTTCATGAGATGTACAGAAGAGGATGGAACACAGATACAAGGGGGAATTATTGTATGGTAGTGCAATATAGCTTCTTTTGTCTACATGAAAAGACAGAAAGAACTAATATTGAACTCTAACAACACATCATAAACAGTAAATTGGCAGAACTGCTAACACAAAGTGCAGAAAATTCAATGACATATAAAGGATTAAGGGGTCTATTTACTAAGCCTTTGAGAGAGATAAAGTGGAAGGAGATAAAGTATCAACTGAACAACTTCTTAAGGGGCACACACACGGAGAGATCCGTGCTTAAAATCTAAGCAATCTTGCTAGATTGCTTAGATTTTAAGCACGGATCTGCCGTGTGTATGCCCTCCAGCGATAGCGATGCGCGGCCCCGCGCATCGCTATCGTCGATGCTAGATTGAGCCTGCATGCAGGCTCAATCTAGCGGGTCGCTCACTTCACCGTTGTGTGAAGTGAGCGGCCCCCCGTCGGCTTTCCCCCTCGCTCAGCACATCGCGCTGTGCTGAGCGGGGTGAGAGATGTGTGCTGAGCGGTCTGTGTTAAGATCGCTCAGCACACATCTCTCCCGTCAGTACCCCCCCTTTACTGTCATTTTTCAAACACAGCCTGTAACATGGTAGCTAGGAGCTCATTGGCCGGTATGTTATCTCTTTTCAAGGCTTAGTAAATAGACCCCTAAGAAGCAGGGGTTAAAGTGTGTGTGGGGGGGGGGGGGGACAGGGTAAAACTGAGTTCCACCACCTGTAATGGTAGGTTGAGCTAGTTCCACCTCCTCTATGGCCCTGCACAGTAATTCCAATAAAAAATCCGTCTTACCACCCGCATCAATAGATGATGTAGGCGGTGCTAGTGTCACTTATGAGCTGCAGCCACCTCCCTCTTCCTCAGTTCTATGGCCCTCGTTCACCTGCGGCCCACCCCACCTGGCATTCCCTTTGTCTGTAGGACGGTGTTCATCCCCTCCTCAGGTCCCAGCGGCTTCCTTTTCTGACGCGGCATATGTGACATCATGCCGTCACCGCCACTGAAGTGAAGAAGAGCCATTGAAAGAAGCAGGTTCTGGACATGCTAAAGACAAGATAAGAGGGGGCTGGAGGGACACTGCTGGAGTAACAGAGACAGAGATATGTATAATGGTCACTACTGTTGGCATTACGTGTATAAGGGGCACTACTACTGTGGGCATTATAGTATAAGTGGCACTACTTTGGGCATTATGTGTATAAGAGGCACTACTGTGGGAGTATGTGTAAGAGGCACTACTACTATGGGTATTATGTGTATAAGCAGCATAACTGCTGTGGGCATTATGTGTATAAGGGACACTAATGTTGGCTTTGTGTATTAGGGGGCACTACTGTGTGGCATAACGTTTATAAGGGGAATCACTGTGTAGCATAATGTGAATAAGGGGCACTACTGAGTGACGTAACATGAATAAAGGGTATTACTATGTAGTGTAATATGAATCAGGGGCACTACGGGCAGTGTAATTTGAATACGATTGTGCTACTGTGTAGTATAATTTGAATTGGGGTACTATTGTGTGACCACAGACCTTCCTTGTGAGACCACTGTCTCTTTTTGAAGTATGGGAGACAGGGCACAAATTTATAGTTTACAGGGGGTTCCGAAAACCCTAGCACTGGCCCTGGCTATGCCTAATGGGAGGGGGAGGTGGCAGAGGAAATGAGTTCCACCACTTCTGCAGGACCACTTTTTAAGCCCTGCTAAGAAGTAAAAAAATAGTTTTTTAAGATGTGTAGAGTACTGTATCTGAGTTGTTTACTGAGAGGTGTAGTGAGTATCTGAGATGTGAAGTGAGTTTTTGAGATGTGAAGTATTTCAGATGTGAAGTGAGTAGTTCAGCTGTGTAGTGAGATGTGAAGTGAGTATCTGAGATGTGAAGTGAGTATCTGGGATGTGAAGTGAGTATTTCAAATGTGTAGTGAGATATGAAGTGAGTATCTCAGATGTGTAGTGAGCAGTGACAGATCCAGAGGGGGCTGCAGCACAGTCCAAAATTCAAATAGGGGAGCCACACTTCCTGCC
Source organism: Pseudophryne corroboree (assembly GCF_028390025.1). Classification (NCBI taxonomy): domain Eukaryota; kingdom Metazoa; phylum Chordata; class Amphibia; order Anura; family Myobatrachidae; genus Pseudophryne; species Pseudophryne corroboree. The sequence goes on from NC_086445.1 coordinate 979,707,018, forward strand.
ACTCCAAATGCTGCCAGAGCTTGCAGATGTGTAGTGAGTATCTCAGATATGTAGTGAGATGTAAAGTTAGTATCTGACATGTGAATTGAGCATCTCAGATGTGTAGTAAATATCCCAGATGTGTAGAGAGTGCTGTATCTGATTTGTGTACTGAGCGGTATAGTGAGTATCTTAGATATGAAGTGAGTATCTTAGCTGTGTAGTGAGATGTGTAGTGAGTATCTCAGATGTGTAGAGAGTACTGTATCTGAGTTGTGTACTGAAAGGTGTAGTGAGCATCTCAGATGTGAAGTGAGTTTTTGAGATGTGAAGTGAGTAGTTCAGATGTGTAGTGAGATGTGAAGTGAGTATCTCAGATGTGAAGTGAGGATCTCAGATGTAAAGTCAATATTTCATATGTGTAGTGAGATGTGAAATGAGTATCTGAGATGTGAAGTGAGTATCTGAGATGTGAAGTGAGTATATCAGCTGCAAAGTCAGTATTTCATATGTGTAGTGAGATGTGATATAAGTATCTGAGATGTGAAGTGAGTATCTGAGATGTGAAGTGAGTATTTGAGATGTGAAGTGAGTATCTGAGATGTGAAGTGAGTATTTGAGATGTGAAATGAGTATCTGAGATGTGAAATGAGTCTCTGAGATGTGAAGGGAGTATTTGAGATGTGAAGTGAGTATCTGAGATGTGAAGTGAGTATCTGAGATGTGAAGTGAGTATCTGAGATGTAAAGTCAGTATTTCATATGTGTAGTGAGATGTGAAATGAGTATCTGTGATGTGAAATGAGTATCTGAGATGTGAAGTGAGTATCTGAGATGTAAAGTCAGTATTTCATATGTGTAGTGAGATGTGAAATGAGTATCTGAGATGTGAAATGAGTATTTGAGATGTGAAGTGAGTATCTGAGATGTGAAGTGAGTATTTGAGATGTGAAGTGAGTATCTGAGATGTGAAGTGAGTATTTGAGATGTGAAGTGAGTATCTGAGATGTGAAGTGAGTATCTGAGATGTGAAGTGAGTATTTGAGATGTGAAGTGAGTATTTGAGATGTGAAGTGAGTATCTGAGATGTGAAGTGAGTATTTGAGATGTGAAATGAGTATCTGAGATGTGAAGTGAGTATTTGAGATGTGAAGTGAGTATCTGAGATGTGAAGTGAGTATCTGAGATGTGAAGTGAGTATTTGAGATGTGAAATGAGTATCTGAGATGTGAAATGAGTCTCTGAGATGTGAAGGGAGTATTTGAGATGTGAAGTGAGTATCTGAGATGTGAAGTGAGTATCTGAGATGTAAAGTCTGTATTTCATATGTGTAGTGAGATGTGAAATGAGTATCTGTGATGTGAAATGAGTATTTGAGATGTGAAGTGAGTATCTGAGATGTAAAGTCAGTATTTCATATGTGTAGTGAGATGTGAAATGAGTATCTGAGATGTGAAATGAGTATTTGAGATGTGAAGTGAGTATCTGAGATGTGAAGTGAGTATTTGAGATGTGCAGTGAGTATCTGAGATGTGAAGTGAGTATTTGAGATGTGAAGTGAGTATCTGAGATGTGAAGTGAGTATCTGAGATGTGAAGTGAGTATTTGAGATGTGAAGTGAGTATTTGAGATGTGAAGTGAGTATCTGAGATGTGAAGTGAGTATTTGAGATGTGAAATGAGTATCTGAGATGTGAAGTGAGTATTTGAGATGTGAAGTGAGTATCTGAGATGTGAAGTCAGTATGTGAGATGTGAAGTGAGTATCTGAGATGTGAAGTGAGTATCTCAGATGTAAAGTCAGTATTTCATATGTGTAGTGAGATGTGAAGTGAGTATCTCAGATGTGAAGTGAGTATCTGAGATGTAAAGTGAGTATCTCAGGTGTAAAGTCAGTATTTCATATGTGTAGTGAGATGTGAAGTGAGTATCTCAGATGTGAAGTGAGTATCTGAGATGTAAAGTGAGTATCTCAGATGTAAAGTCAGTATTTCATATGTGTAGTGAGATGTGAAGTGAGTATCTGAGATGTGAAGTGAGTATCTCAGATGTAAAGTCAGTATTTCTTGAAGTGAGTATCTGAGATGTGTAGTGAGTATCTCAGATGTGCAGTGAGTATCTGAGATGTGAAGTGAGTATCTGAGATGTAAAGTCAGTATTTCTTGAAGTGAGTATCTGAGATGTGAAGTGAGTATCTGAGATGTAAAGTCAGTATTTCTTGAAATGAGTATCTGAGATGTGTAGTGAGTATCTCAGATGTAAAGTCAGTATTTCTTGAAGTGAGTATCTGAGATGTGTAGTGAGTATCTGAGATGTAAAGTCAGTGTTTCATATGTGTAGTGAGATGTGAAATGAGTATCTGAGATGTGAAATGAGTATTTGAGATGTGAAGTGAGTATCTGAGATGTGAAGTGAGTATTTGAGATGTGAAGTGAGTATCTGAGATGTGAAGTGAGTATGTGAGATGTGAAGTGAGTATCTGAGATGTGAAGTGAGTATTTGAGATGTGAAGTGAGTATCTGAGATGTGAAGTGAGTATCTGAGATGTGAAGTGAGTATTTGAGATGTGAAGTGAGTATTTGAGATGTGAAGTGAGTATCTGAGATGTGAAGTGAGTATTTGAGATGTGAAATGAGTATCTGAGATGTGAAGTGAGTATTTGAGATGTGAAGTGAGTATCTGAGATGTGAAGTCAGTATGTGAGATGTGAAGTGAGTATCTGAGATGTGAAGTGAGTATCTCAGATGTAAAGTCAGTATTTCATATGTGTAGTGAGATGTGAAGTGAGTATCTCAGATGTGAAGTGAGTATCTGAGATGTAAAGTGAGTATCTCAGATGTAAAGTCAGTATTTCATATGTGTAGTGATATGTGAAGTGAGTATCTCAGATGTGAAGTGAGTATCTGAGATGTAAAGTGAGTATCTCAGATGTAAAGTCAGTATTTCATATGTGTAGTGAGATGTGAAGTGAGTATCTGAGATGTGAAGTGAGTATCTCAGATGTAAAGTCAGTATTTCTTGAAGTGAGTATCTGAGATGTGTAGTGAGTATCTCAGATGTGCAGTGAGTATCTGAGATGTGAAGTGAGTATCTGAGATGTAAAGTCAGTATTTCTTGAAGTGAGTATCTGAGATGTGGAGTATCTGAGATGTAAAGTCAGTATTTCTTGAAATGAGTATCTGAGATGTGAAGTGAGTATCTGAGATGTAAAGTCAGTATTTCTTGAAATGAGTATCTGAGATGTGTAGTGAGTATCTCAGATGTAAAGTCAGTATTTCTTGAAGTGAGTATCTGAGATGTGTAGTGAGTATCTCAGATGTGCAGTGAATGCTGTGTTCGGGCTTAAACCATTAAAATGTGTCAGTGTCCTTATTCCAGCTCAGTACTCCTTCGATCCTATTGTTATTGGCCAAGGTTCAGTGTATTTTTATGTGTATTTGTCCAATAGTTCAATATGATCCTTGTCTCTAATATATAAATCAGATGCTTTTCACTGCCACCATGGAGTTTCTGCTGTGGATAATCTCCCCCAAGACACCCAAAACCCCAAACAGCATATTCCTCTCTGTACTACAGTGCAAAATCAACTAAAACTGTAGCGATCCAATTTATCAATTATTATTTGTGGCATAGTCATCAACAATACCCATTTTCAATGGTAACCGCAAATAATAATTATCCTCTGAATGTACTGTATCTACAGAGAATTCCTGTTTCGATTTCTTCACAATCTGGAGCTTAAAGATGGCGTTCGCAATTATAGCCTATAGTGTACACTTTGTACACAGCACCAAGAGAAGGATCCGTTAGATCTCTTCCCGGCACTCACCCCTCACTCATGCACAGGGCAGTCGAGAGCCGGGCTGGGCCCAGGTACTTTTCAAGGGGTGTGGCCTAATCACAGGAGGCGTGGTCATGTTCTCTTAGGAAAAAAAAATGGAAAAAAAGGTATTTTAAGCACCTCCCTGGCCACACTGGAGCCCAGCACACAGTAGCATGTGCTGGGCTGAGGAGAAGAGCTGCAGCTGCTGCTGCCAGGTAAGAGGCAGGGGGCCTGGGCCCATACTGTACCCTCTCTGGGCCCCTCCATCAGACCTGGGCCCGGGTAATTTGTACCCTCCCCCCCCCTCTCTCGGCACCACTGCTCATGCAGACCACATATGCAGGGTATCCGTTCAGATGGTCGACCATGTTATGGTCGACAGTCATTAGGTCGACCACTATTGGTCGACATTGACATGGTCGACATGGACACATGGTCGACACATGAAATGGTCGACACATGAAAAGGTCGACATGCCTTTTTTTACTTTTTTTCCTTTTGGGGAACTTTACCATACTTTACGATCCACGCGGACTACGATTGGAACGGTAATCTGTGCCGAGCGTAGCGGTAGCGGAGCGAAGGCACCATGCCCGAAGCATGGCGAGCGAACGCGGTGCACCAATTGGGGTTCCCAGTCACTTTACGCAAAAAACGACACAAAAAAGTTAAAAAAAAAACTCATGTCGACCTTTTCATGTGTCGACCTTTCATGTGTCGACCATTTTCATGTGTCGACCATGTGTCCATGTCGACCATGTCAATGTCGACCAATAGTGGTCGACCTAATGACTGTCGACCATAACATGGTCGACCATTCATACCAGAACCATATGCAGAGTAGTGTGGCAGCCACTGACATATAAGAATGAAGTGTTCTCTGATACGATCACTGTACTTTTACACATTGCAGGGCCAGGTTTCTATCAGGGAGGCCCAAGTGTCTACACAACAAAGGTCTACAGTCATTAAGTCGACCACTATTAGTCGACATGCATTAGGCCAACAGTGTCAAAAGGTAGACACATTTAAATGTCGACCTGACAAAAGGTCGACAGGGTCAAAAGGTCGACAAGTGAAATGGTCGACGTTAGAAAAGGTCAACACAAAATGTACATTTTTTTGCGGTGTCATTTTCGCCATAAATTATTGGGGAGATGCACTAAGTGGAGAGAGATAAAGTACCAGCCAATCCCCTCCTCACTGCCATGCTACAAGCTGTGTTTGGAAAATGATATTAGGTGATTGGTTGGTACTTTTCTCTCTCCTAGGTTTAGTACATCTGCCCTTATACCACTGTTAGCACGGCCAGAGTCGGATTAAGGGGGGGCCCAGGGGACACTTTACCCTGGGCCCCCCAAATCTAAGGGCCCCCCTTGCTGCGTCAAGCACTGGCAGTTTTGCATGTTTTTTTTAATGAAGTTCAGCAAACTTCCCCTTCCCCCCCGCAGACGAATTGTGTTTCAGAGACGGAGACAGCCTGGGCTCCGTCTCTGCACCCGGCGGGGCCACCCACAGGCACTAACGAGCTGCTGTGAATGCTCCTCACACAGAGCTCTGATCAGCAGAGCTTTCTGTACTGGAGACGTAACTCACAGTGGAAGGAGCTGCTGAGCATGTGCAGCAGCAGCAGCTCCTGTGCTCAACTCACATGGACTCCGGCAGAATCTCCTCCTCTTCTCTTAAATTGGTTAGTGGTGTGTGTGTGTGTGTGTGTGTGTGTGTGTGTGTTTGTAGGTATGCTGTTTGTTTGTAGGTGTGTAGTGTGTGTGTGTGTGTGTGTGTGTGTGTGTGATGTATGCATGCTGTGTGTGTGTGTGTGTGTGTGTGTGTGTGTGTGTGTGTGTGTTAGCTATCATACCTTTCAACTGTACCTGCCAAAAAGGCTTTGTACCAGTTTTTGACTCTACTTTACAATGAAAGTATTGGAAACTGGGCGTGACCACGCCCCCTTTACTCGTGACACGCCCACTTTTCTAATTTGTACCGCGCTTTGTGTGTAAAATGTTGGAGGGTATATGTATGTGTGTGTGTATGTATGTATGTATGTATGTATGTGTGTGTATGTATGCTGTGTGGATGTAGGTATGCTGTACAGGGTCAAACACATGTTTTGTAAAGGGGGGGGGGGGTCCAAAGAGGGGGTGTAGGCAAGCATAAGGGAGCAGATATATATATATATGGTAAAAGTCTGGGGAGTCGATAGATAGCCAGCAGCAGTATCCGGTGGTAAGAGGGGGACGTTTGGGACTCGGGAGGATGACAGTGTGTCACCCAGCCAGCTATCCAGCCCCATAGAAACTACATTACCTGGCGGATGATCTGTGCACTACCGCTGCAGCTACCCCCTACCTAGCCCCAACCAGCAGCCAGCTCTCCTCGTTGGAAGGCGGGCGATCGCATTGTATCCTAGCATATAATAAATGCCTACACTCTTATTCACCTGTACCTACCCATTGCCTGAGACAGTTACCTGATTGTATTTATTCTTTATTGTACAACTTTGAAGAAGCTGTTAATAATAATAATGATAAAAAATGATTATTATTATTATTATTATTATTATTATTATTATTATTATAAAGGGGCAAACGTAATTAAATACAAGAGCTCCTGTTATTATAATCCTGCCAACATAGTGCAGTAGGGATGTGTGTAATTTTTGCATCTATAGATAACCAGACACATCCAATATATGTAGAGCCTACACATCTGCTGACTGCTGTAGGCAACGGGCTGCTGCTGACTGTGAAACTACAAGTGTCAGAATGCCGAGACTTGCAGTTCCACTCCGTTTGCCAGGTACCGGCACCAAGGGGTGAGACTCACCGATGTGGTGCCCTCCTCCCGGGCCATATGCATCCTCTACATCGTCCTGATCAGCAGCTCCTGCTCCCTCCCACCCTCTGCCGCAAAGCTCTCAAGCAGTTCAAGAACCCGTGCCTACTTGTGGGACCACCCTGGACACCAACTCCGGGCCGCACTGCTTGGTCAGGTCCTGTAGCTCGGAGCCCGGGCTCTTTGCTATGCTGAACACATCGTCCAGGGTCAGGAAGGCCGGGATCAGCAGCCACACCATCTCCTGCTGCTCCTCCATCACGAGACAGTGTGTCTCATCACACTGAAAAGCAGCAGTGTGCTAGGATAGGCGAGCGCCCCGATCGTTCCTCTCTTAAATCTGTGCCTGTCACCTACGGCGATGTATCGGCAGCAGGGGGGGTTTCTACAGTGTGATATTGTTTTTCTACAGTGTATACATATGCTAATTTTCTATTCAATAATATGTGCTATATTTTGTTACTGCCTCCAACAGCTTTCTGCTTATACTTTTATCTATCTTAGTTAGATAGATAGATAGATAGATAGATAGATAGATAGATAGATAGATAGACAGACACATGTAAGGAACCTTCCCTTCCTATATACACTATATTTAGTCCTCCGGGGCCCCCCTTGTCTAAAGTACCCCGGGCCCCCTGGAGCCTTAATCCGGCCCTGAGCACGGCGTCATCTCTGCTCCGACGCTCATTCCTGCAATAAAGAGACAAATAAAAAGATGAGAAGTTGGGAAGGATATCTTGAAGAAGAGACTGCAGTCAGGGAAATAACCCATAATATAGGAACTCTACCTCAAATACACTCCCCCTCCCTGCCACACTGTAGTGACCTTAGTTCACATTATGCCACACTGTAGTGACCTTAGTTCACATTATGCCACACTGTAGGGCCCCAGTTCACATTATGCCACACTGTAGTGGCCTCAGTGCACATTATGCCACACTGTAGTGCCGAAGTTCATGTCATGCTGCACTGTAGTGTCTTCAGTTCACATTATGGCACACTGTAGTGCCCCAAGTTCATGTCATGCTGCACTATAGTGCTCCCAGTTCACATTATGCCACACTGTAGTGCCCCAGTTCACATTATGCCACACTGTAGTGGCCCCAGTTAACATTATTCCACACTGTAGTGGCCTCAGTTCACATTATGCCACACTGTAGTGCCCCAAGTTCATGTCATGCTGCACTGTAGTGCTCCCAGTTCACATTATGCCACACTGTAGTGGCCCCAGTTAACATTATGCCACACTGTAGTGGCCCAGTATTGGCTAACTACTTCTAATAAGCCCACTGACCCATACACAGCCATCAGTGTTAAACCCCCATCAGGCCGATTAAAGCTGCCTTCCTTCGTGGAAGGACAAGGGAAGATATGAAGAGCCAGGATCCGGCTTTCTCCAAATCAGGACCGTAATTAGGTGTGTGCGGAGGGGGTACCGCACATAGCGCTGCAGAGTAGGGGGCACTGTTGTTGGAACTTGTCAATTACCTGTTTTAATTATTCTCACTTGCAGCTTCCCCCCTTTTTGAAGCCCGGCATCTCCTGACCGCCCATGTCTCCTACCCTGATCCCATCTGCCGCTAATACCTATACAGCATTCATGAACTCAACTTGAGATTTCTTTGTTATTCAGTCACACTGTCCTTTATTACATTTCAAGATGCTGACCTACCTGGGATTCGAACCCATTGTCTGTGGCATTGCAGTCAGACAATCTATTCATTGAGCTATCTGCCCTCGCATAGATGGGTAGATAATTCTAAGCTAGTAAACAGAAAATGTGTGAAGGGGCATCATAGCATGAGCTTTATCTGGGAAACAATCTTGTCATGCCCCTTCCCCTATTGAAAAAAAAATGGGGGGGGGGAGGGGGGGCAATTCTCTCTCTGGCACAGGGCACCAAAAAGTCAAGTTACGGCTCTGCTCCAAGTGATATTTTGTTTTCTGAATGAAAAACCATATTTGACTTATCAAGTTACCAGGTATCAAGGTAATTTACAGGTAAATTTGGTGCATAGTTTATGGGAAAAACAATCCACTTACAGTATGCATTTACAGGCTGCCAGCCAGGACTTTTCTAAGTACAAAATCTGTTCATGAAATGTAAAGCAGAAATCAATGCAGGTTTCCAGCTGCAGGACGGCTGAAGGTTTATATTTCACACATGGAATCATAAAATGAACAGCATTACATTTTGCTCGTTGGACAGTCACTTACCTCATCCTCTTCTGTGTCATTAGCAGTCCAGATTGGTGTGAACACCAGGCATCAGCTGTGTGTCAAATGCAAGACATCTGATAATAACTTTCTCCAATATGACATTGTCACATGGGAATCATAAAGAAGCGCTGGATGTTTCATGCTACAAGTGCATGGGGATGGTGGCAAAGCTCAATAAGTTATTAAAGTGTTATCTACTCTATGCCGGTAATTGCACAGATTTCAAGATGTGCGAACACGTTGCCATTCAGGTTCATCGTGACACGACCTTCGACGAGATCGAAATGGAGAAGAGCAGAATGGATGATGCAGGGACCCTTCTGCATTCTCTGTTCCCGCATTTATTTAAAGAGGCACAAGCACCAAATAATTCATTAAATGCAGTGAAAAAATAAACAGAGATGATTACTACAATTAAGTTCATTAAGAACATTTTTGTTTCTTAAAAGAGAACTCTGCCTTAATAATAAACAAATAAATAAACTCAAAAAACAAATTAGTTAGAGAATTATAAATTCAACTAATTGTCTTTATTGGGGTCAGCAACAGGTGTAGTATGGTTTGCTGGAGGCCGGGCTCCCAGCAGCCAGCATACCGGTGCCGGAATCCCAACCGCAGGCATACCGACAGCTGGGTGAGAGCAAATGAGCCCCTTGCGGGCTAGCTGCACTCACCACGCTGCAGGCACGGTGGCGCGCTACGCTACGTAGTTGTGGATCCCCGAGAGGGAGAAAAGGTGCCGGTATGCTGGGTGTCAGGATTCCGATGCCTATATATTGTGCGCCGGGATCCCAACAGCCGGCAACCTAAATACCACCCGTCATCAACAGCCAATCGAGTAAGCAGCAGCTCACCGAGTGTTACACTAAAGAGAGCCAAATAGTGGTAATATTCAGACTACGATTAGTTGGATGGTTTTTGTGCATGTTGGACCAATGTGCAGTTTGCCCATGTGAAGTTAAACAAATGAGATAAGAACTTTTCAAGCTGAGGATGACTCATTTAAGGAGTTCAGTTGACCTCTTGCAGTCAGATGTTCATGGTTCATGGTACACACAGGTCACATCAGGCCACATTCAACAATATGCCCAACAATGGTCCAATGAATTTACATCTAAATGTTACCAATATTGAGATACAGTCATTTTGAGGCGACACGCATGGAGCTATCTGGTCAATGCCATGATCACTTCTAATGCTACAGTGTGAGTGCCCAGCAATAGTGCAGGGCTTGATAAAGCATTGTCAAAATTCTATAAAAAGTATAGTGTGTATATACCATCTGCATCACAAATGTGTAGGCACTGTAGTGCCCCCAATTCACATTATGAAACACTGTAGTGGCCCCAGTTAACATTATGCCACACTGTAGTGACCTTAGTTCACATTATGCCACACTGTAGGGCCCCAGTTCACATTATGCCACACTGTAGTGGCCTCAGTTCACATTATGCCACACTATAGTGCCCCAGTTCACATTATGCCACACTGTAGTGCCCCAAGTTCATGTCATGCTGTACTGTAGTGTCTTCAGTTCACATTATGGCACACTGTAGTGCCCCAAGTTCATGTCATGCTGCACTGTAGTGCTCCCAGTTCACATTATGCCACACTGTAGTGCCTCAGTTCACATTATGCCATACTGTAGTGGCCCCAGTTAACATTATGCCACACTGTAGTGGCCTCAGTTCACATTATGCCACACTGTAGTGCCGCAAGTTCATGTCATGCTGCACTGTAGTGCTCCCAGTTCACATTATGCCACACTGTAGTGCCCCAGTTCACATTATGCCACACTGTAGTGGCCCCAGTTAACATTATGCCACACTGTAGTGGCCCCAGTTAACATTATGCTACACTGTAGTGGCCTCAGTTCACATTATGCCTCACTGTAGTGCCCCAAGTTCATGTCATGCTGCACTGTAGTGCTCCCAGTTCACATTATTCCACACTGTAGTGCACCAGTTCACATTATGCCACACTGTAGTGCCCTAAGTTCATGTCATGCTGCACTGTAGTGGCCCCAGTTCACATGTGTAGGATGTTTATCTAGTGGCATTCATCAATGACCATCAGTGTTTAGCAAGAAGCTGTAAGGAAGTAGTTCAGCGACGTCCATACTACTAACTGTGATATATCTTGTTGCACATGTTGGACTGTGTAAAAAAATAAAAATAAATTAAAATAACCCCACTGGACTCTGGGTTTGGGTTTAATAGATGTTACACTATTAATATTAAAACAATGAAAAAAAATTAAACACTTTGGGCCTGATTTAGAGTTGTACATGATGCTGATGTTCACATAGTTAAGTGATTATTTACTTACGCAAAAATTTCTGAGCACCCCTATGACGAATGTGTTACAAAGGTGCTGTTACAATTGATTCAGAGTTCAGATGATATCACCTGGTGGAAAAGATGGGCGGTGACTGGGAGGTGGCTACTAATGCACGCAAAAGTGGACCGCTCAGAGGGCGTATTATGGGAATGTCACAGGCATGTTAATGCAAGCAGTTGCTTTCACAGATGAACAGCCTCAAGCATCGGAGGCCATAGTCATATCGAGAAACTCAAACTTCACCTGCCGTAGGGCTGGTGGTGCACTTTCCAATGGTGTGATCGAAGATGGTGTACCAGGACACGCCAATATGTATGACGGTGGCACGGCACTAAAAGTGGGCATCTCACTCCTTTCAGCCACACAGTTGTACATAAGGGATTGCGTTTTCAGGACATTTGCAGGAACTCATAGACAGGCACCCGCCAATAGATGCTGAAGCATGTGCTTTGCGTGTGTTTCAGAATAAGCCCCTCTGTGCTCACTTCTCTGAGACGGCATAATCACTATAGAGATGTGCGCTGACCCCGTGTTTTGGTTTTGATTCTAATTCAGAATTGTGTTTTGGTTTTGGCAAAACCACCCTGAAGTGTTTTGGTGTGAATTCTTCTTCAGTTTAAAATTGATAAAAACAGCAAAAATCATGACATTTTTGCAATCCAAAACCCCGGATTTAAAATCTGAATAACAAATAGCGGGAATATCAGAACTGGAACTAGGTTTGGATGGGATCTCCTCGGGAGGACCGAACTGGGTATTGGTTTGGTTCGGAACCGCACAATTTGGGTGGATTCGGATTTTGGAGAGCCAAACCGCACATCTCTAATTTTCAAGCTGATACCATTGTTCAGTACAACGGAGAGAGGTGGTCACTCCGAGTTGACGCCGCCTATGGGGGAGTGTATTTTAGCATAGCAGGGCTGCGATCGCTTGTGCAGCCCTGCTATGATAAAAAAGTTTCCTGCAAAACAAGACCAGGGTCAGACCTACTTATCCTGTGCGACGGATCCAGCGACGAAGGTTCCGGGATTGACGTCAGACATCCACCCTCCAAACGCCTGGACACACCTGCGTTCGAATCTCCACGCCCGGAAAACGGTGAGTAGACGCCCCGGAATGCCTCCCCGCCGTCAGTCTTCTTGCAATCACCGCTGCGATCACTTTCAGTGCTGGCGGCGTCGCCAGGCAATGACGCACGTGCGCAATGCGGGCGCCTCGCAGCCGCAGTCCCAACCCGAAGAACCGCTGTGTGCGAAGTTGTGAACGGAATGACCCCCAGAGAGCTTAATTCAGATCTGATTGCAGCAGCAAATTTGTTAGCTAATGAGCCAAACCATGGGGGCAATTCCAAGTTGATTGCAGCAGGAATTTTTTTAGCAGTTGTGCAAAACCATGTGCACTGCAGGGGAGGCAGATATAACATGTGCAGAGAGAGATAGATTTGGGTGTGGTGTGTTCAATCTGCAATCTAAATTGCAGTGTAAAAGAAAGCAGCCAGTATTTACCCTGCACAAAACAAAATAACCCACCCAAATCTAACTCTCTCTGCAAATGTTATATCTGCCCCCCCTGCAGTGCACATGGTTTTTCCCAACTGCTAAAAAATATCCTGCTGCGATCAACATGAAATTACCCCCCATGTGCACTGCAGTGGGGGGGGGGGGGGGGGGGGGGCAGATATAACGTGTAGAGAGAGTTAGATTTGGGTGGGTTATATTGTTTCTGTGCAGGGTAAATACTGGCTGCTATATTTTAACACTGCAATTTAGATTTCAGTTTGAACACACCCCACCGAAATCTAACTTTCTCTGCACATGTTATATCTTCCCCTCCTGCAGTGCACATGGTTTTGCCTAGTAGCTTACAAATTTGCTGCTGCGATCAGATTTGAATTAGGGTCAGGAGGCTTATCACTTCAATTTAGTGCCAATCCAAGTGTCTTGTTCTGAGGTGTAATTTCCCTACATATAGGGCCAAATGTAATAGAGTGAGAGTTTCAGAAAGTGAGCGATTTGGTAAGGTTTTGCAGGTTTTTTTTAAAAGTGGCAATCGTTTACGCTGCAAAACCAAGTTGCTCTTGCTGTGTAAATGATTGCCACTTTAAAAAAAACTGCAAAACCTTACCAAATCTCTCACTTTCTGAAACTCTCACTCTATTACATTTGGCCCCCATTGTTTTATCTGGAAACCTATTGGCAAAACTTTTAATACAACAGTAGTGCCAGTCTATATACTAGCTGAATGCTGTAGTAGATGATTTCAAAGGAGTAAAAAAAGGAGTAATGTCAGTTCTAGTTAAATTACTAAATACATTGCAGTGTTCCATCATATAGGAGTTGACACTGTGTATTAAAAATATGGATATTCACTATATTTTCAGCTTTAGCTCTTTACTTGAATTAACAATGACCTTTGTCATTTATCATTTTTTTTTTTTTTTTAATAGACATATGTGGAGTGAACGCAGAGGAAATTGAACACCAGATCTTTCAGTGACCTGTCAGGTCAAAAAACTTTCCGACAATCTGTTCAAAATGTTCCAGCCTGTCACAGCTGCCAATATCATTACAGGGTGACAATGCCATTAGGAAGCAGGGAGGCTAAGCTATATTGTCACTTATATTTGGGCTTATTTCATTTGAGTTGTTTTAGATTTGTCACTGTCCAAAGAATTAAAAAGAATTTTTCCCAATCAGTCATGACATGTCTTGGTAACGGTTCCTCACAGGTTTTTCAATCTTATTGTAAACGTGATTATATACAGTAAATGAAATTATGAAATACGTATGGAGACAGAGGATCACAGTGGCCTGTGCCCAGATCACGGAATAGGATAATTGATGTATTATTTATTTCTAATATGATAAAATATAAATATTAATGTTAACTATTTCAGAAGCTGATTTACTAATAGTTTGTGTGACTCCCTTTTGTACTATGTCTGACTAACATACCGTCACCTCACTTTATCACCTTGCCTGTCAGGACCATGGAAGCTGTACAAATAGAAGGTTATCAAGGCCACCGATACATCAGGCAGGCCCGAGTTATGGCGAGGGGGCATGGGCCTGACGCAAACTGTATAGAGGGTGACATGTATGAAGTAAAGACAAGAGCACTGGTGCTGGCTCGCTGAGAGGGGGTGGTTGGGCACTAATTACCCTAGCCCAGGCTGCCCCCCCCCCCCCTTCCTACTGAGTATAGTGAGTGTAATACCTATGACTGTTGCTATCTTACCAGTAACATCAGGAAGATGGTGCCGCACATTGAACGCAAACTCTTTGCTCTCTAGTGTCCATGCATTATCCACCCAAATATCACTGGGAAAATGGCGCCGGCAGAGGAAGAGGGGCCCATTTCCCGGAGCAATCAAAGTAGGAAGTTGGTGCCCTACCCAGCACCCCCCCCCCCCCCTGCCTCCCCCTGTATTAAAATTGCACCGCCCTGTGGTGTAGCCCCACAATTATTATTTATTACCATTAATATTTTTTAAGGGGTGTTGACACGCCCCCTTTATAGACCATGCCCCTGCATTTATTACCAGGGTCCGGCATGGCTTTCTACATCCCTGGATAAGAGTAGAGAAGTGAGCCAGCTGCTGCTTATACTTTTATAGAATACACTTGATACTGTAAATGTTACCTCAATGCTAATTGGTTGCCATGGGCAACTTCTCCACTGGCTCACATTTCCACTGTGTTCACTGCTTCATACATCTCCTCCAGAGTGCCCTAGAAGATATCTGCAAGCTAACACAGCGTACTTTGATGAACAAGCATACCATGGTACCAGATGGGGATTGCTCTGCCACCCTGGATTTCCCAGGCCTCCACCGGTCCACAACAGCCCCCCATCTCAGCACCCCTGAAAGTAATGCATGTTTTATTATCTTCACTGCATGCTGGCATGAAGCAATGGATAAAAGAAACAAAAGGAGACAGATATAAATGGAGAGAAGTATGAGCCTATGCAGTGTTGAACACAAGTTACAATGCATGCACCAAAACTGAGTGCGTATTATGCAGAGTTGTGCGGAACTATGCGGCAGAACCACACCTACCCTGGCTTCATTGCTGTCATCATTATCAGTGCGCAGTTACACTACTCCTGTGATTCGTGCAAAAGATGCATACGTCATTACACATATAGTATGCGCCACTCTACATAGCCTGCCATTCCATTTACACACCATCACTGATCTTCCTATGTGAGGACGCCCCATTACAGCTCCATTCTCCCTACTGTATCGCAATTGGATATGCAGCTGAGATACATGCGACTTTCTATCACTCGTACATTCAGGTCTGGAGCACGCGCAAATCAAACAGACTTCCATTAATCTATAGATTGTAAGCTTGCGAGCAGGGCCCTCCTACCTCTATGTCTGCCTGCTTTTGCCCAGTTTGTTCTGTTACTGTTGTTCTAATTGTAAAGCGCAATGGAATAATAAATAATAAATTAATTAATCTGTATATACACATACACACACACACACACACACACACACACACACACACACACACACACACACACACACACACACACACACACACACACACACACACTGCACCGGTAAAACACTTTCAAGGTCGTATGTTGCAAGTTTCCTATGATATATATGAAAGATCTGTAACATTTGCTGTTTGTCTGGGTTGATACATTCAGTCCTTTTGACTTAGTTTACATTTTCCATACTGGAGCTAGACTTTCTGAAATAATGATATATCTTTAATAATAATG
This sequence comes from Pseudophryne corroboree, assembly GCF_028390025.1. Lineage (NCBI taxonomy): Eukaryota > Metazoa > Chordata > Amphibia > Anura > Myobatrachidae > Pseudophryne > Pseudophryne corroboree. The sequence continues at coordinate 979,722,958 of NC_086445.1, forward strand.
CTATGCAACGCTCAGCAAAAGTGGCTAACTTAATGAACTGTCTACGGTATGTCCTAGCTCCCTTTTCCATAGTGTTAAACTTCTCCACAGTGTTTAAACTTCGTCAACCATCTATGTTTAACTATTGGATTCGGAAGCTTCAAATTTTACTCCAGGGCAGGCGTATATATGGAGATGCGGTCTACTATAAATATATGCGCTTACTCCTAATGCAAATAATTTGCACTTGCAAGTAACTTTAAGGTTATTAAGATAACGGGATAATGATCAGTAACTAAGGAATGGAATAAACATGCAGAACCCATTCAGTAAATGCTAACACGCCCATGCTTTGGTTTTATTTGATTTGTAAATAAATGATAAGTTCTCCAGTTGAGTTACTGTTGAAGGATCTGCGTGCAGCTACTGGCTAGGTACAGATAACCTGGGTCCGGGCTCTGCAAGGGCTTGGGAGTACAAGGCAGGTATAACCACGCATCCCAATAATGCCGTGACCACGTACCATACATACTGTACATGCCCAAACCATAGAAACATGGCCGACAACCCCAGCAAATGGGCCCATCTGAAGTCTTTGGTGGCCCTGATTATATACATGAAACACAACAGTGCAGTGTTATTGGTTGGATATATCTTTAGACACATATGATGCAGGATATACATGTATAGTAACAGGCTTGTACTGGCCCACAGGGGAAACCACCGGTGAGCCCCTCAGCCTGGGGGCCCACCTCCTGCTCTAAGGATCAGGTTCCAGAGTGTGCACTTGAAATATACATTGTACATATGAAATCTTATACTGGACTATGGTCTATTTTCGACAGTGCATAGCTGTTATTAATCTGGTACATTATCATGCATGCAGCAGCTGAATTTACTGTACTGTATATATATTTATGAAGGGGCCCAGACGTTGCACTCTCTAATGGTTAGTCAAACCAATGAGGTGGTAGGCCACACCCCCTCTTCAGACTGGCCACACCCCTAAACCATACTTGCCTACCTGACCCTCTCCATGAGGGAGAAAATGCTCTGTTCCTGGACTTTCCTGGTAATGTATGATTGCCATCACCTGTGGTGAGCTAGTTAATTGATAAGAAAGGTATTTCACCACAGGTGATGGCAATCATACATTACCAGGAAAGTCCAGGAACAGAGCATTTTCTCCCTCATGGAGAGGGTCAGGTAGGCAAGTATGCCCTAAACATTTGTCCCTACCACTGCATTCCCCCGATGGGCCCTACATGCCCCAGTCCGACACTGTACAGTAACATACCTCCCAACATGACCCTCTCCAGGAGGGACACAATACTCTGCTTCTGGACTTTTAATGAATGATTGCAGGCACCTGTACTGAACAGGTTAATGGATAAGAAATGTGTTTCAGCACAGGTGACGGTAATCACCAATGAAGAGGGAAGACCAGGAGCAGAGCATTCTGTCCCTCCTGGAGAGGGTCCTGTTGGGAGGTATGCAGTAAGTGTGCTTTTTTGAGACATTTTTAAAACATACATTCTGAGTGCTAATCTCAGCCCATAATATCTGCATACATATCAAATTAACTTTTGAGACAAAACAATGTTTTTAAAAAATAATTACGGTTCAACTTATTTTATTTGTCTGTACTTGTTCAGAAAGAACACAAGACATAGTCACAGAGCCAGAAAAATTTCCTATTTGAATTGATGCTGCCATGAATAGCAATGTTAGGCGAATGAAACAGCGCCTCTGTTGGACAAATTTATATGTAGACTGGCTTAATAGAGCGGTCACAGAAATAAAGTAATGGAATTATTATGGAGAAGGGAAGAGTACGTGTTTGCATTTTTTGCTTTGTCTAGCATAATAAGCAGTATAAAATATATTGATTTACAGTAAGTAGTCTTTCAGTGCGATATTCAGATGATTGCTTAGTCTTCATTCTCCTTTCTCCAGTATTATTTCCCTTCTCTTCTTTCTCATTTCAGTATTAACTCTATAAACCAAACCCAGCTGGTTGCTAGGTTGAATACAAACCTCATAAAACATAACAATACACTTCAAAGAACATTGGATGTACAGCAATTAGACAGCAGCCAGGTAACAGGTTACACAACTCTCAAGAACATTTGAAGGCAAAGATTAATTATAGCCATATATACAGTACTGTTTATATGGTGTGGTGGCAACCAGGAGTATGAGGTCCCACCAAGGCAAAAACGCCTAAAAGTACCAAATTGTGGCTTCATCGCATATTCATTCAGGCACATCTATGATCTTGTACAGTAAATACTGAGGATAACATGACTGTATACATTTTTCAGGCTAATGGAGGAGATTGGAATTGGTGTACATAGAACTTTGTCTTATTATTCACAGATTGGGAATGGAGTAGTTGGAGTGAGTTTATAATGGTGTTTAGAAGGCCCGTATAAATTTTGAGAGACATTTCTATTTACGCACTTGAAATTTTATTATATTGATGGACTTGTTGTTTAATACAATGTAAAAAAAGATTAGACAATATAAGTGCTTAGGGCTTAATTCAGCATGAGTTGTAGATGTGTGAAAAAATGCAAATATACAACTCTTCACTCTGACATTCGGGGGGGGGGGGGGGGACGCCCAGCACAGGGCAAGTCCACCCCACGTGATGGGTCCTGCCCCCCACGCAAACATGCAGGCGCATCGCAAAACGGTGATGCTCTCACATGTTTAGGGTTGCCCTCTAGTCTGCCTATGCAGCCTATTTGTTAAGTCAAATGGCTACCTGCCACGTTATGGGTTGCAGCGGCTGCCTGTGACGTCACACAGATGCTGCATCCTGCCCCGCAAATGGTCCAGACATACCTGTGTTCTCCAAATCGCATCCCCCCCAACACCGCAACACTGCCCCCGAAACACTGATGCAACGCCCCCTTCCGCCCCGCGAACACCTCTGCCCATTAATCAGGCAGAGGCGTTCACACATGTGATATGCCGTTGCATCTCACTGTGTGCACACGCACAGTGTAGATTCTGCACGTGCACACACTGCTCAGGGCTTCAATATAAAAAAAATATATTGATAAGAATTGATTAAAAACTGCTACAATAATGTAATTTTTGCAATCCGAAACTTGAAATTCGGATGAAAAAACCTGAAATTTGTATTTAAATGATTTAAAATCCAAATTCCAAACATCATGATGAGTCGTACCAGGACTTGGTTTGGAATAGATCTCTTTGGACCAGGTTTTGGTGTGATCCACAAAAATCCACAAAAATCTACTTTTATTCAGGTTCTATCAGAATGGTAGTTTAAACAGAAACTAATGACCATTTGAGTCACCAGCTGCATTCACCAGTTCATTCTGGTATGTCAAATTACTAGGTAAAAATAGCCAAAATGCTTTTAACAGGCTGTGACACTATTGTTTATAGGTATGTAGCTTTGCTAGCTATGGTAGCAAACCAAACAATAGGAATGTTTATGTGGCAAGGTGGGTACCGTACATCAGATGGCATACTGCAGGGGGCAGTGGTTATCTCACATCCATATGACCGGACGAGCCCCCAACTGGCTACTGCTCACTCTACCCACTATCAGTCAAAGCTAACATGATAAGAAGGGAGAAAGCTTTAATATGTAAGTAAATAACAGGATCACCACTTACCCCTATCTACACTGGATGGTGAGCACAGAAATAAAAAGTATTGGGAAGGCTTCATCATATAAGGAGATCCACTGACCTTTCATCATGTGCAGAAACACTTGCATCATATTATATTAATTTTGTCACCTGCTAAGTGGGCTGTGTGCCAAAAGAGGAAAAGAGGAAAAACTCACTTCCATCACTCACCACCTCAATACACAATATGGTTCTAATGTGGAGCGAGAACTGTGTAATAATTTTAGACAGTTTAGCATGGAAATCCATTTGACTTATTAGCATTATAGCTGCCAGTGCCAGAATCTCCTGGGACTTCTAAGTTTTTTTTTTTTTTACAATCTCTTTAAGGGTCAAAGACACCACTGCTCTTAAAAAAACAAAAAACAAAAACCTTTCTATACATTTTGAGATGGTGGAGAATGAAAACAAAATTCTAAGGTCTATGACATATGATAAGGAAGCATCTTTATTAAAGCACAGCATACTGTAGGTACAATGATGAAGACGTTTTTTATACCTACAAATAAAAGTCATGCATTTAAATATTGACAAGAATAAAAGCTTAGGTCAACACAATATAGAATAAAAGCTTAGGTCAACACAATCAATCTTAGAAAAAACTTTTTATCCATCAGATATATTCTTCCTTTTATCCCTTACAGAATGAGACCTAATAAATATTGTATACAGCTTTACTCCCCAATTTTGAGCCTTTTGGCTGAATGGCATGTATTAAGTATATTCAAGAAAGCATACATGTACAGCCCACTTCGCTGTCTGTTATTTCCATACTGTATAAACTGTATATAGCAAAATAACTTCTCTAAGTAAGAAGGGTTACATTTTATATCATGTGTTTACATAATTTGTACAATATTTAAATACTACAAGACATATATATATATATAAAAAAAAAATGCAAATAAATATTAATACCCATAGAATATTCCCTCTGATTTTGTTTCATTCTCAATATTTCTGAAGAATGATCAGGAATAGAAATACAACATTATGTACAAATTAGAGCACTCACACTCTTTGCTAGCTGGTACAAGAGTAAAAGGGTGTAGTATGTTATGCTGGTGGTCGGGCTCCCGGCGGCCAGCATACCGGTGCCGGAATCCCGACCGCTGGCATACCAACAGCTGGGTGAGCGCAAATGAGACCCTTGCGGGCACGGTGGCATGCTACGTGCGCCACGCTATCTATTCTCCCTCCAGGGGGGTCGTGGACCCCCAAGAGGGAGAAAAGCTGTCGGTATGCCAGCGGTCGGGATTCCGGCGCCCGTATGTTGGTCGTAGGGAGTCCGGCTGCCGGCAAACTGAAGACCACCCAGAGTAAAAGCCATCCCATTATGTACAACTACAGTTCTGATTGCAGATATTTATACATATCACTGTTGCCAATAAATTGCATTTCTGGGATAAAAAAAAAACCTGGACACTAAGGGTATCCATATTTACAGTTGTATCAATTAACTCTAACAAACAAGATTACAAATGTCTTCTTCACATCCTTTCAATGTCATTTTATAGTTATCATTCATGTTATATTATACAGATATGTGTAATTGCTCTTTTCTCTGATAGTCTTTCCCTTTAAGCTTGAAAACCACATCCACAGTCACACATATAAAAGAAATGTTTTTGCTTTCACAAACCCTCTTGATGTGGGTTTCCATTGATACTATATAGGTGGGAGGTGGACAAGTCAGTGGTTAAATAACTACTTCCTAATTACCTGGCAATGACGCTTCCATTGGAAGGTAGACTGATCATATGGCACTGTGGTTCATGTATTCAGGTTTGCAGGAGTATAACTTGTGTAAGTGCTGAGTAGCACCTGATATGGGCCCTCATTCCGAGTTGTTCGCTCGCAAGCTGCTTTTAGCAGCATTGCACACGCTAAGCCGCCGCCCCCTGGGAGTGAATCTTAGCTTATCAAAATTGCGAACGAAAGATTCGCAATATTGCGAAAAGACTTCTCTGTGCAGTTTCTGAGTAGCTCGAGACTTACTCTGCCAGTGCGATCAGTTCAGTGCTTGTCGTTCCTGGTTTGACGTCACAAACACACCCAGCGTTCGCCCAGACACTCCTCCCATTTCTCCAGCCACTCCCGCGTTTTTCCCAGAAACGGTAGCGTTTTTTCGCACACACCCATAATACGGCCAGTTTCCGCCCAGAAACACCCACTTCCTGTCAATCACACTACGATCTCCAGAACGAAGAAAAAACCTTGTAATGCCGTGAGTAAAATACCAATCTTCATAGCAAATTTACTTGGCGCAGTCGCAGTGTGAACATTGCGCATGCGCAATTAGCGAAAATCGCTGCGATGCGAAGAAAATTACCGAGCGAACAACTCGGAATGACCACCATGATCCCTTCAAGGCTCCACATTGGAATATCTTTGTCTTCGATAGTGAGACCTGGCAATGCAATATAACGATACACTGCAGCACCGTACACAATGTAAGATCCGCTGCATGACAGCGTGATGTATTGTAATGGTGCCCATATACTTGTGAGATGTCTGGTACAATCCTACGATTTCGACCACATCTGTTGATAAATGGCAGGATTGTATGCACATCTTATGTAACATGCGACGCGATGCGCGGGCACGCCAGTCGAATCTCACGTCTCAAGATATTATGTGCTGCACTAAATACTTATCGGATCGCACGTGCGATCGCATGCTGTTTTTACCACATTTGGTTTATCGCACTGCGTTGTGTGAGCTATGAAGTATTTAGCTCACTTCCTGGACACTCCTCTCCATCCATTTCTGGTCACCCGATTTCTGGTTGCAAGGGGCATGCGATAAATCGCATGATTGCATCCGCATCGAATGCACAAAAAAAGCATTTTCTATGTGATTTATCACACGGGGAGCTTCAAGGGAAATCGAAGCGCGATATTGCATCCCGCTCAATCGCACAAGTATATGGCCAGCATTACATACTGCATGTAAATACATCGCGTCGGCTTTAGAATCAGCCTATTGGATGTGCAATATATCCATTGAGATGATTCAATGAACGACGGCCATGAATGATGAATTGGGAGAACATACTATACTATATGTATGTATGATATATTGGTGGTCATTCCGAGTTGTTCGCTCGCTGCCGTTTTTCGCAACGGAGCGATTAGGTGGAAAATGTGCATGCGCATGGTATGCAGCGCGCATGCGTAAAGTAATTTAACACAACACTTTCGAGATTTGCACAAGCTCGAGCAATGTTTTTTCATTGCTCGAGTGATCGGAGTGTGATTGACAGGAAGTGGATGTTTCTGGGCAGAAACTGTCCGTTTTCAGGGAGTGTGCTAAAAAACGCAGGCGTGCCAGGTAAAAACGCAGGAGTGGCTGGAGAAACGGGGGAGTGGCTGGCCAAACGCAGGGCGTGTGTGTGACGTCAAACCAGGAACTAAACGGACTGAGGTGATCGCAATCTACGAGTAGGTCTGGAGCTACTCAGAAACTGCAAGGAATTATTTAGTAGCAGTTCTGCTAATCTTTCGTTCGCACTTCTGCTAAGCTAAGATACACTCCCAGAGGGCGGCGGCCTAGCGTGTGCAATGCTGCTAAAAGCAGCTAGCGAGCGAACAACTTGGAATGAGGGCCATTCTTCCTATCTGTGTCTGAACAATATGTCATACAGTGGGCAGATTTAACAACAAGAGATATTCTTGCTATCACTCGTTAAGAATGTTAAATGGTGCTCCAGCCAATCAGCTCCTAGCTGTCATTTTTCAAACACGTGACAGGATCTGATTGGCTGGAGCACCACTGAACATTCGTAACGAGTGATAACAAGAATACCACCCGTTGTTAAATTTGCCCCAATATATATTATAGTGTGTGCCAAGCTTTACCTGTGAGTTACTATATGATCAAACTAAGTACAGAAACAGATATATATACATCTGTCATCAGAAGTGTGTTTCATTGAGTCGACCCTAACTAGGTCAACTGCCATTAGGTCGACCACTGTTGGTAGACAGTGACTAGGTCAACACCTGAAATAGGTCGATATGGTCACATGGAAAAGGACGACATGAGTTGTTGTTGTTGGGGTTTTTTTTTGTCAGTTTCTTCGTAATGTGACCGGGAACCCCAAGTAGTGCACCGTGTCCTCTCGCATGACTCGCTTCACTTACCATGCTTCAGGCAAGGTGCCTCGCTCCGCTACCGCTGCACTCACCACAGGTTACTACTCCCAATCCTAGTCCACGTGGGTCGTAAAGTATGAAAAAGGTAAAGAAAAAGAAAAAACTTATGTCGACCTTTTCATGTGTCGCCCTTTGCCGTGCCGACATGACCACGTCGACCTAAAGACCATGTCGACCTCAAGCATGTCGACCAATAGTGGTCAGCCTAATGACTGCCCACCTAACTGTGGTTGACCTAAAGACCAGAATCCGTCATCAGTCATTTTATAGTTTCCAATCTTTTTTTAAATAAATTAAGGGGTACATTTACTAAGCAGTGATAAGAACAGAGAAGTGAGCCAGTGGAGAAGTTGCCCATGGCAACCAATCAGCACTGAAGTAACATCTATAATTTGCATACTATAAAATGATACAGAGCTGCTGATTGGTTGATGGGGAAATTTTTCCACCGGCTCATTTCTCCGTTCTTATCACTGCTTAGTAAATGTCCCTTATTGCACTAACAATAGCTATGTTACAGTACTTGTTACAAGAAGCATACAGATTATTTGTATACCTACCTACCACAGTAATAGCAACTTAGTAACATAACTGGGATCTGTATTTGGGGCAGTGGCCTTTGAAACCAAGCAGCTGAATCCACATTAGTTACTCTGTCAGCGGGATTTGCAACCTGCTTCACTCTGTCAAAATATTAGTTGGGTAATTCTTCTTTGTTCTGTTTACAATTATGCGCTCTAGACCAATCAGTTTCCCTAGGACAGACTCCAGTTACAGCGTACAAGAATCTGCCCTTTGCCCGCCTTAGATTTTGCTCAGTGGGTCGCTGCCCCGGCCAATTAGCTGCTTCATATATTCCAGTTCTAGCTACACATGGGAATGATGCCTGTGGACGTTGATTAATATCTATCTGCCAACTTGGGTTGTAACGCGTAAAAATAATCTCTGAACTTCTGAGAGTCTGGTCTAATATTTGGCAGATTCCTAAGTAAATTCTTTAGGTCCATAGAGAAAAAGGAACAAGTACAGTTTGCTGTCCATTTTTCTCTATCACTTATCTAAGGGGATAAACAGTTTGGTTCCCTCAGGTTAATTCCCATCTGCCTCTTCCTTAACCTTTAGACTCTGTCTGTCTCTCCCTCTTTTCTTCTCCTCCACTGCTGGCTGTGAGCTGTCTGGTACAGGGACAGATTAAGGTGAGTCTCCAGCCTTACCTGCTACTGTGTCCATGGCCAGTGGTGCCTAAGTCCAATTTGTGCAGGAGTGTGATATGGCAGTTGGAGTAACAGTTACTGTTTGGTATAGGCGGGTTGGGCACAATGGTCCAGATTTATAAAGCCTTGGAGAGTGATAAATAGCACAGTGATAAAGTACCAACCAATCAGCTCATAACTGTCATTTTCTCCAACACAGCCTGTGACATGTCAGTTAGGAGTTGGTTGGCTGGTACTTTACCACCGTGCTATTTATCACTCTCCAAGGCTTGATAAATGGGGGCCAGTATGTTTCGTTGTCATGTCGAAATGAGAATGTCAGCATGATCATAAAGTCAATATTGAATATGCCGACAATCATCATGTAGACAGTGAGGAATGTTGACATGTTAGAATGTCAACATGTCATCCTACGTGGCCCAGTGCTGACTTGGTCAGACCTCCAATCCTCCGGGATTCTGATGAGTATTTCTTCATTATCTCTAACCCTAATCCCTACCCCTTCCTCTAGTCCCTAACTCTAACCTCCACCCCCCAAGAGCCTAACCCTAATCTCCACCCCCCTCTAGTGCCTAACCCTAACCTCCACCCCCCAGAGCCTAACCCTAACATTTACCCCTTCTAGTGCCTAACCCCTAACCTCCACCCCCAGTGCCTAACCCTAACCTCCACCCCCACTAGTGACTAACCCTAACCTCCACCCCCACTAGTGACTAACCATAAACCTCAATCCCCCTCTAGTGCCTAACCCTAACCTCCACTCCCCCTCTAGTGCCTAACCCTAACCTCCACCCCCCACTAGTGACTAACCCTAACCTCCACCCCCCTCTAGTTCCTAACCCTAACCTCCACCCCCCTCTAGTTCCTAACCCTAACCTCCACCTCTCCTCTTATGTCTAACCCTAACCTCCACCCCCCACTAGTGACTAACCCTAACCTCAATCCCCCTCTAGTGCCTAACCCTAACCTCCACTCCCCCTCTAGTGCCTAACCCTAACCTCCACCCCCCTCTAGTTCCTAACCCTAACCTCCACCTCTCCTCTTATGTCTAACCCTAACCTCCACCACCCTCTAGAGCCTAACCCTAACCTCCACCACCCTCTAGTGCCTAACCACTAACCCCCACCCCCCCAGTGCCTAACCCTAACCTCCACCCCCCTCTAATGTCTAACCCTAGCCCCCACCCCCCTCTAGTGCCTAACCCTAACCTCCACCCCCCTATAGTGCCTAACCCTAACATCTCCCCCCCCCCCCTTTAATGTCTAACCCCTAACCTCAGGATAAAGAGAGATTAATGACCAACCAATCAACTTCCTAACTGCCATGTCACAGGCTGTGTTTGAAAAATGACAGTTAGGGGCTGATTGGCTGGTCATTAATCACTCTTTATCCATGTCCACTTTATATCTTGCTTAGGCTTAATACATTTGGGCCTTTATTACTTAATACCTACAGAGATGGCAGCTGAAACTAATCAAAAGTTTCCGCTGATGTCATTGTTCTACTTTCACACTAATAGACTCATTTTCACCAATTGTGGGGCTATAGACAAGGTCCATGTTCTTGTGAGAGAATAAATACAGCCTATAAGAGATTTCTTTGTACTTCCTTGTACATTGTGTATCTGTATATAGCTTCCAGCCTTTTAATCCCATTCAGTTATCCATAAATGTAGAAGTCACTTGTGGTAAAACATTAATTGACACCACCTTTTCCCTGCATTATTCCTTTCTGATCCTGTCTAGACAGACACAAATTCCAATGAAAGCAAGAACACATTTTGGCACCAAAAATATTATTAAGACATCGTACCCATAATGAAATCTGATTATGTATTATAACAAAGGGTCATATACAGTAAGACCTGGCAGCAGAATGGAAGCAGGGCAAGGTCACGGCTTAACCCACAATAGATATTTCTCAATAGTCTTTTACCTTGGTGTGTGTATGGGAACCTTAAACCAGAGATGTTCAGGTGCTCAGGTTCCTTTCACCTTAGGAGTCTGTATTTGAAACTAGACTCCAAGATATGTGGTAAGCGATCAGGTGGAACCTTTAATATAGCTCAGTTTATCATGGGACATCTCACTTGGGGGAAGAGGGGGATGGAATGTATCAAACTATCTAAAGAGTGGAGAAATGGAGAAGTTGCTTACAGCAACCAATACACTTCCAGCTATCGTTTATCAAGTACAGTCCATTCTATAAAATGATAGGTAGAAGGTAAAGCTCATTGGCTATTATGGTCAACTTTTCCACTTGTCTACTTATCCACTCTTTGGAATGTTTAGTACAACATCTCCCAATGGCTGAAAACAATCAGACATTGTATACTTTAAAAAAAGCATATAACAACATGGCAAAAAGGTTAAATGGTAACAATTTAATGAATGGACAAAAATAGTACAAACAGTAAGTTGTATTTTTAGCTATAAAGATATTTAAGAGATATCAGGTCGTTTCTTCTAAGGGGTCTATTTACTAAGCCTTGGAGAGAGATAAATTCAAGAGAGATACAGTACAAGCCAACCAGCTCCTGTCATTTTTCAAACACAGCCTGTAACATGACAGTTAGGTGCTGATTGACTGGTACTTTATCTCTCTCCACTTTATCTCTCTACAGAGGTCAGTAAGTAGACCCCAAGGGGTAGATGTATTAAGCCTGGAGAAGTGATAAAGTGGAAGGTGATAACGCACCAGGGAGTCAGCTCCTGTCAAGTTACAGGCTGGGTTTGAAAAATGACAGTTAGGACCTGATTGGCTGGTGCATTATCACCTTCCATATTATCACTTCTCCAGGCTTAATACATCTACCCCTAGGTTCTTTAAAACAAACAAACAAAAAACAAGTGTAGATCAATAAAATACTTGTGCCAGCAATTATAATAGAGGCTATATGCAGTGTAACCAAGGCCGGGCCGAGGCCAAATTTATTAGTAAGCTAATATATACTTTGGCACAACCCTAAGCACTTTTTCCACATGCTTGAAAAAATGATGGGGGTGTGGCCTCATGGGAAAAGCTGATTTGTAGTGCCCTTTACAAAATATGCCCACCATGGTCGTGCCCCTTACACATTATGCCCACTGTAGTTGTGCCCCTTACACATTATGCACACTGTAGTAGTGCCCTTTACACATTATGCCCACCACTGTAGTGCCCTTTACACATTATGCCCACTGTAGTAGTGCCCCTTACACATTATGCCCACCCACCATAGTAGTGCCCCTTACAAATTATGTACACCATAGTAGTGCTCCTTACACATTATACCCACTGTTTTAATGCCTCTTACACACTAATTTATGGCCATTTATTACCTAATATGCCCATCTGTGGAGTGTCTGCTCGGAGACTCGCAGAGCAGGCAGGGGTGTCGGCGCCACTGCACCGTGCCTGGCACTACAGTACTGTGAAGAATCTCAAAATAAACTACAGCTCTTAGCAGCAGCAAGGGCATCTTGGAGTGGAAGTTTATCTTGCATTCACAGTACTGTTGTGGGGTGCGATGAAAGACACGGCGCGGCTGCGCCAACACCACTGCCTTCTCTGCGATTCTCCCAGGAAGGGAAATCATGCGCAGGTGGTTTTACGCATGTCACTGGCACAGCAGAGCCAGGGCGTCCTTCTCTATGCTGCGCCCAACTCATCTGTGTACCCGGAGCATGCGTAAAACTGGACCTGAGTGTTACTAATATGTCAACTGATTACCTGCTATGCTGTAGCTTTCCTTATCAGTACAGGATGTCCTTTGTAGAAGCATAGAGGGCATTATTCAGGGATGGATGTAGCTGCTGTGCAATAATATGCTAATCCCTGTGGGAGGAGTCTGAAGGAAAAAGACGCCACCTGCCATCATCTCAGATTGAATGCCTGCATCTGACAATGCAGGATCGGATCAACATCGCAATCATCAGTCCTGCCCCCAAATGGCTGCATCATGTTAATCATGCTACAGGTTTGGGGCATTGCTTCCGATCTCGCAGAACTCGTTCTCCACCTGCGCAGTCCCACAACCATTGAAGATGTTAGATGTACATAAACCATCGGGTTTACATTAGAGATGAGCGGGTTCGGTTCCTCGGAATCCGAACCCGCCCGAACTTCATTTTTTTTTTACACGGGGCCGAGCGACTCAGATCTTCCCGCCTTGCTCGGTTAACCCGAGCGCGCCCGAACGACATCATCCCGCTGTCGGATTCTCGCGAGGCTCGGATTCTATCGCGAGACTCGGATTCTATATAAGGAGCCGCGCGTCGCCGCCATTTTCACACGTGCATTGAGATTCATAGGGAGAGGACGTGGCTGGCATCCTCTCCGTTTATAGAGAAGAGAGTGAGACTAGAGTAGAGAGAGACACAGTAGTAATTTTGGGGAGCATTAGGAGGAGTACTACTACTTGCTGAAGTGATAGATAGATAGATAGATAGATAGATAGATAGATAGATAGATAGATAGATAGATAGTGTGACTGTATAATGTATATCTGACTTGTGGGGGAGACACTGACAGTGGGGAGCAGTTAGAGTCTGAGAGCAGGACTCAGGAGTACATATAACGTACAGTGCACACTTTTGCTGCCAGAGTGCCACACTGCCATTGTGACCACACTGACCACCAGTATAATATATATTGTGATTGTCTGCTTAGGAGTACTACTTGCAAGTTGCTGATAGTGTGACCAGTGACCTGACCACCAGTTTAATAATCACCACCAGTTTAATATATATATATATATATATATATAATTGTATATAATATATATATAATATTGTATACCACCTACCCGTTTTTTTTTTCTTTCTTCTTCTTTATACATACTACTATAGTAGCTTACTGTAGCAGTCTGCGGTGCTGCTGAGCTGACAGTGTCCAGCAGGTCCGTCATCAGTCATTACATAATAAATATATATACCTGTCCGGCTGCAGTACTAGTGATATTATATATATATATATTGATTTCATCTCATTATCATCCAGTCTATATTAGCAGCAGACACAGTACGGTAGTCCACGGCTGTAGCTACCTCTGTGTCGGCAGTCGCTCGTCCATCCATAATTGTATACCACCTACCCGTGGTTTTTTTTTTCTTTCTTCTTTATACATACTACTATAGTAGCTTACTGTAGCAGTCTGCGGTGCTGCTGAGCTGACAGTGTCCAGCAGGTCCGTCATCAGTCATTACATAATAAATATATCTACCTGTCCGGCTGCAGTACTAGTGTGATATTATATATATATATATATATTGATTTCATCTCATTATCATCCAGTCTATATTAGCAGCAGACACAGTACGGTAGTCCACGGCTGTAGCTACCTCTGTGTCGGCAGTCGCTCGTCCATCCATAATTGTATACCACCTACCCGTGGTTTTTTTTTTTTTCTTTCTTCTTTATACATACTACTATAGTAGCTTACTGTAGCAGTTTGCGGTGCTGCTGAGCTGACAGTGTCCAGCAGGTCCGTCATCAGTCATTACATAATAAATATATCTACCTGTCCGGCTGCAGTACTAGTGTGATATTATATATATATATATTGATTTCATCTCATTATCATCCAGTCTATATTAGCAGCAGACACAGTACGGTAGTCCACGGCTGTAGCTACCTCTGTGTCGGCAGTCGCTCGTCCATCCATAATTGTATACCACCTACCCGTGTTTTTTTCTTTTCTTTCTTCTTTATACATACTACTATAGTAGCTTACTGTAGCAGTCTGCGGTGCTGCTGAGCTGACAGTGTCCAGCAGGTCCGTCATCAGTCATTACATAATAAATATATCTACCTGTCCGGCTGCAGTACTAGTGTGATATTATATATATATATATTGATTTCATCTCATTATCATCCAGTCTATATTAGCAGCAGACACAGTACGGTAGTCCACGGCTGTAGCTACCTCTGTGTCGGCAGTCGCTCGTCCATCCATAATTGTATACCACCTACCCTTGTTTTTTTTCTTTTCTTTCTTCTTTATACATACTACTATAGTAGCTTACTGTAGCAGTCTGCGGTGCTGCTGAGCTGACAGTGTCCAGCAGGTCCGTCATCAGTCATTACATAATAAATATATATACCTGTCCGGCTGCAGTACTTGTGATATTATATATATATATATTGATTTCATCTCATTATCATCCAGTCTATATTAGCAGCAGACACAGTACGGTAGTCCACGGCTGTAGCTACCTCTGTGTCGGCAGTCGCTCGTCCATCCATAAGTATACTAGTATCCATCCATCTCCATTGTTTACCCGAGGTGCCTTTTAGTTGTGCCTATTAAAATATGGAGAACAAAAATGTTGAGGTTCCAAAATTAGGGAAAGATCAAGATCCACTTCCACCTCGTGCTGAAGCTGCTGCCACTAGTCATGGCCGAGACGATGAAATGCCAGCAACGTCGTCTGCCAAGGCCGATGCCCAATGTCATAGTACAGAGCATGTAAAATCCAAAACACCAAATATCAGTAAAAAAAGGACTCCAAAATCTAAAATAAAATTGTCGTAGGAGAAGCGTAAACTTGCCAATATGCCATTTACCACACGGAGTGGCAAGGAACGGCTGAGGCCCTGGCCTATGTTCATGGCTAGTGGTTCAGCTTCACATGAGGATGGAAGCACTCAGCCTCTCGCTAGAAAAATGAAAAGACTCAAGCTGGCAAAAGCACCGCAAAGAACTGTGCGTTCTTCGAAATCCCAAATCCACAAGGAGAGTCCAATTGTGTCGGTTGCGATGCCTGACCTTCCCAACACTGGACGTGAAGAGCATGCGCCTTCCACCATTTGCACGCCCCCTGCAAGTGCTGGAAGGAGCACCCGCAGTCCAGTTCCTGATAGTCAGATTGAAGATGTCAGTGTTGAAGTACACCAGGATGAGGAGGATATGGGTGTTGCTGGCGCTGGGGAGGAAATTGACAAGGAGGATTCTGATGGTGAGGTGGTTTGTTTAAGTCAGGCACCCGGGGAGACACCTGTTGTCCGTGGGAGGAATAGGGCCGTTGACATGCCTGGTGAAAATACCAAAAAAATCAGCTCTTCGGTGTGGAAGTATTTCAACAGAAATGCGGACAACATTTGTCAAGCCGTGTGTTGCCTTTGTCAAGCTGTAATAAGTAGGGGTAAGGACGTTAACCACCTCGGAACATCCTCCCTTATACGTCACCTGCAGCGCATTCATAATAAGTCAGTGACAAGTTCAAAAACTTTGGGCGACAGCGGAAGCAGTCCACTGACCAGTAAATCCCTTCCTCTTGTAACCAAGCTCACGCAAACCACCCCACCAACTCCCTCAGTGTCAATTTCCTCCTTCCCCAGGAATGCCAATAGTCCTGCAGGCCATGTCACTGACAATTCTGACGATTCCTCTCCTGCCTGGGATTCCTCCGATGCATCCTTGCGTGTAACGCCTACTGCTGCTGGCGCTGCTGTTGTTGCTGCTGGGAGTCGATGGTCATCCCAGAGGGGAAATCGTAAGACCGCTTTTACTACTTCCACCAAGCAATTGACTGTCCAACAGTCCTTTGCGAGGAAGATGAAATATCACAGCAGTCATCCTGCTGCAAAGCGGATAACTGAGGCCTTGGCATCCTGGGTGGTGAGAAACGTGGTTCCGGTATCCATCATTACTGCAGAGCCAACTAGAGACTTGTTGGAGGTACTGTGTCCCCGGTACCAAATACCATCTAGGTTCCATTTCTCTAGGCAGGCGATACCGAAAATGTACACAGACCTAAGAAAAAGAGTCACCAGTGTCCTAAAAAATGCAGCTGTACCCAATGTCCACTTAACCACGGACATGTGGACAAGTGGAGCAGGGCAGGGTCAGGACTATATGACTGTGACAGCCCACTGGGTAGATGTATGGACTCCCGCCGCAAGAACAGCAGCGGCGGCACCAGTAGCAGCATCTCGCAAACGCCAACTCTTTCCTAGGCAGGCTACGCTTTGTATCACCGGTTTCCAGAATACGCACACAGCTGAAAACCTCTTACGGCAACTGAGGAAGATCATCGCGGAATGGCTTACCCCAATTGGACCCTCCTGTGGATTTGTGGCATCGGACAACGCCAGCAATATTGTGTGTGCATTAAATATGGGCAAATTCCAGCACGTCCCATGTTTTGCACATACCTTGAATTTGGTGGTGCAGAATTTTTTAAAAAACGACAGGGGCGTGCAAGAGATGCTGTCGGTGGCCAGAAGAATTGCGGGACACTTTCGGCGTACAGGCACCACATACAGAAGACTGGAGCAACACCAAAAACGCCTGAACCTGCCCTGCAATCATCTGAAGCAAGAAGTGGTAACGAGGTGGAATTCAACCCTATATATGCTTCAGAGGTTGGAGGAGCAGCAAAAGGCCATTCAAGCCTATACAATTCAGCACGATATAGGAGGTGGAATGCACCTGTCTCAAGCGCAGTGGAGAATGATTTCAACGTTGTGCAAGGTTCTGCTGCCCTTTGAACATGCCACACGTGAAGTCAGTTCAGACACTGCCAGCCTGAGTCAGGTCATTCCCCTCATCAGGCTTTTGCAGAAGAAGCTGGAGACATTGAAGGAGGAGCTAACACGGAGCGATTCCGCTAGGCATGTGGGACTTGTGGATGGAGCCCTTAATTCGCTTAACAAGGATTCACGGGTGGTCAATCTGTTGAAATCAGAGCACTACATTTTGGCCACCGTGCTCGATCCTAGATTTAAAACCTACCTTGGATCTCTCTTTCCGGCAGACACAAGTCTGCTGGGGTTGAAAGACCTGCTGGTGAGAAAATTGTCAAGTCAAGCGGAACGCGACCTGTCAACATCTCCTCCTTCACATTCTCCCGCAACTGGGGGTGCGAGGAAAAGGCTCAGAATTCCGAGCCCACCCGCTGGCGGTGATGCAGGGCAGTCTGGAGCGACTGCTGATGCTGACATCTGGTCCGGACTGAAGGACCTGTCAACGATTACGGACATGTCGTCTACTGTCACTGCATATGATTCTCTCCCCATTGAAAGAATGGTGGAGGATTATATGAGTGACCGCATCCAAGTAGGCACGTCACACAGTCCGTACTTATACTGGCAGGAAAAAGAGGCAATTTGGAGGCCCTTGCACAAACTGGCTTTATTCTACCTAAGTTGCCCTCCCACAAGTGTGTACTCCGAAAGAGTGTTTAGTGCCGCCGCTCACCTTGTCAGCAATCGGCGTACGAGGTTACTTCCAGAAAATGTGGAGAAGATGATGTTCATTAAAATGAATTATAATCAATTCCTCCGTGGAGACATTGACCAGCAGCAATTGCCTCCACAAAGTACACAGGGAGCTGAGATGGTGGATTCCAGTGGGGACGAATTGATAATCTGTGAGGAGGGGGATGTACACGGTGATATATCGGAGGATGATGATGAGGTGGACATCTTGCCTCTGTAGAGCCAGTTTGTGCAAGGAGAGATTAATTGCTTCTTTTTTGGTGGGGGTCCAAACCAACCCGTCATTTCAGTCACAGTCGTGTGGCAGACCCTGTCACTGAAATGATGGGTTGGTTAAAGTGTGCATGTCCTGTTTATACAACATAAGGGTGGGTGGGAGGGCCCAAGGACAATTCCATCTTGCACCTCTTTTTTCTTTAATTTTTCTTTGCGTCATGTGCTGTTTGGGGAGTGTTTTTTGGAAGGACCATCCTGCATGACACTGCAGTGCCACTCCTAGATGGGCCAGGTGTTTGTGTCGGCCACTAGGGTCGCTTATCTTACTTACACAGCTACCTCATTGCGCCTCTTTTTTTCTTTGCGTCATGTGCTGTTTGGGGAGTGTTTTTTGGAAGGGCCATCCTGCGTGACACTGCAGTGCCACTCCTAGATGGGCCCGGTGTTTGTGTCGGCCACTAGGGTCGCTTATCTTACTCACACAGCTACCTCATTGCGCCTCTTTTTTTCTTTGCGTCATATGCTGTTTGGGGAGTATTTTTTTGAAGGGCCATCCTGTCTGACACTGCAGTGCCACTCCTAGATAGGCCAGGTGTTTGTGTCGGCCACTTGGGTCCCTGAGCTTAGTCACACAGCTACCTCATTGCACCTCTTTTTTTCTTTGCGTCATGTGCTGTTTGGGGAGTATTTTTTTGAAGGGCCATCCTGCGTGACACTGCAGTGCCACTCCTAGATGGGCCAGGTGTTTGTGTCGGCCACTAGGGTCGCTTAGCTTAGTCACACAGCTACCTCATTGCGCCTCTTTTTTTCTTTGCGTCATGTGCTGTTTGGGGAGTATTTTTTTGAAGGGCCATCCTGCGTGACACTGCAGTGCCACTCCTAGATGGGCCAGGTGTTTGTGTCGGCCACTAGGGTCGCTTAGCTTAGTCACACAGCTACCTCATTGCGCCTCTTTTTTTCTTTGCGTCATGTGCTGTTTGGGGAGTATTTTTTTGAAGGGCCATCCTGTCTGACACTGCAGTGCCACTCCTAGATGGGCCCGGTGTTTGTGTCGGCCACTAGGGTCGCTTAGCTTAGTCATCCAGCGACCTCGGTGCAAATTTTAGGACTAAAAATAATATTGTGAGGTGTGAGGTATTCAGAATAGACTGAAAATGAGTGGAAATTATGGGTTTTGAGGTTAATAATACTTTGGGATCAAAATGACCCCCAAATTCTATGATTTAAGCTGTTTTTTAGTGTTTTTTGAAAAAAACACCCGAATCCAAAACACACCCGAATCCGACAAAAAAAATTCGGTGAGGTTTTGCCAAAACGCGGTCGAACCCAAAACACGGCCGCGGAACCGAACCCAAAACCAAAACACAAAACCCGAAAAATTTCAAGTGCACATCTCTAGTTTACATACATCTCACTCTGCATCAGGCACAGAGTGTCAAGGTGTGATGATCAGACAAGGGGAAAAATCGCCTCTGTGGTTATATATTTGCAGTAGGAATTCACATATGTAAATACAGAGAACATTAAGAAACAATAGTTAAGTTTAATGTACACACTTCCTCTTATCTCTTAAAGGAATAATAATAATCAGCACATTTAGAACATACAACCCTCATCCTTAACACATTTCTTTCTTGACCCGCTTATGGCCCAGAAACATGACCTTAGGCTTAGTAAGGATATTTCCAGATAATTTGGCCGCAGTCAGCACAATTCTGGAACAAAGCTTTGTATCCGTCACATACACAATCCGTCTCCATCCTTATACAAATGAGACCTAATACAAATACTTCCTTGCTGATATATCCTGTGCTGAATTAATGGACTTTAAACCTTAAAATGTATATTTTTAGATATGACGCATGAAAGCAATACACACATATCATTCTGAGATGGCCATATGCCTATTTTTTCTATAACTAAGGGGGTCATTCCGAGTTGATCGCAGCCAGCAACTTTTTGCTGCTGCTGCGATCAATAGTCCACGCCTATGGGAGAGTGTATTTTAGCTTAGCAGGGCTGCGATCGCTTGTGCAACCCTGCTAAGCTAAAAAAAAATCAAGCAGATGTAGACTAGGGCTGGACATACTTGCCCTGTGGATGGATCCAGCGATGATGGGCCCGGCTTTGACGTCACTCCTCCGCCCTCTGTTCTGCTGGACACACCTGCGTTTTCCTCACCACTCCCCGAAAACGGTCTCCAACGGTCCAGATCCGCCCATCCACGCCTCCTTCCTTTCAATCTCCTTAGCGGTCGCCGCTGCGACCGCTTCCGTCGGTAGCCGCAACGTAACCCGGCGACCCCTGTCACTGGGCAACGTTGCGCACGCACACAGTGGCCGCCGTGCATGCGCATTCCGCACCCGTTCGCACCGCAGCAAAAAATCGCTGGAGCGAATGGGTCGGAAAGACCCCCTAAATGCACACATTTGCCCACTGGGGGTTATTCAGGTTTGTTGGCAAACCAAAAAAGCACATTAATGAGCAAACCCATGTTTCACTGCAGGTGGGGCAGATGTAACATGTGCAAAGAGATTTAGATGTGGGTGGGTTATACTATTTCTATGCAGAGTAAATACTGGCTGCTAAATTTTTATACTGCAATTTAGAATTAAGGGGGACATGTACTAAGCAGTGATAAAAGTGGAGAAGTGAGCCAGTAGAGAAATTTCCTATGGCAACCAATCAGCTGCTCCGTAAAATTGTATAGTATGCAAATTAGAAATGTTATGTCAATGCTGATTGGTTGCCATGGGCAACTTCTCCACTGGCTCACTTCTCCACTTATATCACTGCTTAGTACATGTCCCCCTAAGCTTGAAAACACCCCACCCAAATCTAACTCTCATTGCATGTGTTACATCTGCCCCACCTGCAGTGCAGCATGGTTTTGCCCAATAGTGTGCTTTTTTGGTTTGCTAACAAACCTGAATAAGGCCCCTAGTCCACAATTCCTCATGAAGATCTGACACTTGCACTTCACTTGGAGATGTGGAATGGTAGAGTATTTAGGTCCCGATTCAGACCTGATCACTGTGCTGTAAATTTACAGAGGTCTGCGATCAGATAGCCACCGCCAAAGGAGAGTGAAAACCTGCCCCGTGCAAGTGTGCGAATGCATGTGTACGCCGCGTGAAAATTCAGCCAGACAGTGGACATCTGAGAATCCGTTCGCAACTCACTCACCATCTAATGATTTTTCCAGTGTGTGCAGTGTGTGCACAGCCCAGGACTTACTCCTGCAGTGTGATACAAACAGGCTGATCGGGCCCGGAGTTGACGTCACACACCCTCCCTGAAAACGCTTGGGCACGCCTGCGTTTTTCCTGACACTTCCTTAAAACGGCCAGTTACCACCCCCAAACGTCCTCTTCCTGTCAATCACCTTGCGAACGCCTTACGATCTAAATTTTCGCACCATCCTTTCGCTGTTTGGCGATGCGCCTGCACATTGCAGTGCATACGCATGCACAGTGATTTGATAATCGCCCGCTGTACGAATTCGCACAACAGTGATTAGGTCCGATTCGGGCCCTTAAATCCCTGCATTTTATAAAAACATGGACAGGGTGGTACAGTGGTTAAGAGCACCAATTGAACATCAACAGATATGTTTCTAAGTTTGAGACCATAGTACTAGTTTGACATAAATATGGACATGCCCCTTTGTCTACCTGTGTCCAGGGCCAGATTAACAATGGGGCGTATGGAGCTCCAGCTCCAGGCCTCCATATAAAAATAGGCCCAACATCATGGCAGCATGATGAGCACTAACCACCAGCTGGCCAACATTTCTATCTTTCTCACAAAATAATGCAATTTTTTATATTTGTACATATTTAGGGAGACATTGGGAGTTGATAGGCCCACATGGCTCTGGCCACACCCACACAGCACTAATCACACCTCCCCATGTTTCTCACATGGGCCATTGAATATTTTCAGCCCCAAGCCCATGTGGGCCTTAATCCGGCCCTGCCTGTGCCTCAGGCACCACAAGCTGGTTTGCAAGCCTGAGTTGGCATAAAAACAGCATCTGAATGGTTTAATATGACAGGACAGAGATGTTAGCAGGGTAAAATTATTTCCGCGGCAGAGGGTTGTGTCCTGTCACAGGTCATTGAAAATAAAATTATGCCCGAGGCTGTAGATTTGTAGCAAGACTAGAAGCCACATAGATAAAGCCATGTTCAGTATATAGTAAAATATATAGGATGATAGGTACAAACCATTAAATTAGCATTTCTGGTGGGCTTAGCAAACACAGATTATACTGCATTGTCTTATGTAATACCCCTTTTCCACTAGCTCAAAAAACACGGGTAAATGCACGGGGGCGCGCATTTACCCGTGTTTTTTGCTAGTGGAAAAAGGGTCCCTCTGCAAAAACCCGGATCAAGTAATCTGGGAATCCTACACGGGTAGCTTACCGGGTTGAACACGAGTTTAACCCGGTAAACTGTGCAGTGTAAACAGAAGCAGTGTCGATGTGACACGGCTCCCGTTCACAGTGTATGGAAGGGCGGCGCTGGGAGATCATGTGATCTCCCAGTGCCGCTCCTGCCGCATCGCTAGCAGCGTCACCAACCCGGCAATATGCCAGGTTGGTGAGTGCAGTGGGAAAGGGGGCTGAGCAGGGGCCGCAGCCGGGTAGCACAGGGGTCAGGCTCCCGGCTGCGACTCGTGCTTAGTAGGTGGAAAAGGGGGTTTAAGAGATGGAAGAGGGTGGACTGAGAATGTTTCTCTATGGGTTTTTAAAAGTATTGGTGCTGACGGAATCCATTACATCGCTGCCTCTACAAATTCTCTATAAGACCCCTGACTCACCAACTGTTCGTGAGCTATAGTTCCTGACCTGACTTCAGGGGAAATTTATCAAAGCTTGGAGACAGGAAAAGTGGAGAGAGATAAAGTACTAACTAATCAGCTCCTGTCATTATACAGGCTGTGTTTGAAAAATGGCAGGTGCTGATTGGTTGGCACTTTATCTCCCTCCGCTTTGTCTCTCTCCAAGCTTGGATAAATCTCCACCTAGTGTATGTGATGATGGCAGTAGCTGATATATACTGACATTTATTGCTTGCCCTCTGAAATATTCTAGGGCATAGGTTCTCAAGTGTGGTCCTCACGGCACCCCAACGGTCAAGGTTTGAGGCATATCCATGGCTCAGCCAGATGGTTAAATCAAATTGACTGAGGTGCAAATTAAGTCCCCCGTGGGCAAACATGGATAAACTTAAAACCTGGACCATTGAGGTGCCTTGAGGACCACGTTTGAGAACCTCTGTCCTAGGGGGTTAGTAGTACCAGGTGAGACGTATGGTATGCTTGGTGCCACAAATCGGATCATCGCACCACCCATCCTCTGCTGCTCAATTCCGCAAATGCAGTGCTGGAGGAGGGCGCTGTGCCAGCCATGCGCCCTTACATGTGACACTGGGGTCTATTCATGAAGCAGTGAAGAGTGTGGAGAAGTTGCCTGTGGCAACCAATCAGCATTGATGTAACATTTATAATTTGCATACTATACAATTGTACGGACCAGCTCATTGGTTGCCATGGGCAATTTCTCCACAGGCTTACTTATCCACTATTTTTACTGCTTCATGAATAGACCCCATTGTGCGAGGGGACTGGGCTTCTGGCAGGAGAAAGTGACGTAGGGTTACCGGGTGACAGCACTGCTCTCAAAAACCTCTGTATGGCCCTGTGCAAAAGTGCTGTTGAGCAGAAGGGGATGGGGTCATGGTGATACAATTTTCTCAAGCCCCCACTTCACTGCGGAAGTGGGCAGGATTTGGGATTCTGACTCACGTACTCTCCATGGAGTCTGGATGAGCTACTGAAAATACAGGGGTCTCACAGATATTCCTAGACAGAAGGCAAGTATGCTGAATCTGGACTCTTCTTTCCACAAAATAAGTGGAATTACGTTAATTACAAAGGTTACTTAGAATGAGATACTGGTTTATAACACGGAAACTACAGCAGAATGAAACAGCCATCTGCAGCAGCATTTGTTTGCAATATTGCATCACCTGACAGTGAATTCAGAGTTGATCGCAGCAGCAAATTTGTTAGCAGTTGGGCAAAACCATGTGCAGTGCAGGGGGGGCAGATGTAACATGTGCAGAGATAGTTAGATTTGGGTGTTGTGTGTTCAAACTGAAATCTAACTTGCAGTGTAAAAATAAAGCAGCCAGTATTTACCCTGCACAGAAGCAATATAACCCACCAAAATCTAACTCTCTCTGCATATGTTATATCTGCCCCACCTGCAGTGCACATGTGGGGCAGATATTCAGACCCGATCGCAACTGTGCATTTTTGCTCAGCTGCAATCTGGTCTGAACTGTGCATGCGTATGCACAGCAATGCGCAGGCGCGTCGCCCCCCAGCGACGGGGAGCGCCAGACAGCAACAGGATGTACGAAGAAAGCAATCGCACCGGCGATCGCAAGAAGATTGACAGGAAGAGGCCGTTTGTGGGTGGCAACTGACCGTTTCCAGGGAGTGTCTGGAAAAACGCAAGAGTGTCCAGCCTTTTGGAGAGAGGGATTCTGACCTCACCCCCGGCCCCAATCATCGCACGGCAAGAGTAAGTCCTGGGCTGTGCAGCTCCCTGCACATCCGATCGCACCGATGCACAGCGACTACCCCCTCCCCCTGTAGGCAGCGATTTACCTGGTCGCAGCAGCGCAAAAATTGGCTGCTTGTGACCAGGTCTGAATTAGGCCCCTGGTTTTGCCCAACTGCTAACAAATTTGCTGCTGCTATCAACTCTGAATTAGCGTTCTGACTTGGTTCTGATCTGATCTCCTCTGGAGATCTGGACTTGGTTTTGGTCCAGTTTTGGATCCATAATTTGGATGGATTCAGATTTCTGGAGAACTAAACTGCACATCTCTACCTGACAGGGACTGATGTGTCACAGCTAGATTTGGGTGTGGATCATAGGGTCAACAGTAACTAGGTCGACAGTCATTAGGTCAACCACTATTGGTCGACACCTGAAATAGATTGACATGGTCATTAGGTCGACATGAGTTTATTATTTTTATTTTGGCGTTTTCTTTGTAAAGTGATTGGGAACCACAATTAGTGCCCCGTGTCTCCTCGCATGGCTTGCTTCGCTCGCTTCACTCACCATGCTATTCCCAATCATAGTCCACGTGGATTGTAAAGTATGAAAGAGTTCAAAAAAATTAAAACAATGTGACAACTCATGTCGCCCTTGTCCATGCGGGGCCGCGCATCGTTCATCGTTGGCGCATACACACTGAATGATATGAACAATGGGGGTCATTCCGAGTTGTTCGCTCGCAAGCTGCTTTTATTATTATTATTATTATTATCCTTTATTTATATGGCGCCACAAGGGTTCCGCAGCGCCCAATTACAGAGTACATATGCACATAATCAAAACAGGAAAACAGTGACTTACAGTTGAAGACAATATAGGACAAGTACAGGGCAACTAAGCATAACTACACCAGTAAACATAGAGATAAGTTCCAGGTGGCCAAAAAACTGCGGGATCTGGGCAGTTGAGGATTATTAAAGTAAGAAAAGTATAAGCACATGAGGGAAGAGGGCCCTACTCGTGAGAGCTTACATTCTAAGGGGAGGGGTAGACAGACAGGGGTGACACAGATGGGGTACATAGAGAGCATGGAACAGAGGGTTAGGTTGAGATTTGGCTAGGTTTGGTAAAGAAATGGGTCTTAAGAGCCCGTTTGAAGTTTTGTAGAGAGGTGGAGAGTCTGAGGGGGAGAGGTAAAGAATTCCAGAGAAAGGGAGCAGCACGTGAAAAATCTTGGAGATAGGAGTGGGAGGAAGTAATCAGAAGACAGGAGAGTCGGCGTGCATTGGCAGAGCGAAGAGGACGGGTGGGAGAGTAAAGGGAGATAAGGTCAGAGATGTAGATGGGAGAGGAGTGGGTGAGAGCTTTGTAAGTGAGTGTGAGAAGTTTGAATTGGATTCTGAAAGGGAAGGGAAGCCAGTGGAGGGCCTGTAGGAGAGGGGAGGTAGACGTAGTGCGTTTGGTGAGGAAGATGAGCCGGGCAGCAGCATTGAGGATAGATTGGAGTGGAGAGAGGTAATTGTCAGGGAGGCCAGTTAGGAGGAGATTACAGTAGTCCAGTCTGGAAATAATCAGTGAGTGAATAATGATCTTAGTGGCATCCTGGGTGAGAAAAGGTCCGATTCTAGAAATGTTTTTGAGATGAAAATGACAGGTTTGTGAGAGGTGCTGAATGTGTGGTTTGAAGGAGAGGGAGGAGTCAAGGATTACGCCAAGACAGCGTACTTGGGGGCTAGGGGAGATAGTCGTGCCATCAATGGATAATGAGATTGTGGGAGGTGAGGCTGTGCGGGAGGGTGGGAAGATGATCAGCTCAGTCTTAGACATGTTGAGTTTAAGAAAGCGCTGAGACATCCAGGAAGAGATAGCAGAAAGACAGTTTGAGGTCCGAGTGAGGAGAGCTGTGGAGAGATCAGGGGAGGAGAGGTAGATTTGAGTGTCATCAGCATAGAGGTGGTATTGGAAGTTAAAAGAACTAATGAGTTCACCTAAAGAGGACGTATAGAGAGAGAAAAGGAGAGGACCAAGAACAGAGCCTTGGGGGACACCAACAGTTAGTGGAAGTGGGGGGGAAATAGCATCATGAGAGGAGACAGAGAAGGAACGATCAGAGAGGTAGGAGGACAGCCAGGAGAGGGCAGTATCACGCAGACCAAGAGAGTGAAGGATTTGCAGAAGGAGAGGGTGGTCCACAGTGTCAAAAGCAGCAGAGAGGTCAAGAAGAATAAGCAGAGAGTAGTGGCCCTTAGATTTGGCTGCATGGAGGTCATTGCAGACTTTTGTGAGGGCAGTTTCAGTGGAGTGGAGAGAACGGAAACCAGACTGGAATGGGTCAAGCAGTGAGTGAGAGGAAAGAAAGGCAGTGAGGCGATTATAGACAATACGCTCAAGAAGTTTGGAGGCAAAGGGGAGGAGAGAGATGGGTCGATAGTTGGAGAGAGTGTTAGGATCAAGGGTAGGTTTTTTAAGAATAGGGGAGACAAGAGCATGCTTGAAGGCAGAGGGGACAGTGCCTGATGAAAGGGAGAGATTGAGAAGGTGGGCAAGATGGGAACAGGCAGAAGGAGAGAGGTAGCGGAGGAGGTGGGAGGGGATAGGGTCGAGCGGTGAGGTTGTGGGGGGGAGGAACGGATGAGGGCCATGACTTCCTCGCCAGATACATGGGAGAAAGATGTCAGAGTTGGTAAGAGGGAAGGGGAGGGGTGGCAAGGGATGGGTGGTGGCTGGTTGCTGGTCTGGTGGGATGTGATATCCTGACGTATGGAGTCAATCTTGGATGTGAAATAAGTGGCAAAGTCAAGAGCAGACAATGAGGAAGGGAGAGGAGGTGGTGGTGGGCAGAGGAGGGAGTTAACAGTGGCAAAGAGGCGCCGGGGGTTGGAAGACTGGGTAGAAATGAGGATTTTGAAGTATGATTGTTTAGCAAGGGAAAGGGCAGTACTGAAAGATGAGAGCATGAATTTGAAATGGAGGAAGTCTGCTTTAGAGCGTGATTTCCTCCACTGTCGCTCGGCAGTACGTGAGCATTTTTGTAGATATCTGGTGCATTTGTTGTGCCAGGGTTGAGGTGTTGATTTGCGAGGGTGAATAGTGGTTGGCGGAGCAACAGAGTCAAGGGCAGAAGTAAGAGATGCATTGTATAGGGATGTGGCTTGTTCAGGGCATGTGAGAGAGAGAAGAGGAGAGAGAAGGGAGTTAAACAGGGAGGATAGGGATGAGGTGTCAATAGCTTCAATGTTACGCTTCGTGATGGTAGCCTTAGGAGGGAGAGATGGGGAAGCAGAGATAGATAAGTTGAAAGAGAGCAAGTGGTGGTCAGAGAGGGGAAAAGGGGAATTGGAGAAATCAGAAATATCACAGCGGTGAGTGAAAACCAGATCCAGTGAGCTCCCGTTCACATGGGAGGGTGAGGGGTTGGGATGGGTTTAGCAGCATTGCACGCGCTAAGCCGCCGCCTACTGGGAGTGAATCTTAGCTTCTTAAAATTGCGAACGAAAGATTCGCAGTGTTGCGATAAGACATCTCTGTGCAGTTTCTGAGTAACTCGAAACTTACTCGGCATCTGCGATCAGTTCAGTGCTTGTCGTTCCTGGTTTGACGTCACAAACACACCCAGCGTTCGCCCAGACACTCCTCCGTTTCTCCAGCCACTCCCGCGTTTTTCCCAGAAACGGTAGCGTTTTTTCACACACACCCATAAAACGTCCAGTTTCCGCCCAGAAACACCCACTTCCTGTCAATCACAGTACGATCACCAGAACGAAGAAAAAACCGTGAGTAAAATTCCTAACTACATAGCAAATTTACTTGGTGCAGTCGCAGTGCGAACATTGCGCATGCGCACTAAGCGGAAAATCGCTGCGATGCGAAGAAATTTACCGAGCGAACAACTCGGAATGACCCCCCATATCTTGTTTATTAATGAACAAAATTGTTCATATCTTTCAGTGCAAGCAGGCATATAACTCTCTCTGCCCCCCCTGCAGTGCACATCTTATATCTGTCTCCCTGCAGTGCACATCTTATATCTGTCCCCCTGCAGTGCACATGTTATATCTGTCCCTTTGCAGTGCACATGTTATATCTCTCCTCCTGCAGTGCACCTGTTATATCTGTCCCCCTGCAGTGCACGTTATATCTGTCCCACTGCAGTGCACGTTATATCTGACCCCCTTGCAGTGCACATGTTATATCTGTCCCCCTGCAGTGCACATGTTATATCTGTCCCCCTGCAGTGCACATGTTATATCTGACCCCCTTGCAGTGCACATCTTATATCTGTCTCCCTGCAGTGCACATCTTATATCTGTCTCCCTGCTGTGCACATGTTATATCTGTCCCCCTGCAGTGCACATGTTATATCTGTCCCCCTGCAGTGCACATGTTATATCTCTCCTCCTGCAGTGCACATGTTATATCTGTCCCCCTGCAGTGCACATGTTATATCTCTCCTCCTGCAGTGCACATGTTATATCTGTCCCCTTGCAGTGCACATGTTATATCTGTCCCCCTGCAGTGCACATGTTATATCTGTCCCTCTGCAGTGCACATGTTATATCTGTCCCCCTGCAGTGCACATGTTATATCTGACCCCCTTGCAGTGCACATGTTATATCTGTCCCACTGCAGTGCACATGTTATATCTGTCCCCCTGCAGTGCACATGTTATATCTGACCCCCTTGTAGTGCACATGTTATATCTCTCCTCCTGCAGTGCACATGTTATATCTGTTAGAGATGAGCGGGTTCGGTTCCTCGGAATCCGAACCCGCCCGAACTTCATGTTTTTTTACACGGGTCCGAGCGACTCGGATCTTCCCGCCTTGCTCGGTTAACCCGAGCGCGCCCGAACGTCATCATGACGCTGTCGGATTCTCGCGAGGCTCGGATTCTATCGCGAGACTCGGATTCTATATAAGGAGCCGCGCGTCGCCGCCATTTTCACACGTGCATTGAGATTGATAGGGAGAGGACGTGGCTGGCGTCCTCTCCATTTAGATTAGAAGAGAGAGAGTGAGATTGAGACAGAGACACTTGATTTACTGGAGCTTAGGAGTACTAGAGAGTGCAGAGTTTACTAGTGACTGACCACTGACCAGTGACCACCAGTGCAGTTTTATTTAATATAATCCGTTCTCTGCCTGAAAAAAACAATACACAGTGACTCAGTCACATACCATATCTGTGCTCAGCCCAGTGTGCTGCATCATCTATGTATAATATCTGACTGTGCTCACACAGCTTAATTGTGGGGGAGACTGGGGAGCAGTTATAGGTTATAGCAGGAGCCAGGAGTACATATTATTAAAATTAAACAGTGCACACTTTTGCTGCAGGCAGGAGTGCCACTGCCAGTGTGACTGACCAGTGACCTGACCACACTGACCACCAGTATAGTATACTATATTGTGATTGCCTGAAAAAGTTAAACACTCGTCGTGTGACTTGTGTGGTGTTTTTTTTTTTATTCTATAAAAAACTCATTCTGCTGACAGACAGTGTCCAGCAGGTCCGTCATTATATAATATATACCTGTCCGGCTGCAGTAGTGATATATATATATTTTTTATATCATTATTTATCATCCAGTCGCAGCAGACACAGTACGGTAGTTCACGGCTGTAGCTACCTCTGTGTCGGCACTCGGCAGTCCATCCATAATTGTATACCACCTACCCGTGGTTTTTTTTTTCTTTCTTCTTTATACATACTACATCTCATTATCATCCAGTCTATATTAGCAGCAGACACAGTACAGTACGGTAGTCCATGGCTGTAGCTACCTCTGTGTCGGCACTCGGCAGTCCATCCATAATTGTATACCACCTACCCGTGGTTTTTTTTTTCTTTCTTCTTTATACATACTACATCTCATTATCATCCAGTCCATATTAGCAGCAGACACAGTACAGTACGGTAGTCCACGGCTGTAGCTACCTCTGTGTCGGCACTCGGCAGTCCGTCCATAATTGTATACCACCTACCCGTGTTTTTTTTTTCTTTCTTCTTTATACATACATACTACATCTCATTATCAACCAGTCTATATTAGCAGCAGACACAGTACAGTACGGTAGTCCACGGCTGTAGCTACCTCTGTGTCGGCACTCGGCAGTCCATCCATAATTGTATACCACCTACCCGTGGTTTTTTTTTCTTTCTTCTTTATACATACTACATCTCATTATCATCCAGTCTATATCAGCAGCAGACACAGTACAGTACGGTAGTCCACGGCTGTAGCTACCTCTGTGTCGGCACTCGGCAGTCCGTCCATAATTGTATACCACCTACCCGTGGTTTTTTTTTCTTTCTTCTTTATACATACATACTACATCTCATTATCATCCAGTCTATATTAGCAGCAGACACAGTACAGTACGGTAGTCCACGGCTGTAGCTACCTCTGTGTCGGCACTTGGCAGTCCATCCATAATTGTATACCACCTACCCGTGGTTTTTTTTACTTTCTTCTTTATACATACTACATCTCATTATCAACCAGTCTATATTAGCAGCAGACACAGTACAGTACGGTAGTCCACGGCTGTAGCTACCTCTGTGTCGGCACTCGGCAGTCCATCCATAATTGTATACCACCTACCCGTGGTTTTTTTTTCTTTCTTCTTTATACATACATACTACATCTCATTATCATCCAGTCTATATTAGCAGCAGACACAGTACAGTACGGTAGTCCACGGCTGTAGCTACCTCTGTGTCGGCACTTGGCAGTCCATCCATAATTGTATACCACCTACCCGTGGTTTTTTTTTTCTTTCTTCTTTATACATACTACATCTCATTATCATCCAGTCTATATTAGCAGCAGACACAGTACAGTACGGTAGTCCACGGCTGTAGCTACCTCTGTGTCGGCACTCGGCAGTCCATCCATAATTGTATACCACCTACCCGTGGTTTTTTTTTCTTTCTTCTTTATACATACATACTACATCTCATTATCAACCAGTCTATATTAGCAGCAGACACAGTACAGTACGGTAGTCCACGGCTGTAGCTACCTCTGTGTCGGCACTCGGCAGTCCGTCCATAATTGTATACCACCTACCCGTGGTTTTTTTTTCTTTCTTCTTTATACATACATACTACATCTCATTATCATCCAGTCTATATTAGCAGCAGACACAGTACAGTACGGTAGTCCACGGCTGTAGCTACCTCTGTGTCGGCACTTGGCAGTCCATCCATAATTGTATACCACCTACCCGTGGTTTTTTTTTCTTTCTTCTTTATACATACTACATCTCATTATCAACCAGTCTATATTAGCAGCAGACACAGTACAGTACGGTAGTCCACGGCTGTAGCTACCTCTGTGTTGGCACTCGGCAGTCCATCCATAATTGTATACCACCTACCCGTGGTTTTTTTTTCTTTCTTCTTTATACATACATACTACATCTCATTATCATCCAGTCTATATTAGCAGCAGACACAGTACAGTACGGTAGTCCACGGCTGTAGCTACCTCTGTGTCGGCACTTGGCAGTCCATCCATAATTGTATACCACCTACCCGTGGTTTTTTTTTCTTTCTTCTTTATACATACTACATCTCATTATCAACCAGTCTATATTAGCAGCAGACACAGTACAGTACGGTAGTCCACGGCTGTAGCTACCTCTGTGTCGGCACTCGGCAGTCCATCCATAATTGTATACCACCTACCCGTGGTTTTTTTTTCTTTCTTCTTTATACATACATACTACATCTCATTATCATCCAGTCTATATTAGCAGCAGACACAGTACAGTACGGTAGTCCACGGCTGTAGCTACCTCTGTGTCGGCACTCGGCAGTCCATTCATAATTGTATACTAGTATCCATCCATCTCCATTGTTTACCTGAGGTGCCTTTTAGTTGTGCCTATTAAAATATGGAGAACAAAAATGTTGAGGTTCCAAAATTAGGGAAAGATCAAGATCCACTTCCACCTCGTGCTGAAGCTGCTGCCACTAGTCATGGCCGAGACGATGAAATGCCAGCAACGTCGTCTGCCAAGGCCGATGCCCAATGTCATAGTACAGAGCATGTCAAATCCAAAACACCAAATATCAGTAAAAAAAGGACTCCAAAACCTAAAATGAAATTGTCGGAGGAGAAGCGTAAACTTGCCAATATGCCATTTACCACACGGAGTGGCAAGGAACGGCTGAGGCCCTGGCCTATGTTCATGGCTAGTGGTTCAGCTTCACATGAGGATGGAGGCACTCAGCCTCTCGCTAGAAAAATGAAAAGACTCAAGCTGGCAAAAGCAGTAGCACCGCAAAGAACTGTGCGTTCTTCGAAATCCCAAATCCACAAGGAGAGTCCAATTGTGTCGGTTGCGATGCCTGACCTTCCCAACACTGGACGTGAAGAGCATGCGCCTTCCACCATTTGCACGCCCCCTGCAAGTGCTGGAAGGAGCACCCGCAGTCTAGTTCCTGATAGTCAGATTGAAGATGTCAGTGTTGAAGTACACCAGGATGAGGAGGATATGGGTGTTGCTGGCGCTGGGGAGGAAATTGACCAGGAGGATTCTGATGGTGAGGTGGTTTGTTTAAGTCAGGCACCCGGGGAGACACCTGTTGTCCGTGGGAGGAATATGGCCGTTGACATGCCTGGTGAAAATACCAAAAAAATCAGCTCTTCGGTGTGGAACTATTTCAACAGAAATGCGGACAACAGGTGTCAAGCCGTGTGTTCCCTTTGTCAAGCTGTAATAAGTAGGGGTAAGGAAGTTAACCACCTCGGAACATCCTCCCTTATACGTCACCTGCAGCGCATTCATAATAAGTCAGTGACAAGTTCAAAAACTTTGGGTGACAGCGGAAGCAGTCCACTGACCAGTAAATCCCTTCCTCTTGTAACCAAGCTCACGCAAACCACCCCACCAACTCCCTCAGTGTCAATTTCCTCCTTCCCCAGGAATGCCAATAGTCCTGCAGGCCATGTCACTGGCAATTCTGACGAGTCCTCTCCTGCCTGGGATTCCTCCGATGCATCCTTGCGTGTAACGCCTACTGCTGCTGGCGCTGCTGTTGTTGCTGCTGGGAGTCGATGGTCATCCCAGAGGGGAAGTCGTAAGCCCACTTGTACTACTTCCAGTAAGCAATTGACTGTTCAACAGTCCTTTGCGAGGAAGATGAAATATCACAGCAGTCATCCTGCTGCAAAGCGGATAACTGAGGCCTTGACAACTATGTTGGTGTTAGACGTGCGTCCGGTATCCGCCGTTAGTTCACAGGGAACTAGACAATTTATTGAGGCAGTGTGCTCCCGTTACCAAATACCATCTAGGTTCCACTTCTCTAGGCAGGCGATACCGAAAATGTACACGGACCTCAGAAAAAGACTCACCAGTGTCCTAAAAAATGCAGCTGGACCCAATGTCCACTTAACCACGGACATGTGGACAAGTGGAGCAGGGCAGGGTCAGGACTATATGACTGTGACAGCCCACTGGGTAGATGTATGGACTCCCGCCGCAAGAACAGCAGCGGCGGCACCAGTAGCAGCATCTCGCAAACGCCAACTCTTTCCTAGGCAGGCTACGCTTTGTATCACCGCTTTCCAGAATACGCACACAGCTGAAAACCTCTTACGGCAACTGAGGAAGATCATCGCGGAATGGCTTACCCCAATTGGACTCTCCTGTGGATTTGTGGCATCGGACAACGCCAGCAATATTGTGTGTGCATTAAATATGGGCAAATTCCAGCACGTCCCATGTTTTGCACATACCTTGAATTTGGTGGTGCAGAATTTTTTAAAAAACGACAGGGGCGTGCAAGAGATGCTGTCGGTGGCCAGAAGAATTGCGGGACACTTTCGGCGTACAGGCACCACGTACAGAAGACTGGAGCACCACCAAAAACTACTGAACCTGCCCTGCCATCATCTGAAGCAAGAAGTGGTAACGAGGTGGAATTCAACCCTCTATATGCTTCAGAGGTTGGAGGAGCAGCAAAAGGCCATTCAAGCCTATACAATTGAGCACGATATAGGAGGTGGAATGCACCTGTCTCAAGCGCAGTGGAGAATGATTTCAACGTTGTGCAAGGTTCTGATGCCCTTTGAACTTGCCACACGTGAAGTCAGTTCAGACACTGCCAGCCTGAGTCAGGTCATTCCCCTCATCAGGCTTTTGCAGAAGAAGCTGGAGACATTGAAGGAGGAGCTAACACGGAGCGATTCCGCTAGGCATGTGGGACTTGTGGATGGAGCCCTTAATTCGCTTAACAAGGATTCACGGGTGGTCAATCTGTTGAAATCAGAGCACTACATTTTGGCCACCGTGCTCGATCCTAGATTTAAAGCCTACCTTGGATCTCTCTTTCCGGCAGACACAAGTCTGCTGGGGTTGAAAGACCTGCTGGTGAGAAAATTGTCAAGTCAAGCGGAACGCGACCTGTCAACATCTCCTCCTTCACATTCTCCCGCAACTGGGGGTGCGAGGAAAAGGCTCAGAATTCCGAGCCCACCCGCTGGCGGTGATGCAGGGCAGTCTGGAGCGACTGCTGATGCTGACATCTGCTCCGGACTGAAGGACCTGACAACGATTACGGACATGTCGTCTACTGTCACTGCATATGATTCTCTCAACATTGAAAGAATGGTGGAGGATTATATGAGTGACCGCATCCAAGTAGGCACGTCACACAGTCCGTACTTATACTGGCAGGAAAAAGAGGCAATTTGGAGGCCCTTGCACAAACTGGCTTTATTCTACCTAAGTTGCCCTCCCACAAGTGTGTACTCCGAAAGAGTGTTTAGTGCCGCCGCTCACCTTGTCAGCAATCGGCGTACGAGGTTACATCCAGAAAATGTGGAGAAGATGATGTTCATTAAAATGAATTATAATCAATTCCTCCGCGGAGACATTGACCAGCAGCAATTGCCTCCACAAAGTACACAGGGAGCTGAGATGGTGGATTCCAGTGGGGACGAATTGATAATCTGTGAGGAGGGGGATGTACACGGTGATATATCGGAGGATGATGATGAGGTGGACATCTTGCCTCTGTAGAGCCAGTTTGTGCAAGGAGAGATTAATTGCTTCTTTTTTGGGGGGGGTCCAAACCAACCCGTCATATCAGTCACAGTCGTGTGGCAGACCCTGTCACTGAAATGATGGGTTGGTTAAAGTGTGCATGTCCTGTTTATACAACATAAGGGTGGGTGGGAGGGCCCAAGGACAATTCCATCTTGCACCTCTTTTTTCTTTTATTTTTCTTTGCGTCATGTGCTGTTTGGGGAGGGTTTTTTGGAAGGGCCATCCTGCGTGACACTGCAGTGCCACTCCTAGATGGGCCCGGTGTTTGTGTCGGCCACTAGGGTCGCTTATCTTACTCACACAGTCAGCTACCTCATTGCGCCTCTTTTTTTCTTTGCGTCATGTGCTGTTTGGGGAGGGTTTTTTGGAAGGGACATCCTGCGTGACACTGCAGTGCCACTCCTAGATGGGCCCGGTGTTTGTGTCGGCCACTAGGGTCGCTTATCTTACTCACACAGTCAGCTACCTCATTGCGCCTCTTTTTTTCTTTGCGTCATGTGCTGTTTGGGGAGGGTTTTTTGGAAGGGCCATCCTGCGTGACACTGCAGTGCCACTCCTAGATGGGCCCGGTGTTTGTGTCGGCCACTAGGGTCGCTTATCTTACTCACACAGTCAGCTACCTCATTGCGCCTCTTTTTTTCTTTGCGTCATGTGCTGTTTGGGGAGGGTTTTTTGGAAGGGACATCCTGCGTGACACTGCAGTGCCACTCCTAGATGGGCCCGGTGTTTGTGTCGGCCACTAGGGTCGCTTATCTTAATCACACAGTCAGCTACCTCATTGCGCCTCTTTTTTTCTTTGCGTCATGTGCTGTTTGGGGAGGGTTTTTTGGAAGGGACATCCTGCGTGACACTGCAGTGACACTCCTAGATGGGCCCGGTGTTTGTGTCGGCCACTAGGGTCGCTTATCTTACTCACACAGTCAGCTACCTCATTGCGCCTCTTTTTTTCTTTGCGTCATGTGCTGTTTGGGGAGGGTTTTTTGGAAGGGACATCCTGCGTGACACTGCAGTGCCACTCCTAGATGGGCCCGGTGTTTGTGTCGGCCACTAGGGTCGCTTATCTTACTCATACAGTCAGCTACCTCATTGCGCCTCTTTTTTTCTTTGCGTCATGTGCTGTTTGGGGAGGGTTTTTTGGAAGGGACATCCTGCGTGACACTGCAGTGCCACTCCTAGATGGGCCCGGTGTTTGTGTCGGCCACTAGGGTCGCTTATCTTACTCACACAGCGACCTCGGTGCAAATTTTAGGACTAAAAATAATATTGTGAGGTGTGAGGTATTCAGAATAGACTGAAAATGAGTGGAAATTATGGTTTTGGAGGTTAATAATACTTTGGGATCAAAATGACCCCCAAATTCTATGATTTAAGCTGTTTTTTAGGGTTTTTTGAAAAAAACACCCGAATCCAAAACACACCCGAATCCGACAAAAAAAATTCGGTGAGGTTTTGCCAAAACGCGGTCGAACCCAAAACACGGCCGCGGAACCGAACCCAAAACCAAAACACAAAACCCGAAAAATTTCAGGCGCTCATCTCTAATATCTGTCCCCCTGCAGTGCACATGTTATATCTGTCCCCCTGCAGTGCACATGTTATATCTGACCCCCTTGCAGTGCACATGTTATATCTGTGTCCCCCTGCAGTGCACATGTTATATCATAGTTACCTACTTTGCTGCCTCCTCCTCTGGGAGGAGGCAGCGTTGTAGGTGTATGGGGGGCGTGGCCGGCACAGGATAGGCGGTCCGGGGGCGTGGCCTGCAGCAGGATGGGCGGTCCGGGGCGTAACATCAGGGTTGCGTCATCGTGACTCCGCCCCCCGCTGTGCTGTGCCGAGAAACGAGCCGCTGCATAGCGGGGGGCGGAGCTACGATGACGCGATTCAGCGCGAATCGCGTCATCTGACCCCCTCGGGCCGCCCGCTTGTTCTCTACTGCGGGCGGCCGAGGGGGAAAGCGGGCGGCTTGCCCACCTTTCCGGGGGGCTGGGAGGGTCACCCGATTTTCGGGAGCCTCCCGGCCATTCCGGGAGGGTAGGCAAGTATGTGTTATATCTGTCCCCCTGCAGTGCACATGTTATATCTGACCCCCTTGCAGTGCACATGTTATATCTGTCCCCCTGCAGTGCACATGTTATATCTGACCCCCTTGCAGTGCACATGTTATATCTGTCCCCCTGCAGTGCACATGTTATATCTGTCCCCCTGCAGTGCACATGTTATATCTGTCCCCCTGCAGTGCACATGTTATATCTGTCCCCCTGCAGTGCACATGTTATATCTGACCCCCTTGCAGTGCACATGTTATATCTGACCCCCTTGCAGTGCACATGGTTTTGCCCATTAGCTAACAAATTTGCTGCTGCGATCAGATCTGAATTAGGCCCTAAGTACAGAAACGGACACATACATCTGTCATCAGGGGTGTGGTTCATTGGGTCGACCCTAACTAAGTCGACAGTCATTAGGTCAACCACTATTGATAGACAGTGACTAGGTGGACACCTGAAACAGGTCGACACGGTCATTAGGTTGTCATGGAAAAGGGTCAACATTATTTTTTAAATTTTTTGGGGTGTTTTCTTCGTAAAGTTTCGGGGAACCCAAAGTAGTGCACCGTGTTCTCTCACATGACTTGCTTCACTCACTGTGATTTGGGAAAGGTGCCTCACTCGGCACAGGTTACCATTCCCAATCCTAGTCCACGTGGATCGTAAAGTATGAAAAAGTTCAAAAAATGAAAATAATGTGAAAAACTCATGTCGACCTAGTGACAAAATCAATCTATAGACCATGGTCGACCTAATGAGTATCGACTTAAGTGCTGTCGACCTAAAGACCGGATCCCGTTAGATTTCTGCAGGCTTGCAGGGCTGGAGTTTGCATTTATCTGCTCTTTAACACACGAGTAAATACAAACCTGGAACCGTCTGGGAGTTCAATTCATTCACTTGGGGGGGGGATGCAGTTCAGTAAAATAAAGATAATGGAAGGAATACAGCACCTGAACCCTTTATTTTTTTTAATGTGTATTCTTTACATTTTAGCTTTTTAATAGCAGACATGTACGTAATTAGGGTTTACAGTTCATTAACGTCTCGCTGCTTGTATCACTGGTGCAGTAGTAAACTGATCCTTTCTTAATTGTTTTACACAAGAATGGGTTTGCTATTTCCTGATCCCCCCCCCCCCCCCCCGTGTAAGCGTCACGGAGCAGGGATAAAAGCTGAGACAGTTTCTGTGCGCTGTGAACCCTGAGGTCTGAGATCTCAGCCCCTTCTGTGTGGCCCTGTGTGAGTCACCACCGCAAATGAGAAGAAGACGTTTCAGTATGGTCAGCATACTCTGCCCTAGATAATGGCAAAGGCTACAAGCCGGCAGAAGTATTCAGTCATTTGCAATTATTTTCTTTCTCAATTCATGAAATGGTAGAAATGATCTTGTTCCGTGATGATTAAATCCATGGATCATTTTATTCCCCCCCCCCCCCCTTTTCTTTTTCATTTTTAAGTACTTTACACCACAGTGTCATTACCGATTATTGCCCACATCTATCAAGCCATGGAGATTGGTAAATTGCACAGGGATAAAGAACTAGAGATGAGCGGGTTCGGTTTTACTCGTATTTACTCGGTTCTCAAAACGGCATCTTATTGGCTCATGGATGTCATGTGTTTTGGAGAGCCAATAATAAAAATCCAGATAAAACCGAACTGACGTTAATACTGGCGTTACATCCGAACCTGCTCATCTCTATAAAGTACCAGCCAACCAGCTCCTAACAGTCATTTTTTAAGCACAGCCTGTAACATGACAGTTAGAAGCTGATTGGCTGGTACTTTATCACCGTGCAATTTATCTCTCTCCAAGGCTTGATAAATCTGGCCCTATATTTGTTTGTGTGTCACTAATATCTGTTATAATATCTATTTAACTGCTGCCTCAGGGCTGCTCGCAGGTTGATGGGCAGTCTGTAATTGAATAGCTCCAACACTTTATCCATGGAATCAAGCCATGTGACTCAGTTGAACCTCTCCCAAAACTGGACATGTTTCAGAGATGGACGCAGTAGCACAGTCCAGGTGGCATCTTGTGTAAATAGACACCTCCTCCCGGCTTCTGTAATCCACTGCTGAATCCAAAAACGCATGACCATTGGTCACCCGAGTTTGGACCCATGG
Organism: Pseudophryne corroboree; assembly: GCF_028390025.1. Taxonomy (NCBI): domain Eukaryota; kingdom Metazoa; phylum Chordata; class Amphibia; order Anura; family Myobatrachidae; genus Pseudophryne; species Pseudophryne corroboree. The sequence continues at coordinate 979,763,223 of NC_086445.1, forward strand.
TCGCCGATTAGGGGTGTTGGACATGGTATTAATTACATGAGCAAGGTACCGAGGGGGACAAGTGCCACACATAGTATTTTACTTTCTTTTTTTCTGGTGGAGCATGTCCATGCCTCCCACCTTTGGCCATGCACCCATTCCATGCCCAGGCCCTGTAGAGTTCTCAACTGCCCTGTTTCATTTCTAATACTCACTAAGTAGAAATGTTGGAAAATTCTGAACCTGATCGAAATTCACTGGATTTGGCTTGTTAGTGGTGCAATCGCCAGTTGACCCTCATTTGAATTTGGGGTTAAAAATTTGCAACTGAAATCCCATTTATAGTTTGCGTTTGCATTGTCGGACTGGGGTATGAAGGGCCCACCGGGGGAATGCAGTGCTAGGGGCCCATACTTAGGGGTGTGGCCAGTCTACAAAGGGGGTGTGGCCAGCCTCCATAGAGGCTTGACATGCACAATAGTCTTTTGCAGTGTAATACAACATATCTACCATGTATAATACAAGTGCACAGTCTGGAACCTGATCCCTAGAGGAAAGAGTGGGCCCTCAGGCAGTGGGGCCCACCGGTGGTTTCCCCTGTACCCCTGTGGGCCAGTCCGACCCTGTGTGTTTGTATTTGTAACTTTTTTTGACAGTACTTTTAATCACTATTTAAATATTGCTTATGAAATAATGAAAAGAGCATTGTACTTATTTAAATTCAGGCTACAAAGTCTACTGTGTTCTAGAATCAGTGTTCATCATCCACTTTTGTCATTAAATAAAGATAAATACATTAATTAAAATTAAGCTTAAAAACTTAGGTAGATTTTCTTAATCTGTAATTTTTTTTTAAAATAAAGATCAGGTGACTTTTCTGTACTTTATACTGGTTGATTGAACCTTTCTGGGAACAGATAAAGGTCTGGTTGAAGAACCTCTAGTAACAAGCTACACCATGATTTTAAAGGAGAAAATAAAACTGTTTTGAAGAGCACAAATAATGTATGACATAGACATTGATATAAGGACCAGTCAAACGTTTGTACAAACTTTCTAATTCAATTGACTGGTACTATATATATATATATATATATATATATATGTATATATATATATATATATATATATATAAAAACAGAGTAGAGGTTGACTTTTTTCAATTGCGTAAAGAGTATATGAAACAACATACAGTACATGCATACACAGTTAATTCTTGACTTTTGTTATGGAAATACTTTTTCATTATCAACTATTACTATTACTATTTTTTTTTTTATCTGTCTCTTTCCTTTTCCGTTAGTGTTTCCTGACAAACTCTGGAGACAGCCGTGCCCACATGAAAAGCAGCAGTCAGTAAGACCTGCCACTATAGGTTTGGGAAAGGAATGAAAGTAATTACAACTGTTCCTGTTTTTGTTTTTTTTAACACAAAGTCAGCTGTACGGCAATTTAATTGATGTTTAAAGACAGCTGATGTTTTAAGTCTCCACTCATTATTATATGATATAAGTGATGTTAATAATATCACATTCAACTGGAGCTTATACGTCATTGTGTTCACTTTTTATGTCATAAAATTACACTTTTGTTAAAAGAGGAGTGTGCTACTAGGCAAATTCTAGTCTTCCTGTCCTCTAGGGAGGCTTTATGCTCTATCCCAAGATGGCTGCTGAAATCTCTAGTGAGCATGTGTAGGGGCCTTCTTGCCTTTACTGTGAAGAGTGACATGGTAAGAGACAGAGTCTCCTCTTTAGCTGTTGTGAGACCTGTGATTACCTGCTAATTAAGATGCTTTTCAGCATCCTCCACCTGCTATCCGGTTGCAGGAAGGGCCGGATTAAGGCTGGTGGGGGCCCCGGGCAACGAACATGTGGGGGCCCCCACCACTAAAAATTGCAGCCAAAGAACCCCCCCCGTGTGCGGGCGGGTCGCGGGCACTCGCACACTCACATACATACTCACACAAACACACACAATGACTCACACACACATACTCACCCACATATACGGAGCAGCAGCTTTACAGCAGCGCACACCGGTGGCTCAGTCAATGTCTCGCGGGGTAGTGAAGTGAAATCCCGTGAGACACTGACTGAGCCACTGGCGTGCGTTACTGAGTCACACGTTAGGGGCCCCCACAGACTGTTTTTTAAATCGGAGCAGTCTCTTTCAGTAGCCACCGAGGAGCTCTGTGTACACTCTGTACACGGAGCTCCTCGTGGCTGCTGAGGGAGACTGCTCCAATTTGTAAAGCAGTCTGTGGGGACCCCTAATGTGTGGGGGCCCCGGGACAGCACCCTTGTTGCCCCTCGGATAATCCGGCTCTGGTTGCACCATACACTCACTGGCTTGTGAGCATTGATGCCTTCCCTCCTGCATCTTGTGTGATACTCTCATTTCAGTGTGTAATCTCCTGCTTCCCTGGATTGTAAGTAAAAATAAGATTTTACTCACCGGTAAATCTATTTCTCGTAGTCCGTAGTGGATGCTGGGACTCCGTAAGGACCATGGGGAATAGCGGCTCCGCAGGAGACTGGGCACAACTAAAGAAAGCTTTAGGACTACCTGGTGTGCACTGGCTCCTCCCACTATGACCCTCCTCCAGACCTCAGTTAGGATACTGTGCCCGGAAGAGCTGACACAATAAGGAAGGATTTTGAATCCCGGGTAAGACTCATACCAGCCACACCAATCACACCGTATAACTCGTGATACAATTAGAGATGTGCACTTGAAATTTTTCGGGTTTTGTGTTTTGGTTTTAGGTTCGGTTCCGCGGCCGTGTTTTGGGTTCGACCGCGTTTTGGCAAAACCTCACCGAATTTTTTTTGTCGGATTCGGGTGTGTTTTGGATTCGGGTGTTTTTTTAAAAAAACACTAAAAAACAGCTTAAATCATAGAATTTGGGGGTCATTTTGATCCCAAAGTATTATTAACCTCAAAAACCATAATTTCCACTCATTTTCAGTCTATTCTGAATACCGCACACCTCACAATATTATTTTTAGTCCTAAAATTTGCACCGAGGTCGCTGGATGACTAAGCTAAGCGACCCTAGTGGCCGACACAAACACCTGGCCCATCTAGGAGTGGCACTGCAGTATCACGCAGGATGGCCCTTCCAAAAAACACTCCCCAAACAGCACATGACACAAAGAAAAAAAGAGGCGCAATGAGGTAGCTGTGTGAGTAAGCTAAGCGACCCTAGTGGCCGACACAAACACCTGGCCCATCTAGGAGTGGCACTGCAGTGTCACGCAGGATGGCCCTTCCAAAAAACACTCCCCAAACAGCACATGACGCAAAGAAAAAAAGAGGCGCAATGAGGTAGCTGTGTGAGTAAGCTAAGCGACCCTAGTGACCGACACAAACACCTGGCCCATCTAGGAGTGGCACTGCAGTGTCACGCAGGATGGCCCTTCCAAAAAACACTCCCCAAACAGCACATGACGCAAAGAAAAATTAAAGAAAAAAGAGGTGCAAGATGGAATTGTCCTTGGGCCCTCCCACCCACCCTTATGTTGTATAAACAGGACATGCACACTTTAACCAACCCATCATTTCAGTGACAGGGTCTGCCACACGACTGTGACTGAAATGACGGGTTGGTTTGGACCCCCACCAAAAAAGAAGCAATTAATCTCTCCTTGCACAAACTGGCTCTACAGAGGCAAGATGTCCACCTCATCATCATCCTCCGATATATCACCGTGTACATCCCCCTCCTCACAGATTATCAATTCGTCCCCACTGAAATCCACCATCTCAGCTCCCTGTGTACTTTGTGGAGGCAACTGCTGCTGGTCAATGTCTCCACGGAGGAATTGATTATAATTCATTTTAATGAACATCATCTTCTCCACATTTTCTGGAAGTAAGCTCGTACGCCGATTGCTGACAAGGTGAGCGGCGGCACTAAACACTCTTTCGGAGTACACACTTGTGGGAGGGCAACTTAGGTAGAATAAAGCCAGTTTGTGCAAGGGCCTCCAAATTGCCTCTTTTTCCTGCCAATATAAGTACGGACTGTCTGACGTGCCTACTTATATGCGGTCACTCATATAATCCTCCACCATTCTTTCAATGGGGAGAGAATCATATGCAGTGACAGTAGACGACATGTCCGTAATCATTGTCAGGTCCTTCAGTCCGGACCAGATGTCAGCATCAGCAGTCGCTCCAGACTGCCCTGCATCACCGCCAGCGGGTGGGCTCGGAATTCTGAGCCTTTTCCTCGCACCCCCAGTTGCGGGAGAATGTGAAGGAGGAGATGTTGACAGGTCGCGTTCCGCTTGACTTGACAATTTTCTCACCAGCAGGTCTTTGAACCCCAGCAGACTTGTGTCTGCCGGAAAGAGAGATCCAAGGTAGGTTTTAAATCTAGGATCGAGCACGGTGGCCAAAATGTAGTGATCTGATTTCAACAGATTGACCACCCGTGAATCCTTGTTAAGCGAATTAAGGGCTCCATCCACAAGTCCCACATGCCTAGCGGAATCGCTCCGTGTTAGCTCCTCCTTCAATGTCTCCAGCTTCTTCTGCAAAAGCCTGATGAGGGGAATGACCTGACTCAGGCTGGCAGTGTCTGAACTGACTTCACGTGTGGCAAGTTCAAAGGGCAGCAGAACCTTGCACAACGTTGAAATCATTCTCCACTGCGCTTGAGACAGGTGCATTCCACCTCCTATATCGTGCTGAATTGTATAGGCTTGAATGGCCTTTTGCTGCTCCTCCAACCTCTGAAGCATATATAGGGTTGAATTCCACCTCGTTACCACTTCTTGCTTCAGATGATGGCAGGGCAGGTTCAGGCGTTTTTGGTGTTGCTCCAGTCTTCTGTACGTGGTGCCTGTACGCCGAAAGTGTCCCGCAATTCTTCTGGCCACCGACAGCATCTCTTGCACGCCCCTGTCGTTTTTTAAAAAATTCTGCACCACCAAATTCAAGGTATGTGCAAAACATGGGACGTGCTGGAATTTGCCCATATTTAATGCACACACAATATTGCTGGCGTTGTCCGATGCCACAAATCCACAGGAGAGTCCAATTGGGGTAAGCCATTCCGCGATGATCTTCCTCAGTTGCCGTAAGAGGTTTTCAGCTGTGTGCGTATTCTGGAAACCGGTGATACAAAGCGTAGCCTGCCTAGGAAAGAGTTGGCGTTTGCGAGATGCTGCTACTGGTGCCGCCGCTGCTGTTCTTGTGGCGGGAGTCCATACATCTACCCAGTGGGCTGTCACAGTCATATAGTCCTGACCCTGCCCTGCTCCACTTGTCCACATGTCCGTGGTTAAGTGGACATTGGGTACAACTGCAATTTTTAGGACACTGGTGAGTCTTTTTCTGACGTCCGTGTACATTCTCGGTATCGCCTGCCTAGAGAAGTGGAACCTAGATGGTATTTGGTAACGGGGGCACACTACCTCAAGAAATTGTCTAGTTCCCTGTGAACTAACGGCGGATACCGGACGCACGTCTAACACCAACATAGTTGTCAAGGCCTCAGTTATCCGCTTTGCAACAGGATGACTGCTGTGATATTTCATCTTCCTCGCAAAGGACTGTTGGACAGTCAATTGCTTGGTGGAAGTAGTAAAAGTGGGCTTACGACTTCCCCTCTGGGATGACCATCGACTCCCAGCAGCAACAACAGCAGCGCCAGCAGCAGTAGGCGTTACACGCAAGGATGCATCGGAGGAATCCCAGGCAGGAGAGGACTCGTCAGAATTGCCAGTGACATGGCCTGCAGGACTATTGGCATTCCTGGGGAAGGAGGAAATTGACACTGAGGGAGTTGGTGGGGTGGTTTGCGTGAGCTTGGTTACAAGAGGAAGGGATTTACTGGTCAGTGGACTGCTTCCGCTGTCGCCCAAACTTTTTGAACTTGTCACTGACTTATTATGAATGCGCTGCAGGTGACGTGTAAGGGAGGATGTTCCGAGGTGGTTAACGTCCTTACCCCTACTTATTACAGCTTGACAAAGGCAACACACGGCTTGACAAATGTTGTCCGCATTTCTGTTGAAATACTTCCACACCTAAGAGCTGATTTTTTTGGTATTTTCACCAGGCATGTCAACGGCCATATTCCTCCCACGGACAACAGGTGTCTCCCCGGGTGCCTGACTTAAACAAACCACCTCACCATCAGAATCCTCCTTGTCAATTTCCTCCCCAGCGCCAGCAACACCCATATCCTCCTCATCCTGGTGTACTTCAACACTGACATCTTCAATCTGACTATCAGGAACTGGACTGCGGGTGCTCCTTCCAGCACTTGCAGGGGGCGTGCAAATGGTGGAAGGCGCATGCTCTTCACGTCCAGTGTTGGGAAGGTCAGGCATCGCAACCGACACAATTGGACTCTCCTTGTGGATTTGTGATTTCGAAGAACGCACAGTTCTTTGCTGTGCTTTTGCCAGCTTGAGTCTTTTCATTTTTCTAGCGAGAGGCTGAGTGCTTCCATCCTCATGTGAAGCTGAACCACTAGCCATGAACATAGGCCAGGGCCTCAGCCGTTCCTTGCCACTCCGTGTGGTAAATGGCATATTGGCAAGTTTACGCTTCTCCTCCGACAATTTTATTTTAGATTTTTGAGTCCTTTTTTTACTGATATTTGGTGTTTTGGATTTTACATGCTCTGTACTATGACATTGGGCATCGGCCTTGGCAGACGACGTTGCTGGCATTTCATCGTCTCGGCCATGACTAGTGGCAGCAGCTTCAGCACGAGGTGGAAGTCGATCTTGATCTTTCCCTAATTTTGGAACCTCAACATTTTTGTTCTCCATATTTTAATAGGCACAACTAAAAGGCACCTCAGGTAAACAATGGAGATGGATGGATACTAGTATACTTATGGATGGACGAGCGACTGCCGACACAGAGGTAGCTACAGCCGTGGACTACCGTACTGTGTCTGCTGCTAATATAGACTGGATGATAATGAGATAAAATAAAAAAATATATATATATATCACACTAGTACTGCAGCCGGACAGGTATATATTATGTAATGACGGACCTGCTGGACACTGTCTGTCAGCACTGCAGACTCCTAAAGTAAGCTACTAGTATCAAGAAGATAGAAAAAAAAAATAAACCACGGGTAGGTGGTATACAATTATGGATGGACGAGCGACTGCCGACACAGAGGTAGCTACAGCCGTGGACTACCGTACTGTGTCTGCTGCTAATATAGACTGAATGATAATGAGATAAAATTAAAATATATATATATATATATCACACTAGTACTGCAGCCGGACAGGTATATATTATGTAATGACGGACCTGCTGGACACTGTCTGTCAGCACTGCAGACTCCTAAAGTAAGCTACTAGTATCAAGAAGATAGAAAAAATAAATAAACCACGGGTAGGTGGTATACAATTATGGATGGACGAGCGACTGCCGACACAGAGGTAGCTACAGCCGTGGACTACCGTACTGTGTCTGCTGCTAATATAGACTGGATGATAATGAGATAAAATTAAAATATATATATATATATCACACTAGTACTGCAGCCGGACAGGTATATATTATGTAATGACGGACCTGCTGGACACTGTCTGTCAGCACTGCAGACTCCTAAAGTAAGCTACTAGTATCAAGAAGATAGAAAAAAAAAAATAAACCACGGGTAGGTGGTATACAATTATGGATGGACGAGCGACTGCCGACACAGAGGTAGCTACAGCCGTGGACTACCGTACTGTGTCTGCTGCTAATATAGACTGGATGATAATGAGATAAAATTAAAATATATATATATATATATCACACTAGTACTGCAGCCGGACAGGTATATATTATGTAATGACGGACCTGCTGGACACTGTCTGTCAGACTCAGCACTGCAGACTCCTAAAGTAAGCTACTAGTATCAAGAAGATAGAAAAAAAAAAAACCACGGGTAGGTGGTATACAATTATGGATGGACGAGCGACTGCCGACACAGAGGTAGCTACAGCCGTGGACTACTGTACTGTGTCTGCTGCTAATATAGACTGGATGATAATCAGATAAAATTAAAATATATATATATATCACACTAGTACTGCAGCCGGACAGGTATATATTATGTAATGACGGACCTGCTGGACACTGTCTGTCAGCACTGCAGACTCCTAAAGTAAGCTACTAGTATCAAAAAGATAGAAAAAATAAATAAACCACGGGTAGGTGGTATACAATTATGGATGGACGAGCGACTGCCGACACAGAGGTAGCTACAGCCGTGGACTACCGTACTGTGTCTGCTGCTAATATAGACTGGATGATAATGAGATAAAATTAAAATATATATATATATATATATCACACTAGTACTGCAGCCGGACAGGTATATATTATGTAATGACGGACCTGCTGGACACTGTCTGTCAGCACTGCAGACTCCTAAAGTAAGCTACTAGTATCAAGAAGATAGAAAAAAATAAATAAACCACGGGTAGGTGGTATACAATTATGGATGGACGAGCGACTGCCGACACAGAGGTAGCTACAGCCGTGGACTACCGTACTGTGTCTGCTGCTAATATAGACTGGATGATAATGAGATAAAATTAAAATATATATATATATATCACACTAGTACTGCAGCCGGACAGGTATATATTATGTAATGACGGACCTGCTGGACACTGTCTGCAGAATGCGTTTATGAAAACACCACACGATGAGTGTTTAACTTTTTCAGGCAGACAATCACAATATACTGGTGGTCAGCAGACAATCACAATACTGGTGGTCAGTGGTCACTGGTCAGTCACACTGGCAGTGGCACTCTGGCAGCAAAAGTGTGCACTGTACTTAAAATATGTACTCCTGCTATAACTGCTCCCCAGTCTCCCCCACAATTGAGCTGTGTGAGCAGTGAGCACTCAGCAGTCAGATAATGATATACAGTATATGATGCAGCACACTGGGCTGAGCACAGATATGGTATGTGTGACTGTGTCACACTTTATATCGTTTTTTTTCAGGCAGAGAACGGATTCATTAAACTGGTGGCACTGGTCACTGCCACTGGTCACACTATCAGCAGCAAGTAGTACTCCTCCTATATTATGCTCCCCAAAATTTGTGTCTCTCTCTCTCTAGTACTATTAGTCACTCTAAACGGAGAGGACGCCAGCCACGTCCTCTCCCTATCAATCTCAATGCACTTGTGAAAAATGGCGGCGACGCGCGGCTCCTTATATAGAATCCGAGTCTCGTGATAGAATCCGAGCCTCGCGAGAATCCGACAGCGGGATGATGACGTTCGGGCGCGCTCGGGTTAACCGAGCAAGGCGGGAGGATCCGAGCCTGCTCGGCCCCGTGTAAAAAAAGCTGAAGTTCGGCGGGTTCGGATTCAGAGAAACCGAACCCGCTCATCTCTAGGTACAATACCCAGTTAACAGTATGACAACAACTGAGCCTCTCAACAGATGGCTCAACAATAACCCTTTAGTTAAACAATAACTATATACAAGTATTGCAGACAATCCGCATTTGGGATGGGCGCCCAACATCCACTACGGACTACGAGAAATAGATTTACCGGTGAGTAAAATCTTATTTTCTCTGACGTCCTAAGTGGATGCTGGGACTCCGTAAGGACCATGGGGATTATACCAAAGCTCCCAAACGGGCGGGAGAGTGCGGATGACTCTGCAGCACCGAATGAGCAAACTCTAGGTCCTCCTCAGCCAGGGTATCAAACTTATAGACTCTTGTAAAAGTGTTTGAACCCGAGCAAGTAACAGCTCGGCAAATTTGTAAAGCCGAGACCCCTCGGGCAGCCGCCCAAGAAGAGCCCACTTTCCTCGTGGAATGGGCTTTTACAGATTTAGGGTGCGGCAGTCCAGCCGCAGAATGTGCAAGTTGAATCGTGCTACAGATCCAGTGAGCAATAGTCTGCTTAGAAGCAGGAGCACCCACCTTGTTGGGTGCATACAGGATAAATAGCGAGTCAGTTTTCCTGACTCCAGCCGTCCTGAAAACATATATTGTTCAGGGCCCTGACCACGTCCAGTAACTTGGAATCCTCCAAGTCCCAAGTTGCCGCAGGCACCACAATAGGTTGGTTCACATGAAAAACTGATACCACCTTAAGAAGGAATTGGGAACGAGTCCTCAATTCCGCCCTATCCATATACAAAAATTAGATAAGGGCTTTTGCATGATAAAGCCGCTAATTCTGATACACGCCTGGCCGACGCCAAGGCCAACAGCATGACCACTTTCCACGTGAGGTATTTTAGCTCCACGGATTTAAGTGGCTCAACCCAATGCGACTTCAGGAAATCCAACACCACGTTGAGATCCCATGGTGCCACTGGAGGCACAAACGGGGGCTGACTATGCAGCACTCCCTTAACAAAAGTCTGAACTTCAGGCAGTGAAGTCAGTTCTATTTTTGAAGAAAATCGATAGAGCCGAAATCTGGACCTTAATGGAACCCAATTTTAGGCCCATAGTCACCCCTGACTGTAGGAAGTGCAGAAATCGACCTAGCTGAAATTCCTCCGTTGGGGCCTTCCTGGCCTCACAGCACGCAACATATGTCCGCCATATACGGTGATAATGGTTTGCGTTCACTTCTTTCCTAGCCTTAATTAGCGTAGGAATAACTTCCTCCGGAATGCCCTTTTCCTTCAGGATCCGGCGTTCAACCGCCATGCCGTCAAACGCAGCCGCGGTACGTCTTGGAACAGACAGGCCCCCTGCTGCAGCAGGTCCTGTTTGAGCGGCAGAGGCCATGGGTCCTCTGAGATCATTTCTTGGAGTTCTGGGTACCAAGCTCTTCTTGGCCAAACCGGAACAATGAGTATAGTTCTTACTCCTCTCCTTCTATTATTCTCATTCCCCTGGGTATGAGAGGCAGAGAAGGGAACACATACACCGACTGGTACCCCCACGGTGTTACCAGAGCGTCCACAGCTATCGCCTGAGGGTCCCTTGACCTGGTACAATATCTTTTTAGCTTTTTGTTGAGGCGGGACGCCATCATGTCCACCTGTGGCCTTTCCCAACGGTGTACAATCATTTGGAAGACTTCTGGATGAAGTCCCCACTCTCCCGGGTGGAGGTCGTGTTTGCTGAGAAAGTCTGCTTCCCAGTTATCCACTCCGGGGATGAACACTGCTGACAGTGCTAACACATGATTTTCCGCCCATCGGAGAATCCTTGTGGCTTCTGCCATCGCCATCCTGCTTCTTGTGCCGCCCTGTCGGTTTACATGAGCGACCGCCGTGATGTTGTCTGACTGGTTCAGCACCGGCCGGTGTTGAAGCAGGGGCCTAGCCTGACCCAGGGCATTGTAAATGGCCCTTAGTTCCAAAATATTTTTGTGTAGGGAAGTCTCCTGACTTGTCCATAGTCCTTGGAAGTTTCTTCCCTGTGTGACTGCCCCCCAGCCTCGAAGGCTGGCATCCGTGGTCACCAGGACCCAGTCCTGTATGCCGAATCTGCGGCCCTCTAGAAGATGAGCACTCTGCAGCCACCACAACAGCGACACCCTGGCCCTTGGAGACAGGGTTATCCGCCGATGCATCTGAAGATGCGACCCAGACCACTTGTCCAACAGATCCCACTGGAAGATCCTTGCATGGGACCTGGCGAATGGAATTTCTTCGTAAGAAGCTACCATCTTTCCCAGGGCTCTCGTGCATTGATGCACCGACACCTGTATTTGTATTAGGAGGTCTCTGTCTAGAGACGACAACTCCTTGGACTTCTCCTCCGGGAGAAACCCTTTTTTCTTTTTCTGTGTCCAGAACCATACCCAGGAACAGTAGACACGTCGTAGGAACCAGCTGCGACTTTGGAATATTCAGAATCCAGCCGTACTGTTGTAGCACTTCCCGAGATAGTGCTACTCCGACGAACAACTGCTCCCTGGACCTCGCCTTTATAAGGAGATCGTCCAAGTACGGGATAATTATTGGTAAATACCCTCGGTGCCGGGGACAGACCAACGGCAACGTCTGGAATTGGTAATGACAATCCTGGTGAGGAGGGTAAATAGGGACATGCAGGTAAGCATCCTTGATGTCCAGTGATACCATGAAATTCTCCAGGCTTGCAATAATCGCCCTGAGCGATTCCATTTTGAACTTGAACCTTCGTATATAAGTGTTCAAGGATTTCAATTTTAGAATGGGTCTCACCGAACCGTCTGGTTTCGGTACCACAAACATTTTGGAATAGTAACCCCAGCCTTGTTGAAGGAGGGGTACCTTGATTTCACCTGCTGGAAGTACAGCTTGTGAATTGCCACCAGTACTACCTCCCTTTCTCCGAGGGCAGCAGGCAAGGCTGATGTGAGGTAACGGCGAGGGGGAGTCGCCTCGAACGCCAGCTTGTATCCCTGTGATCAGGGCCGGCCCTAACCAATATGATGCCCTAGGCAAGATTTTGGCTGGTGCCCCCTAGCACCACCACTGGTTGCACCTCTTTCCCAGCACCATCACCCCTCACCCAAAGCAGTCCTTATTTTAGTGTTTGTACCCCCTATATTTTAAATAGGAACAGTTCGCACATTTGGCGCACAGCCCAAAAAGGGTGTGTTTTTGCTGGCAAGGGGCATGGCCACACAATAGTACCCCCAATTCCAATTACGCCTCACAGTAGTGCAACTTTATTCACATTTGATCATGCAATAGTGTCCATAATTCATATTACATCCCACAGTAGTATTACTTTACCTTATAAACAATACTCCTCACAGTAGAGCCCCTTATTCACATAACATCACATTGAATTGCTCCTTATTCACATCACACCACACCCTATTGCTCTTTATTCATATTAGATGACACAGTAGTGCCCTTTCTATACGCAACGCCACATAGTAGGGCACCCTATACACATAATGCCACACATTAGTAATGCATTTATACACATAATTCCACACAGTAATGCCCCTTACACATTATTAATGTCCTTATAAACATAATGTGCCTTACACATTATGACAACCTTTATTAATGCCCTTTTACACATAATGTCCCTTACATATATGCCGCACATTATTAATGCCCTTATACACATAATAACACATAGTGCCCCCTACACATTTGCTGCACATTATTAGTGCCCCTATACACATAATGACACACATACAGTAGTACCCTGTTACACATATGCCACACATTATTAATGCCCTTATACACATAATGACACACATAGTGCCCCTTACATAGTGCCCCTTACACATGTGTTGCACATTATTAATGCATTTTTACATGACATACATAATGCTCCTTACACATATTCTGAAAACTACTGCACAACCAACCCACTCACATGCACACAGCACTCACACTTCCACTAACACTGTGACCTCTGCCTCTGCTTGGATACAGATGTGTCCTCATAAATCTTGCCTCAATGCTAACGTCGGGCACCTTTTTTTATGAAAATGCATCTTATTTGCATTGCTATGTGGCTAGGGTGCACAAGCAGATTCTGCTGATTAAAATGATATGCAGCATGTCTATATACTGTGTGAGAGTGTGGCTGTATCTGCATATGAAATGTTATACAGAATATAGGCATGCCGCATATCATTTTAATCAGCAGAAGCTGCAGATGCCCCTAGGCATATCAAATGCCTTAGGCAATTGCCTAGTTTGCCTATAGCTATGGCCGGCTCTGCCTGTGATACTACTTGCAGAACCTAGGGATCCACCTGTGGGCAAGCCCACTGGTCCCTGAAGTTCCCGAGACGCGCCCCCACCGCACCTGTCTCCACCTGTGGAGCCCCAGTGTCATGCGGTGGACTCAGAGGAAGCGGGGGAAGATTTTTGATCCTGGGAACTGGCTGTCTGGTGCAGCTTTTTCCTTCTTCCCTTGTCTCTGTGCAGAAAGGAAGCGCCTTAGACCCTCTTGCTTCTCTGAAGCCGAAAGGACTGTACCTGAAAATACGGTGCTTTCTTAGGCTGTGAGGAAACCTGAGGTAAATTTTTTTCTTCCCAGCTGTTGCTGTGGATACGAGGTCCCAGAGACCATCCCCAAACAATTCCTCACCCTTATAAGGCAGAATCTCCATGTGCCTTTTAAAGTCAGCATCACCTGTCCACTGCCGGGTCTCTAATACCCTCCTGGCAGAATGGACATTGCATTAATTCTGGATGCCAGCCGGCAAATATCCCTCTGTGCATCCCTCATATATAAGACGACGTCTTGAAAATGCTCTATGTTAGCAAAATATTATCCCTGTCTAGGGTATTTTATCTGACAGGGTATCAGACCACGCTGCAGCAGCACTATTCATGCTGAGGCAATTGCAGGTCTCAGTATAGTACCTGAGTGTGTATATACAGACTTCAGGATAGCCTCCTGCTTTTTATCAGCAGGCTCCTTCAAAGTGGCCGTATCCTAAGACGGCAGTGCCACCTTTTTTGACAAACGTGTGAGCGCCTTATCCACCCTAGGGGATATCTCCCAACGTGACCTATCCTCTGGCGGCAAAGGGTACGCCAGCAGTAACCTTTTAGAAATTACCAGTTTCTTATCGGGGGAACCCACGCTTCTTTACACACTTCATTCACTCATCTGATGGGGGAACAAAACACTGGCTGCTTTTTCTCCCCAAACATGAAACCCCTTTTATGTGGTACTTGGGTTAATGTCAGAAATGTGTAACACATTTTTCATTGCCGAGATCATGCAACGGATGTTCCTAGTGGATTGTGTATATGTCTCAACCTCGTCGACACCGGAGTCAGACTCCGTGTCGACATCTGTGTCTGCCATCTGAGGTAACGGGCGTTTTTTGAGCCCCTGATGGCCTTTGAGACGCCTGGGCAGGCGCGGGCTGAGAAGCCGGCTGTCCCACAGCTGTTACGTCATCCAGCCTTTTATGTAAGGAGTTGACATTGTCGGTTAATACCTTCCACCTATCCATCCACTCTGGTGTCGGCCCCACAGGGGGCGACGTCCCATTTATCGGCCTCTGCTCCGCCTCCACGTAACCTTCCTCATCCAACATGTCGACACAGCTGTACCGACACACCGCACACACACAGGGAGTGCTCTGACTGAGGACAGGACCCCACAAAGTCCTTTGGGGAGACAGAGAGAGAGTATGCCAGCACACACCAGAGCGCTATATAATGCAGGGATTAACACTATAACTGAGTGATTTTTCCCCCAATAGCTGCTTGAATACACATATTGCGCCTAAATTTGGTGCCCCCCTTCTCTTTTTAACCCTTTGAGCCTGAAAACTACAGGGGAGAACCTGGGGAGCTGTCTTCCAGCTGCACTGTGAAGAAAAAATGGCGCCAGTGTGCTGAGGGAGATAGCCCCGCCCCTTTTTCGGCGGACTTTTCTCCCGCTTTTTTCATGGATTCTGGCAGGGGTAATTTATCACATATATAGCCCTGGGACTATATATTGTGATGATTTGCCAGCCAAGGTGTTTATATTGCCCTCAGGGCGCCCCCCCCCAGCGCCCTGCACCCATCAGTGACCGGAGTGTGAGGTGTGCATGAGGAGCAATGGCGCACAGCTGCAGTGCTGTGCGCTACCTTGTTGAAGACAGAAGTCTTCTGCCGCCGATTTTCCGGAACACTTCTTGCTTCTGGCTCTGTAAGGGGGCCGGCGGCGCGGCTCCGGGACCGAACATCGAGGTCAGGTCCTGTGGTCGATCCCTCTGGAGCTAATGGTGTCCAGTAGCCGAAGAAGCCCAAGCTACCACCAGTTAGGTAGGTTCGCTTCTTCTCCCCTTAGTCCCTCGCTGCAGTGAGTCTGTTGCCAGCAGATCTCATTGTAAAATAAAAAAAACTAAAATTTACTTTCTTTCTAGGAGCTCAGGAGAGCCCCTAGTGTGCATCCAGCTCAGCCGGGCACAAGATTCTAACAGAGGTCTGGAGGAGGGTCATAGTGGGAGGAGCCAGTGCACACCAGGTAGTCCTAAAGCTTTCTTTAGTTGTGCCCAGTCTCCTGCGGAGCCGCTATTCCCCATGGTCCTTACGAAGTCCCAGCATCCACTTAGGATGTCAGAGAAATACCTGTTTTTTTTGTATTCTTCACTAAAGTTCAACTCTGCATGCTGGCAGGGCCACCAAGGAGCTTCTGGGTAAGGACAGTGATTTTCTGCAGTCACTGTGACTGCTGTAGTTACCCAGGATTCCCTGCTGATGACTCTCTTGTTGGTCCTCTGGCAGGAGAAATAGCAGAACAGCAGGAGGACACATGATCACACAGTGTGTTCTCTGTTGTGAGTGTGCAGTGAGCCATAGCGCCTGCTGTTACTGCTAGTGTGCTGTGACTGAGGGTAAGAACTTTTATTAGCAATTTTTAGTTAAACACATATGTCCACAATGATTTGGAGGATACTATAAAGGTATGGAAAGCAGCATAGCAAATACATATATGTGGTGCCTATAAGTTTCAGGCTATACAGTCAGGCCAGGGGGGGTCAAAGGGGACAGCCATCCCGGGCCCCAAGGTTCGGAGGGGCCCCGAGGCTCAGAGACATACAAAACGGAGTAGCGGCACCTTTGATTTGCATGCTGGCCGGTCACTGCTACACAAACAATGAAGCCAATTGGCTAAAGTAATCCTCCGCTACGGAAACCCGCCACCACGACCTCCTCCCCATCAACCCGCGGCAACCCCAGTTAACACATACATGCGGTGCATGCGCCATGGGAATGAATGATGGCGTTATCCTGGCATCATTACACGAGAAGCTGACTGTGCCCGTGCCGACTCTTCTGACCTACTCCCTGCCTCCAGCGGCTAGCGAAGAGCAGGAGGAGAGACCGTGCTTGCAGCGCAATCTGGCAGCAAGCAGAAGAATCTGGCTGCAGTATCAGCAGCACTGCATTTCTCACCCCTGGGAGGGGTACACTTGTGTGTATTTAAGTGTGTATATTTAATTTTATTCTAATGTGTGTGTATGTAGATAGATAGATAGATAGATAGATAGATAGATAGATAGATAGATAGATAGATAGATAGATAGATAGATAGATAGGTGTGTGTGTGCGTGCGTGTGTATATATATATATATATATATATATATATACAGTATATATATATATATATATATATACACACTAGGTGATTCATCGCTACATATATATATTACCAAATCTTTCTTGGCTTAAATTTCAGCAGAAAATGGTTGGGCGGGAGGGGCCCCCAGAGACTTAATTGTACCGGGCCCCAAGATTTCTGTTGCCGGCCCTGTATACAGTGTTCACAATAAAATTACTAATACACAAAATATACTTACAAAGCAACATATTCTCAGTTGATACGGCAAGAAATGTATCCTTAGGGATGGACTCACACAAGGTCACTGTATACTGGCCCTCATTCCGAGTTGATCGGTCGCAAGGCGAATTTAGCAGAGTTACACACGCTAAGCCGCCGCCTACTGGGAGTGAATCTTAGCTTCTTAAAATTGCGACCGATGTATTCGCAATATTGCGATTACTAACTACTTAGCAGTTTCAGAGTAGCTCCAGACTTACTCTGCCTGTGCGATCAGTTCAGTGCTTGTCGTTCCTGGTTGACGTCACAAACACACCCAGCGTTCGCCCAGGCACTCCCACCGTTTCTCCGGCCACTCCTGCGTTTTTTCCGGAAACGGTAGCGTTTTCAGCCACACGCCCCTGAAACGCCGTGTTTCCGCCCAGTAACACCCATTTCCTGTCAATCACATTACGATCGCCGGAGCGAAGAAAAAGCCGTGAGTAAAAATACTTTCTTCATAGTAAAGTTACTTGGCGCAGTCGCAGTGCGAACTTTGCGCATGCGTACTAAGCGGATTTTCACTGCGATGCGATGAAAAAGAACGAGCGAACAACTCGAAATGAGGGCCACTGTGCGGAGTGAGGAGAAAATAAATACTGTATCACAGCGAATTGTTGCAAACAAGAAATCCAGTATTGCAGGCTGCAATTTTAGCATCAATACTTGCAAGATATCCCAAAATATTTTGTTAAAAATGTTATATAGAAATATCTCACAACAAACATTTAAGGATAGAAACCAGTGTGTATAACAGTGAGTACGGCTCACTGTGTATCTTCAATATAACCACTGCAATGTTTAAGTAACTGGGCTGTTTGTAGTTGTTGGGCAACCGCCTGTGTGTACAGAAACTCTGTTACATCCTCAAGCCTGTACTTACATATTTCCAGGATGAGATTTGGTAACATCAGCAGTTTTCTGATTTTCAGGTGAATTACAAACAGCCAAATGTATTCAAGCTTCCTAGAAATTCAGCAAGAAAACCTGTGATTTTCAAAAATGAGTCACCTGCAAGTCACCGTCCTCATTTTGTTGTGTTTTGAAGAATAAATATCATTCGATGTAAAAATAACTGAATAAAAAAAATGACTGGCAGACATGCACAAAAAATATGATAAAAAATATAGTGGGTTGTGACAGGCTGGGTAGCTGTGATTGCACTTGTTAAAATATAAATAAATAAGTAGTCCACCCTCCCCTTCAATAACAGTCCCGGGTTTTTCAGTGTAGTCGGTGAGTTTAAGGGTAATATTAAATTAATCTGGAACCTGTTTAGTGGTGGATTTCACACTAGGCACATGAGCCACATACTACCTAGGTGCATTCCTAGCTTGGAGCATCATAGAAGTTCCCCTGCACCCGAGCTTTACAGTGCCCCGATTCAGGCGCAGTTATTTGGACAGAGGACAGTGACTACATCGTATGATGCATCAGGGGGAATCTTAAGAGCGGTTGCATGTGCAGTAAAGGAGCCTAGAGGTAGAGGTTTCATAGCATGCAAGAGGCCAAAAATAGGTAGATAGGGTGCAGAGTCTATCCAGAATCCCAAGGAGGGGTGGAGAGGAGAGGGGGGAAGGGGGGGAAGGGGGTGGGGTGGTGGAAATAGCATTTGCCCAATAATACGTATAAAAAAAACTGTTCATAGACCATGCTTCATAAACCCTGCATCCTCTGCAATACACATTGTTCAAGCAGGATTTTAACTTGTTTGTTTGGATATATAACAGCTGACTGCCCTATACAAGTGCACTTTCATGGAGCAGGATCAACCTTTTGATACTTTGTTTGAGCTGTGGATACAATAATTACCACTTGATCCTATAACATTAACATCTTGCCTTCCAATACCACTGAATGGGTTCATGTTTAAACATGTGTCTCATTAATTAAGGCTATTTGCTGTGTTTTGAGGGACAATATTGCCCGTTTTTAATACTTGTGTTTTCTTTTTATTGTCTTTTTATTGTATGTGCATTTAATAAATGATGCAAATATTGGATTCATATTCTTGTTGCAATTGCGCGGTTCTTTTTCCCCATTTTTTAGATTCTGTTACTGGACAGTGGGTACGTTGAACTGCAGCACATGTATCCAGTTTTATATTTATTTCTATATATCAGTAGCGCTGTGAGATTTTGCTCTGGCCCAATAAAAGAAAGAGTAGTGGAATATCTTAAATCAAACAACTTACAAGATCCAAAACAGCATGGATTTACTGGTGGGAGATCATGCCAAACAAATCTTATTGACTTTTTTGACTCTGTGATGAAAATAATAGATCAAGGGGGAGCTGTAGATGTAGCATATCTAGACTTTAGTAAGGCATTTGACACTGTCCCACATCGCAGACTACTAAATAAACTTGAAAGCGTGGGGGTGGATTATAAATCAGTTAAATGGATAAGAACCTGGTTGCAGGATAGGAAACAGACAGTCGTAGTTAATGGAGTGCAATCTATGGAGGGAAATGTTACCAGTGGAGTACCCCAGGCAGAGCCGGCCCTAACCAATATGATGCCCTAGGCAAGATTTTGGCTGGTGCCCCCTAGCACCATCGCTGGTTCCGCCTCTGACCTTGCACCTCTTTCCCAGCACCATCACCCCTCACCCATAGCAGTCCTTATTTTGGTGTTTGTACCCCCTATATTTTAAATAGGAACAGTTCAGACATTTGGCGCACAGCCCAAAATGGGGTATGTTTTTGCTGGCAAGGGGCATGGCCACACAATAGTAACCCCAAATCCAATTACGCCACACAGTACTGCAACTTCATTCACATTTTATCATGCGATAGTATCCATAATTCATATTACATCCCACAGTAGTATCACTTTACCTTATAAACATTACTCCTCACAGTAGAGCCCCTTATTCACATTACATCACACTGAATTGCTCCTTATTCACATTACACCACACCCTATTGCTCTTTATTCACATTAGACAACACAGTAGTGCCCTTTCTATACGCAACGCCACATAGTAGAGCATCTTATACACATAATGCCACACATTTGTAATGCATTTATACACAATTCCACACAGTAATGCCCCTTACACATATGAGACACAATAATGTCCTTGTAAACATAATGCGCCTTACACATTATGACAACCTTTATTAATGCCATTTTACACATAATGTCCCTTACACATATGCTGCACATTATTAATGCCCTTATACACATAATGACACACATAGTGCCCCCTACACATTTGCTGCACATTATTAGTGCCCCTATTCACATAATGACACACATACAATAGTACCCGGTTACACATATGCCGCACATTATTAATGCCCTTATACACATAATGACACACATAGTGCCCCTTTACACATATGTTGCACATTATTAATGCATTTTTACATGACACACATAATGCTCCTTACACATATTCCGAACACTACTGCACAACCAACCCACTCACATGCACACAGCACTCACACTGCCACTAACACTGTGACCTCTGCTTGGATACAGTGTCCTCATAAATCTTGCCTCAGTACTAACATCGGGCACCTTTTTTTTATGAAAATGCATCTTCTTTGCATTGCTATGTGACTAGGATACACAAGCAGCTTCTGCTGATTAAACTGATATGCAGCATGCCTATATACTGTGTGAGACTGTGGCTGTATCTGCATATGAAATGCTACACACAGAATATAGGCATGCTGCATATTATTTTAATCAGCAGAAGCTGCTGATGCCCCTAGGCATATCAAATGCCCTAGGCAATTGCCTAGTTTGCCTATGCCTGTGGCCGGCTCTGCCTCTGGATACAGATGTGTCCTCACAAATCTTGCATCAATGCTAACGTCGGGCACTTTTTTTTTTACTGAAAATGCATCTTATTTGCATTGCTATGTGGCTAGGATGCACAAGCAGCTTCTGCTGATTAAACTGATATGCAGCATGCCAATATACTGTGTGAGACTGTGGCTGTATATTCATATGAAATGCTACACACAGAATATAGGCATGCTGCATATCATTTTATTCAGCAGAAGCTGCTGATGCCCCTAGGCTTATCAAATGCCCTAGGCAATTGCCTAGTTTGCCTATACTTATGGCCGGCTCTGACCCCAGGGATCTGTACTTGGTCCGGTTCTCTTTAATATCTTTGTTGGTGACATTGCAGATGGTATTGAAGGGTATATATGCCTTTTTGCAGATGATACAAAGATATGCAACAGGGTAGACACACCGGGAGGGGTCAAACAAATGATTAATGACCTAGGTAGGCTTGAGAAATGGTCAAGAACGTGGCAACTACAGTTTAATGCTAAAAAATGCAAAATCATGCACTTGGGTCTCAAAAACCCAAAGGCTAAGTATAGTATCAAGGGTACTATAATGGAAACTACTGAGGGGGAAAGAGATTTAGGAGTCACTATTTCAAGTGACTTGAAGGCAGGAAAGCAATGCAACAAAGCAATGAGAAAGGCAAGTCAGATGCTTGGTTGCATAGGGAGAGGAATCAGTAGCAGGAAAAAAGAAGTGATAATGCCACTGTATAGGTCATTGGTACGGCCCCATCTGGAATACTGTGTCCAGTTCTGGAGACCCTATCTCCAGAAGGATATAAATACATTAGAGAGTGTACAAAGAAGGGCAACTAAAATGGTGCATGGCCTACATCACAAAACTTACCCGGAAAGGCTAAAAGATCTTAACATGTATAGTTTGGAGGAGAGAAGGGAAAGGGGGGACATGATAGAAACTTTCAAATATATCAAGGGTCTTAACAAACTTCAGGAGGGAAACATTCTTCAAAGGAAAAGAAGTATTAGAACTCGAGGGCATACATTGAGACTGGAGGGGGGGGGTTCAGGGGAAATTTAAGGAAAAATTACTTCACAGAAAGGGTAGTTGATAAGTGGAATAGCCTCCCATCAGAGGTGGTAGAGGCTAAGACTGTAGGGCAATTTAAACATGCTTGGGACAGGCATATGAATATCCTTACAAAGAATTAAGGTTAAAAAAGGGTTGAGATTGCCTAAAGGATAAAATAAAAAAGGGGCAGACTAGATGGGCCAAGTGGTTCTTATCTGCCGTCAAATTCTATGTTTCTATGTTTCTATGTAATAATACTGTTACTGGGGCTGGCCTGAACTCCTTATTAATAATAAATTAATCTGTAGTCCCTTTATTAGTATTAATAAAGAAAATAACACAGCTATCTCTTGTTTTTTTAAAAAAAATAAGGAACTGCAAACATAAATAAATAAATAAATAAATGCATAAAAACTGCCTAAATTATTTGTTTATTTATTAGCAGTATCTTTTATAGCGCAGCATATTCCGTTGTGCTTTACAATTAGAACAACAGTAACAGAACAAAAATGGGCAAAAACAGACAGACATAGAGGTAGGAATTAAAACTTATTCTCTCCTTCCTGGCTTTGGGCCTAATTCAGACCTGATCGTAGATGTACTACATTTAGCACATCTACGATCAGTTTCACAGACATGCAGGGGGACGCCCAGCACAGGGCTAGTCCACCCCGCATGTCTTGCTCTGCCCACCCACTATCCCCTCACGCACAGGTACGAAAGCGGCTTTTGTACCTGACGAGTGGCTCCCTGCCAGCACAGCTCCTGCGCCCTGGCATGCCGCTACTTGCCGCGTCCCGGTCCAGACATGACTCCGTTGTCTGGACTGCGCCCCGCCAACAGCATTCTAACACCGTTGGCACGGCTCCTCCCACCCCGCGACCATCTCTGCCTGTCAATCAGGCAGAGGCGACCGCACCAGTGAGATGCTGTTAGCATTTCACTGGACTCCGGGAATGCGCACGCGCAAAGTGATTCAGACTGCGATCACTGCCGCTGCAGCGATCCAGTCTAAATTACCCCCTTAGTGTGACATAATCTGTGGTGTTATCTGTTAAATGGAAACCATTCTGTTTTTCTTTTTCTCTAAATTTTCCAAAATAAGTGCAGAGAAATACGGCAGAACATGTTCTATTTTTCTTTTCACATTCTAAACCCAACTTTTTTAAAATTCAGAATATGAATAGTAAAACAACTTCACAAAGGCAGCTGTTGTCTCTCTTGATCTGAGCTGCATAGAGTGCGCTTTGTGAATCTCCTTCTGATATGAAAAGTCCTCATTAAATGCTTTAAACATTATCTCCTAGCTATTCTTGCCTAAAAGCACACTCTAAAATAGGTCAGTTTACTATAACTCACTGCAATCTCTCAGGACTTATGATCTAGTCTCCCCGCATGGTAAATGGAATGCAGTTTCAAAGTGAAAATATCTAAAAACACTGTCAACTTTTTTTAATGTGAGGAACAAAAACCAGATCGGGTCTCCAGTTAAAATTCCAAGACAGAGCGAACAAAATAAAATGACTGTAAAACCTTTTTGCATTTAGCGCCCCTTTGGAGGTTTTCTAAGAGACGTAAGGAAAATTTTCAGAACTATTCTGTACGTGATTGGCCTTATTCCACATTAGCCAGAAATGAAAAAAGAAAAGTGTTTCACGTGATATTTCATAGTTACGTCTCTCGTCCTTAGTTTGGACATGAGATTACAGATCTGAGGACTTGAGACTGGTTTATCCAAAATTAAACATTTCGTTCTCTTTTTTTTTTTTTTTTTTTAATTCAAAGTGCAATAATTTCCCCAAGTATCATGAATACCTGAATCTTGGGACAGATCTTCCGATAAGAGCTGCCTCTTTAGAAGTTCAGACTTCCGAGTTTATGACTCAGGAGACCTATTGCGCACCCATGACCTATGTGCAATCATCAGGGGTCCTTCGGATCCCTCTCCAGAGAAAAGGAGCAGATGTATTAAGCCTGGTGAAGTGATAAAGCAGTGATAAGTGCAAGGTGATAAAGCACCAGCCAATCATCTCTTAACTGTAAATTTACACATTGGAGCTGATTGGCTGGTGCGTTATCACCTTGCACTTATCACTGCTTTATCACTTCTCCAGGCTTAATACATCTGCCTCTTTGTGTGTGGAAAGAAGCCCATAGACTACTATAGGCAATTTCATCTATAAATATAAAAAGCAAAACCCCCAGAAAGTTTTGCTTTTTAGAGTTGTCTGCTTGCCAACATATCACCGCCCTGTTGTGGCAGAGTCAGTGATGACACTTGAGGGGGAGATTCATCAAATCTTCTAAGAAGGAAATGTGGATGTGTTGTCCATGGCAAACATGGCTATCATAGCTATCATTTTATAGGCTGTAGTAGATAAATAAAATAAAGATTCTGATTGGCTGCTATGGGCAACCACTCCCCTTGTTTTGTTTGGAAGGCTCGATGACTCTTCACCTAAGGTTGGGTGCATGGATCTACTGCACCAGGGGAGAGAGTGATATTGCCTACACCTGGATGATACTGGAAGAGGCTGTAACTTGAAGGAGTTTTCTAAATGTATTTGCTAACCTGTAGACCCAATTTGACATGGTTTATATAGTGGTATAGTACTGTAATAAATAGTGTAGCCTTTAACTATGAATTAATACTATGAAAGACAATAGCATGCTTGTGGTATTGAGCTAAAGGTACACCTCCTATTACATACAGTATACACTATATTTTACTTCATTAAGCCATATTGTATAACTTTTCTATTTGGTGCTTCCTAAGATGCAACGGGAGAGATATACTGTACTAAGCCATGGAGAGAGATAAAGTGGAGAGAGATAAAGAACCGACCAATCAGCTCCTGTCATTTTTCAATGCAGCCTGTGACATGGCAGTCAGGAGCTGATTGGTAGGTAGTTTATCTCTCTCCAAGTCTTAGTACATCTGGGGCATTTTGCAAGGGTGCCATTGGTTGGTGGTCCAGGACCAAATCAAATAATGTATTATCAATGCAATAAGCAAAACCACTGCTGATAGCTGCCAATCATACAATATGTGGACAAGCAGAACGTTAACCTGTTCAGGAAATCCTAGCTGACCCTAAAGATGACGAGTAAGCATGAGTTACATCATTTCATAGTTTTTCTGAATTCCACTATAGAAATTTTTGGCCTAGGGGTGCTGATAGTCTAAGGCAGTGGTTCCTGAACTTTTCCGAATCACGGCGCCCTATTAAGAAATCTAGAAAGAAATATTAAATTAAGTAAATGGTGTTTATATGTCACCCCTAGAATCAGTTCTGTGGTAATGGACAGGATTCACTTCTGTTTGTCCACATGTTTTATGATTGGCAGCCACCAGCACTGGTTTTGTTTATTACATTGACAGTAAATTATTTGAATTGGTCCTGGACCACCAACCCAGAGCACCCCTGCAAGTACCCCTAGGCACACAACTTGAGAATCACTGATGCGACCATACCAGCAAGTGTCTTATCTGACCTGGTTGCACAGGATGCGACCAGTCAGATAGAGTGTTAGCAGCTGCAGGGAAGAGAAACTTCCCTCTGCTGCTACTCTCAGAGGGACCGGAAGGTCCCTCTGTCTCCCTGCACCCTCCCCTTAGTGTTGCCGTGCTGCCGATCATTGCTTTAAGAGAGGAGGAGGACCGTGTGCTGCCTCCTTCATACGGGCCCCCTCCTTTCTGCAGGAGTGCTATAGAGTCTGAACACTAGAAGGCTCAGACTCTACTGCACATGCGCAGATCTCCAGGAAAATGGCGCGGTGGCCATTTTCCCAGTGATTTCTCTACTGCGCATGCACAGAACTCGGTGAAAATACACGCTGCACCATTTTCACAGGGTTTACTTCTAACAGCACCGGTGACGTCGGCGCGGGACTCCTGAGGGGTGAGTATTAAAAAATGGGTGCAGTGTGTGCGGTGTGGGCCCCCTCTGGACTTTGGGGCCCGTGTGCACCGCACACACTGCACCCATTATAGAAACGCTAGAGCCCCACACCCAGTGGCTGCAGACAATGGCAGCTGCTGGGAATATGTAAAACTACCTCTCTAAATCCCCCCCCCCCCCCCCCCCCACATCTCCCGTGTACCTGGCAGCTGTCTTGGGTGTAAATAATAATGGTGCGATGGTTGTGATGTTACTGATGTACCGATGCTACCGTTCTTCCCAACCGATGTTCCGCTGTTTGAGAAAAATGATTTTTTAAAAAATCAAATTTTTTTTTTAAACTAAAATCATTTTGGATAAAGTTAAATTCATGTTCTTCCCCTATATCACTCATAAAAGAAAACGACAATTTCTGAGCGTTTTTTTGGGGGGGAAATCATCAGTTAAGTGGTTAATGTCCAGAACGTGCCAAATTTGTGTGCGCTAGGCTTGTGAAATTATTATTCCTAGCAGCCTGCAAAGTTACTAACAGGCAGAAAAGGAGACTGCAACATATGTTCTTTAGCTATCTGTATAATCCACTTGGAAGCAAAATAGACAAAAATGAACAAATGCAGAATTAATCCTTAATCTTAGAAATAACCTTCGCTGTAAGTTTTTTCTGCTCCAAGCACATTTTTGGCGATTGTCGTATACTCTATAAATACTTTGCTGGATATTGCCTGAATGTAACTGAATGCTTATTCTGGGCTCTTTCTATGACAATAGCTGTACATGTTTTGTGTTATTATCAGATCACAATAAAGGCAGTTCTATAACACACAAATCTTAAGCTAAGGGAACATAATGGTTAAGAAATAAGACATATATTTCAATTTTAGATTTATTTTATTTTTTTACAATACAAATGTTCAACCCTGCATCATCTTAGTGACATGCACTTCTGTCTTTACATTAAGGCCCAGATTTATCAAGCCTTGGAAAGTGATAAATAACACGGTGATAAAGTACCAGCCAATCAGCTCCTAACTGCCATGCTACAGGCTGTGTTTGAAAAATAACAGTTAGGAGCTGATTGGTTGGTACTTTGCTATTTATCACTTTCCAAGGCTTGATAAATCTGGACCTATGGCTTGTAGTGCATCATTATATTTACCCAGGGCAGAATATACTAGGCATTGCATCTGCGGAGACTTGTATTGGGTAATGCCGTCTGAAGATGGAGTTATCCACTGGAGCTTGGTACATATAGAAATGCAGCCAAACCTCTGGAAATTGCATGGCCAGGGCGCATTTTGCACATGCTCGGGCTGGGAAATGCAAACGCATTGCATTGATGTGAAACCCCTCTGCCTGATTGACAAGCAAAGGTGTTCGTGGGGTGGTCAGAGGAGGCGACACAGTGTTGTGGGGGGCATATCGGCAAAAATGGGGCAGGTCTAGGCAGTTTTCAGGGTGGCCACATGACGTCACAGTGTATGATGGTCGTTGCGGGGCATATATTATGTTAGAGAACTCAATATGAAGGCTGAGAGATTCCGGGCCTGATTCGTGGGCGTGCTATATCCGTGGACTCTTCTCTGTCTGGCCACTGCAGCCTGTTCAGAGGCGTCACTGGGGAGTGTGGCTCATTAGTTCGACATGAGTTAGGTCGACATACATTGGACCGACCACGTTTTGTCGACATGAATCTCTAGGTCGACATGGTCATCAGGTCGACATGTGCTAGGTCGACATGGAAAAAGGTCGACATGAGTTTTTTTTATTTATTTTTTTGTGTTCTTCGAAAAAGTGATGGGGAACCCCAATTAGTTCACCGTGACCCCTTGCGAGCTTCGGGCAGGTTACCGTTCCCAATTGTAGTCCACGTGGATCGTTAAGTATGAAAAAGGTCAAAAAATTAAAAAAATTGTGAATAACTCATTGCGACCTAGTACATGTTGACCTAATGACACTGCGGAGGAGCTGGCATTTGGTGTCGCCTCTGAGTATCCGCCCGCCAACCTCAGTATCAATCCATTGTTATGCGCATACATTGCTCCACCCACTGCTTTTCTGTCCGCAGCCCTTATCATTACTTTTGGGAGCTACAACCATCCCTATACAAGGTGCAAAAGATGATATAATACCTATTACATGCAAAGAGCGATCTGCCTGGGATGGATCAATCCGTCCATGTGTACTGAACGGAACAGCACATGCGCAGTCTGCAGTTGCATTCTTTGGTGCATGTTCAGGTTACAGATCTGTTTTGGACATGGTGCATCCGCGTCAGAACCTGGCTGTCTGTGAGTGTAATGGAGAGTGCGGAGAAAAGAATAAAAGCGGCACCACCTGAGAAGCTTAGGGGCGTGAGTGAGACTGAACCAAAGGACTGAGGCTGAATTTGGGGGAGTACTTTAAGGTAAAGGGGGACGAGTGGGAATAGTCCCTGTGGGTCGGCATTCTGTCTGCCGGCATTTTAATCGCTCGGGATCCCGGCATCGGCATGGTGACCGCCGGGATCCCGAGCGCCGATCACATGACCGCTTTCCGACTGAAGTGCAGGATAGCTATCCAGGGCAAAGATTTGATAATTAGCAAAATGGAAGACGATTGGCTAAACCTGAGTGCAAAATCCATGACAGACTGGAGAGGTGTCATTCTGCTCAGTGCGAGACGAGAGAGGAAAAGGATACCACAGTCTAGCTAAGCGATTACAGAATGCTCAGAAGTACTTTCATAGCACAATGAAGAATAAATACTAATAGTAATTACAAACTACGTATCACCAGCTATTCAGGACACTCGCTCTCTTCATTACTGTGCCTCTGTCTCTCTTACAAAATATTACCCGGAAGGGTTGTTATTATTATTATTATTAGTAGTAGTACCTGGAGCGGGTCTGGGGTGCGGTTCCCTCTGGATTGGTGGGGCTGGGCTGCTTTGGGGTAGCACACTGCGAGATCTTATTTAGCACCCCCTTAACACATTTATTAATCCTTCTGGTCTTTTAATTACACTTTCACTAGTATATTAATTTTTGTATATAGATTTTGTTTTTCTTTTACTAACACATACTAACACTTTACCTTCTCGCATTGTGCTGCCCTGGAGTAGCTGGTCTTTGCCAGTTTGTGGGGTTCTACACCCTGGGCCCAGACCTAGAGTTAGGGACCACCAGCATCAGAGGAGCCTTGTCGGGCCTGGTGGCTTATCATACGTTTGCAAACTGTATGTAACTAAGACCTCTGGATTTCTATTATATGTGTATGTATATATATATATATATATATATATATATATAGTCTTTCATGTCTTGGCACAGGTACAGCTCGGTGTGCTGGGGACACCAGGGGTTTATCCCCAATGTATTTCTGTTACAAAATATCAAACTAAACAAAAATAGGAATGATAATTAAGCCATACATATTTCCATGTGTACATTAAGTATATAGGATGCTTTCAGCTGTGCAGCGACAGCTGGCGGACTGCTTATTGGATTAAACAAGTGTCATCTCCTCTCACCGCAGGCTCCATGCTGGCTGCCCATACGCAGCGTCTTTTTAAGGTCTGAATCCTACAGAGATCCTGACCCCTGGCTTTCTAGCTTCATATATACTGGGTACTTTGATCGCAATGGGGGAGAACTTCTATTTGCATTAATTAATTTGTAAGAGCTGAGGAATCAGGAATGACTACAGCAATGCATACAAGTCACATCATTGTAGTTATTGTGCTATTGTGATTTTGCCACAGATGCATATTTCTGAGTAGAACTTTTTTTTGTTTATTTGCTACCATTTTATACATCTGCCGCTGCAGTGTTCTGGCACTGACTGCAGGATGACAGTACACTTGGGAGAATATTTGCCGAGTCAGTTTTTAATTTTTCATCCATTTTCCGGTGGTTATACAATCTGCATAATTACTAAGGATGTGCAGGCTTGGTTTCTTGGAAACCGAGCACACCCAAACTTCTGGTTTCCAGGGGAATCTGAACGCCGTCTCGGGTTACCCCACCTTGCTTATATTCCAAAACGAGGTAAAATATCATCTTCCCGGCATCGGCTCTTGCGTGTTTTGGATTCGATATAAGCCCCTCCCGTGGTGATTTGAGCACCATTTCACACAGGATGCCAGACAGATAGTATGTTTGCCAGGGCAGCAAAAGATCCTTGTAGGTTTACTGGTGCATGCACACATCCCAGAGATCCTCAATACAGGGCAGCATTATATATATATATATATATATATATATCCACTAAAGTTCAGAATGGTCCACATTTAGAACGGGCAAGGCACTACAGGACTTTTTCAATGAAATAATTTAATGTAAACATGAAAATCAGTACATCACCATGAGCACTTAATCATCAGAACGATGCTGCATTTCGGGCCCCGCAGGGTCCCTTCTTCAGGTAGGTGAAAGTGCTGTGAAAAGAGGACAAACATGTTTGAGGTGACAGGAGATAGAGGTGATGAGGAGAGATAGCAGGAGATGTAGATGCCCTGGGTGACAGGAAAGGGTTGTGGGGAAAGGCAGTGGGTGACATGGAGAAGATTACAGGGAGAGGCAGTGGTTGACAAAAGCAGAAGCAGAAGCAATAAGGAGAGGGTGACACCTTGGATAGACAGTTGGTGACAGGAGATAGAGGGTGATGGGGAGATAGTGACACAGGGATGAGGCAGAAGGTGTTGAGAGATAATGGGACACAGAGAGGCAGTGGGTGACAGGGAGAGGCAGAGGGTGATGGGGGATGATGACTGTGAGTCAGTGGGTGAAGCCAAGGAATAGATGACAGGAGGAGGCAGTGGGTGATTTGGGACTTGATGGGAAGAGGTGGTGGGTGACAGGGAAAGGGTGACAGGAGAGAGGTGATGATGAGAGATAGTGGGAGCTTGAGAGGCAGTGAATGACAGGAAAGGGTGACAGGGAAAGGCAGTGGGTGACGGAAATAAGCAGAGGGTGACGTGGAAAGAGTGATGTCTTGGATAGTAAGATGGTGACAGAAGATAGAGGGAGATGGAGAAATAGTGATGCAGAGGAGAGAGAGGCATTGAGTGAAAGAGACAGATAGTGGGAGACAGAGGCAGTGGGTGACAGAGAGTCCTGTCTCCTCATTGTTTACACAGATGAAGCTTGGGCGTACACTTCAGCTGCTCCCATTACGGTGGACATAAAACAGACCTGAAAGAGGAGGGCCAGCTGCCGAGAATGGAGTAGTGCCCATTATACACATAATGCCCACAGTAGTAGTGCCCCTTATACACATACACTGAGTTATACTGCACTCCTCCACAACACACCGGGTTACACTGAACTGCTCCAGCACATACACATCAGGTTACACTGCACTGCTCTTGTACACACACACACACACACACACACACACACACACACACACACACACACACACACACACACACACTGGGTTACACAGCAATGCTTCAGCACACATACACAGGGTTATACTACACTGCATAGGGGGCACAGGTTATACTGCATAGGGTTACATACATAGGTGGTTACTCTCTGCACAGAGGGGGCATTCAGGAGGTACAGTAGGGGTGCAATATCAGGGTGCGGGCAGGAGTGGTGCGATTAGCCCTCCCATATCACTTCAACTCACCTGTCGCTGGCATAACATGCAAGAAGCAGCAGCCAGTGCACAATGGTGTTGTTTTTTGTCACTGCCTACATGCAGCCCAGAGCTCTTAATACAAAGCAGCATTATACCTTTATTGGGGTACACTGATGCTCACAAACAGATGTTGGTGTGTGCCACCACTACTATAATATACTGTAAGTGCAGTGGTTTGTGATGTCAGTAGTTACTGCTGTGTAGCCCAGCAATAGGGCCTTTGTGATGTCGGTAGTTACTGCTGTGTATAATAGCAATAGCACCTTTGTGATGTCGGTAGTTACTGCTGTCTAGCCCAGCAATAGGGCCTTTGTGATGTCGGTAGTTACTGCTGTGTATCCCAGCAATAGGGCCATTGTGGTGTCGGTAGTTACTGCTGTGTATAATAGCAATAGGGCCTTTGTGATGTCGGTAGTTACTGCTGTGTATAATAGCAATAGGGCCTTTGTGATGTCGGTAGTTACTGCTGTGTATACCAGCAATAGGGCCATTGTGATGTCGGTAGTTACTGCTGTGTATCTCAGCAATAGGGCCTTTGTGATGTCGGTAGTTACTGCTGTGTATACCAGCAATAGGGCCATTGTGGTGTCGGTAGTTACTGCTGTGTATAATAGCAATAGCACCTTTGTGATGTCGGTAGTTACTGCTGTCTAGCCCAGCAATAGGGCCTTTGTGATGTCGGTAGTTACTGCTATGTAGCCCAGCAATACCGACTTTGTGATGTCAGCAGTTACTGCTGTGTATCCCAGCAATAGGGCCTTTGTGATGTCAGCAGTATAGAATCCCCAGGTTTACTAAGCACCAGTTAGAAACCTGCCACAAACTGCAGGAAATTCACCACCAAACCAACCCAAGTACTTTAAGTTGCCTGTCTCAGTTTGAAGTAAGTAGTACACAGATCAGTAGGGATATGTACAGGCTTTTATGCTAAAAGAATTAAAAATCACAGATACTGTATGTAAAAAAACATGGGTATGAATCCTCCCCAAATTATCTGTACCCCACAGGCTATGGGTACGGAGGCATATATTAATTAATAATAATAATAATAATAATAATAATAACAACAATAATAATCTTTACAGGCGGACTACTATAGCCCAGAAATAAAGTATTTTGATGTCAGTAGTTACTGCTGTGAAGCCCAGCAATAGGGCCATTGTGATGTCGGTAGTTACTGCTGTGTAGCCAGGGGCGGATTGGGAACAAAAAGTGGCCCTGAAAAAATTTGTACTAGTGGCCCCACTTGGGCAGCACCAGAGGTGTAAGGTCTAGCCATGGGCCATGGCAGCAGCACCCTCCCCCCAAGACTTTCCAGATAGTGGGCATGTCCAGCATCAGGGGGAAATAATAAAGAAATAAAATTAAATATTATGAGCACATTATATGATACACCTTCAGAATTTAGGAAACTATATCATTCTTTAGAAAGATATATTTTCTTGCTTATTACACCAACCGTATCCCAATCACTATTCACTCAATCTTATATGTCAGCCAAGCAG
This sequence comes from Pseudophryne corroboree, assembly GCF_028390025.1. Taxonomy (NCBI): domain Eukaryota; kingdom Metazoa; phylum Chordata; class Amphibia; order Anura; family Myobatrachidae; genus Pseudophryne; species Pseudophryne corroboree. The sequence goes on from NC_086445.1 coordinate 979,796,342, forward strand.
GCCGACAGCATACACTAGATCATTTGCAATCACAGGCTAAGTGGCAAAGTCATTTTCATATATGCAAATTGTTTGGCATCTTATTCATTATGTCTATAAATAGGACAACATGTCCTCAAACAAAACAGGCCCCGCGAGTGCGTCGGCCCACCGGGGATCTTCACTGTAGACCCTATGGCCAATCCGCCTCTGTGTGTAGCCCAGCAATACCGACTTTGTGATGTCGGTAGTTACTGCTCTGTATCCCAGCAATAGGGCCTTTGTGATGTCAGCAGTATAGAAACCCCAGATTTACTAAGCACCAGTTACAAAACTGCCACAAACTGCAGGAAATTCACCCCCAAACCAACCCAAGTACTGTAAGTGTCTGCCTCAGGTAGGCAAGTTTGAAAAAAGCAGTACACAGATCAGTAGAGAAATGTACAGGCTTTTATGCAAAAATAATTGTAAATCACAGAACCTGTATGTTAAGAAAAAAAAAAGTTTTTGAATCCTTCCTGATTTTTCTGTACCCCAAAGGCTACGGGTAGTCGGGTACGGAGGCATTTATTAATTATTATTATTATTATTATTATTAATAATAATAATCTTCACAGGGGTAATACTGTAGCCCAGCAAACACATGTACTGTACTCAGAAAATGGTCTTAAGAGGCCTTAAATAACTTAATGAATAGATATAAGCAATCACTGGCAGTAGACATTAGTGATGAGCGGGTTCGGTTCCTCGGAAACCGAACCCCCCCGAACTTCACCCATTTTACACGGGTCCGAGGCATACTCGGATTCTCCCGTATGGCTCGGTTAACACGAGCGCGCCTGAACGTCATCATCCCGCTGTCGGATTCTCGCGAGATTCGGATTCTTTATAAGCAGCCGCGCGTCACCGTCATTTTTACTCGTGCATTGGAAATGTTAGGGAGAGGACGTGGCTGGCGTCCTCTCCGTTTATTGTTGATGCAAATATTTGTGCTTGCTTATATCTTAATTGTGGGGACTGGGGAGCAGCTGTATAATATAGGAGGAGTACAGTGCAGAGTTTTGCTGACCAGTGACCACCAGTTTTATCCGTTCTCTGCCTGAAAAAAACGCTCCTTATCTGTGCTCAGTGTGCTGCATATATCTGTGCTCACACTTAGGCTCGGACTGGCCTGCCGGGGAACCGGTGGTTCCACCGGTGGGTCACTATCATATTTAGCCACGCCCACTTCTGTCGGGGGGGGGGGGGGGGGGGGGCTTGCCAGTCAGGAGTTTGCGGAAGAGCCGAGCGTCGGCTGTGCCGCACAACACCATGCGCCGTCAGGATGATCACGCTGCGGTCCGGAGGAGACGGCACGCATGCCCTGGAGGCTGGAGCTGGTGAGTGCGTGCAGTCACCAGTGGGCGGGTCGCGGGTCTCGGACTCCCAATCAGCAGCAGACATCACATTTCCCTCCCGGGCGGCCGATGCAGTCTACTGGCTCTGAGTGGCTGACTGCAGCAGGTACACGCACCGTACAGCATGTGAGGGGGTGACGCTCACCACCCCCTGCCCCCGCCAGCACACATTATAACCGTGCACCTCTCTCCCCCGCCGGCGTACATGTCCACCGCACCTCACCCCACACATGGTCACTGTGCACCGCTCTTCCCTGCCGGCACACATGTCCACCGCGCACCCTCTCCACCCCTGCCAGCACTCATTATCACCGCACAATCCCCCCCACCTGCCAGCACCCGCAACAACCAGGCCTGGATCACAGCAACAATGGAGGCAGAGCATGATCAGGACTGGTACAGCGGATCAGCCCTGCTACTAATTGCGTTAGGAGAGTCCTTCTCTCCAGTGCCCAACAGTGCTGCATTATTATATTAGATGTGCCCCCCTAAGATTGTATATAAAGGACCCCTGTATAGTGTCAGTGTGTATGGACCCCTGTATAGCGTCAGTGTGTGAGTATGGACCCCTTTATAATGTCAGTGTGTGTGTGTGTGTGTGTGTGTGTGTATGGACCCCTGTATAGCGTCAGTGTGTGAGTATGGACCCCTTTATAATGTCAGTGTGTGTGTGTGTATGGACCCCTGTATAGTATGTATGTGTGTGTGTGTGGACCCCTGTATAGTGTCAGTGTGTGTATGGACCCCTGTATAGTGTGTGTGTGTGTGTGTGTGTGTGTGTGTATGGACCCCTGTACAGTGTCAATGTGTGTGTGTGCGTATGGACCCCTGTATAGTGTCAGTGTGTGTGCATGGACCCCTGTATAGTGTGTGTGTATATGGACCCCTGTATAGTGTTATTGTGTGTGTATGTACCCCTGTATAGTGTCAGTGTGTGTGTGTGTATATGGACCCCTGCATAGTGTCAGTGTGTGTGTGTATGGACCCCTGTATAGTGTGTGTGTATTATGGACCCCTGTATAGTGTTATTGTGTGTATGTGTGTGTGTGTGTGTGTGTGTGTGTGTGTGTGTGTATGGACCCCTGTATAGTGTCAGTGTGTGTGTGTGTGTATGGACCCCTGCGTAGTGTCAGTGTATGTAAGGACCCCTGTATAGTGTCAGTGTGTGTATGGACCCCTGTATAGTGTTAGAGTGTGTGTATGTGTGTGTGTATGGACCCCTGTATAGTGTCAGTGTGTGTGTGTATGGACCCCTGTATAGTATCAGTGTGTGTGTGTGTGTGTGTGTGCGTATGGACCCCTGTATAATGTCAGTGTGTGTGTATGGACCCATGTATAGTGTGTGTGTGTGTGTGTGTGTGTGTGTGTGTGTGGAACCCTGTGTGTGTGTGTGTGTGTGTGTATGGACCCCTTGTATAGTGTTACTGTGTGTGTATGGAACCCTGTATAGTGTCAGTGTGTGTGTATGGACCCCTGTATAGTGTGTGTGTATGGACCCCTGTATAGTGTTACTGTGTGTGTGTATGGAACCCTGTATAGTGTCAGTGTGTGTGTATGGACCTCTGTATAGTGTCAGTGTGTGTGTATGGACCCCCGTACAGTGACAATGTGTGTGTATGGAACCCTGTATAGTGTGTGTGTGTGTGTGTGTGTGTGTGTGTGAATGGACCCCTGTATAGTGTCACTGTGTGTGTGTGTGTGTGTGTGTGTGTGTATGGACCCCTGTATAGTGTCACTGTGTGTGTGTGTGTGTGTGTGTGTGTGTGTGTGTGTATGGACCCCTGTATAGTGCCAGTGTGTGTGTGTGTGTGTGTGTGTGTATGTATGGACCCCTGTATAGTGTCAGTGTGTGTGTGTGTGTGTGTGTGTGTGTGTGTGTGTGTGTGTATGGACTCCTGTATAGTGTCAGTGTGTGTGTGTGTGTGTGTGTGTGTATGGACCCCTGCATAGTGTCAGTGTATGTAAGGACCCATGTATAGTGTCAGTGTGTGTGTGTGTGTATGGACCCCTGTACAGTGTCAATGTGTGTGTATGGACCCCTGTATAGTGTGTGTGTGCGTGTGCGTGTGTGTGTGTGTGTATGGACCCCTTGTATAGTGTTACTGTGTGTGTGTATGGAACCCTGTATAGTGTCAGTGTGTGTGTATGGACCTCTGTATAGTGTGTGTGTGTGTGTGTGTGTGTGTGTGTGTGTGTGTGTGTATGGACCCCTGTACAGTGTGTGTGTGTGTGTGTGTATGTATGGACCCCTGTGTAGTGTCAGTGCGTGTGTGTGTGTGTGTATGTATGGACCCCTGTATAGTGTCAGTGTGTGTGTGTGTGTGTGTGTGTGTGTGTGTGTGTGTGTGTGGACCCCTGCATAGTGTCAGTGTATGTAAGGACCCATGTATAGTGTCAGTGTGTGTGTGTGTGTGTGTGTGTGTGTGTGTGTGTGTGTGTATGGACCCCTGTATAGTGTCAGAGTGTGTGTGTGTGTGTGTGTGTGTGTGTGTGTGTGTATATGGACCCCTGTATAGTGTCAGTGTGTGTGTGTATGGACCCCTGTATAGTGTGTGTGTGTGTGTGTGTGTGTGTGTGTGTGTGTGTGCCCCTGTATAGTGTCAGTGTGTGTGTGTGCCCCTGTATAGTGTCAGTGTGTGTGTATAAGAATTCAGCCAGAATTTTAAATTACAATTTAAGGGGCACCATTTTTTTTATTTGCCCTGGGCGCCTTTAACCCTAGTTACGCCTCTGCCCTCTTCCTGTTATCCAGTGTCTCCCTGTCACCCACTATCTACCTGTTAACCTCTATCACAGCGTCACACACTATCTCCCTGTCTCCTATGCTTCCTCAGTCACCCACTATCTCCCTGTCACTCAATATCTCTGTCACAGTCTATCTCCCTGTCACCCTCTCACCATGTCACCAACTATCTCCCTGTCACCCCTGCATCCCCAGCCACCCACCATCTCCCTGTCACCCACTCCCGGTCACCTCTATTATTTCCACAGGGGGTGGGGGGTTTAGGGGCAAAATATTGCCTAGGGAATCAAAATAGTTAGGGCCACAGGTTCAATCCAAATTTTTATCTTATTGTCTGTTTGGGCGTTATCATTCACACAACGCAAACCACGCAAGTGACCCAAGCATTTCTTGCCGCCACTCACTCCTGCTCAGTGCCGGCTCCCTGTTGCTGCCCACTCAGTGTCTGCCAGGACGGCTTATACGCCGGCACCCGTCCCTGCTGTTACTCCTCCATAGTCCTGCCACCTCTGCTGCTCCTCTCCTTGCTGCGGTCGGCTGCTACCCGCCGACGGCTGCTTGAATGTGTGCCGCCTGTGACCCACTTGCCCCTGATGCTGCCTTACTGTCGACGCTGGTGTTCCTGTTCTGGCTGCTTCTCCAGCTTTGAGACCCACAGGATCTCTTGGCCGGGTGAGTGCCCATATTAGGGTAAAGATGAAAAAATAACCTGGGGCACAGCAAGAGTTGGATAAGGGTAATGGTATAATATTTAGTTTGTTTAAACAAAGTGTCTGTTAGTACAGGTAACAGATATGACGTAGAAATAGTACATTTAAAAGAAATAAAAATCAAAGTCAAAATAAAATAAAAACAGTAAAAACAGTTTTTGGTACCACTGTGTCAAATAATGTACAATGTAAAAGTACAGTATACAAGCAGTTTTGCAGCCCATAAAGATTAGTTTTGAAATGGAGAAAGCAGCATAGGTAGTCAGTGCTGACTGATGGTCCTGCTCCTAATATGTTAATGCAGTGAGTAATACTGATATGGGCACTTACATCTGCAAGACGCTATCGCTACACTGCTGGAGTCATCTGTGTAACAACATCATTGCCTCTGGGAAGAGACGCCACTTAAACCAAATCCACACAGATGGATAGACAAAAGCTTCCAGTGAACTATTGCATTATGAACTTGGGCTGCTAACCCTCGCCGGATAGATGTACAGGTAAGTGCCCATATTAGTATTACTCTGCATTAACATATTAAGAGTAGGACCATCAGTCACCACTTACTATGCTGCTCTCTCCATTTACAAACTAATCTTTATGGACTGCAAAACTGCTTGTATACTGTACTTTTACATTGTACATTATTTATTTGAGACTGTGGTACCAAAAACTGTTTTTATGGTTTTTATTTTATTTAGACTTTGATTTTTAGTTCTTTTTTATATGTACTTACATGTTACTCCTCTGGGAGTGTATCTTAGCTTAGCAGAATTGCGAACGAAAGATTAGCAGAACTGCTGCTAAATAATTCTTAGCAGTTTCTGAGTAGCTCCAGGCTTACTCCTACACTGCGATCAGCTCAGCCCGTTTCGTTCCTGGTTTGACGTCACAAACACGCCCTGCGTTCGGCCAGCCACTTTCTCCAGACACTCCCACGTTTTATCCTGGCACGCCTGCGTTTTTCCGCACACTCCCAGAAAACGGTCAGTTTCCGTCCAGAAACACCCACTTGTCAATCACACTCCGATCACTTCAACGATGAAAATTCTTAGTTCGGACGTGAGTAAATCTACTAAGTTTTGTGCTAAAATACTTAGCGCATGCGCGCTGTGTACCATGCGCATGCGCATTTTTGCCTTAATTGCTCTGTTGCAAAAATCGGCAACGAGCGAACAACTCGGAATGACCCCCCATATCTGTTACCTGTACTAAAAGACACTTCATTTAAACAAACTCTAAATATTATACCATTTTTTTTCTTTATATACTATGCTGGGTGGCTCTTATAACGGCTGGCCACTCCTCTCTGGTCAGGTGGCCACACCCCTTCCAGCATATGGCAACGCCCCTTAGTGGGCCCATATGATTGCATTTCCTTGGTGGGCCCTTCATGCCCCAGTCCGACACTGCTCACACTGCTTAATTGTGGGGACTGGGGAGAAGCTGTATTATATAGGAGGAGTACAGTGCAGAGTTTTGCTGACAGTGACCACCAGTATACGTTGTCTGCCTGAAAAACACTCCATATCTGTGCTCAGTGTGCTGCATATACAGTATCTGTGCTCACACTGCTTTATTGTGGGGACTGGGGACCACCAGTATATTATATAGGAGGAGTACAGTGCAGAGTTTTGCTGACCAGTGACCACCAGTATACGTTGTCTGCCTGAAAAACACTCCATATCTGTGCTGCATTGTAGTATATATAGTAGGAGTACAGTGCATAATTTTGCTGACCACCAGTATATAATATATAGGAGTACGGTACAGAAGGCCACTGCTGTACCTACCTCTGTGTCGTCAAAGTATACTATCCATCCATACCTGTGGTGCATTTAAGTTTTGCACAGTTTGCTGACCACCAGTATATAATATATAGCATTACGGTACAGTAGGCCACTGCTGTACCTACCTCTGTGTCGTCAAGTATACTATCCATCCATACCTGTGGTGCATTTCAGTTGTGCGCAGTATATATAGAAGTAGGCCATTGCTATTGATACTGGCATATGATTCCACACATTAAAAAATGGAGAACAAAAATGTAGAGATGAGCGGGTTCGGTTTCTCTGAATCCGAACCCGCCCGAACTTCATGGTTTTTTTCATGGGTCCGAGCAGACTCGGATCCTCCCGCCTTGCTCGGTTAACCCGAGCGCGCCCGAACGTCATCATGACGCTGTCGGATTCTCGCGAGACTCGGATTCTATATAAGGAGCCGCGCGTCGCCGCCATTTTCACACGTGCATTGAGATTGATAGGGAGAGGACGTGGCTGGCGTCCTCTCCATTTAGATTATAAGAGAGAGAGATTTACTGGAGCTTAGGACTAGGAGGAGTACTGTAGAAGTGTAGAGAGTGCAGAGAGTTTACTAGTGAGTGACCACCAGACAGTGCAGTTTATTTAATATATCCGTTCTCTGCCTGAAAAAAGCGATACACACAGTGACTCAGTCACATACCATATCTGTGTGCACTGCTCAGGCTCAGCCCAGTGTGCTGCATCATCTATATATATTATATATCTGTCTGACTGCTCAGCTCACACAGCTTATAATTGTGGGGGAGACTGGGGAGCACTGCAGTGCCAGTTATAGGTTATAGCAGGAGCCAGGAGTACATAATATTATATAGTGAGTGACCACCAGACAGTGCAGTTTATTTAATATATCCGTTCTCTGCCTGAAAAAAGCGATACACACAGTGACTCAGTCACATACCATATCTGTGTGCACTGCTCAGGCTCAGCCCAGTGTGCTGCATCATCTATATATATTATATATCTGTCTGACTGCTCAGCTCACACAGCTTATAATTGTGGGGGAGACTGGGGAGCACTGCAGTGCCAGTTATAGGTTATAGCAGGAGCCAGGAGTACATAATATTATATTAAAATTAAACAGTGCACACTTTTGCTGCAGGAGTGCCACTGCCAGTGTGACTGACCAGTGACCTGACCACACTGACCACCAGTATAGTTAGTAGTATACTTATATTGTGATTGCCTGAAAAAGTTAAACACTCATCGTGTGACTTCACTTGTGTGTTGTTTTTTTTTTTATTCTATAAAAATAAAACTCATTCTGCTGACAGACAGTGTCCAGCAGGTCCGTCATTATATAATATATAATATATACCTGTCCGGCTGCAGTAGTGATATATATATATTTTTTATATCATTTATCATCCAGTCGCAGCAGACACAGTACGGTAGTTCACGGCTGTGGCTACCTCTGTGTCTGCACTCGGCAGGCAGTCCGTCCATAATTGTATACCACCTAACCGTGGTTTTTTTTTCTTCTTTATACATACATACTACTACGACATCTCTTTATCAACCAGTCTATATTAGCAGCAGACACAGTACAGTACGGTAGTTCACGGCTGTGGCTACCTCTGTGTCTGCACTCGGCAGGCAGTCCGTCCATAATTGTATACCACCTAACCGTGGTTTTTTTTTCTTTCTTCTTTATACATACATAGTTACATAGACATCTCTTTATCAACCAGTCTATATTAGCAGCAGACACAGTACAGTACGGTAGTTCACGGCTGTGGCTACCTCTGTGTCTGCACTTGGCAGGCAGTCCGTCCATAATTGTATACCACCTAACCGTGGTTTTTTTTTCTTTCTTCTTTATACATACATAGTTACATAGACATCTCTTTATCAACCAGTCTATATTAGCAGCAGACACAGTACAGTACGGTAGTTCACGGCTGTGGCTACCTCTGTGTCTGCACTCGGCAGGCAGTCCGTCCATAATTGTATACCACCTAACCGTGGTTTTTTTTTTCTTTCTTCTTTATACATACATAGTTACATAGACATCTCTTTATCAACCAGTCTATATTAGCAGCAGACACAGTACAGTACGGTAGTTCACGGCTGTGGCTACCTCTGTGTCTGCACTCGGCAGGCAGTCCGTCCATAATTGTATACCACCTAACCGTGGTTTTTTTTTTCTTTCTTCTTTATACATACATAGTTACATAGACATCTCTTTATCAACCAGTCTATATTAGCAGCAGACACAGTACAGTACGGTAGTTCACGGCTGTGGCTACCTCTGTGTCTGCACTCGGCAGGCAGTCCGTCCATAATTGTATACCACCTAACCGTGGTTTTTTTTTCTTTCTTCTTTATACATACATACTACTACGACATCTCTTTATCAACCAGTCTATATTATTAGCAGCAGACACAGTACAGTACGGTAGTTCACGGCTGTGGCTACCTCTGTGTCTGCACTCGGCAGGCAGTCCGTCCATAATTGTATACCACCTAACCGTGGTTTTTTTTTCTTTCTTCTTTATACATACATAGTTACATAGACATCTCTTTATCAACCAGTCTATATTAGCAGCAGACACAGTACAGTACGGTAGTTCACGGCTGTGGCTACCTCTGTGTCTGCACTCGGCAGGCCGTCCGTCCATAATTGTATACCACCTAACCGTGGTTTTTTTTTCTTTCTTCTTTATACATACATACTACTACGACATCTCTTTATCAACCAGTCTATATTATTAGCAGCAGACACAGTACAGTACGGTAGTTCACGGCTGTGGCTACCTCTGTGTCTGCACTCGGCAGGCAGTCCGTCCATAATTGTATACCACCTAACCGTGGTTTTTTTTTCTTTCTTCTTTATACATACATAGTTACATAGACATCTCTTTATCAACCAGTCTATATTAGCAGCAGACACAGTACAGTACGGTAGTTCACGGCTGTGGCTACCTCTGTGTCTGCACTCGGCAGGCAGTCCATAATTGTATACTAGTATCCATCTCCATTGTTTACCTGAGGTGCCTTTTAGTTGTGCCTATTAAAATATGGAGAACAAAAATGTTGAGGTTCCAAAATTAGGGAAAGATCAAGATCCACTTCCACCTCGTGCTGAAGCTGCTGCCACTAGTCATGGCCGAGACGATGAAATGCCAGCAACGTCGTCTGCCAAGGCCGATGCCCAATGTCATAGTACAGAGCATGTCAAATCCAAAACACCAAATATCAGAAAAAAAAGGACTCCAAAACCTAAAATAAAATTGTCGGAGGAGAAGCGTAAACTTGCCAATATGCCATTTACGACACGGAGTGGCAAGGAACGGCTGAGGCCCTGGCCTATGTTCATGGCTAGTGGTTCAGCTTCACATGAGGATGGAAGCACTCAGCCTCTCGCTAGAAAAATGAAAAGACTCAAGCTGGCAAAAGCAGCACAGCAAAGAACTGTGCATTCTTCGAAATCCCAAATCCACAAGGAGAGTCCAATTGTGTCGGTTGCGATGCCTGACCTTCCCAACACTGGACGTGAAGAGCATGCGCCTTCCACCATTTGCACGCCCCCTGCAAGTGCTGGAAGGAGCACCCGCAGTCCAGTTCCTGATAGTCAGATTGAAGATGTCAGTGTTGAAGTACACCAGGATGAGGAGGATATGGGTGTTGCTGGCGCTGGGGAGGAAATTGACCAGGAGGATTCTGATGGTGAGGTGGTTTGTTTAAGTCAGGCACCCGGGGAGACACCTGTTGTCCGTGGGAGGAATATGGCCGTTGACATGCCAGGTGAAAATACCAAAAAAATCAGCTCTTCGGTGTGGAGGTATTTCAACAGAAATGCGGACAACAGGTGTCAAGCCGTGTGTTCCCTTTGTCAAGCTGTAATAAGTAGGGGTAAGGACGTTAACCACCTCGGAACATCCTCCCTTATACGTCACCTGCAGCGCATTCATAATAAGTCAGTGACAAGTTCAAAAACTTTGGGTGACAGCGGAAGCAGTCCACTGACCAGTAAATCCCTTCCTCTTGTAACCAAGCTCACGCAAACCACCCCACCAACTCCCTCAGTGTCAATTTCCTCCTTCCCCAGGAATGCCAATAGTCCTGCAGGCCATGTCACTGGCAATTCTGACGATTCCTCTCCTGCCTGGGATTCCTCCGATGCATCCTTGCGTGTAACGCCTACTGCTGCTGGCGCTGCTGTTGTTGCTGCTGGGAGTCGATGGTCATCCCAGAGGGGAAGTCGTAAGCCCACTTGTACTACTTCCAGTAAGCAATTGACTGTTCAACAGTCCTTTGCGAGGAAGATGAAATATCACAGCAGTCATCCTGCTGCAAAGCGGATAACTGAGGCCTTGACAACTATGTTGGTGTTAGACGTGCGTCCGGTATCCGCCGTTAGTTCACAGGGAACTAGACAATTTATTGAGGCAGTGTGCCCCCGTTACCAAATACCATCTAGGTTCCACTTCTCTAGGCAGGCGATACCGAGAATGTACACGGACGTCAGAAAAAGACTCACCAGTGTCCTAAAAAATGCAGTTGTACCCAATGTCCACTTAACCACGGACATGTGGACAAGTGGAGCAGGGCAGGGTCAGGACTATATGACTGTGACAGCCCACTTGGTAGATGTATGGACTCCCGCCGCAAGAACAGCAGCGGCGGCACCAGTAGCAGCATCTCGCAAACGCCAACTCTTTCCTAGGCAGGCTACGCTTTGTATCACCGCTTTCCAGAATACGCACACAGCTGAAAACCTCTTACGGCAACTGAGGAAGATCATCGCGGAATGGCTTACCCCAATTGGACTCTCCTGTGGATTTGTGGCATCGGACAACGCCAGCAATATTGTGTGTGCATTAAATATGGGCAAATTCCAGCACGTCCCATGTTTTGCACATACCTTGAATTTGGTGGTGCAGAATTTTTTAAAAAACGACAGGGGCGTGCAAGAGATGCTGTCGGTGGCCAGAAGAATTGCGGGACACTTTCGGCGTACAGGCACCACGTACAGAAGACTGGAGCACCACCAAAAACTACTGAACCTGCCCTGCCATCATCTGAAGCAAGAAGTGGTAACGAGGTGGAATTCAACCCTCTATATGCTTCAGAGGTTGGAGGAGCAGCAAAAGGCCATTCAAGCCTATACAATTGAGCACGATATAGTAGGTGGAATGCACCTGTCTCAAGCGCAGTGGAGAATGATTTCAACGTTGTGCAAGGTTCTGATGCCCTTTGAAGTTGCCACACGTGAAGTCAGTTCAGACACTGCCAGCCTGAGTCAGGTCATTCCCCTCATCAGGCTTTTGCAGAAGAAGCTGGAGACATTGAAGGAGGAGCTAACACGGAGCGATTCCGCTAGGCATGTGGGACTTGTGGATGGAGCCCTTAATTCGCTTAACAAGGATTCACGGGTGGTCAATCTGTTGAAATCAGAGCACTACATTTTGGCCACCGTGCTCGATCCTAGATTTAAAGCCTACCTTGGATCTCTCTTTCCGGCAGACACAAGTCTGCTGGGGTTGAAAGACCTGCTGGTGACAAAATTGTCAAGTCAAGCGGAACGCGACCTGTCAACATCTCCTCCTTCACATTCTCCCGCAACTGGGGGTGCGAGGAAAAGGCTCAGAATTCCGAGCCCACCCGCTGGCGGTGATGCAGGGCAGTCTGGAGCGACTGCTGATGCTGACATCTGGTCCGGACTGAAGGACCTGACAACGATTACGGACATGTCGTCTACTGTCACTGCATATGATTCTCTCAACATTGATAGAATGGTGGAGGATTATATGAGTGACCGCATCCAAGTAGGCACGTCACACAGTCCGTACTTATACTGGCAGGAAAAAGAGGCAATTTGGAGGCCCTTGCACAAACTGGCTTTATTCTACCTAAGTTGCCCTCCCACAAGTGTGTACTCCGAAAGAGTGTTTAGTGCCGCCGCTCACCTTGTCAGCAATCGGCGTACGAGGTTACATCCAGAAAATGTGGAGAAGATGATGTTCATTAAAATGAATTATAATCAATTCCTCCGCGGAGACATTGACCAGCAGCAATTGCCTCCACAAAGTACACAGGGAGCTGAGATGGTGGATTCCAGTGGGGACGAATTGATAATCTGTGAGGAGGGGGATGTACACGGTGATATATCGGAGGGTGATGATGAGGTGGACATCTTGCCTCTGTAGAGCCAGTTTGTGCAAGGAGAGATTAATTGCTTCTTTTTTGGGGGGGGTCCAAACCAACCCGTCATATCAGTCACAGTCGTGTGGCAGACCCTGTCACTGAAATGATGGGTTGGTTAAAGTGTGCATGTCCTGTTTTGTTTATACAACATAAGGGTGGGTGGGAGGGCCCAAGGACAATTCCATCTTGCACCTCTTTTTTCTTTTCTTTTTCTTTGCATCATGTGCTGATTGGGGAGGGTTTTTTGGAAGGGACATCCTGCGTGACACTGCAGTGCCACTCCTAAATGGGCCCGGTGTTTGTGTCGGCCACTAGGGTCGCTAATCTTACTCACACAGTCAGCTACCTCATTGCGCCTCTTTTTTTCTTTGCGTCATGTGCTGTTTGGGGAGGGTTTTTTGGAAGGGACATCCTGCGTGACACTGCAGTGCCACTCCTAGATGGGCCCGGTGTTTGTGTCGGCCACTAGGGTCGCTAATCTTACTCACACAGCTACCTCATTGCGCCTCTTTTTTTCTTTGCGTCATGTGCTGTTTGGGGAGGGTTTTTTGGAAGGGACATCCTGCGTGACACTGCAGTGCCACTCCTAGATGGGCCCGGTGTTTGTGTCGGCCACTAGGGTCGCTAATCTTACTCACACAGCTACCTCATTGCGCCTCTTTTTTTCTTTGCGTCATGTGCTGTTTGGGGAGGGTTTTTTGGAAGGGCCATCCTGCGTGACACTGCAGTGCCACTCCTAGATGGGCCCGGTGTTTGTGTCGGCCACTAGGGTCGCTAATCTTACTCACACAGCTACCTCATTGCGCCTCTTTTTTTCTTTGCGTCATGTGCTGTTTGGGGAGGGTTTTTTGGAAGGGACATCCTGCGTGACACTGCAGTGCCACTCCTAGAGGGGCCCGGTGTTTGTGTCGGCCACTAGGGTCGCTTTTCTTACTCACACAGCGACCTCGGTGCAAATTTTAGGACTAAAAATAATATTGTGAGGTGTGAGGTATTCAGAATAGACTGAAAATGAGTGTAAATTATGGTTTTTGAGGTTAATAATACTTTGGGATCAAAATGACCCCCAAATTCTATGATTTAAGCTGTTTTTTAGTGTTTTTTGAAAAAAACACCCGAATCCAAAACACACCCGAATCCGACAAAAAAAATTCGGTGAGGTTTTGCCAAAACGCGTTCGAACCCAAAACACGGCCGCGGAACCGAACCCAAAACCAAAACACAAAACCCGAAAAATTTCAGGCGCTCATCTCTACAAAAATGTGGAGGTTAAAATAGGGAAAGATCAAGATCCACTTCCACCTCGTGCTGAAGCTGCTGCCACTAGTCATGGCCGAGACGATGAAATGCCATCAACGTCGTCTGCCAAGGCCGATGCCCAATGTCATAGTAGAGAGCATGTAAAATCCAAAAAACAAAAGTTCAGTAAAATGACCCAAAAATCAAAATTGAAAGCGTCTGATGAGAAGCGTAAACTTGCCAATATGCCATTTACGACACGGAGTGGCAAGGAACGGCTGAGGCCCTGGCCTATGTTCATGGCTAGTGGTTCAGATTCACATGAGGATGGAAGCACTCATCCTCTCGCTAGAAAAATGGAAAGACTTAAGCTGGCAAAAGCACAGCAAAGAACTGTGCGTTCTTCTAAATCACAAATCCCCAAGGAGAGTCCAATTGTGTCGGTTGCGATGCCTGACCTTCCCAACACTGAACGGGAAGAGCTTGCACCTTCCACTATTTGCACGCCCCCTGCAAGTGCTGGAAGGAGCACCCGCAGTCCAGTTCCTGATAGTCAAATTGAAGATGCCACTGTTGAAGTACACCAGGATGAGGATATGGGTGTTGCTGGCGCTGGGGAGGAAATTGACAAGGAGGATTCTGATGGTGAGGTGGTTTGTTTTTAGTCAGGCACCCGGGGAGACACCTGTTGTCCGTGGGACGAATATGGCCATTGACATGCCTGGTCAAAATACAAAAAAAATCAGCTCTTCGGTGTGGAATTATTTCAACACAAATGCGGACAACAGGTGTCAAGCCGTGTGTTGCCTTTGTCAAGCTGTAATAAATAGGGGTAAGGACGTTAACCACCTCGGAACATCCTCCCTTATACGTCACCTGCAGCGCATTCATCAGAAGTCAGTGACAAGTTCAAAAACTTTGGATGACAGCGGAAGCAATCCACTGACCACTAAATCCCTTCCTCTTGTAACCAAGCTCCTGCAAACCACACCACCAACTCCCTCAGTGTCAATTTCCACCTTACACAGGAAAGCCAATAGTCCTGCAGGCCATGTCACTGGCAAGTCTGACGAGTCCTCTCCTGCCTGGGATTCCTCCGATGCATCCTTGAGTGTAACGCCTACTGCTGCTGGTGCTGCTGTTGTTGCTGCTGGGAGTCGATCGTCATCCCAGAGGGGAAGTCGGAAGACCACTTATACTACTTCCAGTAAGCAATTGACTGTCCAACAGTCCTTTGCGAGGAAGATGAAATATCACAGCAGTCATCCTGCTGCAAAGCGAATAACTCAGGTCTTGTCAGCCTGGGTGGTGAGAAACGTGGTTCCGGTATCCACCGTTAATTCAGAGGCAACTAGAGACTTGATTGAGGTACTGTGTCCCCGGTACCAAATACCATCTAGTTTCCATTTCTCTCTTCAGGTGATACCGAAAATGTACACAGACGTCAGAAAAAGAGTCACCAGTGTCCTAAAAAATGCAGTTGTACCCAATGTCCATTTAACCACGGACATGTGGACAAGTGGAGCAGGGCAGACTCAGGACTATATGACTGTGACAGCCCACTGGGTAGATGTATTGCCTCCCGCAGCAAGAACAGCAGCGGCGGCACCAGTAGCAGCATCTCGCAAACGCCAACTCGTTCCTAGGCAGGCTACGCTTTGTATCACTGCTTTCCATAAGAGGCACACAGCTGACAACCTCTTACGGAAACTGAGGAACATCATCGCAGAATGGCTTACCCCAATTGGACTCTCCTGGGGATTTGTGACATCGGACAACGCCAGCAATATTGTGCATGCATTACATCTGGGCAAATTCCAGCACGTCCCATGTTTTGCACATACATTGAATTTGGTGGTGCAGAATTATTTAAAAAATTACAGGGGCGTGCAAGAGATGCTGTCGGTGGCCCGAAGAATTGCGGGACACTTTCGGCATTCAGCCACCGCGTGCCGAAGACTGGAGCACCACCAAACAGTCCTGAACCTGCCCTGCCATCATCTGAAGCAAGAGGTGGTAACGAGGTGGAATTCAACCCTCTATATGCTTCAGAGGATGGAGGAGCAGCAAAAGGCCATTCAAGCCTATACATCTGCCCATGATATAGGCAAAGGAGGGGGATTGCACCTGACTCAAGAGCAGTGGAGAATGATTTCAACGTTGTGCAAGGTTCTGCAACCCTTTGAACTTGCCACACGTGAAGTCAGTTCAGACACTGCCAGCCTGAGTCAGGTCATTCCCCTAATCAGGCTTTTGCAGAAGAAGCTGGAGACATTGAAGGAGGAGCTAAAACAAAGCGATTCCGCTAGGCATGTGGGACTTGTGGATGGAGCTCTTAATTCGCTTAACCAGGATTCACGGGTGGTCAATCTGTTGAAATCAGAGCACTACATTTTGGCCACCGTGCTCGATCCTAGATTTAAAACCTACGTTGTATCTCTCTTTCCGGCAGACACAAGTATGCAGAGGTTCAAAGACCTGCTGGTGAGAAAAATGTCAAGTCAAGCGGAACGTGACCCGTCAACAGCTCCTCCTTCACATTCTCCCGCAACTGAGGGTGCGAGGAAAAGGCTAAGAATTCCGAGCCCACCCGCTGGCGGTGATGCAGGGCAGTCTGGAGCGAGTGCTGACATCTGGTCCGGACTGAAGGACCTGCCAACGATTACTGACATGTCGTCTACTGTCACTGCATATGATTCTGTCACCATTGAAAGTATGGTGGAGGATTATATGAGTGACCGCATCCAAGTAGGCACGTCAGACAGTCCGTACGTATACTTGCAGGAAAAAGAGGCAATTTGGAGGCCCTTGCACAAACTGGCTGTATTTTACCTAAGTTGCCCACCCTCCAGTGTGTACTCCGAAAGAGTGTTTAGTGCAGTCGCTCACCTTGTCAGCAATCGGCGTACGAGGTTACTTCCAGAAAATGTGGAGAAGATGATGTTCATCAAAATGAATTATAATCGATTCCTCCGTGGAGACATTCACCAGCAATTGCCTCCAGAAAGTACACAGGGACCTGAGATGGTGGATTCCAGTGGGGACGAATTAATAATCTGTGAGGAGGGGGATGTACACAGTGAAAGGGGTGAGGAATCGGAGGATGATGATGAGGTGGACATCTTGCCTCTGTAGATCCAGTTTGTGCAAGGAGAGATTGATTGCTTCTTTTTTGGTGGGGGCCCAAACCAACCCGTCATTTCAGTCACAGTCGTGTGGCAGACCCTGTCGCTGAAATGATGGGTTCGTTAAAGTGTGTATGTCCTGTTTATACAACATAAGGGTGGGTGGGAGGGCCCAAGTACAATTCCATCTTGCACCTATTTTTTCTTTCATTTTTCTTTGCATCATGTGCTGTTTGGGGACAATTTTTTTGAAGTGCCATCCTGCCTGACACTGCAGTGCCACTTCTAGATGGGCCAGGTGTTTGTGTCGGCCACTTGTGTCGCTTAGCTTAGCCATCCAGCGACCTTGGTGCGCCTCTTTTTTCTTTGCATCATGTGCTGTTTGGGGACTATTTTTTTGAAGTGCCATCCTGCCTGACACTGCAGTGCCACTCCTAGATGGGCCAGGTGTTTGTGTCGGCCACTTGTGTCGCTTAGCTTAGCCATCCAGCGACCTTGGTGCGCCTCTTTTTTTCTTTGCATCATGTGCTGTTTGTTGACAATTTTTTTGAAGTGCCATCCTGCCTGACACTGCAGTGCCACTCGTAGATGGGCCAGGTGTTTGTGTCGGCCACTTGTGTCGCTTAGCTTAGTCACACAGCGACCATGGTGCGCCTCTTTTTTCTTTGCATTATGTGCTGTTTGGAGACAATTTTTTTGAAGTGCCATCCTGCCTGACACTGCAGTGCCACTCCTAGATCGGCCAGGTGTTTGTGTCGGCCACTTGTGTCGCTTAGCTTAGCCATCCAGCGACTTTGGTGCACCTCTTTTTTTCTTTGCATCATGTGCTGTTTGGGGACAATTTTTTTGAAGTGCCATCCTGCCTGACACTGCAGTGCCACTCGTAGATGGGCCAGGTGTTTGTGTCGGCCACTTGTGTCGCTTAGCTTAATCACACAGCGACCTTGGTGTGCCTCTTTTTGTCTTTGCATCATGTGCTGTTTGGGGACAATTTTTTTGAAGTGCCATCCTGCCTGACACTGCAGTGCCACTCCTAGATGGGCCAGGTGTTTGTGTCGGCCACTTGTGTCGCTTAGCTTAGCCATCCAGCGACCTTGGTGCACCTCTATTTTTCTATGCATCATGTGCTGTTTGGGGACAATTTTTTTGAAGTGCCATCCTGCCTGACACTGCAGTGCCACTCCTAGATGGGCCAGGTGTTTGTGTCGGCCACTTGTGTCGCTTAGCTTAGTCACACAGCGACCTTGGTGTGCCTCTTTTTTTCTTTGCATCATGTGCTGTTTGGGGACAATTTTTTTGAAGTGCCATCCTGCCTGACACTGCAGTGCCACTCCTAGATGGGCCAGGTATTTGTGTCGGCCACTTGTGTCGCTTAGCTTAGTCACACAGCGACCTTGGTGCGCCTCTTTTTTTCTTTGCATCATGTGCTGTTTTGATGACAATTTTTTTGAAGTGCCATCCTGCCTGACTCTGCAGTGCCACTCCTAGATGGGCCAGGTGTTTGTGTCGGCCACTTGTGTCGCTTAGCTTAGTCACACAGCGACCTTGGTGCGCCTCTTTTTTTCTTTGCATCATGTGCTGTTTGGGGACTATTTTTTTGAAGTGCCATCCTGCCTGACACTGCAGTGCCACTCCTAGATGGGCCAGGTGTTTGTGTCGGCCACTTGTGTCGCTTAGCTTAGCCATCCAGCGACCTTGGTGCACCTCTTTTTTTCTTTGCATCATGTGCTGTTTGGGGACTATTTTTTGAAGTGCCATCCTGCCTGACACTGCAGTGCCACTCCCAGATGGGCCAGGTGTTTGTGTCGACCACTTGTGTCGCTTAGCTTAGCCATCCAGCGACCTCGGTGCAAATTTTAGGACTAAAAATAATATTGTGAGGTGTGAGGTGTTTAGAATAGACTGAAAATGAGTGGAAATTATGGTTATTGAGGTTAATAATACTATGGGATCAAAATGACCCCCAAATTCTATGATTTAAGCTGTTTTTGAGGGTTTTTTGTAAAAAAACACCCGAATCCAAAACACACCCGAATCCGACAAAAAATTTTCAGGGAGGTTTTGCCAAAACGCGTCCGAATCCAAAACACTGCCGCGGACCCGAATCCAAAACCAAAACACAAAACCTGAAAAATTTCCGGTGCACATCACTAGTAGACATACAGCCTAATGATTTCCTACCTTAACCAAAATGATAGAATATAGGAAATGGAGGTGATATTAGGTATTTGTACTTCTATATTTTGATTGGCTACACCAAGTTTTCGCACAGTAAAATCCTACAACATCTGTCTCAAGCTTGGGAAATATGTTCAGTTAGTCTCCAATGATTATAAATCATTTTAATTATATTTTTCATTCCGCCGGCCTCTTGGGTGAATTATGTCTCATTTAAAAAAACAGATAGTGTGTAAAAGTCAGGAAAGTCTGGCTAGTACAGAGTAGGTGCAACAAAAGGACAAGTAAATTAGACGTGTTATTCCTTAGCCGAACGTTAATGTATAATTAGAAATCGCTGTCTCTAAACACCTGTGTATGTGTTAAGGCGGATGTCGTCAGATCTACGTATGGTAATATACATTAACCCTTTCACTACAGCAATCTATAGGGGTTATTCATAAATGGACACAGATCTTGCTACCCGCATCAAGATCTGCGTTCTTCTCCTCATATCACAGGCCTAGGTCGCCCAGCATGTGTGGCACCGCCTTACAATGCATGCGCGATTAGAGGTTGACCCCTGCCTGCGTAGCCTGTACTGACAGGTGCTTTGTCGCCATTTAAAAAAAAAATCATAATGGCTGCACATGACATCACGCAACCCCCTCCCCCCGAAAACGATCTCGACATGCCACCGTTTCGCCCACCATGCCCCCGCAATGCCAAAACACTAACCTCCCCTCCCGCCGAACGTCAGCTGCTGTCAATCACTTTCGGCCATGCGGCCACAAGGTGTAGGGTCACACACATGCACTTTGGCCAATGTGTATGCGCAGACCCACCAAATGCAGCCGCTGTGTACAGACGCGCGGCTGCGTTCGGCTTTGAATTGCCCCCTATGTACAGTAAGTTCCAACTCAATGATGACCTGAAATTTTGGCACTTCAATAGTCAGCAAGTCCATGTTTCTGCAGTCTTGATGTGTCCAGAGAACATCATGAATGAAGGCCACACAGCCAATAGTGTTTTACATGAACTTTGATTTGTTTGTAATCAGAGGCGTAGCTAGGGTTTTTGGAGCCCAGGGCAAGATGGAAAAATGGCGCCCCCCCCCAAAATAAAAAAAAAACAACAAACAGCAAAAGAAGCATGTGCGCGCGCAGAAGGGGTGTGGCCACGCACCAGAAGGGGTGTGGCAACTGAAAATGGCCCACAGTGCCAGTTACATTGCCCCACAGTGCCAGATACATGCCACACAGTGCCAGAAACATGCCCCACAGTGCCAGATACATTGCCCCACAGTGCCAGTTACATTGCCAGATACATTGCCCCACAGTGTCAGTTACATTGCCAGATACATTGCCCCACAGTGCCAGTTACATTGCCCCACAGTGCCAGATACATTGCCAGATACATGCCCCACAGTGCCAGATACATGCCCCACAGTGCCAGTTACATTGCCCCACAGTGCCAGATACATTGCCCCACAGTGCCAGATACATGCCCCACAGTGCCAGTTACATTGCCCCACAATGCCAGTTACATTGCCCCACTGTGCCACATACATTGCCCCACTGTGCCAGATACATTGCCCCACTGTGCCAGATACATGCCCCACTGTGCCAGATACATGCCCCACTGTGCCCCACTGTGCCAGATACATTGCCCCACAGTGCCAGATACATGCCCCACTGTGCCAGATACATTGCCCCACAGTGCCAGATACATGCCCCACAGTGCATGGCCACACACCAGAAGGGGTGTGGCCATGCACCAGAAGGGGTGTGGCCACTGAAAATGGCCCACAGTGCCAGTTACATTGCCCCACAGTGCCAGATACATGCCCCACAGTGCCAGATACATGCCCCACAGTGCCAGATACATTGCCCCACAGTGCCAGTTACATTGCCAGATACATTGCCCCACAGTGTCAGTTACATTGCCAGATACATTGCCCCACAGTGCCAGTTACATTGCCAGATACATTGCCCCACAGTGCCAGTTACATTGCCAGATACATTGCCCCACAGTGCCAGTTACATTGCCCCACAGTGCCAGTTACATTGCCAGATACATTGCCCCACAGTGCCAGTTACATTGCCCCACAGTGCCAGATACATTGCCCACAGTGCCAGTTACATTGCCAGATACATTGCCCCACAGTGCCAGATACCTTGCCCCACAGTGCCAGTTACATTGCCCCACAGTGCCAGATACATTGCCAGATACATGCCCCACAGTGCCAGATACACACCCCACAGTGCCAGATACATGCCCCACAGTGCCAGTTACATTGCCCCACAGTGCCAGATACATTGCCCCACAGTGCCAGATACATGCCCCGCTGTGCCAGATACATTGCCCCACAGTGCCAGATACATGCCCCACAGTGCCAGTTACATTGCCCCACAATGCCAGTTACATTGCCCCACTGTGCCAGATACATTTCCCCACTGTGCCAGAAACATTGCCCCACTGTGCCAGATACATGCCCCACTGTGCCAGATACATGCCCCACTGTGCCCCACTGTGCCAGATACATTGCCCCACAGTGCCAGATACATGCCCCACTGTGCCAGATACATTGCCCCACAGTGCCAGATACATGCCCCACAGTGCATGGCCACACACCACAAGGGGTGTGGCCATGCACCAGAAGGGGTGTGGCCACTGAAAATGGCCCACAGTGCCAGTTACATTGCCCCACAGTGCCAGATACATGCCCCACAGTGCCAGATACATTGCCCCACAGTGCCAGTTACATTGCCAGATACATTGCCCCACAGTGCCAGTTACATTGCCAGATACATTGCCCCACAGTGCCAGTTACATTGCCCCACAGTGCCAGATACATTGCCAGATACATGCCCCACAGTGCCAGATACATGCCCCACAGTGCCAAATACATGCCCCACAGTGCCAGTTACATTGCCCCACAGTGCCAGATACATTGCCCCACAGTGCCAGCTACATGCCCCACTGTGCCAGATACATTGCCCCACAGTGCCAGATACATGCCCCACAATGCCAGTTACATTGCCCCACAATGCCAGTTACATTGCCCCACTGTGCCAGATACATTGCCCCACTGTGCCAGATACATGCCCCACTGTGCCAGATACATGGCCCACTGTGCCCCACTGTGCCAGATACATTGCCCCACAGTGCCAGATACATGCCCCACTGTGCCAGATACATTGCCCCACAGTGCCAGATACATGCCCCTCAGTGCCAGTTACATTGCCCCACTGTGCCAGATACATTGCCCCACTGTGCCAGATACATTGCCCTACTGTGCCAGATACATGCCCCACTGTGCCCCACTGTGCCAGATACATGCCCCACTGTGCCCCACTGTGCCAGATACATACCCCACTGTGCCCCACTGTGCCAGATACATGCCCCACTGTGCCAGATACATGCCCCACTGTGCCCCACTGTGCCAGATACATGCCCCACTGTGCCCCACTGTGCCAGATACATGCCCCACTGTGCGGCCCCCCCCCCCCCCCCCGGTCACTCACCTGCTGTTGTGTCTGTGAGGGGAGGAGAGCGCAGCGCCTCTCCTTCCCCTCACCGCTCCCGGTCTCCGGCAGCTGTGTGGCGCCGGTTCGCCAGCCAATCAGAGCTCGCGGACTGGCAGCCAATCAGGAGCCGGTCCGCAAGCTCTGATTGGCTAACGCCGGAGACCGGACACACGCAGCGCTGCTGGCAGCGCTGTTAGTGCTCTGGCGGCGGGGAGGGGAGGGAGAGACGCTGCGCTCTCCTCCCCTCACATTTCGGCGTGATGGGGGCGAGTGGGGCATGATGCCCTGGCCGCCGGCGGCGCCCCCCTCTCCTGGGCCTGCCAAGGCGCCCAGGGCACGTGCCCCACTCACCCTACCTTTGTTACGCCTCAATTGTAATAATGAATATCCAATGCTAATATTACCTGATTCTCTACTGGTGTGTAGAGCTGCCAATGCATAGGCATGGAAAAGTACCATCCACAAAAATCTTGCTTTAAAAAAATAAAAAATACTCAGTAGGTCTATGTACAGTATCAGTCTGTGTATTTCAGTCCTTATCAACGCATTTATTACCATCATTCAGTTAAATATCCCTCCTATGTTTGAAGCGTACCTTGTAGGGACAGCTCTTGAGAGCACAGCTGTCCCTATGAAGATGTCTGTGGTATTTATGTAAGAGTGTTACTACGTATTTTATTCTGTACCAGCCACATACTGTATGTGCGGTTACAGCCAACTTGTGCTATAATCTGCGTCAGGCCCTTTTGAGGGAGATGTATTATCACCGCACTTATAGCGCCGTTATAGCTATTCCTACTCCTTATTGCTTTTCTCTATGTTATCTGTTATCATACATGATGATCTACTGTATATCAACTCTTTGTCTTTCTCATATGCCCAGATTTATCAAGCATTGGAGAGTGATAAATTGCACAGTGATAAAGTACCAACCAATCAGCTCCTAACTGCCATGTTACAGGCTGTGTTTGAAAAAAAATGACAGAAGTTAATTGGTTGGTACTTTTATCACAGTGCAATGTATCACTCTCCAAAGCTTGATAAATATGGGCCTAGTTTTTATTTTTTTTCTCACTAAGGGGCCCCTTTATCAACAAGCGATAAAACTGGTTGTGGTTGATAAAACTCTTTGTGTATGAAAAATGGTGCTTTAGCCAATCAGCACACAGCTGTCTTTTTTTTTTACATATGACAGTTGGGAGCTGATTGGCCGGTGCACCATTTATTATACGAAACTAGTTTTATTATTCCTTGATAAATGAGCCCCTAACTCTCCTGTCTCTCACGCAGTGGCATATCTATTATGGGTTCAGACTCTGCAGCCCATCCAGGACTGACCACTGTGCCTGCCCACGCCATCTTTCTAGTGATACAGTATATAGTATATACAGTATATTCAGATTGACGGTGCAGCACAGGAGCTAGCGCAGATTCTTGCACTGACGCAGTCTTTGTTGTCTTTTGCGCATGCACCATGTTTCAGAATTTAGCACCGGAAAGATGGAGCCATGGGATGAGCAGAGGTCGCTGCACAGGATGGTGCATTGTAACAAGTATGGGGGTGGGGGCACTCCTAATGGTGGCGAGGTCCACCGTCATCCTGGCTGCGATTACTGCATATCCTGTGATTAGTGTGCACGTTTGCGGGCGCATGAGAAAAGTTGCACCGGCGGTCCATAGAGAATCCTGGGGCAGATGCATTAACCTGAAGAAGGGATAAAGAAGTGATAAAGCAGTGATAAGCGCAAGGTGATAACGCACCAGCCAGTCATTTGACAGTTAGGGGTCTATTCATGAAGCAGTGAAAACAGTGGAGAAGTGAGCCTGTGGAGAAGCTGCCCATGGCAACCAATCAGCTGCTCCGTACAATTGTATATTATGCAAATTATAAATGTTACTTCAATGCTTATTGGTTGCCATGGGCAACTTCTCCACTGGCTCACTTCTCCACACTTATCACTACTTCATGAATATACCCCTTAGGAGCTTATTGGCTGGTGTGTTATCACTTTCATCTTATCACAGCTTTATCACTTCTCCAGGCTTAATACATCTGTCCCACTGGGCATTTGCACCCGCGGCTATACCAGAGGGTGCGAATAGTCAGGCGCACGTGTGATAGCATGGTGGTATGAAGATAAAGGAGTGACTCATCTGTACCTTTCCTGTCTCTCACTACTGTGTGCCTTTTATCTATGCAGATGCCTCCCCACCTCTCCCTCTCTCCTCCATCCCCACTATGGATAGAACCTCATGCCTGTGCTCATCTTTGCTAATGATGAAGTTTAAGTGCACAGAAAATTGGAAAGGCAACAGCCATATGCATAACATTGTTTTAAGTCCTCAGTGTCTGGCGTGAACTTGGGAAACATTAGACTGGTCATTAAAGGAAGAATTATTCAACATAAACACAGCAGGATAGTGAAGCAGAAGAACATACTTTTCCTGATGCTGAATGTTTTTAATTATGCACTTGGATTTCGCAAAGTGATCAAGAAGCTTTTGGATTATAAGGGATTAGCGAAGACATGTATCATCGCCACAATGCCAGAACATTCCGCCTCGACACGCATTAAACTTTTATTGTTCTTTCACTTTCAGTATATTTCCAACACAATTAAAAAGCCCGCTACTCAACGCCTCAGCTTTCGTTATTGTTGGTCTTTTCGCTATCCATTAGAACGTTCCAGTAGTGCCGTTTCCAGAGTGATGTCCTGTGTGGAAACGGCATCTTCCTTTATTACATTTGTCGGTTAGAACTTAAATGATTGTGACGCATCTAGCCTGTAATGCAGACACTTTTACTGACGCGCTGGCTGTGAATCATTGATATAACGCTCCTAGTATTATAGTCTCCCAGTGCCTCCATTTTTTTAAAGTCTATTTAATTACAGTCTATGTTATCGACTTCAAGCACCATTTACAGCGGCGGGAGCTGAGTGTGCTGATTGTGTGGAAGGATGCTGTGAGGATACCGAGGTTTACAGTCATTCTTTTTGAACCCCCTGCAGCCGACTGACCATAGATTAGCCTTATGCATCACACCTGGACTTTTTGGTACCTAAACGAGGGGATCATTGACGTTTCTATAATGGGTGTAGTGTGTGCGTTGCACACGGGCCCCTGGGTCCAGTGGGGGCCCACACCGCACACACTGCACCCATTTAAATACTTACCTTACCGGAATCCAGCGGCGAGCACATCGATCGCAGCGGAAATCACCGCCAAAATGGCCGCATGCGCAGTAGCAAAATTGGTCTCCGGATCATGGCGAGTCTACAGCGCCGTTAAGAGGAGGGGGCCCTCCCAGAGGTGCACATGGGCCCCCTCCTCTGTACAAATGCCCCCGCATGGGATAAATAAATAAAATCACCTAAGCACCAAATAAATAAAATCACCATCTGCAACTTTATGCAAATGCCACTATAAAGTTCTTCCCTGTTATATCTATGCGCCAGTAAATGCATTGACTGAGATGCCCACGGCCAGTGTCCATACATGCAGTAAGGGTGTAGTATGGTTTGCCCGCGGTCGGGTTCCCGGCGACCAGCATACCGGCGCCGGAATCCCAACCGCTGGCATACTGACAGCTGTGCGAGCACAAATGAGCCCCTTGCGGGCTCGCTGCGCTCACCACGCTGCGGGCACGGTGGTGCGCTACACACACCACGCTATCTATTCTCCCTCCAGGGGGGTCGTGGACCCCCAAGAGGGAGAAAAGATGTCGGTATGCCGGCAGTCGGGATTCCGGCGCCGGTATGGTGGTCGCCGGGAGGCCAGCCACCGGCAACCTGAAGACCACCCATGCAGTAATACCATCCTTAAACAACATCATCAGTTGCCCCATTGAAACTTGTAGCAGTCCAAGGGCATTTTCTGTCTGAACAGGGCCTCCTATGTGAGCGTAGAAGCGCCTGTGTACGCCACCATTTTCACTGACATGACCATAACACTCCCATAACATGCCCATAAGAGGAACCATCTCAGCGCATGTGCTAAGACCTGTCACCACCCAGGAACTCCCACTCGACCCCTGGAGTTATAAGTAACAACATGCTTCAATACCTAATTCCACAGATAGATGTTGCAATCTCAGCTGTCCAGCTGGTAAAATAGAGTTCTCTCTGCATGGAGAGTGGAAGAAGGTTTCCGGCTCAGACAAGCTGCTCCCCAGCAAGAACAGGGTGCTGACGCGTTTCACCTATGTTGTTGAATTTCTCAAAGTTGTGTCTTTCTGCTATGTTCTGCAGGGTTATAAGGGGCTGACAATTGCTCTCCTCTGATCCTCATTACATGTAGTGAGTGGCTCCAGCGTGTATGCTAAAGCAGGAAGCTGTCTTCGTATAATAGCAAAGGCTAGGTGTTATATTACAGTATACAAGTGCAAGGTATGGTAGCATAGTATTATGAGTGTGTGTATGTGCCGTGTTGGATATCACACTAGAAAGTAAGCAATGTTAAATGCAATTTGGATGAGAAGGATGCCCAGCAGACTAAACCCCTAATTCCTGATACACCCTTCTCATCACAGCAGTGAACTCTGAGCTTATGGTGTGACTGTAATAGCTGGGAGCACAACTGTCAATAGATCCGATTGAAAGTCCACCATTCACAGGTCACATTCACTATTTCCATTCAAGGTTTACCATTCACCTTCGAGGTTCACTGCTTTTGTGTGCACCATGGGGCGAGTGCAACTGTACATACTAATGATGACAGCGGTGGATGCAGATGAAAAACCAGTAGGCGAGACAGGTTTCCACATGCAGGCACACGGATATTTAGTGAACATGGGCAGATCATCACATTAGCATAAGGAAGTAAGTAGGCTTCCACAACAAATGGAAAAGAGGCTGCATGTGCCTCCGACTCAGAATAGGGCCTCAATGAGGAAATCAACTGTCATCGACAGGCTGTCTTCATCAGGCGTCACTCCGCAATCATCCAATCAGCAGTAGCTTTGCTAGTCAGGGGCATAAATACAGGAGACAATGGAAGGCAGTTGCCCCCGTGCATCAGCCCTGAAGGAATAGATATGTGCTGCGGTCCTCCCTCTCACAGGAGCCCCTCCCAAACCCAGCTTAGGGAGGTATCTCCTGCAAGGAAACCACACCCATGTGCATGGCCTCTTCTTCCTTTGTTGGCTCTTCCCATAACACACGCTTTAAGAAAGGAGGAGACCCGTGTGCAGCCTCCACCATTAGGCCCCCCTCCGCTGGCAGTATTGAGAGTCTAAGCCCTAGAGGGCTCAGACTCTACTGCACACACACAGATCTCTGGGAAAATGGTGCGGCGGCCATTTTCCCAGTGATTTCTCTACTGCACATGCACAGAAAATGCCCGCTGCACCATTTGCACTGTGTTTTAACAGTACTGCTGATGTTGGCGCGGGACTCCGGAGGGGTAAGTATTCCAAAAATGGGTGCAGCATGTGCGGTGTGGCCCCCCCCCCTGGACTCAGGGGCCCTGTGTGCACCGCACACACTGCACCCATTATAGATACACCAATGCAAGCAGTACCTGCTGCCTAGGCTGTTGCCATGGGAAGAGCAAATAGCAAGAACAGGAGACCCTGATTCGCAGTAGATCGTTTTTGTGCACTGGGGTGTTGGTAATTAATTGGGGGAGGAGATTGGGGCTGACTCAGATGTGGTTGTAGCTTCTATTGCCTTCTGTAGAAGCAGCAGCAGTCGCTCTAATATGGTAATGTAGCTGAGGGTGTCACGCCTCCTGCATGCATTACTGATCCCAACTGGATCGCAGGATGCAGTATCAGATCATCTACGACACCATTGGCCGGCTGTGTGACCCATGGGATTGTGGAAGCCGGCCGCTGCAGGAGCTACGAAGAGGCCAGGAAATCTCCGTCCTCTGATGGAGAACCTGGCCTCTCCCCTCCCTCGCAAAGACAGAGAACGCATAAGTTTTGAGACCCCCTCCCCACCCTCCAAATGGCAGCAGACTGTGAATCACTTAGTGTTTGCTGCCATCCTGCGTATTGCGTTGCAGCACCCGCTCACACACACGCATCTGCGCCTTGCAACCTTGCTTTCCAAGTATCAAACATGCTATAGGGCAGAGGTTCTCAAACTCGGTCCTTGGGGGCACACACAGTGCATGTTTTGCAGGTAACCCAGCAGGTGCACAGGTGTATTCATTATTCACTGACACGTTTTAAAAGGTCCACAGGTGGAGCTAATTATTTCACTTGCGATTCTGTGAGGAGACCTGCAAAACATGCACTGTGTGGGCCCCCGAGGACCGAGTTTGAGAACCTCTGCTATAGGGCCACACGAGGATAATCTGACCTGGATTTAAGATAGGTTACTTTTTTTTGTGCAAGCATTATTGTCTAATCTGTCAATTAGAATTTATGATGCACAGGTCTAAGGAAATGAAGGAATTTATTTGCAGATAACTGGCTGGAGTTTCCTACAGCAGAGATTTGCATTGTGTTATAGAGTAAATACATTCCTAGAGGACTTACATCAGCAAAAACAGTCACAGAGTGTAATGAGCTGTCTTTCTTCCCACTGTTCCCAGCCTTCAGATTCATTCTCTATAGGACCTCCTAGCATGTGGTAATGAGAGAGAATGTCTGTTTAATGAGAACCGTTGCTTGGTGCGGGATTTGCACTTGATGTCCCTCATGCTGCTCACTTACCATAGACACTTTGTAACCTTATGATGCTACACAATAACATTCTAATTAATTTCCAAAGTGGCATGTTATTCTTTATGATCCATATAAATGATAGATGAGTCATTACCAGCGGAATTGTTCTCCTAATATAAACATCTATTCCTGCAACTATTTGCATTTATCATGGAAAAAGCAATTTTATACATTACTATGCTAATTTAGGGCTGGCTGGCAAATTTTAGCCTGGGGGGGAGAGAACACAGCAATGGCCTTTAGTGAACAGCGCCTGTCTATACGACAGCCGGTTACCAGTGTGCTGTGCTGTAACCTGTGGTTCTCCAGCTGTTTTGGAACTTTAAGTTCATGCTTGCCCGCTGGAAAGGCGTGCTGTGCCTTGCAGTTTCATAGCGATGAGAATTAGGGACACTTAGAAAAGGAAAGTGTCATTGATTGAAGGCCACCTAGCTTGCAGATTGTATTCTGGACGGCCTTTACAGCCATAATACTTATTAAACTAACACGGGAGGCTTTCACTTGCAAAGCCAGTAAATCTTACCCCAGGAGGTTTATCAGGGATACTGCTGGAAGGAAACCTTTGATGTATAGATAGGCAAAAAATGAAAAAAGTCCTATTACCAGCAAATATTGGAGTTTTCACTAGAGATGAGCGGGTTCGGTTTCTTTGAATCCGAACCCGCACGAACTTCACTTTTTTTTTCACGGGTCCGAGCGACTCGGATCTTCCCGCCTTGCTCGGTTAACCCGAGCGCGCCCGAACGTCATCATGACGCTGTCGGATTCTCGCGAGACTCGGATTCTATATAAGGAGCCGCGCGTCGCCGCCATTTTCACACGTGCATTGAGATTGATAGGGAGAGGACGTGGCTGGCGTCCTCTCCATTTAGATTAGATTTAGAAGAGAGAGAGAGAGAGAGATTGCTGTGATACTGTAGATTAGAAGAGAGTGCAGACAGAGTTTAGTGACTGACGACCACAGTGACCAGTGACCACCAGAGACAGTGCAGTTGTTTGTTTTATTTAATATATCCGTTCTCTGCCTGAAAAAAACGATACACAGTCACACAGTGACTCAGTCTGTGTGCACTGCTCAGCCCAGTGTGCTGCACATCAATGTATTGTATATAAAGCTTATAATTGTGGGGGAGACTGGGGAGCACTGCAGGTTGTTATAGCAGGAGCCAGGAGTACATGATAAATAATATTATATTAAAATTAAACAGTGCACACTTTTGCTGCAGGAGTGCCACTGCCAGTGTGACTAGTGGTGACCAGTGCCTGACCACCAGTATATTAGTAGTATTGTATACTATCTCTTTATCAACCAGTCTATATTAGCAGCAGACACAGTACAGTGCGGTAGTTCACGGCTGTGGCTACCTCTGTGTCGGCACTCGGCAGGCAGTCCGTCCATCCATAATTGTATTATAATATATACCACCTAACCGTGTTTTTTTTTCCATTCTTTATACCGTCGTCATACTAGTTGTTACGAGTATACTACTATCTCTTTATCAACCAGTGTACAGTGCGGTAGTTCACGGCTGTGGCTACCTCTGTGTCGGCACTCGGCAGGCAGTCCGTCCAACCATAATTGTATTATATACCACCTAACCGTGGTTTTTTTTTCATTCTTTATACCGTCGTCATACTAGTTGTTACGAGTATACTACTATCTCTTTATCAACCAGTGTACAGTGCGGTAGTTCACGGCTGTGGCTACCTCTGTGTCGGCACTCGGCAGGCAGTCCGTCCATCCATAATTGTATTATAATATATACCACCTAACCGTGGTTTTTTTTTCATTCTTTATACCGTCGTCATACTAGTTGTTACGAGTATACTACTATCTCTTTATCAACCAGTGTACAGTGCGGTAGTTCACGGCTGTGGCTACCTCTGTGTCGGCACTCGGCAGGCAGTCCGTCCATCCATAATTGTATTATATACCACCTAACCGTGGTTTTTTTTTCATTCTTTATACCGTCGTCATACTAGTTGTTACGAGTATACTACTATCTCTTTATCAACCAGTGTACAGTGCGGTAGTTCACGGCTGTGGCTACCTCTGTGTCGGCACTCGGCAGGCAGTCCGTCCATCCATAATTGTATTATAATATATACCACCTAACCGTGGTTTTTTTTCCATTCTTTATACCGTCGTCATACTAGTTGTTACGAGTATACTACTATCTCTTTATCAACCAGTGTACAGTGCGGTAGTTCACGGCTGTGGCTACCTCTGTGTCGGCACTCGGCAGGCAGTCCGTCCAACCATAATTGTATTATAATATATACCACCTAACCGTGGTTTTTTTTTCATTCTTTATACCGTCGTCATACTAGTTGTTACGAGTATACTACTATCTCTTTATCAACCAGTGTACAGTGCGGTAGTTCACGGCTGTGGCTACCTCTGTGTCGGCACTCGGCAGGCAGTCCGTCCATCCATAATTGTATTATAATATATACCACCTAACCGTGGTTTTTTTTTCATTCTTTATACCGTCGTCATACTAGTTGTTACGAGTATACTACTATCTCTTTATCAACCAGTGTACAGTGCGGTAGTTCACGGCTGTGGCTACCTCTGTGTCGGCACTCGGCAGGCAGTCCGTCCAACCATAATTGTATTATAATATATACCACCTAACCGTGGTTTTTTTTTCATTCTTTATACCGTCGTCATACTAGTTGTTACGAGTATACTACTATCTCTTTATCAACCAGTGTACAGTGCGGTAGTTCACGGCTGTGGCTACCTCTGTGTCGGCACTCGGCAGGCAGTCCGTCCATCCATAATTGTATTATAATATATACCACCTAACCGTGGTTTTTTTTTCATTCTTTATACCGTCGTCATACTAGTTGTTACGAGTATACTACTATCTCTTTATCAACCAGTGTACAGTGCGGTAGTTCACGGCTGTGGCTACCTCTGTGTCGGCACTCGGCAGGCAGTCCGTCCAACCATAATTGTATTATAATATATACCACCTAACCGTGGTTTTTTTTTCATTCTTTATACCGTCGTCATACTAGTTGTTACGAGTATACTACTATCTCTTTATCAACCAGTGTACAGTGCGGTAGTTCACGGCTGTGGCTACCTCTGTGTCGGCACTCGGCAGGCAGTCCGTCCAACCATAATTGTATTATAATATATACCACCTAACCGTGTTTTTTTTTTCATTCTTTATACCGTCGTCATACTAGTTGTTACGAGTATACTACTATCTCTTTATCAACCAGTGTACAGTGCGGTAGTTCACGGCTGTGGCTACCTCTGTGTCGGCACTCGGCAGGCAGTCCGTCCATCCATAATTGTATTATATACCACCTAACCGTGGTTTTTTTATACCACCTAACCGTGGCAGTCCGTCCATAATTGTATACTAGTATCCAATCCATCCATCTCCATTGTTTACCTGAGGTGCCTTTTAGTTCTGCCTATAAAATATGGAGAACAAAAAAGTTGAGGTTCCAAAATTAGGGAAAGATCAAGATCCACTTCCACCTCGTGCTGAAGCTGCTGCCACTAGTCATGGCCGAGACGATGAAATGCCAGCAACGTCGTCTGCCAAGGCCGATGCCCAATGTCATAGTACAGAGCATGTCAAATCCAAAACACCAAATATCAGAAAAAAAAGGACTCCAAAACCTAAAATAAAATTGTCGGAGGAGAAGCGTAAACTTGCCAATATGCCATTTACCACACGGAGTGGCAAGGAACGGCTGAGGCCCTGGCCTATGTTCATGGCTAGTGGTTCAGCTTCACATGAGGATGGAAGCAGTCAGCCTCTCGCTAGAAAACTGAAAAGACTCAAGCTGGCAAAAGCACCGCAAAGAACTGTGCGTTCTTTGAAATCCCAAATCCACAAGGAGAGTCCAATTGTGTCGGTTGCGATGCCTGACCTTCCCAACACTGGACGTGAAGAGCATGCGCCTTCCACCATTTGCACGCCCCCTGCAAGTGCTGGAAGGAGCACCCGCAGTCCAGTTCCTGATAGTCAGATTGAAGATGTCAGTGTTGAAGTACACCAGGATGAGGAGGATATGGGTGTTGCTGGCGCTGGGGAGGAAATTGACCAGGAGGATTCTGATGGTGAGGTGGTTTGTTTAAGTCAGGCACCCGGGGAGACACCTGTTGTCCGTGGGAGGAATATGGCCGTTGACATGCCAGGTGAAAATACCAAAAAAATCAGCTCTTCGGTGTGGAGGTATTTCACCAGAAATGCGGACAACAGGTGTCAAGCCGTGTGTTCCCTTTGTCAAGCTGTAATAAGTAGGGGTAAGGACGTTAACCACCTCGGAACATCCTCCCTTATACGTCACCTGCAGCGCATTCATAATAAGTCAGTGACAAGTTCAAAAACTTTGGGTGACAGCGGAAGCAGTCCACTGACCAGTAAATCCCTTCCTCTTGTAACCAAGCTCACGCAAACCACCCCACCAACTCCCTCAGTGTCAATTTCCTCCTTCCCCAGGAATGCCAATAGTCCTGCAGGCCATGTCACTGGCAAGTCTGACGAGTCCTCTCCTGCCTGGGATTCCTCCGATGCATCCTTGCGTGTAACGCCTACTGCTGCTGGCGCTGCTGTTGTTGCCGCTGGGAGTCGATGGTCATCCCAGAGGGGAAGTCGTAAGCCCACTTGTACTACTTCCAGTAAGCAATTGACTGTTCAACAGTCCTTTGCGAGGAAGATGAAATATCACAGCAGTCATCCTACTGCAAAGCGGATAACTGAGGCCTTGGCATCCTGGGTGGTGAGAAACGTGGTTCCGGTATCCATCATTACTGCAGAGCCAACTAGAGACTTGTTGGAGGTACTGTGTCCCCGGTACCAAATACCATCTAGGTTCCATTTCTCTAGGCAGGCGATACCGAAAATGTACACAGACCTCAGAAAAAGAGTCACCAGTGTCCTAAAAAATGCAGCTGTACCCAATGTCCACTTAACCACGGACATGTGGACAAGTGGAGCAGGGCAGGGTCAGGACTATATGACTGTGACAGCCCACTGGGTAGATGTATGGACTCCCGCCGCAAGAACAGCAGCGGCGGCACCAGTAGCAGCATCTCGCAAACGCCAACTCTTTCCTAGGCAGGCTACGCTTTGTATCACCGCTTTCCAGAATACGCACACAGCTGAAAACCTCTTACGGCAACTGAGGAAGATCATCGCGGAATGGCTTACCCCAATTGGACTCTCCTGTGGATTTGTGGCATCGGACAACGCCAGCAATATTGTGTGTGCATTAAATCTGGGCCAATTCCAGCACGTCCCATGTTTTGCACATACCTTGAATTTGGTGGTGCAGAATTTTTAAAAAAACGACAGGGGCGTGCAAGAGATGCTGTCGGTGGCCAGAAGAATTGCGGGACACTTTCGGCGTACAGGCACCACGTACAGAAAACTGGAGCACCACCAAAAACTACTGAACCTGCCCTGCCATCATCTGAAGCAAGAAGTGGTAACGAGGTGGAATTCAACCCTCTATATGCTTCAGAGGTTGGAGGAGCAGCAAAAGGCCATTCAAGCCTATACAATTGAGCACGATATAGTAGGTGGAATGCACCTGTCTCAAGTGCAGTGGAGAATGATTTCAACGTTGTGCAAGGTTCTGATGCCCTTTGAACTTGCCACACGTGAAGTCAGTTCAGACACTGCCAGCCTGAGTCAGGTCATTCCCCTCATCAGGCTTTTGCAGAAGAAGCTGGAGGCATTGAAGGAGGAGCTAACACGGAGCGATTCCGCTAGGCATGTGGGACTTGTGGATGCAGCCCTTAATTCGCTTAACAAGGATTCACGGGTGGTCAATCTGTTGAAATCAGAGCACTACATTTTGGCCACCGTGCTCGATCCTAGATTTAAAGCCTACCTTGGATCTCTCTTTCCGGCAGACACAGGTCTGCTGGGGTTGAAAGACCTGCTGGTGACAAAATTGTCAAGTCAAGCGGAACGCGACCTGTCAACATCTCCTCCTTCACATTCTCCCGCAACTGGGGGTGCGAGGAAAAGGCTCAGAATTCCGAGCCCACCCGCTGGCGGTGATGCAGGGCAGTCTGGAGCGACTGCTGATGCTGACATCTGGTCCGGACTGAAGGACCTGACAACGATTACGGACATGTCGTCTACTGTCACTGCATATGATTCTCTCAACATTGATAGAATGGTGGAGGATTATATGAGTGACCGCATCCAAGTAGGCACGTCACACAGTCCGTACTTATACTGGCAGGAAAAAGAGGCAATTTGGAGGCCCTTGCACAAACTGGCTTTATTCTACCTAAGTTGCCCTCCCACAAGTGTGTACTCCGAAAGAGTGTTTAGTGCCGCCGCTCACCTTGTCAGCAATCGGCGTACGAGGTTACATCCAGAAAATGTGGAGAAGATGATGTTCATTAAAATGAATTATAATCAATTCCTCCGCGGAGACATTGAGCAGCAGCAATTGCCTCCACAAAGTACACAGGGAGCTGAGATGGTGGATTCCAGTGGGGACGAATTGATAATCTGTGAGGAGGGGGATGTACACGGTGATATATCGGAGGGTGAAGATGAGGTGGACATCTTGCCTCTGTAGAGCCAGTTTGTGCAAGGAGAGATTAATTGCTTCTTTTTTGGGGGGGGTCCAAACCAACCCGTCATATCAGTCACAGTCGTGTGGCAGACCCTGTCACTGAAATGATGGGTTGGTTAAAGTGTGCATGTCCTGTTTTGTTTATACAACATAAGGGTGGGTGGGAGGGCCCAAGGATAATTCCATCTTGCACCTCTTTTTTCTTTTCTTTTTCTTTGCATCATGTGCTGATTGGGGAGGGTTTTTTGGAAGGGACATCCTGCGTGACACTGCAGTGCCACTCCTAGATGGGCCCGGTGTTTGTGTCGGCCACTAGGGTCGCTAATCTTACTCACACAGCTACCTCATTGCGCCTCTTTTTTTCTTTGCGTCATGTGCTGTTTGGGGAGGGTTTTTTGGAAGGGACATCCTGCGTGACACTGCAGTGCCACTCCTAGATGTGCCCGGTGTTTGTGTCGGCCACTAGGGTCGCTAATCTTACTCACACAGCTACCTCATTGCGCCTCTTTTTTTCTTTGCGTCATGTGCTGTTTGGGGAGGGTTTTTTGGAAGGGACATCCTGCGTGACACTGCAGTGCCACTCCTAGATGTGCCCGGTGTTTGTGTCGGCCACTAGGGTCGCTAATCTTACTCACACAGTCAGCTACCTCATTGCGCCTCTTTTTTTCTTTGCGTCATGTGCTGTTTGGGGAGGGTTTTTTGGAAGGGCCATCCTGCGTGACACTGCAGTGCCACTCCTAGATGGGCCCGGTGTTTGTGTCGGCCACTAGGGTCGCTAATCTTACTCACACAGCTACCTCATTGCGCCTCTTTTTTTCTTTGCGTCATGTGCTGTTTGGGGAGGGTTTTTTGGAAGGGACATCCTGCGTGACACTGCAGTGCCACTCCTAGATGGGCCCGGTGTTTGTGTCGGCCACTAGGGTCGCTTATCTTACTCACACAGCGACCTCGGTGCAAATTTTAGGACTAAAAATAATATTGTGAGGTGTGAGGTATTCAGAATAGACTGAAAATGAGTGTAAATTATGGTTTTTGAGGTTAATAATACTTTGGGATCAAAATGACCCCCAAATTCTATGATTTAAGCTGTTTTTTAGTGTTTTTGGAAAAAAACACCCGAATCCAAAACACACCCGAATCCGACAAAAATAATTCGGTGAGGTTTTGCCAAAACGCGTTCGAACCCAAAACACGGCCGCGGAACCGAACCCAAAACCAAAACACAAAACCCGAAAAATTTCAGGCGCTCATCTCTAGTTTTCACATGATAATAAATCTGCCTCTTAGTGGATATCCAGACTAGGGGCTGTATTCAGCTTCAGTTGCAGTTTTGCTAAATTATCACTACTGCAACTGGCTAGAATGATATGCTTAGGGCGTTGCAGCACAGAATTGCAGCACAGTGCAAGGCCACCCAGCATGATGATAGCGGGCAGCGATGAAATCGCAATTCAATTGCATTGCTGAATAAGTATAACCCCCTGTCTCCGCAGCCTGGCTGTGAAGGGAGTTGGGCCGCAGCCATTTTCCACATCGCAGTGGCCGCATGGGACGTCACGTGGCCACTCTGAAAATGGTGCTGACCCACCTCCTTTTCAGCTGCCCTGCTACCGCAATGCCGCGTCGCTGCCTCACGGATGCCTCTGCCTGTCAATTAGACAAAGCGTTCGCATCAACCAGAACAGGACCTGTGCAAGTGCACTAGGCAGAAAGTTGGTCATATTCGATCGCAGCAGCGATGCTTGCTGAATAGGGCCCCGCAGGTCGACATTGAAAAGGTCGACAGTCAATAGGTTGACCACAAATGGTCGACATATATTAGGTCGACATTGAAAAGGTTGATAGTGCTTAAGGTTGACATGTTGAAAAGGTTGACAAGTTCAAATGGTCGACACACATATGGTCGACACAACTTTCTAAGGTTCCCCCCGCCCCCCTTTTTCATACTCTACCATCCACATGGGTTGTGATTGGGAATAATGACCTGTGCCAAGCTCAGCGGTACACTAATTGGGGTTCCCTGTGCTCTGGCAGCAAAATCGACACCATAAATAAATAGTTGTGTCGACCTATTATGCGCCTACCATGTCAACCTTTTCATGTGTCAACCTTTGTACCTGTCAACTTTTTCCATTGTCTACTTTTTACATGCCGACTTAATGACCCTGTTGCCCTTTTGACTTTTTACATGTCAACCATATGGGTACTGGTCATTGGTTCCAAGTATCATTATTAGCCGGTACATGGCCACTATTCCAAGGTGATTGGAGATCATCATTCCAAGGCAAGCATTCCATTTACATCTCCTGACATCTGATCCTCCTAAGGCTGCAAACCTGTTTTTATATCAGTGACATTCAACACAACCAATGATAAATGTAACAGTTCTAAGAATTTCAGTGCATTAAATCGTAAAGTACAAACTAAAAAGAGAAAATATATAAGAACAAACTTGTCTTTTACACTTTCTAAAAAAAAAAGGATTTTTTTTTTAATCATGAAAAATTCCTCATAACAACTTAACATTTTTTATTTGTTGAACTTTAATAGATTCATTTAGTTGAAACATATCCAGAATGGGTGTGATACAGGTTACTTGTGGTCGGGATGATGGTGATCATATGACCAACAGCGGCATCCCGACCATGAAAATGCAGACAGGGGATGGGGTAATTATTTTACCCCTCCCCTGTTCCCTACTGTAAATCTAACACACCTGTGGTGACTAGGGCTATGTCACCGGGGGTGGTGGCTAGGGCTAAGATAGTGCAGGTGGAGCTAGGGCTAAGAGTCAGGTGGTGGTAGCTAGAGCTATTATAGTGGGGTTGGAGCTAGGGCTAAGTCACTGGGGGTGGTGGCTAGGGCTAAGAGTCAGGGGGTGGTGGCTAGGGCTAAGAGTCAGGGGGTGGTGGCTAGAGCTAAGATAGTGGGGGTGGCAGCTATGGCTAAGAGTCAGGGGGTGGTTGCTAGAGCTAAAATAGTGGGGTTGGAGCTAGGGCTAAGTAACCAGGGGTGGTGGCTAGAGCTAAGATAGTGTGTTTGGAGCTACGGATAAGTCACTGGGGGTGGTGGCTAGGGCTAAGAGTCAGGGGGTGGTGGCTAGGGCTAAGATAGTGGGTGTGGCAGCTATGGCTAAGAGTCAGGGGGTGGTGGCTATGGCTAACCCCCCACCCCTTCCTCTAGTGTTCACTTTCCATACCCATTGATCCCAGGCTAACATTGCTGAACGACTGGATCTTAAACTGGGTACACACTACATGAGGGGAACTGGCAGGGAGGCTGGCATCCGCAAGCAGGGCTGGACTGCCCATCTGGCAATTCTGTAAAATGCCAGAAAGGTCCAGTGGCGGATCTAGACTTTACTTTTAGGGGGGGCCGGTTTACAAATTCTGACTCCTCCCCTCTACTCATAGCTCCTCCCACTTAGTTTTGCCTCTCCCATTTTCACGATTGAAGAAGAATACAAACACAATATTCATTCACAAGAAATAGATCAAAATAAATAAAAATGTGCAAACCTGTTATAACACAAACTCCAGTCTTCGTTTTCCATTGTTTGAAAAGCGGTCAATCACTTTGTCAATGTCAACTGCAATTTCCCGATGGGTGTGTAGAAGAGCTAGACCAGTCAACCTTTCCTGACCCATATGGTTTCTCAACCATGTCTTCAAACGCCGTAGTGAAGAGAAGCTCCTTTCGGCTGAAGCAACGCTGATGGGCAACGTTAAAAGAATTCTCAGAAGGGAGTTCACTAAGGAATAAACATCCTCATCACAATTGTGCAAAGCTTCTTCGACAGACTCTGGAAGAGGCATGGAGTCAGCCAACCGTACCCATTTCTCCTTCCAGAGTTGAACCTCTGATAGTAGTTCACATTCCAGTCCAGGTTTGGCCCGTAAAAGATGACAATAGGTTTTACGAAATGTATTTACTTTCGATGTCAGTAATTCTTTGTTCACATGCAAGATGTTTCTTGGCAGTAAGCAGGTGAGTTCACAAGATGTCAAAGTTTCCACTGAAAATCTGCTTTGCAAATCACTTATTGCAGAATCTAGCAAAGGAATGTATATTGGGGGTCATTCCAAGTTGATCGCAGCAGGACATTTTTTAGCAACTGGGCAAAACCATGTGCACTGCAGGGGAGGCAGATGTAACATGTGCAGAGAGAGTTAGATTTGGGTGTGGCGTGTTCAATCTGCAATCTAATTTGCAGTGTAAAAATAAAGCAGCCAGTATTTATCCTGCACAGAAACATAATAACCCACCCAAATCTAACTCTCTCTGCACATGTTATATCTGCCTCCCCTGCAGTGCACATGGTTTTGCCCAACTGCTAAAAAATTTCCTGCTGCAATCAACTTGGAATTACCCCCATTGACCTTCTGTAATACTCCTCTGGTGTGGAAAATGGCATATTTGGTCTATTCATTTGATTTTTCGTTATTCTGGGTAATTCTATTGGAACATCTAACTTTGACAACACCTCAGATGCTTTTGCAAATATTGTTGAAAACTCTTGAATACAATTTAAACGCTGGTTGTTCAGAACTGACAGGAGATCAGTGACAAGGGTAGCAGCACCAGTAAAATCTAGCGTTTTCTTTTGGAACAGCCGGCTAAGTGGTAGACTCAGAGCAAAAATTGACAACTGGCAGTGCAATGCCACTATGTTATCAACACTTTTGATTGAAATTAACAAACTCTTTGCTGCAATGGATGTTGCTGTTTCATTCCATTGTGATATACATTCAAGTGCTTGTACAATTTTTTCTATTCGGTCAAGAAATTGAATCAGGCTTTCACTTCTCTCTACCCAACGTGTTTCGCACATGCCCTTTAATTGTGCATCAACAACATTTATAAGAATATGATTTCGCTTAGCTGAAGCATTAAAAAAAGATACAACTTCCTTGATGATGCCAATACTGTTGCGTACACTCTGAACTGATGAAGTCTTGGACATTGACAAGTTTAATGCATGGTTAAAGCAAGGACATCTTGTAGCATATTTGGCCTCCTTTTGTATCTCTGCAACTGCACCAAGCTGCTCTGAGATCATCAGGGAACATCCATCTGTGCCAATTCCAACGCAATTCAGCAGATCTAAATTTCACTTTTTCATTTGACTAATTACAAGCTGGCCCAGCACTCTGCCACTCACTTTAGGCTCAAAAGATGGGGACAAATCCTTGAAGCAAGCCTTATGAACATTTTCAAATGCAATGAAGTCTTCATGTCTTTGGCCCTTGTACACATACGATAAACAAATACTCAACTGAGAACAGTGGGAAATATCAGTAGTTTCATCAAATATTACACAGTAAAATTGTGCGTCTTTGACACGTTCAAGAATAACAGTCCTGATCTCTTCTGCGCAACATTCAATCAGCTGATTTTGAGTAGTCTTGCTGATATAAGTTGCATTTGCTCGTGAGTTCTCAAGGTGTTTTGCCAGAGAAGCATCCCCACTGTTAACTTTAAATCGCAGAAGCTCTCTAAAATTTCCTTCATTAATCAGTGGTTCTGTGTCAGCTTCTGTAAATAATTCTCCATCATCTCGATGTCCTCGAAGAGGTATGTTCTGTCTGCCAAGAAACAGGATGGTTTCTATTAAAGGCTTCAATCTCTGTCTGTTCTCTTGGACCTGCTGTAGTCGAAGTGAACTAATCCTGTTCATAATATTCCTCTCTGGTGCATTACAGACCTTCAGAAATTCTTTTGCTGCTTGCACGGAATCCCTGTGGTATTGTTGCTTCTCATGAGTGCATAGGTCTCCATCTTTGCCTACCAGCTTTGCAAAAATAGTCAGGGGCTTTTTTACAAGTTTCTGAAGAGGAACATGTTTGTGGGAGCCTCCCATTCCTGCTGTAACAAAGAGAGCACAATATTTGCAAAAGACTCCTTTTTTAGCATCAGAGTACACCAACCACGGAAACCTGTCCAGATGAGACTGATTAAGAAAACGTTTTTCCTCTTTCTCTTTTTTTATTATGTGTTGAAAACGGTAGCTTGTATCCAAGTGAAGGCCTCCATGGTCTCTCCAGAAGCTCACGTTTCAAATTGTCATCAATAGCTGTAACCGAGTCAATGTAGATTCCAATATCATTCTTCTGCATGCTGCCGCAAGCTTGAATTGAAGAAGAACAATCTTCAGTGCATTCATCTCTGTTCAATTCACTAGGTTTTTCCTTCTGATTTGGGTCTTCATCCTCTACCCTTCTCCTCCTTTGCATGAAGAAATCCAAGGTTTTTTGGCTGCGTTTAATTTCTTGCCTCGTAATCTTAGGACCAAAATAGATAAAAATAGATAGGTGGATTACTACAATTGGACGTTCCAACTGCTGAAACCAAACACACACCCTGTTGCAAATGGAAGAAAAAAACTACTATAGTGACAGCACATTTTAAATAAGGAGCCTTTTTTTATCATCACCAATGCTATCTGAAATTCCAATGTGATACATATATACATTGTTACATAATATGTGTACATCATGTTACACCTTGCATTATCATACACACATCAACCTTAATATCCCGAGCAGAAGCAGTCAAAGCCTACATTTTTTAGCTCATATATGGATCATATAGAGAGTGAGACACCAGGGTGACAGTCAATTCATGTATCAACTGTTAGATAATAACTCATTATAAGGGTACCAGTAATATAAATAAGACAATTAGAAATAAAAATCAAGCCAAATGCGGACTTCCGGAAGTGTCATGCATTCCACAACCGTGAATCGCATCATCACCACCCAAAATTGATCCGAAATGTAATCCTGTTCCAATATGTATTGTTTATATAAAGTTAATGTAGATTAATTGCAGCATGAATAGATAACACAGGTCTGCAATGGAAAAGCTTTTTTAATGAATTTATGTGATATTTATAGATTTTTGGCTTCTGAACAAGAAAACTACTACCAATTTTGCATATCACATCATGTTTTTCTGCAAAACGTGTATTTATAAATAAGTCATTTTTTTCATGTTCATTAAAGTAATAAATGTATTCTGCCTACATTTATCATAAAACATTGTCTACAATGAAGTCAGACGTTATTATAGAACGTTGCAATTCAGTTCTCATCATAAAACGTTCCCCCTCCCAGTGCCAGATTAAGGTCTACATGGGTCTGGAACTGAAATTTCCTAAACTCCATACTGTCTAAAGGAATATTACACGCGCACACGCGCACACACACACTCCAGTGTGAAACATTTTTATTTCTAAAAATGTCTTACCAATCAAAGGCAACCAATGCGATTTCTTCCACGACCTTTTTCCGGCTTTTTGTCTGCGTTAAGGCTAGCGTAGCGGTTGCTGTTTTTCAACTCTGTTCTGGGACACTGTCACAACAGTAGGCTGTTCTAGACATGAGTTTTCTAAAAGAAAACAAAAAACATAAATTTATATATTGATAGGATAGATAGCTATTTGCGTACAGAGTCCTGCACGTGGTACGCACTTGGCGTACGCACGCTGCGCTGAGTGTACGGAGTACACACTGCGAGCGCACACACAATTGATAACCTTTAAACCTTGTTAATGATAAAATGTAATGATATGCTTATACTATAAACCTTTGGCAGCAAAGTACTGCAACGATGTTATACCTTTTGAACCTTAAGTAGCGCTGGCGATGCAAAGTATCCGCAGTGCGTACACCTTAACAATGCTTATACACCTTAAACAGGTTAAACTACTTTAAAGCCCATGCAGGAAAGTGAAAACACAACACTGTTTGTAGTTTAAACCAAAGGGTTCTAAGGCCACCGTGGATTAATTCCAAAAAGGTAAAACAATACAATTTATACACTACAGGCTAACAAGTAAATCTAAACAGAAATAATGGCTACAGAGAATGTAGGTACGTGAGAATATTCGCAAGCGCACCCCGAATCCGGTCCTCCGCTGGTCATACAGATAGCGTTTAGAGTCTTCTGACCGGCCAGGCAACAATGGTCCTTTTATACACAACATGCATACACAATACAATGGTCACTGTAATCTCATTGTTCATTGGACACAGAGATATGTCTCCACATTACAGCAAAGGTCATAGGTGGATTTGAAAAGGTGGGCGATGTCATTCCCAACTGCTCTTGTGGGTGGTATCCTCTGGATTCCCGCCGCATATGTAATTTACAGTAAATACAGTTAATGTTCATAATCTACTTTTGTACATAACTATACGCAGGAACAAGCGATCTTTCTCTAACTAACACCGGAATGTTACCCTCAAAATACCCTACAGCTGGATACTAGACATCACCTTCCAACCTTTATCTGACCCTTCCTATCATGCAAAGGTGAATCTCTCTGTCCAGGAACTGTTTACACTAATAATACACGCTGACACATGGTCTAGGGCAGGCATGTCCAAACTGCAGCCCTCCAGCTGTTGGGAAACTACATATCCCAGCATGCCCTGACCCAGTTTTGTTGTCAGAGAATGGTAAAGCTGTGTCAGGCCATGCTGGGATATGTAGTTTCACAACAGCT
Organism: Pseudophryne corroboree; assembly: GCF_028390025.1. Classification (NCBI taxonomy): domain Eukaryota; kingdom Metazoa; phylum Chordata; class Amphibia; order Anura; family Myobatrachidae; genus Pseudophryne; species Pseudophryne corroboree. The sequence goes on from NC_086445.1 coordinate 979,840,947, forward strand.
GGAGGGCCGCAGTTTGGACATGCCTGGTCTAGGGGAACTATATCTAAAATGTACGCTATATGGGTTAAATATGCAATGTTCTAATAACACGCTACGCGCTCACAAACTCCGCCGTAAATACCCATATCATGCGCACGATCGCCGGAGCGATCCTAAGCAAATTGCGGATATGTGCACGCATGGCGGACTGAGTGCACGAGCAGCGGGCATGTGCATGGGGTTAGTACAAGGCATATGCATTATGATATTTTTTGACTTTGACAGTCCACCCTTTGGCAGTCAACAATCACTGCCACTATCTAAACATTAAGCAGAAAAATATACAATACAATATCTATAATGTAATTGAGTGGTAGGAGGAGAGGAGTAGGCAGGAAATGTATGACCTAGTGGGATAGCAAAAGCATGTATGTATGAACTTCATGTCTGAGGGGCATGTATCATCGTGCCGTACATGTTCTAGATAAGCTTCGAGGTATTGCGAAGTATACATTAAATCCTTCTTATCCCATATTAAGGGTCTGTAAGTGGGCCAACAAACACTACCGAGCTCTTTTCGGCTTCTTGTTCCAACAAATGGCGTGCACATTTAGTTGATGATACATGGAGGGGGAACATATGTGAATGCTAGTATATGTGGATATCACCTGTCGACTATGTGTGATACTACCTGAAGATTGTAGAGATGAAGATAAGACACGTATCACACATACATTCACATAACATTTTGTGCAATCATCCTTGGGTGTTGATTGAAGTCTTGTCCGGATGGGTGTATCCTTGCTGTGGGTGGTAATCAAAGTCTTTCAAGTGTCCATAAAAAGTCTTTAAAAGTCTTTAAAGTGTCTATCAAAGTCTTTAGAATGTCCATCAAAGTCTGTAGAAATGTCCATCAAAGTCTGTAGTCTTCTTCCGAATGGATGTATTTTTGCTTGGGAGAAAAACAAAGGAGAAACGGGTGAAAGAAACGGACCGAGGAATCACGTCTTATCACAACATTGTCTCAATTGAAGGGTCATAAATTAAATCAGTTGTTGTAACAATGCCCCCGCTCCTCAAACTCATCACTTTGGTACTGCGCTTGCAACGCATTAAAATCCGAACACATCTAAATATCAAACCAATCATTACGACGACTCCCAGGATACAAAAGAGAAACTTTCCTACACTCACGATAACATTTTGAGCCCATTCTCCTAAACCAGAGAACCAATTGCGTGGGTTCAACCATGAGACCCAACCGGTCAGTTCATTACTCACAGCAGTAAGGGTAAGGTTGTGTCTCCTTCGGAACTCCCATTTCAACTGCAAGATATCGTCCATCTTTTGCTCTATGACCTCGGTTGGGTCATCAGTGCTGTTTGTAATGTACGTGCAACACTTCACACCATACTGAGTTGCTAAGGTGACACAATACCCGCCTGTCACCGCTGTGATGTAATTGAGAACCATCCTGTGCTGGATCAGTTCCATTTTGTAAGCTTGCAATTCCTTCCCAGTATACCTGAAGGTGTCATCATACATCTCGGTGATATTATCTATCAGGTTCGCTAGCGCATGAATATACCTAAAATTTATAATTTCTCTGGCGGTACGGGTGATGTCTAACGCGAGTAGGAATTGAATCCCGGTGGATTCGTGGATCAAATCAGAGGCTGCGTGCTCTGTCCTATCTATAAGGTGTCTCTTAACGATGTGTTCATAGTGAGTGTGAGTGTAAGGAGCTTGAGCATTGCGGTGAATGTCTTTCATCTAATTATGGGTTATGGTCATTACTTCTGGCAACACTCTTCCAATGTAACACAATCCCTCTGAGTTTGGGGCAAGCCACTTATACGCCTTCCTCCCGCATATGAAATATGCATCATCGGGGAGAACATATGGGACAGAATATGACATTACCATATTGCAAACCTTCCAGGTGAAAAATCCTATCCCTAACTCTCTCATCTGTTCACTACACGTATCAGGCTGTATGATATGCGCACAGTACCCTGGAGATACTTCTCCAACCCGCATGGTCCTACTTCCTAGAGTATACCTGTACCGAAAATACCTCCCACCTTCGGCTATTTGGCGTATAAGTTCTGAGTTTACGGGCATCCTATTGGCTCTGTGTGAAAATGCCATGGTTTGGTTATTCCATGTCACTTCCCACTTTCCCGGCTTTCGGGGATTGGAAATGTTGAAACATACTAAGGACCTATCCACATGATATTGGTGGAGCTTTAAACTAGGAGGCCTAGACATATTAAATTTCTTGTCCACCGGTCTCCCACCCCTTAATTCAAGTATCTCATCTATTGTTAAGGGATACGGTACTAGTCCTGACTTGCTCTGACCTTGAGGTACTTGTGAGCACACCCAGCATTCTGTTTTGGTTTAAAACCTTACCCACTAATGAGTGATAATCACTCAATGGATGACGGTCCATGTTGATATTAAGGCTGGACTGACATCTCTGGATGCACCCGTCCTCAACTATGTTTTCACAATTTCTACAGATACAATTTTCTTCAGCCAATAACCCTTCACAGTGTCTCCTAGTTTCTTGACTACCAGATTGTTTTCTGATACTCGCCTTTGCTCGGTGAATGTGTTGCTCTTGGAATTCTACAAATCCGTCCTTGGCATCAGAACCCATTCCAGATCCTTTCTCGACCTCTCTGGTACTCTCACCGAAACAGACTGCTCTGGTCAACAACAGGGTCAATAGGAAAACCCAGAATTCAGTCTCTTGGGGTAAGTCCATCTTGTTAAGGGAAGAGGAAAAGAATGAGAAGGGGGGAGGAAAGGAGGGTGATGGGAGGTGGAGAAAATAATAAAAGGGAAAAAGAAAAAATGGTGCGACAACCGCCTCTAGTCTTATTGTTCTCAGTGCTCAGGTGCCGTCTCAACCTTCCCGGAACAGACACTCCAGTGATATGATTTCCTCTACCGAGTCAGCGACCTTTCTGTAGGGAACACAAATCTTGCATTACCATGTGTTTAACTGTTGTGTATTATCGGTTGTGTGAAGTAAACCATCCGTGAAAAATGAAAAGGAGAGAGAGAGAGAGAGAGAGAATAATAAAAAGAAAAAATTGTCAGATCAGGCTGTCACACCAACATGTCTATCGGTATCTCTGCACAGTCTCCCTCCACCAGTATTTCAACTCTCCACCCTCTGTGCATGGCCAGGCACAATGATGCTGGTGAGATATACCGGGGCTGGGCAGACCTCTGAAAAGACCGAGTAGACATGTGACGTTTGAGCTGTAATTCTGTCGGTGAACGTCAGAGATGAAGAGGAAACTTTAAAGATAAATCACAGAGTTTACCTGGCCGCTCCTGTATCTACAAGGAATGATCTACCAACTACATCAACTGTGACCTCAGGTTCACTTCCAAGGCTTGCAATTAACTTCACTGGCTGCAGACTACAGGTGCGGCCCAAAATTTTTCATATGTTATCCCTGATCCCAATTACGTGTGTCATACTGTGAGTCATGTTCTGATCTAGGGGGTCGATATACCTTATGTGGGTCTTTAAAATTACAGTTCTGTGCGTAATGTCCTTCCCTCTGACATTTAAAACATTTTGCCACATACGACTTACCATCAGGGGTCTGGGGTTTAGGCTGATGTGGCTTCGTTGTCAGGGCTTTTATACTTACTGTCATCAGCTTATCCCCCTGTGACTCCCTGTGCCTAATGATGTTCCGATCATGCTCAATAGCGGACTCTCTTAATGCAGCCACCGAGATACCTCTCCAGCTAGGTTGAGTGGTCTGTACCCTTGTTCTCAATGTTTCCTTTAAGCCATCCATTAATACGGACACCGCTACCTCCCTATGATGTACACTTTCCTTAATGTCCACGACCCCAGTGTATCTAGCCATTTCCTGCAGTGCTCGATGGAAATAGTCAGAAGCAGTTTCACCTTCTTTTTGTCTAATGGAGAAGATTTTATTCCACTTGACAACAGTTGGGAAATATACTCCTAACTGCAGATTGATCTGTTTTACGTTCTCCTGATTGTATTCATCAGTGAGAGGTACCTCTGCATCTAATTTACAGTCAGCAATGAATTTCACAGGGTCAATATTAGAGGGCAAACATGCCCGTAGCACTGTCCGCCAATCTTTGTTATTGGGTTCGGTGGCGTTACCTAGTTCTCTAATAAACCTCTGACATGCGGCTAGATCTTTCCTGGGATCGGGAAATTCAGACATAATTGTCATCAATTCTGTCCAGGACCAGGGGCAATGCATAGCAATGTTCCTGACGGGAGTGATTCCCAGAGCGTCAGTCTTCCCATTGGGGACTGCGATCACCCTGACAGGATTTAGTTCAATTATATCATTCTGGGTTGCTTCTACAATGTGAGGTGCAATTGTCTCTGCATAATGTACTGTACCATACTTACCTGTGGACACGACCTCACCTGTCCCTCTGCTAGGGGCCTTTGCTACTGCTCTTAATGGTTGGGCCGTGCCCACTTGTATGTCTTGTATGGTGGCTGCTAGAGAGAGTGCCGATATCGTGGTGGGCTCATCTTCTTGGTCGCAGTCCTGAGGGAAGTTTAAGATGGGATACAACTTGCACGGGTTAGTATTAATACATTTATTAAGTTCACTCTTATCATATATTAGTATGCCATTCTCTGTAGCCACTTTCTCTCCTGTAATGTACGGTGGTGGTGGTGCAGTTGCTATCATTTTCCTGCTAGGGTTGGAACCAGCCGCTTGAGCTAATCCCCTTTGCATATCACCCTCCTGTTGCCATAAATGTAAACAATCATAATGTCTAATCCTTTGTTTTCTGGATCTTATTAGACATATCCTTCTCCTTAAATTTTGCAACACCTCAGGACTAAAACTGCCTACCCTAGGGAACGGTTCCCTATCTTCCGCAGTCATACGTTCCCATTCATTGCATAAAACCTCTGCGTGTGATCCATATTTCTCACACATTATGTATCTCGCCGACCCTTTGGGCCGCGGGATATCAACCTGAACCCTGGTTGATCGTCCCTTACTTGAGCAACTGGCCCCCATTCTTTGCAGGTATTGCCTTCTCAGCTAATTCCTACAAAAACCAAATTACTCAGAGGTAAGGCGACAGTGAAAGTTCTCCGAGCGCTCTCACCCACTCACGCCCACGTTGGCCAATACACCTACACACTGTCCTCAGCGCTGGTCGTACCCAACCTAGGGCCCTACGTAACCTCTATTTACTGAGAGTGTGTGGGAGTGACTTACCCTTCCCAGTAAATATCAGTCGTTGGAGATTTCCTGAGTGACCAGCGAAACTCCCTTAAAATAAAAAAACTGTTACACAAATCACGTTGCGTGTACAATTAGCGTCTATGATCCGCGATTTTACGCAAATGGCGTAATAGGTATCAAGTTGAACTAACTATTGCACACACTAACGCACGGTACAATCGCACAGCGTATAAGTAACTGTTACTTATCCGCTGTACGACCAATGGAATAGTTTTTCAGGCTGCAAAACCTCAGCCGGAGCGTATCTGAACGGGCCTATATGGGTACTACGCAAACCCCCGGGGCTGCGCTCTCACCGCTGACCTTTTTCAGGCCACGGTATTCAGAGCTTCGCTTGACTTAGTCAGCGGATTTCTGACTTCGCTGACCTCTTGGTCTGCTGTTATACTAATTGCTCCTTTATACCTTAATCAATGTTAACGTGAGAAAGCCACTCCCACGACACCAAGTGTCCACTAACCTGATATGGTCTCCTACGGGATCCCGAATTCTGGGTTCACAAAACCTTTATTTGCACACTCACGCTCGTTCACTCATATACACTTTGGTTTTTCTGTACAGAAAATTAACTTTCATTCAGATAAAACAGCCTAGTCCCAGAGGTGACACAGTAAGAGAAGGTTCTTTTAAACTAAATATTGGAAACTGAACAAATTTGTGCTATTATCGCGTGGCTACTGTATCGCCTAAACTGAAACAATGCTGTTGTGTGATTTGTATTTAGTGGGCGTACCTGTACGCACGTTGTGTAAACACGCCACGTGTGTACGCCTTTACGTTGCGTACGCAGTCCCGAACACTGTCCGAGACATGTGTAAAAAGGCCGTATGTCTGCAGTACTACAAATCCCACACTTCTATAAATGTAAGCGATATTTAACTATAATCACTTACTTAACACACACACACAGTTTCTACTGTATCAACCTTTACAACTAGGCCAGGCTGCGTGTGCGTCTTACACTTACTCCCTTAAATATTAACTCTATATGTTAACTAAATAGCAACAAATTTTCCAGTACAGGTCAAAATAAACCTAGTAATCAGTGATTATAGCAACGGTGTGAGCAGATATGCAAAGTACAAAATAAAGGTGTGTGCGTATGATGTGTGCGCATTTGGCGCCAAAAAAGAAATTTACAGATTTTAAAAAGAAAAAATAGCTTTTGCGTTCTTACCTTACGGATCCCTCCAGCATCCCTTCAAACCATGCAGGGCAGACGCTTATCTAATCAGCACTTATATCCCCCGACCAAGAGAAGGTGTACAGGGGGATACCCATCCGCCCTTTGTTGATAGATAAAGTCTGCGAAAACTCTGCTAGGCTGCGGGTATGAGAAGGAACCGGACGAGCTCACAATTGATAATGTCGATATTATCTTAGACCGCAAAGCTATACCCCTTTGTACACTATTACCGTTGAGCCACTATGGCCGCTAGACTACGTGCACGTGCTACGCACTTTGTACACTATTTGCGTACAGAGTCCTGCACGTGGTACGCACTTGGCGTACGCACGCTGCGCTGAGTGTACGGAGTACACACAGCGAGCGCACACACAATTGATAACCTTTAAACCTTGTTAATGATACAATGTAATGATATGCTTATACTATAAACCTTTGGCAGCAAAGTACTGCAACGATGTTATACCTTTGAACCTTAAGTAGCGCTGGCGATGCAAAGTATCCGCAGTGCGTACACCTTAACAATGCTTATACACCTTAAACAGGTTAAACTACTTTAAAGCCCATGCAGGAAAGTGAAAACACAACACTGTTTGTAGTTTAAACCACAGGGTTCTAAGGCCACCGTGGATTGATTCCAAAAAGGTAAAACAATACAATTTATACACTACAGGCTAACAAGTAAATCTAAACAGAAATAATGGCTACAGAGAATGTACGTACGTGAGAATATTCGCAAGCGCAACCCGAATCCGGTCCTCTGCTGGTCATACAGATAGCGTTTAGAGTCTTCTGACCGTCCAGGCAACAATGGTCCTTTTATACACAACATGCATACACAATACAATGGTCACTGTAATCTCATTGTTCATTGGACACAGAGATATGTCTCCACATTACAGCAAAGGTCATAGGTGGATTTGAAAAGGTGGGCGAAGTCATTCCCAACTGCTCTTGTGGGTGGTATCCTCTGGATTCCCGCCGCATATGTAATTTACAGTAAATACAGTTAATGTTCATAATCTACTTTTGTACATAACTATACGCAGGAACAAGCGATCTTTCTCTAACTAACACTGGAATGTTACCCTCAAAATACCCTACAGCTGGATACTAGACATCACCTTCCAACCTTTATCTGACCCTTCCTATCATGCAAAGGCGAATCTCTCTGTCCAGGAACTGTTTACACTAATAATACTCGCTGACATGGTCTAGGGGAACTATATCTAAAATGTACGCTATATGGGTTAAATATGCAATGTTCTAATAACACGCTACGCGCTCACAAACTCCGCCGTAAATACCCATATCATGCGCACGATCGCCGGAGCGATCCTACGCAAATTGCGGATATGTGCACGCACGGCGGACTGAGTACACGAGCAGCGGGCATGTGCATGGGGTTAGTACAAGGCGGGTGTGGTTCATCAAATCGACAGTGTCTAGGTCGACAATGTTTAGGTCGACCACTATAGGTCGACAGTCACTAGGTCGACATGGATGGAAGGTCGACAGGGTTTCTAGGTTGACATGTGCTAGGTCGACAGGTCTAAAGGTCGACATGAGGATTTTTTTTTGTGTCGTTTTCTTCGTAGAGTGACCGGGATCCCAAATTAGTGCACCGCGTCCCCTCGCATGGCTCGCTTCGCTCGCCATGCTTCGGGCATGGTGCCTTCGCTCCGCTACCGCTTCGCTCGGCACACTTTACCGTTCCAATCGTAGTCCACGTGGATCGTTAAGTATGAAAAAATTCAAAAAAAGAAAAAAATATATGAAAAACTCATGTCGACCTTTAGACCTGTCGACCTAGCACATGTCGACCTAGAAACCCTGTCGACCTTCCATCCATGTCGACCTAGTGACTGTCGACCTGTAGTGGTCGACCTAAACATTGTCGACCTAGACACTGTCGATCTTCAGACCGGATCCCGTACAAGGCATATGCGTTATGATATTTTTCGACTTTGACAAAATGTCTTACTAATCAAAGGCAACCAATGCGATTCCTTCCACGACCTTCTTCCGGCTTTTTGTCTGCGTTAAGGCTAGCGTAGCGGTTGCTGTTTTTCAACTCTGTTCTGGGACACTGTCACAACAGTAGGCTGTTCCAGAGATGAGTTTTCTAAAAGGATGAAAAAAATTATTTAAATACTTGTGTGTGTGTGTGTGTGTGTGTGTGTATACACACACACCTGTATATTATATATTTATATTACTGTATACACATATTTTTACCCAAAAATGGCACTCAGAGCAGCCAAATCATGAAAAGAAGCATGTATTGAAAAATGTCAACAGTTTCGGAGCATCCACTTCTTCTTCAGTATTGATGCTTAGATTATCCTGCTCTGAAACTGTTGATATTTTTCAATACATGCTTCTTTTCATGATTTGAGTGCCGTTTTTGAATGAAGTCTGTGTGAAGTACACACATGCTAACAGGATATATATCATGACTGCTCAATACTGTTTTAATAAAGACTTGATGCACTTAAGCCAGGTATTCCCGACCTCGGTCCTCAAGGCACACTAAGGGATAAATTTACTAAGATGGGAATTCTATTTAACATGGGATGTTGCCTATAGCAACCAACCAGATTCTACTTCTCTGAGTGTGTGTGTATATTATCAGCTATTTATATAGCACACACATATTCCGCAGCGTCTTACAGAGAATATTCAGCCATTCACATTACTCCCTGCCTCAGTTGAGCTTACAATCTACTCTCCCCACCACTACATGTACATGCATACACATTCACGCTAGAGTTAATTTTGTTGGGATCCAATTAACCTACCAGTATATTTTTTGGACTGTGGGAGGAAACAGCGTACCCGGCAGAAACCCACGCAAGCACAGGGAAAATATACAAACTCCACACAGTTAGGGCCACGGTGGGAATCAAACCCATGACCTTAGTGATATGAGGCAGTAATGCTAACCATTACACCATCCGTACCGTACTGACCTTTATACCGTATAAAAAAAAAAAAATATATATATATATATATATATATATATATAGATAGATATTTATAGATATGTGTATGTATAGATATAGATAGATATACACACACATATATACCAGAGTTATGCCACAGCTGAGGCGCTTGGAAAGAACAATTCATGCTCCCACAAGCATTGATATCAGGGAGAATTTGGGGGGGTGCCAGATCTTTAGTTTGCCACAGGCGCTCAGACCCCTAGATACACCCCAAAGGGACGCTTTGAGGAGGGCAGTGGGAGCTGCACGGGGGGCTGTGTGAGGTTAAAATATGTTTAAAAAGAAATACCCAGCGCCAACTGATAATATTTAAATATCTGCAGCCTCTATAGTGGGTATGCTTCTCCCACGATATAGCAAAAACAGACAAAAAGAATTTTCTCCACTAATGGAGAAAAGTAGAGGCGCTGATATGAAAATATTATAAATGAATATACAATACAACAATATGTGCAATATTTGATTTTTGGTTTATTAAGACAAAAACAGATTTTTTTGATTATTTGTATTAATACCGGCCGGTAAATATAATCAAAGATGTTCCATTATTTATACAATCCTAAAAATAAACAATTTAAAAACAGATCGATTACTGTATCTGGTCCGGGAACGAGCTGTACGAGGAAGCTCATTACGGGACGGCTGCAGGAGAAACGAGCGCCTGAAGCGGCGCCGGCAGCTGTGTCCGGGAGTGGGGCATTGTTAGCATAAAATAACGAGGTGAGCACTATACTATATACACCTCGTCTATATGGAACTGTTGCCTATAAGCTCCTTCATTACCAAATAACTATCTCTATTTCCATGGATAAACATTGCTTTGTTCCCCCCATGCTACGGTGACTAAGAAGATTACACACAGTGACTTTTATGAGACAAGTCAATATATATTCTGGTCATTAAGCAGTTTTTTATTCACCTGATTTCCTGATATGTCCACATAAAAAGGAATTGCTACCAGTGGACGGGAAGAGTGATCACGCTTATAGAATTGGGCTCACGCACGAGTATAATATATCATTAATACCCAGATACGTGTGTATTCTAAAGGACATACTGCACTATAGCTCTGCTATTAATTTTTAGATACAGTAATCGATCTGTTTTTAAATTGTTTATTTTTAGGATTGTATAAATAATGGAACATCTTTGATTATATTTACCGGCCGGTATTAATACAAATAATCAAAAAAATCTGTTTTCGTCTTAATAAACCAAAAATCAAATATTGCACATATTGTTGTATTGTATATTCATTTATAATATTTTCATATCAGCGCCTCTACTTTTCTCCATTAGTGGAGAAAATTCTTTTTGTCTGTGTGAGGTTAGTTTGAGCTGTGAGTGGGAGTGTGCGGAGGGAATGCCCTAGGTGTATAGACTACATAATAATAATAATAATAATAATAATAATAATAATAATAATAAAAAAGATTACTATTATATTATACTGGCTATTGACAATTTAGGGCTTAAAGTATAATCTAATAATAAATAAAATGGCGGAGGGGGAGGTAGCAATAATATTGCAAACGGGTGGCTGGCCTGATCCCTAAAAATCTGCCCCTGGTATGAGGTCTGATCACAGATGAAGCAGAGACTGAGTTGGGTTGCGTCTCATGATGAGGTTAGAGAAATTTATGATATATATTGGTATAGGGATTTTGGTGAGGATGAGCACATGATGATGCACATCCCCCCTCAGCTTCCCGACCCCTTCCCAAAACACACACAGTAAGGTAATTACAATTCTATGAGCCCGCTCCTAGCTCAGCTGAATGAATACCCCACAAAGTGGAAACTAAGACCCCAAGTGATCACGTAACTGCAGTGCAGCCTCGCACACAGAACATTGCTGCACACACACACAGTACAATTTCAATTCAGACATGCTAGTAGTTGTAAACAGTGCTGACCTGTCTGTGTGGATTTCCAATGTTGCAGGCTACAGCAGTCTGCAGATCTAGAGAGCTCACCAGACACCTACACAGTACACACAAAATTGCTCAGGAAGCTTTAGCAGCTAAGCTCTATCCATGCCCGCTCCTCCGCTCCGCTGCTGTAAAATGGCGCCAGCCTGCCCCTGAATTAATGCTTTTGGCGTCCACTAAAGCCTACTGCGCATGACAGTGTGTTTCATTGCGCAGAGGGCAGGCAGCCATCATATCACTGAAGATGAGGAGGAGCCGCTTGGACAAGGGTGGAGACACTGACACTGGCTCCGGCCCTGGTCTGCACTTACGCTGACTGACAGGAGCAGGAGGAGGAGGGGCCGCTGGGACGACGGGGGGGGGGGGGGGCGCGGTGTGGCGGAGGAGACACACTTGTACGCCGCCAGCAGCAGCTTGCTCTGTCTCCCTACACTTACCAGCAGCTTGCTCTGTCTCCCTGCACTTACGCTGAGTCGCTGACTGACCGTGTGTCACACACACACAGTGAGACTCAGCGGCGGCAGCTGCGGCCTGTATTAGTCTGCTGCCTGCTGCTGGCGCCGTGCGGAAGTACTAAAAACCGGACCCGGGGGGTGGCGGCCATTTATCCCGGTACAGTAGTTTAGGGGGGGCGTTCGCCCTTTTCGCCCCTGTCTGCATCCGCCACTGGAAAGGTCCCACTGAACGGGAGGGGGGTTTGTGTGCACACGGATCCTGTTCTGTGGAGAACAGGATCCGGCCAATGACACATGGGATTTCAATGGAACACAGGCCGCACTGTGTGAACACATACATTGGAATTTATGTGTTCTCATTGAAATCCTGCCATCCGGCTCCACCGCAGCATGCTGAGGTTGAAGGCGGTGGCGGGACTGCTGCACATGTGTGGGCGCCTGCATAGACTGAATGTGACCCGCTTGGCCACTATGTGTGGCCGTAGCCTTATATTAACAGGAAGACCCATGAGTGCCGCAGCTAATTTACTACAGCCTGCATTCTTTCTCCATGCTGAGGGCACCACAGCATTTATCAAGAAACATGTGTGAGTGCCAGTCATGAAATAAGCATTATAATTACCTAAAATACAGAAGAGAAAAGCCTGCCAAAACCGGGAGAGTGGGTAAGCGGGTGTCCAGCCAGCCCCGTCTGATGACGGCACTACTGTGTTGCATAATGTGTATAATGAGTACTACTATGTAACGTAATGTGAATAAGGGGCTCTAGTGTGTGGTGTAATGTATATCAGGGGTACTACTGCGTAGCATAATGTGAATAACGGACATTATTGTGCAGTGTAATGTGAGTAAGGGACACTGCTGTGTGGTATAATATGAATTAAGTGTACTATTGTGTGGCCACGCCCTTTTTTTGGCACACGCAACTTCCATATTTCAACTATGGGGGAGGCAGTCCGTTACTTTGCCAAGGGTGCTCAGACCCCTAGATACACCCCTGGGTGGAGCCATGAGAGGAGACAGAGAAGGAATGGCCAGAGAGGCATGAGGACAGCCAGGAGAGGGCAGTATCATGCAGACCAAGGGAGTGAAGGATTTGCAGATGGTGAGGGTGGTCCACAGTGTTAAAAGCAGCAGAGAGGTCAAGGAGAATAAGCAAAGGGTAATGACCCTTGGATTTAACAGATAGGAGGTCATTGCAGACTTTTGTGAGGACAGTTTCAGTGGAGTGGAGAGGATGGAAGCCAGACTGGAATGGGTCAAGTAGTGAGTGGGTGGAAAGAAAGGCAGTCAGGCAGTTATAGACAATACGCTCAAGGAGTTTGGAGGCAAAAGGAAGGAGAGAGATGGGTCGATAGTTGGAGAGAGTGTGTGGCTCAAAGGTAGTTTTTTTTAAGAATAGGAGAGACGAGTGCATGCTTGATGGCAGAGAGGACAGTGCCTGATGAGAGGGAGAGATTGAGGTGGGCAATGGGAGCAGGCAGAGAGACAGAGGTAGCGGAGGAGGCGGGAGAGAATAGGGTCAAGTGGGGAGGTGGAGGGGGTACATATCAGGTACACACTAGATGATTTACCTGATGTCGCTCTGATCCCCCGGATCGGACGACATACCGTCTAGCGTGTACCCAGCTTTACAGCCCACCAAGAATCTCTGCAGTCTGGCTGGACCAACATGCCTTATGTAGCAGGTATACACATGTATCAAACTCCTGTTTCCCTATAGACTTTAAGCTTGCAAGCTGGACACTCAATCCTCTGGTATTACCCAGTTTTGTTTTATTACTGCTTTGGAATTTGCTGGCCCCGCTATATAAGTAGATGTTTAGAAATAAACAATGCTGTCCCAATTACACCAATCACACAGGGACCGTGGTTTATTTCTTTAGTTCTTTTCCTAGTTCTCTGTCTAGGCAAATCTCACTCATGACCCTTGTGAGGGCACCTCTCTGCTATTTAATGATTACAATGACCAGAGCTTAGTCACGATAACCCACACTGCACCTTAAAGATACTGGGGGAGATGTACTAAGCTTTGAAAAGTGATAAAGTAGACAGAGATTAACTATCAGCTCCTAACTGTCATTTTTCAAACCCAGCAAGTAATGTGGCAGTTAGAAGCTGATTGGCTGGTACTTTATCTCTCTCCACATTATCATTTTTCAAAGCTTAGTACATCTCCCTCACTGTTCTTACAGCTGGGGTATTTGAAAATGCACACATTTATTGTATGCTGTCAGTTTCTGACAAAACTCAATTAAGTTAACTTGAGTATCAATTAAATCAGAGGGAGACGTATTAGTATGGCATATCTCATCCACAGATCTGATCTTTATTACTGATTAGATCCGTAGTTCTGCAGCCTGAACCAGCATTGCACTGATATCCATCACAGCCGCCGGTGACTCAGATCAGTGCTGGGCTGCCGGCGGCTATCCAGTGAAATTAGATATTGCATCCTGCGGCTCAGTGATTGGCCAGCGTGCAGCCTGCTGGTTGCGTTCACTGGTTTTTCTCACACATTGGAACCGACATTTCAGTTTGACTCTTGGGGCCTGATTCTTATTTACAAGCAAAGCAAAACAGCGATCAATTGGGTAAAACTATGCTGCACTGCAGGTGGGGGCAGGTGTAACGTGCAGAAAGATGTAGATTTGGGTGGGGTGTGTTCAAACAGAGGGGGTAATTCTAAGTTGATCGCAGCAGGAAATTTTGTAGCAGTTGGGCAAAACCATGTGCACTGCAGGGGGGAAGATATAACATGTGCAGAGAGGGTTAGATTTGGGTGTGGTGAGTTCAATCTGCAATCTAATTTGCAGTGTAAAAATAAAGCAGCCAGTATTTACCCTGCACAGAAACAAAATAACCCCCCCAAATCTAACTCTATCTGCACATGTTATATCTGCCTCCCCTGCAGTGCACATGGTTTTGCCCAACTGCTACAAAATTTCCTGCTGCGATCAACTTGGAATTACCTCCAGAAATCTAAATTGAATTGAGGTGTAAAAATAAATCTGTCTAACATTTGTGGGTTATATGCAAAAGCAGCCAGTATTTACCATGCACAGAAAAAATATAAATGTGTTTGCTCCCCTTGCAGGGTAACATGATTTATTCCAGACACAAAGGGAGTCATTCCGAGTTGATCGCACGCTGGAACTTTTTGCAGCCCCTGCGATCAACTAGACGCCTCCTATGGGGGAGTGTATTTTTGCATAGGAAGGCTTCGATCGCTTGTGCAGCCCTGCTATGCAAAAAAAGTTTTGTGTAGAACAATACCAGGGTTAGAGTTACTGACCCTGTGCGATCAATACAGCGTTGCAGGTCCCGGAATTGACGCCAGACATCTGCCCTCCAAACGCCTCGACACGCCTGCGTTTGGATCTCCACGCCCAGAAAATGGTGAGTTGACGCCCGGTTCCGCCTTCCTCCTGTCAATCTTCTCGCGGTCACCACTGCGACCGCTTTCTTCATTAGCGGCATCGCTGCCTCAGCGACAGCCATCACCAGGCAATGACGCGCCAGCGCAATGTGACCGCCGCGCATGCGCAGTTCCGACCTGATCGCACGGCTGCGAAGAAGCGCAGCATGCGATCGGATCAGAATGACCCCCAAAGTTAGTGTACTGTACTTGCTTTTTTTGCTTTACTTAGAAATCTGAATCAGGCCCCATATTCGTCAACATGCGACTAACCCAGGGAAGCTGTCTGGGTTGTTTATGGCATGCTGCTTTGTTAATTGTGAACTCCTTCGGCCCTGGCAGGTACTGTCATGCACTACCATCAGGGAGGCATCTGATTGGCTCCGGATTTATTCTGCAGCAGGACAATAACCCCAAACATACAGCTTATGTCATTAAGAACTATCATCAGTGTAAAGAAGAACAAGGAGTCCTGGAAGTGATGATATGGCCCCCACAGAGCCCTGACCCTGATCTCAACATCATCAAGTCTGTCTGGGATTACATGAAGAGACATAAGGATTTGAGCGAGCCTACATCCACAGAAGATCTGTTGTTAGTTCTCCAAGATGTTTGTAACAACCTCTAGGCCAAGTTCCTTCAAAACTGTGTGCAAGTGTACCTAGATGAATTGATGCTGTTTTGAAGGCAAAGGGTGGCCACACCAAATACTGATTTTGTTTAGATTAATTCAAGGTAGTGGTATTATCCACTATCTCTCCTGGTGCTAATCTTTAAAATACAAAAAATAATAAAAAAATATTAAAAATATATACGAATTTCACTAGTTGCAAATGAAGTTGACCTGGCTAGGGTCCCAAAAATGAGATAAATAACAAGAAAATAATCACTGCGCTCAGCGAAACTCAATTAGAATGTTATAGAAATATATCAAAAAGATTTTTTTTACATATATGACTGTTTGCTCCTTATGTGTATAAATAAACATGAGGCTTGCTTTAACTATTGACAAATAGTCACAATTTACTTAAAAAAATATACATATAAATATTTATTTTACATTCACAAAACATACATTTTAATATATCACACATGAACGGTATATACCAATTAAACATAAAAAAGCCTATTACAGGCCATAAATCACCTTTAGATAAAAAGAAGAACCAAATGTGTCCATTTGCTACTAGAAGGCAATTAATGTTGCCAATTACTAACTCTCGGACTGCAAAATAGTTATCAGTAGGCGTTCACTGAATAGGCGTCTGGAGCACATAAATAACAATTGTATCCACTTATTGGGATCTTGCAGCTTTAGAAATGATGTATCTCTGGCCATGTATTGAATATGTTTATACCTTAAATAACGCCAAAGCTTATTTGTTATAGGAGTTTAGGCAGAGAAGATGAACAACGTGTAACCTGCAGCTGGCGTCCCAGTGCAGGACTGATTCCAGATTTATCATTTACAGTACATGCGATGAATGTCCTTATAATAATTACCCTGTGTACAGTAGATGCTGATCGGACATAAAGGTTCCCGTCTGTCAGGCTGTGGTGCTTGGCGTCCAGTATCAGGGTAAATAAAGCAGGGTAGAAGATGCGTTTAATTTACATTTCTCTTCTGTTCCTTCACTTTGCATTTTGTTAATTGATACAAATAAACTATTGACACTTCTATTTTTGAAAGCATTCTTACTTTTTTTTCCACACCTGCCTAAAACTTTTGCACAGTACTATATCTGGTATCCGGTCTCTAGGTTGACAGGTCGACAATACTTAGGTCGACACTGTCTAGGTTGACCACTATTGGTCGACAGTAAGTAGGTCGACAGGGTTTCTAGGTCGACAGGGACTCTAGGTCGACATGTTCTAGGCCGATGTAAAAAAATGGTCGACATGAGTTTTTTAAATGTTTTAATTTTTTTTACTTTTTCATACTTTACGATCCACGTGAACTACAATTGGGAACAGTAACCTGTGCCTAGCGCAGCGAGGCACCTTATTCAAAGCATGGCGAGCGAAGCGAGCCATACGAGGGGACACAGTGCACTAATTGGGGTTCCCGGTCACTCTACGAAGAAAACAACACCAAAAACAGTGCAAAAACTCATGTTGACCTTATGTAAAGTCGACATAGTACATGTTGACCTAGAGTCCCTGTTGACTTAGATACCATGTCAACCTACTTACTGTCAACCAGTAGTGGTCGACCTAGACATTGTCGACCCACTATATCGATCTATCTCTCTCTCTCTCTCTCTCTCTATCTCTCTCCCTTTCTATATTTATATATATATATATATATATATATATATATAGTATTGGGTTAAGACCCAGTTAACGCGCTGTAGGGATAAGCTACAACTTTGGGATTACCCCCTGTTAGGTGGGGTACAGTATAGAAATAGAAAAAAGACAGTTTCCCAAAGGAGCTTGTAGTAATGCTTTGGTATGTATCAATATAAATAGTGTCCTTAATTTTTTATATATAAAAAAAAGGATTTTATTTCCTTTAGAAGTACAATACATAAAAATTGTTCAATTACATTCAGTAACACTTTATACATGAGATGATTAAAATTCCATTCTTAGTCATATAGTGGTGACTCTTGAAGAACGCAATAGTTGTCTCAGAAACCCAACGCGTTTCGTCCTTCGGACTTCATCAGGGGCTTTGCAATCTAAGCATTTAAAGAACATTTTGTGAACTTCCGACTCTCAAATGGAGTCACTATATCACCTCATAGATACAAGTATACATACCAAGAGACTTCAAAAACAGATAATCAGCATATAAATCTTCTATAAGTGGACAATTTACCTGAGCGGTATTGGATAATATTCACCTCATGGATTATCTGTAAAACCATTGTATACAACATCAATAAATATAAAGTATACAGTACATACATATATAAAAAATCAATCAATAAATAAAATAAAATAAAATATGGCCAAAATATATTGAAAAGGAGGAGGAATAGGAGATGAGAAAGTGATCTATGGATAAAAATCAAATTCTTTAAGAAGGTCAGACTCATTTGAGCTTGATATCATTTCAAAGGTATGACTTTTAATTTAGAAAAGTCATTTAGTATAAACGTAATACATAAGGTTGTCATAGGCTGCATATGAAATTACAGCTGATTTCAACTATTAAAGAATTACTCGTGGTGAATGTTAATGTTTCCACATGTGCTGTTCTTTCATTTATATTAAGACATGTTCATACATACCACTTCGCTTATTCAAAGGTTTATAAGACAATTAATTCCCAGAATTGGGCCAGAATTGTTTTGACAAAGAGTCAATATAAATGACTGTCGCAATGCCTATGACAGAAAAATACATACATGTAATCGTGATTAACCACCTTAGTCATACCGCCATGATATATATAGAAGTGTCAATGTGACATTACTCATGATAAAATTAGATCAATTATCAAAGTATGGAAGTCGGAAGTAATTCATAGCTAAAGAAGGCTATAATAGCAACATTCATAATTGAAAAAATTTCCAATATTTTTAAAAATAAATAATTGTTTCCTACATCAATATATTCATCAATCCATGATTGGAGAACATGAAAATAGATCAATTGTCAGAGTCAGAAATAATTCATAATAAAAGAAGGCTATAATAGCAACATCCATAATTGAAAAAGTGTCCAATCTCTTTAGAAATAGTTCCAACATTAATATATTAATCAATCAATGATAGGGGACCATGAAAGTAGGGTGCTCACCTCTCTGTAGTACACAATGTTCCAGTCAGCTGTATAAACTGGATCCAAACCCACTGGGTTTATATACCCCTGGGTGCCTGACCTCACTTCCTGTGTGAAAATAACCTAAATTAATATTAATCCCTATTAAAGACTGATCTATTATATATCCTTTGTAGATAGACCAAACAGATTAGGGGAATTGTCAATATTTAAATAAAAATCAGTTGGACAGTAAGTAGGTCGACAGGGTTTCTAGGTCGACAGGGACTCTAGGTCGACATGTTCTAGGCCGATGTAAAAAAATGGTCGACATGAGTTTTTTAAATGTTTTAATTTTTTTTACTTTTTCATACTTTACGATCCACGTGAACTACAATTGGGAACAGTAACCTGTGCCTAGCGCAGCGAGGCACCTTATTCAAAGCATGGCGAGCGAAGCGAGCCATACGAGGGGACACAGTGCACTAATTGGGGTTCCCGGTCACTCTACGAAGAAAACAACACCAAAAACAGTGCAAAAACTCATGTTGACCTTATGTAAAGTCGACATAGTACATGTTGACCTAGAGTCCCTGTTGACTTAGATACCATGTCAACCTACTTACTGTCAACCAGTAGTGGTCGACCTAGACATTGTCGACCCACTATATCGATCTATCTCTCTCTCTCTCTCTCTCTATCTCTCTCCCTTTCTATATTTATATATATATATATATATATATATATATATATATATATATATATTTATTTATTTTATCTGTCTGCCTTTAATAGGTGCTTGTTCTGTCTGAAGTGCCCGAGAAGTGAGATTATCATTTTTTTTTTACATTTTTTTACTAAGGCTCCCGGATTACTATCACCATATAACTCTATGACGCGCCCGATATCATTACACATATGCAGAGAATGTAGAGATTTTTTTTTTTCATACAGTAACTGCCTTAAATCATGTTGGAGATTGTGCTGATTCTAGTGGCTTTGACACTTATATACTGATAATAGATCTCCCCATGAGTTCTGCAGTGGAACTGGTGTTGACATTCTTTCACTCCTCTTCTGTCATGGCTCTACCCAGAGCACTGCAGTTATCTGGCAGCATAATATTCTCTACATACAAATCTGAAAAACGTTTTATTTCATGAGTGCACAACCTCCTTATGACCACAGGGGTCACTGTTGCAATCTAGACTTTACATATAGTCAACAAACTAAAAAAAAAAAACTACAACAAAATGCTGATGTGTAGCAGCTATAATGATTAAAAATGATCGTAAAAGCATTCTTAAAGAAACACATGGCAAAATTAATTTACACTGAAATATACACAGCCCAGTACAAATTATAATTTAATGACATTTCCCCTTAGCGATAGATTGCAAATCTAGATATTCGGATGTTTGCTGCTCGTAAAGCTCCAGACATTTACCAAGTACCAATCTGTTTAAGACTGTTCAGTATAAGATGAAAGATTTGTTTTTCTAGGGCAGCTAACATGATTTATAGAACGGAACCTCATTAATCATTACATTCCATGCTCCACTAGTTAGGCATTTATCAAATTCAATTTTAAATCTGATTAACGCATTCAGCGTTGATGAGTTAATTACACCTTGGAACATATTTACAAATATTAACATTTCAGTAAAACAATGCAGAAATGTTTCGTAGGCTTGAACTTGTCAGTGCAATTGAGTGATGACACATACATCCTAATTGTTCTGTTATTTTCATTGCATGGCCATAAAATGATCTTGAATACATTTATGGCCTATTTACATATCTCGCTAGACCTAAAACATAAAGGGCTTTCTGTAAAATTCATTAATGAGCAACTCATTATTGATCAGTTGATTATAGTACATGAATAAAAGACTTCTAAGTAATTAAGACGAGTGTCATCACTTCGGTTGAAATAGGCAGTTAAGATGGTGAGAACATATTAATCTACACTGTAGCGTTCATTATTTATTTATTTTTATATAGGGGATACTTGATCGCCGTTTAATGAAGAGTAACGCATTTAAAACTCATTTAATATATTTTAAATTATTCAGTTTACTAGAAAACAGAGCAGTGAAGATTATAAATGAAGTTGGCTATATCACTATCATTAACCCGTCCATGAATTAGACATCAAGAAATCTTATAAGCCCTAATACGTGTGGTAATTAGCGCTTAGGTTAATGCATGCGAGTCCTTTATATTAAGGCAGAGAAGTCATTTTTGCAAACACATTTTTTAAGGGAATTTTTTTTTTGTATTAAAATTAACCTTTTATTTCTCCTTTTGAAAAGTAATAGATTAAGCACAGTGGAGATATGATCACAATTTCATTTATTTTATTGCTTTAGTTGTGGATGCTTAAGCTCTTATGCCAATTCAGCATGATGGTTTCAATTACCTTTCAGAAGATGAGTCCTGTGAGGGTTTAGAATGTTGTGGAGGGTGTCTTTTGTTTACTAACCTTATAGTTCCAAAATGGATGCCGGCGGGCTGGGTGGTTTTTCCTCTAGGCAAAGGTTGCGCTGGGACTTTCTGTCCCCCCAGCAGTTACTGTCTAGTTTCACTACATCTCCCAGCATGCTCCTTTGTGATTTCCTGTTTCTTTAGAAGTTACTACCCAGTAGGACTACATCTTGTGCTCCACTGGGAATTCCTGTTTTGCTGGTCCTGTGAAATGAAGATGTCTCTAGTCATGTTTCAGTATGGTTTTAAAAGGAATCAGGTGCTGGGAGAGAGTGTATGTCTTTCCAAATCATGTATAGCTGGAATCTCCCGCAAGTTGTGTGTGTAGAACTGGTTATACTAGCAGAACCCAAACAGCAGGTATTCTGAAGGCGCTGGGTGGTTCGCTGGTGTATTCCTGTAAGCTACAGGTGACAGGGAATAGTTGTTAGGACCAGAGCTGGCCGTAGGCATAGGCAATGTAGGCAAATGCCTAGGGCATTTGGAATGCCTAGGGGCACAAGCAGCTTCTGCTGATTAAAATATGTGGCATGCCTATATTCTGTGTGTGACTGTGGCTGTATCTGCATACAAAATGATACGTTACAGTGTGTTCCTGGAAATCCCTGTAATGTAGCATTTTGTATGCAGATACTGCCACATCACACACAGAATATAGGCATGACGCATATAATTTTAATCAGCAGAAGCTGCTTGTGCATTCTAGCCACACAGCAATGCAAATAAGATGCATTTTTGGCAAAAAATGCCCGATGTTAGCAGAGCTGCCAGCTAACTCACGCCCGGCATCTCCTGCTGCATGGTGTATTGAAGCAAGTTGTATGAGGACACATCTGTATCCAAGCAGAGGCAGAGGTCACAGTGTTAGTGGCTGTGTGAGTACTGTGTGCGGGTGGGTTGGGTGGGCCTCATGTACAATAGTGGTGTCCTCACTGAAGGTACACTAGTGGTGTCCTTATGTACTATAATGGTGTCCTCACTGAAAGTACCACAGTGGTGTCCCGCATGTACTATATTGGTGTCCTTACTGAAGGTACGCTAGTTGCAATCTCACGTACCATAGTGGTGTCCTCACTGAAGGTACACTAGTGATGTCCTCACGTACCATAGTGGTGTCCTCACTGAAGGTACGCTAGTGGCATCCTCGCGTACCATATTGGTGTCCTCACTGAAGGTACGCTAGTGGCATCCTCGCGTACCATAGTGGTGTCCTCACTGAAGGTACGCTAGTGGTGTCCCTCATCTCATGTACCATAGTGGTGTCCTCACTGAAGGTACACTGGTGGTGTCCCTCATCCAGTGCCGTAACTAGGCATTTTAGCGCTGTGTGCAAGAAATGACATTGGCGCCCCCCCCCCCCCCCCCCAATGTAAGATAGTGGCAGTGCGCGAAAATTATATAGGGCCGTGGCTTTATGGGGAAGGGGCGTGGCCACAAAATAATAGCAATTCATACTGCGGTGCACAGTAGTCTCCATTATTCAAATTACGCTGCACAGTAGCGCCACTACACCAGGTAGAGACCCTTTTATACATTGCAGCAGACAGCGTCCCCCTTTTTACACATTACGGCAGATGGTGTCCCCCTTTATACACATTGCAGCAGCCAGCGTCCCCCTTTTTACACATTGCGGCAGCCAGTCCCCCTTTTTACACATTGCGGCAGCCAGTCCCCCTTTTTACACATTGCGGCAGCCAGGCCCCCTTTTTACATATTGCGGCAGCCCGGCCCCCTTTTTACACATTGCGGCAGCCAGTCCCCCTTTTAACACATTGCGGCAGCCAGGCCCCCTTTTTACACATTATGGCAGCCAGTCCCCCTTTTTACACATTGCGGCAGCCAGGCCCCCTTTTTACACATTATGGCAGACGGTGTCTGAGAGAGAGAGAGAGAGAGAGATACTTACCATCTCCCCGCTGAGAGGCTCCTCGTGCAGCTCCCTCGGTGCAGGCAGGTGAGAAGGAGGAGGAGGGAGGGGGACTGGAGCCGCAGCAGCGCTATTTCATTGGTAGTAAGCGCCGCTGCAGCAGTCCCCTCTTCTTCCGTATTGGCTGCCTGGCGCTGCTGTGGATGCTGAGATGGAGGAACCACATCCCAGCATCCACAGCAGCGCTGGGCAGCCAATACGGAAGGAGAGAGGACTGCAGCAGTGGTGCTTACTACCAATGAAATAGCGCTGCTGCGGCTCCAGTCCCCCTCCCTCCTACTCCTTCTCCCCTACACGGCGCTGCTCTCTTCTCCCTCCACAGCGCGGCGGCGCACAGCACAGAACAGGCGGCATGTAATGAGTCAATTTGACTCATTACATGCCGCTGGCCGTGCGCCCTCAGGGCAACTGCGCTGTGTGCCAAGCCCACTTGGCACACACGTAGTTACGGCCCTGCCCTCATCTCATGTACCATAGTGGTGTCCTCACTGAAGATACGCTTGTTATGTCCTCACATGATATACTGATGTCCTCCTCACTGCTGTGGTTGGCTAACTGAAGGTACTCTCAAGGCTGTAGGATGTTATGTGTACAAGAACAAGTTTGTATTAATGATTCCAAAGCTGTGTAAGTGACCAACAGGAATCACTGTCCTGTTCCATCTCCCCCCCCCCCCCCCCCCCCTAACTAACATATAATAATGTCCTAAAATTTACACAATGGATGCACTGACACTAGCAAATGTGACTCTCTCATTCGGAGTATTTTCATGTAATTGAAGGAAAATGTATTTATTCAGTTTCTGTTAACATAATTGCTGCACAAATTTTGAAATAGTTTATTTCCAGTTATTTAGCATTTTAGTATGTACTGTGTTGCATTGTGGTAACTACAGCAACAGACTTTTTACTGCTGATCAAAACAACTGTACACATAGAGGAATCATTATTAGTTTAGCACAAATCTCTATTGTTACACCAACATAACTGTAACTGTTTCACCTTGGATTAAAATATATGTTTTAAAACAGAAGTTTAACATAATGTATCATAGCATTGTTCTCTTTGCTACCACTAGGGTCACATCTCCATGCTCATGCTCCCGGACCTCTCTACTACTGTTAACACTGTTGACTACCCTTCACTACACTGCGTTTTGTGATTCTGGACTGTCCTGGTTCACTTCATGCTGCTGCAACCATCCTTTTTCTGTACCAGCTCCTCCTCCCCACTTCTCTCATACCCATTTTGGTCCACAAGGCTCTGGCATTGAACCACTACTCTTCTCACGGACTCACTGGTGTACACCTAATCAACGCCTTCTGCCTCCAGAACTGCTCACAATCTACCCCAGGGCCTCCCCCATGCTAACATTGAGTGTACAGCTGTTCATTTGCCTTTATTTCTTGGATATCCCAATGTTACCTAAAACTTCAGTTACGTAAAACTGGACATTATCTTGCCTCCTTCTAGAGTCTACTTCCCGACCACTAACGTCTCATTTCTAATGGAAAAACACCCAAGACCAGAACAAGCATGATGGGTGCCATACATTTTTGCTCCTCTCACAGGCTGATTCTCCGGCATACCCCCACATCTATGTCAGTGTGAGAAAAATATAAACATTCATACAGTGTAAAAGATTTTCCTAAGCCTATACCTAAATCTTGTGACCCTGTGCAACTTACTACAGTAGCCTAGTGTTAGGGGGCCCTGAAAATGCCACCCTTTTCTCAGTCACCCATGATTCTTCCCTCCCCTTTATACAGTACAGAGTGCTGAAGCGTGATGTGATAAAAATATTTTCAGGACTGTCTATGCAGTCTGACCGTGAAACTTACAGCAGTTAAAAAACAAGAAAGAATACACAAACATTACATATGACCCAGTCACAAGCACATATTTAAAAAGCACCAGGTATCATTGTACAGTAGGTAAGATCTCCTTAATATTATTGCTGTACATAGATAGATAGATAGATAGATAGAGATAGGGATAGAGAGAGAAAGAGAGGGGGGCAAGGGAGAGAGAGGAAGAGTAAAGGGAGAATGAGTGAAAGATATAGGGTATTGGAGAAAGATAGAGAAGCGAGATATTAAGGGAATGAGAGAAAGAGAGAGGAGAGAGCGAGAGTGTCAGGAATAGAAAGAGAGATGGGGGTGAGAGAGAGAGGGTGTCAGGGATAAATAGGGTGTGAGAGAGAGGGTTTCAGGAAGAGAGATGGAGAGAGGATCGAAAGATCTAGGGTTCAGGGAAAGTGAGGAAATAAGAGAAAGTGAGAGGAGAGAGCAAGAGAGTGTCGGATAGAGAGAGGGGTATCAGGAAAAGAGAAAGAGAGAGGAGCGAGAGAAAGAGGGTGTCAGGGAAAGTGAGGGAACAACAGAATGAGAGAGAGGATAGCAAAAGAGTGTCAGGGATAGAGAGGTGGGCGAGAGAGAGCGGTTGTCAGGAAGAGAGAGAGAGATAATAATGAGAGAGTAAGAGGTGGTCAAGGAAAATGAGAGAATGAGAAAGGGGAGAGTGCAAGAATGTTTCAGGAATAGAGAGAGTGGGTGAGAGAGATAGAGAAGGGGTGACAGGAAGAGAGACAGAGAGAGGAGTGAGAGAGAAAGAGGGTATCAGGGAAAGTAAGTAAACAAGACATAGGGGAGTGTGACATAGTGTCAGGGATATATAGAGAGAGGTGGGGGAGAGAGAGAGATGGTGTCAGGAAGAGAGAGAGACAGAGAGAGTAGCGAGAGAGAAACAGGGTGTTCCAGGAAAGTGAGGGTGGGATAGAGAGGGAAGCGAGAGCGTGCCAGGGATAGAGATAGGGAGGTGAGAGAGAGGCAGTATGTGTGAGAGAGAGGGAGAGAGAGGATAGAAAGAAAGAGAGGGTGTCTGGAAGAGAGAGACAGAGAGGCGCGAGAGAGGGAGGGTATCAGGGAAAGCAAGGGAATATGAGAGAGAGGAGAGCGAGAGAGTGTCTGGGATAGAGAGAAAGGAGGGTTAGAGAGAGGGTGTCAAGGATAGAGAGGGAGTGAGAGAGAGAGGGGGTGTCAGGAAAAGACCAGCAGAGGAGCAAGAGAAAGAGAGGGTGTCAGGAAGAGAGAGCCAGAGAGAAGAGCCAGAGAGAAAGGGTGTTAGGGAAAGTGTGGGAATGAGGGAAAGAGAGACAGAAGAGCGAGAGAGTTTCAGGGATAAAGTGTGTGTGTGTGGGGGGGGGGGTTAGACTTACCCCTTTCGATGTTGGGATCTTCAATGTCAGGATGCCAGTGTTGGTCATGTGACCCACAACATCCTGACGATCGGGATTTCACACTGAACCTATAGGGACATCATTAACTCTAAAGTAAAACTTTCAAGGGCCCCAACGTACAGAAGTAGTCAGTACTTGGGGGAGGTAAAGAGGTACGGCAAGAAAAACGCAAGCATGTTGGGACTATTTATTGGGTGTGTGGAAGTAAGCCAATGAGAATTCACTTACAGCTGCTCTGTCTTAGATAGCATAGACCTACGCAGAGATTCAATTTCCAAATAATGGGCGTTAGATGTTTCAGATGTTTCTGCTTTTATATGTGAGCGGCGGAAGTGAGATTCCGGCAGTGGGCATTGCTATGCACAAGACGGCGTCATACTCATTAGCATATCCCCGCAATTGCACAGTGAGCAAAATCACAGCAACACATGCATTTGTGTACAATTTCGAATTAGGCCCTAAGGGGAGCATTATTATTGCAAACCGATACCTATGACCAGAACCAGAAAATCAAGTTTCATTATACACACATTGTAAAAGTGCATCAAGCTGACATCTGCCTTTTAAATATGGCTTTACTTACTGGTGACAAAAATGGTGTTCTTGTGTAAGATTAACGGCCCTTACGTTTTCTCATCTGAGCTAAAAAACATCCAGCCTCACAGGAACGCCATTTGGCTTAGCTCATAGATGCAAAGTGGTTTATAAGAAACATATCACGTATCTGACAGATTTAACAAAAATAACACACTGGATACCTCATCTGACCTGAATGTTCCCCTTGTGCACAGAGGAGCAGGCTGCACCGGGGTGTGGTGTGTCTGTGAGGTCTGTGCACAACCCAACACACTAGAGAATACTACGTTTGTGATGGAAATTTATTTGACAAAGTTTGCGAAAACTGGTGTTTTAGGGATTATTAACCGTCTGATAACCCCAGAAATGCTAAAGAGTAATGCACCATGCACATACTGTACATCGGAGAAAGCCCAAATCCTGCTGTTTGTCCAGCCTCTATGGAGACACTGTGCAGGACTTTGTTGCAGCCTTATATGATGATAGAATATTTTGCGCAAACACCAGCATAAGGCCTGATTTAGAGATAGCCATCGTGTCTTTGGGGGTAATTCAGATCGGGTGGTCTTCAGTATGCCGACTGATGGGATCCCGGCGCACAGTATACCGGCGCCGGGATCCCGACAGCCGGCATACCGACACATTCTCCCTCGTGGGGGTCCACGACCCCCCTGGAGGGAGAATAAAATAGCGTGGCGTGCATAGCGCGCCACCGTGCCCTTAGCGTGGCGAGCGCAGCGAGCCCGCAAGGGGCTCATTTGCGCTCACCACACTGTCGGTAAGCCAGCAGTCGGGCTCCTGGCGCCGGTATGCTGGTCGCCAGGAGCCCGACCGCCGGCATATCGCAGTGAACCCTTCAGATCTGATCGGGCACATCTACGATCAGTTACTCTGACATGCGGAGTGACGCCCAGCACAGGGCCAGCCCGCCCTGCTTGTCAGGCCCTAACCAGCCCCCCCCCCCACAAGGGTATCACACAGCGGCAATGATTTTGCACCCACTGAGTAGCTCCCTGCCTGCGCTGCCTAGCTGCGCTGACAGGCGGCTACCCGCCGCATCCCAGGTCGCAGCGGCTGCTTGTGACATCATCAGCTGCCGTGGCCGGACCCCGCAACGGTCCGGACACGCCTGCATTCTAATGCTGTTGGCATGCCCCCTCCCACCCTGCGACCGCCTCTGCTTGTCAATCAGGCAGAGACGATTGTAGCCCTGAGATGCTGTTAGCATCTCACTGGGCCTCCCGGGGTGCGCGCCCGCACTCCATGAAGAGCTTCAGACTGCGTTTGCTGCCGCTACAGCGATCCAGTCTGAATTCCCCCCTTTGTACACAGCTCCTGTGATATAATATGCTGATGCCGCAGCATAAGTCACAACCGCAACTGGACACAAGCGCAGGACAAAAATAAAACTCTATCCGACATCCGACTCAGATCCCAGTCCAGGGGATTTTTAGGTTATCTTGTTTTATTTTCCTGAGTTGTCACATTGTTGTCTGGGGTTCCCTGAATACCTGCTAAGGTTTTTGCTCTCCAACATTCTTTGGCTGCATCAGCTTTCAGGGAACGTGTACTTCTTGGGGGAAATGGAATACTTCCTCTATGGGACTAGAGGGGTATTCAGGTCTGTTAGCAAACCAAAAAAGCACACTAATGGGCCAAACCATGTGCACTGCAGGTGGGGCAGATGTAACATGTGAGAGAGAGTTAGATTTAGGTGGGTTACATTGTTTCTGTGCAGGGTAAATACTGGCTGCATTATTTTTACACTGTAATTTAGATTTCAGTTTGACCCCCCTCAAATCTAACTCTCTCTGCACATGTTACATCTGCCCCCCCCCCTGCAGTGCATATGGTCTTGCCCAATTGCTAACTTTGTTGGTTTGCTAACAAGCCTGAATAAGGCCCTAGGGCAGTTACAGATAAAAATAAGATGTTTTTGCTAAAGTTGTACATACTGTAGAGTGTATCGCTTTTCACTAAAATGGTGCATGCGGATATCAGCGTTTCCCTATTCGGTCCTCGCGCACCCCTGTCAGATCCTGTGTGGTGCATTTCTCTGTGTGGAATAGGTGGGATAATTATTACCCCAGAGAGGTGGACTGTACATGACTAAAGGAAGGCTGAGCTGTTGGGGTGTCTGATCTGTGAGTCCCTGGTGTAAAGCTCAGCATTGTACGGTAGATTGATTGGACGCTATCTTACTTGCCATAACCTTGCCGGTCCTGACACCTGTTTACTTTATTCCTTCCTATACAGGGGTTCTGCACGATTTGCCGATGGTCTGGATACATTCCGTCCATCATAATCTCGACAGCCCCCATTCAGCCACCTAATCCTCACCTTTTCCCTTCCCTAACCCTCCCTTCTGTGTGCCTATCCCTAACCCTCCCTTCCCCGCTGCCTATCCCTAACCCTCCCTTCCCCGCTGCCTAAACCTAACCCTCCCTTCCCCGCTGCCTATCCCTAACCCTCCCTTCCCCGCTGCCTAAACCTAACCCTCCCTTCCCCGCTGCCTAACCCTAACCCTCCCTTCCCCGCTGCCTAAACCTAACCCTCCCTGGTAGTGCCTAACACTCCCTTTCCCGCTGCCTAAACCTAACTCCCTCGCCCAATGCCTAACCCTAACCCACCCTTCTAAGTGCATAACCGTAACCCTCCCTCCCCGGTCCCTAACCCTAACCTTCTGTCCCTTCTCCCCCCACTTCTTCTGCCTAAACCTAACCTCCCCCACCCACGGCAGGACGCCAGTGCATCCTGCTGTGAGGACGATCAGGATGGCGACTGACGGTAATGTGATGCAGGCATCCCAAGCGGTGTCTGTATGTGGACACCAGCATTGTGTCCTTATTCAGGATATTGACCACCGGGATCCCATCCGTCGGGAAGCTAACTGCTTCCCCTATACAGTGTGTTGATTACACTCCACCTGTCTGACACTACACATCAGCGCAGGCTTGTGATGACACCAAGTTTATGACCCCCCACCTTACAGGTCACATGAAGTGTGCACACTAACATACATCCCTCACACCCTGATGGGCCTTCACTGCTCACTTGCTGCTATGTCTGTGGAGCACTGGGAGCGGTGATATCACATGACTTAATGAGCAATAGCTACAATGCCCATCACACAGTAGATGGGGGAGTACAGTGGGAGCCTATAGTGATTGTTGGGGGCACACAGTGAGTAGTAACAATGTGGGGGCATAGAGTGAATGTTATTAATGTGTGCACATGGTTAGTGTAGGTATGTTTGTGGTGCACTGTTGGTGGTAATGTAATGTGGGTACAGTGGGTAGTACTGTATCTATAAAGTTAGAGGCACAATGACTGCTGGCATGTGAAGGGTGTGTGTTCATCTCGGTCTTAGAACAGCATTAATGGCCTACAGATGTGTCCTCTTACAACTTTGCTCCGTGCGCTACAAGTCACGTTACAGATAACGCGTGAGTGTCGTGTGACTTGGTTGCGCAGAGCGTTCTTTTTTGCGTTTTTTCCACGAAAATGTGTCTTAGACGCAATTTAATGCAATAGGACGACGCACGAGCAGCTTCTGTTGACTAAAATGATATGCGGCATGCTTATATTCTGTGTGTGCCTGCGGCTGTATCTGCATTCCAGATTTCAGATCCAGATAAAGCCGCTATTACACACAGAATATAGGTATGCCGCGTATCATTTTAGTCAACAGAAGCTGCTTGTGCGTCGTCCTATTGCATTACATTGTGTCTAAGTCGCATTTTCGTGGCAAAAGACACTACATGCTACTGAGTCCCTACATGCATGGCGCGACTTGAAGGGCTGTTTAGCGTGACTGCAGCAAGAATGTAAGAGGACGCATCTGTATAACGCCTGCTATATTTAGCACATCTCTGATTAACTTTCATGTGGATTGCAACTTTAGCAGCAAATGCTTTGGGGCAGCATCACACATGATCAGGTTTCCTTTGCCTTGGTTTGTCCATATAAGTAGCTGCATACAGATATGTGGTTTCCTCTGCTTATTCCAATTATTTTTCTGTGTCCCTGACTCATTCTGACCACAAATTTCATATTTCCCGTTGTTTCTAGTCTTCCTGGGTTTTTGTTTTTATTAATCAGGTCCCCCCCCCCCCCCCGCCAGACTATTCTTTTTTAGGTTTGTATATGACTCCTGATTTTATGTGCAGCAAACAGTTGCCAGTATTTGTCTGAAAGCAAAGCTATTTTTGTAGCATACCACTTGTGGTGGTGAAAGTTCTCTCTCTTCCTACCCAAAACTATCCCAGACCTCATCACCGAAGGGTAGTACAAATGTTTCCTATTACATCTTTGCTCATAGCACAGCATCCAAGCATCCCAGTGACATCATGTCATGGCGTAGTGTCCGTACGGTACACCACGAGAGAATCCACATCATGCAATACACAGTTTAACCACTAGGTGGTGAATGCTCCACAAACGAAAACTACAGTACTGAAAACAATATTGTGTCAGTGGACGGTGATCCCTGATAAGCCGGCAATCACATTCAGGCAGTATAAACAGTCACTCGGCTCGACACCTCCTCCAAGGCTTAATTTTTATGCTACTGTATGCCACCAAACTGCATTGGACTCTAAACTACTATTGACGTTGTAGTGTACCTTGAAGATAAAACAAAATAAAATGATTTACACAATGACATCGTCCCTTTCCGGGCCTCAAACCTGAGATGCCGGCTAGGTAAGGTGCTCACCTTAACCACTCTGCCACGCAAGCCTGCTGTAGCATTAATCATACTTGTTGAGTATGTCATGTTATGCGTGTGTCTTTACGCCATGTAACGTGTACTATACAATGTCAATATTATAATTTTTTATTATTATCCTTTATTTATATGGCGCCACAAGGGTTCCGCAGCGCCCAATTACAGAGTACATAAACAAATAATTAAAACAGGAAAACAGCAACTTACAGTTGATGACAGTATAGGACAAGTACAGGGTAAATAAATATAGCTACATCAGCAGATGACCCTGAAATAAGTGTCAGGTGGCAGAAGATTGCTGGATTTGGTGCAGTTGAAGATTATGGAAGTAAGAAAAAGGATAAGCACATGAGGGAAGAGGACCCTGCTCGTGAGAGCTTACATTCTAAAGGGGAGGGGTAGACAGACAGTGGTGACACAGATGGGGTACATAGAGAGCGTGAAACAGAGGGTTAGGATGAGATTTGGCTGGGTTTGGTGAAGAAGTGGGTTTTGATAGCCCGTTTGAAGTTTTGTACAGAGGTGGAGAGTCTGAGGGGGAGAGGTAGGGAATTCCAGAGAAGTGGTGCAGCACGTGAAAAATCTTGGAGGAAGGAGTGGGAGGAAGTAATCAGTAGGCAGGAGAGTCGGCGTGCATTAGCAGAGCGAAGAGGACGGGTGGGAATGTAAAGGGAGATAAGGTCAGAGATGTAGATGGGAGAGGAGTGTTTCAAGTCTAATCCAGCTGGGGGGCAAAACACAGAGAGCAAGGGAGGGGGAAGTGTGGAGCAATACATAAAGTTGTGCAAAGTACTTTAAGAGTATTGAACCTGAAATGATCTTACCTTATGAAAAACTGCCTGTGCGTCTTTACAACATGTACCACGACCTGTATTGTGTACAATACAATGGCCCTCATTCCGAGTTGTTCGCTCGGTAAAAATCTTCGCATCGCAGCGATTTTCCGCTTAATGCGCATGCGCAATGTCCGCACTGCGACTGCGCCAAGTAAATTTGCTATGCAGTTAGGATTTTTACTCACGGCTTTTTCATCGTTCTGGCGATCGTAATGTGATTGACAGGAAATGGGTGTTACTGGGCGGAAACAGGCCGTTTTATGGGCGTGTGGGAAAAAACGCTACAGTTTCCGGAAAAAACGCAGGAGTGGCTGGAGAAACGGGGGAGTGTCTGGGCGAACGCTGGGTGTGTTTGTGACGTCAAACCAGGAACGACAAGCAGTGAAATGATCGCAGATGCCGAGTAAGTCTGGAGCTACTCAGAAACTGCTACGAGGTGTGTAATCGCAATATTGCGAATACTTCGTTCGCAATTTTAAGATGCTAAGATTCACTCCCAGTAGGCGGCGGCTTAGCGTGAGCAAATCTGCTAAAATTCACTTGCGAGCGAACAACTCGGAATGAGGGCCAATGTCTATTGCGACTTAGCATGAAATGCAGATGGGTGGCATGACATTTAAAAATGATTAAGGGGGAGGTGTACTAAGCAATGATAAAAGTGGAGAAGTGAGCCAGTGGAGAAGTTGCCCATGGCAACCAATCAGCATTGACATAACATTTTAAATTTACATACTATAAAAGTATACAGAGCAGCTGATTGGTTGCCATGGGCAACTTCTCAACTGGCTCACTTCTCCACTTTTATCACTGCTTAGTACATGTCCCCCGTAATCCTTTATTACAAACTGCAGCTCTGGATTCATGGCTACTGAGAACTACTGTTTAGTGTAACGAAACACAGGTTCCATCAGCCAATCAGCGGGTGGCGCTACAGAAGCTTGTTGGCTATTTAACGCATGCACAGTACAGTTTAAGAAAAGTGACATCTGGTGGACAGAAAGTTATATTACACTCTCCAGCTTCTCCAGCACCTCAGTACGTTACGTTGCGACTTACTGTAGCATGATGCTACTTAGAACGCCAAGCAGCAGATGGCAGGGCGCCAATAGCAGAGCGCGCTGGATGGCATATGAAGCAAAGATGTAGCAGCATATGTAGGTCACAGGTTTTCAAACTCAGCCTCAGGACTCCACACAATTTATGTTTCCCAGGTCACCTGTGGATGTTTAAAATGTGACAGTTGGTGATACAGAGTGCACCTGCCGGGTGACCTGGAAAACATGGACTGTGTGGGATCCCGAGGACTGAGTTTGAGAACCCCTGCTGTAGGTGATTACAGCTGCAGATGCTTCCTGTACGGCGGCAGCTCCTCATACTCCTCTCACCAAAACTGGCTACCAAAGCCTCTCTCTTGGAACTCACTCTGGACTATCACACTCTTTACTGAATATCTGTCTGTAAAGAGGGCAACTGTGACATACATTTCAGAGATAAGCTTCTCTGACCCTGGAGGCCAGCAAGGGGGCCACAGACACCATACCTCCCAGTAATAGAGGCTAATCTAATTGGGACCAGAGGGACATCAAGAGGGGCAGGCCCACATTACAGGGAGGGCATATTTGAGCATTGCCACATCAAAGATGGCGTGCCCACATCACGCTCGGGGTGTGACTGCAGCCTGGGGTTTTGCCTACCGCATTCACCACTCACTGCTCTGCAATGCATTAATTGCTCGTTCCGCCCAGCTTACAGGCAGATTGGGACAATGCAGTCCCGATTGTGACAGTGGGACAGAGCCTTGAAATTGGGACGGATAACAGGCATGACTATGCACACTACACACTGCCAAAAGTCACACAGTCATTCCTACACCACTAATTGGCATCACTTGTACAACTGAAACCTATTGGGCTTTACATAAAAAATTTAAAAAATGGCCCATTTACAGAATTTCTCTATCGTCCTAAGTGGATGCTGGGGTTCCTGAAAGGACCATGGGGAATAGCGGCTCCGCAGGAGACAGGGCACAAAAAAGTAAAGCTTTTACCAGATCAGGTGGTGTGCACTGGCTCCTCCCCCTATGACCCTCCTCCAGACTCCAGTTAGATTTTGTGCCCGAACGAGAAGGGTGCAATCTAGGTGGCTCTCCTAAAGAGCTGCTTAGAGAAAGTTTAGCTTAGGTTTTTTACTTTACAGTGAGTCCTGCTGGCAACAGGATCACTGCAACGAGGGACTTAGGGGAGAAGTAGTGAACTCACCTGCGTGCAGAGTGGATTTGCTGCTTGGCTACTGGACACTAGCTCCAGAGGGACGATCACAGGTACAGCCTGGATGGTCACCGGAGCCGCGCCGCCGGCCCCCTTGCAGACGCTGAAGAGAGAAGAGGTCCAAAATCGGCGGCTGAAGACTCCTCAGTCTTCTTAAGGTAGCGCACAGCACTGCAGCTGTGCGCCATTTTCCTCTCAGCACACTTCACACAACAGTCACTGAGGGTGCAGAGCGCTGGGGGGGGCGCTCTGAGAGGCAAATAAAAACCTTATTAGAGGCAAAAAATACCTCACATATAGCCCACAGAGGCTATATGGAGATATTTAACCCCTGCCTAACTTCAAAAATAGCGGGAGACGAGCCCGCCGAAAAAGGGGCGGGGCCTATCTCCTCAGCACACAGCGCCATTTTCTCTCACAGAAAAGCTGGAGAGAAGGCTCCCAGGCTCTCCCCTGCACTGCACTACAGAAACAGGGTTAAAACAGAGAGGGGGGGGCACTGATTTTGGCGATATTGTATATATATAAAAGATGCTATAAGGGAGAAACACTTATATAAGGTTGTCCCTATATAATTATAGCGTTTTTGGTGTGTGCTGGCAGACTCTCCCTCTGTCTCCCCAAAGGGCTAGTGGGTCCTGTCCTCTGTCAGAGCATTCCCGGTGTGTGTGCTGTGTGTCGGTACGTGTGTGTCGACATGTATGAGGACGATGTTGGTGAGGAGGCGGAGAAATTGCCTGTAATGGTGATGTCACTCTCTAGGGAGTCGACACCGGAATGGATGGCTTATTTAGAGAATTACGTGAGAATGTCAACACGCTGCAAGGTCGGTTGACGACATGAGACGGCCGACAATCTATTAGGACCGGTCCAGGCGTCTCAGAAACACCGTCAGGGGTTTTAAAAACGCCCATTTACCTCAGTCGGTCGACACAGACACAGACACGGACACTGAATACAGTGTCGACGGTGAATAAACAAACGTATTTCTCATTAGGGCCACACGTTAAGGGCAATGAAGGAGGTGTTACGTGTTTCTGATACTACAAGTACCACAAGAAAGGGTATTATGTGGGAGTGAAAAAACTACCTGTAGTTTTTCCTGAATCAGATAAAATAAAATGAAGTGTGTGATGATGCGTAGGGTTACCCCGATAGCAAATATTGGCGTTATACCCTTTCCCGCCAGAAATTAGGGTACGTTGGGAAACACCCCTTAGGGTGATAAGGCGCTCACACGCTTATCAAGTGGCGTTACCGTCTCCAGATACGGCCGCCCTCAAGGAGCCAGCTGATAGGAAGCTGGAAAAATATCCTAAAAAGTATATACACACATACGGTGGTTATACTGCGACCAGCGATCGCCATCAGCCTGGAGATGCAGTGCTGGGTTGGCTTGGTCGGATTCCCTGACTGAAAATATTTTATTCATGTAGAGCATTTAATAGGATGCATTCTATATATATGTATGTGAGATGCACAGAGGGATATTTGCTCTCTGGCATCAAGATAAGTGCGTTGTCCATATCTCCCAGAAGATGTCAGGGACACGACAGTGGTCAGGTGATACAGATCCCATACGGCAGATGGAAGTATTGCTGTATAAAGGGAAGGAGTTATTTGGGGGTCGGTCCATCGGACCTGGGGACCACAGCAACAGCTGGGAAATCCAACCTTTTTTACCCCAAGTTACATCTCAGCTAAAAAAGACACCGTCTTTTCAGCCTCAATCTTTCCTTTCCCATGAGGGCATGCAGGCAAAAGGCCAGTCATATCTGCCCAGACATAGAGGTAAGGGAAGTAGACTGCAGCAGGCAGCCCTTTCCCAGGAAAAGAAGCCCTCCACCGCGTCTGCCAAGTCCTCAGCATGACGCTGGGGCCGTGCAAGCGGACTCAAGGTGGGGGGGTAGTCTCAAGAGTCTCAGGGCGCAGTGGGATCACTCGCAAGTTGACCCCTAGATCGTACGAGTATTATCCCAGGGGTAAAGATTGGAGAGTCGAGACATCTTCTCCTCGCAGGTTCCTGAAGTCTGCTTTACCAACGGCTCCCTCCGACAGGGAGGCAGCATTGGAAACAATTCACAAGCTGTATATCCAGCAGGTGATAATCAAAGTACCCCTCCTACGACAAGGAAAAGGGTATTATTTTTCCACACTATATTGTGGTACTGAAGCCAGACGGCTTGGTGACACATAGTCTAAATCTAAAATGTTTTGAACACTTACATAAAAGGTTCAAATCGAGATAAAGTCACTCAGAGCAGTGATAGCGAACCGGAAAAAAGGGGACTATATGGTGTCCCTGGACATCAAGGATTACCTCCATGTCCAAATTTTGTACTTCTCATCAAGGGTACCTCTGGTTCGTGGTACAGAACTGTCAATATCAGTTTCAGACGATGCCGTTTGAATTATCCACGGCACCCCGGGCCTTTTTACCAAGGTAATGGCCGAAAAGATGTTTCTTCAAAGAAAAAAGGCATCTAAATTATCCCTTACTTGCACGACCTAAAAAGGGCAAGTTCCAGAGAACAGTTGGAGGTCGGAAGAGCACTATCTAAAGTAGTTCTTCGACGGCACGACTGGATTCTAAATATTCCAAGAATCGCAGCTTTTTTCCGACGATACGTCTGCTGTTCCTAGGGATGATTCTGGACACGGTTCAGAAAAAGGTTTTTCTTCCCGAGGAAAAAGCCAAGGAGTTATCCGACCTGTCAGGAACCTCCTAAAACCAGGAAAGGTGTCTGTACATCAATGCACAAGAGTCCTGGGAAAAATGGTGGCTTTTTACGAAGCAATTCCATTCGGCAGATTCCATGCAAGAATTTTCCAAAGGGATCTGTTGGACAAATGGTCAGGGTCGCATCCTCAGATGCACCTGCGAATAACCCTGTCGCCAAGGACAAGGGTATATCTTCTGTGGTGGTTGCAAAAGGCTCATCTATTGGAGGGCCGCAGATTCGGCATACAGGATTTGATCCTGGTGACCACGGACGCCAGCCTGAGAGGTTGGGGAGCAGTCACACAAGGAAGAAACTTCCAGGGGGTATGGACGAACCTGGAAAAGTCTCTTCACATAAACATTCTGGTACTAAGAGCAATCTAAAATGCTCTAAGCCAGGCGGAACCACTCCTGCAAGGAAAACCGGTGTTGATTCAGTCGGACAACATCACGGCGGTCGCCCATGTAAACAGACAGGGCGGCACAAGAAGCAGGAGTGCAATGGCAGAAGCTGCCAAGATTCTTCGCTGGGCGGAGAATCACGTAATAGCACTGTCAGCAGTGTTCTTCCCGGGCGTGGACAACTGGGAAGCAGACTTCCTCAGCAGACACGATATTCACCCGGGAGAGTGGGGTCTTCATCCAGAAGTCTTCCACATGCTAATAAACTGTTGGGAAAGACCAATGGTAGACATGATGGCGTCTCGCCTCAACAAGAAACTGGACAAGTATTGCGCCAGGTCAAGAGATCCACAGGCAATAGCTGTGGACGCACTGGTAACACCTTGGGTGTACAAATCAGTATATGTGTTTCCTCCTCTGCCTCTCATACCAAAGGTATTGAAGATTATACGGTGAAGAGGAGTAAGAACAATACTAGTGGCTCCGGATTGGCCAAGAAGGACTTGGTACCCGGAACTTCAAGAGTTGGTCACGGACGACCCGTGCCCTCTACTTCTGAGAAGGGACCTGCTACAACAGGGTCCCTGTCTCTTTCAAGACTTACCGCGGCTGCGTTTGACGGCATGGCGGTTGAACGCCAGATCCTAAAAGGGAAAGGCATTCCAGAAGAAGTCATTCCTACCTTGATTAAGGCAAGGAAGGAAGTCACCGCGAAACATTATCACCGCATTTGGCGAAAATATGTCGCGTGGTGCGAGGATCGGAGTGTTCCGACGGAGGAATTTCAACTGGGTCGTTTCCTACATTTCCTACAATCAGGATTGTCTATGGGTCTCAAATTGAGATCTATTAAGGTTCAAATTTCGGCCCTGTCAATATTCTTCCAAAAAGAATTGGCCTCAGTTCCTGAGGTACAGACTTTTGTTAAAGGAGTACTGCATATACAGCCTCCTGTGGTGCCTCCGGTGGCACCGTGGGATCTAAATGTAGTTTTAGATTTCCTCAAATCCCATTGGTTTGAACCATTGAAAAAGGTGGATTTTAAATATCTCACATGGAAAGTGACTATGTTACTGGCCCTGGCTTCCGCCAGGAGAGTATCTGAATTGGCGGCTTTATCTTATAAAAGCCCTTATCTAATCTTCCATTCGGATAGGGCAGAACTGAGGACTCGTCCGCATTTTCTCCCTAAGGTGGTATCAGCGTTTCACCTGAACCAACCTATTGTGGTGCCTGCGGCCACTGGCGACTTGGAGGACTCCAAGTTGTTGGACGTTGTCAGAGCCTTAAAAATATACATTTCAAGGACGGCTGAAGTCAGAAAATCTGACTCGCTGTTGATACTATATGCACCCAACAAGTTGGGTGCCCCTGCTTCTAAGCAGACGATTGCTCGTTGGATTTGTAACACAATTCAACTTGCTCATTCTGTGGCAGGCCTGCCACAGCCTAAATCTGTTAAGGCCCATTCCACAAGGAAGGTGGGCTCATCTTGGGCGGCTGCCCGAGGGGTCTCGGCATTACAATTCTGCCGAGCAGCTACGTGGTCGGGGGAAAACACGTTTGTAAAATTCTACAAATTTGATACCCTGGCAAAAGAGGACTTGGAATTCTCTCATTCGGTGCTGCAGAGTCATCCGCACTCTCCCGCCCGTTTGGGAGCTTTGGTATAATCCCCATGGTCCTTTCAGGAACCCCAGCATCCACTTAGGACGATAGAGAAAATAAGAATTTACTTACCGATAATTCTATTTCTCGGAGTCCGTAGTGGATGCTGGGCGCCCATCCCAAGTGCGGATTATCTGCAATACTGTACATAGTTATTGTTAACAAATTCGGGTTATATTGTTAAGGAGCCATCTTTAAGAGGCTCTTTCTGTTATCATACTGTTAACTGGGTTTAGATCACAAGTTGTACGGTGTGATTGGTGTGGCTGGTATGAGTCTTACCCGGGATTCAAATTGCCTCCCTTATTGTGTACGCTCGTCCGGGCACAGTACCTAACTGGAGTCTGGAGGAGGGTCATAGGGGGAGGAGCCAGTGCACACCACCTGATCTGGTAAAAGCTTTACTTTTTTGTGCCCTGTCTCCTGCGGAGCCGCTATTCCCCATGGTCCTTTCAGGAACCCCAGCATCCACTACGGACTCCGAGAAATAGAATTATCGGTAAGTAAATTCTTATTTTTCCACCCTCGGACGACTTTCAGGTGTCTGGTATATCCATCTTGCACATGTTACTAAGTGTACTGCTGTTTACGTAAAGCTTCCTTCTGTGAAGAAAAGTTGATTTTTTTTGTGCTTCTCCGGTGCCTGAGACAAAGCCGCTCTCTGGATATACTGTAATTGTGTAAAATGCACAGAGTATAGCAGAGCTGTGTCATGTCCCAGGGCAAAGGAATAAACACCATGGGGTATATTTACAAAGATTCGTGTTTTTGCCGTTTTGAAGGGTGTTTGATCTCGAATGGTATCGGGTGCATTTTACTGCAACTTTTTGAATCCTGATACGGTCATTCACTAAGCTGCCGACTTTTCCAAATTCGTATTTTCCGATGTCGATGTG
Source organism: Pseudophryne corroboree (assembly GCF_028390025.1). NCBI lineage: Eukaryota > Metazoa > Chordata > Amphibia > Anura > Myobatrachidae > Pseudophryne > Pseudophryne corroboree. Next base: position 979,881,673 of record NC_086445.1, read on the forward strand.
ATTCGTAATGTCAGGCAGTGTTTTACGGGAGTGATGAGTAAAACACTGCCTGACAAAACACAAGGAATCCCGGCCGAATGTGTGAGATCCGTGCAGGGCTTCATTGTGTACCTTAAAAAGGTGTTTAAAGTGTTTTAAAATCTGAAAAAAATTGCGTGGGGTCCCCCCTCCTAAGCATAACCAGCCTCGGGCTCTTTGAGCCGGTCCTGGTTGACACTTTTATAGTGGTCCCTGCGGCCCTGGCATTACATACCCAACTAGTCACCCCTGGCCGGGGTACCCTGGAGGAGTGGGAACCCCTTAAATCAAGGGGTCCCCCCCTCCAGCCACCCAAGGGCCAGGGGTGAAGCCCGAGGCTGTCCCCCCCATCCAAGGGCGGTGGATGGGGGGCTGATAGCCTTTAAAAAAAATGTGAATATTGTTTTTAGTAGCAGTACTACAAGTCCCAGCAAGCCTCCCCCGCAAGCTGGTACTTGGAGAACCACAAGTACCAGCATGCGGTGGAAAACCTGGGCCGCTGGTACCTCATGTAGTGTCTGTGAGGCAGCACACGGCAGAGATACAATGTAGCGCCTATGCGCTCCATTGTATCCAATGGTGGGAACTTTGCGGTCAGCGGTGAGGTTACTTTCGGTCAACCGCTGACCGCAAAGTTCCCACCATTGGATACAATGGAGCGCATAGGCGCTACATTGTATCTCTGCCGTGTGCTGCCTCACAGACACTACAGGAGTACACAGCCAATCAGGAGAGTGCCACGACGTGGCGCTCCCTGATTGGCTGAAGGGACCCTCTTTGACAGGAGTCAGGGGGGGTCCTGGCAGTCAGGGAAAGGGGTCCCATGTGTAAACATGGGACCCCTTTCAGTGCGTGGTCGGGTTTCCGTTTTTTTGTTTTGCCAAGTACGTGGATTATACAAAGAAGACAAGCAACACTGGATTATGTGGGTATAATTTTTTTCACAGGTCCCCCAAGGATTCTACAGGGAGAAGAGGACCGAGCCTCGTGGGAACATAGGTAAATATGTATGTATGGAGGTGTGCATGTATGCAATAAACTTATACTTTCACGGTGTGTGTGTCCTGTTTTTTGGGGGGTATTTATTTAGTAGTAGTACTACAGGTACCAGCGGCCCAGGTTTTCCACCGCATGCTGGTACTTGTGGTTCTCCAAGTACCAGCTTGCGGGGGAGGCTTGCTGGGACTTGTAGTACTGCTACTAAAAACAATATTCACATTTTTTTAAAAAGGCTATCAGCCCCCCATCCGCCGCCCTTGGATGGGGGGGACAGCCTCGGGCTTCACCCCTGGCCCTTGGGTGGCTGGAGGGGGGGGACCCCTTGATTTAAGGGGTTCCCACTCCTCCAGGTTACCCCGGCCAGGGGTGACTAGTTCGGTATGTAATGCCAGGGCCGCAGGGACCACTATAAAAGTGTCCCCCCGGCTGTGGCATTATGTACCTGGCTAGTGGATCCCGGTGCTGGTTTTAAAAATATGGGGGACCCCTACGCTTTTTGTCCCCCGTATTTGTGGAACCAGGACCAGGCGCAAAGCCCGGTGCTGGTTGATCAAATATGGGGGAACCCCTGTCATTTTTCCCCCCATATTTTGTCAACCAGGACCGGCTCAAAGAGGCTGGTTGTGCTTAGAAGGGGGGACCCCACGCTATTTTTTTTTTCACTTTTGACACTAAACACACCCTTTCCCATAGATAACCATGCACAGATCTCACTGATCCGTGCATGGTTATCCAAACTCGACTGGAAAAAGCAGGTCTATTTTTTTCCTGCTTTTTTTAACGATTCGAAAAAAAATAGACCCGCACTTGAGCACTAGACCCGCACTTGAGCACTCAGAGACTAACACCCAAATACGTGAATACCCGTATTGTATGAAATAACAGCCGCGTTTGACCGATGGTCTATTCATTCGTATTTCAGAACTTTGCCAATCAAACCATTACGAATAGACCAGACACTGCCGAGTTTTCTGCTTAGTGAATTCCCGGATTGGGACTTAGAAAAAAAAAACACAAATCGGCCAAACTCGGATTTTTAGTAAATACTGGCCCATGTCTGCTCTAATAAAGATATAAGCGAAGTTTATAGCAGGATTCTAGAGAGCAAATCACTGTATTTAGCGAGATATTCAGCATGGCATATACAGCCCGATAACCTAAAGTCCTGTGGATGTGAGGAGCACTAGTCGCCTAATCCTCTTGGTTACAGGTGGAAGTATTTCCTGTTGGAGGTACCAGTCTTGCCAGGACTTTTCTCCTCAGTGGGTGGTGTGAAGGTTTCAGAAGTCCTGTTATCACTTCCCTTCCCAGTAAGCTTGTTCTGCAGGATCCTATGAGAAACTCATTCCAATTTCCTTGAGAACACATTTTAAATCTTGCAGGTGCAAGACTGATTGTTTTTCTTTTAGGCAGAATATAGCTGAGTCTTAAATTAAAAGGTCCACGGAGATGGAAGAATAAGTTCAAGAGAAACAAGTTTAGCTTTTATTTTTTTATTTTTTTACCAGTCTCATTCTTTAGTCTAATGTATTATTCAAACACACAGAAGCACTCACATTATCTATTCTTTTGTACAAATTGCCTAGACTGTTTTTCTTCCCCCTCTCTTTCTTCTGATCACATAATGGGAAGAAGAATTATCTGCTAGTTTTAAAGACAAATTGATGCAGTGATATTATTTGAAGGGATGTGAAATTGTTTCAATTGTGAGGCTTCTCTTTTCTCAGCGGCACCGGATCTTTTTCAGCTTTTGAAAGCAACATTTCTTCCACATGTAGTATTGTAATAGTCTCTACCAAAAATGAGAACGTATTTAATGTGACTTATTTTTTTTTTTTTTTTAGAATTATTGTGATATGCTATGGATAGGTAAGAATAGTCGTTGATTGATAACATCCCCAAAAAAAGCAATGAGTTGTAAACAAAAAAAAAGAAACGAAATATATATATATGTATATGGTATAGGGGATGTACTGGAAACAGCGCTAAGGCGTAACCTTTATCACACACAGGCAGATGTATTAACCTGGAGCAGGCACAAGGAAGTGATAAACCAGTGATAAATGCAAGGTGATAAACACACCAGCCAATCAGCTCCTAACTGTTAATTTACACATTGGAGCTGATTGGCTGGTGCGTTTATCACCTTGCATTTATCACTGGTTTATCACTTCCTTATGCCTTCTCCAGGTTAATAAATCTGTCCCACAATAAAAAAAAAAAAACGCCCCTCCCTAATTTAAATCGCATTGCACAGTATACATTTTTCCCCACATGCAGTGCAACATGGTTTTGCAAAAGTGCAATGTTACAAGCTGGCCTGGCAAAAGGAGAAACTTGGCTGAATTTCTGCAGGTTATTCCTTCCCTACCCATTTGATCTCTGTCATACTTGTGTACAGGGCCGCCATCAGAGGGGTGGGGGGACTGCATAACTGGGCTTGAAGTGAGAAGTGGGCCCTCCCCTGGCTACTACACAGTGTGGCGTTGGTTTTGAGGGACAGGCATGAGACACAGAAGGGGGATGGCTGGAGACTCTAAGGGGGAGCTGGCATGAAACACAGAAGGGGGGGATGGCTGGCATGAGACACAAAGGGGAGCTGGCTAGAGAGATAGAAGGGGGCTGGCTGGAGAGACGGAAGGGAGCTGGCTAGAGAGACAGAAGGGGGCTGGCTGGAGAGATGGAAGGGAGCTGGCTAGAGAGACGGAAGGAGGCTGGCTGGAGAGACGGAAGGGAGCTGGCTAGAGAGACAGAAGGGGGCTGGCTGGAGAGAAGGGAGCTGGCTAGAGAGATGGAAGGGGGCTGGCTGGAGAGACGGAAGGGAGCTGGCTAGGGAGACAGAAGGGGGCTGGCTGGAGAGACAGAAGGGGGCTGGCTGGAGAGACGGAAGGAAGCTGGCTAGAGAGACAGAAGGGGGCTGGCTGGAGAGACGGGAGGGAGCTGGCTAGAGAGACAGAAGGGGGCTGGCTGGAGAGACGGAAGGAAGCTGGCTAGAGAGACTGAAGGGGGCTGGCTAGAGACACAGAAGGGGGCTGGCTGGAGAGACAGAAGGGGGCTGACTGGAGAGACAGAAGGAAGCTGGCTAGAGAGACTGAAGGGAGCTGGCTGGAGAGACAGAATGGAGCTGGCTGGAGAGACAGAATGGGGCTGGCTGGAGAGACAGAAGGGGGCTGGCTGGAGAGATAGAAGGGGGCTGGCTGGAGAGACAGAAGGGGGCTGGCTGGAGACACAGAAGGGGGCTGGCAGGAGACACAGAAGGGGGCTGGCAGGAGACACAGAAGCGCGGCAGTCTTTTTGCCTATGGGGTAAGGGCCCTGCCTATTATGTCAGTCCCGGGCTCCACAGTTTCTGAGGGCAGCACTGCCTGTGTATCCCCTTTCCTGTATAATGAGAATACAGGTTGAGTATCCCTTATCCAAAACGCTTGGGACCAGAGGTATTTTGGATAACGGATTTTTCCGTATTTTGGAATAATTAGATACCATAATGAGATATCATGGTGATGGGACCTAAATCTAAGCACAGAATGCATTTATGTTTCATATACACCGTATACACACAGCCTGAAGGTAATTTTTGCCAATATTTTTTATAACTTTGTGCATTAAACAAAGTGTGTCTACATTCACACAATTCAATTATGTTTCATATACACCTTGTATACACAGCCTGAAGGTCATTTAATACAATATTATTAATAACTTTGTGTATTAAACAAAGTTTGTGTACACTGAGCCATCAAAAAACAAAGATTTCACTATCTCACTCTCACTCAAAAAAGTCCGTATTTCGGAATATTCCGTATTTCGGAATATATGGATATGGGATACTCAACCTGTAATAGATACTGTGACCTCAATCAAGCTCCAATAATAATTAGTGCCCGTCTTGCCGCTTGGACTGTTTTGATGGGTGAAGGTTGGGGAGAGCCGCAATGGGACAGCATAATGTGCAATATTCTCTCCAAGTTTTATTCAGTTGCAGAATTCAAGTAACAACAATTTGAAGACAATTATCTGCAACATTTTATAATTGCTGTGCATCCCTTTTGTTGCTCAGATAATTGTTAGAATATCTGAGAGCTAAATAGCAAGAACAATGTTATTTCATTGTTTTATAAATGTGCCCTATATTCTCTGATCGGTAAAGACACTACTCAGCATGCAGAGGATGAGGTGTGTGTTAGCTGCGGTCATCTCTCCATACTGATGCAATAACCTGTGCAGCTACAACAATTCCTGGAGTCGTGTGGAGCGTACTACAGAGGTACAGATGTGCTGTAACTCATTGTTCTGACTCAGACATCAATCAAAGTCCATGACCAATTGATAATTGGTTGCTGGGCGGCTGCATTCTTTCAGTTTTGCAATGTTGAATTTGGGCCATCGATATTGCTACTGGACCAGAATGCAAAAATAAGCTTTACATTATATATTGTCCTCATACACCGTTGCTTAGCTTGCTCCAAATAGCTCCTCTCCACACAGCAGGTCCTTCTTTGGGAAATTGGGTAGTTTTAACATAAAGAATTTCCTTGATGGGTCACTGATCATTGATGGCCACCAACCAGCATTTCCCATTGGTGGATTGGCAGTTCCAGTTGGATTGGGGAATCAGAGAAATGCCCCCCTGATGAATGGGACCCTTTAGGTTATGTATTAGCATCACCATTATTCACTGGACAACAAGACACTTAGAACAGGTCCGGATTTATTCTTGGGGAAACCTGGGGCACTCCGCATCTCTGTCAGCACCACCCCCACATGTCATCCTGCCGCCCCACCCCCACAGCAGCCTGCTCTAGGGGCGGCAATGTATATTAGATTAATTTAGTAGGAGGTAGATACGGGTCAGTAGTGAAACCTATCCATGCAGCCTGAAGGTCATAAAAACCTTTGGTCTCATCAGGACCAATAGTGTAATAGTGGAAGACCAATTGGTGCTCAGTGTTTTCCCATAGAAATATTTATTTATAATACAGATAGAAAACAAGGTAGAAAAAACAGGAATATAAAACACTGACATATCTTACAAATTGCAATACAGAGGATCCTGAAAACATGACATGTGAAGCAACATGGGGATAATTCTGAGAGTCTCAAGTAGTACCCCATTAGAGGTACGCAGGCACATAGAGATAGAATATCCTATAGTGATAAACAAACATGAAATAAATAATCATTCTTCTTGTACATACTGTATATGCAGGTGTACAAGGTGGCAGGTGAGAAGTAGCCAGAGACCATGTAAGTGATGGAATCTTTGGTAAGTATTGGTCCATACAGGCTGAAATAATCGTTCCCAATAAATGTGGATGGAGATTAATCAGCATCTGGATTAAACACTCTACTTAGATCCAAAGCAGAAAACCAGGAGACAGTCCACCACTCTGTAGTACGTGTCCCTGCAATCTCTTTGCTGTGCTGTTGACGCATTTCGAGCCGCCGAAGCCGTTTATCAGGGCTTGAAACGCATGTACATTAGATTGTGAATATTACATTTAAACCGATGGTGTATATTAGATTTAAACTAATAGTTTAGTAATGTCTGGGTACTGTTTATAGCTCCTGGTAATTGAGAGACAATTGTACGGGGTGTGTGGGAGAGAAGCTGGAATCCCTGGTTCACTTACAGCTCCTCCCTCCTATTTCTCCTTTGGTCGGGAAACGCCATTGACAGTTCATGAAACATAATACTCCTGTGCCTCTGCCTGCACTGAGCACTGTCCTGCTTCCACTGTGGCTGCCTGGTCCTTCCTTCTGCTTCTGCACAAGAGGGAGAGCTGGCGATGGCCCTCCTGACTGAGGGGAGCTGGAGGTACAGTGCCCCCTGCACCTTCTACCCCCCCCCCCCCCATCTTAATCCAGCTCTGATTTAGAAGCACATTAGAAGTGGAATAGAATGTGGACATGATTGATATATACAGAGATATTAGCACTAGCAATGAATGTACATATTGGGGGCCATTCCGAGTTGTTCGCTCGTTGCCGATTTTCGCAACGGAGCGATTAAGGAAAAAAATGCGCATGCGCATGGTTCGCAGTGCGCATGCGGTTAGTATTTTAACACAAAACTTAGTAGATTTACTCACGCCCGAACGAAGATTTTTCATTGTTGGAGTGATCGGAGTGTGATTGACAGGAAGTGGGTGTTTCTAGGCGGAAACTGGACGTTTTCTGGGAGTGTGCGGAAAAACGCAGGCGTGCCAGGGAAAAACGCGGGAGTGTCTGGAGAAACGGGGGAGTGGCTGGCCGAACGCTGGGCGTGTGTGTGACGTCAAACCAGGAACGAAACTGACTGAACTGATCGCAATGGCTGAGTAAGTCTCGAGGTACTCAGAAACTGCTAAGACATTTCTATTCGCAATTCTGCTAAACTTTCGTTCGCAATTCTGCTATGCTAAGATACACTCCCAGAGGGCGGCGGCTTAGCGTGTGCAATGCTGCTAAAAGCAGCTAGCGAGCGAACAACTGGGAATCACCCCCATTACCCAAAAGTTTGACAACAACATTTCATAGCTGAATTTAAATCTGCCCAAACTATAAAAGGTTCGAAGGGATTTGATGTTCCTGTGTTAATAGTATTAATATACTTATTTTTATTTTGTTACTTTTTGAATCAGAACAGTATTAATGGTTCTCTGTATTTGGCTGTACCCGATGCGAGGTAGACAACAGTTATTAATAGTTGCCCATCAGGGGCAAGTAAGGAGTGACCGACAATCAGGGCTGGACTGACCTTCAGGCACTTCAGGCAAATGCCAGAAGGGGCGATGGCCTGGTGGGCCTGCCCGTCCTAACAGCCTGTCAGAGCAGCTCTGCTCACAGAGCAGACAGAGAGCCACAGGCTGGCTGAGCAACTCCGCCTCCTGGCACTCTTATAGGCAGTCCGGAACTCAGAGACAGGGAATGACTAAGCAGCTTCACCTCCGGGCTATCTGCACAACTGCCCGACATACAGAAAGACGGGGGCGTGCCACCAGGCCATGCCCCTGTGAATCACGGCAGTGCCCCATTATCCTGCCGTCCCATTTGAGAGCCCCAGTCCATCCCTGCCTGCAGTTATATACACTTGCTATGAGAAATAAAGAATGGGATCCTGTCTGAAGATCGACACTGTCTAGGTCGACAATGTTTAGGTTGACCAGTGGCAAACGCAGGATTTGCATGGGGGGGTTTCCAGAACTGGGCGGAGCCAATCACGGGGGTGGGGACTGAGGTGACCCAGTATATGCTGGGTCCGTAAAAATAGTGTGTCTGTGTGTGTGTGTGTGTGTGTGTATATGTATATATATATATATATATATATATATATACACATATACATAGCATATTAAACATGCATACATATATATATATATATGTACACACACATACAGTACACATATATATATATACACATGTATATATATATCGTGTGTGTGTGTGTGTGTGTGTGTGTGTGTTTATATGTATGTATGTATGTATGTATATACATGTGTATATATGTATGCACATGGATATATATGTACTATAATTCAAATAAAGTAAACTTTTATTGCACTTGCAAGTGCCACCAGGAAGACAGCAGGCTGCAGAGGACGCTAGACAGTCATTAATAATACTCATGCAGCTAAAAAAAAAAAAAAAAAAATTTTTTTTTTTTTTTTTTAGTGGAGGGAGGTTTCTGCTGGGTACTCGGAACCCCCCCCTGGGTGCGCCACTGTTGACCACTATAGGTTGACAGTCGACAGGGTTTGAAGGTCGACAGGGTTTCTAGGTCGACATGTGCTAGGTCGACGTGAGTTTTTCACATTTAAAAACAAAACTTTTTCATACTAAATGATCCACGTGGACTACGATTGGAATGGTAATCTGTGCCTAGCGAAGCGGTAGTGCAGCGAGCTACCTTGCCCGAAGTTCGCTCGCCATGCGAGGGGACACGGTGCACTAATTGGGCTTCCCAGTCACTGTACGCAGAAAACGACACCAAAAAAACAAAAACAGAACTCATGTCGACCTTTTGACCTGTCGACCCAGTGACTGTCGACCTATAGTGGTCGACCTAAACATTGTCGACCTAGACACTGTTGATTTGATGATCCACGTCCATAAAGAATTAATGGCCCTAACTCACAGTCAGAAAAGTGAAATAGTTGAAAGTAAAGTTTAGGAAAATCACCGTTAAAATCATAATGTAAGAATAACCAGTGTAAAAAAACTCATATTTCGGTTATGAAAGCGATTTGCCGAATGAAAACAAAGACGAGGTCACAGCCCTGTTAAGTTTTTTTGCAAGGATTACAAAAAAGTGTAATTTGTCTCTTCCACAGTCTGCAGCCAGTAGTAATCTTGTAGCATATGTCTAATAAATGGAACATCTGCATCATAAAAGACAGCAGTTAAATTCAAATAAATAGGAAATGCCTCCAGCATCAATTATAATTTATTTGTTTTTCAGATAACTTACTTTCACATATTCAGACGGGGAAACAAATGCTTATTTTTTTAACAAAATGGAACAGAAAGGGATTTATATCACCCAGATTGTTAAAAGAGGGATTGTGCAGCAGATAATTTAGGATCTGTTACATTAGGATTTAATTAAAAGGTTTTTCCATCCCATCATTTAAACTTATTACTTAATGGATTTCAGCTGAAAAAGGAGTGACGGAGATGTGGATAGATTTACTGTGTCGATGTTTGTCAAAGCCGCCAGTCATCGTCGGACGCAGTGGAGCGATGTTTTTAATCTGCACGTGTCTGATCGCACCACGATTGTGCTCTAATTACAGAGTCACAGTACAGGTTGGGACGCATGGTAGCAGAATGGTGGTAACGGGTGTGGCTACTCAGACGCATGGAGATGTTGCGTCTTATGAGTGCGTCATGGGTCTGACGCTGATAGTGGTTCTGTTCAGAGATGCAGATTTGATCACATAGGAGGCCATATCATGGTGGATAATCTGCAGCTACCATAGGGCCGGTGTCATTTTTGATCATGTGACAATAGTACAGATGTGTCCCGCTATAGTGTTGATGCATATAGCATAGCGTACGCAGCATGGCATATCGCCCCTATGCATTGCTAGCCAGATCCCATAGACTTCAATGGGCAGTGGTCACATGCGCACGCTGGCTCCCATTAAAGTGAATGCATAGTGGGAGTGTATTGTATGCATAGGATATGCTCCGCCATGTGACGACTCATGTGCGCATCGCAGCCATGATCTGTACGTCTAAAGACATCTGTACGTCTGAAGACATACGAAGCGGTAATTTTTATATATATATATATATATATATATATATATATATATATATATAGCTGTCCATATGGTGTCCGGCACTCAAAGCCAAAAATTGTACTGTGCTGAGGTGCCCTCCTCGTGGGACATGGGTCCCAATGTGCAGTGCATGAAGTGAAGCAGGCGGCACTCAACAGTCTGATGTCCGTTAGTGAATTTGGCCCTGAGGACGGAGGAAGCTCCGAAACATGTTGGCTTGTTACTGCTAATAAATCACTAACGGACATCAGACTGTTGAGTGCCGCCTGCTTCACTTCATGCACTATATATATATATATATATATTAGTGATGAGCGGGTTCGGATCCTCGGGATCCAAACCCGCCCAAACTTCACCTTTTTTTTCACGGGTCCGAGCGACTCGGATACTCCCGCCTTGCTCGGTTAACCCGAGCGCGCCCGAACGTCATCATCTCGCTGTCGGATTCTCGCGAGATTCGGATTCTATATAAGGAGCCGCGCGTCGCCGCCATTTTTCACTCGTGCATTGGAAATGATAGTGAGAGGACGTGGCTGGCGTACAGTGCAGAGTTTTGCTGACCAGTGACCACCAGTATTATACGTTCTCTGCCTGAAAAATGCTCCATATCTGTGCTCAGTGTGCTGCATATATCTGTGCTCACACTGCTTTATTGTGGGGACTGGGGACCACCAGTATATTATATAGGAGGAGTACAGTGCAGAGTTTTGCTGACAGTGACCACCAGTATTATACGTTCTCTGCCTGAAAAACGCTCCATATCTGTGCTCAGTGTGCTGCATATATCTGTGCTCACACTGCTTTATTGTGGGGACTAGGGACCACCAGTATATTATATAGGAGGAGTACAGTGCAGAGTTTTGCTGACCAGTGACCACCAGTATTATACGTTCTCTGCCTGAAAAACGCTCCATATCTGTGCTCAGTGTGCTGCATATATCTGTGCTCACACTGCTTTATTGTGGGGACTGGGGACCACCAGTATATTATACTAGGTGATTCATAGCGCCCTACGGGCGCTCTTCACACCGTCGTAAGGGGCTACGCCCCCTTAACCCTTGCACACCCTTGTGGCGTGCAATATTTTTATTATATGGAGTATTACATCCAATCCTAATTGTGTGAGTGGTTAAATATTGCACGGACAAAGGGCGTGCAATGGTTAAGGGGTGGAAGCCCCTTGCAACGTGGTTGGGGGAGTAGGGGGTGTGGGGAAGAGGCGGATGGGATCCTGGGGTGCCACGGGAGGGGCAGTTGCGGTGGTGCCGCAGGTGGGGGAGGGTGCGTGGGTGCCGCGGGTGGAGGTCCGGAGCTGCTGCAGGTGGGGGAGGAGCAGTTGCGGGGTTGCCCCAGGTGGGGGAGGGGTGGATGCGGTGGTGCGACGGGAGGTACGGGGTCGCTTCGGGTGGGGGAGGGGATCCAGAGCTATCGTGGCGCTGGAGGGGGTGTGTGGGGGTGCCGCGGATGGGGCCCGGAGGTACTTTGAGTGGGGGAGGGGCAGGTAATGCTTATCCTGCTTCTCCTCTTGTCAGCAGCTAAGCTGCTGTCCTCCCTTTGGCAGTGGCTCTCCCAGAGACTCGCACAGCAGCCAGTCACTATTGTTTGCGCCAGTGTCTCAATATGCTGCATTACAGGGAAGAAGATGTACGCAATAAACTACAGCTCCCAGCAGCCCTAAGGGGCGGAATGCTTCGGTGCTAAGGGCTGCTGGGAGCTGTAGTTTATGTAGTGCATCTACTTCCCTATAATGCGGCACGTTGGGAGACTGGTGCTAACAATAGTGACTGGCTGTCAGAACTGAGTGACTGGCTGAATCAATGTAAAAGGTGAGAGTGCAGTGTCAGTGACACTGCACACAGGTCCGGCGCTAGCCGCTCAGCAAAGGGATGCAGTGCAGGGAGGCACCAGGAAGGAGAGACGTTCTCCCTGCTCTGCATCCCTGTGCTGAGCTGCTGCTGCTATCCCTGCTGCTGCTGCCGGCTGCTGTCACACATGCAGCGGCGCCGGCAGCACAAAGCCTCCTCTCTCCCCCTCCCCTGTGTGACATTCAGTGGCTGGGAGGGAGCCAAAGTGGGCGGGGCTAGATGGGAGTAAGGGGCGGAGCTACACTGGACAATGCTGCAGCAGGAGGATGAGCTGCTACAGCTTCGGCCAGCCAGACTTCATTAGATAAGTGTCTGGAAAGAGAGTGAGTGTGTGTGTGTGTGTGTGTGTGTGTATATACAGTGTCTGTGTATACTGTATATATGTGTGACTGTGTGTAATGTATGTACAGTATGTATGTGTGTGTGTGTTTGTATATATGTGTCGTGTGTGTGTGTGTGTGTGTGTGTGTGTGACTGTTGCATAATGTGTGTGTTACTGATACAGGGGGCGTTATGTGTGTAAGCGGCACTGGTACAGGGGGCGTTATGTGTGTAAGCGTCACTGGTACAGGGGGCGTTACGTGTGTGAGCGTCACTGGTACAGGGGGCGTTACGTGTGTAAGCGGCACTGGTACAGGGGGCGTTACGTGTGAAAGCAGCACTGCTACAAGGGGCATTATGTGTGTAAGCGGCACTGGTACAGGGGGCATTACGTGTGTAAGCGGCACTGGTACAGAGGGCGTTATGTGTGTAAACGGTACTGGGAGAGGGGGCATTACGTGTGTAAGCGTCACTGGTACAGGGGGTGTTACTTGTGTAAGTGTCACTGGTACAGGGGGCGTTACGTGTGTAAGCATCACTGGTACAGGGGGCATTACGTGTGTAAGCGTCACTGGTACAGGGGGCGTTACGTGTGTAAGTGTCACTGGTACAGGGGGCATTACGTGTGTAAGCGGCACTGGTACAGAGGGCGTTATGTGTGTAAACGGTACTGGGAGAGGGGGCATTACGTGTGTAAGCGTCACTGGTACAGGGGGCGTTACGTGTGTAAGCGTCACTGGTACAGGGGGGCGTTACGTGTGTAAGCGTCACTGCTACAGGGGGCCTTATGTGTGTAATTGTCACTGCTACAGGGGGTGTTACTTGTGTAAGCTTCACTGGTACAGGGGGGGCGTGACATGTGTAAGCGTCACTGGTACAGGGGGGGCGTGACATGTGTAAGCGTCACTGGTACAGGGGGCATTACATGTGTAAGTGTCTCTGGTACAGGGGGCATTACATGTGTAAGTGTCTCTACTACAGGGGTCATTATGTGAGCTGTGCGTTTGTAAAGTATGCAAGGGTGCAAATTTATAGTTTGCAGGGGGGCGCTGAACACTGTAGCACCGGGCCAGACTGCACACCCACTGCAGTGCACAGCACTGTCACCTTTTACATTAATACAGCGTCCATACATTACCCTCCGCGATATCACCCTCTCTATCCGCTACATTAACCATCTCGGGACTTCCAGGCCGGCAGGGCAGGTGCTGTGTTGCGGAGTCAGGGCCTCTGGAGATCTGGGTGCGGCTGTGGCGGGGAGGCACTTCTGTGACATCACACGCAGAACAGGCTCCAGGGCTCAGAGAGTATGCGGCGCAGGGAGGCCTATGAAAGTCTTCCGCTGCGCCGCTTTCATACACATCTATGCCGGTGGCCGCAGCAGCTTTTGTTCCACCTGCGGCGCGGCTAGGGAGTGGGGATTGTTGATGCCGGAGGGGGCAGGTGGACTGGCAGCAAGACATTGGTGGTCATTCAGAGTTGATCGCTCGCTAGCAATTTTTAGCAGCCGTGCAAATGCTATGCCGCCGCCCAGTGGGAGTGTATTTTAGCTTAGCAGAAGTGGGAACGAAGGGATAGGAGAGCGGGTACAAAAAATTTTTGTGCATTTTCAGAGCAGCTTCAGACCTACTCGGCACTTGCGATCACTTCAGACCATTCAGTTCATAAACACGCCCTGCGTTCGGGCAGCCACGCCTGCGTTTTTCCGAACACTCCCTGAAAATGGTCAGTTGACACCCAGAAACGCCCTCTTCCTGTCAATCACTGTGCGGCTGCCTATGCGACTGAAAAGCATCATCGCTAGACCCTGTGTAAAACTACATCGCTCGTTGTAATTGTACGCCACACGTGCGCATTGCGCTGCATACGCATGCACAGAAGTGCCGAGTTTTTGCCTGATCGCTGCACAGCGAACGAATGCAGCTAGCGATCAACTTGGAATGACTCCCATAGGACGCTGCAGTGAAAGGATGTTTTTTCCCCTATGTACAGCGCAGAGACTTGCTGCAGATGCAGTGGCATACCCTCCAGCTGCACCTTTTTGGCAGGTACATTCCCTTTTTTTTATGGTCTGTACCGATTATTGACTCTCCAAGCTTCCATTGAAAGTATAGGAAAAGGGGCGTGGCCACGCGCCTGTACCCATGACCACGCCCCTTTTCGAATGTGTATCAATGTTTATGTGTAAAGTGTTGGAGGGTATGTTGCTGCAGATGCAGGGGGACTATTTTGGGGTGTGGAGCTGGAGCTGCAGCTCCATCAGTCCCAGTGCTAATCCTGCTCTGTGAAAACACAGCAGCCAAAGGGCAGAGCCTCCCACTGGATGTAACCTGTGTGGGAGGGCATTTCTCGGCCAATCAGCTGTGGGCTGGGTGTGATAGACCTGCCACTAACCCAATGAGAGCTCCTAGCCACGCCCAGCGTTAGAAACCCAGGCACAGAATCACAGGGCTATTATATAGGAGATAGGAGGAGTACAGTGCAGAGTTTTGCTGACCAGTGACCACCAGTATTATACGTTCTCTGCCTGAAAAAAGCTCCATATCTGTGCTCAGTGTGCTGCATATATCTGTGCTCACACTGCTTTATTGTGGGGACTGGGGACCACCAGTATATTATATAGGAGGAGTACAGTGCAGAGTTTTGCTGACCAGTGACCACCAGTATTATACGTTCTCTGCCTGAAAAACGCTCCATATCTGTGCTCAGTGTGCTGCATATATCTGTGCTCACACTGCTTTATTGTGGGGACTGGGGACCACCATTAAATTATATAGGAGGAGTACAGTGCAGAGTTTTGCTGACCAGTGACCACCAGTATTATACGTTCTCTGCCTGAAAAAAGCTCCATATCTGTGCTCAGTGTGCTGCATATATCTGTGCTCACACTGCTTTTTTGTGGGGACTGGGGACCACCAGTATATTATATAGGAGGAGTACAGTGCAGAGTTTTGCTGACCAGTGACCACCAGTATTATACGTTCTCTGCCTGAAAAACGCTCGATATCTGTGCTCAGTGTGCTGCATATTTCTGTGCTCACACTGCTTTTTTGTGGGGACTGGGGACCACCAGTATTATATAGGAGGAGTACAGTGCAGAGTTTTGCTGACCAATGACCACCAGTATTATACGTTGATCTATTACTGGCATATAATTCCACACATTCAAAAATGGAGAACAAAAATGTGGAGGGTAAAATAGGGAAAGATCAATATCCACTTCCACCTCGTGCTGAAGCTGCTGCCACTAGTCATGGCCGAGATGATGAAATGCCATCAACGTCGTCTGCCAAGGCCGATGCACAATGTCATAGTAGAGAGCATGTAAAATCCCAAAAAATAAAGCTCAGTAAAATTACCCAAAAATCTAAATCAAAATCGTCTGAGGAGAAGCGTAAACTTGCCAATGTGTCATTTACGACACGGAGTGGCAAGGAACGGCTGAGGCCCTGGCCTATGTTCAAGGCTAGTGGTTCAGCTTCACCTGAGGATGGAGGCAGTCATCCTCCTGCTAGAAAACTTAAAAGAGTTAAGATGGCAAAAGCACAGCAAAGAACTGTGCGTTCTTCTAAATCACAAATCCCCAAGGAGAGTCCAATTGTGTCGGTTGCGATGCCTGACCTTCCCAACACTGGACGGGAAGAGGTTGCGCCTTCCACCATTTGCACGTCCTCTGCAATTGCTGTAAGGAGCACCCGCAGTCCAGTTCCTGATAGTCAAATTGAAGATGTCACTGTTGAAGTACACCAGGATGAGGATATGGGTGTTGCTGGCGCTGGGGAGGAAATTGACAAGGAGGATTCTGATGGTGAGGTGGTTTGTTCAAGTCAGGTACCCGGGGAGACACCTGTTGTCCGTGGGACGAATATAGCCATTGACATGCCTGGTCAAATTACAAAAAAAAATCACCTCTTCGGTGTGGAATAATTTTAACACAAATGCGGACAACGTGTGTCAAGCCATGTGTTGCCTTTGTCAAGCTGTAATAAGTAGGGGTAAGGACGTTAACTACCTCGGAACATCCTACCTTATACGTCACCTGCAGCACATTCATCATAAGTCAGTGACAAGTTCAAAAACTTTGGATGACAGCGGAAGCAGTCCACTGACCACTAAATCCCTTCCTCTTGTAACCAAGCTCCTGCAAACCACACCACCAACTCCCTCAGTGTCAATTTCCACTTTACACAGGAAAGCCAATAGTCATGCAGGCCATGTCACTGACAAGTCTGACGAGTCCTCTCCTGCCTGGGATTCCTCCGATGCATCCTTGAGTGTAACGCCTACTGCTGCTGGCGCTGCTGTTGTTGCTGCTGGGAGTCAATCCTCATCCCAGAGGGGAAGTCGGAAGACCACTTGTACTACTTCCAGTAAGCAATTGACTGTCCAACAGTCCTTTGCGAGTAAGATGAAATATCACAGCAGTCATCCTGCTGCAAAGCGGATAACTCAGGCCTTGGCAGCCTGGGTGGTGAGAAACGTGTTTCCGGTGGGTGTAGTACGGGTGACCGGCGGTCTCCTGACCGCCGGTCACCTTACCGACGCCGGGATCCCGGCAGCATACCGACGCCGGGATCCCGGCGGGGAGGGGCGAGTGCAACAAGCCCCTTGCGGGCTCGCTGCGCTCGCCACGCTGCAGGCTCAGTGGCGACCTGCTGTCGCCACGGGTTCTATTCCCACTCTATGGGTGTCGTGGACACCCACGAGTGGAAATAGTCCCTGTTGGTCGGCATGCCGACCATCGGGATAGTGAGCCGTCGGGCTCACGGAGGAGGTCATGTGACTGTCGGTCAGCCGACCGGCGGTCACATGACTACCACCCGTTTCCGGTATCCACCGTTAATTCAGAGGCAACTAGAGACTTGTTTGAGGTACTGTGTCCCCGGTACCAAATACCATCTAGGTTCCATTTCTCTAGGCAGGCGATACCGAAAATGTACACAGACGTTAGAAAGAGAGTCACCAGTGTCCTAAAAAATGCAGTTGTACCCAATGTCCACTTTACCACGGACATGTGGACAAGTGGAGCAGGGCAGACTCAGGACTATATGACTGTGACAGCCCACTGGGTAGATGTATTGCCTCCCGCAGCAAGAACAGCAGCTGCGGCACCAATAGCAGCATCTCGCAAACGCCAACTCGTTCCTAGTCAGGCTACGCTTTGTATCACTGCATTCCATAAGAGGCACACAGCTGACAACCTCTTACGGAAACTGAGGAACATCATCGCAGAATGGCTTACCCCAATTGGACTCTCCTGGGGATTTGTGACATCGGACAACGCCACCAATATTGTGCGTGCATTACATCTGGGCAAATTCCAGCACGTCCCATGTTTTGCACATACATTGAATTTGGTGGTGCAGAATTATTTAAAAAACGACAGGGGCGTGCAAGAGATGCTGTCGGTGGCCCGAAGAATTGCGGGCCACTTTCGGCATTCAGCCACAGCGTGCCAAAGAATGGAGCACCAGCAAACAGTCCTGAACCTGCCCTGCCATCATCTGAAGCAAGAGGTGGTAACGAGGTGGAATTCAACCCTCTATATGCTTCAGAGGATGGAGGAGCAGCAAAAGGCCATTCAAGCCTATACATCTGCCTACGATATAGGCAAAGGAGGGGGAATGCACCCGACTCAAGCGCAGTGGAGAATGATTTCAACGTTGTGCAAGGTTCTGCAACCCTTTGAACTTGCCACACGTGAAGTCAGTTCAGACACTGCCAGCCTGAGTCAGGTCATTCCCCTCATCAGGCTTTTGCAGAAGAAGCTGGAGACATTGAAGGAGGAGCTAAAACAGAGCGATTCCTCTAGGCATGTGGGACTTGTGGATGGAGCCCTTAATTCGCTTAACCAGGATTCACGGGTGGTCAATCTGTTGAAATCAGAGCACTAAATTTTGGCCACCGTGCTCGATCCTAGATTTAAAACCTACATTGTATCTCTCTTTCCGGCAGACACAAGTCTGCAGAGGTTCAAAGACCTGCTGGTGAGAAAATTGTCAAGTCAAGCGGAACGTGACACGTCAACAGCTCCTCCTTCACATTCTCCCGCAACTGGGGGTGCGAGGAAAAGGTTAAGAATTCCGAGCCCACACGTTGGCGGTGATGCAGGGCAGTCTGGAGCGAGTGCTGACATGTGGTCTGGACTGAAGGACCTGCCAACGATTACTGACATGTCGTCTACTGTCACTGCATATGATTCTCTCACCATTGAAAGAATGGTGGAGGATTATATGAGTGACCGCATCCAAGTAGGCACGTCAGACAGTCCGTACGTATACTGGCAGGAAAAAGAGGCAATTTGGAGGCCCTTGCACAAACTGGCTTTATTTTACCTAAGTTGCCCCCCCTCCAGTGTGTACTCCGAAAGAGTGTTCAGTGCAGCCGCTCACCTTGTCAGCAATCGGCATACGAGGTTACTTCCAGAAAATGTGGAGAAGATGATGTTCATCAAAATGAATTATAATCAATTCCTCCGTGGAGACATTCACCAGCAATTGCCTCCAGAAAGTACACAGGGACCTGAGATGGTGGATTCCAGTGGGGACGAATTAACAATCTGTGAGGAGGCGGATGTACACAGTGAAGGGGGTGAGGAATCGGACGATGAGGAGGAGGTGGACATCTTGCCTCTGTAGAGCCAGTTTGTGCAAGGAGAGATTGACTGCTTCTTTTTTGGTGGGGGCCCAAACCAACCAGTCATTTCAGTCACAGTTTTGTGGCAGACCCTGTCGCTGAAATGATGGGTTTGTTAAAGTGTGCATGTCCTGTTTATACAACATAAGGGTGGGTCGGAGGGCCCAAGGACAATTTAATCTTGCACCTCTTTTTTCTTTCATTTTTCTTTGCATCATGTGCTGTTTGGGGACTATTCTTTTGAAGTGCCATCCTGCCTGACACTGCAGTACCACTCCTAGATGGGCCAGGTGTTTGTGTCGGCCACTTGGGTCGCTTAGCTTAGTCACACAGCTACCTCATTGCGCCTCTTTTTTTCTTTGCATCATGTGGTGTTTGGGGACTATTTTTTTAATCTGCCATCCTGTCTGACACTGCAGTGACACTCCTAGATGGGCCAGGTGTTTGTGTCGGCCACTTGTGTCGCTTAGCTTAGTCATCCAGCAACCTTGGTGCAAATTTTAGGACTAAAAATAATATTGTGAGGTGTGAGGTGTTCAGAATAGACTGGAAATGTGTGGAAATTATGATTATTGAGGTTAATAATACTGTGGGATCAAAATGACCCCCAAATTCTATGATTTAAGCTGTTTTTGAGGGTTTTTTGTAAAAAACACCCGAATCCAAAACACACCCGAATCCGACAAAAAAAATTCAGGGAGGTTTTGCCAAAACGCGTCCGAATCCAAAACACGGCCGCGGAACCGAATCCAAAACCAAAACACAAAACCCGAAAAATGTCCGGTGCACATCACTAATATATATATATATATATATGAACTTCCCGTTCTGAATCGGAGTCCGGCTCAGGACTTCTCGCCATACTCGGAAACCATTACAAGGCAAAACGTCATCATCCCGCTATTGGATCCTCGCAGGCTTTGGATTCCATATAAATTGCTGAGTGTCACCGCCATTTTCTCTCCGGACTGGGAGAGTGAGGGAGACAGACCTCTGACTCTCTGTGGGTGGTGGTGTCGGGTGGGGTCAGTGTGTGCTCTGTAGGGGTACTGCTGCAGTCACTGTGGTGTACCTGTGCTGTGTTAGGGGTGCTGTCCAGGCTGTCACTGGTGTTACATGTGCTGCTACAGGTGCTGCAGCTGTACATGGGTGTAGCTGTCCTTCCATATTCTGTAAAATATAGGGGTGCTGCTGTTAAAATAACATTACACTGGCCCTGTATGCTGTAAAAATTCAAGGGTGCAGTTGTTAAAAATTAAAAGCACACTGGTCCTGTATGCTGTAAAAATATAGTGGTGCTGCTGTTAAAATAAAATTACAGTGTCCCTGTATGCTATAAAAATTCAAGGGTGCAGTTGTTAAAAATTAAAGCACACTAGTCCTGTATGCTGTAAAAATATGAGTGCTGCTTTTAAAATAATATTACACTGACATTGTATGCTGTAAAAATTCAGGGGTGCAGTAAAATCAATGTACACTGGCCCTGTCTTGTATGCTGTAAAAATTCTGGGGTGCATTGAAAATCAATGTACACTGGCCCTGTCTTGTATGCTGTAATAATTCTAGGGTGCAGTGAAAATCAATGTACACTGGCCCTGTCTTGTATGCTACAATAATTCTAGGTTGCAGTGAAAATCAAAGTACACTGGCCCTGTCTTGTATGCTGTAAAAAATTAAGGGGTGCAGTGAAAATAAATGTACACTGGCCCTATATGCTGTAAATATTCAGGGGTGCTGTTGTTAAAATCAAAGTACACTGGTTTTGTATGCTGTAAAATTACAGGGGTGTTGTGAAAATACAGGGGTGCTGGCACTGTCCGTGGTTGCGATGTCTAGGCCTGACCTTCACAACACTGTATGGGAAGAGGAGGTTCCTACCACCATTTGCACACCCCCTGCAAGTGCTGGGAGGAGTACCACCAGTCCAGTTGCTGAGATTGAGGATGTCACTGTAGAAGTACACCTGGATGAGGAGGATATGGGTATAGCTGGTGCTGCAGAGGAAGTTGACGATGAGGATTCTTATAGTGATGTGGTTTATTTGACTAAGGCACCAGTGGAGACAGTTGTTGTCCATGGGATGAAAAAGACCATTGTCATGACTGGCCAAAATACCAAAAAAGCCACCTATTTGATGTGGAATTATTTCTCCACAAATCCGGACAACAGGTGTCAAGCCATGTGTTGCCTTTGTCAATCCATAATAAGTAGGGGTAAGGACGTTAGCAACTTAGGAACGTCCTCCCTTATACCTCACCTGCAGCTCATTCATCATAAGTCATTGTCAAGTTCAGAAACTTTGGGTAATAGCGTATGTATTTCACTGACACTAAATTATGTGGTTTGTTTGATTGAATAGTATTTCTCGATGAGGATGTAATCACAGAAAGGGGGAGGGACTCTGAGGATGAGGACGACATCTTGCCACTGTAGAGCCAGTTTATGCAAGGAGAGATTAATTGCTTCTTTTTTGGTGGGGGCCCAAACAAACCAATCATTTCAGTCACAGTCATGTGGCAGACCCTGACGCTGAAATGATTGGTTTGTTAAAGTGTGCATGTCCTGTTTATACAACATAAGGGTGGGTCGAAGGGCAATTCCACCTTGCACGTCTTTTCTTTGTCTGCCACATCATTCCAAGGGTTCTTCCCTATATGGGGTGCAGCCCCTCTGCTGTTTAAGAGCAGGGGTGCTGTTGCCTGTCTACTGTGCTGTGTAATTCTCCAGGGGTGCTGCCTATGGTGATTTAATCCAGGGGTGCTGCCGTATAATTCCAGGGGTGTTGCTGTACTTGATCCTAAGTTTAAATGAAAGCCTAGAGCAGATGTGAAACAAGCTTCAACATCACAAACAGATTTGTGAAAACTAGCCGCAAAGGTGGAAATAGAAATTGCCGAAGTGTTTTTAAATAAAGTGGGGAGAGACCACATTTGTGGCCCAGGTCAGTGTGACTCAGAAGAGACTGAATCATAATCAAGCGCAACTGCCGGAAAGGTAAAAGTGATATTTTCTGCCAGAGCATTAGATAGAGGTTCCTATCAATTATTTCATGTTAGGGACTCACTAAAATGAATGGTTCCAATTAGTCAACCTTAATTTTGATTTAATATTGATGTTCTACATTTTGGGATTATTTATTTAGAAGATGCACATTTGCTGCACAGGGATCTTCTTTTCCTAAGGGCTGTGTAGAGTTATCGCAAGACCTCGCAGTGTTAGAAGAACAGAGTTTCAGTGATCTTGCATTGCATCAGCTTTCCATTGCACTGCAGCACTAGATGGACCAGGAACTCCTGTGAGGCACAAAAGTTACTGAATAAGGCCCAGTATGGAGTCTCATGGTGGCTTACAGCCAGGAAGATGTCTGGCTTGCCAGGCTGAGGCATGCTGTGGGCACAGAGGTTAGCATTGCTTCCTCCCACAGTCCTACTACTAGTATGAAATGAGTTTCGCTGTAGAGTGGTAAGCTCCACTAGGGCAGGGGCTCAATAACAAAAAAATTCACTGCACAGTCGTTCTTAGTACTTTACCGAACCCACCCAAACTCAACTTGCCCCATCTAAGGGGCTGCTTTATTTAAAAATAAAATAGGAATAAAATAAACAAGACACACAGGTGTGCTCACATGCGTGTAACTGGGACACACAGGTATGCTCACATGCATGTAACTAGGAGCTGTGAAAAATAAAAAAAGGCATCTGCCACAAAATATGTAAATAAAAATGCAATAAAAAAATGGAAAAAAAGAAACCCACGAGATTTTCACAAAATAAGTCTCCACGCTTCGTGGAGGGGAAAATATACAATCTTGATCCTGTGGTATACACCAGTTTATTTGCATCCCAGCATTACATCCAAGATTATTTTAAACCCTGAACATGGAGAAGGGGCAGGGCCGGCTCCAGGCATGTTCGAATAGAGCGGCCGCGCAGGGCGCCACCATTAATGGGCGCTGCGTGCTGGCGCCACCATATTGGAACCTGGAGCCGGCCCTGTGCAGCATTGTCCTTGAACTCTTGTGTGTGCTATGCGCGCTGAGCGGCGCCGGTGTCTAACGTCAGACGCCGGCGCTGCACAGTGCGCACAGTGCACACAAGCACTTTGGAGGCCGCCTGGCCGCCCGCCCGCCCGCACCCAGACCCGAACCTGCACCCACCCCTGCACGCCCGCACGCACGCCCACACACCCGCACCCGGACCTGCACCCGCCCGCGCCCGGACAGCAGTACTCCTCCCCCTCCCACGCCGCAGGTATTTTTGGGGGGGGGGGGTTCATTTACGGATGACACTGTGTGGGGTCATATCTGGCACTGTGGGGGCATTTATCTGGCACTGTGGGGGCATTTATCTGGCACTGTGGGGTCATATCTGCACTATGGGGTATTTATATGGCACTGTGGGGGCATATCTGCACTGTGGGGGCATTTATCTGGCACTGTGGGGGCATTTATCTGGCACTGTGAGGTAATATCTGCACTGTGGGGTATTTATCTGGCACTGTGGGGGCATTTATCTGGCACTGTGGGGGCTTTTCTGTATCTGGCACTGTAGGGGCATTTATGTATCTGGCACTGTGGGGGCATTTCTGGCACTGTGGGGGCATATCTGGCACTGTGGGGATATATCTGGCACTGTGGGGGCATTTATCTGGCACTGTGGCACTGTGGGGGCATTTATCTGGCACTGTGGGGGCATTTATCTGGTACTGTGGGGGCTTTTCTGTATCTGGCACTGTGGGGACATTTATGTATCTGGCACTGCTGGGGGGCATGTCATGTGTAGCTGGCACAGCCGGGGAGCATATCATGTAGTGTTCCTGCTAGGCGTCTGTGGCTAGGCAATGTGTCTAACGTGCTCTGCCTGGTGCAAAGTGTCTAACGTGCTCTGCCTGGCGCAAAGTGACGGTAACGTGCTCTGCCTGGAGCAAAGTGTCTAACGTGCTCTGCCTGGCGCAAAGTGTCTAACGTGCTCTGCCTGGCGCAAAGTGTCTAACGTGCTCTGCCTAGCGCAAAGTATCTAACGTGCTCTGCCTGGCGCAAAGTGTCTAACGTGCTCTGCCTGGCGCAAAGTGTCTAACGTGCTCTGCCTGGTGCAAAGTGTCTAACGTGCTCTGCCTGGCGCAAAGTGTCTAGGAGGTTCTACCTGGTGCAGTGTGTATTAACTGCACTACTGTGTGGTGTAATGCGAATTGCCACTATTATGTGGCCACGCACCTTCCCCATGAAGCAACGCCCCTACATTTTTGCTGCGCGCCGAAGTCCATACTTTACCATGTAGGTGGATGAGCACCAAACATTACAGTGTGTACATCATTTTGCCCTCCTAACTTAAAAATGTGCCCTCCCTGTGATCAGCACCCTGCCCTAAAAAGTAAACACTATCATGTGTAGCTGGCACTGCTGGGGAGCATATTGTGTGTAGCTGGCACTGCTGGGGGGCATATCATGTGTAGCTGGCACTGCTGGGGGGCATATCATGTCTATCTGGCATTGCACATTATGTGTATCTGGCACTATACTGGAGACATTATGTGTATCTGACACTATACTGGAGATATTGTGTGTAAGGAAAACTACTGTGGCTGTTATGTGTAAGGCTGCTAATTGTGTGCGTAGAGGGGGTGTGAAAATATATTTATTTATAGTCTAATAATCTGAAGTTATGAGGCCACGCCCACTTTTCCAGAGGCCGTGCCCACTTTTCCTGGAGCGCGCGCACCTTAGGCGCGTGCATAGGGGTTGGGGGGGGGGGGCACTTTTACATGTTCTCGCTCAGGGTACTAGTAGGCCTGGAGCCGGCCCTGAGAAGGGGGTACAATTTTGGAGTCTTTGGCCCCTAGTTTTTCAGTTTATCCAGTAATGTGGTAATTAATAATTATATATTTGCTTGGTTGAAGTCCCTTCTGTTCCACACCAATATAGGAGTGGACAGGGGCGGATCCAGAAGAAAATGATAGGGGGGGAACCATGGAAGGGGAAGTACATTTGCGTGCGGCTTCGGTGCATGTGAGGTGGCGCTTCTTATACAATGCCCACAGTTGTAGCGCTCATTATGCAATGTCCACTGTACTGGTAGTGCCCCTTATATAGACCCCATAGTAGTGGTGCCCCTTATGCAATGCCCGTATTGCCCCCAGTAGTTATGTTGCCTGTAGTAATGCCCGCAGTCATTTAGTGAGTGTGGCCAATAAAAAATGAGACGTGATACACAGACATATGCCCCCAATAGTGCAGTGCCAAATCCACAATTGCACCCACTGTGCCAGATCCACAATTGCCCCCATAGTGCCAGATCCACAATTGCCCCCACAGTGCCAGATCCACAAATGCCCCCACTGTGCCAGATCCAAAAATGCCCCCACAGTGCCAGATCCACAAATGCCCCCACAGTGCCAGATCCAAAAATGCCCCCACAGTGCCAGATCCAAAAATGCCCCTACAGTGCCAGATCCAAAAATGCCCCTACAGTGCCAGATCCAAAAATGCCCCCACAGTGTCAGGTATACAAATGCCCCCACAGTGCCAGGTAAACAATTGCCCTCATAGTGCCAGGTAAACAATTGCCCCCACAGTGCCAGGTAAACAATTACCCTCACAGTGCCAGGTATACAAATGCCCCCACAGCAGGTATACTATACAAATGCCCCCACAGCAGTTCTGCAGCTGCTTACCGCTGCTGCTGCTGCTTCTCTGCCGGCTCTGAGGGTGTCAGGAGGAGAGCGCGGCTATGTCTGGCGGCGTGTAGGACTTCAAACTAGCCCCCAGTTCGTGAGCCAATCAGAGCTCGCGGACCGGCAGCTCCTGATTGGCTGCCGGTCCGCGAGCTTTGATTGGCTCACAAACCGGCGGCTTGTTTAAAGTCCGCAACACGCCGCCAGATAGCCGCACTCTCCTCCTGACAGCTGAGACACGCTGCCACTGGACTGAGCGGCATCGTGTCTCAGTGACACAAGTGGGGGGGGAACGGATGGGGCCACAAATGACAGGGGGGGCACGGGCCCGAGTGCCCCCCCCTGGATCCACCACTGGGAGTGGAGGTGAAAGCCTGTGTGTTGTTCCTGATTGCGTGTGTCTCTCTAATTTTTAATCACCTTCTTGACACTGTCCTGTTCCTCTTGCCTCTTCTCATAATGTTAAAAGTCATCAAAGAAAGAGGTGGTATGTTTGTAGCTAGCTATGATTTGGAGAACTTGGGGAGCTTTTTCCTGGGGGACCACCTGTCGCTGAAATGGTGGGTTTATTTTTTCTTTGCATAATGTGCTCTTTGGGGCCTAGTTTTTAAAACTGCCATCCTGTCTGCAACTGCAGTGCCACTCCTAGATGGGCCAGGTGCTTGTGCCGCCCACTTGTGTCACTTAGCTTAGTTATCCAGCGACCTCGTTGCACCTCTTTTTTTTCTTTGCATTATATGCTGTTTGGGGCCTAGTCTTTAAAACTGCCATCCTGTCTGCCACTGCAGTGCCACTCCTAGATGGGCCAGGTGTTTGTGCCGTCCACTTGTGTCACTTAGCTTAGTCATCCAGCGACCTCGGTGCAACCTTTTGGCCTAAAAACAATATTTTGAGGTGTGAGGTGTTCAAAATAGACTGGAAATGAGTGGAAATTAATGCTATTAAGGTTAATAATACCGTAGGATCGAAATTACCCCCAAATTCTGTGATTTTAGCTGTTTTTATGTTTTTTTCAAAAATCATCCAGATCCAAAACCAAAACCTGAAAGGGTGGTTTTGGCAAAACCAATCCAGATCCAAAACATGAGTGGGGATCCAGATCCAAAACCAAAACACTAAACACGAAATTGCCAGCCTCACATCTCTAATATATATATATATATATATATATATATATATATTAGCGTTGGCCTGCGTCTGGTTTTTCCTTTATTGCTCCTCTCCCTAATGCCACATGGAGATCACACATACAGTACCTCAGTTTACTTCTAGATCACTCAGCTATATAATAGTGAAAACATGATCCAAATTCATCAGTTTTTGCGTGATGCCGGAACAAGCAGATAGGCAAACATAAATTATCCCCAAAATGTTTGGTCTCCATAGTTTATTCACAGTCCTTCGGAGTACATTTCTCCAAAAACATTGTACAGACACACCCATTACAGCTTTATTATAAGTGTAGATAAGATATACTGTTTATACTGTAGTTCTGTTAATCCACACTGGACCACAGGAGCGTCTGTCGCTTCTACCATAGTGTATGGAACCATTCTTTTCCAATCACATGGCAGCAGAGCATGAATTCACTGCCATTATCCCAGCTCTATTCATAGATTATTCATGTTGTAATATCAGATATACTGTACAGTGTGGAATGGCATTCCATGGATTAGCAGTGCTAATCTCTATTTTAATTACATTTCATTTTTGTATCACCTTCTTTATAGCTTCGGCTTCCTAAATACTAATTTATTAACACTATAGTTTTTTCACTGGTATGCTGCCCTATGCTTTCTGGCTTATGCTGGTGTTTTGGGGTGCCACACCCTGCACCTAGATATAGCGCTAGGGACCCCAAATATACAGAGACGCCTTGATGCGGCTTTGGGGCTTATTCACACATTTGCACAAATATGTGTAACCAAGATCTCTGAATTCTATTATTACGTGGGATTTATATCTGGTTACTGTTATCATTCAGGGTGCTGGGGGAAACAATGTCTCTCTTTTTTTCTTGCTCCTAGATAGTACTGGTGGGAAACTGTGTTTCTGTGATACGGCCTGGTCCACCACAAACTCCATCTACTGTATATACAGTGTCACTCATCTCTCCTTCTGTATACAATGGCTCCTTCAGTGTCAGAATTTTATTTATAACTTCTCGGACATACTGAACTGTATTTTTTTATATGCATATATTTTATCATCCTAAATAACTAATAATGTGTGTGAGGTCTGAGGAGATTTTTACAATGTTAATAAGTTGTCCTTTATTGGCAAGTGGTATATTTTGCTTGTTTACTCCTAGGGCACCTCTCTGTAACCAGGAGACCATAGCACTTAGGGGTCTATTTACGAAGCCTTGGATGGAGATAAAGTCGCTGGGGATAAAGTACCAGCCAATCGGCTCCTAACTGTCATTTTTCAAACACAGCCTGTGACATGGCAGTTAGGAGCTGATTGGCTGGCACTTTATCTCCAGCGACTTTATCTCCATCCAAGGCTTAGTAAATAGACCCCTTAGTCTGTTTTTCTGGGAATGCGCGGGGGCCGGTACATACATTTTGAATCCCCCCACCTCTGTCCCATGTAGTCTCCAGAGCCCCTACGGATACTGTCTATGATAAACATTGTGCTCCTGATTCAGAATTCCTCAAAAAATGGCCACATCTGCCCTTAAATGCTGATCTAAAGGATTATTCAGTGCAGCATGGCAGTCGGAACTCCATTTACAGCTACACCATGTAGACAAAAGGATTAGACACTGACAGCAAATAGATCAAAAAGATTTTAGTGACATCAGTACTTTTTAGGTCCACCACGTGCAGTGATTACTGCAGACACCCTTCTTGGCAAACTCTACAAGTTCCTGGACAACAGTAGGCGGAATATTTTGCCATTCTGCCTTAAGTACAGTGACCGACTGTGACACTGAAGAAGGTTAGAATGCACCCATTGCTCCAATTCATCTCAGAGGTTCTCAATGGGGTTCAGATCTGGACTCTGAGCTGGACAGTCCATCCGGGTTACCTTATTTTCTGTATACCAGTACAGCGTCGCCCTGGAAACATGAAAGGTGGTATTGTCATAGAAACAGAATTTGACGGCAGATAAGAACCACTTGACCCATCTAGTCTGCACCTTTTTTTTTTTACCTCTTCGTAACCTCAACCCTATTGTCATCCTGATAAAAGCATTTGTCATTTCTGAAGAACAGCCACAATGTAGGAGCACAGTTAGCGAGAACATCTCTATACTTCTCACAGTTAATGTGACCATGCATTACAACTAGTGGACCCATGCCAAACCATCTGAAACAGCCCAACAGCATAACGCCACCACCTCCATGCTTACTGTAGGTACTGTACACTCTGCCATCAGGTGTTCTCCTGGCAATCTCCAAACACAAACCGATCCATCTAATCTGAAAAGTTTAAACCATGATACGTCACTCCATAACACGCGCCGCCATTATTCCACTGTTCAGTTTTTGTGCTCTTTACACGCTGGTGTAAAGAGCGCAAAAACTAGACAGTGGAACAACGGAAGCGAGTGTTTTGGAGTGATGGATCACTGGCCACTAATGTGCCGTTTTTGACAAGAACACTTTGTACGGAGGCCAATGCACTTGGTCATTCTGGGTGATTAGCTGCATACAAACCTCTAATCACAAAGAAGAATGCAGCCCAGCGCTTACGATGGTGTAAGCGCTGGGCTGCATTCTTCTTTGTGATTAGAGGTTTAAGAGCAGCTGCTCACGCATTATATCCTAGTGCATGGGCCTCCCTATGAAGTGTTCTTGTCAAAACCGGCACGTTAGTGGCCTTTGGAACTCGTGTGCAATGATATGCATGGGAAGACCCCTGTTCTAACCTCTTTCGCAGCTCCCTGAATAGCACTCTCTGGTCCCTGGGTTGCAGTTTCGGAGTTTCTTCCAGGGCGAGGTGCATTCCTGCAATAACGGTTCCTCCTTCCACGCATTAATGACAAAAGACATAGTGGATTCATGAACCTTCCTAACATCTGCAATGCTTCTCACACTCATACCTCCCATCGAGCAGCTTAAGATGATCTCTTTTCAAACTCTGCGGTCATTCACATCTGATCGCTGCTGTATGTTTTCGCACAGCGGGCGATTAGGTACTAACGGCGCATGCATATGCACCGCAATGCGGACACACGTCGGATAACAACAAAGGGCATTGCCGGTCAGCGATGGGATGGGGCAAAAAATCCATTTGCACGGGCGTTTGCAAGGTGATTGACAGGAGGAAGCCATTTGTGGGTGGTAACTGACTGTTTACTGGGAGTGTCTGGAAAAATGCAGGCGTGCCCAAGTTTTTTCAGGGAGGGTGTCTGACGCCAGCTCCGGCCCCGATCAGCCTGTTCTCATCGCATGTGCACACGCTGGATTTTAGCAGCTCGGTGTACACATAGGAGCGCACACTTGCACGCTGGATTTACAGCCCCACTGGAGGCGGCAACTATCTGAACGCAGTAGAGCAAAATGACCAGCCCAGCGATTAGACCTGAATGACCCCCTCTGTTAGCTTATAGCGACAAGCCAATTTATTAGCAAATGATCTAATCAATGCCCCTCTGCCCATTTTATACCTTCACAAACACGTCTGCTGCAGGAGCATACTGTGGGCCTAATTCAGATCTGATCGCTCGCTAGCTAGTTTTTGCAGCGCTGCGATCAGAAAGTCGCTGCCTATAGGGGAGTGTATTTTAGCTGTGCAAATGTGCGATCGCATGTGCAGCTGCCCTGTACAAAAACAGTTTGTGCAGTTTCTGAGTAGCTCTGACCTTACTCAGCCGCTGCGATCACTTCAGCCTATTTGAGCCCGGAATTGACGTCAGACACCCGCCCTGCAAATGCTTTGACACGCCTGCGTTTTTCCAACCACTCCCAGAAAACAGTCAGTTGCCACCCACAAACGCCTTCTTTCTGTCAATCTCCTGTGCGAATGGTTTCTTTGCTAAAACCAGTGCACAATAACGATGCGCTTTGTAACCGCACGGCGCGCCTGCGCATTGCGGTGCATATGCATGCGCAGTAGTTACCTGACCGCTGCGCAGTAAGAAACACTAGCGAGCGAACAGATCTGAATTAGGCCCCATGTCACTTGCGTGGGGGTGTTCAATCACTTTTGTCCACCTGATAAAAATGGATGTAACTGAGTGACTGCAATCGCAAATACACATTTCTTTGCCGTGGGCGTGTTGTTGGTGTGTAGATTGAATTACAGCCAATTCAGAGGTATGTTTATGAAAGATCTGGCGATTTCAGGTGGATTTCTTGCTCCCAGAACAGGGTTGGTGGCGATAGTAATGGTGGCTGCTCACAGATGCAGATGCATTCATATCTGTATTAGGCCCTGTTTTAGTAATTACAGTATAAATAAAATTCAAAAGTAATGATAACAAATCATTATTTTATAATTTAAATATGTACAATAAATGTTGAGATCGTGATATGTTACTTTTTTTAATCTTCATTATTTTGCAACAAAAAAACAAAAAATATTTTTTTTTTTCACACCTGGGACTGTAACAAACCCTGTTCAATGGCCCTCATTCCGAGTTGTTCGCTCGTTCTTTTTCATCGCATCGCAGTGAAAATCCGCTTAGTACGCATGCGCAAAGTTCGCACTGCGACTGCGCCAAGTAACTTTACTATGAAGAAAGTATTTTTACTCACGGCTTTTTCTTCGCTCCGGCGATCGTAATGTGATTGACAGGAAATGGGTGTTACTGGGCGGAAACACGGCGTTTCAGGGGCGTGTGGCTGAAAACGCTACCGTTTCCGGAAAAAACGCAGGAGTGGCCGGGGAAACGGTGGGAGTGCCTGGGCGAACGCTGGGTGTGTTTGTGACGTCAACCAGGAACGACAAGCACTGAAATGATCGCACAGGCAGAGTAAGTCTGGAGCTACTCTGAAACTGCTAAGTAGTTTGTAATCGCAATATTGCGAATACATCGGTCGCAATTTTAAGAAGCTAAGATTCACTCCCAGTAGGCGGCGGCTTAGCGTGTGTAACTCTGCTAAATTCGCCTTGCGACCGATCAACTCGGAATGAGGGCCAATGTACGTGGCATTCCTCCTGTTTTATGCATGATTTCATCTTGTAGAAAAACATTCATATAGGCTGCATTGTGCCTTTATTAAGCAGAAGGGGTGATTTGCCAAGTTAAACAAACTCACAAAAAGGTTATCGGCGCTTATATGTCATCATCTATAGGTGATCTGTGATGTTATGTCAACGTCTATACATAAAACCAGGGAGAATAAATACAGAAGACCTTTAGTTCTTCCCTGGCTATATAGCTTTTTCAGTTCTATTAACATGGTATACCGAGAATTCATACAAAGCGCATTCGGCAAATTGAATATAGCATGTTTACACTAACATTAGCCTGCATGCGGAACCAGACAAAGCCTCCTGCACAGATGAACAGTTAGATACAGTTCCCCTGGTTTTCAGGAACATTTATCTTCTCCGATAGGAATCGTTTACTGCGGCCAACAACTAATTTACAGCAGTTATCTTATCTAACAAGGTTTACTGAGTATTTGTTTTGTATTTAGTATTTCACATTACCAACGTTCGTGGCTAAGGCATTACTATCTTTTCCATCCTCATATTAAACATTTGATAACATTATGCTGGCTTAATGCTTTTTAAAATCGTTTTCAATTTGAACTAAGTTCTTTTTGTGGTTTAGGTTCAGACGTTGTCTTTTTTTATTACCAGTTATTTATTTTCAGAGTTTATGATCGGGGGGAGATGTATTAAAGTTTGGAGAGAGATAAAGTGGAGAGGGGAAAAAATACCAACCAATCAGTGTTTCAAACAGAGCCTGTTAAATGAGAATTAGGAGCTGATTGTTTAGTACTTTATCTGTTTCTACTTTTTTTTTCTTGATAAACCTCCCCCAGGTTCTCTGTAAGACATGCGTGCATGTAGGCTTATTGCTCCTATAGGGGTCTATTAACTAAGCCTTCAACACAGGTAAAGTGGATGGAGATAAAGTACCAGCCAATCAGCTCCTAACTGCCATTTTTCAATCACACCCTGTAACTAGAGATGAGCGGGTTCGGTTTCTTTGAATCCGAACCCGCACGAACTTCACTTTTTTTTCCACGGGTCCGAGCGACTCGGATCTTCCCGCCTTGCTCGGTTAACCCGAGCGCGCCCGAACGTCATCATGACGCTGTCGGATTCTCGCGAGGCTCGGATTCTATCGCGAGACTCGGATTCTATATAAGGAGCCGCGCGTCGCCGCCATTTTCACTCGTGCATTGAGATTGATAGGGAGAGGACGTGTCTGGCGTCCTCTCCATTAGAATAGAGATAGATAGATTAGATAGAGAGAGATTGTGCAGAGTCGCAGACAGAGTTAGTTTACCACAGTCAGTGACCAGTGCAGTTGCTAGTTAACTTTTATTTAATATAATATATCCGTTCACTTCTCTCTGCTATATCCGTTCTCTGCCTGAAAAAAAAAACGATACACAGCACAGTCAGTCACACAGTGTGACTCAGTCTGTGTGCACTCAGCTCAGCCCAGTGTGCTGCACAGTCATCAATGTATAAATTAAAAGCTTATAATTAATTGTGGGGGAGACTGGGGAGCACTGCAGGTTGTTAGCAGGAGCCAGGAGTACAATTATATTAATTAACAGTGCACACTTTTGCTGCAGGAGTGGTGACCAGTGCCTGACCACCAGTATAGTATTGTTGTATACTACTAATATCTCTTTAAATATCAACCAGTCTATATTAGCAGCAGACACAGTACAGTGCGGTAGTTCACGGCTGTGGCTACCTCTGTGTCGGCACACGGCAGGCAGTCCGTCCGACCAGAATTGTATTATTTATTATTATATACCTACCACCTAACCGTGGTTTTTTTTTTCATTCTTTATACCGTCATAGTGTCATCCTAATTGTTACGAGTATACTACTATCTCTTTATCAACCAGTGTACAGTGCGGTAGTTCACGGCTGTGGCTACCTCTGTGTCGGCACACGGCAGGCAGTCCGTCCGACCAGAATTGTATTATTTATTATTATATACCTACCACCTAACCGTGGTTTTTTTTTCATTCTTTATACCGTCATAGTGTCATCCTAATTGTTCCGAGTATACTACTATCTCTTTATCAACCAGTGTACAGTGCGGTAGTTCACGGCTGTGGCTACCTCTGTGTCGGCACACGGCAGGCAGTCCGTCCGACCAGAATTGTATTATTTATTATTATATACCTACCACCTAACCGTGGTTTTTTTTTCATTCTTTATACCGTCATAGTGTCATCCTAATTGTTACGAGTATACTACTATCTCTTTATCAACCAGTGTACAGTGCGGTAGTTCACGGCTGTGGCTACCTCTGTGTCGGCACACGGCAGGCAGTCCGTCCGACCAGAATTGTATTATTTATTATTATATACCTACCACCTAACCGTGGTTTTTTTTTCATTCTTTATACCGTCATAGTGTCATCCTAATTGTTACGAGTATACTACTATCTCTTTATCAACCAGTGTACAGTGCGGTAGTTCACGGCTGTGGCTACCTCTGTGTCGGCACACGGCAGGCAGTCCGTCCGACCAGAATTGTATTATTTATTATTATATACCTACCACCTAACCGTGGTTTTTTTTTCATTCTTTATACCGTCATAGTGTCATCCTAATTGTTACGAGTATACTACTATCTCTTTATCAACCAGTGTACAGTGCGGTAGTTCACGGCTGTGGCTACCTCTGTGTCGGCACACGGCAGGCAGTCCGTCCGACCAGAATTGTATTATTTATTATTATATACCTACCACCTAACCGTGGTTTTTTTTTCATTCTTTATACCGTCATAGTGTCATCCTAATTGTTACGAGTATACTACTATCTCTTTATCAACCAGTGTACAGTGCGGTAGTTCACGGCTGTGGCTACCTCTGTGTCGGCAGTCGGCAGGCAGTCCGTCCATCCATAATTGTATTATTATTATAATATATACCACCTAACCGTGGTTTTTTTTTCATTCTTTATACCGTCATAGTGTCATACTAGTTGTTACGAGTATACTACTATCTCTTTATCAACCAGTGTACAGTGCGGTAGTTCACGGCTGTGGCTACCTCTGTGTCGGCAGTCGGCAGGCAGTCCGTCCATCCATAATTGTATTATTATTATAATATATACCACCTAACTGTGGTTTTTTTTGCATTCTTTATACCGTCGTCATAGTGTCATACTAGTTGTTACGAGTATACTACTATCTCTTTATCAACCAGTGTACAGTGCGGTAGTTCACGGCTGTGGCTACCTCTGTGTCGGCACACGGCAGGCAGTCCGTCCGACCAGAATTGTATTATTTATTATTATATACCTACCACCTAACCGTGGTTTTTTTTTCATTCTTTATACCGTCATAGTGTCATCCTAATTGTTACGAGTATACTACTATCTCTTTATCAACCAGTGTACAGTGCGGTAGTTCACGGCTGTGGCTACCTCTGTGTCGGCACACGGCAGGCAGTCCGTCCGACCAGAATTGTATTATTTATTATTATATACCTACCACCTAACCGTGGTTTTTTTTTCATTCTTTATACCGTCATAGTGTCATCCTAATTGTTACGAGTATACTACTATCTCTTTATCAACCAGTGTACAGTGCGGTAGTTCACGGCTGTGGCTACCTCTGTGTCGGCACACGGCAGGCAGTCCGTCCGACCAGAATTGTATTATTTATTATTATATACCTACCACCTAACCGTGGTTTTTTTTTCATTCTTTATACCGTCATAGTGTCATCCTAATTGTTACGAGTATACTACTATCTCTTTATCAACCAGTGTACAGTGCGGTAGTTCACGGCTGTGGCTACCTCTGTGTCGGCAGTCGGCAGGCAGTCCGTCCATCCATAATTGTATTATTATTATAATATATACCACCTAACCGTGGTTTTTTTTTCATTCTTTATACCGTCATAGTGTCATACTAGTTGTTACGAGTATACTACTATCTCTTTATCAACCAGTGTACAGTGCGGTAGTTCACGGCTGTGGCTACCTCTGTGTCGGCAGTCGGCAGGCAGTCCGTCCATCCATAATTGTATTATTATTATAATATATACCACCTAACTGTGGTTTTTTTTGCATTCTTTATACCGTCGTCATAGTGTCATACTAGTTGTTACGAGTATACTACTATCTCTTTATCAACCAGTGTACAGTGCGGTAGTTCACGGCTGTGGCTACCTCTGTGTCGGCAGTCGGCAGGCAGTCCGTCCATCCATAATTGTATTATTATTATAATATATACCACCTAACCGTGGTTTTTTTTTCATTCTTTATACCGTCGTCATAGTGTCATACTAGTTGTTACGAGTATACTACTATCTCTTTATCAACCAGTGTACAGTGCGGTAGTTCACGGCTGTGGCTACCTCTGTGTCGGCAGTCGGCAGGCAGTCCGTCCATCCATAATTGTATTATTATTATAATATATACCACCTAACCGTGGTTTTTTTTTTCATTCTTTATACCGTCGTCATAGTGTCATACTAGTTGTTACGAGTATACTACTATCTCTTTATCAACCAGTGTACAGTGCGGTAGTTCACGGCTGTGGCTACCTCTGTGTCGGCAGTCGGCAGGCAGTCCGTCCATCCATAATTGTATTATTATTATAATATATACCACCTAACCGTGGTTTTTTTTTCATTCTTTATACCGTCGTCATAGTGTCATACTAGTTGTTACGAGTATACTACTATCTCTTTATCAACCAGTGTACAGTGCGGTAGTTCACGGCTGTGGCTACCTCTGTGTCGGCAGTCGGCAGGCAGTCCGTCCATCCATAATTGTATTATTATTATAATATATACCACCTAACCGTGGTTTTTTTTTCATTCTTTATACCGTCGTCATAGTGTCATACTAGTTGTTACGAGTATACTACTATCTCTTTATCAACCAGTGTACAGTGCGGTAGTTCACGGCTGTGGCTACCTCTGTGTCGGCAGTCGGCAGGCAGTCCGTCCATCCATAATTGTATTATTATTATAATATATACCACCTAACCGTGGTTTTTTTATACCACCTAACCGTGGCAGTCCGTCCATAATTGTATACTAGTATCCAATCCATCCATCTCCATTGTTTACCTGAGGTGCCTTTTAGTTCTGCCTATAAAATATGGAGAACAAAAAAGTTGAGGTTCCAAAATTAGGGAAAGATCAAGATCCACTTCCACCTCGTGCTGAAGCTGCTGCCACTAGTCATGGCCGAGACGATGAAATGCCAGCAACGTCGTCTGCCAAGGCCGATGCCCAATGTCATAGTACAGAGCATGTCAAATCCAAAACACCAAATATCAGAAAAAAAAGGACTCCAAAACCTAAAATAAAATTGTCGGAGGAGAAGCGTAAACTTGCCAATATGCCATTTACCACACGGAGTGGCAAGGAACGGCTGAGGCCCTGGCCTATGTTCATGGCTAGTGGTTCAGCTTCACATGAGGATGGAAGCACTCAGCCTCTCGCTAGAAAACTGAAAAGACTCAAGCTGGCAAAAGCACCGCAAAGAACTGTGCGTTCTTTGAAATCCCAAATCCACAAGGAGAGTCCAATTGTGTCGTTTGCGATGCCTGACCTTCCCAACACTGGACGTGAAGAGCATGCGCCTTCCACTATTTGCATGCCCCCTGCAAGTGCTGGAAGGAGCACCCGCAGTCCAGTTCCTGATAGTCAGATTGAAGATGTCAGTGTTGAAGTACACCAGGATGAGGAGGATATGGGTGTTGCTGGCGCTGGGGAGGAAATTGACCAGGAGGATTCTGATGGTGAGGTGGTTTGTTTAAGTCAGGCACCCGGGGAGACACCTGTTGTCCGTGGGAGGAATATGGCCGTTGACATGCCAGGTGAAAATACCAAAAAAATCAGCTCTTCGGTGTGGAGGTATTTCACCAGAAATGCGGACAACAGGTGTCAAGCCGTGTGTTCCCTTTGTCAAGCTGTAATAAGTAGGGGTAAGGACGTTAACCACCTCGGAACATCCTCCCTTATACGTCACCTGCAGCGCATTCATAATAAGTCAGTGACAAGTTCAAAAACTTTGGGTGACAGCGGAAGCAGTCCACTGACCAGTAAATCCCTTCCTCTTGTAACCAAGCTCACGCAAACCACCCCACCAACTCCCTCAGTGTCAATTTCCTCCTTCCCCAGGAATGCCAATAGTCCTGCAGGCCATGTCACTGGCAAGTCTGACGAGTCCTTTCCTGCCTGGGATTCCTCCGATGCATCCTTGCGTGTAACGCCTACTGCTGCTGGCGCTGCTGTTGTTGCCGCTGGGAGTCGATGGTCATCCCAGAGGGGAAGTCGTAAGCCCACTTGTACTACTTCCAGTAAGCAATTGACTGTTCAACAGTCCTTTGCGAGGAAGATGAAATATCACAGCAGTCATCCTACTGCAAAGCGGATAACTGAGTCCTTGACAACTATGTTGGTGTTAGACGTGCGTCCGGTATCCGCCGTTAGTTCACAGGGAACTAGACAATTTATTGAGGCAGTGTGCCCCCGTTACCAAATACCATCTAGGTTCCACTTCTCTAGGCAGGCGATACCGAGAATGTACACGGACGTCAGAAAAAGACTCACCAGTGTCCTAAAAAATGCAGTTGTACCCAATGTCCACTTAACCACGGACATGTGGACAAGTGGAGCAGGGCAGAGTCAGGACTATATGACTGTGACAGCCCACTGGGTAGATGTATGGACTCCCGCCGCAAGAACAGCAGCGGCGGCACCAGTAGCAGCATCTCGCAAACGCCAACTCTTTCCTAGGCAGGCTACGCTTTGTATCACCGCTTTCCAGAATACGCACACAGCTGAAAACCTCTTACGGCAACTGAGGAAGATCATCGCGGAATGGCTTACCCCAATTGGACTCTCCTGTGGATTTGTGGCATCGGACAACGCCAGCAATATTGTGTGTGCATTAAATATGGGCAAATTCCAGCACGTCCCATGTTTTGCACATACCTTGAATTTGGTGGTGCAGAATTTTTTTAAAAACGACAGGGGCGTGCAAGAGATGCTGTCGGTGGCCAGAAAAATTGCGGGACACTTTCGGCGTACAGGCACCACGTACAGAAGACTGGAGCACCACCAAAAACTACTGAACCTGCCCTGCCATCATCTGAAGCAAGAAGTGGTAACGAGGTGGAATTCAACCCTCTATATGCTTCAGAGGTTGGAGGAGCAGCAAAAGGCCATTCAAGCCTATACAATTGAGCACGATATAGGAGATGGAATGCACCTGTCTCAAGTGCAGTGGAGAATGATTTCAACGTTGTGCAAGGTTCTGATGCCCTTTGAACTTGCCACACGTGAAGTCAGTTCAGACACTGCCAGCCTGAGTCAGGTCATTCCCCTCATCAGGCTTTTGCAGAAGAAGCTGGAGGCATTGAAGAAGGAGCTAACACGGAGCGATTCCGCTAGGCATGTGGGACTTGTGGATGCAGCCCTTAATTCGCTTAACAAGGATTCACGGGTGGTCAATCTGTTGAAATCAGAGCACTACATTTTGGCCACCGTGCTCGATCCTAGATTTAAAGCCTACCTTGGATCTCTCTTTCCGGCAGACACAGGT
Source organism: Pseudophryne corroboree (assembly GCF_028390025.1). NCBI lineage: Eukaryota > Metazoa > Chordata > Amphibia > Anura > Myobatrachidae > Pseudophryne > Pseudophryne corroboree. The sequence goes on from NC_086445.1 coordinate 979,921,114, forward strand.
CTGCTGGGGTTGAAAGACCTGCTGGTGACAAAATTGTCAAGTCAAGCGGAACGCGACCTGTCAACATCTCCTCCTTCACATTCTCCCGCAACTGGGGGTGCGAGGAAAAGGCTCAGAATTCCGAGCCCACCCGCTGGCGGTGATGCAGGGCAGTCTGGAGCGACTGCTGATGCTGACATCTGGTCCGGACTGAAGGACCTGACAACGATTACGGACATGTCGTCTACTGTCACTGCATATGATTCTCTCAACATTGATAGAATGGTGGAGGATTATATGAGTGACCGCATCCAAGTAGGCACGTCACACAGTCCGTACTTATACTGGCAGGAAAAAGAGGCAATTTGGAGGCCCTTGCACAAACTGGCTTTATTCTACCTAAGTTGCCCTCCCACAAGTGTGTACTCCGAAAGAGTGTTTAGTGCCGCCGCTCACCTTGTCAGCAATCGGCGTACGAGGTTACATCCAGAAAATGTGGAGAAGATGATGTTCATTAAAATGAATTATAATCAATTCCTCCGCGGAGACATTGACCAGCAGCAATTGCCTCCACAAAGTACACAGGGAGCTGAGATGGTGGATTCCAGTGGGGACGAATTGATAATCTGTGAGGAGGGGGATGTACACGGTGATATATCGGAGGGTGAAGATGAGGTGGACATCTTGCCTCTGTAGAGCCAGTTTGTGCAAGGAGAGATTAATTGCTTCTTTTTTGGGGGGGGTCCAAACCAACCCGTCATATCAGTCACAGTCGTGTGGCAGACCCTGTCACTGAAATGATGGGTTGGTTAAAGTGTGCATGTCCTGTTTTGTTTATACAACATAAGGGTGGGTGGGAGGGCCCAAGGATAATTCCATCTTGCACCTCTTTTTTCTTTTCTTTTTCTTTGCATCATGTGCTGATTGGGGAGGGTTTTTTGGAAGGGACATCCTGCGTGACACTGCAGTGCCACTCCTAGATGGGCCCGGTGTTTGTGTCGGCCACTAGGGTCGCTAATCTTACTCACACAGCTACCTCATTGCGCCTCTTTTTTTCTTTGCGTCATGTGCTGTTTGGGGAGGGTTTTTTGGAAGGGACATCCTGCGTGACACTGCAGTGCCACTCCTAGATGTGCCCGGTGTTTGTGTCGGCCACTAGGGTCGCTAATCTTACTCACACAGTCAGCTACCTCATTGCGCCTCTTTTTTTCTTTGCGTCATGTGCTGTTTGGGGAGGGTTTTTTGGAAGGGCCATCCTGCGTGACACTGCAGTGCCACTCCTAGATGGGCCCGGTGTTTGTGTCGGCCACTAGGGTCGCTTATCTTACTCACACAGCGACCTCGGTGCAAATTTTAGGACTAAAAATAATATTGTGAGGTGTGATGTGTTCAGAATAGGCTGAAAATGAGTGTAAATTATGTTTTTTGAGGTTAATAATACTTTGGGATCAAAATTACCCCCAAATTCTATGATTTAAGCTGTTTTTTAGGGTTTTTTTAAAAAAACACCCGAATCCAAAACACACCCGAATCCGACAAAAAAAATTCGGTGAGGTTTTGCCAAAACGCGGTCGAACCCAAAACACGGCCGCGGAACCGAACCCAAAACCAAAACACAAAACCCGAAAAATTTCCGGCGCTCATCTCTACCTGTAACATGGCAGTTAGGAGCTGATTGGCTAGGACTTTATCTCCATACACTTTATCACCATCCAAGGCTTAGTAAATAGACCCTTTCACCTGCTCAGTAAAAGTGGACTACTTAAATAGTAGTGGTCTAAATTAGATCGCTTGCTTCTGCCCTTGTTTTTTAGCATGCCAGGAGTCAGGACACTTGTTCCCCATGGCTCGGCAACATCAGCTGCCAGCAAGGAGACCACAGAGGTCACCGAAGGAGGATCCGAGATGAAAACAATGAGAAATTACTTAATTGGATCCAACACCTGGACTGAGACCGTATCTGCAAATGCTCTACACCTCCCAGTCCTCCATGTTGTAGAACCTGAAATCCTTAAGTTTTATTATTTTATTGAAATATTATTTTATTGAAATAAGGACATTTCTCTCTAGGGGATATTTATCAAACCTAAAGCGGACAATTGGAGTCTAGCTATCATTTTATAGAATGTACTGGATGGCTAGAAGATGATTGTTGCGAGCAATACCTTAAGTTGTCCTCTTAAGGTGGGGTAATAACTCTACCCTGAGGAACCCATGTCCTTGTAAGTTAAGACATGAAGAAGTTCTAGTTCAAAAGCTAATAACCAAAAGGTTTTCATGAGGAAGCCCTATGTGGTCCTTTACTGAACATAAGCAGCGTGTCAGATGTTTAATAGTTGCCTCAACTGATGAATCAGTGCAATCAATGTAAAATGTATGAAAGGAGTTGTGACGTTCTATTGGGCTCCTGCTATCGAGCAAATTACTGATTCATACCAGTTACCCTCTGCAGAACATAAGAAAGGCATAGGCCATACATACATAGGTGCCACTCAGGATGAACTAAACTGAGCAAGTATTTTTATAGAAGCTTTGATAATTATTATTATGTATAGTAACTTTTTTTTATTACTACTGTATGACATCATTGCTGTGTGTTGCTGTTTGAATGAGATTTTGCGCTGCGTTGCTATGGTTTAGTGCCTGTAAAATCAAATGTACTGTTAGAAAATGGACCATGTAATATTGGACTCATTATTCCATCCACAGATTCAATAACTCCTATTCATTATCATGTGTAACATAACTATTTTATACTGTGTAAATCAGCCTCGCTAGATTCCCTTTTTCCACTATGGCCTTCAGTACATCTGTAAAAGCAGAAGTCTTCACAGACTGGAGCATAATGACTACTGTAGCATCGATGTTGGACCCCCACAAGTCTTGTGACATTTTAGAACCCAAAAACGTATAGGTATACAACTATACACCATAGATACAACATTGCAAGCTATTGTAAGTGAGGACGGGAAGCACAGAGGGAGAATATTACCTGTGGTGAGCGCAGCTTTTATCAGACTGATAATCGGAGTGTCATCCGCAAATTTCAAGAGTTTCACAGATTGCTCGTCCTAGGTGCACTCATTTGTATACAAAGAGAAAAAAAGAGGGAAGAGACACGCCCCTGTAGTGATTTTCATATACTTGAGGTCAGTGTCGGACTGGGGCATGAAGGGCCCAACAGGGGAATGCTGCTATAGGGGCCCATGCTTAAAGGTTTGGCCAGGCTCCAATGGGGGTGTGGCCAGCCACCACAGAGGATTGGCTAACCATTACATGTTCTGTGCCCCTTGGTGTGTATATATATATATATATATATATATATATAAATAAAATAAACCAAATTATTGTGAAGTATAACATAACATATGTATAATGTATAAATCCAGTGCACTAGGATAGTCTGGAACTTGATCCCTAGAGGAGGAGGAGGGCCCACAGGCAGTAGGGACCACCGGTGGTTTCCCCTGTTCCATAGTGGGCCAGTCCGACCCTGCTTGAGGTAAACTCCCCCATTTTCACATACTGCTTCCTATTCGTCAGAAAATTTACAATCCTGTGAAAGGTAGACACCGAAACTCCCAAATTAACTGATTTGGTATACAATATTCCTGGGACAATAGTGTTGAACGCCAAACTGTCCACAAACAAGACCCTCACATAGGTACCAAGATGTTATAAATTATAATGCAGCCCCATATAGACATATTCCTGCACTGATCTATTTCCCGGTAAGCAAACTGCAAGGGGTCCAAATGGGTCCATACACACACAACACAGAAGCCTGGCACTCCACTGGATGGCTCACACCATATACTTTACTTGGGTGCCCTCCCGGGGATCGCACACCCCAAATGCAGATGGAGGATAGAGGGCGGCACTCCAATAATGTGAAAATCTGTGACCTTTATTGAAAATGTTTCAGGGACAATTTTCTCCTTCAGTGGCGTGAGGCAGGTGAGGCAGAGCCTTTCCTGTCATACTAACGTATAAGCCAGAGTTTTGACTATATAAAGTATATATACAAAGAATATATTATAAATATCTTCTTTGTATTATTTTAATCATTTTTATAATCAAAACTCTGGAGTAAAAAGTATATGGCAGGTGAGGCAGTGCCTCTTTTCTGCACATCTCTGATCAACACTCACCAAATTTCCAGCAGTATATACTGCTGCACCTGTGTATAATGTCCAGATGTATATACTGCTGCACCTGTGTATAATGTCCTGATGTATATACTGCTGCACCTGTGTATAATGTCCTGATGTATATACTGCTGCACCTGTGTATAATGTCCAGATGTATATACTGCTGCACCTGTGTATAATGTCCAGATGTACTCTTGGGCTCATATACTGTGTGTAAATCTGGCTCTGGTACTAGTCAGTGCCTCCTGAGCCATTTACCTCACCGTACGTCCCTGATATATACAGATGTAGTCACACTCATCGTGTCTACATGTAGGCATGAATGCACTTCTTTTTTCGTGACTATGTGCACGTCTTACATGCACATGCATCTTAGATGCGCACGTGCCCCATTCAAAGTGAGAGGGGTGGCAAAAGATGCAGCCCGTCATGGTTAGCCGCGGAGCCGCCTTGTCCAGCTGGGAGTGCCTGTGCCGGCAAAATGTAGCCATGATGAGTGAAATTTGGTGAGTGTTGATCAGAGATGTGCAGAAAAGAGGTACTGCTCCAAAGCTTAGTACATAGACCCCTCAGTTTCACAACATCTGAAGAGTCACAGGATGCCCCCGCTTGTAAATTTAAAGTTGACTTCAGTTATAAATATAGAAATTATTAGCAGCTCCCTAAAATTATTATTTTCCCTTGACAACTTGAGGAGCTTTAAAAGTGTGACTTAATTTTTGCAAGCACAGAAGCTAAACATTTTTTTCATCACATTCTGAATGTTTTTCTTATGTAGCCAAGCATGCTCCAAATGTTGTATAATACCCCATGTGATTTGTTTTTTGCCTTTTTTTTTTTTCAAATAATGTTCAAATGAAATTGAGCAACAAAGAAAACACAAAACAGAACATTCTGCTACTGAAAAGGCAAATAAATAAATCTGCATATAGAGTTTTCAGGCATTGCTATTTGGGTGTTCTCTGTGCTTCAAAAACAGATGACAACATTACGGTGCCCAGACCCAAAGCCTTACACACCAAAGAAATATTTACAAGTGACTCTCCCCTTGCTAATAAATCACATCCACAAACATTGGACCAGCAGCAAGTGTCCGAGAATTGCAATATGCACAGAAGAGTGTGACCTCTTTTCTACAATTACAAGAATTACATTTAGGAAAAGTGACGGATGGATTAGATGCATTTACTGTTCATATTTATACTAGATGATTCATGCAAAACATTCCGGGAAACCACACACCACTTTCAGACCATCTAAAGTCAGTGATCCAAAGTGTGGTACAGACATCATTTTTCCGTTCTATCACAAAGAGAAAGGCATCTGCTTCATAATGTAACAGTCTAACCAGACATCCTGCCAGCAAATGGGAAAGGCATGATTTGGTTTAGCACTCCCTACCAAATACATGTCCCTTTTTGAGTTTAGAAATACACAAATAACATAGGATAACATTGCAAGGTATTTATTCAGTATGTCGAAATTACAGGCAAAATGACAACGGTCCATTTCAGCATTATATTTTGGATTAGTGTTAGGGTAGGGTTAGGAAGAGGGGAGGGTTAAGTTAGTGTAGAGTTAAGAAGAGGTTAGGGTTAGGGAAGGGTTAGGAAGAGGAGAGGGTTAAGTTAGTGTAGAGTTAAGAAGAGGTTAGGGTTAGGGAAGGATAGGTTTAGGAAGAGGGGAGGGTTACGGTTAGGTGAGGGTAGGGTTAGGAAGAGGGGATAGTTAAGTTAGCGTAGAGTTAAGAAGAGGTTGGGGGAAGGGTAGGGTTAGGAAGAGGGGAATGTTAGGGATAGTTTCGGGTAAGGAAGAGAGGAGTGTTAGGAGAGGGTTAGAAAGAGGGGATGATTAGGTTAGGGTAGAGTTAAGAAGAGGTTGGGGCTAGGGTAGGGTTAGGAAGAGGTGAGGGTTAGGTTAGGGTAGGGTTAGGAAGAGGGGAATGTTAAAGATAGTTTAGGGTTAGGAAGATGCGATGGTTAGGGTAGGGTTAGAAAGAGGGGGTGAATATGTTAGGGTAGAGTTAAGAAGAGGTTAGGGAAGGGTAGGTTTAGGAAGAGGGGAGGGTTAAGTTAGCATAGAGTTAAGAAGAGGTTAGGGTAGGGTTAGGAAGAGGGGCTTAAGTTAGCGTAGAGTTAAGAAGAGGTTAAGGTAGGGTTAGGAAGAGGTGAATGTTAGTGATAGTTTAGGGTTAGGAAGAGGGGAGGGTTAGGGTAGGGTTAGAAAGAGGGGATGATTAGGATAGGGTAGAGTTAAGAAGAGGTTGGGGCTTGGATAGAGTAGGGTTAGGAAATGGGGGGGGGGGTAGGGTAGGGTTAGGAAGAGGGGAATGTTAGGGATAGTTTAGGGTTAGGAAGAGGAGAGGGTTAGGGTAGGGTTAGAAAGAGGCTATGAATAGGTTAGGGTAGTGTTAAGAAGAGGTTGTGGCTTGGGTAGGGTAGGGTTAGGAAATGGGGAGGGTTAGGGTAGGGTTAGGAAGAGGGGAATGTTAGGGATAGTTTATTGTTAGGAAGAGGGGAGGGTTAGGGTAGGGTTAGAAAGAGGGGATGATTAGGTTAGGGTAGAGTTAAGTAGAGGTTGGGGCTTGGTTAGGGTAGGGTTAGGAAGAGGGGAGGGTTAGGGAAGGGTTAGGAGGAGGGGAATGTTAGGGATAGTTTAGGGTTAGGAAGAGGGTAGGGTTAGAGTAGGGTAGGGGGGATGTAGTTATGTGACGGGCGGTCAGGAGACCGCTGGTCACAATTCCGGCACCTACATACCGAACCCTCACTATCACCCTCACCCTCATGATGGTCGGCATGTCGACCAACAGGAACTATTCCCACTTGTGGGTGTCCATGAATAGAACCTATGGTGAGCGAAGCGAGCCCGCTAGGGGCTTCGTTGCACTCGCCTTCCCTGCCGGCCATCTAACAGCTGGGATCCCAATGTCAGTATTGTGCCCCAAACCAGGTAGGGTTAGGAAGATGGACGGGTTAGGATTATGGTAGGGTTAGGGAGATGGGAGGGTTAGGAACATGGTAGGGTTAGGAAGATGGACGGGTTAGGATTATGGTAGGGTTAGGGAGATGGGAGGGTTAGGAACATGGTAGGGTTAGGAAGATGGACGGGTTAGGATTATGGTAGGGTTAGGAAGATGGGAGGGTTAGGTTAGGAAGAGGGGACAGTTAGAGTAAGGTTGGAGTAGGGTGCAAATTTGCTAAAAACACTATGTCAGTATGCCAACTGTTAACATTCACAAAGTTACGTCAAAATTGGAAATTAACGTGAAAATAAACTTTCTTCATTTTATGTGTTTTTGTTTTTTCTGTATAGGTCCTGATCACTCGCACTACTTTAGCCGGCATATTACTCTGAGTGACATTGGTGACTTCTATACTCTGTAGTTGGCATTTGCAAAATATGCAAATAAATGTTGGATTCCCAGAAATGTACAGTGTGTTATCAGTATCAGTTCATCTCCCAGGCTGACCATGCCAGGTTACTGATGGGGCTAATGGGGCTGCAACCCCAGGCCTCCAGATTGGAATAATATCATCAACAGTGCCTGTTATGTAATGGGGTTGGCAGGGCTTGCTATAGTTCCATGCTGTAGCTCTGTGGTCCCTCTTTGTAGGTGTTTGTTGAGGAATTTGACAAAGTTGTCTTTGATTTGACACCTTTGAATTTCTTATACGTTAATGTATCAGACAGTTATCGGTAGATCTTCTTTGTATAATTTTCCACATTCATAATAGTGACACCCCCTCCCTTACCATATGGTTTACTTATGATATAATGATCTCTCCTTAGGCTAATGCGTTCCTTTCCCAAGTGACAAATGCCATAGTTTGTCACTCTGGCTGACAATCTTGGAGGGACGCTAGGTGGAACTTAGTAAGTAGCTTAAGGGTCTATGGGGGAGATGAACTAAAACCTTAGAGAGTCATAAAGTGGAGAGAGAAAAAGTACCAGCTAATCAGCTCCTAATTGCCATAGTACAGGCTGTGTTTTAAAAATGGCAGTTAGGAGCTGATTGGTTGGTACTTTGGGGCAGATGTATTAAGTCTGTAGAAGTGATAAAGTGGAAGGTGATAAAGCACCAACCAATCAGCTCCTAACTGTCAAGTTACAGGCTGGGTTTGAAAAACATTTTTGTACCGAGGACTTATTGTGGTCTTCTCACATTGGGGTCAGGAAGGCTCTGCAACGCCTTATCTTCTTCTTGCGAAGTCTTCGAGTATAGCAAAGGCTCATACAATCATCTCTGATCCTAGTCATCCATGCTACTTGCTTTTCTCCCTGTTGCCTTCCATGAAACGTTACAGGTGTCTTGGATGTTGCACCAGTAGGTAGCGGAACAATTTTAACATTGTTGTATTTCAAATATTACTGGAGTCTTGAGTGTATTGCATTGTAATTTCACGTATGCATTTTTTTAATGTTGTAGTGACAATAAAGTATTTGGAATGAATTTAATTGAAAAATGAGAGGAGCTGATTGGCTGGTGCATTATTCCCTTTCACTTTATCACTTCTCCAGGCTTAATACATCTGCCCCTCTCTCTATCTCTCTCCACTTTATCACTCTCCAAGGCCTGGCTAGTACATCTGCCCCTATCTATTAAGTCTTGGAGAGATCTAAAGTGGATGGAGATAAAGTACCAACCAGCTCCTGTCATTTTTCAAACACAGCCTGTAACATAGCAGATAGGAGCTGATTGGCTGATCCTTTATTTCCGTCCAGTTTTTGTCTTTCCAAAGTTTAGTACATAGACCCTCAGTGCACTAGATGGTGCGTTGGAGCCAGATAATGTAGTCTGAAATCAGCTGTATCACAGTTGTGCAGATGATGGTAAAGAACAAAAGTCCATTGCTTTAATTTTCCTTCCAGATGGTTACTACTGTTCAGGTAGAAATACAAAAGGGATTTTTCCCACGCACTCTGCTGGCTGTTAGTAAGAAGAACTATATACTATGTAATAATAGGAAATTTAGAGCTCTTCGTTACATATGTTTTGCAAAAGATATGATAAGCCTCCAGGCCACTTCACGGCTGCTCTATTGCTGGAGGTCCCTAACTAAGCATAGGTCCAAGGCTTGGACCCCACAAAGTCGGCTCAGGCCCGACCACCCCAGGGCAGCACACCATTGAAATACTAAAGTGTTAATATGTGTTAAGAAAGAAGCAGAAGCTATGGGTTAGAAAGTGCTACAAAAATAAGGGTGTTAATAAAATACTCAAAAGAGTAATATTAGTGAAAAAATAGGAGTGTTACATAAGTGCTAAATAAATAATATGGCATGCTACCCCAAGGTGGCCCCGCCCCACCAGACTCGGGGGGTACCACTCCCCAAACCCATACACAGCATAATAATAATAACATCCGCTATGGGTCATACAATTGCTTAATATATGGCCACATGATAATGGCACATACAGAACATATCCAGATTGAGAGCTAGATTACCTGGAGGCACCCCTGTATCCTCCAAATGGCACTACAGGACCCAGCATGCCCTCCTAATGCTGGCTCCATCTATGCCTCTCTGAACTGCAATAAATAGTGGAAAACTGCTCTAATCAAGCTGGTAACAATCCCCAGGTGCTGCGGGAGGGGGTTACTCTAGACAAGAAATACAAAAGGGATTTTTCCCACGCACTCTGCTGGCTGTTAGTAAGAAGAACTATATACTATGTAATAATAGGAAATTTAGAGCTCTTCGTTACATATGTTTTGCAAAAGATATGATAAGCCTCCAGGCCACTTCACGGCTGCTCTATTGCTGGAGGTCCCTAACTAAGCTTAGGTCCAAGGCTTGGACCCCACAAAGTGCCTCCTGGTAAACTAGCTCTCAATCTGGATATGTTCTGTATGTGCCATTATCATGTGGCCATATATTAAGCAATTGTATGACCCATAGTGGATGTTATTATTATTATGCTGTGTATGGGTTTGGGGAGTGGTACCCCCCGGGTCTGGTGGGGCGGGGCCACCTTGGGGTAGCATGCCATATTATTTATTTAGCACTTATGTAACACTCCTATTTTTTCACTAATATTACTCTTTTGAGTATTTTATTAACACCCTTATTTTTGTAGCACTTTCTAACCCATAGCTTCTGCTTCTTTCTTAACACATATTAACACTTTAGTATTTCAATGGTGTGCTGCCCTGGGGTGGTAGGGCCTGAGCCGACTTTGTGGGGTCCAAGCCTTGGACCTATGCTTAGTTAGGGACCTCCAGCAATAGAGCAGCCGTGAAGTGGCCTGGAGGCTTATCATATCTTTTGCAAAACATATGTAACGAAGAGCTCTAAATTTCCTATTATTACATAGTATATAGTTCTTCTTACTAACAGCCAGCAGAGTGCGTGGGAAAAATCCCTTTTGTATTTCTTGTCTAGAGTAACCCCCTCCCGCAGCACCTGGGGATTGTTACCAGCTTGATTAGAGCAGTTTTCCACTATTTATTACTGTTCAGGTAGATGATGCTGAGCCCTACTGGTCCTCCCTGGCTGGGGGATCCTTCGGGGACTATATAAAGATCACTGGTGTTTTGAATGGTTGTCTACTGTGCATGGTGCTGGGCCTTCATTCCCAATACTGCAGGTGCTGATAAGCATAATCCCTTCAGATGACTCACATCTCTTTGTGTAAGTGTTTCTGTGCAGCAAGTGTGGAGCAGTATGGTTTACTGCACCTTGGAATGGGGCATGGTAGATGTGAGCAGGGTTGTGGGAATCAGTGCAGGTGGGTTGCTGTATTGTTGTACCAAAGCATTTTGCCTCTGATGAGCCTTTCTCAAGGAGTGCCTGATAGAAAACTCCAAAGCCCTGGTGACCAATGATAACATGGCATCAGGTACAGTAGTCCTATGTCTTAGAACCGGTCCTGCCATTTAGAGGATAAAATAATTTGAGACAATGACAATAGGGGAACCCCTGTGGCTCAGAGGCTTAAGTAAGTCAGGTGGTGTACTGTTGTCCTGGTGGCAGTAAGAGACACAAGGTCATTACTAGAGATGAGCGCCTGAAATTTTTCGGGTTTTGTGTTTTGGTTTTGGGTTTGGTTCTGCGGCCGTGTTTTGGGTTCGACCGCGTTTTGGCAAAACCTCACCGAATTTTTTTTGTCGGATTCGGGTGTGTTTTGGATTCGGGTGTTTTTTTTAAAAAACACTAAAAAACAGCTTAAATCATAGAATTTGGGGGTCATTTTGATCCCATATTATTATTAACCTCAAAAACCATAATTTCCACTCATTTTCAGTCTATTCTGAATACCTCACACCTCACAATATTATTTTTAGTCCTAAAATTTGCACCAAGGTCGCTGGATGACTAAGCTAAGCGACACTAGTGGCCGACACAAACACCTGGCCCATCTAGGAGTGGCACTGCAGTGTCACGCAGGATGTCCCTTCCAAAAAACCCTCCCCAATCAGCACATGACGCAAAGAAAAAAAGAGGCGCAATGAGGTAGCTGACTGTGTGAGTAAGATAAGCGACCCTAGTGGCCGACACAAACACCGGGCCCATTTAGGAGTGGCACTGCAGTGTCACGCAGGATGTCCCTTCCAAAAAACCCTCCCCAATCAGCACATGACGCAAAGAAAAAAAGAGGCGCAATGAGGTAGCTGACTGTGTGAGTAAGATTAGCGACCCTAGTGGCCGACACAAACACCGGGCCCATTTAGGAGTGGCACTGCAGTGTCACGCAGGATGTCCCTTCCAAAAAACCCTCCGCAATCAGCACATGACGCAAAGAAAAAAAGAGGCGCAATGAGGTAGCTGACTGTGTGAGTAAGATTAGCGACCCTAGTGGCCGACACAAACACCGGGCCCATTTAGGAGTGGCACTGCAGTGTCACGCAGGATGTCCCTTCCAAAAAACCCTCCCCAATCAGCACATGACGCAAAGAAAAAAAGAGGCGCAATGAGGTAGCTGACTGTGTGAGTAAGATTAGCGACCCTAGTGGCCGACACAAACACCGGGCCCATTTAGGAGTGGCACTGCAGTGTCACGCAGGATGTCCCTTCCAAAAAACCCTCCCCAATCAGCACATGACGCAAAGAAAAAAAGAGGCGCAATGAGGTAGCTGACAGTGTGAGTAAGATTAGCGACCCTAGTGGCCGACACAAACACCGGGCCCATTTAGGAGTGGCACTGCAGTGTCACGCAGGATGTCCCTTCCAAAAAACCCTCCCCAAACAGCACATGACGCAAAGAAAAAGAAAAGAAAAAAGAGGTGCAAGATGGAATTGTCCTTGGGCCCTCCCACCCACCCTTATGTTGTATAAACAAAACAGGACATGCACACTTTAACCAACCCATCATTTCAGTGACAGGGTCTGCCACACGACTGTGACTGATATGACGGGTTGGTTTGGACCCCCCCCAAAAAAGAAGCAATTAATCTCTCCTTGCACAAACTGGCTCTACAGAGGCAAGATGTCCACCTCATCATCACCCTCCGATATATCACCGTGTACATCCCCCTCCTCACAGATTATCAATTCGTCCCCACTGGAATCCACCATCTCAGCTCCCTGTGTACTTTGTGGAGGCAATTGCTGCTGGTCAATGTCTCCGCGGAGGAATTGATTATAATTCATTTTAATGAACATCATCTTCTCCACATTTTCTGGATGTAACCTCGTACGCCGATTGCTGACAAGGTGAGCGGCGGCACTAAACACTCTTTCGGAGTACACACTTGTGGGAGGGCAACTTAGGTAGAATAAAGCCAGTTTGTGCAATGGCCTCCAAATTGCCTCTTTTTCCTGCCAGTATAAGTATGGACTGTGTGACGTGCCTACTTGGATGCGGTCACTCATATAATCCTCCACCATTCTTTCAATGGTGAGAGAATCATATGCAGTGACAGTAGACGACATGTCCGTAATCGTTGTCAGGTCCTTCAGTCCGGACCAGATGTCAGCATCAGCAGTCGCTCCAGACTGCCCTGCATCACCGCCAGCGGGTGGGCTCGGAATTCTGAGCCTTTTCCTCGCACCCCCAGTTGCGGGAGAATGTGAAGGAGGAGATGTTGACAGGTCGCGTTCCGCTTGACTTGACAATTTTCTCACCAGCAGGTCTTTCAACCCCAGCAGACTTGTGTCTGCCGGAAAGAGAGATCCAAGGTAGGCTTTAAATCTAGGATCGAGCACGGTGGCCAAAATGTAGTGCTCTGATTTCAACAGATTGACCACCCGTGAATCCTTGTTAAGCGAATTAAGGGCTCCATCCACAAGTCCCACATGCCTAGCGGAATCGCTCCGTGTTAGCTCCTCCTTCAATGTCTCCAGCTTCTTCTGCAAAAGCCTGATGAGGGGAATGACCTGACTCAGGCTGGCAGTGTCTGAACTGACTTCACGTGTGGCAAGTTCAAAGGGCATCAGAACCTTGCACAACGTTGAAATCATTCTCCACTGCGCTTGAGACAGGTGCATTCCACCTCCTATATCGTGCTCAATTGTATAGGCTTGAATGGCCTTTTGCTGCTCCTCCAACCTCTGAAGCATATAGAGGGTTGAATTCCACCTCGTTACCACTTCTTGCTTCAGATGATGGCAGGGCAGGTTCAGTAGTTTTTGGTGGTGCTCCAGTCTTCTGTACGTGGTGCCTGTACGCCGAAAGTGTCCCGCAATTTTTCTGGCCACCGACAGCATCTCTTGCACGCCCCTGTCGTTTTTTAAATAATTCTGCACCACCAAATTCAAGGTATGTGCAAAACATGGGACGTGCTGGAATTTGCCCATATTTAATGCACACACAATATTGCTGGCGTTGTCCGATGCCACAAATCCACAGGAGAGTCCAATTGGGGTAAGCCATTCCGCGATGATCTTCCTCAGTTGCCGTAAGAGGTTTTCAGCTGTGTGCGTATTCTGGAAAGCGGTGATACAAAGCGTAGCCTGCCTAGGAAAGAGTTGGCGTTTGCGAGATGCTGCTACTGGTGCCGCCGCTGCTGTTCTTGCGGCGGGAGTCCATACATCTACCCAGTGGGCTGTCACAGTCATATAGTCCTGACCCTGCCCTGCTCCACTTGTCCACATGTCCGTGGTTAAGTGGACATTGGGTACAGCTGCATTTTTTAGGACACTGGTGACTCTTTTTCTGAGGTCTGTGTAAATTTTCGGTATCGCCTGCCTAGAGAAATGGAACCTAGATGGTATTTGGTACAGGGGACACAGTACCTCCAACAAGTCTCTAGTTGGCTCTGCAGTAATGATGGATACCGGAACCACGGTTCTCACCACCCAGGATGCCAAGGCCTCAGTTATCCGCTTTGCAGTAGGATGACTGCTGTGATATTTCATCTTCCTCGCAAAGGACTGTTGGACAGTCAATTGCTTGGTGGAAGTAGTAAAAGTGGTCTTACGACTTCCCCTCTGGGATGACCATCGACTCCCAGCAGCAACAACAGCAGCGCCAGCAGCAGTAGGCGTTACACGCAAGGATGCATCGGAGGAATCCCAGGCAGGAGAGGACTCGTCAGAATTGCCAGTGACATTGCCTGCAGGACTATTGGCATTCCTGGGGAAGGAGGAAATTGACACTGAGGGAGTTGGTGGGGTGGTTTGCGTGAGCTTGGTTACAAGAGGAAGGGATTTACTGGTCAGTGGACTGCTTCCGCTGTCACCCAAAGTTTTTGAACTTGTCACTGACTTATTATGAATGCGCTGCAGGTGACGTATAAGGGAGGATGTTCCGAGGTGGTTAACGTCCTTACCCCTACTTATTACAGCTTGACAAAGGGAACACACGGCTTGACACCTGTTGTCCGCATTTCTGTTGAAATAGTTCCACACCGAAGAGCTGATTTTTTTGGTATTTTCACCAGGCATGTCAACGGCCATATTCCTCCCACGGACAACAGGTGTCTCCCCGGGTGCCTGACTTAAACAAACCACCTCACCATCAGAATCCTCCTGGTCAATTTCCTCCCCAGCGCCAGCAACACCCATATCCTCCTCATCCTGGTGTACTTCAACACTGACATCTTCAATCTGACTATCAGGAACTGGACTGCGGGTACTCCTTCCAGCACTTGCAGGGGGCGTGCAAATGGTGGATGGCGCATGCTCTTCACGTCCAGTGTTGGGAAGGTCAGGCATCGCAACCGACACAATTGGACTCTCCTTGTGGATTTGGGATTTCGAAGAACGCACAGTTCTTTGCGGTGCTACTGCTTTTGCCAGCTTGAGTCTTTTCATTTTTCTAGCGAGAGGCTGAGTGCCTCCATCCTCATGTGAAGCTGAACCACTAGCCATGAACATAGGCCAGGGCCTCAGCCGTTCCTTGCCACTCCGTGTGGTAAATGGCATATTGGCAAGTTTACGCTTCTCCTCCGACAATTTTATTTTAGGTTTTGGAGTCCTTTTTTTACTGATATTTGGTGTTTTGGATTTGACATGCTCTGTACTATGACATTGGGCATCGGCCTTGGCAGACGACGTTGCTGGCATTTCATCGTCTCGGCCATGACTAGTGGCAGCAGCTTCAGCACGAGGTGGAAGTGGATCTTGATCTTTCCCTAATTTTGGAACCTCAACATTTTTGTTCTCCATATTTTAATAGGCACAACTAAAAGGCACCTCAGGTAAACAATGGAGATGGATGGATACTAGTATACAATTATGGACGGACTGCCGAGTGCCGACACAGAGGTAGCTACAGCCGTGAACTACCGTACTGTGTCTGCTGCTAATATAGACTGGTTGATAAAGAGATGTCGTAGTATGTATGTATGAAGAAGAAAGAAAAAAAAACCACGGTTAGGTGGTATACAATTATGGACGGACTGCCGAGTGCCGACACAGAGGTAGCCACAGCCGTGAACTACCGTACTGTACTGTGTCTGCTGCTAATATAGACTGGTTGATAAAGAGATGTCGTAGTATGTATGTATGAAGAAGAAAGAAAAAAAAACCACAGGTAGGTGGTATACAATTATGGACGGACTGCCGAGTGCCGACACAGAGGTAGCCACAGCCGTGAACTACCGTACTGTACTGTGTCTGCTGCTAATATAGACTGGTTGATAAAGAGATGTAGTAGTATGTATGTATAAAGAAGAAAAAAAAAAAACCACGGGTAGGTGGTATACAATTATGGACGGACTGCCGAGTGCCGACACAGAGGTAGCCACAGCCGTGAACTACCGTACTGTACTGTGTCTGCTGCTAATATAGACTGGTTGATAAAGAGATGTCGTAGTATGTATGTATGAAGAAGAAAGAAAAAAAAACCACGGTTAGGTGGTATACAATTATGGACGGACTGCCGAGTGCCGACACAGAGGTAGCCACAGCCGTGAACTACCGTACTGTACTGTGTCTGCTGCTAATATAGACTGGTTGATAAAGAGATGTCGTAGTATGTATGTATGAAGAAGAAAGAAAAAAAAAACACGGTTAGGTGGTATACAATTATGGACGGACTGCCGAGTGCCGACACAGAGGTAGCCACAGCCGTGAACTACCGTACTGTACTGTGTCTGCTGCTAATATAGACTGGTTGATAAAGAGATGTCGTAGTATGTATGTATGAAGAAGAAAGAAAAAAAAACCACGGTTAGGTGGTATACAATTATGGACGGACTGCCGAGTGCCGACACAGAGGTAGCCACAGCCGTGAACTACCGTACTGTACTGTGTCTGCTGCTAATATAGACTGGTTGATAAAGAGATGTCGTAGTATGTATGTATAAAGAAGAAAGAAAAAAAAACCACGGTTAGGTGGTATACAATTATGGACGGACTGCCGAGTGCCGACACAGAGGTAGCCACAGCCGTGAACTACCGTACTGTACTGTGTCTGCTGCTAATATAGACTGGTTGATAAAGAGATGTAGTAGTATGTATGTATAAAGAAGAAAGAAAAAAAAACCACGGGTAGGTGGTATACAATTATGGATGGACTGCCGAGTGCCGACACAGAGGTAGCTACAGCCGTGAACTACCGTACTGTGTCTGCTGCGACTGGATGATAAATAATGATATAAAAAATATATATATATCACTACTGCAGCCGGACAGGTATATATATTATATAATGACGGACCTGCTGGACACTGTCTGTCAGCAGAATGAGTTTTTTATAGAATAAAAAAAAAAACACCACACAAGTGAAGTCACACGACGAGTGTTTAACTTTTTCAGGCAATCACAATATAGTATACTACTAACTATACTGGTGGTCAGTGTGGTCAGGTCACTGGTCAGTCACACTGGCAGTGGCACTCCTGCAGCAAAAGTGTGCACTGTTTAATTTTAATATAATATGTACTCCTGGCTCCTGCTATAACCTATAACTGGCACTGCAGTGCTCCCCAGTCTCCCCCACAATTATAAGCTGTGTGAGCTGAGCACAGTCAGATATATAATATATACATAGATGATGCAGCACACTGGGCTGAGCAGTGCACACAGATATGGTATGTGACTGTCTTGTACTCCTGGCTCCTGCTATAACCTATAACTGGCACTGCAGTGCTCCCCAGTCTCCCCCACAATTATAAGCTGTGTGAGCTGAGCACAGTCAGATATATAATATATACATAGATGATGCAGGCATGCAGCACACTGGGCTGAGCAGTGCACACAGATATGGTATGTGACTGAGTCACTGTGTGTACCGTTTTTTTCAGGCAGAGAACGGATATATTAAATAAAACAACTGCACTGCTGGTGGTCACTGTGGTCAGTCACTAAACTCTGCACTCTCTTCTACAGTATCAGCCTCAGGTCAATCTCTCTCTCTCTCTCCTAATCTAAATGGAGAGGACGCCAGCCACGTCCTCTCCCTATCAATCTCAATGCACGTGTGAAAATGGCGGCGACGCGCGGCTCCTTATATAGAATCCGAGTCTCGCGAGAATCCGACAGCGTCATGATGACGTTCGGGCGCGCTCGGGTTAACCGAGCAAGGCGGGAAGATCCAAGTCGCTCGGACCCGTGAAAAAAAACATGAAGTTCGTGCGGGTTCGGATTCAGAGAAACCGAACCCGCTCATCTCTAGTCATTACGGGATTCTCCCCAAGTTGAAATTGTGGCTTGCAGGCTCAGGAGGATGGGCGAGTTCGATGGCAGACTGGACGGCAGATCTCAAACAGAGGCACAGAGTATGGGGGAGAGAGTACTAATTACCCGGGCTTGCTGGAGGGGCCCAAAGGAGGCCTGGGTCTGCCCCCACTACCTTCTCACATGTCAGCTGGCAGATCTTTGAAAATGTGACAGCTGGGTAATTCTGACTGTACAGCTGCCGGGTGACCTGGAACATGTGACCTGCTGGGTGGTCTTAAAACTGTGACAGTTATGTTCAGCCACACACTAAGCAGAGATACTACAGGGTATTGACTCCCAAGGGGGCGACAAGGGGTAAAATGTTCTGCTCAGTAAACCTTTGCCAGGTTTCAACCGTGCACATCAGCTAGTGTAATGTATAATTTTATAACACATTTAAGTGGCAGTGCCCTCGATTATGCAGCCATGTTGCTTAGGCAGAGGTCAACCTCTATTTGAGGTTTTTGCGCTGCGATCACAATTAAATTGCAATTGCCACGTGGGGTTGCGCCACACATGCTGGACAGCCATGCCCTGTGCTTGGCAGCCCCAGGCATGTGAGTTTTCCGATCGCAGTTTTTGCAAATGTAGCAAAAACTGCGATCAACTCTGAATAATCCCCTTAGACCATGTTAGTCCAACTGTCCCCTTCTCCTGCCGTCTCTTCAGTTTTGCAGGGGGCAGCCACCTGATGTGTGTGGAAGCTTGCAACAGGTCTGGCGCAGTAACTTGTCTTCAGTTGGAAGCAGGGTCATATGTCACTGAGGCTGATTCTGGCACAAGTGGCGAGTCTCGGCATACATGCACTGATAAGAATTTATGCATTTTTGCGTATATCCATCCTATTCAGGGCACTCATTCCGAGTTGATCGCTCGCTAGCTACTTTTAGCAGCCGTGCAAACGCATAGTCGCCGCCCACGGGGGAGTGTATTTTAGCATAGCAGGAGTGCGAACGCCTGTGCAGCAGAGCGGCTGCAAACACATTTTGTGCAGAACAAGACCAGCCCTGTAGTTACTTATTCTGTGCAATGATTACTGCGACGAGTGACACGGTAATGACGTCAGATACCCGCCAAGCAAACGCCCGGCCACGCCTGCATTTTTCCAAACACTCCCAGAAAACGGTCAGTTACCACCCAGAAACTCCCACTTCTTGTCAATCTCCTTGCGTCTGCCAGTGCGACTGATAGCGTTGCTAGAACCTGTGCAAAACCACGGTGCTCTTTGTACCCGTACGCCGCACGTGCACATTGCGGTGCATATGCATGCACAGTTTTGCTGTTTTTTTAACTGATCACTACCCAGTGAACAACGGCAGCTAGTGATCAACTCGGAATGAGGGCCCATGAGTCAGACAGAACTTGTCTTTCTGTGAAATAGGAGTTTTGGGGTGGAAACAGGGCGGCATCAATGCATTTTGCCTGAATTGTTCAGAGTTGTGGGATCATCATTGGAGAGTGTTGTGGGTGTGTAGCTCGAGTTCCATGCAGCTTGGAGTCATGCTTACAGAGAAGGGGTGTCTGCTTCAGACGGATCTCTTACACCTAGCATGGGACTTATATAAGTGCTTGTAATGTTGCAGCGGTTGGTTTAAAATCAATGTTTTGTCCGTCCGGCTTCCCGCTTACTGATGCACAGATTCTCATGTTAGCTGCACAGAATCTCACATGGGCATAAGGTAGTAATTCAGGCTTCTGCCACTACCCAAAATACAGCCACTGTGCATCCGACTGTGCCCCATTGTGACAGGCAGGTGCATCACTACACCTGGGGGCTAATTCAGACCTGATCGTAGCCGTGCAAAATTTTGCATGGCTACGATCAGCCACCCTGACATGCGGGGGGATGCCCAGCACAGGGCTAGTCTGCCCGGCATGTCTGCCCCCCCCCCGCCGCACAGGTACAAAAGCATTGCACGGCGGCGATGCTTTTGTACATGAAGAGTGGCTGCCTGCCAGCGCAGCTCCTGCGCGCTGGCAGGGAGCTACCCGTCGGTCTCTGTGTCATAGCGGCTGCATGTGATGTCACGCAGCCATCGCGCCCCCCTGCGAGGTCTGGGCATGCCTGCGTTGCCTGGACCGCGCCCCCAAAATGGTGACCGAATGCCGCCGGCGCACCCCCTCTTGCCCAGCGAACGCCTCTGCCTGTCGTTCAGGCAGAGGCAATCGCTGGGCAGAGATGCCGATCGCATCTCTTGCATGCTGCGGCACCTGCGCATGCGCAGTTTAGACCTAAATACGAAAAGTGGGGGCTAACTGGCGCTGTATGGGATCTGAAGCAAGCCGTGAGGGAGGGTGTTGGGGTCCCATATAAGACTCCCTTGGGAATAGACAATAGGAAAGAGATGTAACCACTCCCTAGTAGGCGCTAGATCCGTGTAGATATGATACAGATGTGTCCACTTACATCTTTGCTTTTTTACAAATTTGGCACAACATGCAAAACACGGCTAAGCTGTTTTTCACAAGTAGTGAGTGGATGAATTTTAAAATTTTTGTTTGCCATAATAGAATACTTTATGCATAAAGTAACATATTAAAGAAGCAAATTAAGAAAAATTACAAGGAATGGCTAAATCTCTGAGTCTATGGCATGCAAAACTGTGCCATACATGTTGGGATATAGCAAAGATGTATGTTGACACATCTGTATCCAATATAGATGTCAAATGAGGTATCAAAATATGATAAAATATTTAATAAAATGCACATAAAATATGACAAAGATAGAAATATAAAAACACATGTGGTGAATCACAATGAAGTATATAGGGTGATCGTATCCGTATATTTGGTGGGAGCCGCTGGTGTTGAGAAAGCAGAGCACCCCGCGAAATATTCTGCTATAGGCTCCAGAGATTTAATTCCCAAATGACCGTCCACGTGACCCACAGCATGCAGAGGTTGTCCGTCTTGATAATGGAATAAGGCACAGCAGGGCAAGGCCAACGCGTTTCAGGACTATGCTGTCCCTTTTTCAAGGCTTATTGCCCCCTGCGCAGTTGTCCGTGCCTTTATCCTGGTCTAGATCCTATCAGAGGTTGCCACATGTGCATTTCCTGCTCACTTCCGGTCCGGAAGTACCGGAACTGGAAGTGATGTCATATGCGTTCCAAAGGGTCGTTTGTGTTCCATTGACAGGAAGTGGCCTGTGTTGCACTTTATAGAATGCTGGGGGAAGAGAGATGCAGATGCACACTCTTGTTAGGGACCCATGTGATGAAGTCACCTGGCCGCGGTACATGGGCCCGCATATTTGCGCAAATGTGTGCTAAGAACTTCAATTATACTCCATGTTAATTGTGAGGGTTTATTTAAATTATTTTTATTATCAGTGTTCTTAGTGCTAAGAGTGTGCATCTGCATCTCTCTTCCCCCAGCATAGTATTAGAAGCCTCAGCATGATAGCACCTCTTGATACTGTATCTATAGTAATAGGATGTGCAATCCAGGTTCCCCCCTTTTTTGCACTTTATAGAAGGCAGTTCACATGTTTATTTTAAAGTTCCATGTTCAAAAAACATTATAATGATGTCCTGAATATGTTGATGGTGATTCTTAATGATGGTAAGTTATTCAGATGGGTGATCCTCAAAGAAAAGAGATAACAATCGATTAATAATAATACAATGAAAAAATTAGTAAAAAAATAAATAAATATTCTTTTTCTTCCCCTCCTTCTCCCCCCCCCCCCACTTTTTTTTTTTAGTAAAAATTGTTATAAGGCATATAGACTGATATGAAGGGTGGATATGGAACACATTGTGAGGAGAAAAGGGGGGTATTTAAAGAAACCATTTAATTTCAAAATCCTGATTCAGGCCATTGGGAGCAAGGGTTTTCAGATTGAAAATGGTTTTCATTTCTGTTTTGGCCAGCAATTTCTCTACATTGCTGTTTTTCCAGGAAGCTTTTATGTTGATTAGTCCCATAAATTCAGTGATGGCACTTGTGGAGCACTGATGTTCTTGCCTAAAGTGCTCCGAAAGGTGGTGTGTCGTAAGGCCTTTGTGGATATTGCGCAAGTGCTCCCCAATTCGAGTTTTGAGTGATCTCGAATGTCCTGCCAATGTAGGATTTGCCACAAGTACAGGATATTAGATATACATAAATAGTATGACAGGTGATGAAATCATGAATTTTGAAGGTGGTCCCATTGATCGTGACTTCAGTGTATTTGGCTTTGTTGGTTCGTATCTGTCTGCATCCCAGACACATTCCGCAGCGTTGGAAGCCCTTTGTTCTAATAGGGTTGGTGCTTTTGATGGGTAAGGCACTGCGTACTAGATTGTTTTTAATATTAGGGGCTTTGCGGTATATGAATTGAGGTTTATCCGGAATGATGTTCTTAAGTGTAGGATCTTCTTTTAAAATGTGCCAGTGTTTGTGAATAATTTTTTCGAAGTGTTTATGATCGGAGCCGTAAGAAGAAAGAAAAGCCCAATTTGTATCTTTTTTGGAGATGGAGGCAATGTTCTGTTGTTCAGTGATGAGTTGTTCTCTTTAAATCAATGAAGTTTCCTGTATTGCTGTATTTACCATTTCCATTTTAAATCCTTTTTTGAGGAATGATTTTTTGTAGATCTGTATCTGTTCCTCGCATATGGTTGGTTCACTGCAGTTCCTTTTAATTCTTATGAATTGACTTTTTGGAATCCCTTTTAACCAATTTTGGTGATGTTCACTGTCGGTGGAGATATGATTACGAGTGTCTGTGGGTTTGGAATAGATGTTGGTTTGGAATGTAGAGTCCTTGATATAGATGGTCAAGTCGAGAAAGTTCACTTCTGCTTTACTGATGGTAAATGTCAAATGCATGTTGATGGAATTCTCATTTAATGATGAACAAAAATGATGGAGATCCTCTCTTTCTCCTCTCCATATAAAGATGATGTCATCTATATATCGTCCGCAGTCTTTCAGCTGTATACCCCAAGTTACGCCTGTGAAGATGGTTTTATGTTCCCAGAATGCCATGAACAGGTTGGCGTAACTTGGGGCAAAGCGTGTACCCATCGCGGTACCCTTTTGTTGTAGATAATAATCTCCATTGAAGAAGAAGAAAATGTTGGTAAGTATGAAACTGATGGAATCTATGACGAATTTCTTCCTTTCTCCACTCATCTCAGTTTGCTCTAAGAACCATTCTATGGCCTCTAGTCCATCCTTGTGATCTATTATCGTATACAGTGAGGATACATCGGCTGTAATTATATGGGTATTCAAATCCCATTCAAATCCTTGTATCTTCCTGATGGTGTCTCTTGTATCTTTTAGAAATG
The DNA here is from genome assembly GCF_028390025.1 of Pseudophryne corroboree. Lineage (NCBI taxonomy): Eukaryota > Metazoa > Chordata > Amphibia > Anura > Myobatrachidae > Pseudophryne > Pseudophryne corroboree. Next base: position 979,944,571 of record NC_086445.1, read on the forward strand.
CTGGAGTAGTGCTGACCAAGGGATGGAGCAGATGATTGATCAATCCGGATAGATTTGAGGTAAGGCTCCCCGTTCCAGTTATGATGGGTCGGCCTGGGGGGTTAGAAAGGCTTTTATGTACCTTGGGTAGAACATATATGGTCGGGGTAACAGGGTCTTCTATGTTTAGAAAGCCAAATTCATTTTCAGTAATTCCTCCTGCCGATAGATGTTTAGTTAGAAGTTTTACAAAATTATTTTTGATACGTGATGATGAATCATTTTTGAGTTTGGAATTTGTTTCTGTATCGGCAAGTTGTCTAGATATCTCTGCAATATAGTCTTCTGTGTTTAGAATAGCAATTCCGCCTCCCTTATCACACAGCTTGATAATGATGGATTCATCTTTACTAAGATCTGTGAGTGATTGACGTTCCTTTATGGTGAGATTGTGTTTGGGTTTTTTGTTTTCAAATTTTCAGAAATCTTCTGTCGTTAGTTTCTGGAAAGTGTCAATGAAACTTCCTTTGATGTGAGCCGGGTAGAAAAGAGATTTCTTTTGAACCATGAATTATGTGGATCTCCTGGATTGGTGGAGTTTTCTTCAATGGATGGATTGGTGCTTGTGGATGAATTCTTTATTTCAAAAAACTTTCTTAAAGTGATTTTTCGGGTAAATTTGTGAAGGTCCACGAATTTGTCAAAGGCATTCGAGGTGGTAGATGGTGCATATTTAAGGCCCTTTTTGAGTACTTTTTCCTCTGTTTCTGAAAGTAGTCTTCAGCTCAGATTGAAGATGATTCTTTTTTCTTCTTCTAATTCTTCTATTTCTGTGTTTACTGCAGGAGACGTAGTGACTTTCTTTTTCGGTTTCTCTCCTGCCCTTTTTCCCCTTTTCCTATATTTCTTAGTTTTCGGGAAGTGGGTTAGCTGTCAATGTTTTCTTAGGGCTTTCCTTTCTTTCTGAGACGGTGCTTCCCTTGGACTGGTGTGATGTGTTTCCCTGGTAGGGCTGCTTGTAGATGGTCCAGCTTCTTCTGATCGAGCCACTCTGTAATCTTTCCTCAGAGTCTGGGTGTTCTTGGATGGTGTAGTAGACCAACGATCAATGGTCCATTCCTTTTCACGTGATGAAGGTCTTCTTCTTGAGGTACTTCTGTAGTCTCTTGTATTTGTTCTCTCTCTGTCTCTATTTCTTAGTGTGTACTTTGATGTGTGGGTGTTTCCGTCATAACTTCCATCCCGATGATCTCTTGATGGAAGTCTTCTCCTGTATCGTTCTGTTTGGGTAGGTGGGAAACGACATTCTTCTCTTAAGGTGGTTCTTCTAGTATCATAATGATGGTAATTTCTTATGGGATATGGATTTCTAGTTCTCCACATTACTCGTTCGGGTCGATGTCTGTTGAATGTTTCCCTCCAGTTGTGATCTGTATTCTTTTTGAATGTAAGATTTCTTTCCTTTCTTCCCCCATAATATTCTCCATTCCTCTCTTCCATCCTCCGTTATGTTGTCACATCATTGGGTGGCGCATTGGTCTGTTGTGGTCGTGGCTGTTTGGGTTTGGTGATTCCAAACCTGTAGAAATCACAGCTTTGAAGCTTTTTCTGTTTTTATCTTAATAAGTTCTTTGGTGTTCTGTTCCATTTTGATGGATAGATCTTCTTCTAGTTCCTTAAATCTTGGCAGTTTGGTAAACGGTTCTATTATGGTTTGAAAGGACTCAATCCTTTTTTTTATTTGAGTTTATCACTTCTTTCTCTAATAATGAGATCAATGAGGGCAAAGGAACAAGTATCGAGTATGGTGATCCATTTTTTCGTAAAGTTTTCTGATGCGTCTGATAAAGAGGGGTATTTTTCTATTCTTAAACCTTTTGGGATCAGCTGCTCTGTCTTGTATTTTTCCAGGGTGGCTATTTCCCACCATAGCCTGTTTTCCTTTAATAGCCAGTCATTAATTCTGTGCATAACAGTTTCCAGATTTTCATTGTTGGTGACAAATTTGTCTTTAGAAAAATTCACATTGAACGCTTCTTTCAAGTTTTCTTCTCTTCTATTAATGTGTTGCAACATACTGCAGCCCAAAAGCACCCCAAAATAGGGGAAAGTTCAAGCTAAATACGAAAAGTGGGGGCTAACTGGCGCTGTATGGGATCTGAAGCAAGCCGTGAGGGAGGGTATGGGGGTCCCCAATAAGACTCCCTTGGGAATAGACAATAGCAAAGAGATGTAACTACTCCCTAATAGGCGCTAGATCCGTATACATATGATATCTCCAATATAGATGTCAAATGAGGTATCAAATATGATAAAATATTTAATAAAATGCACATAAAATATGACAAAGATAGAAATATAAAAACATAAAAAGCAGTTCAGACCTGATCGCCCGCTGTGCACGACGCACAGCAGCGATCAGGTCTGAATTAGACCCCTGGTTTCTTTACTCCTGCAAGCAGTGGCACTGAGAGAGGGGTACTAATTACCTTGGCCTGGCTTCATACCCCCCTCTTACCTGTCAGCCAGCCGCAGCCTCTCTCCCTAGCCCAGCACTTGCCGCTGTGTTGGGCTGTGGTAGGTCCTGGGAGGCTGAGTGCAGCAGTCTCCTCTGCCTGCAGCGGGGGTTAGCGACCGTACTGCACAGTGCCTCCCCCCCCCCCCCAAGCCGGCACCATTCTGTTGAACATTCCTTTTCCATGTTGATTTTTTAAAACAAGATCATATTAACTCCTTTGTAGCCAGTGGAGGATCAGTGACCAGAACCATATCCATACTTTTGTGCAAGAGAGGGTATGTGGCCTTATGATGCTGGCAATCTTTCTAAAGGTGCGAATACACCCAGCCGCAATATTAGCAGCTCTCTATTTGTGATACATGGGTGAGACGGGTTTGAGTATTGGAAGACAAGTTATACTGTAAAAATAATAATATATACTTTCAGTGACTGGTAAAACGGGATGTAGTTATTTTTCCGGCAGTCGGGATCCCGGCGGTCAGGATACCAACGCCGTAATCCCAACTGCTGACAATGCCGCCAGCCGGATTATCAGCTAATAGGGGCCATGACACCCATACTGTGGGAATAGAACCTGTGGCAAGAGCAGAGAGCCTCCAAGCCCACAAGGGGCTTTGTTGCGCTTGCCCCCCTGCTGGCATTCTGGCGGCTGGGATCCCGGCTTCTGTATGTTGACTGTCAGGATCCTGGTTGCCAGTCACCCATCCCCAACCCGGTAAAACAATAGGTATTACACAATATAAAATCACAATAAAAAAGTCAAATTTATACTGTGGTCAGAAAACAACCTTTAAAACAGATTGTATCATTGGTAAAATGTACAGTATAAATAGCATACTATTTATACCATGCATATTGTCCACACAGGCGTTGGTGGGTTGGGTTTGATATGCCAGTGGTCGGCATGTCAGCAGTCAGAATATCGACACGGGCAATTCCCCCCTAACCCAATACCAATTGGTGAGTCTTGTAACGTCTCCATCAGTTGCACCATTGAAACTTCCACCAGCCAATGCACTTTTAACATCCAAGTATGTGAGCAGTTGAGGCATTATTCACCGACATGACTGTGACATTCCATAACACGCCCATAAGGACAATCTCTGTGCGTGCGCTAAACCGCTTCCCTGCCACAGGCCAGATATCGGCAGTCGGTGCACCTCTGAGTCAGACTCAATATCTTACCCACATTAAAGGCTCTTCTGTCCGTATAGGGATATTTATATACAGTAATAGTGCTTTGTTTCATGGTAACTGTTTAGCTGCACACCTGAGTGGATTACAACAATTGACCTTCATCAGACCTGATCGCAGCAGCAAATTTGTTAGCAGATTGGCAAAACCGTGTGTACTGCAGGGGGGGGGGGGGGGGGCAGATGTAAGATGTGCAGAGAGAGTTAGATTTGGGTGGGGTGTGTTCAAACTGAAATCTAAATTGCAGTGTAAAAATAAAGCAACCAGTATTTACACTGCACAGAAACAATATAACCCACCCAAATCTAACTCTCTCTGCAAATGTTATATCTGCCCCACCTGAAGTGCTCATGGTTTTGCCCATTAGCTAACAAATCTGCTGCTGCGATCAGGTCTGAATTAGGCCCAATGTGTCTGTTAGTGCAGTGGAAATAAATTCCATGTAAACAGAATGTCTGCCGTACTCAGTGGTGCAAGTAGAAATATTTTCTTAGTGGTACTGAGTGCAGAAAAATGGGCGTGGCCACGAGTTGTCAGGGGGCGTGGTCATATGCCACTAGTGGGAGTGGTTACATGACACTAGCAGCATGCCAACACGACAAAGCCCCTTATCTTTGCACTCTAGAGGCAAGTCTAGAAATATATAGTACTGCCCCCAGTATAATAGAAATATATAGTAATGCCCCAATTTAATAACAATTTATAGTAATGCCTCCATTATAACCGGAATATATACTGTAGTAGTGCCCCCTGGTATAATAAAAATATAGTATTGCCCTCATAATAATATACATATATAGTAGTCTCCACATTATATTAGAAATTAATGACCCCACACAGTGACGCTAGATACATGTGCAGTAGCCCAAAAGTCACTCAGTGGAGATGCGTCACACAAGCTGAGTGAATGGAAACAGCTGCACTGCTGCTCCCAGCAAGGGAGGGTGCGGGAAAGTGCAATCAGGCTCCTCTCTTCACGCCAGCCACAGCCGCCAGAGGAGGAATCGTGATGTGATGTCATGATGTCACCATTGCGCTCTCAGTAACTCTGACTAAGTGGGAGGCGCCATCATGCTGCCAAACTCCATGGTCTTATTGCTTTGTGGCGCATTATAATTGTGGTAATTGGGGTCACAGGTGCAAAGTGTGTGGCAGGTGGTACCGCGTACGCGCTGCCAAATTCTTACGGGTACCTCGTAACCGAGTGTACCCGCATACTTGCACCACTGGCCATACTGTATACTGTACATTATAACCGAAAAGGATACATATAAAATGTGAAACGAGAACAGCATTTAATTGTTTATTATTGTTTCAAAATGTTTGTTATGACAGGGGAAGCGTTTATTATTTTTTGGCGACATAATAGGTGCTCACATCATGCAATAATAAATGCTTCCCACTGTCATAACAAGACAACAATAAACAATTAATTAACGTTGCTCCTTGAATATAATGAATAATTTTGCTCTTTTAATAAAATTACACATTTTCCACCTAATATATTAATAGAAGAGTATTTTCCAAGAGAATTATCAGTGTTCCGGCATCCTCCTCCTTATTCAGTACATAATGATTGCTCTCATTATACAATGAGTGTATTGTGATCCCCCCCTGATTAGACAGATACAGTAGCTCACACATCATTCGGTCCTTGCTATCTCGCCTGTCACAACCGCTGCATTTTTGTTGAGTGGTTTGTCAGCAGGTTTGAGATGGTTTCAAAATGTGCCACTTAGTAAATATGGGGTTTCTATACTTGTAATATCATTTGAAGTTTTATACTGCTCTAAAGTGTGGTGTAGCTGCTATTTGGCTTCAGGTTGGAGTTTAGTAAATCTGCAGGATGCAATCCCGCTGGTAAACTGCAGAAAAAAACACTGTGATTTCAAATTGACCGCTTAGTAAATTTACCCATTAATCTCAATGCATGTTACACTTCAATAGATCATTTAGGTTTCTACTCAAGAGGCCAGAGGTGGAACTTGTGAGTGGTGTAAAAATATAATTTGAGCTACACTCCTCCAACCCAAGCCAAGTTCGCAATATGCCACTCAGCAGTGGGTGATAGGGAGAGGCAGAAGGGGTACAGCATAAGGCAGGGAGAGGCAGAGGGTGACAGCATGAGGAAGAGGGTGAGAGGGAAAGGCAGTGGCTGACAGGGTGAGGCAGTAGGTAACAGGGAGAAACAAGGAGAAACAGTGGGTGACAGGGGTACAAGCACAATATTCTGTGGTGTGTCCCTCAGCCAGTGGGTGCCACTCTGCTCTCTGCACTAGGCCATTCAACCAACATTGCTCAGAATGGTCTGCAAGGGGCAGAGCCGGCCCTAACCAACATGGTGCCCTAGCCAAGATTTTGTCTGGTGCCCCCTAGTACCACCACTAGTTTTGCCTCTGACCCTGCACCCCTTGTCTGCTTGGATACAGATGCCTCAATACGCCATGCAGCAGGAGATGCCCGGCGTGAGTTAGCTCTGCTAACGTTGGGCACCCTTTTTTAACGAAAATGCTGCTTATTTGCATTACTATGTGGCTAGGATGCAAAAGCATCTTCTGCTGATTAAAATGATATGCGGCATGACTATATTCTGTATGTGACTGTGGCTATATCTGCATACGAAATGCTACACTACAGTGATTTCCAGGAATACACTGTAATGTAGCATTTCGTATGTCGATACAGCCTCAGTCACACACAGAATATAGGCATGCTGCATATCATTTTAATCAGCATAAGCTGATTATGCCCCTGGGCATACCAAATGCCCTAGGCAATTGCCTAGTTTGCCTATGCCTAGGGCCGGCTCTGGCAAGGGGTCCACGGTAGGGTGGCCAATCCCGGGCCATTTTTTCAATCCCGGGTATAGGGATTGAAAAATGGTCAGTCGTGGGATTCCTGGGATACCCGGGATTGGCTTTTCCTTATGTGTCCACCCCTCTCTCCCCACACCTGCCCAGACCCTCCCCTCCCCCCCCACACATAACTCACCATACAATGGGGGTGGGAGTGTGGGACACACCCTTCGGGCTCGGAGGTGGTCGATAGTGGGTGATGGCGACAGCTGACTGCGCATCGTGACCTGTGACTGCACGTCACACTGCGCAGGGGGAGCCGGGAGGAGGGAGCCGGGCAGCGTCTGAGCATCCTGAGGACGCTCAACGCTGCCCGGCTTTAAAAACACAAAGGGACGCCTGATCCCTCAATCCTGGGATTGAATTCTGTACGATTTTTGGCCTAAATCCCGGGATACCTTCGATCCTGATCCCTGGATTGGCCACCCTAGTCCACGGGATAACTAATTGCTTGTCTGGGCAGCAGTGGGCCCCTTAGTCCTCAGGGGCCCCAGTGCATTGAATCTGCTGCACTAATGGTAGTTCCGAGCTTGCAAGAGGCAATACTGTAGGTTACTCAAATTATAAGCACTTTGGTCCTCTTAGGGCTCTATACATAATATGGCTTTGTTTAATGGTTTTCACCTATTTACATTTATTTTTTACGTCTCTGCGGTCTGCAACCTTGAAATGGTCCTATTTCTGGAATGGGCAGCCAGAAGTATGAGTATTAAACAACTGCTAACTTATTTATTAGAAGCCTTAATATACTGTATGATGTGTTATAGTGAGCAATGGAAGGGGGGCTTCAGCGGATTACATTTATCTGTTGCGTCATTCATCATTGATGTGTCCTCATACGATGCAGCTGGAGTTAACTCTGCAAACAGCAATTATTATAATGAGTGTGCGGTCACTAATGCTATTCTTATGGACAATTCATGTTTAGGTTAGCTGTGTCTATGTTCTTCATTAAGTAGTCGCTTTAGGCCATGTGTACTATATAACAGACATGACCTCATGCGCTACCTGTGATGTCTGCGTGGGGCTCTCCAGTTGGATGGATCACATGAACTACAAAAACATTTCAAGCATTTTAAACAGCTAACAGAAAAAAAACTTTGTGAGAGCAATGTTTAGCTTCATGATTTCAGTATTGTATCGGGTGAAGGGATCTCATAGTCAATGGCTGACAAGAACCAAGGAGTACAATCACACTTGTTATACAATACAGTACCTTACAGTGATCAGCAAAGCAAAGTGTGTCAGGAAAGTCAATAAGGGCTTTAAGTTTATGCTGCAATTTACCTATAGTATAGTAAAATAAATGATTGAGGATCTAGGTAGACTAGAGGAATGGTCAAGAGTGTGGCAAATACAGTTTAATGCCAAAAAATGCAAAATCATGCACTTGGGGCTCAAAAATCCAAAGGCTAAATATAGTATTAATGGCACTATACTGGAAACTACTGAGGAGGAAAGGGATCTAGGAGTCACTATCTCAGGTGACTTAAAGGCAGGTAAGCAATGTAACAAAGCAATGAGGAAGGCTAGTCAGATGCTTGGCTGCATTGGGAGAGGAATGGGCAGCAGAAAGAAAGAAGTAATAATGCCACTGTATAGGTCATTGGTACAGCCTCATCTAGAATACTGTGTTCAATTCTGGAGGCCATATCTGTAGAAGGATAAAAATACATTAGAGACTGTACAAAGAAGGGCAACTAAAATGGTGCATGGCCTACATCACAAAACATACCCAGAAAGACTAAGAAATCTCAATATGTATAGTTTGGAGCAGAGAAGGAAAAGGGGGGACATGTTAGAAACTTTTAAATGGATCACTGGTGTTTAACAAAGTCCAGTAGAGAAACATTCATCTTAGTAAATTACACACAAAGGTGGTCATTCCGAGTTGTTCGCTCGGTAATTTTCTTCGCATCGCAGCGATTTTCCGCTAACTGTGCATGCGCAATGTTCGCACTGCGACTGCGCCAAGTAAATTTGCTATGAAGATTGGTATTTTACTCACGGCATTACGAGGTTTTTTCTTCGTACTGGAGATCGGAGTGTGATTGACAGGAAGTGGGTGTTTCTGGGCGGAAACTGGCCGTTTTATGGGAGTGTGTGAAAAAACGCTACCGTTTCTGGGAAAAACGCGGGAGTGGCTGGAGAAACGGAGGAGTGTCTGGGCGAACGCTGGGTGTGTTTGTGACGTCAAACCAGGAACGACAAGCACTGAACTGATCGCACTGGAAGAGTAAGTCTCGAGCTACTCAGAAACTGCACAGAGAAGTCTTTTCGCAATATTGCGAATCTTTCGTTCGCAATTTTGAGAAGCTAAGATTCACTCCCAGTAGGCGTAGGCTTAGCGTTTGCAATGCTGCTAAAAGCAGCTTGCGAGCGAACAACTTGGAATGAGGGCCAAAGCTTGGAAGCCTGATTTGCTACCTTACACTAATCCATAGGCCCAATGCTGGAGTTTGTGTGTTTGCATGTCGAAAGCCTCCCACTGATTTTACTGCAGATGTTGCAACCTTCATAGATAGTATAAGCACTTGCACCAGCCATATACTAGGTGCAAGAGGTCAGAAACAGTCCTCAATTCCCTGCATGCACAACTCGGAATAGCCCGGAATTTATATACACACCCACATCACTCCCATTACACGCCCAAAAGTGAGGATAGTTGTGTGCATTAGGATTGTCACTGCCTTAATGCTCTATTTCACAGAAAGACAGATCCGGCCAAGTTCCGACCAACTCAGAATAGGAAGGACATGTGAAAAATGCTACACGCACGGAGATCTGTCCGGATCATGCCTTCTACACAATATGGGAGCATCTCAGAAGTAAGGACAGTTCTAGATATTCACATTAATGGGAGATTTGTTACAGTCTTTCTATATCAGATCGTAACAAAAGCTGGCTTATATGGTACCATTTACCTACATAGGCTGATGTTGCAACCCAAGATGTTTTGCAACACCTCTGTTTCTCTTTATTAATGTATTTGCCCAAGACTAAAATAGCATATTCAGATTGTCACTACTACTGATGATACTTGGTGATACTGAATGATACTGGATGATATTTAGAGATGTGCACCGGACATTTTTCGGGTTTTGTGTTTTGGTTTTGGATTCGGTTCCGCGGCCGTGTGTTTTGGATTCGGAAGCGTTTTGGCAATACCTCCCTGAAAATTTTTTGTTGGATTCAGGTGTGTTTTGGATTCGGGTGTTTTTTTCTCAAAAAAACCTCAAAAACAGCTTAAATCATAGAATTTGGGGGTCATTTTGATCCCATAGTATTATTAACCTCAATAACCATAATTTCCACTCATTTCCAGTCTATTTTGAACACCTCACACCTCACAATATTATTTTTAGTCCTAAAATTTGCACCGAGGTCGCTGGATGACTAAGCTAAGCAACCCAAGTGGCCGGCACAAACACCTGGCCCATCTAGGAGTGGCACTGCAGTGTCAGACAGGATGGCACTTAAAAAAATTTGCCCCAAACATCACATGATGCAGAGATAAAAAAAAAAAGAGGTGCCAGATTGAATTGTCCTTGGGCCCTCCCACCCACCCTTATGTTGTATAAACAGGACATGCCCATAATTTCAGCGACAGGGTCTGCCACACGACTGTGACTGAAATGACTGGTTGGTTTGGGCCCCCACCAAAAAAGAAGCAATCAATCTCTCCTTACACAAACTGGCTCTACAAAGGCAAGATGTCCACCTCCTCCTCATCATCCGATTCCTCACCCCTTTCACTGTGTACATCCCCCTCCTCACAGATTATTAATTCGTCCCCACTGGAATCCACCATCTCAGGTCCCTGTGTACTTTCTGAAGGCAATTGCTGCTAGTGAATGTCTCCACGGAGGAATTGATTATAATTCATTTTGATGAACATCATCTTCTCAAAATTTTCTGGAAGTAACCTCGTACGCCGATTGCTGACAAGGTGGCCGGCTGCACTAAACACTCTTTCGGAGTACACACTTTAGGGGGGCAACTTAGGTAAAATAAAGCCAGTTTGTGCAAGGGCTTCCAAATTGCCTCTTTTTCCTGCCAGTATACGAACGGACCGTCTGACGTGCCTACTTGGATGCGGTCACTCATATAATCCTCCACCATTCTTTCAATGGTGACAGAATCATATGCAGTGACAGTAGACGACATGTCAGTAACCGTTGGCAGGTCCTTCAGTCCGGACCAGATGTCAGCACTCGCTCCAGACTGCCCTGCATCACCGCCAGCGGGTGGGCTCGGAATTCTTAGTCTTTTCCTCGCAGCCCCAGTTGCGGGAGAATGTGAAGGAGGAGCTGCTGACGGGTCACGTTCCGCTTGACTTGACAAGTGTCTCACCAGCAAGTCTTTGCACCTCTGCACACTTGTGTCTGCCGGAAAGAGAGATACAACGTAGGCTTTAAACCTAGGATCGAGCACGGTGGCCAAAATGTAGTGCTCTGATTTCAACAGTTTGACCACTCGTGAATCCTGATTAAGCGAATTAAGGGCTCCATCCACAAGTCCCACATGCCTAGCGGAATAGCTCCGTTTTAGCTCCTCCTTCAATCTCTCAAGCTTCTTCTGCAAAAGCCTGATGAGGGGAATGACCTGACTCAGGCTGGCAGTGTCTGAACTGACTTCACGTGTGGCAAGTTCAAAGGGTTGCAGGACCTTGCACAACGTTGAAATCATTCTCCACTACGCTTGAGTCAGGTGCATTCCCCCTCCTTTGCCTATATCGTATGCAGATGTATAGGCTTGAATGGCCATTTGCTGCTCCTCCATCCTCTGAAGCATATAGATGGTTGAATTCCACCTCGTTACCACCTCTTGCTTCAGATGATGGCGGGGCAGGATCAGGAGTGTTTGCTGGTGCTCCAGTCTTCGGCACGTGGTGGCTGAATGCCGAAAGTGGCCCGCAATTCTTCGGGCCACCGACAGCATCTCTTGCACGCCCCTGTCGTTTTTAAAAAAATTCTGCACCACCAAATTCAATGTATGTGCAAAACATGGGACGTTTTGGAATCTGCCCACATGTAATGCACGCACAATATTGGTGGCGTTGTCCGATGTTACAAATCCCCAGGAGAGTCCAATTTGGGTAAGCCATTCTGCGATGATGTTCCTCAGTTTCCGTAAGAGGTTGTCAGCTGTGTGCCTCCTATGGAAAGCGGTGATACAAAGCGTAGCCTGCCTAGGAACGAGTTGGTGTTTGCGAGATGCTGCTACTGGTGCCGCCGCTGCTGTTCTTGCTGCGGGAGGCAATACATCTACCCAGTGGGCTGTCACAGTCATATAGTCCTGAGTCTGCCCTGCTCAACTTGTCCACATGTCCGTGGTTAAGTGGACATTGAGTAGAACTGCATTTTTTAGGACACTGGTGACTCTTTTTTTGACGTCTGTATACATTCTCGGTATCACCTGCCTAGAGAAATGGAACCTAGATGGTATTTGGTACCGTGGACACAGTACCTCAAGCAATTCTCTAATTCCCTGTGAATTAACAGTGGATACCGGACACACGTTTAACACCACCGCAGCTGCCAAGACCTGAGTTATCCGCTTTGCAGCAGGATGACTGCTGTGATATTTCATCTTCCTCGCAAAGGACTGTTGGACAGTCAATTGCTTACTAGAAGTAGTACAAGTGGTCTTCCGTCTTCCCCTCTGGGATGACGATCGACTCCCAGCAGCAACAACAGCAGCGTCAGCAGCAGTAGGCGTTACACTCAAGGATCCATCGGAGGAATCCCAGTTAGGAGAGGACTCGTCAGACTTGCCAGTGACATGGCCTGCAGGACTATTGGCGTTCCTGTCTAAGGAGGAAATTGACACTGAGGGAGTTGGTGGTGTGGTTTGCAGGAGCTTGGGTACAAGAGGAAGGGATTTAGTTGTCAGTGGACTGCTTCCGCTGTTACCCAAAGTTTTTGAACTTGTCAATGACTTCTGATGAATGCACTCCAGGTGACGTATAAGGGAGGATGTTCCTAGGTGGTTAACGTCCTTACCCCTACTTATTACAGTTTGACAAAGGCAACACATGGCTTGACACCTGTTGTCCGCATTTCTGTTGACATAATTCCACACCGAGGAGGTGAATTTTTTTGTAATTTGACCAGGCATGTCAATGGCCATATTCGTCCCATGGACAACAGGTGTCTCCCCGGGTGCCTGACTTAAACAAACCACCTCACCATCAGAATCCTCCTTGTCAATTTCCTCCTCAGCGCCAGCAACACCCATATCCTCATCCTGGTGTACTTCAACAGTGGCATCTTTAATTTGACTATCAGGAACTGGACTGCGGGTGCTCCTTCCAGCACTTGCAGGGGGCGTGCAAATGGTGGAAGGCGCCACCTCTTCCTGTCCATTGTTGGGAAGGTCAGGCATCGCAACCGACACAATTGAACTCTCCTTGGGGATTTGTGATTTAGAAGAACGTACAGTTCTTTGCTGTGCTTTTGCCAGCTTAAGTCTTTTCATTTTTCTAGCAGGGGGATGAGTGCTTCCATCCTCATGTGAAGCTGAACCACTAGCCATGAACATAGGACAGGGCCTCAGCCGTTCCTTGCCACTCCGTGTCGTAAATGGCATATTGGCAAGTTTACGCTTCTCATCAGATGTTTTTAATTTTGATTTTTGGGTCATTTTACTGAACTTTGTTTTTTGGATTTTACATGCATCGGCCTTGGCAGACGACGTTGATGGCATTTCATCATCTCGGCCATGACTAGTGGCAGCAGCTTCAGCACGAGGTGGAAGTGGATCTTGATCTGTCCCTATTTTACCCTCCACATTTTTGTTCTCCATTTTGTAATGTGTGGAATTATATGCCAGTAATATATCAATAGCAATGGCCTACTGTACTGTACTATATATGTATGCTGTTGGTCACCAAAATGCTGCACTGTAATACTAGAAGCTATAGAAAAGTATATATATTATTTTCTATTAGTACAGAACGGTGTAACTGTGACACGTGTCCTGACAAGCAGTATAGAAGCGATAGAAAAGTATATATATTATTGTATATGTGTCAGTACAGAGCAGTGTAACTGTGACCCATGTGTCTTGACAAGCAGTATAGAAGCTACAGAAAAGTATATATATTATTGTATATATTATATATCAGTACAGAGCAGTGTAACTGTGACACATGTGTCTTGACAAGCAGTATAGAAGCTATAGAAAAGTATATTTTTTATTGTATATATTATATATCAGTACAAAGCAGTGTAACTGTGACACGTGTCCTGACAAGCAGTATAGAAGCTATATAAAAGTATATATATATTATTGCATATAAGTCAGTACAGAGCGGTGTAACTGTGACACGTGTCCTGACAAGCAGTATAGAAGCTATAGAAAAGTATATATATTATTGTATATATCAGTACAGAGCAGTGTAACTGTGACACATGTGTCTTGACAAGCAGTATAGAAGCTATAGAAAAGTATATATATTATTGTATATATTATATATCAGTACAGAGCAGTGTAACTGTGACACATGTGTCCTGACAAGCAGTATAGAAGCTATAGAAAAGTATATATATATTATTGTATATATCAGTACAGAGCGGTGTAACTGTGACACATGTATCCTGACAAGCAGCATAGAAGCTATAGAATAGTATATATATTACTGTATATATCAGTACAGAGCGGTGTAACTGTGATACATGTGTCCTGACAAATAGTATAGAAGCTATAGAAAAGTATATATATTATTGTATATATATCAGTACAGAGCGGTGTAACTGTGACACATGTGTCCTGACAAGCAGTATAGAAGCTATAGAAAAGTATATATATTATTGTATATATTATATATCAGTACAGAGCAGTGTAACTGTGACACATGTGTCCTGACAAGCAGTATAGAAGTTATAGAAAAGTATATATATTATTGTATATATATATCAGTACAGAGCGGTGTAACTGTGACACATGTGTCCTGGCAAGCAGTATAGAAGCTATAGAAAAGTACATATATTATTGTATATATTATATATCAGTACAAAGCAGTGTAACTGTGACACGTGTCCTGACAAGCAGTATAGAAGCTATAGAAAAGTATATATATATTATTGTATATATATATATCTATCAGTAAAGAGCGGTGTAACTGTGACACGTGTCCTGACAAGCAGTATAGAAGCTATAGAAAAGTATATATTATATACTGGTAGTCCCCAGTCCCCACAATGCAGCACACTGATCAGATATTTGCAGCACACTGAGCACAGATATGGAGTGTTTTCAGGCAGAGTACGTAGATATTTTCAGCACACTGAGCACAGATTATTTGCAGCACACTGAGCACAGATATTTTCAGCACACTGAGCACAGATTACGGAGCTTTTCAGGGAGAGAACGCAGCCACGTCCTCTCTGTTCAATCTCCAAAGCACGAGTGAAGATGGCAGTGACGCGTGGCTCCTTATATAGAATACGAATCTCGCGAGAATCCGACAGCGGGATGATGAAGTTCGTGCGCGTTCTGGTTAACCTAGCAAGGCGGGAAGATCTGAGGCTGCCTCGGAACCGTGTAAAATAGGTGAAGTTCGGGGGGGTTTGGATCCCGAGGAACCGAACCCGCTCATCTCTAATGATATTGGATGATATTGGATGATACTGGATGATATTGGATGATTTTGGATAATACTGTATGATACTGGATGATACTGGATGATATTGGATGATACTGGATGATACTGGATTATATTGAATGATACTGGATGATATTGGATGATACTGGATGATATTGGATAATACTGTATGATATTGGATGATACTGGATTATATTAAATGGTTCTGGATGATACTGGATGGTATTGGATGATTTTTGAATGATACTGGATGATTTTGGGTGATATTGTCTGAGAATTAATTATGGTGGTCATTCCGAGTTGTTCGCTCGTTGCCGTTTTTCGCAACAGAGCGATTAGGTGGAAAATGCGCATGCGCATGGTACGCAGCGCGCATGCTCTTAGTAATTTAACACAAAACTTTGGAGATTTACACAAACTCGAGCGACATTTTTTCATTGCTCAAGTGATCGTAGTGTGATTGACAGGAAGTGGGTGTTTCTGGGCGGAAACTGTCCGTTTTCAGGGAGTGTGCTAAAAAACGCAGGCGTTCCAGGTAAAATGCAGGAGTGGCTGGAGAATGGGGGAGTGGCTTGCCAAACGCAGGGCGTGCTTGTGACGTCAAACCAGGAACTAAACGGACCAAGATGATCGCAGTCTAGGAGTAGGTCTGTCACCATCTGTATTGGGCCGTGTCACTGAATGCCTTTCTGCCATTTCATCTTGGATGACATCTCGCCACCTCAAACTTAATATTTCCAAAACAGAATTAATTATATTTCCACCGGCCAATAGTAGTTTCCAACCTGATATCTCTATCACTGTTGAGAACTCTGCAATCACCCCTACCCCACAAGCTCGCTGCCTAGGTGTCATTCTTGACTCTGAACTGTCCTTTGTTACCCACATTCAATCTGTCTCAAGATCATGTTACATACATCTAAGAAACATATCCAAAATACGCCCTTATCTTACACAAGACACAGCAAAAACTCTAATCCATGCTCTCATTATCTCCCGCATTGATTATTGTAATAGTCTCCTGACCGGTCTTCCCAAACATAGGCTCTCACCACTACAATCCATTTTGAATGCAGCTGCGAGGCTAATCTTCCTTGCCAGACGTTCATCGTCTGCAGATCCGCTCTGTCAGTCCCTCCATTGGTTACCGGTATTCTACCGTATTAAATATAAAATACTTTTACTCACATACAAGGCTATTAACCAAACTGCACCAACATACATCTCTTCACTCATCTCAAAATATCTCCCTACCCGACCTCTCCGCTCTGCACAAGATCTACGTCTCTCATCCACACGCATTACTTGTTCACACTCAAAATTACAGGACTTTATCCGAGCTTCACCCACTCTGTGGAATGCCCTCCCACGCACAGTAAGACTCGCCTCTAGTCTCCAAACCTTTAAATGTTCCCTGAAAACTCACCTCTTCAGACAAGCCTATCAAATTCCAGACCCACCCACATAACCTTCAGTGCTTCCCTATCTAATGACATCCTCTGTAGAGTATTCATAACATCACATATCTTGTCTTTCTTTGGTCTCACACCCTCCTGACACTTGGATAACTTTGTGGGGTATCATCATACAACCCATTAAGAACCTAGCAATCTGGTGGACCATTATGCAATAGTTAGCATCAATCCTTGTGTATCTATGCCTATTTCCTTATAGATTGTAAGCTTGCGAGCCTTCCTACCTCTGTCTGTCTGTTTTTACCCAGTTTTGTTCTATTACTGTTGTTCTAATTGTAAAGCGCAACGGAATATGCTGCGCTATATAAGAAACTGTTAATAAATAATACTCAGAAACTGCAGGCAATTATTTAGTAGCAGTTCTGCTAATCTTTCGTTCGCTATTCTGCCAAACTAAGATACACTTCCAGAGGGCGGCGGCCTAGCGTGTGCAATGCTGCTAAAAGCAGCTAGCATGCAAACAACTCGGAATGAGGGCCTATATTGGATGATACCGAATGATATTGGATGATATTGGATGATACTGAATGATATTGGATACTGAATGATACTGAATGATATTGGATGATACTGGATGACATTGGATGATACTGGATGACACTGAATGATATTGGATGATACTGGATGATACTGTATGATATTGGATGATACTGAATGATATTGAATGATACTGGATGATATTGTATGATACTGAATGATATTGGATGATACTTTATGATATTGGATGATACTGAATGATATTGGATGATACTGGATGATATTGGATGATACTGTATGATACTGGATGATACTGAATGAAATTGTATGATACTGGATGATACTGGATGTTACTGAATGAAATTGAATGATACTGGATGATATTGTATGATACTGGATGACACTGAATGATATTGGATGATACTGGATGATACTGTATGATATTGGATGATACTGAATGATATTGAATGATACTGGATGATATTGTATGATACTGGATGACATTGGATGATACTGGATGACACTGAATGATATTGGATGATACTGGATGATACTGAATGATATTGGATGATACTGGATGATATTGTATGATATTGGATGATACTGGATGATATTGTATCATACTGTATGATATTGTATGATATTGTATGATACTGTATGATATTGGATGATACTGTATGATATTGGATGATACTGAATGATATTGGATGATACTGGATGATATTGGATGATACTGTATGATACTGGATGATACTGAATGAAATTGTATGATCCTGGATGATATTGTATGATACTGGATGTTACCAGGGCCGGCAAGAGAAATCTTGGGGCCCGGTACACCAATTTCTCCGGGGCCCCCCACCCTACCTTGACTCCCCCCCCCCCTTATAAAGTACAAAGTCGCTGTAAAAAACTCATATATATATATATATATACACAATTACACACACACATATATATATATATATATATATATATATGGTCCTTGTATGGGCGGCATACAAGGACCATATACACAGATGCAGATCTGAGGGGAGGGCACCGGAGCAAGGTGAACGGAAGTCCGGAGTGCCAGGGACATTTTTTGCGCATATATATATATATATATATATATATATATACATACACACACACACACACATAGAACTCACCATACACACATTTATATAGAATAATATGGCAGTACCTTGACATAGTATACAGTATGACAGGCTGTGAGGGTGCCATCCAGGCACGTAGGGAGCAGGGTTGGACAGAGGTAGTGCTGCGGGCAGCTGCTATAAGGAGCCCTGACTCACACAGTCAGTGTAGCCTGTGTTTGCTGCTCTATGCCCGGCTCTTCAGCGGCAGCGGCAGCAGATCGTCAGACAGGGACGGGGCGGCAGAGAGGCATGCCGCAAGCATAATGAAGGCAACAAAGCGAAGACCAACCAGACCAAGCAAGTGATGGGGCCCCCCTGAAGCTCGGGGCCCGGGAGGGTTGTCCCCTTTGACCCCCCCTGTCGCCGGGCCTGGATGTTACTGAATGAAATTGAATGATACTGGATGATATTGTATGATACTGGATGATATTGGATGATACTGTATGATATGGGATGATACTGAATGATACTGGATGATATTGGATGATACTGGATGATATTGGATGATATTGGATAATACTGGATGATAATGTATGATATTGGATGATACTGGATGATACTGGATGATACTGGATGTTACTGTATGATATTGGATGATACTGGATGACATTGGATGATACTGGATGATATTGGATGATACTGAATAATATTGGATGATATTGAATGATACTGAATGATATTGGATGATACTGGATGATACTGGATGATATTGGATGATACTGGATGATATTGGATGATACTGGATGATATTGGATGATAACGGATGATACTGTATGTTATTGGATGATACTGGATGATATTGGATGATACTGAATAATATTGGATGATACTGAATGATACTGAATGATATTGGATGATACTGAATGATATTGGATGATACTGGATGATATTGGATGATACTGGATGATACTGAATGATATTGGATGATACTGAATAATATTGGATGATACAGAATGATATTGGATGATACTGGATGATATTGGATGATACTGAATGATATTGGATGATAGTGGATAATATTGAATGATACTGGATGATACTGAATGATATTGGATGATGTTGGATGATATTGGATGAACCCAGACATGCGGGGGGACGCCCAGCACAGGGCTAGTTCACCCCGCATGTCAGTCCGGCCAATTCGCCCCCTCCCGCCCATCGACCACCTCTGCCTGTCAATCAGGCAGAGGCGATCGTAGCACAGTGACGGGCGGCCATGTTCTGACCCGATCGTTACGCTGCAAAAAACTGCAGCGTGCAATCCGGTCAGAATGACCCCCTTTATACGTTGCATTCTAATGGGAAAGCTGGGTGTATTTACCGGAATACATATGATTTCCTGCAGACGGGAGGCCGGCTGTCACTATACCGACAGCCAGTGGCATCACAACGGGGTCCGGCCCGCTCCTGGGTGTCACCCGCCGAGGGGTGACACCAAAATGTCGGCTCCTGCACAGTGACAGGAGCCGAGTGCTGCACTGTTACATTATGTGCAGTACTCGGCTCCTATCACTGTGTAGGAGCCAGAACTGCATGGACAGCAATCCCTGGGTGTCAGCCCTCACCTCTCAAACCCCCCAAGTGACAAAAAAAAATGGGTGTCGGGACGCAAAGTCCCGCCAATTCTCAAAAGCCCAGCCCCTTTTCAGTCCATCAATAGTTGAAAAACGGGGGTCAGCCGCAAAGCCCCGCCCCTACAATGAAGCCCCACCCATTCAATGAAGCCCCACCCCTTTCTGCCACCGCACCATGTGTACAGGAGGCAAGTGTCGCCTCTGCCAACAGCAGTAACCCGTCTGTCGGAATACCGGCAGATAAGTGGCAAGTCCCCTTATGGGTTTGCTGCACTCGCCACGCTACGGTCCCGGTCGCAACCAAGTGCATTGACCGTTAGTTGCAGGCAAATAAGACAAGAAATATGCATCAATAATCCCACATGGGACATATGGTTACTGTTCTAGCTTTCATGTCTCTAGCACAAACTAAACAATGACAGAAGCTGATTAGTTTTTTATAGGCTGCTTACTACATGTCCGCAAACGGGTTCAGTATGAATAACCGCCGGACAGGATGCCGTCTGTCATAATACTGACGCCGGCATCCCAATTTGTGAAATTCTGACAGGGACGAAGTAAGTATGTTCTCCCTCTCCTCTATCCCCTAACCCTACCTTCCCGCAGCCTAACCCTAACCTCTCCCTTAGTGCCTAACCATAACCTCCCCCTGTTGTCACCTAAACCTAAACTCCCCCTCCTCCGGCCCTAACCCGCCCGCTATACTTAAGGTAAGGATGCCGGATGTTGGGATTCCGGTGTCGATCTCCTGACCCAGCTGGGATTCCGGTGTCGGTCTCCTGACCCTGTCGGGATTCTGGTGTCGGCCTCCTGACCCTGTCGGGATTCTGGCGTCGGTCTCCTGACCCTGTCAGGATTCTGACGCCGGTCTCCTGACCCTGTGGGGATTCTGGCGTCGGTCTCCTGGCCCTGTGGGGATTCTGGTGTCGGTCTTCTGACCCTGTCGAGATTTCAGTGTTGGTATTCCAACTGCTGGGATCCCAACAGCCAGCATCTTAACCGTATCCCCTGCGATCATGTGTGTGCACTGCATATGCACCTGCAACCCATAATATTGCATGGGGCATACACTGCCACGGTTAATCGCAATCAATATGCACAGGCCACACGTTTGCATGTAAGATAAGGCTGTACACAGCTGTAATTGGATTAAACAATGTGTCTGAACAGTGTTTCGCTCAAAATGTTTCGCTCAAATGGATTTTTTTTTGTTTTATACAATGTAATATGTATTTCTCTGTTCATTGCAAATTATGACTATTTGTTTTATTAAATGTTTACAAAGAAACAAATCCAAAACAAACCTATAAACATATAAAATTTTTGAACTGACAAAAAAAGGTAGGTATACAATAAACCGTTCTGTGAATGACCTAGATAATTATTAGTACAATAAAAAAGCACTTTATGTTTTTTATGAACATCTGCGATTTGTGTCCTTGAATTTTATTTTCTGTTGGCTGATCCCCCTGTATGCAGTAAATATTAATGTAAGTACAGAAGATGTTGCTATGCATTTAGAAGATGATACTGTAACACTGTGTTTCAGTTAAACTCCTAGTCTATAGGTCATGGAAATATCTTTGTATTTATGGACGTTTTAAAGTTTTAAAGTGGGCTGTGATTTTTGTTCCATGACCTGACCAAGAAAGGTCAGTTATGGACAGTCAGTCTCCTATAAGGTAGTATGGGGCAGATTTATTAAGCTCGGTGAAGTGATAAAGTGGAAGGTGATAAAGGACCAGCCAATCAGATTTTAACTTCCATGTCACAGGCTCAGTTTGAAAAATGACAGTTAGGAGCTGACTGGCTGGTCCTTTATCACCTTCCACTTTATCACTTCACCGAGCTTAATAAATCTGCCCCTATATCTGGTCTCTGTCCTGACACCTAGGAATCAGCTACAGTATAACACTTTAATGTTATCATTCTGTTCATGCAGAGAACCTTTTAAGCTTAATTACTAAAATTGTATATTACCTGCTTTCTTTTCTAAAGATCCACCAGCTCCTAATGCTACTGTGCAGAATGTATAATCATCAAGGGGGAGATGTAGCAAACATAAGAGAGAGATAAAGTGAAGTTACCCATGGCAACCAATCAGATACTGTCGTGTTGGGCCAGTGACACACAACATTTGCTCCATGGCTGCAGCTGCAGGGAGGTCTAGGACAAGCTAATGCCCTTTGTTCTGATATAGAGTTCACTTTGTTATATTTGTTAATGATCAATTGAGGAATTTTAAATAAATTAATGAAATTAATTAAATGTCTGCATCCTATGATAATCCTTAACCCTGTATCAGCTGACAGACACGTGATAATGTGTTACTGACATTTGAAATTGTGTATGTTTTTTTCTTCAATAAATACTGTATGTGCATAATAAAGTCACTGAAACAGAACTATATGGTACAATACATATACCTAGCAAACTTCTGGATATGTGTCATGCATATTTTATTGTTCTGTGCGTGTCATGCCTATATGTTATTCCTGTGTGTTTGTATGTGTGCGTGTGTGTAATGCATATGTTATTTTGTGTGTGTGTCATGCATATAAGTTATTCCTGTGTGTGTGTGTGTGTGTGTGTGTGTGTGTGTGTGTGTGTGTGTGTGTCATGCATATATGCATACATACCTACTTTGAATGTCTCCTCTCCGGGAGAAGCCCGCAGAGGAGACGCTGCAGCAGACTTCAGGGGGCGGGTGCGGGTTGTGACATCATCAAGCGTTATGATTCACGTTATTTTAACCCCTTCTCCACTCCACGGACCCGCAAACTCAGGAGAGTATCTCTCCATCCGGCCTTCATCACTAGGATGCGAGCGCGATGCGGGAGACCTGCTTACTCTTTTGGAGGTGTGGGGGGCTACCCAAAAAACGTGAGCCTCCCGCAGCTTCCAGGAGAATAGGCTAGTATGCATATATGTTTTCCAGTGGGTGCGATGTATATATGCTATTCATGTGTGTGTCATGTGTTTATGTTATTCCTGTATGTGTCATGTATTTATGTTATACGCGCGTGTGCGTGTCATGTGTATATGTATGTGCCTGTTTATGTATATGTTATTCCTGTTTGCATGTGTCATGTGTATGTTATTCGTGTGTGTGTGTGCCATACGTATATGTTATTCCTGTGCGCATGCATGTGTGATGTATACATGTAATTCCTGCGTGTGTGTCATGTGTATATGTTATTCCTCTGTGTATTCCATGAGTATATGTGCATGCGTGTGTGTGTGATGTGTATATGTAATTTCTGTATGCCTGTTTAGTTACATATGTTAGTCCTGTGATAGTGTCATGCTTACATGCTATTCCTGTGTGTGTTATGCACATATGTTATCCATGTGTGTGTGTGTGTGCGCGTGTGTGTGTGTGTGTGTGTGTGTGTGTGTGTGTGTGTGTGTTATTCTAGAATTTGTGTCTTCTGTATATGTTATTCCTGTTCTATCTGTCATGCATATATTTTATTCCTGTGTGTATATTATGCTCATATGTTATTCCTCTATGTGTGTCTTATGTATGTTATTCCTGTGTGTGTTATGCATATACATTATTCCTGTGTGTGTTATGCTCATACTGCATGTTATTCCTGTGTGTGTCTTGTGTATATTTTGTTCCTGTGTGTGTCTGGTGGAAATATTATTCTTGCGTATGCATTTACTTTATTTATGAAACATAGGGTGTATGGCAGGGAGATGTAGGTACTTAGTGGTAGGTGTGATCTGTGGCACTGGAGATGCCCACATGGCACTGGCCCTGAGGATGACAACAGCTGTATCCCAGACCCCCAATTCAGTAACAATGGGGTCTGCAAGAGTTAAACAGGAAAAACTCTGGGCATTTCAGAGTAACTGCAATTATCGATTCCAGTGTCTAATTTAGATGCCCTTCGCACTGATGAAAATAAAATATTGCAGAATATGCACGGTTGGCAAAATTGTAGAAGGATGGGTTGGTTCAGTTTTGCTGCATTAGTATACGTGACTTTATAAGGACATTGCGGAGTTAAGCAATGGATAATTAAAAATACATAGATTGTAGAAAACATCAATACCCATGCTTCAGAATAAGAAGATAGAGGGATTGAGATGGATTGAGGTCATATGTTTTGCTACTGATAATATATCTTTATTACCACGGCTTGTGGCATACACAGAGGTAGGTTGTATTAATAATAACTGTTGCGTAATGTCTCATTCCGGGATGCGGTCAAGATCACGCCTGCCGGAATCCCGACACCGGAATCCCGACCGGCACAATCCACGACACCCATAGAAGGAGAATAAATCAGTGTGCCGAGCGAAGCGAGGCACCATGCCCACAGCGTGGAGAGCGCTGCGAGCCTGCAAGTGGCTGCGTTCCACTCGCCACCCCTGTCGGGATTGTGCTGGTCGGGATTCCGGTGTCGGTGTTCCCCCTCATTCCTTTTATAAATAACTGATACTATTAACTGCGCAGAGCAGGGCCAACCGCACCAGCATATGGTCTCACAAGGGGTCTGAGGATCATCTTAGTACCTAATGGCAGTCAGGCTACCTCTGGCGAGCACATGGAGGGCTGTGCGGCCCCCCAAAGAAATGCCACCCCACACCATTACTGACCTACTGCAAACTGGTCATGCTGGAGGATGTTGCAGGCAGCAGAACATTCTCCTTGGCGTCTCCAGACTCTGTCACATGTGCTCAGTGAGAACCTGCTTTCATCTGTGAAGAGCACAGGGCGCCAGTGGCGAATTTGCAAATCTTGGTGTTCTCTGGCAAATGCCAAACGTCCTGCACGGTGTTGGGCTGTAAGCACAACCCCCACCTGTTTCTGATCGGTTGAGTAGACACATGCACATTTGTGGCTTGCTGGAGGTCATTTTGCAGGGCTCTTGCAGTGCTCCTCCTGTTCCTCCTTGCACAAAGGCGGAGGTAGCGGGCCTGCTGCTGGGTTGTTGCCCTCCTATGCCTCCTCCACGTCTCCTGATGTACTGGCCTGTCTCCTGGTAGCGCCTCCATGCGCTGACAGACACAGCAAACCTTCTTGCCACAGCTCGCATTGATGTGCCATCCTGGATGAGCTGCACTACCTGAGCCACTTGTGTGGGTTGTAGACTCCGTCTCATGCTACCACTAGAGTGAAAGCACCGCCAGCTTTCAAAAGTGACCAAAACATCAGCCAGAAAGCATAGGAGCTGAGAAGTGGTCTGTGGTCACCACCTGCAGAACAACTCCTTTATTGGGTGTGTCTTGCTAATTGCTTATAATTTCCACCTGTTGTCTATTCCATTTGCACAACAGCATGTGAAATTGATTGTCAATCAGTGTTGCTTCCTAAGTGGACAGTTTGATTTCACAGAATTGTGATTGACTTGGAGTTACTTTGTGTTGTTTAAGTGTTCCCTTTATTTTTTTGAGCAGTGTATATATTTATATACACAAGTGTGTGAAACTGATAGTTGCACAATGAGTATATTGCATAGCGCACATGGAAAAACAATAACTCAATAAATATAGACACTTGCTATGGCAGTAAAGTCATGTAGTTGATACAGAGTAGTATTAATTCTTAGTCAAAAACATATGTGTCCTGTATAAACAAAAATACAAAATAAAATGTCAAAAATTTTCCACTCAGATGTTAATATATTACAGCTCATTGCAATAATTGGTGATTATGTTTATAAAATAATCAAATGTACATGAAAAGTAACTGGAAATAGGGGTCTGGCTTTCCAACCTTACAGTTATCAACCTTAAGGGATTACTATTGCTTGTCACTGTTGGGGATAGGTACTCATTAGGTCGTACCTCCAGATACAGGTCTATTAACTTATGCTTGGTCAGCCCCTTCCTTCTCTCCAGGCATAAAGGGTGGCAAGTCCCTTTGGGCGTGGGGAGAGTGGAGAAGTGAGCCAGTGGTGAATTTACCCATAGCAACAAATCAGGTTCTATACATCAATAGAGGTCCAGAGCAGGGCTTAAAATGGTCCTGGAGAGGTGGTGGAGCTCATTTAGCCACTGGGACCTGAGGAGGGGATGAATGCTGTCCAACACACACAGTGTGTGTGAATACCAGGAGGGGTGGCTGTAGATAGAGGGGGACCATGGAACCACCAGGACCTGAGGAAGGGGGAGGTGGCTGCAGCTCATCAGTAACACTAGCGCCGCCTGCATCTATTGACGTAGGTGATGGACTGGCTTTTCTGTTGGAATTACTGTGCAGGGCAAAGGAGGTAGAATTAGTTCCCATACCATTACAGGTGGTGGAACTTAGTTCCACCTCATCTCCCCCCCCCACCTTAACCCCTGGCGAAGAGGAAGGGAGTGGCCCAGGTTTTTGGGAAGGTCAGTGTCCTCTGTCTGTGGGGTGGGAGCGATTACACTGATTACACTCCTCACCAGATCTGTATCTGACATAGGTGAGCATGGTAGCCTCCTGTGTAGCCCCCTATATTGCCCGGGCCTGAACTATCTCTCTACAGCCCTGCCTATCATTTGATAGAATGTACTTGATAAATGCTACCTCGGAGCCAGGGACGGATTGGCCCTTAAAATTACCAGGAAGTTCCTCGGGAGGCCGGTTGGTCTGTGGGGTCGAATGCAGTGTGTGGCCCTGCCCCCAGTAGCTCGTGACACTCACCATACTTCCCAGGGCCGGCCCGACTACTATGCATGCTACACAGGCGCGTAGAGCGCCACACTATGTGGTGGGGCTGTAATATGCATGAACGGGAGTAGGTTACATGCTGGGGGAACCGCAGTGCACAGACATGGTAAGGGACTGTACAGGATGGTGCACATGTCCTATAGATGCTCAGTGCAGACACAGTTGGGGTAGTGTGTTCATCATACAGAGGGCAGTTCTGTAGCTTGTATAAAAGGCAGCTATATTACATATACAGTTCATCAGTGTACATCCCACCACCAAAGGCTTATCACAGAATTGCACCCAAAGACATGCCCAATACAAAGAGCAGATATAAAGTTTGTATTATAACAGCTATGGGGGTACATGCCTCATGTCCATGTATTGTGCTGCATGGCCTATGGGTTCAGCATTTCCTGCAAGGCCACACTCCCTTTCCGTTAAGCCACATCACTAATTTTGGCCATGCGCTGGCATAACAAATCAGAAACTGTCTGGCATAACGTGTATAAGGGCTCTGCTGGGTGGCGTAACATGTATAAAGGCTCTTCTGTATGGCATAGCATGTATAAAGGCACTGCTATCTGGCACTACATGTATAAGGGCTCTGCTGTCTGGCGTAATGTGTATAAGGGATCTGCTGTCTGGCATAATGTGTATAAAGGCTCTGCTATCTGGCGTAACTCGTATATAAAGGCTCTGCTGTCTGGCATAACGTGTATAAGGGCTCTGCTGTCTGGTGTAAAGTGTATAAAGGCTCTGCTTTCTGGTATAATGTATAAAGGCTCTGATATCTGACGGCTCTGCTGTCTGGCGTAATGTGTATAAAGGCTCTGCTTTCTGACATAACGTCTGTAAGGGCTCTGCTGTCTGTCGTAACGTGTATAAGGGCTCTGCTGTCTAGCGTAATGTATATAAAGGCTCTGCTATCTGGCATAATGTGTATAAGGGCTCTGTTTTCTGGTGTAACATATATAAAGGCTCTGCTATCTGGCGTAACGTGTATAAGGGCTCTGCTATCTGGCGTAATATATATAAAGGCTCTGCTATCTGGAGTAATGTGTATAAGGGCTCTGTTGTTTGGCGTAACGTGTATAAGGGCTCTTCTGTGTGGCATAATTGTCATGAACCAGTCACTCACCACTGTGGGTTCTGGGGTCCGTCCGTTGCCGGCGCAGTTGCTCGCGGTGCTGTGCGGCCATGGGAGGAAGCGGCGGGGTTGGTGGCAGAGGTGATGCAGGTTCTGGGAGTCGGGAGTGTGGGGATCTAATGGCTGGAGGCACCTCTGTGTGTCTGCAGTGTAGGGGGTGGCCATGATGGAGACCAAATGCAGCACCTGTGAGCACCTGTGGGTGGGTGTTAGCCAATCCCGTGCCTGTGCTGCCTATAAGTAGGCCGGTATTATTTCACTCTTGACCAGTGCTTTGTTGTAGCTACTCTCTACCCTAGCTCTGTGCTCTCCTTGTGAATTTCTGTGTGACTCCAATGGTCCTGATATCGCCTCAGCTCCCAGATGTCTGCTCTGCTGTCAGACAATAGCTTTCCAAGTGGCAACAAGTGGATTACTGGATGCCCGTGAGAGGTTACCCTGTTCGTTCAGTGACTACCTGTTATAATCACACAGTCTGTGGAAGTTTCTACTTAATCCTGGTCCTCATTTACTCATCTCTCAGTTAACCCATTCCTCACCGTTGTCTTCTTCTGCAGCTCTTCACAGAGTTTCAAATATAATCTTCACAACCTGCAAGTACTTCTCTCAGTATTGTATCTACGTTTTTGCATCATTCAAAGACAATTATTCACAGTTCTCCAGTTCAGCCTTTAATCATCGGTAACAAGTCCTCACAGTTATTCATCTTTGTCTACAATATCCAGCTAACACTTCTTTACAGTTTGGCACCAATCTTTTGCTTCATATTGGACAATTCTTCACTAATCGTCAGGCATGTTTTATCTTATTCATATGAACATTTCTTCAATACATATTTAATACAGATCCTGCTTATCGTTATGCCATTCACTGCAGTATGTCAGTTTATATATGGTGTCTAATAATTGTCATTTAACACCTTCCTGGAATTGTAGCTTTCTAATAAATATATGAAACGGAACTTTCTTCATCCTTCCTGTTTCCACCGTATATATATATATACACACAATGGGGTATATTTACTAAGCTCCCGATTTTGACCGATTTGGTGTTTTTTCATCAAAGTGTCATCTCGGGAATTTACTAAGCACAAATCTCGGCAGTGATGAGGGCATTCGTATTTTTATTACGGCTGTGTAGTAAAAATACGAATGAATACACCATCGGTCAAACGCGGCTGTTTAGATATAGAACTCGGTAATTTACTAAGCATTCGTATTTGAAATCTCTACCGTGAAAATGGAATTGCGGCCGCAAAAAATTACTAATCGTACAAAAAGCCTAAAAAGAGTCACACCTGACTTTTTGGACCTTTAATAGGGGCCCCAACACATTGTTCACCACTCTCAATCTGAAATGGCTGCTACTGTGTGTAGTACTGCTGTCTTGTTTGCTGGGGGATACCTGACACTGCTCCATGAGGCTACAATAAACCCAGGCCTGGAAAATCAACAGGGTAAGCAGGTTGTACATGTTCCGCGTAGGCTGACCATGGCTTGTTTTTTTAGTGGGCGTTTAAACGATAACAAAATTGCTGATGACCATGTTATACAGATGCTCAGACTAAATGTTATAACTTATTTCACTCTGTATGATCTGTTCAAACTGACCCTAGACCCTGAGACAGTACGCTCTCGCCTGTCTCAGGCCTGCACAAACTCCTGCCTGTGTTGCACTTTATTGCTAATGGCAGCTTCCAGCCTGTGGCTGGCGATGTAATTAGTATCTCACAGGCCACCTTTTAAAATATTTAATTCAGGTGAGTTAAAACATACATACACGTCTATGTCTAAGTGGTGCTTCTGTAATGTAATAGAAAACAGTATTGTATTGATTACAGGTCATGACACTCACCTTTAATTTTTGAATGGCCACTCAGGTTTTGGATGTCTTGGATGGCTACATAGATGCCTCTCTCTGCTTCCCTACCCAGGAGTCGCAGTGGTATGCAGTCAGGGTAGCTTTATCTGATCTTGCGGCCATGGCCAATGTGCTGGGTGACATAGATTAGACACATGTTGAGCTGAGGACACCTAGGGGCAGGCAATATTTTTCTAACAATACACATCTGGCCCAAGACACTAATGTGCATGTGGTTTGTGGAGCTAATTAAACAATACACATATTGCGTGTTCACAATTTATTAATTTTAACACACAAATTTTTGTGACAAATCAAAAAGAAAAAACATTGTAATGGTCAACATATTCTGACCAACCATTATTATTTGTGTTTTTTTTGTGTGCTGGGTGCCGAGCATTGTGCTGGCTCGTTGGTGCGGGTTCGACTTGAGTGTCGGACTGGGGAATGAACTGGGGTGTGGCTTGGTGTCGTTGTCCCAGAACTAGATGTGGCATGGTGTGATGCCAACACACTAAGGCTTTGACTTAGATTGTTCAAGCTTGCTGTGAGCTGAGTATTAGCGGCAGTGTTGTTAGCTATCATGCGTGATAGGTTGTCGTTGATCATTTGGTTGTGTTGTATGATCTGGATAAGTGATTGTTGTTGCCGCTGCTGATCATCCAAGATGCGTTGTAGGTTTGTTTGCATTTGGCTGTTGTCTGCCCTCATCTGCTCCATGGAGTAAGCGATTCTGCCCACCTGCACTATAAGTCTTCCTGAGTTGCGACTCAGTCTAGGCAAATGATGGGGCAGACTTGACAGGTATTGGCTGTGGGTGGTGAGGCACGCATAGTGTTGCACCTGTTGTGACGACCAACGGCTCCAAAACTCAGGGCCCATTTGTGTTTCAACTTGTGTTGTGCTCAATTGGGGGCTGTGGGTTGTTTGGGGTGGTTGGGGTATGTCTTGCGGCGTGGTTGGCTGAGTAGGATCGATGGGCTGCAGGTGGAGTGTGAAGGTCTCCTGGTCACGTTCCTGCTGGTCATCCCCGGTGATGATGGCTGGGTCTGTATGGGGTTGTAGACAGCCACTATTTAGTAAATATGTTGCATTGGTCTTACTATAGCTTTACGTCAACATGCATTACTTCTTAATATTAATGTTGTAATTGCTAAATAGATTGTGGCATAAACTTAACTATGTTGCACACCTTTTTTTTATAAATATGTGGCTTCTAACGTTCACTACTCAGTTGTTTTAATTTTTTCGGAATAGTAGGATTCAGAGCCATAATTACTGTTTAAAAACGAAGAGCTCTAAAAAAACCAAAGTACTACATTTACATATTGGGTATGAAGCTTCCTTTGGAACAACACACACAATACAATAAATGTGTTGACCAATACACTCATACATTGTTCAAGGCAGTCAGTGGTCTTGCAAAAACGTTAACAAATATAGTCGCCTAAAATGTACACATTAACAATGGATGAAAAGTATTAAGGTGCCCTATGTTTAGAAGTGGTGTTGTTGGCCATGCAAAACAATTGGATGTGACTTAACATTTATGTTGATTTTTTACTTCAAAAATTATGTGACAAAAATGTGTTGATATGGCCAACATCACATCTGACAATTATCCATCTAAAAATACCTTAACACCATCTGCTTGTTGTTGTTGATTATTGCAAGGATGACTGGTCATTAGTGTTTTTTTTTTCTATGTACTAACAGTGGTGCAGATGTATAAACCTGGAGAAGGCATAAGGAAGTGAAAAACCAGTGATATGTGCAAGGTGATAAAGGCACAAGGAAAACAGATCCAATATGTACATTAACAGTTGTGTTTATTTTGTACTGCTGCCTGTATCACCTTGCACATATCAGTGTTTTTTCACTTCCTTATGCCTTCTCCAGGTTAATAAATCTACACCACTGTTAGTTTACTTATTTACACGTAATTGTTATGTTGACTCACCAGACAACTGAGGGGATTGTGGATCCTCACTTTGGGGGCTGGCCAAAAGAGCTAGTGGTGGCACGGCCGACACTGCGGAGATGCGCCGTTGGGGTGGTGATGCTGGTGCTGGAGCTGGAGCCTCAAGACGGCGTCTCTTGGGTGGCCTCGTTGCCACAGTAACCGAGCCCTGTGATGGGCGCCTTAGTGTAGGTGGATTTGCCGAAGAAGAACCTATGTGATAAGATAATCATTAACATTTTGTGTTTCTATGTGTTTGCAGAATATGTGTTTACAGTTAAATCTTACCGGCATTGCCACCATCTGCATCTCTTGGCAGTGTTGGATGTGGCCTGGCTGTGCTGCTTCTCTGGCGTACTGTAGAAATATGAAGAATGTCCTTATGAACATACTATTTTGGTGATATGTTTATGGAAATTCCTTATTGTGATGTAAACATATGTGGTACCTGATGAGAATTAAAATAAACGATGCTTATGCTTTTCTGCCTGACTTCATTGGGTGTGTATTCTTTAAATTAACAAAAAATTACGCCAAAAAAAACAAACACAAAGGCGCATAATGCAAACAATTATACTACTTAAAACCAAAACGTCGTAGCTTGACACAACCACAATATTGCACGCTAATGTCCCAATTTTTGATACTAATAATAAAAAAAATTGGAAACATCACAACCAAATATGCATTAAAAAACACATCAAGCACACAAAGGGCAACCCAGAACAACACACAATAAACATAAATGCTATGAAATGTATTTTCAAAAAACCTCTGTTTAATAAAAAAAAAAAAAAAACTTCATTAAAATACACCTACAAACATTTACTTTTGACATAAAACACCAGAAAAACTCCAAGGCAACCAGAACATTTAAAAAAAAAAATATTACCAAAAAAACATAATTGAGAATAACAGTACATCAGGCCTGGCCAACCTGTGGCTCTCCAGATGTAGTGAAACTACACATCCCAGCATGCCCTGCCACAGTTTTAGCATTCCCTAATAGCAAAACTGTGGCAAGGCATGATGGGACTTGTAGTTTTACAACAGCTGGAGAGCCACAGGTTGGCCAGGCCTGCACTACATCACCAACACATTAGAAGAATGAACAAACTGACAACCACAATTAGCTAGAAGACATTTCAGACAACTAAGGACAAAGCACACATGTTTAAATTGTTAAAAAAATAACACAAATAACTCACCATCCTGCCTTGGCCGATCCGAATCCCGGACATGAGTGGCACCAACCACTTCAGGCGGAATGAGTGCATGCACAGGCTCCTCCCAAAAATGGTAAGATGCACGGAAGGGGTGTCCACCCCCGGTTTGGCGGGCCGATTTAGCCTCCTTGGCCATCTTCGCCTTGACACGGCGCTTTATGTCGTAGAAACGCTTACGACACGTGTCCTCGGTCTGCCTCACCACACCCTCACTATTCACAGCCGCAATAACCTTCCCCCACAGAACACTCTTCCTGCGTGACGACACCTTTGCAGCATCATGGCCAAACAACAGCCGATGATGCCTCATCAGCTCCCGCACCAAAGCCATATTTACAGCGTAGCTAAATTTGACATTGCGGCCAGTCTTTGTAGTGGTGCGTGGCTGCGGAGCCACAACACCATCACTATCACTGGAGGCCGCAGCAACAACCTGCCCCTCATCCTCACTAACCACCTCCACCTCACTAACCTCCTCCCTCTCACTCACCTCCTCCACCTCACTCACCTCCTCCCTCTCACTCACCTCCTCCACCTCACTCACCTCCTCCCTCTCACTCACCTCCTCCACCACACTCACCTCTGACTGGGACATAATCAGGACAAACAACAAATAACACTGAGAAAAAAAAACAGTAAACACACTCCTCCACTACCACTACACACCACACACCAAACACACACACACACACACACACACACACACACACTCACTCACAAACAATTACAATAGACGTGAAATAAAAACAATGACAAAAAACTATACAGACTTTTAAATAACTACACAACAAGTATGACAAGACTACTTACACACACACAGTACAGCACTCAACAATCACAAAGAACCTCCTCAAAACCACCAAAAACTCCAAACTACTCACCAACTCCTAACACACCTTCCTCTCACCTCTCCACTAGCTAAACCCACAAGGTTCGGACGGTTTGGGGCGTTTTTATAGTAATGTGCTCAGACACTCCTCCATCACGAATCAAACCAATCACGGACGAGTGACAAAAACGAAACTTAGGAAAAAAACACTGCCGTAACCGAAATGTGACGCAGTCGTAAGAAAACCTCATAACACGGCCGCAAAACCACTAAATCGGCCGCATTCTACCTTACAAAACCACGAATGACATCGACATCGGAAAACACGAAAAATAAAAATACGACAGCTTAGTAAATGAGGCGTAACAAATTCAAAAAGTTGCACATTTACACATTCGATGTCATTCGTGATGAATCTCACTCCAAATCGGTACAAATACGAATTTTAGTAAATATACCCCAATATGTGCTTTCCTCATGATCCTTTACAATGGCACATATCACACCCCTCTGGTCATGGACCTGTGTACTAACCCCGCCCACTTTGATGTTGGTTCCGCCTATCATTGATTTGGTGCCGCCCACATGGGGTCACTTCATGACATTTTTCCAGGGCCACTTTTAGTTCCCAATCCGCCCCTGCTCAAAGCTAATGAGTTGCTATGGGCAACTTCTCCACTCGTCACACTGCTTGACGTACCTCCCCCTTTGTGACCTCTATTTGCACTTGCGTGCAATCATTGCACGGTATTTATTTACAGGGGATCCTAGACACACTGTAGATTTTATAGCTGAGGTTTATGTTATACTTTGTTATTTTGTTGCATGACGCATCATCCTTCACCTTTGTTACGTTGCTGTCCATCAGTATATTTTCAGTGTCATTTGCACATTCTTTAGAAAGAGAGCTGACCTGTCTGCTTGGTAAAAGTGAGGGTTCCTTAATCATTTTCTCCTTGCTGTACACTTACAGATTTTCTACTTGTGCTTTGCTTAAGATGAGAAAATGCGCGTCTGCTTTATACCATTCTATCTGTTTATACTCTATATCGCTTAATTATGCAGCTGTTTGGAATAAATTGACCCAAATTATTACACAGAACTAATAACAGGAGCCTCTGCGAAGACACAAGGAAAATTATTGCTTACTTTAATCTTGAAGGATTGCGTTCTCTCTGGGAGTTCTGGCATTAATAACCAGGGTGGTGCCAAAATTGTGCAGAATACTTGTCTTATAGGATCTCGCAGTATGGGAAGAGAAATTCCACAACGGAGGAATTTAAGAAAAAGTCTTAGAGCAAACACTGCAAAAGATTGTTTTTTTTATGTTTGCTAATGTTTTCTTATTGTTTATATAATAGACATATTTACTTTAATGAAATTACTTATTTGTAATTCACTGAAATTGTTCCAAACATGAACAAACATTAAACAGCTTTTTATAAAAAAAAGATACAAAAGATGACAATATCCAGAAAATATATAAAATGTAACAACAAAATAGAGAGTTACAGTAATAATTTTAAAAAAATCTTTAGTTTTGAAGACAGTGTGAGTTGGCCGAAGGTGCGGGTTTCCAGCCGAACGTGGAAGTTTTTTTAAAGCGTCAGTCATTTACAAGGCATGATTTTGTACCTGCACCTCCGGCTATCCAGGACGTCATTACATCCGTTCCCTAGTATCTGTGCATCTAAAGGAAATACAGTAGAGTAAAAATAGTTTCCATTATATTCCTGGATTAGACTGGCAAATATGTTCTTTTAAGTATTATTTCCTTTATTTTACACTAGGTTTCTCTCCATTTCTTGGCAAGTGAATTGGCTACTGTTAGTAATTGTGTACTGTTGTACCGTAGTTTTATCACCATAAGGAGACTTCTCACAGGGCTTATATCTGCTGGTAATTGCAACCGCTATATCTTACAATTTTGGATTCATAATGCAATGTATGGTTTCCCAATACGTCCACTTACACCAATCAAATTGGGCCTAATAGACCCATTGGGTGTACCAAGTATTTTGCGACTTAGCCGCACATAGGGCCTAATTCAGACGAGATTGATGTGCAGCTAATTTGCAGAAGTCTGAGACCAGATAGTCGCCACCAATAGAGAGTGAAAACCCGCCCTGTGCAAGTGCATGTGTATGCAGTGTAATAACGTCACCAGGCAGCGGACATCTGCAAATCTGTTCGCAACTCACTCACCATCGAATGATTTTTTATGTCTGTGCAGTCTGTGTGCCGCCCAGGATTTACTCCTCCAGTGCGATACAAACAGGCTGATCAGGGCCGGAGCTGACGTCAGACACCCGCCCTGAAAACGCTTGGGCACGCCTGCGTTTTCCCTGGCACTCAGTGGCGCATGCAGAGGGGGTTTCCACGTACCTGGAACCAGAAACACCCCCCCCCCTCCCGATGAGCAGAACTTTCTATTTTTGAGACGGAGACACAGCTGTCTCCGTCTCAGCTAAAAGCCACGATTGAGTACGCGAACGCGACCGTGAAGCTGCTGCAGCAACGGTGAGCTACTGCACTGTATGTCGAACAGTGTATGTATGCATGTATGTATGTATGTGTGTATGTTAGTGTAGCGTGTGTGATTATATGTACGTGTGTGTATATATATATATACATACAGTATATATATATATACTGTATATTATATATATACATGCACACATACATATACACAGACACCCCCACCCCCCCTCACAGAAACCCCACTCACTAAATCATGCGTTTGCCCCTGACACTCCCAGAAAACGGTCGGTTACCACCCACAAACATCCACTTCCTGTCATTCACCTTGTGTACGCCGTGCAATGTAAATTTTTGCACCATTATGTCGCTGTTTGGGCTCTCGCCTGTGCATTGCAGTGCATACGCAGTCATTCGATAATCATCCGCTGTGTGATTTTTGCACAACAGCGATCAGGTCTGGATTAGTCCCATTGTTTTGTAACAAACATGATTGTTTCATCTGTAATGCAAAAAAAAGTATAATACACGAGATCCCCTCACACAGGTGCTGGCATTGCCCGCAAGTGCTGTGCGCAGCTCAGATGCCAACAGTCAATCACTGAGGACCAATACAAGTAAGCCACGCCATGCATTGTGCCATGCAGTGCTGCGATTATTCTGTGACTTTATACCAACTCAGTTGCTGCAAACATACAAAGTCGAGTCACATGATTATGACCACCAGCGAATAGCCAGAGGCACCGCCGTGTGCAGCACGGACAGCAGCTAGACAGGCTAAATAAACTGTTGTGTTAGACACACGTCTGGTAGCCCCCAGGTTCATTTTGCCAGTTAGCTTCTCCACTGTAGCGTGTCGGCCGGCCCTCACGCACCTTCGTAGCCAACGTTCACCTCTCATATCAATGGCACGTGATGCTCCGAAGTTTCCACGTCAGTTATTGGCAATGGTGCCATTTGTCCAGTCACGATACATCTTTACCGCAGCAGCACGCGAACAGTTTACAAACTGCGCTGTGTCAGGAATACGGCTACCCTTGGCCCGAAAGCTGATAATGATCCCTCTTCGTAACTCGGATAAATCGCCCCTTTTACCCATGACAGCAACGAGTGATGTATGCAGATTGCCTATCGCACACCTTATATATCCACCAAGCCAGCGCACGACACGGGACGTACTTCATGGGCTGCGCGCTGCCGACGTCAAATGTAGGAGGTGGTTATAATAATGTGACTCGACTGTGTACTTTGTACTGTGTACTAATCCTCAGTGCGTAAGCGGCTTTGGACAATGCAATACAGCTACTCACCGCGGAGTGTCTATGTCTATGGTACAAATAGGACAGGTAGATGAGGACATATCAGTATATTTTGTGCTATAATGACATTTTTAAGAGCCTTTACCAGTAGTTTTAAAGATAGCCGTAGTATGATGTATAGGAGTTTAAATTGGAAAATTGCAATCTTACTCTGATATCTCTATTTTATCACCTGTCAGCGCAGCTTTGTAAATGTTTTACAGCCTCATTCTGCTGATCTAAATTTCTTTGAAACAAACGCTCCATGTGCTATCTCCCTCACATTCAGAGGGCACTAATGTCTAGTCCTGATAAATATTTGCAGAGTACAGAAAGAAGAATGTTTCTTACAAGGTGTATCTGTAAACTCTTTGGCTCTGATACTTAGCTAAATTAATACCATTGTATGTAGCATAACGTGCAAATTCACACTGAGGCTGCCCACACAGCGAGCGGATGTGTATGCACCAATTCAGGGCTGAACAGGGCGTGTACAGTAGGGATGTACAGAGACGTATGTGTCCCTGCTAGGGAGCACCTACTACAGGGTACAAGCAAATAGGGGAGGGGCTTTGGCAGTCAGTCACATCCACTCACTGTAGAGGTGGAGACAAAGCTGTACTGGTCTTAAAAGATAAAATTCATCCTTCACACTCTGTCTCTCTCCTGCTCGCTATCCCACCCTCTTTCTCTCTCCTCCCTCCCGCTTTCTTTCTCTCTCTCTCTGATACTCTCTCTCTCTCTCTCTCTCTCTCTCCCTCCAATACCACCTTCTCTCTCCCGGAAAAGCCCACTCTCTCTCTCCCTGGCACCCTATTTATCTTTCCTGGTCCTCTCTTTCACTTTCTCCCTGATAGCCCCCCTCTCTCATCCCTCTTTCATTCTCCCTCTCCCCCTGACACCCTCTCCTTTCCCCACAGCCCCATTCTCTCTCCTGCTTCTGGAACATAGTAGTGAAAGCAGTGGGTGGCAGAGTCAAGTTTATTGATGGGGGTTCCCACAACTTAGTTTTCCTGGGGGCCCCAACTATCCTTAATCTGGCCCAGGTGGACGCACCTTGAATTGTGCATGGTTCTGCATATGTGTGGGATTGCACTATTTGTGACTTTATTTTTGGTTGTTGATGTAATTTAAGGCTATTTTCATCCCAGTTGTAAAGAAATTTCCTATAATGTTTTTACTTATTTATTATAATTTTTTGCGTGTAGGCATCTATCACTTTCCACATCCTTAACCAGAGTAAGGATCTGTGGCTGTTGGGCATTTACTCAGCGGCAATGTGTGCCTATCACCCCTATTTGCTTATTAAATTGTTGGTGCGTCACATTGGGTGCCTGATTTCCATGGGAAAGTCAAAGTGATTGTAAAATAAAATTTGCATAAAAATAAAATGTATTAAAGTATGTCACTAAATTAAAAAAAAACTAAATACAAACATACATGCATATACAGAATACATACATATATACATTTGTACATATATAAATATGTACATTAATTGGTAATAGTGTGTTTAGCAATACCAGACTCCTCATTCTATACAATGTGGAACATACCAGCTTGAAGCCTCTCCGGTACTATTTGCAAAATGCGCTAATTATCATGAATCACTTCCTATAGAGTCCATTTCTTACATTTTTGGGGTCTACCTCATTCCTAAAGAAAAGATACTATAATTTTGTAAAAGACAGTGGCCCTCATTCCGAGTTGTTCGCTCGCAAGCTGCTTTTAGCAGCATTGCACACGCTAAGCCGCCGCCTACTGGGAGTGAATCTTAGCTTAGCAAAATTGCGAACGAAAGATTCTCAAAATTGCGAATAGAAATTTCTAAGCAGTTTCTGAGTAGTTGGTTATGGTTGGGGGCAGCAGGCTGAAGTTTTGTCTGTTCCACTGTTGTAAATTATTTGTATAATATTGTTGATCTATTTTCCAACTACCTGCAGTACATATTAACAGTTCTTAGCTTTGTTCCCGCTGTGTACTATAGAATGTCAGAGGGGACTGATTCTAGATAGACATTGGACTAATAGACAATGCTTGGAATGCAAAACTCATCAGCTCTTCAGGCTCCAATTCTAGCACTGTCAGTACAGAACCTGCATCAGTAGAGATAATCTAGTCTTTCTGTTATAAACAGCTTTACCCATCCAGAACATGTCAATGATAATAGGTCTGAGTAGAGGTAGACTAATGAAATATAGTAACTCAATGGCTACTACGGAATACAATACTTGCATTTTGCTATTAAATAAGCCTTATTATAACATTTTCAAGTGCTTGTTAGCATATAAAAAAAATCACTATACCTCACACATGGCGTTAGAACACTCACATAATGAATTAATATTCACATAATGGGATTACTGTGTTATACACAAGCCCTTCTATGCTGGACCGCTGTTTATTGTAACATAACGTCTAGAGGTTTTTTTTATTTTCTGAAAGGATAGTTAAGACCTGGTCCTTCGGGGCTAGCAAGCAGCCAAAGCCTGAGTGTAACATATACTTAAGTGGGTTATTTTATTTGATAACAGTATTTATGGTAATTGTTTCATTGCTTGTTAATTAAAACATTTTAAAATCTGACACATTACTGGCCCTTGAGGGCTAAGCATGGGCCACCCAGCTCGCTGCAAGTGATTGCTTCCTTCCTTTTCTTTTAAAACACAAATGCAAAACACACACCCTTATGATGTTGTTTTAAATGTTTTATACATACATCGGCAATCTGGAAATCAAGACTTAGACGTATAGTGCTTCCTATCTCATTTAGATTAGAGTTTATTGATGCACAGTCCACTGCTGGACATGTAGCCTACTTTTTGGGTTGGATGCATGTACATACGTACATACGATGTCTTAAAAAAGATAACATTCATCCTTCACATTCTGTCTTTCTCCTGCTTGCTATCCCTCCCTCTCTCTGTCTCTTCTCCCTGACACTCTCTCTCTCTCTCTTGCTCCCCTCTCTCTCTCTCTGACACACTTTCTCTCTCTCCCTGATACTCTCTTTCTCTCTCCCTGACACCCTCTCTCTCCCTGACAACCCCTCTCTCTCTCCCTGGCACCTGTCAAAGTCGAAAAATATTGTAATGCATATAGCCTGTACTAACCCCATGCACATGGCCGCTGAGCGTGCACTCAGTCCGCCGTGCGTGCGCATATCCGCAATTTGCGTAGGATCACTCCTGCGATCATGCGCGTGGTATGGGTATTTACGGCGGAGTTTGTGAGCGCGTACGGGGTTATTAGAACATTATATATTTAACCTAAATATTGTACATTTTAGATATAACTCCCTTGCACCACATCAGCGAGTATCAATAGTTTAAACAGTTCCAGGACTAAGGGATTCGCCTTTGCATGATAGGAAGGGTCAGATAAAGGTTGGAAGGTGATGTCTAGTATCCAGCTGTAGGGTATTTTAAGGCTAACATTCCGGTGTTGGTTAGAGAAAGATTGCATGTTCCAGCGTATAGTTAAGTGCAGAAGTAGAAATAGATATTAATTGTATTTACTGTAT
Source organism: Pseudophryne corroboree (assembly GCF_028390025.1). Lineage (NCBI taxonomy): Eukaryota > Metazoa > Chordata > Amphibia > Anura > Myobatrachidae > Pseudophryne > Pseudophryne corroboree. The sequence goes on from NC_086445.1 coordinate 979,985,354, forward strand.
ATTATGTATGCGGCGGGAATCCAGAGGATACCACACACAAGAGCAGTTGGGGAAAGACATCGCCCACCTTTTCAAATCAACCTATGACCTCTCCTGTAATGAAAAGACACATCTCTGTGTCCAATGGACAATGAGATTACAGTGACCATTGTATTGTGTATGTAAGTTGTGTATAAAAAGACCGTTGTTGCCTGGCCGGTCAGAAGACTCTGAACGCTTTCTAGCTGAAAAGCAGAGGACCGGCCGGGTTGCGCTTGCGAACATTCTCACGTATGTACATTCTCTGTAGCCATTACTCTGTTTTAGATTTATCTTGTTAGCCTGTAGTGTATTCTTTGTACTGTTTTACCTTTTGAAATAATCCATGGTGGCCTTAGAACCCTGTGGTTTCAACTACAAATCGGTGTTGTGTCTTCACTTTCCTGCAAGGGTTTAAAAGCATATTTAACTGTATAAGGTTTATAAGCATTGATAAGGTGTACGCACTGCGGGTACTTTATACCGTCAGTGCTACTTAAGGTTTAAGGTATAACGTCGTTGCAGTACTTTGCTGCTAAGGGTTTAAAGTGTAATCATATCATTGCATTGTATCACTAACAAGGTTCAAAGGTTATCAATTGTGTGTGCGTGCGCTGTACGTACTCTGTACACTCAGCGCGGCGCGTGGACGCCAAGTACGTACCACGTACGGGACTCTGTACGCAAATAGCGTACAAAGTGCGTAGCACGTGTATTCAGTCTAGCGGCCATAGCGGCTCCACGGTAAAAGTGTATCTAGAGGTATAGCTTTATGGTTTAAGATAATATCGACATTATCAATTGGGGGCAGCGTCCAGTTTTTCCTCATACCCGCAGCCTAGCAGGTTTACGCAGACTTTATCTATCAGCAAAGGGCGGAAAGGTATCCCCCGTAAGCCTTCTCTTGGTTGGTGGATAGACTAGTGCTGATTAGATAAGCGTCTGCCCTGCATGGTTTGTAGGGATGCTGGAGGGATCCGTAAGGTAAGAATGCAAAGCTATTTTTAAAACCTGTGAAATTTCTGTTTTGGCGCCAAATGCGCACACAACGCACGCATACACCTGTACACTTGTACTTTGCATATCTGCCCGCATAATTGCCATAAGTAGCGATTATTAGATTCATTTTGACCTGTACTGAGAAAATTTGTTGCTATTTAGTTAAAATATAGAGTTAATATTTAAGGAAGTAAGTGTAAGATGCACACGCAGCCTGGCCTAGTTGTAAAGGTTTATACAGAAGAAACTGTGTGTTGTGTTAAGTGAGCGATTATAGTTAAATATCGCTTACATTTATAGAAGTGTGGGATTTGTAGTACTGCGGACGTACGGCCTTTTGTACACGTGTCTCGGACAGAGTACGGGACTGCGTATGCAACGTAAAGGCATGCACACGTGGTGTGTTTACGCAACGTGCGTAAAAATACGACCGCTAAGTAGAAATCACACAATAGCATTGTTTTAGTTTAGGCGTGAGACGGTAGCCACGCGATAATAGCACAAATTGATCAGTTTCCAATAATTTAGTTTAAAAACCTTTTTTACTGTATTACCTCTGGAACTAAGGCTGTTTTATCTGAATGAAAGTAAATTTTCTGTACAGGAAAACCAAAGTGTATATGAGTGAACGAGCGTGAGTGTGCAAACAATAAAGGTTTTTGTGGACCCAGGGAATTCGGGATCCCGTAGGAGACCACACCAGGTGAGTGGACACTTGGTGGCGTGAGAGTGGCTTGCTCACGTTAACATTGATTAAAGTACAAAGGAGCAAAGTAGTAGATATCGCAGACCAAAGGTCAGCGAAGGTATAGAGTACCGCAGACCAAAGGTCAGCGAGGTTTTGTTTAGAGAGCGCAGCCCAGGTGGTTGGCGTAGAACCCATATAGGCCCGTTCAGATACGCTCTGAGGTTTCGCAGCCTGAAAAATTATTCCATTGGTCGTACGGCGGATAAGTAACAGTTACCTATACGCTGGGCGATTGGACCGCGCGTTCGTGGGTGCAATACTTAGCTCAACGTGATACCCTTTTACGAGCTTTGCGTAAAATCGCGGGATCATAAGCGCTAGGTGTAGCACACGCAACATGATTTGTGTAACATTTTTTTTATTTTAAGGGATTTTCTCTGGTCACTCAGGAAATCTCCAACGACCAATATTTACTGGGAAGGGTAAGTCACTCCCACACATTTCCAGTAAATAGAGGTTACACAGGGGCCCTAGGTTGGGTACGTACCTGCGCTGACGACAGTGTTTAGGTGTATTGGCCAACGTGGGCGTGAGTGGGTGAGAGCACTCGTTGAACTTTCACTGTTGCCTTATTTTGAGTATTTTTGTTTTTTTGTAGGAATTAGCTGAGAAGGCAATACCTGCAAAAGATGGGGGCCAGTTGCTCAAGTAAGGGACGATCAACCAGGGTTCAGGTTGATATTCCGCGGCCCAAGGGGTCGGCGAGGTACATAATGTGTGAGAAATATGGATCACACGCAGAGGTTTTATGCAATGAATGGGAACGTATGACTGCGGAAAATAGGGAACCATTCCCTAGGGTAGGCAGTTTTAATCCAGAGGTGTTGCAGAATTTAAGGATTAGGATATGTCTGTTAAAATCCCGCAGACAAAGGGTCAGACACGCAAACTGTTTACATTTATGGCAACAAGAGGGTGAAATGCAAAGGGAACTAGCTCACGCAGCCGGTTCCAACCCTAGCAGGAAACTGATAGCAACTGCACCACCACCACCGTATATTACAGGGGAGAAAGTGGCTACAGACAATGGCATACTAATATATGATAAGAGTGAACTTGATAAATGTATTAATGCTAACCCGTGCAAGTTGTATCCCATCTTAAACTTCCCTCAGGACTACGAGCAAGAAGATGAGCCCAGCACGATATCGGTACTCTCTCTAGCAGCCACCATACAAGACACACAAGTGGGCACGGCCCAACCAGTAAGAACAGTAGCAAAGGCCCCTAGCGGAGGGACAGGTGAGGTCGTGTCCACAGGTAAGTACGGTACAGTACATTATGCAGAGACAATTGCACCTCACATTGTAGAAGCAACTCAGAATGATGTAATTGAACTAAATCCTGTCAGGGTGATCGCAGTCCCCAATGGGAAGACTGACGCTCAGGGAATCACTCCCGTCAGGAACATTGCTATGCATTGTCCTTGGTCCCGGACAGAATTGAGGACAATTATGTCTGAATTTCCCGATCCCAGAAAGGATCTAGCCGCTTGTCAGAGGTTTATTAGAGAATTAGGTAACGCCACCGAACCCACAAACAAAGATTGGCGGACAGTGCTACGGGCATGTTTACCCTCCAATATTGACCCTGTGAAATTCATTGCTGATTGTAAATTAGACATAGAAGTACCTCTCACTGATGAATACACTCAGGAGAATGTACGACAGATCAACCTACAATTAGGAGTATATTTCCCTACTGTTGTCAAGTGGAATAAAATCTTTTCCATAAGACAAAAAGAAGGTGAAACTGCTTCTGAATATTTCCATCGAGCACTGCAGGAAATGGCTAGATACACTGGGGTCGAGGACATTAAGGAAAATGTACACCACAGGGAGGTAGCTGTATCAGTATTAATGGACGGCTTAAAAGAAACGTTGAGAACAAGGGTACAAACCACTCAACCTAAATGGAGAGGTATTTCGGTGGCTGCATTAAGAGAGTCCGCTATCGAGCACGATCGGAACATCATTAAGCACAGGGAGTCACAGGGGGATAAGCTGATGACAGTAAGTATAAAAGCCCTGACAACGAAGCCACATCAGCCAAAACCCCAGACCGCTGATGGTAAGTCGTATGTAGTAAAATGTTATAATTGCCAGAGGGAAGGACATTACGCACGGAACTGTAATTATAAAAGCACACATAACGTATATCGACCCCCTAGACCAGAACATGACTCACAGCATAACACACGTAATTGGGATCAGGGATCGCATAGGAGGAATTATGAGCCACACGCAGGGGAAACAAGGAGGTACCCACCTAGGAGGGACTGGCAGACCTCTGGAAATTCTCAGCTACCCCCTCACATATTGTAGCTGCCAGCGCGCTGCGGGAGGGTCACAACATACAATAGGGGTTAGGCCACACCTGTAGTCTGCAGCCAGTGAAGTTGATTGCTAGCCTTGGAAGTGAACCTGAGGTCACAGTTGATGTAGCTGGTAGGTCACTACCTTTCCTTGTAGATACAGTGGCGGCCAGGTCAGTGTTAAATTCAACGGTAGGTATGAAAACCACGGGAAAAACAATTTCAGCAATGGGGGTAACAGGAGTAGTGCAACACTACCCTTTAAGTAGACCAGCGGAGATTACGATAGGGCCTTTGCAGACCAAACATTCCTTTTTGCTGGCTGCATCGGCTCCGACTAATCTACTTGGGAGAGATTTATTGTGTAAGATGAGGTGTGTCATATATTGTACTCCTGAGGGTGTCTTCTTAGATATACCCGAGAATCACGTTCAGGAAGTGGAGGATATGTTAGACAACCCACAAAAGTTAATGTCACACTTTGCTGTTATAGACAGGTGTCCATCCAAGGTAGAGGAAATGATCTCCCAGATACCGGATTCCCTCTGGACCAAAGATGGACAAGACACTGGATTGATGGCAAATGTAGCTCCTGTAGTAGTGCAAGTAAAAGATGGTAGGATAGCTCCAAAAATCCCACAGTATCCTCTGAAGCCAGAGGTGGAATTAGGAGTGTACCCAGTCATAGAGCGCTTGCTACAACAGGGCATCCTAGTTAGGACGTCCAGCACTGCCAATAGTCCCATCTTCCCTGTGAAAAAGAGTTGGAGGAGGGGTTACAGGCTAGTACAGGATCTAAGGGGGATAAACAAGATAGTTGAGAGCCAATTCCCTGTAGTGCCAAATCCAGCTGTCATCCTCATGCAAATTCCCCCTACTGCAAAATTTTTCACTGTTATTGACCTCTGTTCTGCTTTCTTTTCGTTCCCTCTGCACCCTGACAGCCAATATTTGTTTGCATTTACATACAGGGGAGTACAGTACACCTGGACTCGCCTACCCCAAGGTTTCATTGACAGCCCAAGTATTTTCTCCCAGGCCTTGCATGACTGTTTACAATCCTTTCAACCTGAGAGCGGATCAGTATTAATACAGTATGTAGATGACTTACTGCTGTGTTCAGATTCACTCGAGTCGTCCTTGAAAGACACGAAACAGCTTCTGTTTCACCTTTCTAATACGGGACACAAGGTTTCAAAGGATAAGTTACAGTTGTGCCAGACCAAGGTAAAATATTTGGGATATTGCTTGACACAAGGACTTAGACATCTCACCGCTGATAGAATACAGGCGATTCGCGACATGACTCTGCCACAAACCCAGCAGCAGATCCGCACTTTCCTTGGAATGTGTGGGTACTGCCGAAACTGGATCCCAGGGTTCTCCATACTGGCTTTACCTTTGCAGGAAATGGTCTCCTCGAACAAACCAGATCGAATCTCTCACACAGATAAGTCCGAACTGGCATTTGAGAGACTTAAACAATGCCTATCACAGGCACCTGCATTAGGTATGCCAGATTATGGGAAACCTTTTGAGTTGTACGGTACGGAAAGTGCTGGGTGTGCGGCAGGTGTCCTAACCCAGAGACATGGTGATGCCAGCAGGCCGGTAGCTTACTACAGTGCACAGTTAGACACCGTACCACGGTCTCTCCCCACATGCTTGCAAAGTGTTGCAGCGATAGCTTTGCTAGTGAGTTAAAGCGAAGATGTAGTGTTGGGTCACAACCTGACCATTCATACACCTCATGCAGTGTCAGCCTTACTGAACTCTGCCCAAACCAGACATGTCTCATCAGCACGGTTTACAAGGTGGGAATTAGCACTAATGGCCCCTGTAAACATCACCATAAAGAGATGCAGCGCACTAAATCCTGCAAATTATCTCCCAGGTGTGCCTGGACAGGCACAAAGGGTGGAGGATGAGAATGATGGTGAAGGAGGATTTAGTATAGACACTGACACACATGATTGTATGGAATATCTGAACCAAACTTTCACTGCAATACCCGACATTAGTGACAACCCACTGGAAGGCGTAGATTTTACTTTTTACACTGACGGTAGTTGCCACAGACAGACGGACTCGGGAGACTTGTGTACTGGATACGCAGTCGTAGATGACAAAGGTATCATAGAAGCTGAACCCCTGGGCCCACCGCACTCAGCACAAGTTGCTGAGCTGGTCGCCCTAACCAGAGTGTGTGAATTGGCTAAGGGTAAGTCAGCCAATATATATACAGATTCTAGGTATGCCTTTGGAGTAGTGCATGATTTCGGGGCCCTATGGCGCCTCAGAAATTTCATGACGGCAGCTGGCACACCTGTAGCGCATGCATCCCATATAAAAAGGCTTCTAACAGCGATACAGGAACCTGACAGAGTGGCTGTTATCAAGTGCAAAGCCCACACTTACAGTCAAGACCCAGTGTCACTTGGTAACAGCCGGGCAGACGAAGCTGCTAAATCAGCAGCCAGCACCCCCATACAAACAGATATCACACAACTGATGGTATTCAATACCGTCAACACACAAAAATTAAGTGAAATGCAAAATTTGTGTTCTCCACAGGAAAAGGCAGTCTGGAGGTCAAAAGGATATGGCCAGGAGTCTTCAGGACTCTGGACAGATGGACAGGGTAAGCCAGTAGCCCCCAGAGTATATCTTCCAAGCTTAGCTGAGGCGACACACGGTCTGACTCATCTGGGCAAAGAGGGTATGTGTAAGCTGGTGAGAGCCTACTGGTGTGCGCCAGGATTCTCTTCTCATGCGGGTAAAAGAGCAATGACATGTCTTATCTGCTTGAGGAAGAATATTGGAAAGTCAATACCAACTGAACCATCCCATATCCCGCCGACAGACGGCCCTTTTCAGGTAATACAAATTAATTTCATACAGTTACCACCGTGCAGAAATTAAAAATATGTGTTAGTTTGTATTGACGTGTTTTCTAATTGGGTAGAAGCGTTCCCCGCTGCCACAAATACTGCTACGTTTACTGCTATGTTTACTGCAAAGAAAATTGTGCAGGAATTTGTGTGCAGATATGGTATCCCTAGAATAATTTTACAGGTGAAGTTTTTCAGGTTATGTGCAAACTGATGGGAATTAATAGTAAGCTGCATACTCCGTACCGCCCACAGGAGAGTGCGAAAGTGGAAAGAGTAAACAGCACTATTAAGAACAAACTGAGCAAAGTGATGGCTGACACTGGATTGTTATGGCCAGAAGCTTTGCCACTTGTATTGTACAGCATCAGAACCACTCCCAGGTCCCCCCTTAACCTATCACCCTTTGAGATTCTTTTTGGTCGACAACCCCATGTAATGATTGACCCCCAGGATGATTTGAAATGCAATAATGAGTTGACTGTAAAATATTTGGTTAAGATGAGCAAGCAGTTGAGGAATCAAAACAGAAATCTAAAGCTGGTGATTCCTGACCTACCAAACAGTAATTGTCATGACATTGAACCTGGGGATTATGTAATGATTCGAAATTTTCTACGCTCAGGTTGCCTCATTGACAGGTGGGAAGGACCGTACCAAGTCTTACTAACCATCATGACAGCATTAAAGGTTGCCGAGAGAGAGACTTGGGTCCACTCGTCCCACTGTAAGAAGGTCGCTGACCCAGAGAGAGCCCGTGACAAAGAGCAGAGTATAGAGGAAATCGTATCACTGGAGTGCCTGTTCCGGGAAGGTTGAGAGGCAGGACTGTTGTCACGGCACCTGAGCACGGAGAACTACAAGACCAGAGGCGGTTGTCGCACAAAAAATTATTTTTCCTTTTTATTATTTTCTCCATCTCCCATTACCTTCCTCCCCCCCCCCCCCCTTCTTGCTCCCTTTTCTCTCCCCTTAACAAGATGGACTTACCCCAAGAGACTGCATTCTGGGTTTTCCTGTTGACCCTGTTGTTGACCAGAGCAGTCTGTTTCGGTGAGAGTACCAGAGAGGTCGAGAAAGGATCTGGAATGGGTTCTGATGGCAAGGACGGATTTGTAGAATTCCAAGAGCAACACATCCACCGAGCAAAGGCGAGTGTCAGAAAATGATCTGGTAGTCAAGAAACTAGGAGGCACTGTGAAGGGTTATTGGCTGAGGAAAATTGTATTTGTAAAAATTGTGAAAACATAGTTGAGGACGGGTGCATCCAGAGATGTCAGTCCAGCCTTAATATCAACATGGACCGTCATCCATTGAGTGATTATCACTCATTAGTGGGTAAGGTTTTAAACCAAACAGAATGCTGGGTGTGCTCACAAGTACCTCAAGGTCAGAGCAAGTCAGGACTAGTACCGTATTCTTTAACAATAGATGAGGTACTTGAATTACGGGGTGGGAGACCGGTGGACAAGAAATTTAATATTTCTAGGCCCTCTAGTTTAAAGCTCCACCAATATCATGTGGATAGTTCCTTAGTATGTTTCAACATTTCCAATTCCCGAAAGCCAGGAAATTGGGAGGTGACATGGAATAACCAAACCATGGCATTTTCACACAGAGCCGACAGAATGCCCGTAGACTCTGAACTTATACGCCAAATAGCCGACGGTGGAAGGTATTTTCGGTATAGGTATACTCTAGGAAGTAGGCCATGCGGGTTGGAGAATTATCACCAGGGTACTGTGCGCATATCATACAGCCTGATACGTGTACTGAACAGATGAGAGAGTTAGGGATAGGATTTTTCACTTGGAAGGTTTGCAATATGGTAATGTCATATTCTGTCCCATATGTTCTCCCTGATGATGCATATTTCATATGCGGGAGGAAGGCGTATAAGTGGCTTGCCCCAAACTCAGAGGGATTGTGTTACATTGGAAGAGTGTTGCCAGAAGTTATGACCATAACCCATGATAAGATGAAAGACGTTCACCGCAATGCTCAAGCTCCTTACACTCACACTCACTATGAACACATCGTTAAGAGACACCTTATAGATAGGACAGAGCACGCAGCATCTGATTTGATCCACAAATCCACCGGGATTCAATTCCTACTCGCGTTAGACATCACCCGTACCACCAGAGGAATTATAAATTATAGGTATATCCACGCGCTAGCAAACCTAATAGATAATATCACCGAGATGTATGATGACACCTTCAGGTATATAGGGAGGGAGTTGCAAGCTTACAAAACGGAACTGATCCAGCACAGGATGGTCCTCAATTATATCACAGCGGTGACAGGTGGGTACTGTGTCACTTTGGCAACTCAGTATGGTGTGAAGTGCTGCACGTATATTACAAACAGCACTGATGACCCAACCGAGGTCATAGATCAAAAGATGGACGATATCTTGCAGTTGAAGTGGGAGTTCCGGAGGAGACACAACCTTACCCTTACTGCTGTGAGTAATGAACTGACCGGCTGGGTCTCATGGTTGAACCCACGAAATTGGTTCTCAGGTTTAGGAGAATGGGCTCAAAATGTTATCGTGAGTGTAGGAAAGTTTCTCCTTTGTATCCTGGGAGTTGTCATAATGATTGGTTTGATATTTAGGTGTGTTCGAATTTTAACGCGGCGCAAGCGCGGTACCAAAGTGATGAGTTTGAGGAGCGGGGGCATTTTTACAACAACTGATTTAATTTATGACCCATCAATAGAGACAATGTTGTGATAAGACGTGATTCCACGGTCCGTTTCTTTCACCCGTTTCTCCTTTGTTTTCCCTCAGCAAAAATACACCCATCCGGAGAAGACTTCAATCAACACCCAAGAATGGTTGCGCAAATGTTATGTGAATGTATTTTTGATATGTTTCTTATCTTCATCTCTACAACCTTCAGGTAGTGACACACATAGTCGACAGGTGAAACCCACATATTAGCCTTCACATGTGTTCCCCCTCCATGTATTATCAACTAAATGTTCACCCCATTTGTTGGAACAAGAAGCCGAAAAGAGCTCGGTAGTGTTCGTTGGCCCACTTACAGACCCTTAATACGGGATAAGAAGGATTTAATGTAAACTTCACAATACCTCGAAGCTTATCTAGAACATATACGGCACGATGATACATGCCCCTCAGACACGGATTTCATACATACATGCTTTTACTATCCCACTAGGTCATACATTTCCCGCCTACACCTCTCTAAGTGTTCTGTCTGAAATAGGCGTCCATTTATCATGCGTATGACTAGGATGTAACTCTGTCTACACGCCCATGACCCTCCCAAGAGGTAGCGTCCCCCAGCCTTGTGTCTGCCCAGTCACCAACCCAGCTGCCACTCACAAAAACGCATTTCACGTACGGAGAGAAGCGGCCCGGATGCTCCAAAGTCAGAAGCGCCTGTAGAACCTGTAGGCAAATAAGCGCATGTTCACTACAGCGCTTGCAGAGATTGCTATAATCTGTTAGATGCAGCCACATTCGGAGCACCGCGCGGAGCACAATTGCTTTATGAAAACCCTACATCAGTGCCTTGGAGGAGTCCACATACTTACCAAGCTCCTCAGTAGGGTATATTAAGAAAAAGAGGTAAAGAGGTGAGACACACAGCTTATGCTTATACCAGTACAAAAAGTTAACAGCAGTGTACCTATTCCCCAAATACCACATAGGACAGGTTCCTTTTCATTATAACAGTGAATCTGTGCAAGGTTCCCTGACGTGGGTGGTCATTCCGAGTCATTCCAGCTGCAGTTCCGACCCATTCACACCGCAGTGAAGAACCGCTGCGTGCGAACGGATCGGAATGACCCCCATAGTCAAATGAACCAAAGTCTTGTTATACGCAGGCAGATTCCTCTATAGGAATGTAAGAAATGTGCCCCATTCACAGATGCTGCAGCCCTGCAGGGAGGCTCCCGTGGGTCTTTGCAACTGTTGGGTAGGGTAATTAACAAGAACGATACAATTGAAGTGGCCCCTGAGACCCATATCCAGTACGGTGTGGTATTATATGTTACCATTAATAATGCTGACATGAGCATCTAGACATTGTCATAATGATGACGTGATAGGAGGCCCAGTGGTCATTTACCTGGTCCTGATGGCTGTAGCGGCTTCCTCAGCGTCTTCTGGGTCCCAGCAGTCGTGTGACTGTCACATCTGGCAGTCATCTGATGATGGAGCAATGTTCTGGTGCGTATTCTCCCCATATCCCTAAACCGGGTGTAGTAGGGTATGCCAGCGGCCGGGCTCCCGGTGACCAGCATAGACCACCCCCCTAAACCTAACCTCCGGAGCCTATCCCCAACCTCCTCTTAGTTCCTAATGCTAACCCTCCATTCCTGCAGCCTAATTCTAGAATTCTCAAAGTTCTGAGAATGTCGATATTTCAGATGTCAACGCTGTGAACATAATTGTCGACACTGTGGTATCACCATGATGAATGTCACCATTGATAGTGTCCACCTTATGACTGCATCCCGTCCATTATACAATAAGTGGGATGCATCAAAGCTGATTTTGCGGTGAAACCTCCCAAGATGCCGTTTTAGGAGTTTTGCCTGTTTTTCGCATATGCACCAATCCCCGGAATGCGATACAATCCGGAACTTGGACCTGATGTGTAACGCCATCTTTAGATGGTGTCAACCAGTAGAAGCCTTTAAGCTTTTTTTCGCATTGCACTCTAAGAGGGATCCAATTAATAAATGCTGATATACATGTGATGAGTGTGTGTGTGTGTGTGTGTGTGTGTGTGTGTGTGTGTGTGTGTGTGTGTGTGTGTGTGTGTGTGGGGGGGGGGGTGCATTGCTTCAAGATGCGTTGCCTCATGCCTCCGGCCCAATAAAATAAACCCACACATTCTAATAAACTTATTGTAAAGTCTCCTGAAAATTCCTAATTACCTTTATCCCCATAAATCAAAAGAATTAGGAATGGCACCATTCCCAATAGAAGCAAAAATCCCAACTCTGGGGGTCTCTGAACTCTTGTCATCTGTGTAATAGTGGAAACCAATTATGGAAGGGGACCATGCTGCTTAATTTTAATTAATTAACTTCTATTTTTTAATAACAGATTATGCAGAGGTACAGTCAGGGCCGGATTAACAATGGGGCGGATGGAGCTGCAGCTCCAGGCCCACACATCAAATAGGCCCACAGCATCTCCACTGCTCTATGCTGCTGTAGACAGGAAAAATGATTTCCTTCTACAGCAGCATTCCAACATCCCCGCTGCATTCCCCCTCCTAACCTCCGCCGCCGCCTTAGAGATGATTCAAATGCCGCCTGAGACCCATATCCGCAACCCCTTTGTCAAGACGTGAACAGTTCACACCTTGACAAAGGGGTTGCGGACCCTGGAACGTTGGCCCTATGTGACCACTTCATGCATGCTTTTGATACAATACACGTTCGTTGATTGATTTAAACCGGAGTGCCGCTGCTTCATTTACCTCATCTCTACTTTATTCTGCTGCGTGGGCACCCGGGATACTTGCCAATATTGGGAGTGCCGGGCAAATCTGCTCTATATATATATATATATATATATATATATATATACACACACACACACACACACACACACACACACACACACACAATGCCAGAATTGCTGCACTCACATCATGAATAAAAAAATGACTAAAGGGCCCTACACATTCGGCGATATGCCGCTGAGGTGCCCGACGGCTGATACGGCACCCCCCATCACCTGGCTCCATAGCAGTGCATGCTAATATGGACAATATTGTCCATAGTGGCCTGCTTGTATAAGCCACCAGGCACCAACAATGAACGCGCACGGGGCCGCGGATCGTTCATCATTGGTGCCTACACACTTAACGATATGAACGAGTTGTATATATTAGATATACATATTTTTTAAATGTAATATATATTTTTTTATATGTAGTGTGTGACCCCTGCCGCCGCATCGAGCTGACCGCAGCACTACTATTTCAAATCTGCCGTGGACCGGCAGCTAATCAGGAGTGGCTGCTCCTGATTGGCTGCCGGTCCGAGGCAGATTTGAAATAGTATCGCTGCGGTCATAGGAGCTGCAGTGCCACACCAAAGGCCGCCGACCACAGCCTCCTCCTCCGTTGCACCGCCGCCCTCTGCCTTCTCCTCCGCTGCACCGATGCCACCCTCAGCCTCCTCTGCCGCCCTCAGTCCTTCTCTGCACCTCCGCCAACTCCCACAGCCTCCTTATTCACGCACCATCTCCGAGGACCACAGCCTCCTCCGCTCCGCGCCGACCACAGCCTCCTCATCCACCGCACCGCAGACCACAGCATCCTCAGCACCACCGCTGCTAAATAGGTAATCTTACCCCGCTGCCTTTCTCTCTCTCTAGTCCCTACTGTATGCCCTTGCTGTCCCTCTCTCTGTCACTTTCCCTGTCCCTGCTGTCACTCTCCTTGAATTTTGTCTCATTCCATGTGGCATAATGTGAATTTCGGCTCATTCTGTGTGCTATAATGTGATATTTCGGGTCATACCGTATGCTATAATGTGAATTTCGTCTCATTCTGTGTGCTATAATGTGAATTTCGGCTCATTCTGTGTGCTATAATGTGATATTTCGGGTCATACCGTGTGCTATAATGTGAATTTCGGCTCATTCCATGTGCTATAATGTGATTTTTTGGCTCATACAGTGTGGTATAATGTGCAAGGGCACCAGTACTAGATAGGAAAAGGGGTCCTACTAATGTGGTGTATAAGGGGTACATGGTGTGGTAAACTACACGTCCCCTTTTGAGTGACCACGCCCCCTTTTCCGGAGCGCACGTCGAATTACAACCTTCACTTTTCCATACCCCCACTTCAAAATTTCCACTTCGACCACTGTATATATTTATTTAAATACAGCACTGGTCACGCACCCATATCAGTAGCCCCCGTCACACCCCCACAACCCCTACGGAAGTACACAATAGGCCCTTCGAAAATTTCAGCTCCAGGCCCATGAGGACCTTAATCTGGCACTGGGTACAGTTTTAACAGGTGGCAATATTGTATGTGGATTGTTATTACATGACTTGGCTTGTACCTTGAAATGCGCTTTACCAACCCATTAGACTTTATGGGGGTCATTCTGACCCAATCGCACGCTGCGCTTCTTCGCATCCGTGCGATTGGGTTAGAACTGCGCATGCGCGGCGGCCGCATTGCGCAGGCACGTTGTTGCCCAGCGACAGCTGTCGCCAGGCAGCAACGCCGCTAGCAAAGAAAGAGGTTGCAGTGGCGACCGCAAGAAGATTGACAGGAGGAAGGCAGATCTGGGCGGCAACTCACCATTTTCAGGGAGTGGTGAGTCTAACACAGGCGTGTCCAGGCGTTTGGAGGCGGATATCTGACGTCAATTCCGGGACCTTCATTGCTGGATCGATCGCACAGGGTAAGTAACTATAACCCTGGTCTTCTTTTACAGGAAACTTTTTTTTGCATAGCAGGGCTGCACAAGCGTTCGCAGCCCTGCTGTACAGATATACACTCCCCCATAAGCGGCGTCTAGTTGATCGCACGGGCAGCAAAAGGTCGCTACGTGCGATCAACTCGGCATGACCCCCAATGTCCATCAGCCTTCCTTCCTCCCCCTCACTCTGGTGCTACTAGCACCACCAGTTCTAACACTGCATTGCAGCAATACCAACATTCCCAACGCCGGTTATCCAGCCCTGGGCTGCCTTATGGGGCAGCACTCCTGTGCAGCCGCTCTGCTCAAGCAACACTCGAGCCGGCTCTGGTGCTTCCATATATAATGCCATATGTATTATTAATGTCACCTGTTGGATTGGGCTATCCTTTAGCATAATGATCAAGTGACGTTAATTTCATGGGATCATTCAGAGCCAACTGGGAAAGTTGCCAGACTTCATATGATGTCAGGGAGAGCGTGCTCCTGAACACACATAGGGTGTTCCTGCTGTCGTAAGCACTTACACTTACCCAAAAGATGGATAACTTTATTTGGACATGTGGCTTTGGAAGAATGACACAGCTGAGCCACACAGCATATGCACCATATGTGCAATCATGTTTTGTCTGCTCCGATATCTGTTTAACACATAGTGTGTGTACTGTATGTGACAGTTACTGTTATATTTCCCCTGCCATCCTGAGACACAGATTGTGTTTGTCTCTGCGTGTTTGCGGCTGGGTATATTGTTCTTGCATAAGACAGCTTTTAGGAACTAGAGGAAAGGAAGGATTTTAATTGCATTTCACAAATTCTGGCATTAAGCTGAAATATCTTATTACACTTTAAGACCCCGCACAGAATTCCTGAGCAGTGGGCATGACACAGATGTTGAGGCGCAGGGTCTGCATCTGTGCGCAATGATTGTCTCACTGTGTATCCTGTTGTGAAAAACACAACACCTGCTTCATGAGTCAAGTAATAACTAAACTAACACCAGGAAACAGTTATTTTCAAACACGACTAATGAGTTTATTTTAAGACACTGCTGCTACTCCCTGTAGAACTGCTTGTTTTCTTTTTCAGCAGTTAGATAGTAGTATATAACTGTTATACTTTAACTGCTATACTTTAACGGTGAAGAGTGTATTTTTGTGTTTGTGTTATTTCTTTGTGAAAGGTCACATATACCCCTTTCACACTGCACAAATAACCCGGTATCGAACCGGTATATTGCCGAGTTGACGCATGTCGCTGTGCGGTGTGAAAAGGTCAGTCCCGAATTCCCAGGTTGCCTGACCCGGTAATTCAACCCAGGAATAAAGAAGGGTTATTACCGGGTCAGGTGCAGTGTAAACGGGTTTCCCGAGTCAGTGTGACCTGGTACCAGTTCATAGCATAGGGAGAGGCGGTGCAGAGATGATCTGCGGTGGCGGTACGGGGCGGTACTGCGTACCGGTAAGAAATTGCCAGCCAGTACGCAGTACCATCAGGCCGCCACCTTACAGACACCGGGTGTCGGAGAGCGCAACATGCGCCTCTCCTCTCCTGCCTGCCCAGTGAGTCCGGAATCCGGTGACTGGCGGACTCTCCTCCTCCTGCATCGACGTCCTGTGTCTTAGATCTGTCACCGGTTTGTGAGCCAATCAGAGTTCGCGAACTGGCAGCCAATCTGGAGCCGCCACAGCAAGCTCTGATTGGCTCACGGACCGGCGCCAGATCTAAGATACAGGACGGCGCAGCAGGAGGAGAGGAGACCAGACTGAGTGGGCAGGATTGGGGCAGGAGAGGCGCGTGCTGCGCTCTCCTCTCCCCGACAGTCACACTGTACATCCGGCCCCAGACTGCAGCAGCAACAATGGTGAGTTGCTCTGCTGGGGGCATATCTGGTACTGTGGTGGCATGTGTATTTGGCAACGTGGGGGCATATCTGGCAATGTGGGGGCATGTGTATTTGGCAATGTGGGGGCATATCTGGCACTATGGGGGCATGTGTATTTGGCACTGTGGGGACATATCTGGTACTGTGGGGGCATGTGTATTTGACACTGTGAGGGCATAGGTGTATGTGGCACTGTGTGGGCATGTGTATTTGGCACAGTGGTAGCCTATCTGGCACCTTGGGGGCATAGGTGTATCTGGCACCATGAGGGCATATGTGTATCTGGCACCATGAGGGAATATGTGTATCTGGAACTGTGTGGGCATATCTGGCACTATTGGGGGCATATGTGTACCTGGCACTGCACTATTGGGGTCATGTGTATCACGCCCTCATTTTCACTGGCCACACCCCATGTGGCATGTGGCCACACCCATTTTTTTGTTGCACACGCGTGCACACAGTACTAGTAAGAATTTTTTTCTACTTGCACCACTGCTCATCTCTTAGCGCCACCTCCGCCCCCGCTGACGCCGGGGTCCTTGCCCCCAATGGCGATCTAAAAGCAGTAATAGGGGAACTGTATGAACTCAAGAGGGGGTAAGTGCCAAAAATGCTATAACCAATGCAGAGCCCCGGAATTTATAAAAGCTAATAATTTAGAGAAAATCTCTTTTCTCTACTTTAACTGCAAACATCTAATGATTTCGCCGTTGCCAAACTACGATGGAAATCATTCAGGTGTTATTAAAAAATGATAAGCGCACTTTTTTGGCTTACGTTTTTTCTCATAACGGCAGGATTACATTCCACTGTGTATACTTACCTGCAGCAGGTAATTTGTGGCAGTTCTGGCTGCATGCAAGATCTCACAAATGCGGGCAGGAGGTAAGACACAGGGGGTCATTCCGAGTTGTTCGCAGCGCAGCGATCAGGCTAAAAATCTGCATTTCTGCACATGTGTATGCACCGCAATGCGCAGGCGCGTCATACAGGTACAATGAGCATCGTGGGTTTGCCCGGAGTCTAACGAACATTCCTGTTGCACGGCCGAACGCAGGAAGATTGAGATGAAGTGGGCGTTTCTGGGTGGCAACTGACCTTTTTCATGGAGTGCTTAGAAAAACGCAGGCGTGGCAGAAAAAACACAGGCGTGGCTGGGCATTCGCTGGGCGGGTGTGTGACGTCAAAAGCGGTCCCTCCATCGTTAGAATCAACGCACACGAAGAGTAACTACAGGGCTGGTCTTGTTTTGCACAAAAAGATTTTGCAGGCGCTCTGCTGCACAGGCATTCGCACTTCTGCAAAGCGAAAATACACTCCCCAGTGGGCGGCGACAATGCGTTTGCACGGCTGCTAAAAACTGCTAGTGAGCGATCAACTCGGAGTGACCCCCACAGAGAGGTAAATTTACTAAGGGGAGTTTTTTAGAACTGGTGATGTTGCTCAGAGCAACCAATCAGATTCTACTTAACATTTATCTAGCTGCTTCTAGAAGATAATAGAATCTAAAACTCCCACCTGAGAATCCGCAGCAAGCTGATGTGCTGCAGGTCTGGCAGGGATCTCTGGAGGGTATGTGGTAAGCATACCGCTCATCGGAATCCCGAATGTCACAATACCGTAGCGGGATCCCGACAGGGGCACCATACCGCCGCCGATATACCAGCAAGGTAGGTGATTCCCCCTTTATGTTTGTCTATGACAACCATCGAGGGGGAATAGAACCTGTGGCTCGCCACCGAGCCCGCATGCAGCTTTGTTGCGCTTGCCTCCTCCCCCCCCCCCCCCCTGCATTCCGATGTCGGGATACTGATATTTGGCATCCAGGCAGGCGGTAAATCAATGTTGTATATTCATCTTCCAAATGTATTTTTAAAGTTCTTTGAATACACAGAATTACTGATTACCGAATACAAGACCAAAATGAATTCATGACCTTAAATGCACTATGAAAAGGAAAAACGAGTGTTTAAATATGAGGAAACATTTTCGTTCATTTGGGTTCTTGGCAGAAGTGCCTACATCGTGCCCACTAGCTGAATAGATGTCCACATTACACTTCGGTTATCTTAATCTGAGAGAACTGAAAATGCCAATCTTGCTGAAAAATCCCTTCAGAATAGTCCAACTACAGACCTGATTCCTGGATTCAGTGCCCCACTTACCATAGAATATGCAAAATCTGCTGCCTGAGACAGCTGTATACAGAATTCCTAATTCTCAGTACTGACAGGATTCAATTACAATTCAGATATTCCTTCCATATCATTTTAATATATAATACATACATGCATAACATTACTCTACATACAATGTAGCCACAATTAGTCTTCCCCTATTCAGAGCCATCTGTAGCTTGATCTAAAAATCCGAATGTCACCAAGTTTGGTAGGAAGACTAATTAGGACATGGGGAGCAGGATTCTGCAAACATAACTTTTGGTGCAAAGGGTCACCGTTGGAGGGAATATGTCTCTGTACAATCTGACAGCAGCGTGAAAATGGACTGATGAATAACAAGACTAATATGTGATGAATAAATTACCTTTATTGTGTTACACTAGTGATAACACAGCAATAAAACATATGTCCGTTTTCACCTTGTTTTCACATTGTACAGCACCATATTCCAGCAAGCTGTGACATTTTGCACTTTTTTTTTTTCTCGTGGAACCCTGCTTCCCATGTCCTAATCAGTCCTAATTAGTCTCCTTGGCAAATTCGGTGACATTCTGGTTGTTAGTTTAAGCTTCAGATAGCTCTGAGTAAGGAAAGTTTATTTATGGCCATCTTGTATATTCTTTCTACTCTATTATATATTCATACTACTGTTCAATATATTTTTAGTACATAAATTGGATTTAAAAGTCTAAGGGGCAGATGTACTAAGCCTTTGAAGAGAGAGAAATTTGGCAGAGATAGGCTCCTAACTGCCATTTTTCAAACACAGCCTGTAACATGGCAGCTAGCAGCTGATTTGCTGGTACTTTATCTCTCTCAACTGTAATTAAAAAATGGGAGCAAATGTATTAGGACTGGAACATATTTATAAAAAAATATTGCTGGTTATACCTAGAGATGTGCGGTGGACACTTTTTGTGTTTTGTGTTTTGGTATTGGATCTGGATCCCAGCTCGTGTGTTGGATCTGGATTGGTTTTGCCAAAACCACCCTTTCGGGTTTCGGATTTGGGTCTGGATGATTTTTTTTAAAAACACAAAAACAGCTAAAATTACAGAATTTGGGGGTAATTTTTGATCCTGCCTTATTATTTACCTCAATAGCATTAATTTCCACTAATTTCCAGTCTATTCTGAACACCTCACACCTCACAATATTGCTTTTAGGCCAAAAGGTTGCACCAAGGTAGCTGGATGACTAAGCTAAGCGACACAAGTGTGCGGCACAAACACCTGGCCCATCTAGGAGTGGCACTGCAGTGGCAGGCAGGATGGCAGTTTTAAAAACTAGGCCCCAAAGAGGACATAATGCAAAGAAACAAAAGAGGTGCAAGATGGAATTGTACTTGGGCCCTCCCACCTACCCTTATGTTGTATAAACAGGACATGCACACTATAACAAACCAATCATTTCATTGTGTCAGGGTCTGCCACATGACTGTGGTTGAAATGATTGGTTTGTTTGGGACCCCACAAAAAATTAAGCAATTAATCCCCCCACCAAAAAAGAAGCAAGTAATCTCTTCCTGCACAAACTGGCTCTACAGAGGCAATATGTCGTCCTCATCCTCATCATCAGATTCTTCACCCCATTCAGTGTGAACATCCTCATCCTCACAGTGTATTAATTCGTCCCCACTGGAATCCACCATCACAGGTCCCTGTGTACTTTCTGTAGGCAATTGCTGGTAAATGTCTTCCTGGAGGAATTTATAATTAATTTCGATGAACATCATCTTCTCCACATTTAGTGGAAGTAACCCCCTACGCCGATCGTTGACAAGGTTACCGGCTGCACTAAACACTCTTTCGGAGTACACACTGGAGTGGCAGTGGGGGGGGCAACTTAGGTAAAATAAAGCCAGTTTGTGCAAGGGCCCGCAAATTGCCTCTTGTTCCTGCCAGTAGACATACGGACTGTCTGACATGCCTACTTGAATGCTGTCACCCATATGATCCTCCACCATTCTTTCAATAGTGACAGCATCATATGCAGTGACAGTAGACATGTCAGTAATTGTTGCCTGCTCCTTCAGTTTGGACCAGATGTCAACACTTGCTCCTGACTGCCCTGCATCACCACCAGCAGGTGGGCTCAAAAATGTTACCCTTTTCCTCGCAGCCCTACTTGCAGGAGAAAATGAAGGAGGAGCTGTTGATGGGTCACGTTCCGCTTGAGTTGACAATTTTCTCACCAGCAGGTCTTTGAACTTCTGCAGACTTGTGTCTGCTGGAAAGAGAGCTACAATGTAGGCTTTAAACCTAGGATCGAGCACAATGGCCAAAATGTAGTGCTCTGATTTCAACAGATTGACCACCCTTGAATCCTGGCAAAGCGAATGAAGGGCTCCATCCACAAGTCCCACATACTTAGCGGAATCACTCTGTCTTAGCTCCTCCTTCAATTTCTCCAGCTGCTTCTGCAAAAGCCTGATGAGGGGAAAGACCTGACTCAAGCTGGCAGTGTCTGAACTGACTTCACGTGTGGCAAGTTCGAAGGGTTGGAGAACCTTGCACAACACGTTGCACAAATCATTCTCCACTGCGCTTGAGTAAGGTGCATTCCCTCTCCTTTGCCTATATATTGTAGGTGGATGTATAGGCCTGAATGGCCTTTTGCTGCTCCTCCATCCTCTGAAGCATATAGAGTGTTGAATTCCACCTCGTTACCACCTCTTGCTTCAGATGATGGCACGGCAGGTTCAGAAGTGTTTGCTTGAGCTCCAGTCTTCGGCAAGCAGTGGCTAAATGTCGGCAGTGGCCGAGCAATTTTTCGGGCCACTGACAGCATCTCCTGCACGCCCCTGTCATTTTTCAAAAAAATCTGCACCACCAAATTAATTGTATGTGCAAAACATGGGACGTGCTGGAATTTGCCCAGATGTAATGCACGCACAATATTGGTGGCATTGTCCGATATCACAAATCCCCAGGAGAGTCTAAGAAGGGTAATCCATTGTGCGATGATGTCCCTCAGCTTCCATAAGAGGTTGTCAGTGGTGTGCCTCGTACAGAAACCGGTCATACACAGCGTAGCCTGCCTTGGAACGAGTTGACATTTGTGAGATGCCGCTACTGGTGCCGCTGCTGTTGTTGCTGCAGGAGGCAATACTTTTACCCAGTGGGCTGTCACAGGCATATAGTCCTTCGTTTGCCCTGCTCCACTTGTCCACATGTCTGTGGTTTAGTGGACACTGGGTACAACTGCATTTTTCAAGACACTGAGGACACTTTTCTTAATGTCTCTGTGCAGTCCGGGAATAGCTTACCTAGTGAAGTGGAATCTAGATGGGATTTGGTACCGGGGACACAGTACGTCCATCAACTGTCTAAATCCCACTGCACTAATGGTGGATACCGGACGCATGTCTAACACCAGCATAGTTGTTATGGCCTCAGTAATCCGCTTTGCAACAGGGTGACTGCTGTCATATTTCATCTTCCTCGCAAACGACTGTTGGACATAGGTGTGCGCAGGGGGGGTGCCTGGTGCGCACAGGCACCCCCTAATGTCTGGCACCCTGATCTCACATGCCTGATGCAGCGATTGCCGAGCAGGCTGATTACTGTCCCCTCTGCGCTGCACCCTGTCAGGACTGCATTACTGACCTGGGTTAATCAAGGATGCCACCACCCACCCTTCACACCCGCCACATTCCCACCTTTCTCCTTCTATGCTATGCCAACGCCAGACACTGATGAGGAGCAGCCTGCAGCCAGCGTTCCTCTTAGGAAGACAAATTCAATGCTGGCAGGCGGCCGGCAGCAGCATTGACGCGTCACTGGTTTTTCCAGCAGCAGCAGTACTAGTCTGCGACTGTCAGTGTCAGTGAGTGACTGACTTGTAAGTAAGCTGCTGCAGCTTGCAGGGGAAAGAGAGGGGGAGCCAGACCAGGCTGAGGAGGAGCAGTGTAATTGCAATTAGTGCCATCAGGGGTGTTTGTTTGGTGCACACCACAACATCTGACAATGTATCTGCTTTATTAGGATTGGCACAAGGGTGGATATTTTATATTACGATGACCGTCAATAGATAGTGCTAGACACGCCCAAAAGGTGGTGCTAGACACACCCCTCCGACGGTGCACCCCCTAATAAAATGTGCTGCGCACGCCTATGCTGTTGGACAGTCAATTGCTTAGCTGAAGTAGTACAAGTGGTCTTCCGACTTCCCCTCTGGGATGATGATCGACTGCCAGCAGCAACAACAGCAGCAGCAGTAGGCGTACCACTCAAGGATCCTCCGGAGGAATCCCGGTTAGGATTGGACTCCTCAGCCATGCCAGTGACATGTCCTGCAGGATTACTTATGTTCCTGACTGAGGAGGAAATTGATGTTGAGGGAGTTGGTGGTGTGGCTTGCAGGAGCTTGGGTACAACAGGAAGACTGACTTTAGATGTCAGTGGACTGCTTACGCTTTTACCCAAAGATTCTGAACTTGACAATGACTTCTGATGAATGCGTTGCAGATGATGTATAAGGTGTTCCTAGGTGGTTAACATCCTTACCCCTACTTATTTACTCATTGACAAGGCAACACATGGCTTAACACCTGTCGTCCGGATTCGTGGATAAATAATTCCACACCAAAGAGGTGGCTTTTTTGGTATTTTGCCCAGGCATGACAATGGGCTTTCTCATCCCATGGACAACACAGTCTCCACTGGCGCCTTATTCAAACAAACCACATTACCATCAGAATCCTCATCATCAACTTCCTCCTCAGCGCCAGCTACACCAATATCCTCCTCATCCTGGTGTACGTCTACAGTGACATTCTCAATCTCAATATCAGCAACTGGACTGGCGGTGCACTTTCCAGCACTTGCAGGGGGCATGCAAATGGTGGTAGGAGCCTCCTCTTTCCATACAGTCTTGGGAAGGTCAGGCCTAGATATTGCAACCGCGGACACACTTGGGACCAAATATAATAGAGTGAGAGTTTCAAAAAGTGAGATATTTGGTAAGGTTTTGCAGTTTTTTTTAACGTGGCAATCATTTACACAGCATGATCCACCTGATTTTGCAGTGTAAATGATTGCCACCTTAAAAAAAACCTGAAAAACCTTACCAAATCTCTCACTTTCTGAAACTCTCACTCTATTACATTTGGCCCATGGACTCTCCTTGGGGATTTGTGGTATCTCTGTATGCACAGTTGTTATTTCCTGTGCTTTAATAAGCTTAATTTTTTTTAATTTTTCAAGCGGTAGGAGGGTTTCCATCCTCATGAGAAGCTGAGCCACCAGTTATGAACATAGGCCAAGGCCTTAGCCTTTCCTTGCCACTTCGTGTTGTGAATGGCATATTGCCAATTTTACGTTTCTCATCAGATAATTTCTTTTTTTTGTGCTTATTATTTATTTTTGCTTCTTGGATTTTACATGCCATCTATTACATTGGGCTTCGGCCTTAGCAGACGACATTGATGGAATTGCATCGTCAATGTCATGACTGGTGGCAGCAGCAGCTTCAGCATTAGTACTAGGAACTGGAAGTGGTTCCTGATCTTCCACTATGTTTTCCACCAAATTGATGTTCTCCATTTCAAAGGACAGCACCCCTTTATTATTACAGCACACAGAACAGTGCCCCTTTATATTCACAGCACCCCTGTATTCTTACAGCATACAGGACCAGTGTACTTTTATTTTACCAACTGCACCATTGAATTTTTACAGCATACAGGGCCAGTGTAATGTTAGTTTAACAGCAGCACCCATATATTTTTACAGCAAACAGGAGCAGTGTGCTTTTAATTTGTAACAACTGCACCCCTGAATTTTTACATCATACAGGGCCAGTGCAATATTATTTTAACAGCAGCACCCCTGAATTTTTACAGCATACAGGAACAGTGTGCTTTTAATTTTTAACAACTGTGCCCCTGAATTTTTACAGCATACAGGGCCAGTGTAATAGTTATTGTAGCAGCAGCACCCCTATATTTTACAGCATACAAGAGGACAGCTACACCCATGTACAGCTGCGGCATCCGTAACAGCACATAAAACTCCAGTGACAGTCAAGACAGCACCCCTAACACAGCACAGGTACACCACAGTGACTGCAGCAGCACCCCTACAGAGCACGCACTAACCCCACCCGACACCACCACCCACAGAGAGAGACAGAGGTCTGTCTCCCTCACTCTCCAAGTACGGAGTGAAAATAGTGGCGACGTGCAATTGTTTATATGGAATCGAAAACCCGCGAGAATCCGACAGCGGGATGATGACATCTTACATAGTTGGTTTCCGAGTCTGGCGGGAATTCCTGAGCTGGACTCTGATCCGGGCTCGGAACGGGATGTTCGGGGGGAGGGAGGGGGTTGTTTCTCCGTGAACCAAACTCACTCATCTCTAGTTATACCCAGAAAATACCAATTTTTGGGAGAAATACACAGATTTCAAGTATATCCTAGATGTGCAGATATAGCCACACTCATTGTGGCTGCAACTCATCATGGGTGTGACTAGTATTTCGTGGTGCATGTGTGTATATTCACATATGCAGCCCATTGACTTTGCATTGGGCGATTGTGGGCGTGAATAGTCACTCCCACAATGCGTGTATATGAGCAGACGGTATGAATCACGGGTGAGTTGAAGGCGGCTACATCTGTATCTGGGAGGGGGATCGCAGCAGATAATGGAACAGCTCCCATTTTTTTCTAAGGGTTACTACATAGGGTTAAGGGTTAATAGGTTACTGCATATGTAAGACTGACCAAGCTCTGTAATAAGAAGCGCTAGACATTGTAGCTAGGGAAGCCAATCCCGGGCCATTTTTTAAATCTCGGGTATCGGGATTGAAAAATGGCCAATCCCGGGATTCCCGGGATTGGCTTTTTGCTATGTGTCCGCCCCCTCGCCCCACCCCGCCCCGCACACATAACTCACCATATACCGGGGGCGGGCGGGTGGGGAACATCCTCTGATCGCTGCTGGCGGCTCCCTGCAGTGGCTGACGGCGCAGTGCTGGGGAGCCGGAACAAGGAAGCTGGGCAGCGTCTGAGCGTCCTGTGGACGCTCAACGCTGATCCCCCAATCCCCAGAATTGGAGCTTCCAATGCACTAAATCAATGCACTGATTTTTTGTGTGTTGACATGTGAGAACCATTTTTTTCCTACGTTCCATCAAAAGCCCCATCAAAATCGCTCAAAAATGGCACCTTAATGCACCACTTCCAAAAAGCAATATGTGAAAACCTATATAATGAATGCTTAAACAATTAAGCTAATACAAGCCCACCCAGTTACATGCAGCTATTACTTTCTGCTCTCATCCCAAGGTTGGAATGTATTTGGGCTCTTTGTCGCTTTACTATGACTTGAGGTGCGTGATTAGCTTAGTGTTGGCATGCGTCTTCTGAGGCATTCTATTGTGAATTATAGCGTATTCAAATGGGGCGATTAAGGGCAATTTGTTAAATCGGCCAAAAACGATTCTCAGTAGATTCTCCCCCTAGTGTGTATTCTACCTCTTCTCCTTAGGGGGGTATTCAGTTAGTCATATATAATGGTAGATGCTCAATCAGCTTAATGATATCGTTCAGGTGCTCGAAAGGGAAGGGTATTTCTAAGCAAGAAAAGAAGAGAGACATTGTTTCCCCCAGCACCCTGAATGATAACAGTAACCAGATCTAAATCCCACATAATATTAGAATTCAGAGATCTTCATTACACATGTTTGCGCAAAAGTGTGAATAAGCCCCAAGGCCGCATCAAGGCGTCTCTGTATATTTGGGGTCCCTAGCGCTATATCTAGGTGCAGGGTGTGGCACCCCAAAACACCAGCATAAACCAGAAAGCCCAGTGTAGCACACCAGTGAAAAAACTATAGTGTTAATAAATTAGTATTTAGGAAGCAGAAGCTATAGAGAAGGTGATACAAAAATGAAATGTAATTAAAATAGATAGTGTTAAAAAATTAATAAGTGAAAAGTGTTAATAGAATGTAAAGGTATGTCACACTAAAGCCATCCAGCTCAGCCAGTCCAGAGGCACCACACCTCACACCTCCATTACCCCAATCTGGGTCTAAGATTAACCAGCAAGGAGCCACATGATAATGGCTCCTTACTACAATATGTCTAATCTAAGAGCTGCCTACATTGGAGCAACCCCATAATGCTCCATGTGGCATGTCAGGGCCTGCACCTCCTCCTAATGCAGGAACCTCTCTGCCTCTCACAACAGACTAATATAATGGTAGATGCGCAATCAGCTTAATGATATCATTCAGGTGCTCGAAAGGGAGGGTTATTTCTATGCAAGAAAAGAAGAGAGATATTGTTTCCCCCAGCACCCTGAATGATAACAGTAACCAGATATAAATCCCACATAATATTACAGTTCAGAGATCTTCGTTACACATATTGTGCAAATGTGTGAATAAGCCCCAAAGCCGCATCAGGGCGTCTCTGTATATTTGGGGTCCCTGTGGCTTATTCACACATTTGCACAAATATGTGTAACGAAGATCTCTGAATTCTAATATTATGTGGGGTTTCTATCTGGTTACTGTTATCATTCAGGGTGCTGGGGGAAAACAATGTCTCTTTTTTTCCTGGGTATTCAGTTAGTGTCGGATCTTCTCAGACACTTCACTATTCTATTGCGGACCATTTCCGCCCATTTCCCCGCTGATTCCGACCTCTCATTTTCGTCCTCTCTTATGGGCAAAAATAAATGGTCGAAATCGGACCTGTTTTCGACCGCGGCAGGGCCCAAAAACACATGGATGAACTGAGATTCCACTCATCCATGAGTTTTTCGACATTTCTGCATTTTTGACAGGGTAGAAAACCAGAACTTCAATTGACTAGTGAAGTGTCGAAAAGTGCAGAGTATCGGCGAAAAGTGCCGTCTTTCCGCCCTGTTGAAAATTTAGACACTAATTGAATATTGCTCTTATTTAGTCTTCATCTGCAACTGTCCGCTTGGAATAGATGGAAATTATCTGAAAAACTTATGATAATGAGATTTTTTTTTTTGCCACCTGATCATATACTGTAAATGTTTTACATTCAATACTATTATTTTAAAAGTCAGATTGAAAGCAATGTTACAAAATTGAAAAACTATAAATATATATTTTATTACTAAATACTTTAAAATGAGACAATAGGCAAACAGAAAATATATACTGAAAATACTAAAAACGTATTCAGGGAGTAAATGTAACCAGAGTTTATTGTACTGTACATTTTCCTTTTTGTATTGTGTTCCATTCCTATTTTTTCTTCTATTCAATGCAAACTGGCTGTTGGTGTGAGCTTCCTGTGGGCTGAAAGATCCTAGTTTGTATTATTATTTGTTTTATAAAATAAGATTCGTAAGGTTTCCTAATATATACACAAAAAAGCCATTTCACCCTGGTTGGCATACAATATTGGCTAGCATCATTGAGGTCTAGGTGTCGTTCCAAGCTAGGCGTTATCTGTGTGCTGTTTGTATGTCCTCCCTGTTTGCCTGTTTTTCTTCCCACAATCCAAAAACATTTTGGTAGTTTTATGTGTAAAAATAAAAAAAAGACCCAAGTACTGTACTGTATACATGTGTGTCCTTGGGGTGTGGATTATTAGATCTACACTAAAAATGTCTACAGTCAATAGGTCGATCACTAATGGTCAACATGCATTAGGCCGACAGGGTCAAAAAGTTGGCAGGCTCAAGACGGTCAAAAGGTCAACATGGAAATGTTTGACACAAAAAAGGTTACTATTCCCAATCATAGTCCACATGGATGGTAAAATATGAAAAAGTTGGGGGGGAAAATCAACTTGTGTTGACCATTGTTATGTTGACGGTTTTGGCCCTGTTGACCTTTTGACCCCGTCGACCTTTTGTACTGTCTGCCTTTTACATCTTGACTTTTTGACCGTATTGACCCTGACCATGTTGAACTAATGCATGTCGACCATTATTTAAATTACATTAAATCAGCTGCTGATTTAGTGGTAACATCGCCATGTATAATCCTCTTATTAGATGTCTGCATTCATTCTAACCAGAAAATACAGAAACAGTTCTGTCAACTTTCACTGATCCATGAAACACATTAAATAATAACTGGCCACTGCGGGTCAGCGTTCATCCCTATGGTAATGGTGAAAATCTCCTACAAGACCTATACTCTAATGAGCAGGATGTATAAAAGTAAGAGATGTAAGGACTGGAAACCTTTGGCCTGTGGAGAAAGTGATTGCCCTATGTACATTGGTCTTATCCTACATACTTACAATAACTAGCTACTCTGGGAAGGCGTGCAAAGGTCTTAATGAGCCAGCAGCTGTGTCCTGCTCCACAATATTTATGACCGTGACTATTTTCTTTAATGATGTCTTAGGGGAAAAGTACTATATGGCTGCATCTATGGACAAGGGAAGCCCGGTAGGCAAATACATAGTTACATACATTATTTTACAGAGTCTGACCCCATATAATTCCAGTGTGAATACATTTACTATGCCGACAGGCAACATGTTGATATTCTTAGAATGATGACAGTGGAAATATTGACATTGCAGGATGTCAAAATTATGGTTAGGCTGAGGGGGGTTAGTTTTGGGCTGTGGGGGAAGGGATTAGGATTAGGCTGTGTTGAGGGTTAGGGTTAGACTCTAGAGGGAGGGTGTAGGGGTATGGATTAGGGTTAGGTTAAATAAATTTACCAGAACAATGGAGGATCAGAGGTCGGGCCTGGAAGTTGCCGTTACATGGCCGCCGGGACATGGAAGGTGCCATTAGAGTCACTGCAGCAGACAGAAGAAGGTAAATCCTTTCTGGGTCACCAGGATGAAATGCCAACATATTTTCACTGTCTAAATAATGACTGTTGTCATGAACAGTGTCAACGTTATGACCATGCCGAAATTCTAATGTCAATATGATGATATCGACATTATGACTGTCAACATTTCGTACCCAACTTCCGTTTTTTAGGGACAAACTTTAAACAGCTCTTGGGACTTGAGAGACTCCCCTGAGAAAATGCAACAATGAATTCAGCTCCTGATGGAACAGGAGCCACAACCAGGAGCCTTTTTTTTCTGTACCATGGAACAGCTGGGAAGGATTGGTTTCCCCACTATAACCAGCCCTCCGCTCACCCGTTCTCAGTGCAGTTACGTCTATGGTTTTATGG
Organism: Pseudophryne corroboree; assembly: GCF_028390025.1. Classification (NCBI taxonomy): domain Eukaryota; kingdom Metazoa; phylum Chordata; class Amphibia; order Anura; family Myobatrachidae; genus Pseudophryne; species Pseudophryne corroboree. The sequence continues at coordinate 980,014,987 of NC_086445.1, forward strand.
GCGGGATGTACGCCCATAAACTGGACAATGCAGTAAAACATCTCGGGCTTCAGTGGGTGGGGGGGGGGGGGGGTGACACCAGCAAAAAAAGGAGTGGTGGGATGTACCGCACAAGGTTGGTACATCCTGCCCTTTGTCAATAAATTGGGCTTTCTAGTGGGGTGACTCCAAACATTAGATTTCACCAAATATTCCACGATTCTACATATACAGTGCATTCAGAAAGTATTCACAGCGCTTCACTTTTTCCACGTTTTGTTATGCTACAGCCTTATTCCAAAATGTAATAAATTCCTTTTTTTCACTCAAAAGTCTACACACAATACCCCATAATGATAATGTCAAAAAAGTTTTTTTTGAGATTTTTTCAAATTTATTAAAAATAAAGAACTAAGAAATCACATATACATAAGTATTCACAGCCTTTGCTCGATACTTTGTGGATGCACCTTTGGCAGCAATTACAGCCTCAAGTCTTTGAATATGATGCAACAAGCTTAGTACACCCATCTTTGGGCAGTTTTCTCTTGACAGTCTTATATTTGACATATAGGGTTGGGTATGAAATGTCAACAGACTGGGCCAGATGTACTAAGCCTTTGGAGAGAGACAAAAGTGGTTGGAGATATAGCACTGACCAACCAGCTCCTAACCGTAATTTTTCAAACCCAGCCGGTAACATGGCAGTTAGGTACTTTATCTCCGTCCACTTTGCCTCTCTCCAAGGCTTAGTACTGTACATCTGCCCCATAATGTCAACATTCATCATCCAAGGTACAGTATATTACTTTGTAACAACTGGATTTACAGATGAAGCGGACTCTGCTGCAACTCTTTTCTCTGACCATTTTGTTTGTCAACACTGTATCTTGCTTGTAGTGTTCTAGATACACATTTTAAATGTCATTGAATACTAGCATGTGCTGTGGATTCGCTCACGTCGATGTCTGTCATTGCTCAGTGGAAGTAATTTATCAAAAGACAGTAGTGCCATCAAATATATTGTGATGTATAGTTTATATTGTACACATTGATTACAAAATTTCTTTGTAAATAATATCTCCAGTTTTCCTTCAGGGATTAACACAAAAAGATGCTTGGGGCTACTAACTCGTCAGCAAGCCACGTAATGCTGCCTATGGGAGCAGCACCCTGAGATCAATGCTTGCAGCCCTGAGCGTTTGCCCATGAACCTTGTTGATCATCATGGCAAAGCAGACACTTATAGTAAACTGCAGCCACTTGAATTAAAAAGGAAAATATTGGGGTATAAGGGGTATATGTGGTATAAACACAGTCTCATCTGCGCCACATCCAGATAGAATCTCTGCCTCAATTAGATTCCTCTGCAGAGCAGTTACTGTAAGTCAGGTTTCGTTGCATAACTTGGGCAGAGTAAAGTTCCATAGAAGCGTGATTGGAACCAGGGGCGGAACTGCCGGAGACAATGGAGTTTTTTGTCGCCGGGCTCCAGCCCTGAAAGGGGCACTTTGACTACATTGTCCCGGCCAGCTTCCAGCCCAGGTCACCAGCAGCGGCTGCGAGCTGATGGCTCTAATTAGCCGCAGCCAGAACCATGTGAACTTTTCACCCCTGCTCCCTGTCAGCCTTCACAGTTCCTCCTCCCCCTGCCACTCTCACCCTCTTAGCCAGCCCAGGCAGAGCTCCGCCTCCGAAACGAGGAGGAAGGACTGCTTGCTTTGCAGTGAGAGGTGGGCTTAGTACTAGGGGGTCTCTTGGGGCATGTGTCCCGGGCCCCCCTCCTTCAAAGGGCCATCCTCAATTATCAGAAGGAAGGAGGAAGCAGTGTCCCAGAAGGAGGTGGGGCTACCCAGCACGGAGCACAAGCCTGATGCTTCTGCACTTTAACCTGCATGGCAGATAGGATGATGGACCTCCAACCTGCCAAAGCAGCAAAAGTTTTCATGCAGTGACAGTCTTTAAGGTATGAGGAACAATAAATTATATTATGTTTGTGTAACTGTACATGATAATGTGCCTGTAACTCTGTGTCTGTGTTTGTATATGGTTCTGTGTAACTGTATATGTTTCTGTAGCTCTGTATGTGTGTCTGTGTATATGTGTCTGTAGCTCTGTATATGTGTTTGTAACTCTCTATATGTGTCTGTAACTCTGTATATGTGTCTGTGTAACTTTATGTGTATGTGTATATGTGTCTGTAGCTCTGTATATGTGTCTATGTAACTGTACATGATAATGTGCCTGTAACTCTGTATATGTGTCTGTGTGTGTAACTCTATATGTGTCTGTAGCTCTGTATATGTGTCTGTAACTCTGTATATGTGTCTGTGTAACTTTATGTGTATATGTGTCTAACTCTGTATATGTGTCTGTGTGTGTGTAACTCTATATGTGTCTGTAGCTCTGTATATGTGTCTGTGTCACTCTGTATATGTGTCTGTGTAACTATGTGTCTGTAGCTCTGTGTATGTGTTGGATCAGTATGATTCGCTGCTGCTTGGGATCCCTGCAGTAAAAATACTGATGCCGGGATCCCAATGTCTATGAAACCGACAGGGGTGAGTAAGGGGTGTTCTCCCCTCTCCCCAACCCCCTCCCCTCCCTCCCCGCAGCCTAACCCTAACCTCCCCCCTTGGTGCCTAACCCTAACCAACCCCCATGGTTGCCTAACCCCTGCCCCGCTGCCTAAACCCAACCCTCCACCACCCCACCGCCTAACCCCAACCCTCCGAGGGCGGTGCCTAACCCTAACCCCCCTGGACGCAGCCTAATACTAACCCTCCCCCGCAGCCTAAACCTAACCTCACCACATCCCCCCCTACCCCCGGTGCGGCTTACCTGCCTTGTGCAGCGGTCTCTCATTGCTCGGGGTTCCGGCTGTTGAATGCCAACACCAGGATGCTGTACCCATTCTGGATGCCGGTGTCGGCATTCAGAATAGGATCGGAATTCCAGCGTTGTATTCTGACTGCCGGGATACCGGCAGCCAGGACTGCTTCCCCTATGTGTCTGTGTAACTGTATATGTGTCTGTGCCTCTGTGTATGTGTCTGTGTAACTGTGTATATGTGTGCGTGTATGTGTCTGTGTAACTATGTGTCTGGAACTCTGTATATGTGTATGTGTCTGTAGCTTTGTACATGTGTCTGTGTAGCTCTCTATGGGGTATATTTACTAAGATTCGTATTTGTCGGGATTTGGTGGGAGATTAAACAAAAATGACATCGAATGTGTGAATTTGCAACTTTTTTGTTTTTTTTACAACTCATTTACTAAGCTGTCGTATTCTGCATTTTCGTATTTTCCGATGTCGATGTCATTCGTAATTTCGGGCAGTGTTTTATGAGAGTGATTAGTAAAACACTGCCGGACTTAACATAATGAATCTCGGCCGGATCTGTGAGATCCATGCAGGGCTTCATTGTGTATATTATGTTAAGTGTGTAAAGTGTTAAAAAAAAAATTGCGTGGGGTCCCCCTTCCTAAGCATAACCAGCCTCGGGCTCTTTGAGCCGGTCCTGGTTGTAAAAATACAGGGAAAAAATTGACTGGGGTTCCCCCATATTTTAACAACCAGCATCGGGCTCTGCGCCTGGTCCTGGTGCAAAAAATATGGGGGACAAAAAAATGTAGTGGTCCCCCGTATTTTTAACACCAGCACCGGGCTCCACTAGTCAGAGAGGTAATGCCACAGCCGGGGGACACTGTTATATTGGTCCCTGCGGCCCTGGCATTAAATCACCAACTAGTCAGCCCTGGCCAGGGTACCCTGGAGGAGTGGGGACCCCTTAAATCAAAGGGTCCCCACCCTCCAGCCACCCAAGGACCAGGGGTGAAGCCCGAGGCTGTCCCCCCCATCCGTGGGAGGCTGATAGCCTTTTGTGTAAAAAATAATATTGTTTTTTGTAGCAGAACTACAAGTCCAAGCAAGCCTCCCCTGCAAGCTGGTACTTGGAGAACCACATTCCCACCCCTTCCCACTGATAAGCATGCACGGATCTCACTGATCCGTGCACGCCTATCAGAATACGGTAAAAAAAAGCAGGTCTATTTGAAAACTGCTTTTTTTTTTACGATTTGTATTTTTTCACCGCAGTGTTTGGCTATTGCCGGCAGTGATTGTGAATACGAATTTTTAGTAAATTACGAGTTGTACAAAATAACAGGCGTGTTTGACCGATGGTGTATTCATTCGTATTTTTTTTCTTTGCCTTCAAAAAAGATCTGAATGCCCTCATGACTGTCAAAATTTGAGTTTAGCAAATTCCCGAGACGACACTTTGAAGAAAAAACACCAAATTGGTCAAAATCGGGAGCTTAGTAAATATACCCCTATGTGTTTGTAGCTCTGTATATGTGTCTGTAGCTCTGTATATGTGTCTGTGTAACTATATGTGTTTGTAGCTTTGTATGTGTCTGTGTCACTCTATATGTGTCTGTAGCTCTGTATATGTGTCTGTGTCACTCTATATGTGTCTGTAGCTCTGTATATGTGTCTGTGTCACTCTATATGTGTCTGTAGCTCTGTATATGTGTCTGTGTCACTCTATATGTGTCTGTAGCTCTGTATATTTGCCCACACACACACACACACACACACACACACACACAGTTTTACAAAAAATATTTTAGGCACCATATTTATCGTACTTCTTTATTTTCATTCTCTTTTCACCTCTGACCTCTCGACTTACTATATAGGCTCCGGCTCCTATACACTGTTCTTCAGAGAATATTCCCTTTTATATTATACTGTATGACATCACATCATGATGACACAGCTGAGCCAGCCCCGGCCCCCCTTCTCAGAATCACAAACACACAAAGAACACATACTTAGTTACCTTTCCAAATCCATCCTGAGAGTCCTCCTCTCTGCTCTCTCTCTCTCACCCACGCTGTTCCTGGCCTCCTGTCCCTAGCTCTTCACCACCGTGGCTCCTCTTCACTGACGCGGCGTGACGTCATGACGTCACGCTGCGCCGCATCCAGATGAAAAAAAACTTTATTAAACAGCAAGCTGTTGCTTGCTGATTTGTGATCGGCGGTGGGTGGGCAGCGCTGATATAGCTGCACAGTGCACTCAGCACAAGAGGAGCGGCGGCCAACGGTAGTGGGTGTGCAGGCAGCCCACGATGATAGCTGCACAGTGCACTCTCAGCAAAAGTGGAGCGGCGGGCGGTGGCAGTCTCAATGGCAGCGGCCGCCGGGATATGAAGGATGAAGGACGGTTTAACAATGGTAGCAGCCGGCCAGCCGTGGTCAGAGTCGCCGGCGGCGGCCGCCGCTGGGAATATCCATGGCTGACTGTTTGAGCAGCCCGGGCCCTCCACTTTGTCAGAGTGGCCGGGCCCGGGACAACTGTACACAGGGCACCCCCTTGATGGTGGCCCTGATCATACATACCTCCAATGGCGTCACAAGGTGGGTGCAGCCCGCTCCCAGGTGTCACCCGCCGAGGGGTGACACCAAAATGCTGGCTCCTGCTCAGTGACAGGAGCCGAGTGCTGCACTGTTACATTATGTGCAGCACTCGGCCCCTGTCACTGTGTAGGAGCCAGCACTGCAGGTGCAGCACTCCCCGGAAGGCAGGTGCAGCACTCCCCGGAAGGCAGCACGATGACGTCATGGCGCACCGCACAGCAAAGGTCCACCGTCTCCACGAAGGGAAACTAGACGCTCGCGTCTAGTTTCCCTTCGTGGAGAGGACCTTTGCTGTGCGGTGCGCGATGACGTCATTGCGCACCGCACAGTAAAGGTCCTCTCTATGAAGGGAAACTAGACGCTACGTGTCCAGTTCCCTTCACAGCGGGGGGCAGCGGCAGCGGGACAGAGCGATCAGCGGGGGGCACAGCAGCAGCGGATCTTGCCATGGTGCGGCGCCCTCCTGATGGCGGCGCCCCGGGCAAAAGTCCTGCTTGCCCGTGGCAAGATCCGCTACTGGATACTGGTCACGATCTCCTGACCATGCTGTCACATGTTTGACAAAGTTACTTCTTCTAGAAACTTCTTTTATTAATAAAATAAGATGTTTATTGTCCCATCAGGAGGTTTTGTTATCCAGAATGCACTGATGCAATGTTTTTTTTTCCTAGCCCCACCCTTGCATGCCATGCCAGTGTCTCCCATTATATTTGGTTGTAAACCGAATTAAGTCTTTCGATCAGCTAATTTTTCCATAGTCGTCAGTGCACGGCTTTATCAGATTTAATGTATGTTTTTGGAAACATACTTCCTTTAACATTCTTGAAAACACTGTTCAACTATGAGTCAAGTGAATGCGGTAGGGATATATACATTTCTGGCAATTAAGGCCTTTATTTAGAGAAAATAGCTTCTCTGTAATTTTTGTGCAATTTAAGGCATAGTAAACACAGAATGGGTATAACATTCACTGACGTGTATGGCAAACTAATTGCCCAGCTAATAGAAATCAGTACATTTATTTTTTTCTTACGTAAGTTATGTGTTTGTAGCTAAGCAACAAGCCCAGGTTGTGATGTAAATGATCACTATAGAAGAAGTAGGCATTTTTGGAGTGTTGAAATAAAGACTAGAAAATGTTTGTGTTCAGATGGAACTGCTGGTAAATATACATTTATAATTACCTGCATATTAACGTAGCAAGTACAGATTCTGGGGCCCATTGACTGATATCCTGTAGCAACCTGAAACAGCATCACTGTCATTCAATCAAAATAGTGGACTAAATACAGGTTGAGTATCCCATATCCAAATATTCCGAAATACGGAATATTCCGAAATACGGACTTTTTTGAGTGAGACTGAGATAGTGAAACCTTTGTTTTTTGATGGCTCAATGTACACACAAACTTTGTTTAATACACAAAGTTATTAAAAATATTGTATTAAATGACCCTAAGGTTGTGTGTATAAGGTGTATATGAAACATAAATGAATTCTGTGCTTAGATTTAGGTCCCATCATCATGATATCTCATTATGGTATGCAATTATTCCAAAATACGGAAAAATCCCATATCCAAAATACCTCTGGTCCCAAGCATTTTGGATAAGGGATACTTAACCTGTATATATATATATATATATATATATATATATATACATATAGAGAGAGAGAGAGAGAGAGAGAGATTATGTTTTTTTCATAAGGCTTAGTACTGTAGGTTACTTTCAAGTTTCTAGTAATGCATGTTCCTTATGTATTTACCAATGTGTCACACAATATGAAGCTATTTTGCATTGCATCTTGGGTGTGCTTTGAGAAAAAATGGAAATTCGGAGAAAGAAAATGGCATTAAAAAAGTCCAAACATCCAGACTGAGGTCATACCTCCCAACATTTTGGATATTTGAGGAGGGACTTCTGCACGGCGAAGCCGCACCGGATTTTCAAAAGGGGCATGGCCTGTGAAAAGGGGGCATGGCTTCACGGGAGTGCCGCAATCGTGAGCCATATGTTTTAGTCACTGAGGGGGAATATCCAGTGCTCTGTGAGCTGCTGGCATGCCCCCTCTCCCTCTGTCTCCTGCGACTAGACGCTGTGCGCTTGCTAAGCAGAGCAGCGATAACAGGAGCCTCCCAGCTGCCCCCCACCACGGCACACTGCGGTCCGCGGGTGGGACAGCGGGACAGTCCGAAGAAAATTGATCTGTCCAGCGAAAATCGGGACAGTTGGGAGGTATGCTGAGGTACAGGTGGGTGGTTAGGAAAAATAGTCCAGGTCCATCTACTTTTATTACATGTTTTTACATTGTTTCTGTAGTATAGAGTTTTTATATATATATATATATATCTATCCATTGTAGAAGAGCCGCACTCACATGTCGTTAATAATCACAGTTGCTGGGGTGCAAAATCCAGGAACAGGTCCTATCAGAACAAAGTTCCACGATACATGTGCACAAATAAGGATGCACTCACCAGACTTCTCCAGGGTGAAATTGATAGATTTTAATCCAGACAGCACATACTCACAAACAGAAGGTCAACGTTTCGGCTCACAGCAGAGCCTTTGCCATGGCAACCTGGTAATCTGGTCTTGACAAAGGCTCTGCTGTGAGCCGAAACGTTGACCTTCTGTTTGTGAGTATGTGCTGTCTGGATTAAAATCTATCAATTTCACCCTGGAGAAGTCTGGTGAGTGCATCCTTATTTGTGCATATATATATATATATATATATATATATATATATATATACATTTTTTAAATGGTTTCATTGCGTTTTCAGTTTCCATCAATATATTGCAGCAGCAGTGTCACAAGGGTTGGTGGCACCCGGTGCGGACTGGGCGTGTGAAAAGGGACATGGCCTCATGCATGTGAAGTCACAACCCCGTTGTTTGATGTTTTTGGGGAGTGGTTGTGTGCCACGTCCCCCGTTGTTGTCACACTGCGGGCTTGCCCAATGCTCCAGGAGCTGCTTGTTACATCGATTGTCCCATCGGCTGAAACCACATCGTTTAGTGTGTACCCAGCCTTATACTGTTCTCTAAACACTGTCCCTGCCGTGGTGTACGGCAGTGGCGTCAGAAGGCGGATGCGGGGGGTGTGGCCCGCACCTGGGTGTGCCCCTCGGAAGAGGTGACACCAAAGTGCCAGCTCTTCTGTAGTGACAGGAGCCGAGTGCTGCAGTGAGATAAACTCCTGCAGCACTCGGCTCCTGTCACAGATAAGAGCCTGCACTGCACGCTGAGCAGTCTCCGGGGGCAGCCAGCATCTTCGGGGAAGCTGGACATGCCCCCAGAACGAAGAAAAAAAGATCTGTGAGGCCAATCCCCTTTTTATTAGGCCACGCCCCCTTTTTGGGCGCCCACGGCTCCGGCGGGGGTGTGTGTGTGATAATACAGAGTGCGCTCCGGATGTTACCACACCCGTTGACGCCTCTGGTGTACGGGCAACATCACCTGCAGCTGTTGAAATTGATAGTTGCAGGCATCAGAACGAATAGTGCTACTGACCATTTATACATTGGCCTGCATATCGGGGTGCTATCTTGTAGATATAAGCACTGATATAGAAAGGTGCCCCTGTAATTTTACACACACCACCAGAGTCATACGTGGGGGAGAAGCCATATCAGCGCACATATACGTGTGCTGATACCGCTTCTCCCCCACAATGACTAATCTTGCATCTACCCCTATGGCCCTTATGTAATGGGCTGCAATTAGCTGGTTCTGTTGTGATTTAGGCAAGACTGTGGATTGATTTACAGTAAGTCAGCAATTAGAGTTAAAGCAAAAACTATTTTGCCTTAAAACTTATTGTCACTTTCAATATTTTATACATGGGCCTTTATCTATATACGATCAGCCTTTATCTATATACTATCATGCTCTGTTGCACAAATACAGGTCACAGTGGCACAGAATTCTGACTCAAGTACTTCCTCATTTGTGGCCCCAAAAATTTACTTCCTCGTTCTCCAACGCAACCTATAATAACGTTTCTCAGTATATGCGTACACATTTTACTCACCTGGATGTCCCGGAGCCCTTTCCATGATACAAGTTCGTTATAAGAGAGTTTTGTTAACCACTTTTTCCACTAATGAAGAAGTACACATACTGTATACATGTTAATTTCATTATATCAGTTATGAACATGATCTATAATTTACAATTCCAAAATAGATTATATTCATGATATTAGCCGGAGAGAATAATGATTGTATAATGAATTCTTCAATCTTCCAATAAAGATGGCATTGTTAAAAATTACTAGTGTATAGTAACATTCTCTCAGTACTATTAGAATTAGACTGAAATTACAGAAAAAAACAAACTAAAAAAAAAAACAATAAAAACAGGGGAGGTGTACCAAGCCTTGGAGAACGTGAATAAGGTGCTCAAAGCAATCAATCAATCAATCAATCGATCAATCAATCAGCTGATTGGTTGCTTTAGTCAACTTCTTTTTCACTATTCATCAGGTTCCAGACTGTGCACTTGAATTAAAGATTATACATAAATTATGTTACTTTATACTGCATAGGGCTATGGTGTATTTTTTACAGTGCATTGCTGTGATTAATCTGATACATTATCATGCATAGACTAGCAGTATTTACTATATTCAGTGTATTTAACCAGGAACCCAGACCATGCACTCTCTAATAATTAGCCAAACCTCTGTGGCAAGTGGCCACCCCATCTCAGGAGACTGGCCACACCCCTAAACATTGCCCCCTACCACTGCATTCTCCTGGTGGGCCCTTTATGCCCCAGTCCAATACGACCTTCCATCGGAAAGGATTATTACATGAAAGCTATTGCCTTAGTTATTGTAGAGAATCAGATGATAACATCTGTAAATCACCGGAATATTAACCAAATGCTCCAAAGATACTGTCATCGCAACTTGCCTAGATACTCCATGGGATGACACTTGTCACCAACCTATGCATTTATTCTGCATTAAACCATTACAGGTAGGTTTGCACTTGAATTTATATTCATAGTACTGTAAGAGTGATTCTATATGTAAGGCCTACAATGTTTATAAATGCCTTGGCCTTATTTGTATATTTGCAAATTGATGTTAGAAAATGTTGTAATTTTACATTTGTTTGTTTAATAAATGTATTTGGTACCACTGAATGTACAAGTCATGAGAAGCTTCAGCCAGAGGAATAGATGTGACTGTGGGAGTTATGTTATAGGCTCTGAGATTGCAGAACCAGTGTGATTTCAGCCAGATCGCTGCTGGTTTTGCTTTATAACACGGATTCTGTCATCTGAGAACCTATTACAGAGCCCCTAGTAAGCAGCTTTCACCACGGACATTCCCAGTACCCCATTGTGATAAGGACTGACACACTGTATCCTGTTACCTGCTTTCCGTCAAGCCTACAGTATATCCAGTATTGGCAAAATCATTGCTGGTAAGGAAGACTGTTTTTATTATATTATTGGAAGTGCTTCGTATTGCTTAGAATCCACCTTCTGTTTTTTTACCTTATATTAGGAAATATTGTCCAAAAGAAAGAGAAGACAAAAGAATATTAAAGGATGCGTTACCCCAGTGTAATCCTTCAAATAAAAACCAGGGTTTCAAGGAACGATCCAGAAATCAAAACGAGCGAGACACAATGAAATAGAGAAGGCGGTTTCCGCTGACGTTCCATACAGATGTTCCTACACACATTTATCTCTTGTACAAAGATTATAATGGGGGGATTAGAGGAACCTGAATTTTAAGAAAAATTATGAACTTTATATATTGATGTGTTATAAAATCTGTGATTGTTTTGTTTTGTTTGAAATGTTATCCTATTGTACACATGCAGGAACTACAGTAACAACTCAGCCATCTAAAAAGTCCTGAGAAACTGTTAAAACCAATTTTTTTGTAGAACATATAAATTAATAAATAAATAAATAAAGAGGATGATAGATAGATAGATAGATAGATAGATAGATAGATAGATAGATAGATAGATAGATAGATAGATAAGGTGCGTAACTAGGGGTTTTGCCTCTCAGGGCAAATTGAAAATGACTCCCCCCACTCCCCCTTTCTCACAGCAAAATTAAGAAAAAATATGTAATAACCTAGGTCCCGGTTGCCCGGTACTCCTCAGTCGCTCTCTTGAGAGCAGAGGAGCTCAGGGAATTGGCAGCTGAATTGGCAGCGGCCGTGGCGCAATGGAAGCAGAGCGCGGAGTCCCTGATGGCTGCAGGCATGTGCACCTCCTAGGAAAACCCTTCTGGCCCAGTCCGCTACTGGGAGGAGGGGAGAAGTGAACGAGGGAGGGGGAGGACCCCTTTTCTCCTCCGGCCGAACCACCTCCTGGTGCCTCTCTACACCAGGTGGGATACTTCTTAGCCGGAGGCGCCCCCCTCTGCCATGGCGCCCAGGGCATGTGTCCCACCCACGCAGTCTTGTTACGCTACTGAGATGGATAGATAGATAGATAGATAGATAGATAGATAGATAGATAGATAAGAGATGGAGACATACAGTCAATAGATATGAATAGTTAGATAGATAGATAGATAGATAGATAGATAGATAGATAGATAGATAGATAGATAAATTGATAGATAAGAGATGGAGAGATAAAAGTCAATAGATATGAGTAGATAGATAGATAGATAGATAGATAGATAGATAGATAGATAAGAGATGGAGAGATACAGTCAATATATATGAATAGATAGATAGATAGATAGATAGATAGATAGATAGATAGATAGATAAGAGATGGAGAGATACAGTCAAGATAGATAGATAGATAGATAGATAGATAGATAGATAGATAGATAGATAAGAGATGGAGAGATACAGTCAATAGATATGAATAGATAGATAAGAGATGGAGAGATACAGTCAATAGATATGAATAGATAGATAGATAAGAGATAGAGAGATTCAGTCAATAGATAGATAGATAGATAGATAGATAGATAGATAGATAGATAGATGATATATATCTAGATGAAATAGATATGTGCCCACAAAGTTATGCATCAATGTAAAGTGGTTTTTCAAAGCATTGAAAGCCTGTGCCATTCCTAAAGAACTGTTTGATTTAAAACCAAAATGCACTCTCCCCATCTGTCTTGCTGTTTGGAATAATTTAGTTTATAGCACTCCATAAGATCAGTTCTTTTCCCAGCTTGGTGTGTGACTTGCTTAAGTCAACATATTTTTGGAAGGAAAATTGTTCAAGATACTTTGTTATTTGAGGAATGTTTCGATGTAGGCCAAATATTTTCTCTTGCCTTTGTGAGGGTGGAATTTATAGATTAAATGAGGTGGAGATTTTCTCAAACGCTTAAACATTAGAATCTTCTGGGTGTTAACAGTCATTAAAAAATATGTTATTTATTGCATGCGAGCCTTATTGTTGGCAAGAAGGAATGGGTGGAACGTATGAAAGAAAAAAGTTATTCCACAAATTCAAAGAATATTGGTCAGTCGACCTACAATTAACAACAATTTAACCAGACAATGGGGGAGGCCCAGTACTTGGGTCAAGTATGAGGTATAAAAGTTAAGTTTCTGCAATAAAATCTGGCTTTGGGCAGGAATTTTAGATTGCCTTGTAGTTTGGTCCTTCATACTTTATCTCCCTTGTTGTAGTCTGCTTTGTGATGACTGTTCTGTGACATCAACACTTGCTGCACCATGGAATCTGGATTAAGATTTTCTGATAGCCGAGGGTCCTCTTTTTCCAGGGGTACCAGATTTTTGAAAATCGGCCCTGGGGTACCGGAAATATTTAACTTCAAAGCTGTGGTCGCCAGCCAAGCCTGTTATTTGTTATTCCCGGCCAGATACCTTGGATTCTGTCTTACTTAGGGTGTGTACACACGGCGAGATATTTTCTTTCGATTTTGACTATAGTCAAAATTGCAAGAAAAGTTAGTGCAGATCGCAAGGTGAAAGTCACCTTGCGATCCCGATGCGCGGTCCCGCCAGGTCGGCATCGCAAGAAAAGATAGACTGTGCAAGCAAGTCAATCCTTGCTAGATCGGTGTACTAAGTATCTAGTTCATCTCACATGTCAATGACATCTCACATAGGCCAAAATCTCACATAAGCCAAAATCGTAAGCACACATAGTCCATATCTCAAGATAAGTTAGTCAAAATCGGTGGTGCTGGGCTTCGGGGAGTTCAAGGGAAATCGCAAGTGAAAATCGGGCATAGCAAGGATCTCACCGTGTGTACACACCCTTAGAGTTTTTCTGAGGGTATACTCCAAAAGCTGTGATTTTCCCCTTTTGGTGGACACTGGTATCTTGTCTCTACTATGCCCAGCAGTTGGTCCATGCTCTAGCTCCACACGCCTGGTATGCAGTTTTATATTTTTGTTGGTGGCAGTTTTATATTTTTGTTCTGGCTCCTAAATTCTGATTCCCAGGTACCCAATACCTCCTGAAAGCTAAGAAATGTATTTCCAGGAACTGGAGATATCTGCAGTCAAGCAAGCTGCCCTCCCACCGGAAAATGATGAATATTAAGACCACTCCACTATCCATCCCTCCCCTGCATATTAATCACCCCCTACCATGGAAGTCATGTACCGGGGGGGCCTTCAATCAGCCCAATGCTCCCTTCTACAGTTTAGTGTTCTGCCTCCTGCTCCATCTCCCGCCATCTGTGCAGTAAAGGAGTAATTAGCAGAAATTACTGCTCCAGGTCCTACATGCTGAGCAGAAGATCGAAAACCCCCTACTGACCGCCGGACATTGAAGCTGCCGCTGATAGCACCCGCACCCTTATCGTTGGAGGATGGGTAGGGGCCCCAGTAGATTGCTTTGCCAAGGAACCTACACTACTGTCAAGACAGACTTGCATATAATGGAGCTACAGTACTAATATCCAAAAATATATACATGTAATGTTCCCATATAGAGTCGTATACTTCTGCATCCGCTTTTCCCTATGGCCGCATCATTGTATTCACTTTCATATGCTATTGTGACAATCGGCCAAACTAAGTCGCAAATCCTTGTGCCCGAAAGTGCATGCCTCTCCTGCCCACTGTTCCAGCGTCTACAGATGCAACTTCAATCATTAGTATCAGTAATTGCATCAGCCGCATGGTAGTTGCAAGAGATCTGTAGGAAACTGACATCCCTTAACTTAACAATAACAGATATCGATGGATCCCAATGTTTTCACAAAGCAGCCTATATTTGTTACATAACCCAGAAGGATGTCACCGCATCCAAAAACAAACTTCAGAAATGCAGAGATGTTTGTACAGTAGTTGTCCATTTTCTCATTTAGTCCGTACAACATAAAGCAAAGATAGAAAAACCAATAGCATACCCTACTCACAATTTAGCACCTTTTGCTGTGTGTATAAAGTACTGCGTACCACACTCACTCTCTATATGGATATGGACAAGCTTATAAAGGTTTCTTTAATATACAGATATCAAATGCAGACATCAGGCGCAAGTAATTAGTATACCACACTCACAGTCAAAAGTATGTTGTCAATCCTATCAAGGTTTCTTTAGACTTCTTAGTTGGACGAACAGATGATCATGCACTTCCAACAATCTCAGGTTCTAATATGCAGTTGGATAGTGGAAAGAAAGTGGATATAATCTAAATTGACCAATTAAAAGGATTATGTACAACAGACATTCCATAGATAGAATAACACAAGTACATAAAACCAACTTACACAATCTTTAACAATGAGATAGATAAAACGTGAACTCAAAATAGAGAACCTGTACAGTCCGATGTGTGCGGATTTAGCATACCTCCAAAGCAAAAAGTGCAGGTCAAAGATCACACTCTCACCCTGTTTGCAGATGGGTTTCGGCTCTATGGGAGCCTTTTTCAAGATGTGGACTGTATGAAGAAAAATGGCATTTAACTATCTTGCCATAAACAAATGGAAATCACATCATAATTACATTTACTGCAATGTTACAGGCTGTGTACATGATGCAATGAAGTGTGAGTTCAGTTACTGTGCGGGATATCGGCCCAACTTGGACATTTTATTAAAGGGGCAATCCTTTACAAGGCTAAACCATACCTCCTAAAAGATTGCCCCTTTACAGAAAGTCTGAGTTTGGCCAGCATCCCACACAGCTGCTGAACTCGGGCTTTATTACATCCCAGTCTATGTTTGAAAAATGACAGTTAGGAGCTGATTGGGCAGGAACTGTACTTTATCTCTCTACACTATGGGGGACATTTACTAAGTAGGGATAAGAGCGGAGAAGTGAGCCAGTGGAGAAGTTGCCCATAGCAACCAATTAGCACTGAAGTAACATCTATAATTTGCATACTATAAAATGATACAGAGCTGCTGATTGGTTGATGGGGCAGTTTCTCCACTGGCTTACTTCTCCGCTCTTATCACTGCTTAGTAAATGTCCTCCTATATTACTCTCCAAGGCTTAGCACATCTGCCTTGAGATGGCAGTATCTATTGTAGCCTATGGACACATTACACCAAATCCCTCCCTCATAATGTCCGCTCGCACAAGTGCTATGTAATGACTGTGTGATATTACAAACCCTGATGTAAAGTGATCCCACTATCGTAGGCGTTTCTATAATGGCTGCAGTGTGTGTGGTACCCATGGGCCCCTAGGTCCACGGGGGCCCACACCGCACCCATAGTATACTTACCCCTCAAGAGTCCCGCGGCTCTGAAGTGCGGGCACAAATCACTTGGAAAATGCCTGCCGCGGCCATTTCCGAGTGATTTGCGCATGCACACTGGAGGTGTCCTCGGGAACAAGCACGCAGGTTCCCTCCTCTCTTAAAACGCCCCTGCGCCCTACTATAAATATGTAAAATAATCCCCTTGTGTAATAAGCTGCTATTATAAGTCTCCGTATATCTGCCTGCATATGTAATGTGATGTAAAAATGTTACAGCATAATACAGGAACATCTTTGTATCCTGTTACTGTGATTCTGCTTCATTACAAGTTACATACTGTACAGTAGAATAAATGTCTGTGTTCCAAACTGGTTGAATTATAATGATCCTAGTGTGAATACTGCGTCACTTACAGACGTAACACTGTGGGAATAATTCTGACATTCACATCAATTATACTTATAATGAACATGGATCTTATAAGAATTGGATATGTATAAATTGTTGCTAACTTAAGATGTATCAATTAAGTTGTAAGTATCAAGTTTCTATCACATCTTCAATATTTTTAATATTTTAAATATTACTTTGTCCATCACTAAAGATTAATTTGTTACATATGGATACATGATTAATAATGTTATCCTTTACACTCTGAATTTGGGACTAATTCAGAGTTGATTGCCGCAGCAAATTTGTTAGCAGTTGGGCAAAACCATGGGGGTCATTCTGAGTTGATCGCTCGCTAGCAACTTTTTGCAGCGCTGCGATCAGATAGTCGCCGCCTATGGGGGAGTGTATTTTCGCTTTGCAAGTGTGTGAACGCTTTTGCAGCCGACGGCACAAAAACGTTTTTTTGCAGTTACTGACTTACTCAGTCGCTGCGATCACTTCAGTCTTTTTGGTCCCGGAATTGACGTCAGACGCCCGCCCAGCAAACGATTGGACACGCCTAGGTTTTTCCAAACACTCCTAGAAAATGGTCAGTTGACATCCACAAATGCCCTCTTTCTGTCAATCACCTTGCGATCAGCTGTGCGAATGGATTCTTTGTTAAATCCATCGCCCAGCACCGATCCTCTTTGTACCCGTACGACACACCTGCGCATTGCGGTGCATACGCATGCGCAGTTTTGCCAAGATTTAACCTGATCGCAGAGCTGCAAAACGTTGCTAGCGAGTGATCAACTCAGAATGTCCCCCCATGTGCACTGCAGGTGTGGCAGATATAACATGTGCAGAGAGTTAGATTTGGGTGGGTTATTTTGTTTCTGTACAGGGTAAATACTGGCTGCTTTATTTTACACTGCAATTTAGATTTCAGTTTGAATACACCCCACCCAAATCTAACTCTCTCTGCACACGTTATATCTGCTCGCCCTGCACTGCACATGGGTGGTCATTCCGAGTTGATTGCTAATTGCATTCGTTCGCTGTGCAGCGATGAGGCAAAAAAATTGCACTTCTGCACATGCGTAAGCGGCACAATGTGCACGCACAATGTACTATTACAATGGACGATGTAGTTTCACACAAGGACTAGCGAAGCTTTTCAGTCGCACTGCTGGCCGCAGAGTGATTGACATGAAGGGGGCGTTTCTGGGTGTCAACTGACCATTTTCAGGGAGTGTTCGAAAAAACGCAGGCGTACCAGGAAAAACGCAGACGTGTCTGGGCGAACGCAGGTTGTGTTTGTGATGTCAAAACAGGAACTGAACAGTCTGAAGTCATTGCAAGCGCTGAGTAAGTTTTGAGCTACTCTAAAACTGCACAAAAAAATGTTGCCGCCGCTCTGCGATGCTTTTGTTCGCACTTCTGCAAAGCTGAAATACACTTCCAGTGGGAGGCGGCATAGCGTTTGCACGGCTGCTAAAAACTGCTAGCGAGCGAACTCGAAATCACCACCATGGTTTTGCCCAACTGCTAATAAATTTTCTGCTGCGATCAACTCTGAATTACCACCTTTATTTATTATTTTTCTCTGACGTCCTAGTGGATGCTGGGACTCCGTCAGGACCATGGGGATTAGCGGCTCCGCAGGAGACAGGGCACAAAAATAAAGCTTTAGGATCAGGTGGTGTGCACTGGCTCCTCCCCCTATGACCCTCCTCCAAGCCTCAGTTAGGTTTTTGTGCCCGTCCGAGCAGGGTGCAATCTAGGTGGCTCTCCTAAAGAGCTGCTTAGAAAAAGTTTTTAGGTTTTTTATTTTCAGTGAGTCCTGCTGGCAACAGGCTCACTGCATCGAGGGACTTAGGGGAGAGAAGTGAACTCACCTGCGTGCAGGATGGATTGGCTTCTTAGGCTACTGGACACCATTAGCTCCAGAGGGATCGAACACAGGCCCAGCCATGGAGTCCGGTCCCGGAGCCGCGCCGCCGACCCCCCTTGCAGATGCCGAAGATTGAAGAGGTCCAGAAACAGGCGGCAGAAGACTTTTCAGTCTTCATGAGGTAGCGCACAGCACTGCAGCTGTGCGCCATTGTTGTCAGCACACTTCACACAGCGGTCACTGAGGGTGCAGGGCGCTGGGGAGGGCGCCCTGGGCAGCAATGTATAATACCGTTCTTATGGCTAAAAATACATCACATATAGCCCTTGAGGCTATATGGATGTATTTAACCCCTGCCAGATCTCACAAACTCCGGGAGAAGAGCCCGCCGAAATAGGGGGCGGGGCTTATTCTCCTCAGCACACAGCGCCATTTTCCTGCTCAGCTCCGCTGTGAGGAAGGCTCCCAGGACTCTCCCCTGCACTGCACTACAGAAACAGGGTAAAACAGAGAGGGGGGGGCACTTTTTTTGGCGATATTACTATATTTAAGCTGCTATAAGGATACAACACTTATATAGGGTTGTTCCCATATATATTATAGCGCTTGGGTGTGTGCTGGCAAACTCTCCCTCTGTCTCCCCAAAGGGCTAGTGGGGTCCTGTCTTCAATAGAGCATTCCCTGTGTGTCTGCTGTGTGTCGGTACGTGTGTGTCGACATGTATGAGGACGATGTTGGTGTGGAGGCAGAGCAATTGCCGGTAATGGTGATGTCACCCCCCAGGGAGTCGACACCGGAATGGATGGCTTTGTTTATGGAATTACGTGATAATGTCAGCACATTACAAAAATCAGTTGACGACATGAGACGGCCGGCAAACCAGTTAGTACCTGCCCAGGCGTCTCAGACACCGTCAGGGGCTGTAAAACGCCCTTTACCTCAGTCGGTCGACACAGACCCAGACACGGACACTGAATCTAGTGTCGACGGTGAAGAAACAAACGTATTTTCCAGTAGGGCCACACGTTATATGATCACGGCAATGAAGGAGGCTTTACATATCTCTGATACTGCAAGTACCACAAAAAGGGGTATTATGTGGGGTGTGAAAAAACTACCTGTAGTTTTTCCTGAATCAGAGGAATTGAATGATGTATGTGATGAAGCGTGGGTTAACCCAGATAGAAAAGTGCTAATTTCAAAAAAGTTATTGGCATTATACCCTTTCCCGCCAGAGGTTAGGGCGCGCTGGGAAACACCCCCTAGGGTGGATAAGGCGCTCACACGCTTATCAAAACAAGTGGCGTTACCGTCTCCTGATACGGCCGCCCTCAAGGATCCAGCTGATAGGAGGCTGGAAACTACCCTAAAAAGTATATACACACATACTGGTGTTATACTGCGACCAGCCATCGCCTCAGCCTGGATGTGCAGTGCTGGGGTGGTCTGGTCGGATTCCCTGACTGAAAATATTGATACCCTGGATAGGGACAGTATTTTATTGACTTTAGAGCAATTAAAGGATGCTTTTCTTTATATGCGAGATGCTCAGAGGGATATTTGCACTCTGGCATCGAGAGTAAGTGCGATGTCCATATCTGCCAGAAGAAGTTTATGGACGCGACAGTGGTCAGGTGATGAGGATTCCAAACGGCATATGGAAGTATTGCCGTATAAAGGGGAGGAATTATTTGGCGTGGGTCTATCGGATCTGGTGGCCACGGCAACTGCCGGGAAATCCACCTTTTTACCTCAGACCCCCTCCCAACGGAAAAAGACACCGTCTTTTCAGCCGCAGTCCTTTCGGTCCTATAAGACCAAGCGGGCAAAAGGACAGTCATATCTGCCCCGAGGCAGAGGAAAGGGTAAGAGAGGGCAGCAAGCAGCTCCTTCCCAGGAACAGAAGCCCTCCCCGGGTTCTGCAAAGCCCTCAGCATGACGCTGGGGCTTTACAAGCGGACTCAGGAGCGGTGGGGGGTCGACTCAAGAATTTCAGCGCGCAGTGGGCTTGCTCACAGGTGGACCCCTGGATCCTGCAGGTAGTATCTCAGGGTTACAGGTTGGAATTCGAGAAGTCTCCCCCTCGCCGGTTCCTAAAGTCTGCTTTGCCAACGTCTCCCTCAGACAGGGCGACGGTATTGGAAGCCATTCACAAGCTGTTTTCTCAGCAGGTGATAGTCAAGGTACCCCTCCTACAACAGGGAAAGGGGTATTACTCCACGCTATTTGTGGTACCGAAGCCGGACGGCTCGGTAAGACCTATTCTAAATCTGAAATCTTTGAACCTGTACATAAAAAAATTCAAGTTCAAGATGGAGTCACTCAGAGCAGTGATAGCGAATCTGGAAGAAGGGGACTTTATGGTGTCCCTGGACATCAAGGATGCTTACCTGCATGTCCCAATTTGCCCTTCACACCAAGGGTACCTCAGGTTCGTGGTGCAAAACTGTCATTATCAGTTTCAGACGCTGCCGTTTGGATTGTCCACGGCACCTCGGGTCTTTACCAAGGTAATGGCCGAGATGATGTTTCTTCTGCGAAGAAAAGGCGTATTAATTATCCCTTACTTGGACGATCTCCTGATAAGGGCAAGGTCCAGAGAACAGCTGGAAGACGTAGTAGCACTAACCCAAGTAGTGCTGCAACAGCACGGGTGGATTCTGAATTTTCCAAAATCTCAATTGAACCCGACGACACGTCTGCTGTTCCTGGGAATGATTCTGGACACGGTTCAGAAAAAGGTGTTTCTTCCGGAGGAGAAAGCCAGGGAGTTATCCGAACTTGTCAGGAACCTCCTAAAACCAGGAAAAGTGTCTGTGCATCAATGCACAAGAGTCCTGGGAAAGATGGTGGCTTCTTACGAAGCGATTCCATTCGGCAGATTCCACGCACGAACTTTTCAGTGGGATCTGCTGGACAAATGGTCCGGATCGCATCTGCAGATGCATCAGCGGATAACCTTATCGCCACGGACAAGGGTGTCTCTTCTGTGGTGGTTGCAGAGTGCTCATCTGTTAGAGGGCCGCAGATTCGGCATACAGAAGTCAAGCCTGGAGATGTCTCTTCACATAAATATACTGGAGCTAAGAGCGATTTACAATGCTCTAAGCCTGGCAAAACCCCTGCTTCAGGGTCAGCCGGTGTTGATCCAGTCGGACAAGATCACGGCAGTCGCCCACGTAAACAGACAGGGCGGCACAAGAAGCAGGAGAGCAATGGCAGAAGCTGCAAGGATTCTTCGCTGGGCGGAAGATCATGTGATAGCACTGTCAGCAGTGTTCATTCCGGGAGTGGACAACTGGGAAGCAGACTTCCTCAGCAGACACGATCTACACCCGGGAGAGTGGGGACTTCATCCAGAAGTCTTCCACATGATTGTGAACCGTTGGGAAAAACCAAAGGTGGATATGATGGCGTCTCGCCTCAACAAAAAACAGGACAGGTATTGCGCCAGGTCAAGAGACCCTCAGGCAATAGCTGTGGACGCTCTGGTAACACCGTGGGTGTTCCAGTCAGTGTATGTGTTTCCTCCTCTGCCTCTCGTACCAAAGGTACTGAGAATTATACGGCAAAGGGGAGTAAGAACGATACTCGTGGCTCCGGATTGGCCAAGAAGAACTTGGTACCCGGAACTTCAGGAGATGCTCACGGAAGATCCGTGG
This sequence comes from Pseudophryne corroboree, assembly GCF_028390025.1. NCBI lineage: Eukaryota > Metazoa > Chordata > Amphibia > Anura > Myobatrachidae > Pseudophryne > Pseudophryne corroboree. Next base: position 980,036,971 of record NC_086445.1, read on the forward strand.
CCTCTACCTCTAAGACGGGACCTGCTTCAGCAGGGACCGTGTCTATTCCAAGACTTACCGCGGCTGCGTTTGACGGCATGGCGGTTGAACGCCGAATTCTAAGGGAAAAAGGCATTCCGGAAGAGGTCATTCCTACACTGGTAAAAGCCAGGAAGGAGGTGACTGCACAACATTATCACCGCATTTGGAGAAAATATGTTGCGTGGTGTGAGGCCAGGAAGGCCCCCACGGAGGAATTTCAACTGGGTCGATTCCTACATTTCCTGCAAACAGGATTGTCTATGGGCCTCAAATTGGGGTCCATTAAGGTTCAAATTTCGGCCCTGTCGATTTTCTTCCAGAAAGAATTGGCTTCAGTTCCTGAAGTCCAGACTTTTGTAAAAGGAGTACTACATATACAGCCCCCGGTTGTGCCCCCAGTGGCTCCGTGGGACCTTAATGTAGTTTTGGATTTTCTCAAATCCCATTGGTTTGAGCCACTCAAATCGGTGGATTTGAAATATCTTACGTGGAAAGTAACCATGCTACTGGCCCTGGCTTCAGCCAGGAGAGTATCAGAATTGGCGGCTTTATCGTATAAAAGCCCATATCTGATTTTCCATTCGGACAGGGCAGAACTGCGGACGCGTCCTCAGTTTCTGCCTAAGGTGGTGTCAGCGTTTCACCTGAACCAGCCTATTGTGGTGCCTGCGGCTACTAGCGATTTGGAGGATTCCAAGTTGCTGGACGTTGTCCGGGCATTGAAAATATATATTTCAAGGACGGCTGGAGTCAGAAAATCTGACTCGCTGTTTATACTGTATGCACCCAACAAGCTGGGTGCTCCTGCTTCTAAGCAGACGATTGCTCGTTGGATTTGTAGCACAATTCAACTTGCACATTCTGTGGCAGGCCTGCCACAGCCTAAATCTGTCAAGGCCCATTCCACAAGGAAGGTGGGCTCATCCTGGGCGGCTGCCCGAGGGGTCTCGGCATTACAACTCTGCCGAGCAGCTACGTGGTCGGGGGAGAACACGTTTGTAAAATTCTACAAATTTGATACCCTGGCTAAAGAGGACCTGGAGTTCTCTCATTCGGTGCTGCAGAGTCATCCGCACTCTCCCGCCCGTTTGGGAGCTTTGGTATAATCCCCATGGTCCTGACGGAGTCCCAGCATCCACTAGGACGTCAGAGAAAATAAGATTTTACTTACCGATAAATCTATTTCTCGTAGTCCGTAGTGGATGCTGGGCGCCCATCCCAAGTGCGGATTGTCTGCAATACTTGTACATAGTTATTGTTACAAAAAAATCGGGTTGTTATTGTTGTGAGCCGTCTGTTCAGAGGCTCCTACGTTTGTCATACTGTTAACTGGGTTCAGATCACAGGTTGTACAGTGTGATTGGTGTGGCTGGTATGAGTCTTACCCGGGATTCAAAATCCTTCCTTATTGTGTACGCTCGTCCGGGCACAGTATCCTAACTGAGGCTTGGAGGAGGGTCATAGGGGGAGGAGCCAGTGCACACCACCTGATCCTAAAGCTTTATTTTTGTGCCCTGTCTCCTGCGGAGCCGCTAATCCCCATGGTCCTGACGGAGTCCCAGCATCCACTACGGACTACGAGAAATAGATTTATCAATAAGTAAAATCTTATTATTTATTACCAGTTATTTATATATAGCGCGCACATATTCCGCAGCGATTTACAGAGAATATTTGACCATTCAGTTCAGTCCCAGCCCATCTGAGCTTACCCTCTATATTCCCTATCACATGTACATACACACACATACAAATTCAGGTTAATTTATTTTTGTTAAGAGCTAATAAACCTACCAGTATATTTTCAGAATCTGGGAGGAAGGTGCCTCGATAAAGTCACAAAGAGGTCCTAAATGTCGGTGGAATGGTTTGGGTATGCGTTACCGCCACTGGGGTCCTCGGCAGTCAGCATACCGACCGCGAGATCCAGGTGACGGAATGCTGGCAGGGATGGTGGAGTTGGTCGAGTGCAACCTGACCCTTGCGGGCTCACTGCGCTCGCCACAGGTTCTATTTCCTGCTAATTGGCATGCAGACTGTCGGGATTTAGAGGGGGGCTGGATGTAGCCGTCGGTAATGTGACCGGCGGTCTCCTGACCGCTAGTCACATAACTACATCCTGGTGGAATGTATGTGATGTTTTCACTTTTGAAAATCTGGGGAGTGCACCCCTCTCTTGCTTTATGTTGTATATTGGACTGATGTCCCTATCTGTGTGATGCACCCCAGTGCTTTTATTCTATATATACTGTATCTGAAACACTGGCGTATTTAATAATGGGTTCAGTGTGTGCGCAAAACACCTTACACCCATGTTTATTAATACTTATCCTCCGGAGACCTGCGTCGCAGCAGCAGCTCTGCAGAGATCACATGAAAAATGGCGCGGTGGCCAATTCCCCGGAGGTTTGTGCTTTCTCAGTAGGACAATCTCTGGTCAAATGGGCACCATTTTCTCAGAGACCTGCGCAGGTGCACTTGACTCTGGGACAGCGCTAGGGTCCCCTAGTGACCCCTAGTTCCCAGAGTCTACAGCGCTGCCAGCTAGAGAGGAGGTGGCCCAGATGTAGCCTGCACATGCGCCTCCTTCTCTCTAAAGATGCCCCTGATTTGAAACCAATTATCCTCAACTGTGGGATATATGGGATCCGGTCTCTAGGTCAACAGTAACTAGGTCGACAGCAACTAGGTCGACCACTATTGGTCGACAGTAACTAGGATGACAGGGTCTCTAGGTCGACATGTTCTAGGTCGACAGGTCAAAAGGTCAACATGAGTTATTCTTTTTTTTACCTTTTTCATACTTAACGATCCACGTGGACTACAATTGGGAATAGTAACATGTGCCGAGCACAGCGGTAGCAGAGCGAGGCACCTTCCCCGCAGCATGGCGAGCAAAGCGAGCCATACGAGGGGACACGGTGCACTAATTGGGGTTCTTGGTCACTGTACGGAGAAAAAAAACCTAATGTTGACCTTTTGACCTAGACCATGTCGACCTAGAGACCCTGTCGACCTACAGACCCAGTTGAACTAGTTACTGTCGACCAATAGTGGTCGACCTAGTTACTGTCGACAAAGTTACTGTTGACCTAGCATACCACACCCGGGATATGCATTACGGATGGTGTAATGGTTAGCATTACTGCCTCACAGCACTAAGGTCATGGGTTCAATTCCCACCATGGCCGTAACTGTGTGGAGTTTGTATATTCTCCCCGTACTTGGGTGGGTTTCCTCTCACAATCCAAAAATATACTGGTAGGTTAATTGGCTTCTTTCAAAATTAACCCTAGTATGACTGTGTGTGCGTATAAATGTGCTAGGGAATATAGGGGGTCATTCCGAGTTGATCGCTAGCTGCCGTTGTTCGCAGTGCAGCGATCAGGCTAAAAAGTGGCACTTCTGCGCACGCGTATGGGACGCAATGTGCACGCGCGATGTACTTTCACAACAAACAATGCAGTTTCACACATGGTCTAGCGATGCTTTTCAGTCGCACTGCTGGCCGCAGACTGATTGACAGGAAGTGGGTGTTTTTGGGCGGTAACTGACCGATTTCAGGGAGTGAGCTGAAAAACGTAGGCGTGTCAGATTCAAACGCAGGTGTGCCTGGGGAAACACAGGCGTAGCTGGCCGAACGCAGGACGTGTTTGTGACGTCAAAACAGGAACTAAATAGTCTGAAGTGATCGCAAGCTAGGAGGAGGTCTGGAGCTGCTCAGAAACTGCTCAAAAATATTTTGGTGCCGTTCTGCGATCCTTTCATTCGCACTTATGCTAAGCTAAAATACACTCCCAGAGGGCGACGGCTTAGCGTTTGCATGGCTGCTAAAAGCAGCTAGCGAGCGAACAACTCCAAATGAGGTCTATAGATTGTAAGCTTCACCTGGGCAGGGACTGATGTGAATGGGCAATTATTCTCTGTAAAGCGCTGCAGAATATGTGTGCGCTATATAAATAACCTGTAATAAATAATAAATAAATAATAAATATTATACTGTGCCCCTGATGATGTTCTGTCTTTAGCTAGATGATGCTTGAGAATTCCCCTCTTCCTATCAAGTTTCTATTTTCATTTCTTTCGCAACTGATATATCAGATTTCTTGACATTTTGCAAAGGATACATGCAATAAGTCCCAGCACACAAAGACACATAGCAACTGGAAGGAGCCGGAATGCAGACACATTGTATAAATACATGGGTCTGATGACATGAGTTTTAGCAGCATTGTACTTAATGGGCCACGTGCTGAAGGATACAACAGATGGCAGGACAATTTATTATTTTTCTCTCTTTAACTCCCTCCCCCCCCAGTACGTAAATCTTGTGTTGTTATACGGTCAGAAATTACAGCAAGAAGCCCAACATGGATAATGGACAATTACTGTATATGTTTAGTTTAATAAATCCGAGTATCTGAAATAAATAAATAAATAAATAAATGGGGTAAACGAGCGCTGACCTCCTGCTGTGTTAATGGCACATTATTATGGAAAGTACACACTTGCTGCATCCGGGTTGGAAGATTTGTTGCAAAGGATTATAATGTAGAGTAGGTTCTATTATACTTGTAAATGTCGTATTTTGCTCAATGCCAGGAGAGGCATTCACTGGAAACAAATTAATTTCACCATTTTTAAATGCAAATTGCACATCTAAGTTTACCTGCTAGAATTTCTGAGGAATTTGTGAGGCTCTATTATGATACAGAAGTTTGTCACGATGTGTCGTAAACTCAGCTTCACTGAAGAACTACAGGTGCAAATCAACAAGTGGACTAAGGCCGTAACCAGGTTTGTTAGCAAACCATAAAGCACACTAAAAAACCATGCTGCACTGCAGGTGGGGCAGATATAATATGTGCAGAGAGTTAGATTTTGGTGGATTACATTGTTTCTGTGCAGGGTAAATACTGGCTGCTTTAGTTTTACACTGCAATTTAGATTTCAGTTTGAACACACCCCACCAAATCTAATGGTGTGTACACACGGTGAGATCCTTGCTATGCCCGATTTTTACTTGCAATTTCCCTTGAACTCCCTGGAGCCCAGATAGGACAGATTTTGACTAACTTTTCTTGAGATATGGACTATGTGTGCTTACGATTTTGGCTTATGTGAGATGTCATCAGTGGTGCAAGTGGGCGGGTACGGGTGGGTACGGCGTACCCGTAAGAATTTAGCCGTGGGTACGCCGTACCCACACCGACGGGCCGCCGCTCCTCTTCCTTCCCTCCCCTGCTCCACGCCGCACCCGCCGTCCCCGCCGCACCCGCCGTCCCCGCCGCACCGCCACTGATGTGAGGGAAGGAGAGCGCAGCCTGCGCATCTCGTTCCCCTCAGTCTCCGGCGGGTGTCTCAGTATACTTCAGCGTCGATCCGTGAGCAAATCAGAGCTCGCATCCGCGAGCTCTGATTGGCTCACGGATCAGCGCTGAATTAAACTGAGACACCCGCCGGAGACTGAGGGGAACGAGAGGCGCAGGCTGCGCTCTCCTCCCCTCACATGACAGACAGGACGGCGACGGCAGCGGCAGCGGTGAGTAGGGGAGGGGGGCATGTTTACCTGGCACTGGGGGGGGCATGTTATACCTGGCACTGGGGGGGCATGTATACCTGGCACTGGGGGCATATCTGGCACAGGGGGGCATATATACCTGGCACTGGGGGATATCTGGCACAGGGGGGCATGTTATACCTGGCACTGGGGGATATCTGGCACAGGGGGGCATGTTATACCTGGCACTGGGGGATATCTGGCACAGGGGGGCATGTTATACCAGGCACTGGGGGGGCATGTTATACCTGGCACTGGGGGATATCTGGCACTGGGGGCATATCTGGCACAGGGGGGGTATATATACCTGGCACTGGGGGATATCTGGCACAGGGGGGCATGTATACCTGGCACTGGGGGCATATCTGGCACAGGGGGGCATATATACCTGGCACTGGGGGATATCTGGCACAGGGGGGCATGTATACCTGGCACTGGGGGATATCTGGCACTGGGGGGGCATGTTATACCTGGCACTGGGGGATATCTGGCACTGGGGGGGCATGTATACCTGGCACGGGGGGATATCTGGCACTGGGGGCATATCTGGCACAGGGGGGCATATATACCTGGCACTGGGGGATATCTGGCACAGGGGGGCATGTATACCTGGCACTGGGGGATATCTGGCACTGGGGGCATATCTGGCACTGTAGAGGCATTTCTGAATCTGGCACGGGGGGCAATGTATATCTGACACAGTGGGGGCATTTGTGTATCTGGCACTGTGGGGCAATGTGTATCTGACACTGTGAGGCAATGTATGGCACTCTGGGGGCATTTCTGTATCTGGCACTGTGGGGCAATGTGTATCTGGCACAGTGGGGCAATGTGTATCTGGCACTCTGGGGACATTTGTGTATCTGGCACTGTGGGACAATGTGTATCTGGCATTGTGGGGCAATGTGTATCTGGCACTGTGGGGCAATGTGCATCTGGCACTGTGGGGCAATGTGTATCTGACACTCTGGGGACATTTGTGTATCTGGCACTCTGGGGACATTTGTGTATCTGGCACTGTGGGGTTATGTGTATCTGGCACTGTGGGGCAATGTATATCTGGCACTGTGGGGCAACGTGTATCTGACACTATTGGGGTCATACGTGTATCTGGCCCGCCCCCATTTTCATTGGCCACGCCCCATGTGGCATTTGGCCACACCCATTTTTTTGCACGCGCGCCTTTGGCGCGCACACACAGTACCCATAAGACATTTTTTCTACTTGCACCACTGGATGTCATTGACATGTGAGATGAACTAGATAGTACACCGATATAGCAAGGATTGACTTGCCTGCACAGTCTATCTTTTCTTGCGATGCCGACCTGGCGGGACCACGCATCGGGATCGAATTGGGATCGCAAGGTGACTTTCACCTTGCGATCTGCAATAACTTTTCTTGCGATTTTGACCATATAGTCAAAATCGAAAGAAAATATCTCGCCGTGTGTACACACCATAACTCTCTCTGCACAGGGAATTCATAAAATTGAGTGCTTATCTATCCAAAGAGAAATCCTAGGCTATAGTGTCACAGTCCCAATATGTTTCGTCTATGAAGGAGACTTCATCTGTGGGGGCCATATCATCACTTCCAGGACTACCATCAGGGAGGTGTCTGATTGGCTCAAAATGTATTCAGCAGCAGATCATGACCCCAAACATACAGCCAATGTCATTAAGAACTATCTTCAGCGTAAAGAAGAACGAGGAGACAAGGAAGTGATGATATGGCCCCCACAGAGCCCTGATCTCAACATCGTCGAGTTTGCCTGAGACAGAAGGACCTGAGCAAGCATACATCCACAGAAGATCTGTTGTTAGTTCTCCATGATGTTTGGAACAACCTCCCTGCAGAGTTCCTTCAAAAACTGTACCCATATGTACCTAGAAGAATTGATGCTGTTTTGAAGACAAAGGGCAATCACACCAAGTATTGATTTGATTTAGATTTCTCTAATGCTCATTTACTTTGAATTTTGTTAATTGACAAAAATAAACTATTAACATTTCTATTTTTGAAAGCATTCTTACATTGAAGCATTTTACCATGCCAAATAGCCATGGACTTTGCTACTTAGCCGTGCCAAAGCACTAATCCTAAATACTACGTTCACTATGAACTTGAACTTGTGGAAAAAGTAGCACAATGGAGGAAAAATTGCACAGCACAGGAATCACACCATATGGTGTGAAAACATAAAGGACCCACACACACACACACACACACACGCACACAGAGAGAGACAGAGAGAGAGACAGGAGACGGTCTTGTTCTGCCCCCCACCCCATACCTCATCACCTGAGCCTGGCCGCACTGCAGGTGGTAGCTGTCTGTGTGTTAAAGTTGCAGCAGCAGACAATGGGTAATAGGAGTTGGCCCAGGTGGAGCTGCAATGCCGGAACCTGGAAGGACAGCTGTTTGACAATGACGCATCTATGAAAGGGAAGAGCCAGACACCACACACATAATCAAGTTATAGGTCCAGCATGTTATTTTCTTTGCCTCTGCATGTGCAATGAGTATAGTACGTCTGTATTATTTTGATGCATGTCTGGAAGTGCTTTAAGGTATAAAATAAATAATTCCGGCATAGGAGCTGGTCTGTACCTGGCAGGGAGGTAAATTTCTCAGGAGGCACTGGTTAGTACAAGAGCCAGATTTACACACAATATATGAGCCAAAGGGTACATGGGGGCATTATACACAGGTGCAGAGGTTTAAACTCCTGGAAATTTGGTGGGTTTTGATCAGAGATGTGCAGAAAAGATAAGCAGGTGAGGCACTGCCTCACCTGCCATAGACTTTTTACTCCAGAGTTTTGACTATAAAAATGATTAGAATAATACAAAGAAGATATTTTTAACATATTGTTTGTATTTTTCATATACTTTATACAGTCAAAACACTGGCACAGATGTTAGTATGACAGGAAAGGCCCTGCCTCACCTGCCTCACTCCACCGCACGTCACTGGTACCTGGTACCTTTCCTCTATCTCCTCACCTGACTTCTGAGTCCACTCAATCACCCTGTCACAGGCCAGCTGGATTGTTATACAGCTGGCTACATGAGCAATGGTTACTGCAGCTTGTGAGATCTATCTATACTAGTTTGTGGATAGTGCAGTATGATTTTGCACTTTAAAAGTCCCATAGAAAAACAAATAAGCTATTAATGTGATGCAATTAAGATGTCAGTATTTGAATGATAAGTCTGATCCCTGATTGCAAAAGACCCCGGAGCAGTGTGGAATTAGCTGGAATTCTGCCGTGACATTCAATGGGGCAATAAATCCACTGATACCCCTTTCACACCGCAGCTTGTACCCGGTAATTTGCCGTTTTTACTGGCTTCCTAAACGGTTCGAGCTGCGATGTGAAAGGGTCACCTTCAATTTACCGTTTACAAAATACCGGTATTTTGAAACGGTAAAAAAGCAGGGTCTTACCCGTTTCAGACCCGTTTCATTGTGCAGTGTGAAAGGGTCTGAAACGGTATTTGCAAGCCCCAGAAGGTGATAGGCTGTCTCCATGTGTGATCTCAGCAGGCAGAAGCAGGAAATAAACATTTAAAATGACAACCACTGTTTTGTATGGGTGAAACGGGTTCAGTGTGAAAGGTACGAAAACGGTAATGAAATGGTAATATACTGGTTACAACATGCAATGTGAAGTGGGTCTAACTGCTCAGACCCGTTTTAAGTATTGTTTAAAGAATCGTTTCAAAAGCAGGTTTTGCGATGTGAAAGCAGCATAAGACTGTAAGACATATTCTATTGTATTAATCTTCAACAGAAGATGATGTGAGTTCTGAAACTGATATCATTTCTTTATGGATTATTTTAAGTTCTTTTCAATTATATGAGAACTTTAGGAAGAAATGACTACCTGAAGGGAATTCATGATTGTTATTTCGATATAAAAAAACCTCTAATGGGCTTACGTTACATCTGTGGGCCTAATTCAGATCTGATCGTTGCAGCAAATTTGTTAGCAGATGGCCAAAACCATGTGCACTGCAGGTGGGGCAGATGTAACATGTGCAGAGAGAGTTAGATTTGGGTGCGGTGTGTCCAAACAGAAATCTAAGTTGCAGTGTAAAAATAAAGCAGCCAGTATTTACCCTGCATAGAAACAATATAACACACCCAAATCTAACTCTCTCTGCACATGTTATATCTGCTCCCCCTGCAGTGCACATGGGGGGTAATTCCAAGTTGATCGCAGCAGGAATTTTTGTGTGCAGTTGGGCAAAACCATGTGCACTGCAAGGGGGGGGGGGGGGGGGGGGGGGCAGATATAACATGTGCAGAAAGAGTTAGATTTGGGTGGGTTATATTGTTTCTGTGCAGGGTAAATACTGCCTGCTTTATTTTTACACTGCAAATTAGATATTAGATTGCAGATTGAACACACCCCACCCAAATCTAACTCTCTCTGCACATGTTAAATCTGCCTCCCCTGCAGTGCACATGGTTTTGTCCAACTGCTAACAAAATTCCTGCTGCGATCAACTTGGAATGACCCCTATGGTTTTGCCCAACTGCTAACAAATTTGCTGCTACGATCAGGTCTGAATTAGGCCCTTTATCTTCAAATAACCCCCAGTTTTGTATAGTAAGACATACAGAATGTTGAGTTGCTCCAGAACATTGCACATATTGTAATTATGGGGGTAATTCCAAGTTGATCGCAGCAGGAATTTAGTTAGCAATTGGGCAAAACCATGTGCACTGCAGGGGAGGCAGATTTAACATGTGCAGAGAGAGTTAGATTTGGGTGGGTTATTTTGTTTCTGTGCAGGGTAAATACTGGCTGCTTTATTTTTACACTGCAAATTAGATTGCAGATTGAACACACCCCACCCAAATCTAACTCTCTCTGCACATGTTAAATCTGCCTCCCCTGCAGTGCACATGGTTTTGTCCAACTGCTAACAAAATTCCTGCTGCGATCAACTTGGAATTACCGCCTTTATGTGGTATGATAACACGACTCTATGCAAGACCTTCTGGGAGTTTGGAATAGACACAGAAGTAAATATATATTGAAAATAAAAAGAAAGAATGATTCATCCGCACAAGTGGACCATACAATGGGGGATATGTATCAAACCTCAGAGAGAGATACAGTGGAGAGAGAAAAAGTACAGACCAATCATCTCCTATCTGCCATGTTACAGGCTATGTTTGAATGAGGGAATGTTTTTCCTTTTCTTCTTGGGTTAAAATCCTTCTCAGTTTTGGAAATTAACAAGAACATTTTTTTAAAAAGGAAATAAAATCAGGCAAGGAAGACGCGCTGACAAGTTTATTCAAAGCATTTACTGTATGTATAATATATATGGATGATATCAAACTAAATCTAGCATAGACTTGTTAATGCATTAGGCACAATTCAGGAAGCTACTGTAGACGGACAGTATTTAAGCTTGTTAATAATCACGTCTAATAGAGGACGGCACTGACATATTATGAATGTAGTCTGTAGGCTTCATTAAGAAAAAATGATATCGAATGAAATCCAATTTTAATGTCACATAACACAATCTATGGTATCAAGACTCTAGGTCAACACCCATTAGGTCGACACCCATTAGTCGACAGTGGGTAGGTCGACACGGCAATTAGGTCAACATGAAATAAGTTCGACATGAGTTCTTCACTTTTTCGTATTTTACGATCCATGTGGACTACAATTGGGAACGGTAACCTGTGCCGAGCGCAACGGTAGCGGAGCGAGGTACGTTGCCCGCAGCATGGCATGTGAAGCAAGCCATGCAAGGGGACACGGTGCACTAATTGGGGTTCCCGGTCAATTGACGGCGAAAACCACACAATTATTTTTTTTAAACTCACGTCGACCTTTTTTCATGTCAACCTTGTTCACGTCGACCTAATGGCCATGTCGACCTATTTCTAGTGTCAACCTATCCACTGTCGACCAATGGGTGTCGACCTAATTGGTGTCGACCTTGAGTCCCATACCCCCAATCTATACAGATACTAAATCTATGATTGCTAGAGAAAATTTTGCATAATTGTTTTCTATGTTCAAGATACTACAGTATGTATGTTTTAGTTATATACTTGTTAATTGGTGCTCTAAATGTAATATTGGTACAGGGTCGGACTGGACCACAGGGGTACAGGGAAAACCACCGGTGGGCCACTCTGCCTGGGGGCCCACTCCTTCCTCTAGGGATCAGGTTCCAGACTGTGCACTTGTAGTATACATGGTAGATATGTTGCATTACACTGCACAAGTCTATTGTGTATTTCAAGCCTCTGTGGAGGTTGGCCACACCCCTTTGTAGGCTGACCACACCCCCAAGTATGGGCCCCTATCACGGCATTCCCCCGGTGGGCCCTTCATGCCCCAGTCCGACACTGTATTGGTATAAATGTAATACAAGTGTATATAATAGTGCACAACACAAATTAATTCATAGGGGGGATGTAATAGGGTGTGAGAATCACAAAAGTGAGAGTTTTGTGAGAGTTCTCATTTTTTTTTTAAGTGGCAATCATTTACATGGCAAAACCAGGTTGATTTTGCCATGTACATGATTGCCGTGATAATAGTGCTACAGATACTTCTCATCATCACCTCTACTACCTCATATCATTACACCAGTCCCTCAGTACATACAAGACAAAATATGTATATCTGGGGATGCATCCGACACTAATTGTGTTGCACTTATAGATGTGCCATCATTTAACTATCCTGCTGGCCGGACATAACTAACATTAAGCAGCTGTGAATGATATGTTAATGGAAAAAAAAAAATCTTGTGATAACTGATAAGGTGTCACAAGCTAGTATTCTACAGAACTCAACAGAATACTGTACCAGATTGTGAGGCCTCATCATGAGTTGTGCCAGCTTATCAGGTTTTATTTATTTATTTATTTATTTTTTGGGGGGGGCGATGGTATCGATATTCCATTAGTTGAAATCCCAATGGTCAGAATGCCGTCAGTGGCATACCCAAAGTTCAAAAATCCAGAAAAGATCCAGGTAGTATTTTAACTCTAACCATAATCCTAACCCTAAACCACCCCTCCCGCAGCCTAACCCTACCGCCCCCCCAACCACAGCCTAATGATAACCCTCCCTCTAGTGCCTAACCCTAAACCACCCCTCCTGCAGCCTAGCCCTACCACCCCCCCAACCACAGCCTAATAATAACCCTCCCTCTAGTGCCTAACCCTAAACCACCCCTCCCGCAGCCTAACCTTACCCCCTCCCAACCACAGCCTAATAATAACCCTCCCTCTAGTACTTAACCCTTTACCACCCCGCAGTGGCAAACGCAGGATTTAGCGAGGGGGGTTTCCATGGATGGGTGGGTAGATGGGTGTGTATGTATATGTGCAGGTATGTGTAATAAATATATATATAGATATATACACACACACACACACACACACAAACATACATACATATATATGTACGTACGGAGGCAGCACGGCACTCATTGAGACTGGTAAACCATAGAAAATCAGCACAGGACGCTGAAGCTGTTTGTCAACATTTCAGAGTTAGACTCCTTTAAAAGAGTCTAACTCTGAAACATTGACATACAGCTACAGCGTCCTGTGCTGATTTTCTATGGTTTACCAGTCTCTATGAGTGCCGTCCTGCTTCCGTACATATTATCTGATTCTGACGGGCTCCGGAGCATGTTGTGCGGTACTAGTAAGGAGTGCCATTCATAATTTGCAGATATATATATATATACGTTTGATACAGAGCAAACGGCGTCTCCGTGAGAAATACCCCGCTGACTGAAGGAAATACATAGTAGCGGCAGTTATCAGAGAGAGTGGCTAAGTGCAATATTTTAAACCTACATGTACATGGATATTTACGTAAGTAAAGTGTTACTTTTTATTATTATTCATTGGTGCGCTCTCCTTATTTTTGACATTATCTAGAAACCCCCGACTCCTGGCTGGAGTGGATGAGCGGACACCGCATGTATTAACTAATAGACTCTGGGAACAACCACAGTGTGCGCGGATCAGAATTCTACATTATATATATATATATTATATATATATACCAAGCATAGGCGGCACTCAGGACGACTTGTAAGAATCACACGGACCACAGAATAGAGTTCAACGTTTCAATCTTATTCACAGATTTTCGTCAGGAAATAGATAAGTAGCACAACCCACTTTTAAATACACCCATCAAGTGAAAAAAAACACGCCCCCAGCCCGTCACAGACGTGGCTGAAATGACGTGAACATAACATGTGAAAACCATCACCATAATTACAAACAGACTGAGATACTAGAATATACACAGAAATATAAAAAAATACATCAATGTAGATCACCAAAATAACTAGCAATAATGTTACAAAATTTTTCAATTCAACTATAAATAGATACTATAAACAAGTTCACTTGTTATTAACAATACCTGTTACACTGATTGCCCATAAACAGGCCCGGCGCTACCCGCTCAGCGAAGGGATGCAGTGCAGGGAGGCGCTGGGACAGAGAGGCGCTTCCCCTGCTCTGAATCCCTTCACTGCTGCGCCGTCCTGTTTCCCCCTGCTGCTGCTGTGACTGTCACGGTATGACAGTCACTGGCAGCAGCGCCTGCAGAATCAAAAACCTCCTGCCTCCCCTCCCCGTGTGACAGCGGGGGGCGGAGCTAAACGGGCCGAAACGGGGGCGGGGCTAAACGGGACAGAAGGGGCGGAGCTACACAGACCAGGCTGCAGTACAGAGGGAGCAGGCTGCAGGACAGAGGGAGACTGGCTTAGGTAAGTGGTGTGTGTGTGTGTGTGTGTGTGTGTGTGTGTGTGTGTGTGTGTGTGTGTGTGTGTGTGTGTGCATATGGTGGGTGGGTGTGTATGTGTGTGTGTGTGTGTGTGTGTGTGTGTGTGTGTGTGTGTGTGTGTGCATATGGTGGGTGGGTGTGTATGTGTGTGTATAAATGTGTGAATTGTGTGTGTGAGGTATGTCTGCGTACGCGCACTTTATAAACGCTAGTACTGGGGGGGCATTACGTATAATGATGCTACTACTGGGGGAGGCCATTACATGCAAGGACGCTACTACTACTGGGGGGCATTACGTATAAGGACGCTACTACTACAGGGGGGCATTACGTGAAACTACGCTACTACTGGGTTGGCCATTATTTATAAGGACGATACTACTACTAGGGGGGAATTACGTATAAGGATGTTACTACTACTGTGGGTGCACTACGTATAAGGATGCTACTACTACAGGGGGGCATTACGCGTAACAACGCTACTACTACTGGGAGGGTGCATTACGTATACAGACGCTACTACAGGGGGGCATTACGCATAACAACGCTACTACTGCTGGGGGGGCATTACTTATAAGGACGCTACTACTACTACGGGGTAATTACATATAAGGAGGCTTCTACTGGGGGTGCATTATGTATAAGGACGCTACTACTACTGTGGGGCATTACGTATATGAACGATACTACTATTAGGGGGAATTACGTATAAGGACGCTTTTACTACTGGAGGTGCACTACGTATAAGGACGCTACTACTGCTGGGGGGGGGCATTACGTATAAGAACGCTACTACTACTTGGGGGCATTATATATAAGGACGCTACTATTACTGGGGGGGCATTACGTATAAGGATGCTACTACTGGGGGGGCATTATGCATAAGGACGCTACTACTACAGGGGGGGGCATTACATGTAAAGATGCTACTACTGGGGGGGCCATTACGTATAAGGACGCTACTAGTACTGTGGGGGGGCATTACGTATAAGGACGCTACTACTACTAGGGGGGAATTACGTACAAGGACGCTTCTACTACTGGGGGTGCACTACATATAAGGACGCTTCTACTACTGGGGGGGGCATTACGTATATAAGGACGCGTCTACTACTGGGGGTGCACTACGTATAAGGATGCTACTACTACTCTGGGTGCATTATGTATAAGGATGCTACTACTACTGGGGGGGCACTACGTATAAGGATGCTACTACTACTGGGGGGCATTATGTATAAGGATGCTACTACTACTGTGAGTGCATTATGTATAAGGGTGCTACTACTACTGGGGTGCATTACATATAAGGACGCTACTACTACGGGTGGGGCATTACGTATAAGGGCCCTCATTCCGAGTTGATCGGTCGCAAGGCGAATTTAGCAGAGTTACACACGCTAAGCCGCCGCCTACTGGGAGTGAATCTTAGCTTCTTAAAATTGCGACCGATGTATTCGCAATATTGCGATTACTAACTACTTAGCAGTTTCAGAGTAGCTCCAGACTTACTCTGCCTGTGCGATCATTTCAGTGCTTGTCGTTCCTGGTTGACGTCACAAACACACCCAGCGTTCGCCCAGGCACTCCCACCGTTTCCCCGGCCACTCCTGCGTTTTTTCCGGAAACGGTAGCGTTTTCAGCCACACGCCCCTGAAACGCCGTGTTTCCGCCCAGTAACACCCATTTCCTGTCAATCACATTACGATCGCCGGAGCGAAGAAAAAGCCGTGAGTAAAAATACTTTCTTCATAGTAAAGTTACTTGGCGCAGTCGCAGTGCGAACATTGCGCATGCGTACTAAGCGGATTTTCACTGCGATGCGATGAAAAATACCGAGCGAACAACTCGGAATGAGGGCCAAGGTTAATAAGATTGTGCTACATTGTGGCGTAATTTTAAATGGGGGTACTATTGTGTGGCCATGCCCCTTACTTGTGAGACCACACCCCTTTTCCCGGCGCACGCCAACGGAATATGGGAGGGCGCAATTTTATAGTTTGCAGGGGGGCGCCGAACACCCTAGCACCGGCCCTGCCCATAAACCAAGATAAACAATCAGAAAAAGTTGTTTTCTAAAGGGAATAATAAAAATATATGTCACCATTCCCTTATAGTGATTTAATCGCAATACATGGAGAATAATGAGCTATACACCAAACCCATAGCCAATTATAAAAATACATGTAGACCAGGATTCTCATTTAACCCCTTCGGAGCAAAAATTATGTTTGGCATTTAAAAAATGTCTAGCAACAATGCCAAACATAATTTAGCGTCCCTCCGCTATAGGATTATTGATCATATTCCAGCTAATCCCCGCGGAGGTGATAGATTACGTCTGTTATTACAGCGGGAAGCTGAGTGGATTTTTAAACTTAATACCCTTGCTCCGAAGGGGTTAAATGAGAATCCTGGTCTACATGTATTTTTATAATTGGCTATGGGTTTGGTGTATAGCTCATTATTCTCCATGTATTGCGATTAAATCACTATAAGGGAATGGTGACATATATTTTTATTATTCCCTTTAGAAAACAACTTTTTCTGATTGTTTATCTTGGTTTATGGGCAATCAGTGTAACAGGTATTGTTAATAACAAGTGAACTTGTTTATAGTATCTATTTATAGTTGAATTGAAAAAATTTGTAACATTATTGCTAGTTATTTTGGTGATCTACATTGATGTATTTTTTATATTTCTGTGTATATTCTAGTATCTCAGTCTGTTTGTAATTATGGTGATGGTTTTCACATGTTATGTTCACGTCATTTCAGCCACGTCTGTGACGGGCTGGGGGCGTGGTTTTTTTCACTTGATGGGTGTATTTAAATGTGGGTTGTGCTACTTATCTGTATCCTGACGAAAATCTGTGAATAAGATTGAAACGTTGAACTCTATGCTGGGGTCCGTGTGATTCTTACAAGTCGTCCTGAGTGCCGCCTATGCTTGGTATGTTTGGTGATTGACCGTCTGTGGCCTAATACACCTGGAAGGCACCGGATGCAAGTTACCTGCTTTGGTACAGAGGGGAGTGCCGGCTTCACGTTTGATATATATATATATATATATATATATATATATATTTGTGTGGTGGTCTGCCACTCTGGATGATAAAAAGCAAAGATGCTTGGATGCCCTCCTGAAATTAATATAACCGGTAATCCTCTTTGGGTCCTGTGATAGGACCTCTATTGAAGAAAAATAGGCGGCACTCCATTGACTTAAATAAAGTCAAACTGTATTAAAAAAAAAAAAAATTAATGGTGCAAAAAACAACGTTTTAAGGCTCTACAGCCTTTCCATCAGGTTATGCATTATAGGTGAGGTGAAAAAAAACAGAGGTATTTTGTTTACTGTTTTTGACCTCACCTATAATCAGTGGCGTAACTACTGCCCCCGCAGTCCTCGCGGTGGCTTGGGGGCGAGGGCTGCGGGGGCGCCACTGATTTACAGCAGACTGACATGCGGACGAGCGTCTGCATGTCAGTCTGCTTTCTCCTTCCCTCCGCCGCTTGTTGGAGGGACACGGAGGGCACAGCCTCTCCTGTGTCCCTCCTGCTGCATCATCTCCGGCGGCCGCGGGTCTGATAGGGAGAAGTGCCGTCCGTGAGCTCTAATTGGCTCACGAACCGGCACTTCCCCCTATTAGACCCGCGGCCGCCGGAGATGATGCAGCAGGAGGGACACAGGAGAGGCTGTATCCTCCGTGTCCCTCCAAAAAGCGGCGGCGGCGGGGGGGGGGATGATATCTGGCACTGGGGGGAATATCTGGCACTGGGGGGAATAACTGGCAGGGGAGGGATATCTGGCACTGGGGCATTGTCTGGCACTGGGGGCATATATGGCACTGGGGGGGGATATCTGGCACTGGGGCATTATCTGGCACTGGGGGGGAATATCTGGCGGGGGGGGGGGTGGATGTCTGGCACTGGGGGGAATAACTGGCAGGGGGGGGATATCTGGCACTGGGGCATTATCTGGCACTGGGGGGGAATAACTGGCAGGGGGGGGGATATCTGGAACTGGGGCATTATCTGGCACTGGGGGCATATATGGCACTGAGGGGGAATATCTGGCAGGGGGGGATATCTGGCACTGGGGCATTATCTGGCACTGGGGGCATATATGACACTGGGAGGGAATAACTGGCAGGGGGGGGATACCAGGCACTGGGGCATTATCTGGCACTGGGGGCATATATGACACTGGGGGGGAATAACTGGCAGGGGGGGGGGATATCTGGCACTGGGGCATTATCTGGCACTGGGGGCATATATGGCACTGGGGGGGAATATCTGGCAGGGGGGGGATATCTGGCACTGGGGCATTATCTGGCACTGGGGGCATATATGGCACTGGGGGGGAATATCTGGCACTGGGGGGAATATCTGGCACTAGGGGCATATATGGCACTGGAGGGGGGGAATATCTGGCACCGGGGGCATATATGGCACTGGGGGGGGGATATCTGGCACTGGGGGCATATATGGCACTGGGGGGGGCATATCTGGCACTGGGGGCATATTTGGCACTGGGGGGGAATATATGGCACTGGGGGCATATTTGGCACTGGGGGGGAATATATGGCACTGGGGGCATATCTGGCACTGGGGGGGAATATCTGGCACTGGGGGCATATGTGGCACTGGGGGGGGGTATATGTGTACCTGGCACATGGGGGGGGGCTATATTTGGCACTGGGGCATGTGAGTACCTGGCACCGTGGGGGAATATCTGGCACTGGGGACATATGTGGCACTGGGAGCACAGCCCTAGCAACGAGCATGACACACAGTGCATGAAACACCTGGCAACGAGCATGACACACAGTGCATGAAACACCTGGCAACGAGCATGACACCCAGTGCATGAAACCCCTGGCAACGAGCATGACACCCTGAGCATGAAAACCCCTGGCACCGTGCATGGAACCAAGAGCATGAAACCCCTGGCAACGAGCATGACACCCAGTGCATGAAACCCCTGACCGAGCAGGTAATTGAAAAGTAATTAGAAGCCTTACTGTAGGACTTAATGTGTAATGGGCATTACGGTGTGTGGCATAATGTATCACGGACATTGCGGTGTGTGTCATAATGTGTCACAGGCATTACGGTGTATGGTATACTATATCGCGGGCATTGTGATATGTGGTATAATGTCTCAGGGTCATTGCAGTGTGTGGCATAATGTATCACGGACATTGCGGTGTGTGTCATAATGTGTCAGGCATTACGGTGTGTGGTATACTATATCACAGGCATTGTGGTATGTGGTATAATGTCTCAGGGTCATTGCAGTGTGGCATAATACATAACGGGCATTGCGGTGTGTGGCATAGGGTGTAACGGGCAGTGCATTGCGGTATGTGTCACAGGCATTACGGTGTATGGTATACTATATCACGGGCATTGTGGTATAATGTATCACGGACATTGCGGTGTGTGTCATAATGTGTCACGGACATTGTATGTGCTATAATGTATCAGGGGCATTGCAGTGTGTAGCATAATGTATAACGGGCATTGCGATTCCTGTCATAATGTGTCACAGGCATTACGGTGTGTGGCATAATGTGTCACGGGCATTACGGTGTGTGGCATAATGTGTCGGGGGCATTACAGTGTGTGCATATTGTGTCGTGCATTATTGCGTGTGGAATAATGTCTAAGGGCATTGCAGTACGTGGCATAATGTATACTGGGCATTACTATAATGAGGAAAAATGACAAATAATGTAAGGGGCATGAATCAGGATTATTTTTCTTTCCTGTGGTGGCCAACGTATGGGCGTGCAGGTTGCAGAACTGGGGTATAAGGTAGTCTTTTCCTGCAATGCCACGCCCCTTTATGCGAAACCACGCCCATTCCAACGAAACCACACCCCTTATTTTGCCGCGCGCGCCTTCGGTGCGCGCATATTTATCCCTTTCTTGCTCCCAATTATGTAGCATGAAGGAGGGGGGGGGGGCGCCGAAGAATTTTTTGGCTTGGGGGAGAAAAATTTCTAGTTACGCCACTGCCTATAATGCATAACCAGATGAAAAGGCCGTAGAGCCTTGAAACGTTGTTTTTTTGCACCATTACATTTTTTTTTTTAATACAGTTTGACTTTATTTAAGTCCCTGGAGTGCCGCCTATTTTTCATCAATAGAAGTCCTATCACAAGACCCAAGGAGGATTACCGGTTTTATATATATATATATATATATCACATTTATATATATATATATATATTCACAAGCTCACACATGTATACACACATACATACACTCACACATGTAAACACACATACATACATACATACATACATACATACTGTACATACACAAGCACACACACAAACCCACATACATACATACATACATACATACATACATTCATATCATACAAAAACACACTTAATGATTTAAAACTTACATAGAGGGGCGGCCGCGGAAGCGCGAGGACAGATGGAGCTGCTGTGGCTGAGCATGCGCAGCCAGCAGCTCCCCCCGGCACCCGGGACATTCTCTAAGCAGAGAACTGCATAGCTCTCTGCTCTCAGCTCTTGCTACAGCTCCCTCCGCGATCGCGGTCGCGGCTTTTGCTTTTGTTGAAATGGAGACAGCTGTGTCTCCATCTCAAAACATTTTTGGGGATCATCAGGGGGGGTTTCCAGGTACTCGGAAACCCCCCCTGCGTGCGCCACCCTCCCACAGCCTAACCCTACCACCACCCCCAACCACAGCCTAATAATAACCCTCCCTCTAGTGCCTAACCCTATACCTCCCCTCCCGCAGCCTAACCTTACCCCCCCCCCAACCACAGCCTAATAATAACCCTCCCTCTAGTGCCTAACCCTAAACTTAACCCATGTATGTACTGTCAGAAACCGTTGGCATTCTGACAATCGGGATTTCAACATCCATGATCTAGACTATGGAGAGTTCTGGGCACGCCCCCATGGTGCATTGATGCTCCGCCCCTTTTTTTCAAGGCTTCATCCCTTTTTTGCCACACGCGGGATCTTGCATTTAGAGGAAGAAATGTTGGGATGTATGCCCAGTTCCTGCTACTTTCTACAGCCGCCAGTTAATCCAGCGCTGTCCCTAGTATGCATAGCTGGAGGGTGGGGGATAGTGGAATCAGAAGGGGGGTGTGATCCGCACCCAGGTGTCCCCTCGGAGGGGGTGACACCAAAATGCCGGCTTCTCCACACTTAAAGGAGGCGGGTGCTGTAATTTGACATTCTCCTGTAGCACCCAGCTTCTGTCATATACGAGCAGCTAACAGTGCGGGCACTAGTCTCCGGGGACAGCCCAGCATCTTCAGGGATGCTGGGCTGTCCCCGATGTGATGTCGCCGGGATTCCTCACAAGGCCACGCCCCCTCCAACTTAGGCTATGCCCCCTTTTCATCCGCCAGGGTTCACTGGGTGTCACGCCTCTGGTAGGGGTACCACCGGACTGGCCAAAAACTGCCGGCCACAGTACTCGGGACACACTGGGAGAGGGGGTGAAGGTGCAGATGGGCTGGTGGTGGTGGTGATGGTGGATGGGGGTTGGACCCTCTGAGATTTGTGGCTACTGGAAGGAAATCAATGAGCATTTCTGAGTGGCCCCATTTGATGCAACCACTCCACCCCCCATATCCCCTTCTTCCAATCCATATTCTGAGTTTAAATGAAGAATGACACGTGGTAGTATTTTTTGCAGAACTTGAAAAAACAGACAACGGAGAATATATGATTAAATACAGCTTTCTCCATAGTCTTGTAGGTGGTCCGCACTGCTAAATTCTGTGGGTGTGTCTCCTAGGAACATCTATTTTCCCAACATTTAAAATTTGGAAGAAAGCCTGAAACATTGTTTCTCACAATTTTCATGTTTATTAACGAGCAACATATTTATCAGATGTAAAGAGAGGGCAATGCAAATAAAATATGCATTTCTTCCTATTTATATTTTATTTCACATATCCATCACTTCATTAGGGATATCAATAAACTATTAATCATTATAGTGGTATATAAAAAAGGCATATCTTTCACATTGTGCAAATCTCAAAGCGATGTGTTTCAATCTGCGAAATCAACAAATGAAAACTGATTTGGCAAAAAACGATTTAAATAAATTATAACAGACCAGCGTATTGAAGCTATTGATTGAAAAGGAATATACAGTATATATATTCAGAAGTCTGGTCCCTTGACTTCTGGGTTTATGATCATACAGTCCATCTGTGCATGCGCACTGAGGAGGCGGCCGTGGGGGATGCTGGGATCAGATCCCTCTGACAGCACCTATGCAGAAAGAAGCCCATAGACTTCTCTAGGTTAATGAAGCGGTGCGGGGCTTAGTACATACGGAAAATGCAATAAAGCCTTGAAAACATAGTTTTAACTGCATTTTCTGTTAGTACATCCCACTCTATGGCCATAACTGTGTGGGGTTTGTATATTCTCCCCGTTCTTGCGTGGGTTTCCTCCGGGTACTCCAGATTCCTCCCACAATTCAAAAATATACTTCTATATAAGATTTATGCCATGATAGGGCACAACATTAAGTGGCAATTCAATCATGTGATGCAGTGGATGTGCAATTATGTACATTGAGCCTGATTCATGTTTGTGAGTAAAGCAAAACAGCGAGTAACTGGCCAAAACCATATTGCACTGCAGGTGGGGCAGATGTAACATATGCAGAGAGATTTAGATTTGGATGGGGTGTGTTCAAACTGAAATTACAGTGTGAAAAAAAAGCTGTCCAGTATTTGTAATGCAAAAGTAGCCAGTATTTACCCTTCACAGAAAAAAATTAACCCACCCAAATCTAAATCTCTCTGAACATGTTACAGCAGCCCACCTGCAGTGCAACATGGTGTTTCCCAGTTGCTTACCTTTTTGCTTTACATACAAACTTGACAGGTTGTTTCTACGGGGGTACACAATAATATGCACAATGGGGGTAATTCCAAGTTGATCACAGCAGGAATTTAGTAAGCAATTGGGCAAAACCATGTGCACTGCGGGGGGGGCAGATATAACATTTGCAGAGAGAGTTAGATTTGGGTGGGTTATTTTGTTTCTGTGCAGGGTAAATACACTGCAAATTAGATTGCAGATTGAACTCACCACACTTTGCACCACAACATGTAATTTTACCAATCCGGTTTTGCCTTTAAAATGGAAAGTACCTGTAGGATTGCTTTTGAAGCATAAAACTTCTCAAAGTCGACGGCATAAGCGATATAGGGGGTCATTCTGACCTGTTCACATGCTGCTGGTTGTCGCAGCCACGGAATGGGTCGGTTCTGTGCCTGCGCGGCGGGCCGCAATGCGTTCGCGCGTTGTTGCCCAGCGACGGCCGTCACCGGGCAACGACCAGAAGAATGAAGAAAGTGATCGCTTGCGCAATCACAAAAAGATTGACAGCAGGAAGGCGTTCCGGGGCGGCAAAACTCACAGTTTTCTGGGAGTGGTGAGTCCAACGCAGGCGTGTCCAGGAGGTTGGAGGGCGGATGTCTGACGTCCATTCCGGGACCTGCATAGCTGGATCGATCGCACAGGGTAAGTAACTGTTACCCTGGTCTAGTTCCACACAAAACTTTTTTTGCATAGCAGGGCTGCACAAGCATTCGCAACCTTGCTACGTGTTCCGTCACCTGTAATAGTAGGTGGAACTAGTTGTGCCTCTGCCACGGGCCTGCACAGTAAAACCAACAGAAAAGCCCATCCCATCACCCACGTCAATTGATGATGCGGACGGTGCTAGTGTCACTGATGATCTGCAGCCAACTCCACCTTCCTCAGTTCCTGGTGGCTCCATAATCCTCCTCCCCATGTGGTCAGCTCCTTATAGTACTCACACAAACTGTGTCTGTCCGTACGTGCTTCCCCCTCCTAAGGTCCCAGTGGCTTTCTTTTCCAGCATGGCATATGTCATGTCATGCCATCACCACTGCTGAAGTGACGAAGAGCCATGAAGAGGAGCAGGCTCTGTGCATGCACAAGACAAGGAGAGAGGCGGCTAGAGGGACACAGAGAGACAGGGAAGCTACTGGAGGGACACAGGGCATGGAGCTGCTGGAGGGACATGGGCAGTAAACTGCTGGAGTGACAGAGATGTGTATAAGGGGTGTGTAAATCAACTTCATCAACACATATCACTGGACATCTGTCCACTGCATCATTTTTAATTTGATTGCTACTTTAAAACATTGGCCATACTCACCGGTTTTTCAACAATGCTTCTGAGTCGCAGGTTATCCCATTTACTTCTGGATCCTAACAGTAACTTCCAATGAGTTAGTAATACAATGTGTTGCGATGCTGACACTGAAATGTGAGATTGGCATTGTGAACGATACAAAGTTCATAAAATGTTGACCAGTAGGAATAACCTATTTGCAATGTGTCCCAATGACTCAGCTTTTCCATTGAGACCCTGAAGATTTATATCTAAGCATCTGTTCGCTATTGGTGACATGCTGGGGAAGGCCTACAAAGAATCATCTGGGTTTTCACAAATGAAAATATTTAACTTAAACTTCTTATTTCTGAAGCATCAAGACGTCTAATAACAAAAGTGATTGATGGAAACAGATTCTTAGATTTGAATAAATGGTATAACATTGATACACTATTGTCAGGGGAGCAGGCCTGGCGACAGGGGGGGTCAAAGGGGACAACCCTCCCGGGCCCCGAGCTTCAGGGGGGCCCCATCACTTGCTTGGTCTCTGCTTTGTTGCCTTCATTATGCTTGCAGCATGCCTCTCTGCCGCCCCGTCCCTGTCTGACGATCTGCTGCCGCTGAAGAGCCAGGCAGCAGAGCAGCAAACACAGGCTACACTGACTGTGTGAGTCAGGGCTCCTTATAGCAGCTGCCCGCAGCACTACCTCTGTCCAACCCTGCTCCCTACGTGCCTGGATGGCACCCTCACAGCCTGTCATACTGTATACTATGTCAAGGTACTGCCATATTAATCTATATAAATGTGTGTATGGTGAGTTCTGTGTGTGTGTGTGTGTGTGTGTGTGTGTGTGTGTGTGTGTGTGTGTGTGTGTGTGTGTGTATATATATATATATATATATACAAAAAATGTCCCTGGCACTCCGGACTTCCGTTCACCTGGCTCCGGTGCCCTCCCCTCAGATCTGCATCTGTGTATATGGTCCTTTTATGCCGCCCATACAAGGACCATATATATATATATATATATATATATGTATGTATGTGTATATATATATATATGTATAAATTATAATATATATACTGTATATATAGTATATGTGTGTGTGTGTGTATATATGTGTATATATATATATATATATATATAAAAAAATTTTACAGCGACTTTGTGCTTTATAAGGGGGGGGGGGAGTCAAGGCAGGGTGGGGGGCCCCGGAGAAATTGGTGTACCGGGCCCCAAGATTTCTCTTGCCGGCCCTGCAGGGGAGTGAGTAGGCTTTAGGGATCCAAAAAAGGAGATCTAATCATGGGATTTTTTATTTTTTATTTTTTTTTAGATTTTAAAGACTGTGGGGGAGATGTATCAAACAGTCTAAAGAGGACAGTTGGAGAAGTGGTCCATAGCAACTTCTAGAACAGTATAAGTTTTATCAGGTTGGGTATGAATATTCCAGCGGTCGGATGCCGGCAGCCTTCCCGCAACCTAACCCCAACTCTCCCCGGTGGTACCTAAACTTAACCTTTCCCGCAGCCTAAACCTAACCCCCCCTCCCCACAGCCTAACCCTAACCCTCCCTCCACGCAGCCTAACCCGATATACAAAAGTAATAAAGCTAGATAATAATAATAATAATAACAACAACAAATAAAATTAATAAAATTAGAGTATGAACGTAACCTTTTAACCCTTACTCACTTATGCCAGATACACGGTGTACAATATGACTTACATGCATCAGACACAAAATGATCTATAAATAATCAAAGCACCATCCGAATTGCTATTGGAACACAGTGTCTTGCCAGAGTGATGTCCTCATGTAGTAGAAATATGCAATCAGAAGTCTAGCAGACTCTAGATGGAGCCAGACAGTGTGTAGGAAGTTGCAGAAGAACACATCAGCTACAATTAAACAGCATTTTTTAATCTTTTCTCCATTATCTGTAAGTGATAATGATCCACTGACTTCCTTTAATTTAAAAAAATCAAGGAGAAATTTATTGGTATACATACGCAATGTTATATGTTGTATGGACAATCCCATACCCCTGTACTGGAGCCAAAACATTATGGTAAACTGTATCATTGGGGTAAATTCACTAAGGTGGGTTTTTTTCAGAACTGGTGATGTTGCTCACAGCAACCAATCAGAATCTATCTATTATCTTCTAGAGCAGCTAGATAAATGTTAAGTAGAATCTGATTGGTTGCTATGAGCAACATCGCCAGTTCTAAAAAACTCCCACCTTTGTAAATTTATAAAAAAAGTCCACCCAGCATGTGTGAGGCCACCTCAAGATGCGTCCGCAATTAGATTGCGGACCCATCGGAACTATGGTTGACCCCTGGCAGCGCCTAGGTGGTCGGCGGCCATTTTTGTCTGGAGCAGCTGCATGTAAAATGAAAATGGGCCTGACCCACCGCAGTTCGCGACACCCTGCCCCCCCCCAGTGCCGCAACGATACCCCCCCCCCCCCCCATGACCACCGCTGTCAATCACACTGTGGCTGCATCCTTCCTGGATGCAACGTGTAGGTCGCGCACTACGGCCGGTGTGTGTGCGCAGACCACCTGGTTGCAGCTGCTGCAAGCAACCGTGCGGTTGCGTCCAGGTCTGAATTAGGCCCTGTTTTCAAATATATCAAGAAAGGTGAATGTACGTGTGTAACTATGTCAGGGACGTGCGGTGAGGTAAATTGCTCAGGAGGCACTAGTTAGTACCAGAGCCAGATTTTCACACAACATATGAGCCCAATGGTCCATGTGGGCATTATACACAGGCGCAGCAGTATATACTGCTTGAAATTTGGTGAGTTTTGATCAGAGCCGCGCGGAGAAGGCATTGCCTGACCTGCCATAGACTTTTTACTCCAGACTATTAAAAAAATTATTAGAATAATACAAAGAATATATTTCTAATATAGTCTTTGTATTTTCATATACTTTATATAGTCAGTACTCTGGCGTGTACATTAATGTGACAGGAAAGGCTCGGCCTCACCTCACCGCACGTCACTGATCTATGTAGGTACAGTATGTAGGGTGAATAGTGGTTAGTATTGCAGTCTTACAGCACTTGGCACTATCTGCAAGGAGATTATCCTGTCTCACTAAACGGTACACACAGCCTGAGTAAGAGGGACCAAGATTTCCTATTTAAATATCAGTTTGTTCCTCTTACAATGGACCTCTGCTCAGTGAGATGGGACAGTAGAGTACAGTACACTCGGAGCATGGGAGAAGAGCCAAAGAGGACATGAAAATGACTTATAAAGGTTACAAACTTGTGGACTCAATGTGCTTGCTTTGTGCAATAGTAACATACAGTATGCCTGCTGAGCACACTACCACAGGTCACTGAATGTGAGAAACCATTTGCCGGATTATAATCTGAGATCATGGGAATTCTTCATGAAAGCAAAATAGTCACTTCAAAGACATGTTTCCAATTTTGGGCCACTCCTTTAATTGATGGCAACTTTCACGTTCCTTCCTCATCATTCCCACCAGAACATGTGCACTGATGATGTGGAACTCATTAACCTCTGGAATAGTTTGCTGTGCTTCTTTTGTCAACACCGAGCCCAATCTCTTTTGTTCATCAGCGAGAACCTGGAAAATCTCTAGCAAACTGGGTTTTTAGGATACCTAAACCAAAGTGTCTCCTCCTTTGTTACGATTGCTTTCTTATGATTGAGAGTTGACCCGCCCGGGTTAGGCACAGTTTACATTGACTACTGACACAAAGTAAAAAAACTGAATGACTCTTGCCCCCTTGATCCTAAACGTTTTATCGAAATCTCCCAATATATATTTTTACAGAACTCTAGTTAATCGCACCACGTTGTAAAAACAAACATTATCTTTAAACATGGGAGACAGATATGCAATGTGCGTCTCTGAACAATTCAATTACATCTGCAACGTTTGTCTTCTATCACTGAGAAGGAGCCAACAGTGCAGCCAAAGTCTCCAGGGAATGCTGGGCACGCCAACGGAGTGATGAAAAAAAGGGCATGCATCGAGACCACACCCCTTTCCATGAGGCCACACCCATATTTGGTTGCTTTATTTTGTGCACCGGATCTCCCACACTGGGTGACACGTATGCCCTCAAGTACTGTATTATGGATATCTGTGCTTAAGTACACCTGACCATTGGCACTGCAATCATTTTTATTTAATGACTTGTGCTCAAGCATCGATATGCCTAAAACCTGGACTCTTAGGGAGGCTTGAATAGAGGAGTTGACAACCACTCCATTAAAGAAGTTACATCTTCATTATTTGAGGCACAGGGGTCTATTTAGAAATCCTATTTCTCCCTATATACATATGGAAAGAGTAGTCTCCCCCAAACTGAGTAAAGAGGCTATTTATCATGCCTATAATGATCGAGAGATCGCAGATCTAATGGAGCAAACTGGAAAATCTCATTACTCGCTCCCACTCACGATTGCAGGACTTTCTTCAGGCTGCACCCACTCTGTGGAATGACCTACCACGCACAATAAGACTCTCCTCTAGTCTCCAAACCTTCAAGCGTTCCCTGAAAAGTCACCTCTTTAGGCAAGCATAGCAAATTCCAGAACCGCCCACAAAACTTTCATAAACCTTCCTATCAAATTGCATCCACTCTGCACAGTCCACACATATCCTCACATGTCTTCTCATTCTTCACTTTCCCTTCCTCTCGACCCCGATTCATCATTGCTGTATGACTATATCATACAGCCCACCAAGAACCTTTGCAATATAGTGGACAACTATCAATAGATAGCACCTTTCCTTGTGTATCCATGCCTATTTATAGATTGTAAGCTTGCGATCAGGGCCTTCCTACCTCTATGACTGTTTGTTATTACCCAGTTTTGTTATATCATTGTTATTTCCAATTGTAAAGTACAACGGAATTTACTGCGCTATATAAGAAACTGTTAGATAAACAATAAATAAAATCGAATACAATACATATAGATGTTACTACTGTGCAATTTATCTGAAACTGAAACTTGACTGTGGGAACTAACCCAGTTTTCAGATTGGGGCCAAGATAAATAGCGCCAACCTTGCTGCTAATAGGAATGTCAGGATTTGGGACTTTTATCATTACATTGATAAATAGGCCCTACAGTAATATGCAGTAACTACGGTACAGTTAAAACAATACTCCTTTTAACTGACTTTTGGGAGCCAATAAACTACCTTGTACCCCGAACAGTCAACTATTTCCTTTCAATCAATTCAATAATGAAGTGATGAGATCATGTATGTAATTCAGGATGCGTCGAAAAATACATTTGAAAACTATAACTGCATTTTATTACCCAGAATTCCAGTTTGTAGCTAAACCACATAACATTACATAAGACACAAGCAGACACATTCTGGGCACATACAGTAACGCATGTGAGCGTTACACCCATAAGAAGTTATACTTAATGACATTTAAATCGTGTGCTGCGTCTCCTGACAGTATACACTTGGCTTTGCATATTTTCAATTTATAGTATTTTTTTAACCCAGTCATAGGAAAAGAAGATATGGGAATTGCCGAACGATTCCACTGCGTGAGTCTGCAGCTTATGTAGCATGATGAGAGCAATTATATAGCATATTAAGGGAATGCTCAATCAGAACAATCTATTTTGCACGCTGAATACACGGCATACAGTGATAATACTCATGAGAGGGTTTCTATCTGGAATTGCTGGAATGAAACACGCCAAAGCCCAATTTACAACAAGAATTTGGATGTGGTCAATTTATATTGCGTATTGGTTAGGGAACTGGGGCATTGCTTAGGATCTCCATTGGAATGGAAGGAGGGAGATGCAGATTGGAAGCCTTGTTTTTGGCGTCTGGTGGATCTGAAGCAGAACAGATTAGTGCTGGATTGTTGGCCAGGAAGGTTTGAATGGAATCCAGACGGATGCACAACTCTTGAAGGTAAATCATTACTTGATTCTAGGTCGCCTCTTAATTATCCAAACAGGACATGTGTACGATCTGTCGTCTGAATCAGAGCCCATGCAGACTTCATTATGGTCAGATCCTACCGTCAGGATTCTCTAGTGATAATAGGATTTGGTGTCATTATACACTGGTAACACCAGGGATTCCCCAGGGAATTTGAGCTTCTGGGTGCAGAAGATCCACCAGAAACAGCTGACCCATCTGCAATTGCACGTTATGAATGGGTATGAAGTGGCATTAGATGCCCACAATATTCACATGACATCCCACAAGTTGAATCAGTTTCATGCGTCTGCGCATTTCACTGAAGAGGCGCCCCACGATAGCAGAGCTGCCAGCTGACTCACGCCAGGCATCTCCTGCTGCATAGGGTATCGAGGCAAGATGTATGAGGACACATCTGTATCCAAGCAGAGACAGAGGTCCCAGTGTTAGCAGCCGTGTGAGTGCTGTGTGCGGGTGGGTTGAGCAGTAGTGTTTCGGCATAAGTGTAAGGAGCAGTATGTGTCATTATGTGTATAAGTGCCCTTATAATGTGCACCATATGTGAAAGGGACATTATGTGTGTCATGTGTATAAATGAATTAATAATGTGCGGCATATGTGTAAGGGGCAGTATGTGTGTCACTCTGTATAAGGGCATTAATAATGTGCGGCATATGTGTAAGGGGCATTATGTGTGTCATTATGTGTATAAGGGCATTAATAATGTGCGGCATGTGTGTGAGGGACATTGAGCCTAATTCAGAGTTGATCGCAGCAGCAAATTTGTTAGCAGTTGGGCAAAACCATGTACACTGCAGGTGTGGCAGATATAACGTGTTCAGAGAGAGTTAGATTTGGGTGGGGTGTGTTCAAACTGAAATCTAAATTGCAGTGTAAATGTTACATCTGCCCCCACTGCAGTGCACATGGTTTTGCCGAACTGCTAACAAATTTGCTCCTGCGATCAACTCTTAATTACCCCCATTATGTGTATAAGGGCATTAATAAAGGTTGGCATAATGTGTAAAGCGCATTATGTTTATAAGGACATTAATAATGTGTGTCATGTGTAAGGGGCATTACTGTGTGGTATTATGTGTATAAATGCATTACTAATGAGTGGCATTATTTGTATAAGGTTCTCTATTGTGTGGCACTACTGTGTGGTCTAATGTAAATAAAGAGCAATATGGTGTGGTGTAATGTGAATAAGGAGCAATTCAGTGTAATGTAATGTGAATAAGGGACACTATTGCATGATAAAATGTAAATAAAGTTGCACTACTGTGTGGTGTAATTTGAATTGTGGGTACTATTGTGTGACCATGCCCCTTCCCAGCAAAAACACGCCCCTTTTTGAGCTGTGCGCCGAACGTGTACACTGTTCCTTTACAAAATATAGGGGGTAGGAGCACCAAAATGAGGACTGCTATAGATGAGGGGTATTGGTGCTGGGAAAGGGGTGCAGAGTCAGGGGCGTAACTAGCGGCGGTGCTAGGAGGAACCAGCCAAAATCTTGCCTAGGGCATCATATTGGTTAGGGCCGGCTCTGCAGCTGCTAATGACTGAAGTATGACTCCAAGAACCAATGTGTCCTCTGGGCCTATTGTAGGTTGCATCTGTTATGGGTTCCAATGGTTAGGTTGACAGTGTCTAGGCCAACAGTCAATAGGTCGACACCATATGGTCGACATGTATTAAGTCGATAGGATGAAAAGGTCAACAACGCAATGGTGACACACAAATGAGCGACACATCTTTTAATGCTTTTTACATGTTTTCCAACTTTTGTTTGATTTACTTTCCACATGGACTACTACTGGGACTAGTAAACTGCCTGAAGTGTGGCAAGAAATGTGAGCCCGCGAGGCTACACGTTTCCAGTGATGGTGGTCATATATAATGCAACATACAGGATTTCACACAAAAAATGTAAACTTGTGTCAACCATTTTGTGTGTTGACCAGTGTCATGTCAACCTTTTGACACTGTTGAATTTTTATACCCATTGGCCTAATGCATGTTGACTACATGGAGTCAACCTATTGACTATTTAACTCAGTGGTTCCCAAACTTGGTCTTCATGGACCACCAACAGTTCACATTTTCCTGGTCTCCTCGTAGAATCACAAAATAATGCCTTGTAAGTTCCGTATGTGTTAGGTTCCTGGTGCTCAGAACAAGGGAGATGTTATGAAGCGAGTCCAGAGCACCAGGACGTAATGCTGGGAAAGGGGAATGGAAAGGGAATAGC
The DNA here is from genome assembly GCF_028390025.1 of Pseudophryne corroboree. Lineage (NCBI taxonomy): Eukaryota > Metazoa > Chordata > Amphibia > Anura > Myobatrachidae > Pseudophryne > Pseudophryne corroboree. Next base: position 980,069,752 of record NC_086445.1, read on the forward strand.
CCCTGGCGCCCTATCTCCGTTGTCTCGCCCGTGCTGTCAGTACACTCTTGCGAGACTATGGTTGCTTGAGCCCATGGCAGCCGCGTTTGAAGGGCGGATTACATCTGCCCAACTTCGATGCCCCCTCAGGTCCTAATGAGAGACAAAGAGTGTACCGAGACAGGGTGATAACAAGGGGCCCTCTAACTGAAACAACCAAAGCCAGGGGCTACTAACTAGCCTAAAACTAAATGCATGTGCGGCTTGCCGCCAAAGGAAAAGAACAACAAAGGAAATGCTGACCACACGCCGACACAATACTTTTGTGTACCGGCGGTGACAGCATAAGCAGAACCCCAAACGACAGACCGGTGGACACCAAGAAGCCAGAAACTTGACCAGGCACAGGCAAAGCCACTGGACCTCAGGACAGGAATGCCTCACGGCAGGACACGGGATCAGACACAGGGACTGACACAGGAATCGACACAGGAAGCAGCTCGACTGACACTGCTACACAGGAGCTCAGGAACAAGCTCAGAACTCAAGCAGACTGGAAACCTAGAAATATCACCAGCGTCTGTGAATTGCACTGAGCCAGCATATAACAGAGAGGCCTAATTAATAATATAATGCAGCTGCCCTGTTGCATGACTCCAAACTGACAAGATGCAATTAGCAGCCAGGTGAGGCTGAACACATGGGAACAAGCTGCAATTACACAGACTCACCAGCGGCAGCAACCAAGAGTATTCTTAAACAGAGCAACGGGAAATCCTGGCCTGCAAGACAACTTATAAACATAAAATAGGAATGAACCACTACCTGTGGTTCATAACAGTATGGTGTCATTGATGCAGTCCTTACACTGCAGGAAATGCTCATTATCAGACTGTACTAACACTACCCACTCCATAGAAAAATTGTTGCAGTGCAGTGTGGCTAGGAGCAGTGGTGCCGAGAGAGATGGGTGGGGGAATGTTCCAAATTACCTGGGCCCAGGTGTGATGGAGGGGCCCAGTGAGGGTCCAGTAGGGGCCCAAGCCCCCTCCCCCTTACCTGGCAGCAGCAGCTGCAGCTCTTCTCCTCAGGCCAGCACACGCTGCTGTGTACTGGGCTGCAGTGTGGCCATGGAGGTATTTAAAATACTATTTTTTTCAGTATGTTTTTCTAAGGGTGCATGACCACACCTCCTGTGATTAGGCCACACCCCTTTAAAAGTACCCGGGCCCAGCCCAGCTCTCAACTGCCCTGGCTAGGAGTGACACAATGTGACCAGCATTCCATCACGCTATTTGCCCAAAACAAATACACTTTATCTATATGATGAAAACCTGAACTTAGGAGAATTTAGGGAGAGATGATCATGTTTCAACCCTTCAAGAGATACTGTACAGTATAAAGTGGAGAGGTTACCCATAGCAACTAAACAGCTTCAAACTGTCATTTTTCAAGCTGTGCTAAATAAATGAGAGTTACAAGCTAAGTGGTTGCTATGGCAACTTCACCACTGTATCTCTTGAAGTTTTAAAACCTACCCACCTTAGAAAGATTATTAAACTTCTCTGAAACCTTCTTTTTTCATTTTACTGACTCTTCTTTTTCCTGACATTTCATAAGATGCTAATTTATGCCCAGAAATAAAACAGAGATATGTAGAAGCATTTGCAGAGCAATTTTGCAGTTTCCGTTGGCTACTTTGTAGTCAGAAGGCCTCAGCATAAAAGGCAGTGGCTTGTATCACAGACAAACAAACCGAGATTTACTAGCTAAATATTTTAGCGAGGGGAGCTGTCTGGAAGGTTGGCAGAGAGTACAGTCATCTTCTCGCTGGACGGCTGTTTACATGTGAATGTGCTTGTCCAGCATGCGGTATTCTACGCACAAGGTGAAACATTTTGCATCTACGCTCAAACCACACAGAATTCTTGAAGAGGAATCCTGCTTTTCTCTCACAGCAGAAAGTGGTCAGCCCACATAGCTCAAACACATGTCTTCCGGAAACAGAACAGCATTTGGCAGATCATTACAACGCTGTGTGGCGGACACTAGGTACAATGAAAAAAAATCACTGGGATTAAAGTCAGTTTGAGTTGAAACTGTTTTTCCATGTCTAGCATTCATGTTGGATATCCAGGATGGAAAACAGGGCCGAGCATTTAGCAATAGTACAAACCCACAGCTAAATATAGAACTGCAGTTCATATAAAACACGGACATATAAGTATATATTCAGTATATGTATACAGGTCCGCCATCAGGGGGGTGCTGCGGGCACAGATGTCCCGGGCCCGGACTCTCTAACAGAGAGGAGAGGGCCAGCGCCACTCATGCTGCCGTCTGCCCGCCGCGATGCTCCGCCCACTTTTCATTACCGAGTTCTGGCACTATCAACGGAGGGGGAGAGGACGCTGCAAGCTTCTATTATAAACGTCCCTCCAAAAATGGCCGCTGCCTCAGAGGAGACCGTTATTAAAGATACTAGAGGAGCCTCCTCTAGTATCTTTAATAACTGTTTCCCCTGAGGCGGCGGACATTTTGTCAGAGACTTTCCAATAGAAGCTTGCAGCGTACTCTCCCCTCTCCTGTGACAGTGCCAGACCTCTGTCATGAAAAGGGGGTGGAGCTACACAGGACCAGGCTGCTACAGCTCCGGCCAGCCTGTGATAGGTAAGTGTGTGCGTGTCTGTGTGCATATTTATTTATTTTTAATTTTGATCTATTTCATTATTTTATGTTATTTGGGGAGGGGGCTGCCTATTTTGCAAGTCCCGGGCCCCAGAATTTCTGATGGAAGCCCTGTATGTATAATATATATATATATATATATATATATATATCAAACAAATACTCTCCCTTTGCGCTAATTTGTAAAACCTGTCACCCTGAATAAATACGTACGTAAACTATTTGGTATAGGCAGCCTGATTCAACTAAGTCCCCTGTTAGAAGGGACTGGAAATAAGGAATATACAACAATAGAAGAATTGGCGCCAGGAGGTCACATCAACTTGTTCATACATGCATGATGGAAACTTCAATATAACACCGAAACCTTCTATACATCTGCAGTGGACGCTCAGTACCTGTGCAGGTACTGAGCATCCACTGCAGATGTATAGAAGCTTTCCTTTCCAAGTGACCCTTCAGTACCTTGGTTTCCGAATTTTTGTACAAGTTATCTCACCACAAGGCCACACTGATTGTTCATCAGAAAACATCGGTGTTATATTGAAGTTTCCATCATGCATGTATGAACAAGTTTTGTCGCATTATACTGTTTGTATAAACTACTGTACTTCTCAGCTGCTTGAGAGATACCCCTGATGAAGTCTTTTGTATAAGACGAAACGCGTTGGGTTGTCTGTGTTGTGAAGCTATCTCCGAACCAACTATAAGGAGAAGGAGGAGATTGTTGTGATCCTTCAACATTTGTATTCAGCGCTAAGAGTCATACATCTTAAAGTGTGGAATAATATATCTCCTCTGTATTAATTTGAATATGTTTTTAATAAATGTTTTATGATGGAACATGTTATTTTTTTTTTTTTAAAGTATTAACCAATTAGGGGTTGGAATAGTGGGAGTTGATGCGACCCCCTGGCGTCAATTCTTCTATTGTTGTATATATATATATATAAGCAGAGGTAATGGCGGCACTCCACAGACTTCGAATAAGTTTAAAACAGCTTATACTTTATTGCATCCTACGCCATTTCGGGTAACAATATATATATGTGTGCTGAGCCCTGTTTGGAGGGAAGGGAATTATTACCTCTGTAGTCTTAAACACGAGTTGTTAATTCTCCTCCTTTGACATTAAAACTACTCATAGGGATAAATTCAATTGACTCGCCCTGCGAGTACGTATGGATATATGCAGCCCTTACGGTAGCTCGGGACACTCTGATTTGTCTTTGCAGCCCCATAGGACTGCATACAAAAATCAGCAAGTCCGGAGCGCGATTGGGTTGTGAGGGGGATAAGAGGTGGAGCTGTTAGCGGCATTTCCGTGCATTGCAATGACAATTCACCCCCTTTGCGACTAATTGAATTGACCCCATAATTCCCTAGAGGGTTTCAGGGGCTTTTTAAGGGAGGAGGAGACCCTCCGTTGTGGGTACCCTCGTCTTCGGCAGAAAGTAGACTCTGGCATAATGTCAAAGTCTACTGCACATGCGCAGGTCTCTGGGAACATGGCGCCTTTTTCCCAGGGACATGTCTAATGCGCATGCGCAAATCACTTGGAAATGGCCGCAGCGGCCATTTTCCAAGTGATTTGTGCCCGCACTGCAGGGCCACTGGGTAAGTATACTATATGGGTGCAGTGCAGGTACACTCCACCTATTATAGAAACACCTATGAGGGTGTGGTATATTAGGTATAAAATGAGAATCTAGGTAATCATAATATAGACACCATAATTTCACCAGGTACTTTATGTCGACAACCAAAATGTATACAAGGGACTAATGTGTCAACACTTTTTTTTATATGTCAACATAACTGGTGAGATTAAGACTGGTGACATTATGACTTTGTCTACATTTTCCTATGTCTTCATTTTGATTTGTTGACATTACATTTGTCAACATTTTGGCCTTCTCAACATTTTGACTGTGTCAACAATTTGACCATGGTGACATTATGACATTCAACATTTGACTGCATGCCTTCCTTGTTAGCTTCTGGCGAAGCACTAGAGCATGGATCTTCAACCTGTGGCCCTTCAGCTGCTGAGGTACTACACATCCCAGCATGCCCTGCCTTAGTTTTAGCATGCCTTAATAGCAAAACTGTGGCAGGGCATGCTGGGATGTGTAGTTCCACAGCAGCTGGAAGGCCGCAGGTTGAAGACCCATGCACTAGAGCTTTGGGGGTCATTCCGAGTTGATCACTCGCTAGCTAGTTTTAGCAGCCGTGCAAACGCTATGCCGCCGCCCACTGGGGAGTGTACTGTAGCTTAGCAGAAGTGTGAACACATGTGCAGCCGAGCTCTACAAAAACAGTTTGTGCAGTCTCTGAGTAGCTCTGAACCTACTCAGCGCTTGGATCACTTCAGCCTATTCGTGTCCGGATCTGAAGTCATACACCCGCCCAGCGAATGCCCAGACACGCCTGCGTTTTTGCAAACACTCCCTGAAAACGAACAGTTGACACCCAGAAACTCCCCCTTCCTCTCAATCTTCTTGCGGCCGTCAGTGCGACTGAAAACTTCACTAGAACCTGTGCAAAACAACAACGGGCTTTGTACCCGTACGACATGCGTGTGCATTGCGGTGCATACGCATGTGCAGAAAAGTTGTTTTTTAGCCTGATCGCTGCGCTGCAAACAATGGCAGCTAGCAATCAACTCAGAATGACCCCCTTAGTGCTGATCTGTAGTGATGCCGGAAGCTATTTTTTTACTTTTTCAAGCATGTTACATTGGGGTGCCAGCACCTCTGCGTTAGATCTGAAGTTGCCCTGATTTCTATCTGCCATTTGCAGGGATCATCCAGATCTACGTCTGAACAACACGGCTCCTTTTTATTTAAGGGAGTTCACAGACACAATACCACATATAAAGATTCCCTTCTGTAGCCTTTCTCTCCACTCAGTCTTCTTCTCAGTCCCAAAGTACTCCCTTTACTCCTCAAGAAATATTCTCTTTAATTTGCCCCCTCTCCAGACTCCCTCCCACCTGTTCTTGCAGCGTTGACCTCCTGCTATTGCTGCTGGTTTAAAACTGAACAACGAATGAACACTTGAAGACTCCCTTACCCTAACCAGCCTCAACATTAGAACAATAGCATCCAAATTTGCCACTCCGCCCCCAAACCAGGCCAAACATGATATTAACAGCACTAAAATGACTTACTTTTAATAACAGCAGGTTTCCTCCACCCCAACCGGTTCCAAAATAAAATTGTTAGCATTCACATTCAATAAAAGGTTTATCCCCCCCCCCCCCAAAAAAAAAGCAAACCAGATATCAAATTACTGTAATAGTATATTTTTATTTATACCAATGAGCAAATTAAATTATTAAGCCATAATTCAATAGAAATCTCACCTTGTGTAACTTCCCCCTACAATATATTCATAGCTCCACCAATGCCACATTAAGGGGGCATTTACTAAGCAGTGATAAGAGCAGAGAAGTGAGCAAGTGGAGAAGTTGCCCATGGCAACCAATCAGCACTGAAGTAACATCTATAATTTGCATACTGTGGAATTATACAGAGCTGCTGATTGGTTGATGGGGCCACTTCTCCACTTGCTCACTTATCCGCTCTTATCACTGCTTAGTAAATGTCCCCCTAAATTACAAGCTTCCACGTGTAATTAATAGTCATCACATAACATTATTACCTTCCACCAAACATAAATACACGCAGCTTCATTCATTAATAACACTCACCTACTTTTAAATGTAGTGGCATCCAGGGGTACCAAGAGAAAGGGGTACTGAACTGATTATCCAGGCCTAGGCTTGTTGGGCATTGTCTGCACCAGGGGTGCACAGCAAGTCATAAAGAATCGGAATTGCGCTATCATGTCTGCTGCAACAGAACAACAGCTACGGTATAAGCCAGAAAGCACACAAGACATTCTCCAATAAGAGTTGAGCAAAGTTGTCTCAACTTTAAAAGAATAATAATCAATTGTTAATTACAATAATAAAAATAATATGAACCAGCTGTTGCACCTGCAGCATTCTGATGTGATTTCTTTGTAGGCTGAACATTTGACGAAGGCATTTTTTAATTTGCATCAACAAACCATTTTGACAGGTACTTAATTTATATAAATTGACATCGTTTTTGCACATAAGCATTGCAGCTGCCGCTAATCAGACTGCAGTAGCACTTACATCAATAAATGTAACCCACCCAAAAAATATTACGGGCATTAACCAGTAATATATTTGTTAATAAAATCTCCAAAACATAAATATTATCTAATTCCAGAATTGACCCAGAATCAGAAACCATCTACAAGTAAGATAATTATTACATATAAAAAGTAAATGACAAAAAAATTGTGGAGCATGCCCCACTTTTAAACCTGTGGGGGAGAAGTTCTAAGCAGCGAAAAGAGTGAAGTGAGCCAGTCGAGAAGTTGCCCATGGCAACTCATCAGCTGCTCTGTATAATTTTATAGTATGCATAGTATAAATGTTACTTCAATGCTGATTGGTTGCCATGGGCAACTTCTCCACTGGCTCACTTCTCCACTCTTTTCACTGCTTAGTAAATCTCTCCCTTTTTCCCTTATCCATTTATTTTAAAATAATGACACAAAACTGACGGCTGCATATAAAGTGATTTTTACGAAACAAAATAGTATGATGTAAAAACCTAGTAGAATCTTTTATTTTATTTTTTATTCAAAGAAACCATAGTTACATAACCAGAGCTGGCCCTGGTCAAGTTGGTGTCCACAGTCCACAGCACAAATTTACCTGGTACCCCTCAAATTGCAGTCAATCCAGCATTGTGTTCATACTGTTAGGGTCCCCATGGAGCAATGGCACCCTTGGAATATGCCTTATATGGCCTATGTCCAAGGGTGCAAATAATCCATAAATAACATTTGCAAGCACAATAAAGAATGTTCATGATCATTAACCACCAACCAGACAAAACATGTGAAAGAAACACTAGTGCCTGATTAAAGGCTACAAGGGCCTGTGGCTGAAAATGTTTAAGGGTCTATTATGAGTAATAAAGGAGGTGTGACCAGTGCTGTGTGGGTGTGGTCAGTGCTTTGTGGGGGGTATGATCAGTGCTGTGTGGGTGTGTCCAGGGCTTTGTGGGTGTGACCAGGGCTGTGTGGGTGTGCCCAGTGCTGTGTGGGCATAACCAGTGCTGTGGGGCCGTGACCAGTGCTGCGTGGGTGTGGCCAGTGCTATGTGGGAGTGTACACATCCTACACTATTAGCCCCACCTGCCTCCCTAAACATGTAAAATTAAAAAATTGCATAATTTTGTGAGAAATTTAGAAATACAATTTTAATAATCATAATTTATGGTCGACTGCGTGGACAGCACTTGGCTGGTTGTCATCATGCAGTCATGATGATGGGCCTATTTTCTGACCCTGAGATACCATACAACAGGGCCGCAACTAGGGGGGGGGGCACGTGCCCCGGGTGCTGGGATGTAGGGGGCGCTAAGGAGGCCAGTTGTGGTGCTGCACTTTGCTGGCGATGCACCTGCTGGCTTCCACTGGCTCCTGGGTTGCGGCTGAAGCTTTGTGCGTGTGACATCACACGCACGCATTGAGACGCTTGTAGAGAGGACGGAGGCGGGAGTCCGGCGGCCGGGAGCGGACCCCAGCGCACCCAACAATAAAGGAGGGTGCGTGCTGGGGCACTGGGGCATCACTAGTTTAAGCCTGAACGCTGCACTGAGGAGGAGGGGGGAGGGGAGGGGTAAGTGAACACTGCGCTGCCTTTTGCCCAATAAATGTGCACTCCTGGAAACCAGTATCCCCAGTATAGCAGTATTCCCCCCCTATAGTAACAGGCTGTACTCCCCGGATTTGAATGAGTTCACAGCTACACAAGCCTTTAATGGCTTGTGTAGCTGTGAATTCACTCAAACCCGGGGAGTACCGCCTGTTACTATCTGCATCTATTGAAGTTCTGTTTGATGCATGGTATGGCACCCAGGTATTTCTGATGTGAAAGTGGAGTGCCGGTCATAGGAAGAATATATATATATAATATTGCAATATAGGCGGCACTCAGCGGATTTTGAATAACAAACAGTCATGCTACTGCAGAGTAGATTCTAGCGTTTCGGATATTTTAATCAGTCATCAGAGACCCACCAGAGAATATCCATCCTAGACTGAACTTTGTGATCAAATATTCATGTTGCGTATTGTCTGAGGCTGTAATACGTTGGTGAGGTAACTCTCTGTGTCTTATATTAGTATGGGCAATGACCTTTATGGTCTGCCTTTTGAGTATATATTATCTGCATTAATCTTTAATGTATAATGAATTTGCATGAAATGCGCACATGCCTGAGATGAAACATCATTTTTTTGTATTTATTGTTCTCTGATCATGGATTAAAAGATCCGAAACGTTAGAATCTACTCTGCAGTAGTCTGTTATTCTGAATGCAGTCTATATTGCTCAGACTTTACATTATCCCTGTTGGAGGGCACTGCGGTTAATGTTTATTTGGAGAGTGAGTGCTGGATCCTTTGGATCACATCGTGAGTGCCACTGCCTTCTTTTTTCACCTGGCATCTATTCAGTACAGAGGGCACCGTGGCCGTCGCTACTACTGGTTAAAAGATATCTGAAAGGGCAGAGCCTACAGTTGTGGTGTTTTTATTTATTTGTAATTCTTTTTTATTTAAATTAATTTTATGTGTGTATGTGGGTGGGGGGGGGCGCCGCTGAATTACTGCCTTGCCCCGGGTGACAGAAATCATAGTTTCGGCACTGCGTACAACATCACTGATTGGGATCGCCAACCCTAAAATGGTGATTCAGAGACACCCCAGTCACCCAAGTGTGCACCATGCCACATCTACCCCATCCTAACATCCACTGTACCACAACCAAGTCCTCCTGCCATCACAGAGCCCCACTCCAGCACAAGTTGCCCATAGTCTTAGACATTAACAATTTGATGACTACGCCCGTATTCACTAAAATGCTACTATTGACGGCTGTTGACTCTCTGCACTTACTGTATCTCTGGGCAATAGCTTTACAATGTAACACAAAAATATTTGATTGTGTGTCCTTTACAATCTGTCCCTGACGTCAGATATTGGTGTTATTTCAGTTAACCCAGTATCACCATTTGTATCATATTATTTAACTTTAGTATGTTTTACCACCCCCTGCCAACCATTTGTCCCCCATATATGCTCCCACTCTTTGGTGTGGACCTTTCGTATTGCTGCACTCACCTCTATGCCCCCCACAGTATTTTGTGTACATGGTCTGGCATTGTGCTTTATGCCAGTGTTCGGTCTGCCATTTGCAACATTGTTCTTTTTAATCAAAAGCTAATTTCTTCCTGTTGTATTTTTTGCTTGCCCTGGCTCTTGAATCCCTGTATGGCTCACCTCTCACAGCATCACCTTCGTAGCGCACCCCGCATGGCTGTTTCACCCGGTGTGCTCATAGTTGAGATGGAAAATACATGGACCTGACTGTTGGGGCTCTACTCCTCGCGTTAAGAAGCTGTAACCATCGATTCTGTGTCATCTGTTCCGTTCATGATTAATTCCACCATGGGTAATCCTACACAGTGCACCAAACACAGCTGCCTCTCCTGCTACCTTTAATGGGTGTAACATATAACCCCGTAGAAGTTATTAGCCAAAATGTCTGCACCAACCCGGCAGTATGCTTATTTTGCTAAATATAATTGGGAGGAGGGGGCCTGGACTGCACACACTGGCTTCTTATAATGGGATGTGCTACCTAGCTGGGTACTACAACATAAAAACAAGAGAGCAGGTCCACCGAACCACCCACCAGAGGTGTATCTACCCATTGGCCAGGATGGCACTCGCCAGGGGCGCCAGGCAAGGAGGGGGCGGCGCCACCCGCGGCCAAAGGGTAGAAAAGTAGTACTATCAGACTGTACCTGGTAAGAGTCTGTTACTGCTGGAGCGGCGCCGGTGTCCGACAGCACAGCTCCTGACTGTAATTATAATTCCTGACTTGTAATTATACTCAAAATAAACTACAACGCCTAGCAGCCCTTGTTGCTGGGAGCTCCCGGCAGCAAGGGCTGCTGGGAATTGTATTTATTTTGAGTCTGATTACAAGTGCGGTGCTGACGGACACACCGGCAGTAACAGACTCTCACCAGGCACACAGCAATTGTTATATAGCACAGTGCGAAAGATCTATTTGTTGTTGAAGATAATAAAAAAGTGTCAGTGTTTGGGAGAAGATACTGTAGTATCTGGAAAATGACATGATTTTCATGCATGTTAGATGTAAGTAAGTAGTAAGTAAGCAAAAACTTTAACTTGTTGAGTGTAATAAAGAAAATACATATCTTACCTATTTCAAGGCCATGTTCAAGGAAATGTATATCAGTTAATTGTATAATTGATAATTTTATCTTGGAAGTGATGGCACCCTGATGTTTTTTCTAACAGGAAGCACTTCCACCATCCAACTAATGGTGTTTGGTTAATGGCTGGGTCCCTTTGAGGCTCATCTCACAGCAGCTCATTAGCATTTCATTCAGGATACAGACAAGATGCCGGCGTTTGGCATCCCGGTGGTCGGAAAGCTGATGCCAGCATCCCAAAACTGCTCGGAATGCTGATGCTGGCATCCCAACATAGATAGCAATGCAGAATGCCAAAATCCGGATCGAGTTGGTGCCAAAGTCTCCACTGGCAAGCCACGTGGGAGGGTTAGGGTTAGGCTGCGAGGGTGGTAGGGTTAGGGTTAGTCTGCAGGGAGGGAGATTAGGAAGGGTGGGTTGGGGTTAGGCACCACTGTAGAGGCTGGGGGGGGGGGGGGGGGGGGTTAGGGTCAGGCTTTGGGAAGGGTGGATTAGGGGGGAGAAATGGTGTAACGTGAATATGAGAACTGCTGTGCGGTGTAATGTGAAAAAGGGACACTACTGTGTGGCATAATTTGATTTTGAAGTACTATTGTGTCCACGCCCTTCCCCCACAAGACCATGCCCCATTTCCAATACTCACACCTTATTTCAAATGTGTGAAGGGGGGGCAAGGCGCCAGCCCCTTACTTTGCCTTGGGCGCTTGGACCCCTAGATACACCCCTGCCCCCCACCCCCACCCCAGGGCACCACACAAATAAAGGATAGCAGTGAGAAATCATAGTGATAGGCAAGTGAAAATTATTGCGCTCGCTATGGGCCTAATTCAGACCTGATCGTAGCAGCAAATTTGTTAGCAGTTGGGCAAAACGATGTGCACTGCAGGGGGGGGGGGGGGGGGCAGATATAAGAGTTAGATTTGGGTGTGGTGTGTTCAAACTGAAATCCAAATTGCACATGTTATATCTGCCACACCTGCACTGCACATGTGGGGTCATTCCGACCCGATCGCACACTGCATTTTTTCGCAACCGTGCGATCGGGTCAGAACTGTGCATGCTCTGCGGCCGCAATGTGCAGACGCGTGATTTCATGGCGACTGCCGTCGCTGGGCAACGACAAGAACTGCGAAGGAAGAGTTCGCAGCAGCGAACGCTAGAAGATTGACAGGCAGAAGGCAAATCCGGGCATCAACTGACCGTTTTCGGGGAGTGGTGAGTCCAATGCAGGCGTGTCGAGGCGTTTGGAGGGCGGATGTCTGATGTCATTTCCGGGACCTGACAGGCTGAAGTGATCGCAGTGGGTAAGTAAGTCCATACTTACTCCTAAACTGCAAAAAAATGTTTTTGCATAGCTCGGCTGCACAAGCAACGCACCCTTGCTATGCAAAAAAACACTCCCCATTGGCAGCGACTATCTGATTGCATGGAAGCTAAAAACAGCTACCGTGCGTTCAACTCGGAATTACCCCCATGGTTTTGCTCATCTGTTAACAAATTTGCTGCTACGATCAACTCTGAATTACCCCCTATGTTCTTCTCTTTCTTTTTAATTTCTGTGTGGTTTGTCTATTGCTGTATCACTTAATTCTTTCGTTCTAGGGGCCTATTTCAGATCTGATCGCAGAAGCAAATTTGTTAGCTAAGGGGCAAATCCATGGGGCTAATTCAGACCTGATCGCTAGGCTGCGTTTTTGTACAGCGGCCGATCAGGTCATACGTATGCAATGCGCAGGCGTGTTGCACGGGTACAAAGCGGATCGCCGCTCAGCGATGGGTTTATGTGTAGGATCCATTTGCACGGGCATTCGCAAAGAGTGTGACAGGAAGAAGGCGTTTGTGGGTGTCAACTGACCGTTTTCTGGGAGTGTTTGGAAAAACGCAGACGTTCCCAAGTGTTTGAAGGGCGGGTTCCTGATGTCAATTCCGGTCCCGGACAGGCTGAAGTGTTCGCAGCATCTGAGTAAATCCTGGGCTACTCAGAGACTGCACAAAATCTGTTTGTACAGCTCTGCTACACATGCGTTCACACACTTGCAAAGTGAAAATACCCTCCTCTATGGGCGGCGACTATGCAAACGCAGGACTGCAAAAAAAACCTAGCGAGTGAACAGGTCTAAATGACCCCCCATGTGCACTGCAGGAGGGGCAGATATAACATGTGCAAAGACAGTTAGATTTGGGTGGGTTATTTTGTTTCTGTGCAGGGTAAATACTGGCTGCTTTATTTTTACACTGCAATTTAGATTTCGGTTTGAACAGACCCCACCCAAATCTAACTCTCTCTGCACATGTTATATCCCCCCCCCCCCCACACACACACCTAAAACCTGGACTTTTGGGGTGCCTTGAGGACCGCGTTTGGTAACCTCTGCCCTAGGTGCTTTGTTTTTTATGGCTGTAAAGCTCCTTGAGTCCTCTTTGGAGAAAGAGCGCTATATCAATGAAATAATAATAATAATAATCAGTGGCATAACTAGAAATTTTTCTCCCCCAAGCCAAAAAATTCTCTGGGTGTGGCTTCACTGCAAGGGGTGTAGCATTGCAGGAAAAGACTTCCTTATACCCCACTTTTGCAACCTGTACGCCGAGACATTGGCCACCACAGGAAAAAAACAATCCTGATTCATGCCCCTAACATTGGCCCTCATTCCGAGTTGTTCGCTCGTAAGATTTTTTTGCAACGGCCTAACAAAGAAATTACTCACAGCCTAACGAAGAAATTTCATTGTTCTGGCGATCGGAGTGTGATTGACAGGAAGTGGGTGTTTCTGGGCGGAAACTGGCCGTTTTATGGGTGTGTGCGAAAAAACGCTTGCGTTTCTGGGAAAAACGTGGGAGTGTCTGAAGAAACGGGGGAGTGCAGGGTGAACGCTGGGTGTGTTTGTGACGTCAAACCAGGAACGAAACTGACTGAACTGATCGCAGTGTAGGAGTAAGTCTCGAGCTACTCAGAAACTGCAAAGAAATTTCTATTCGCAATTCTGCTAATCTTTCGTTCGCAATTCTGCTATGCTAAGATACACTCCCAGTAGGCGGCGGCTTAGCGTGTGCAATGCTGCTAAAAGCAGCTAACGAGCGAACAACTCGGAATGAGAGCCATTATTTATCATTTTTCCTCCTTATAGTAATGCCCCTTACACATTATGCCACACACTGCAATGGCTCTTAGACATTATGCCACACACCATAATGTCCATTACACATTGTGCCACACACCGCAATGACGTAATAAATTATGCCACACACTGCAATGCCCCTGAGACACTATACCACATACCACAATGCCCATGATATAGTATACCGCACACCGTAATGCCTGTGACACATTATGCCACACACTGCAATGCCCCTGAGACATTATACCACATACCACAATGCCCATTACACATTAAGCCCTACAGTAGGGCTTCTAATTACTATTAAATTACCTGCTCGTTGCCAGGGGTTTCATGCTCTTGGTTCAATGCCAGGGGTTTTCATGCTCAGGGTGTCAAGCTCATTGCCAGGGGTTTCATGCACTGGGTGTCATGCTCATTGCTAGGGGGTAATGCTTGTTGCCAGGGATTTCATGAGCTGGGTGTCATGTTTGTTATCAGGGGGTAATTCTTGTAGCTAGGGGTGTGCCCCCAGTGCCACATATTCCCCCAGTGCCAGATATTCCCCCACAGTGCCAGATAAAAATATGCCCCCATAGTGCCAGAAACACATATGCCCCCACAGTACCAGATACCCATATGCCCCGATTGCCACATATGCCCCAAGTGCCAGCTACACATATGCCACCAGTGTCAAATATGTCACACCAGTGCCAGATACACATATGCCCCAGTGCCAAATATGCCCCCACAGTACCAGATACACATATGCCCCGATTGCCACATATGCCCCAAGTGCCAGCTAAATATATGCCCCCAGTGTCAAATATGCCACCACAGTGACAGATACACATATGCCCCAGTGCCAACTATGTCGCTCAGTGCCAGATACACATATGCCCCCAGTGCCAGGTATTCCCTAGAGATGTGCACCGGAAATTTTTCGGGTTTTGTGTTTTGGTTTTGGGTTCGGTTCCGTGGCCGTGTTTTGGGTTCGAACGCGTTTTGGCAAAACCTCACCGAATTTTTTTTGTCGGATTCGGGTGTGTTTTGGATTCGGGTGTTTTTTTCAAAAAACCCTAAAAAACAGCTTAAATCATAGAATTTGGGGGTCATTTTGATCCCAAAGTATTATTAACCTCAATAACCATAATTTCCACTCATTTTCAGTCTATTCTGAACACCTCACAATATTATTTTTAGTCCTAAAATTTGCACCGAGGTCGCTGGATGACTAAGCTCAGCGACCCAAGTGGCCGACACAAACACCTGGCCCATCTAGGAGTGGCACTGCAGTGTCACGCAGGATGGCCCTTCCAAAAAACACTCCCCAAACAGCACATGACGCAAAGAAAAAAAGAGGCGCAATGAGGTAGCTGTGTGACTAAGCTCAGCGACCCAAGTGGCCGACACAAACACCTGGCCCATCTAGGAGTGGCACTGCAGTGTCACGCAGGATGGCCCTTCCAAAAAACACTCCCCAAACAGCACATGACGCAAAGAAAAAAAGAGGCGCAATGAGGTAGCTGTGTGAGTAAGCTAAGCGACCCTAGTGGCCGACACAAACACCTGGCCCATCTAGGAGTGGAACTGCAGTGTCAGGCCGGATGGCCCTTCCAAAAAATACTCCCCAAACAGCACATGACGCAAAGAAGAAAAAAAAGAGGCGCAATGAGGTAGCTGTGTGACTAAGATTAGTGACCCTAGTGGCCGACACAAACACCTGGCCCATCTAGGAGTGGCACTGCAGTGTCACGCAGGATGGCCCTTCCAAAAAATACTCCCCAAACAGCACATGACGCAAAGAAGAAAAAAAAGAGGCGCAATGAGGTAGCTGTGTGACTAAGATAAGCGACCCTAGTGGCCGACACAAACACCTGGCCCATCTAGGAGTGGCACTGCAGTGTCACGCAGGATGGCCCTTCCAAAAAACACTCCCCAAACAGCACATGACGCAAAGAAAAATGAAAGAAAAAAGAGGTGCAAGATGGAATTGTCCTTGGTCCCTCCCACCCACCCTTATGTTGTATAAACAGGACATGCACACTTTAACCAACCCATCATTTCAGTGACAGGGTCTGCCACACGACTGTGACTGAAATGACGGGTTGGTTTGGACCCCCACCAAAAAAGAAGCAATTAATCTCTCCTTGCACAAACTGGCTCTACAGAGGCAAGATGTCCACATCATCATCCTCCGATTCATCACCGTGTACATCCCCCTCCTCACAGATTATCAATTTGTCCCCACTGGAATCCACCATCACAGCTCCCTGTGTACTTTGTGGAGGCAATTGCTGCTGGTGAATGTCTCCATGGAGGAATTGATTATAATTCATTTTAATGAACATCATCTTCTCCACATTTTCTGGAAGTAACCTTGTACATCGATTGCTGACAAGGTGAGCGGCGGCACTAAACACTCTTTCGGAGTACACACTTGTGGGAGGGCAACTTAGGTAGAATAAAGCCAGTTTGTGCAAGGGCCTCCAAATTGCCTCTTTTTCCTGCCAGTATACGTACGGACTGTCTGACGTGCCTACTTGGATGCGGTCACTCATATAATCCTCCACCATTCTTTCAATGGTGAGAGAATCATATGCAGTGACAGTAGACGACATGTCCGTAATCGTTGGCAGGTCCTTCAGTCCGGACCAGATGTCAGCATCAGCAGTCGCTCCAGACTGCCCTGCATCACCGCCAGCGGGTGGGCTCGGAATTCTGAGCCTTTTCCTCGCACCCCCAGTTGCGGGAGAATGTGAAGGAGGAGATGTTGACAGGTCGCGTTACGCTTGACTTGACAATTTTCTCACCAGCAGTTCTTTGAACCCCTGCAGACTTGTGTCTGCCGGAAAGAGAGATACAACGTAGGTTTTAAATCTAGGATCGAGCACGGTGGCCAAAATGTAGTGCTCTGATTTCAACAGATTGACCACCCGTGAATCCTTGTTAAGCGAATTAAGGGCTCCATCCACAAGTCCCACATGCCTAGCGGAATCGCTCAGTGTTAGCTCCTCTTTCAATGTCTCCAGCTTCTTCTGCAAAAGCCTGATGAGGGGAATGACCTGACTCAGGCTGGCAGTGTCTGAACTGACTTCACGTGTGGCAAGTTCAAAAGGTTGCAGAACCTTGCACAACGTTGAAATCATTCTCCACTGCGCTTGAGACAGGTGCATTCCACCTCCTATATCGTGGTCAGTTGTATAGGCTTGAATGGCCTTTTGCTGCTCCTCCAACCTCTGAAGCATATAGAGGGTTGAATTCCACCTCGTTACCACTTCTTGCTTCAGATGATGGCAGGGCAGGTTCAGGCGTTTTTGGTGTTGCTCCAGTCTTCTGTATGTGGTGCCTGTACGCCGAAAGTGTCCCACAATTCTTCTGGCCACCGACAGCATCTCTTGCACGCCCCTGTCGTTTTTAAAAAAATTCTGCACCACCAAATTCAAGGTATGTGCAAAACATGGGACGTGCTGGAATTTGCCCAGATTTAATGCACACACAATATTGCTGGCGTTGTCCGATGCCACAAATCCACAGGAGAGTCCAATTGGGGTAAGCCATTCTGCGATGATCTTCCTCAGTTGCCGTAAGAGGTTTTCAGCTGTGTGCGTATTCTGGAAAGCGGTGATACAAAGCGTAGCCTGCCTAGGAAAGAGTTGGCGTTTGCGAGATGCTGCTACTGGTGCCGCCGCTGCTGTTCTTGCGGCGGGAGTCAATACATCTACCCAGTGGGCTGTCACAGTCATATAGTCCTGAGTCTGCCCTGCTCCACTTGTCCACATGTCCGTGGTTAAGTGGACATTGGGTACAACTGCATTTTTTAGGACACTGGTGAGTCTTTTTCTGAGGTCTGTGTACATTTTCGGTATCGCCTGCCTAGAGAAATGGAACCTAGATGGTATTTGGTACCGGGGACACAGTACCTCAAACAAGTCTATAGTTGGCTCTGCAGTAATGATGGATACCGGAACCACGTTTCTCACCGCCCAGGATGCCAAGGCCTCAGTTATCCGCTTTGCAGCAGGATGACTGCTGTGATATTTCATCTTCCTCGCAAAGGACTGTTGGACAGTCAATTGCTTGGTGGAAGTAGTAAAAGTGGTCTTACGACTTCCCCTCTGGGATGACCATCGACTCCCAGCAGCAACAACAGCAGCGCCAGCAGCAGTAGGCGTTACACTCAAGGATGCATCGAAGGAATCCCAGGCAGGAGAGGACTCGTCAGAATTGCCAGTGACATGGCCTGCAGGACTATTGGCATTCCTGGGGAAGGAGGAAATTGACACTGAGGGAGTTGGTGGGGTGGTTTGCGTGAGCTTGGTTACAAGAGGAAGGGATCTACTGGTCAGTGGACTGCTTCCGCTGTCGCCCAAAGTTTTTGAACTTGTCACTGACTTATGATGAATGCGCTGCAGGTGACGTATAAGGGAGGATGTTCCGAGGTGGTTAACGTCCTTACCCCTACTTATTACAGCTTGACAAAGGCAACACACGGCTTGACACCTGTTGTCCACATTTCTGTTGAAATACTTCCACACCGAAGAGCTGATTTTTTTGGTATTTTCACCAGGCATGTCAATGGCCATATTCCTCCCATGGACAACAGGTGTCTCCCCGGGTGCCTGATTTAAACAAACCACCTCACCATCAGAATCCTCCTTGTCAATTTCCTCCCCAGCGCCAGCAACACCCATATCCTCCTCATCCTGGTGTACTTCAACACTGACATCTTCAATCTGACTATCAGGAACTGGACTGCGGGTGCTCCTTCCAGCACTTGCAGGGGGGCGTGCAAATGGTGGAAGGCGCATGCTCTTCATGTCCAGTGTTGGGAAGGTCAGGCATCGCAACCGACACAATTGGACTCTCCTTGTGGATTTGTGATTTCGAAGAACGCACAGTTCTTTGCTGTGCTTTTGCCAGCTTAAGTCTTTTCATTTTTCTAGCGAGAGGCTGAGTGCTTCCATCCTCATGTGAAGCTGAACCACTAGCCATGAACATAGGCCAGGGCCTCAGCCGTTCCTTGCCACTCCGTGTGGTAAATGGCATATTGGCAAGTTTACGCTTCTCCTCCGACGATTTTATTTTAGATTTTTGAGTCCTTTTTTTACTGATATTTTGTGTTTTGGATTTTACATGCTCTGTACTATGACATTGGGCATCGGCCTTGGCAGACGACGTTGATGGAATTTCATCGTCTCGGCCATGACTAGTGGCAGAAGCTTCAGCACGAGGTGGAAGTGGATCTTGATCTTTCCCTATTTTTGGAACCTCAACATTTTTGTTCTCCATATTTTAATAGGCACAACTAAAAGGCACCTCAGGTAAACAATGGAGATGGATGGATACTAGTATACTTATGGATGACGAGTGACTGACGACACAGACGTAGCTACAGCCGTGGACTACCGTACTGCGTCTGCTAGTATAGAGATGATAATGATATAAAATATATATATATATCACTACTGCAGGTATATATAATATAATGACGGACCTGCTGGACACTGTCAGCAGACTCCTAAACTACTAGTATGAAGAAGATAGAAAAAAAAAACCCACCACAGGTAGGTATACAATTATAAACGAGCACTGACGACACAGAGGTAGCTACAGCCGTGGACTACCGTACTGCGTCTGCTAGTATAGAGATGATAATGATATAAAATATATATATATATCACTACTGCAGGTATATGTAATATAATGACGGACCTGCTGGACACTGTCAGCAGACTCCTAAACTACTAGTATGAAGAAGATAGAGAAAAAAACCCCACCACAGGTAGGTATACAATTATGGATGAGCACTGACGACACAGAGGTAGCTACAGCCGTGGACTACCGTACTGCGTCTGCTAGTATAGAGATGATAATGATATAAAAAATATATATATATCACTACTGCAGGTATATATAATATAATGACGGACCTGCTGGACACTGTCAGCAGACTCCTAAACTACTAGTATGAAGAAGATAGAAAAAAAAACCCCACCACAGGTAGGTATACAATTATGGACGAGCACTGACGACACAGAGGTAGCCACAGCCGTGGACTACCGTACTGCGTCTGCTAATGTAGAGATGATAAAGATGATAGAGATGAACAAAAAAAATATAACACTACTGCAGGTAAATATTTATATAATATAATAAATGACGGACCTGCTGGACACTGTCAGCAGAATGCGTTTATAGAATAGAAAAAAAAAACACCACAGGAGTGTTTAACTTTTTCAGGCAGACAATATACTGGTGGTCACTGGTCAGTCACACTGGCAGCAAAAGTGTGCACTGTACTCCTGCTATAACTGCACCCCAGTCTCCCCCACAATTCAGCTGTGTGAGCAGTGAGCACTCAGCACAGTCAGATATACATAGATGATATTATCATGCAGCACACTGAGGCTGAGCACAGATATGGTATGTGACTGTGTATCGTTTTTTTTCAGGCAGAGAACGGATTATATTAAATAATAAATAAAACTGGTGGTGGTCACTAGTAACTATCAGCAAAACTCTGCACTCTGAGTACTCCTAATGCTCCCCAAAATTACTAAGTTAGTAGTAAATCAACTCAAGTGTCTCTATCTATTCTAACGGAGAGGATGCCAGCCACGTCCTCTCCCTATCAATCTCAATGCACGTGTGAAAATGGCGGCGACGCACGGCTCCTTATATAGAATCCGAGTCTCGCGATAGAATACGAGCCTCGCGAGAATCCGACAGCGGGATGATGACGTTCGGGCGCGCTCGGGTTAACCGAGCAAGGCGGGAAGATCCGAGTCTGCCTCGGACCCGTGTAAAAAGGCTGAAGTTCGGGGGGGTTCGGATTCCGAGGAACCGAACCCGCTCATCTCTAGTATTCCCCCCGCTCACCGCTGCTGTGCTGTGTGTGAGTCCGGGAAGGAGGGCACAGCGCACGCCTCTCCTGTATCTGTCCTGCTGTGTTTCTGGCAGCAAGTCTGAAAATTAAGCGCCGGTTCGTGAGTCAATCAAAGCTCGCGGAACGGCAGCTGCGGTTCCTGATTGGATGCCAGTCCGCGAGGTCTGATTGGCTCACGAACCGGCGCTTCATTTGACAAACACACCACTGCCGCCGGAGACACAGGAGAGGCGCACGCAGCACTGTTTGGCGGTGCCCCCGCAGCCCTGCGCCTCCAAGCCTCCGCAGTGGCTGCAGAGGTGGTACTTATGCCAGTGATAATAGTAAAAATAATAATAATAATAATAATTATTATTATTATTATTATTATTATTATTATTTTTGATACACATGTTTCTGAGACTTCCTATGAGTTTTATTTTATGTGACATGCTTTATAGGGTATTACGTACAACCATCTGTTGAAGAACTTTAAAAGTTAAGGAGCAACTAGACGCCTCTTCCAGCCAGCAGAACACTGTAATTGTGAGACTGCTGGATGCTCAATGACAAAGTACAAACAAATCATTCACACTCTGTGACCGCTTTGTGCCCTCGGCAACCCAGTATGTGCAATGTTACAGAGAATATTGTATGAATTCTAAATAGAGTGAAATTAAACGAGTGAGTGAAGCTATAGAAAATATGTTGGTAATTATTCTGAATACGACAGTGTACTAAGCTTCTGATGCCCGTTGCATTCCAATGTCAGAAGCTCTGGTCATCCCAAAATGGAACATTTCTCATACGAAGAAGCCATAGTTACAGCAAAGCAGAGTGGCACCAAAATCAATACGCTAAGTAATATTCCACAAGGTGTACATACGGGCTTGTCTTTAGATCACATTCAGTTGCCTTTAGTTCAGATGCTTAGAAATCCGTAGATCTATAGCCCATTAATTTAATTGGAAATATTATTAAAGCATTTGCTTTAATTAAGTCTTAATTAAGGCTGTAATGATATGGGGTAATAAGCTTGGTAGAGGGGTGTATTTGGTGCAGTGTCTAATGGCTAAATCCACAGACAAGTTTTCTGATAGATAAATAAATAAATAAAAGAAAAAGTGCTTTACTGTCAGCAGAAATAAACAGAAACAAAACAACAAACAGCCTAGCCCCCATTCAGGGCAACTATCTAACTTCTTGAGCCATCACTATACAGTAAGTGAGCAGCTTATCTGCAAACATAAAGTCTCTCACAAAAGTCTTACACTCTGCTTCCTGCAGGGTGACACAGGCTCCAGCCTGATGTCTGGCTTTGGGCTGTCACAGCTGTTCCCATATTACAGTCTCAGCCCTGCTTCCCGTAGGGCAGTGTTTCCCAACCGCGGTCCTCAAGGCACACTAACAGTCCTGGTTTTAGTGATATCCAGGCTTGGACACAGGTGACTTAATTAGCACCTCAGTTTTTTTGATTTAACCATCTGTGCTGAAGCCTGGATATCACTAAAACCTGCACTGTTGGTGTGCCTTGAGGACCGCGGTTGGGAATGCCTGCTGTAGGGTATCACAGGCTCCAGCCTTGTTTGGCTGGCTGGGCTACCTGGCACAGCTTCACAGTTATAGTATAGGGTCCTCTCTGTCTCCCACAGGCTGAACCCTGGCCATCCAGCTTGCATCACTGATTAAGCCCTACCTGGACTCTGTGCAAAATATGCTGCTTACCAGCCCATCTCTGGTGATACTGCAACAAGGCTTACTCAGAATCGGACACAAAGTGGCTGTGCTTGCATGATGATGCAGATTCCAAATTTCAAACCTTATGCTAATGGAAGTTTCCATTGGGCTAGTGCAAGGAAGCTGCTCCACTAACAGTTTTACCGTCCACAGCCGCAAACTTCATCCTTGGTGCTGACAATTACACCAGCCCTAGGCTAGGCGGTTCCGTAACAGTGCTCAAGTGTGCCCTATTCTGGCTTGTTACCCTGATTGCACAACATCGTGAATTCACGTGCATGACATCATTGCATCACTAAGAGGAGGTGGGGCCACCAGCACTGCAAGCGCAGCACAGACCGGTGCGTCCCAAGGAAGGTCCAATCAGCTGTACAGACTGCAGGGTGCCTCTCTGGTGCATCCATAGGATGTTCTGGCAATGCTACACCAGCAATCCTGGCTTCAGGGTGCAATTCCAGACACTGTAGGTTGCAATGGTGCCGCCCATAGAGTGCTGCAAGGGATCCATCTGAAACAGAGTTCCCTTCTCCATATACACAACACAGAATTGCACTCTCGCTGCATGCCCAGAACACGAACAGCTCCATGCGACCACATGGTAGTCCCCCAGTTCCCTGAAATTCCCATTTCACGCAAAGACAGATCCAGCCAAGATCCAGATTAGGAATCGGAGGTACGGAGAAATGCTTACATTCGCTTTGGCTGTGAAACGAGAGGCATCTGACCCAGTGTTGATAGATGCATTAATAAAAAACATATATCTATACATGCATATGACACAAAGAAATATACCATTATAGTACACCATAAAGGTTTATTCTTTACAATATAGCTCAAGTACATACATTATACTGTAACTCGCCTGGGAACTACACCAGCTACGCAGATGTACCACGTGCCTCTTACCATACCAAACTGAATGGACTAATATAATACATATTTGTAAAGTCTATGCCTCTATTTCCATTCAGTGGAATCCGGCTGCCGGCATACCATGTGAGGACAAATATTCTCAGCATTCCAAAAATTGTTGTCATAAGGCAATGTCATTGTTTAAGCTACCACAAAAATGTAGCTCTTCACATAAACG
Source organism: Pseudophryne corroboree (assembly GCF_028390025.1). Lineage (NCBI taxonomy): Eukaryota > Metazoa > Chordata > Amphibia > Anura > Myobatrachidae > Pseudophryne > Pseudophryne corroboree. The sequence continues at coordinate 980,093,572 of NC_086445.1, forward strand.
CCACACATCCACACATCAGCACCTCCGCTCACTGCAGCTCTGGTCTTGCTGATGTTTGCTTTGTGCTCCTCAGCTATTTTGGAATATGGGATATATTAAGGAGAGACATTTGGAATTAGTCACAGACATGTAGTTTATTGCTTTATCTTACATGGTTTTCTTATGAACATTGTAACTACTGTACGTCTTCTATGCTACGTCATCATGAGTGTTAAAAACTATTACCAGTGTCATACAGTCAATGTCATACAGTATTTTGTTTAGTATCGCAGTGATACTAATGAATATGACGTTGGTATTGAACTTATTTCTCCGGTGAGGTCCAGCAGTAATTTTTTTTCTCTAATGGTCAAAACCATGGGGGTAATTCCAAGTTGATCGCAGCAGGAAACTTTTTAGCAGTTGGGCAAAACCATGGCCCTCATTCCGAGTTGTTCGCTCGCAAGCTGCTTTTAGCAGCATTGCACACGCTAAGCCGCCGCCTACTGGGAGTGAATCTTAGCTTAGCAAAATTGCGAACGAAAGATTCTTAAAATTGCGATTAGAAATTTCTAAGCAGTTTCTGAGTAGCTCCAGACTTACTCTGCCACTGCGATCAGTTCAGTCAGTTTCGTTCCTGGTTTGACGTCACAAACACACCCAGCGTTCGCCCAGACACTCCCCCGTTTCTCCAGCCACTCCCGCGTTTTTCCCAGAAACGGCAGCGTTTTTTCACACACTCCCATAAAACGGCAAGTTTCCGCCCAGAAACACCCACTTCCTGTCAATCACATTACGATCACCAGAACGAAGAAAAAACCTCGTAATGCCGTGAGTAAAATACCAAACTTCTTAGAAAATTTACTTGGCGCAGTCGTAGTGTGAACATTGCGCATGCGCAATTAGCGGAAAATCGCTGCGATGCGAAGAAAATTACCGAGCGAACAACTGGGAATGAGGGCCTATGGCCCTCATTCCGAGTTGTTCGCTCGCTAGCCGCTTTTCGCAGCAGTACACACGCTAAGCCACCGCCCTCTGGGAGTGTATCTTAGCTTAGCAAAATTGCGAACGAAGTATTCGCAATATTGCGAAAAGATTTTTCTGTGCAGTTTCTGAGTAGCTCGAGACTTACTCTTCCAGTGCGATCAGTTCAGTGCTTGTCGTTCCTGGTTTGACGTCACAAACACACCCAGCGTTCGCCCAGACACTCCCCCGTTTCTTCAGCCACTCCCGCGTTTTTCCCAGAAACTGCAGCGTTTTTTCACACACTCCCATAAAACGGCAAGTTTCCGCCCAGAAACACCCACTTCCTGTCAATCACACAACGATCACCAGAACGAAGAAAAAACCTCGTAATGCCGTGAGTAAAATACCAAACTTCTTAGCAAATTTACTTGGCGCAGTCACAGTGCGAACATTGCGCATGCGCAATTAGCGGAAAATCGCTGCGATGCAAAGAAAATTACCGAGCGAACAACTCGGAATGAGGGCCTATGTGCACTGCAGGGGATGCAGATATAACATGTGCAGAGCAGGGACGGATCTAGACTTTTCTTTTAGGGGGGGCGGTTTACTGTTTAATCTTGACTCCTCCCCTCTCCAGTCCCAACTCCTCCCATCCTCCTCTCTCAATTCTGACTGAACTTTTTGTTTTGAGTGAGACTGAGATAGAGCTTTGTGATTGTTCTATGTACATGTGACTGTGCTGAGGGGTAATTGTATTTATTAGCCACCAGCAAGTGAGGGACAAATGCTCTGTAACCCTTGCTCTCCTGGCTCCTCTGTGCTGCTGTGGTATGGGCTGCAGCACATCATTCTGCCTCAGGCTCTCCCCGGAGAGCTCTCTTCTGCTCAAAAGTGGGCGTGGCTATGACTGTGTTAGGGGGGGCGGCCGCCCCCTTCGCCCCCCCCCCCCCCCCCCCCCCCCCCTAAATACGGCCCTGGTGCAGAGAGAGTTAGATTTGGGTGCGGTGTGTTCAAACTGAAATCTAATTTGCAGTGTAATAACAAGTAGCCAGTATTTACCCTGCACAGAAACGAAATAACCCACCCAAATCTAACTCTCTCTGCAAATGTTATATCTGCCCCCCATGCAGTGCACATGTTTTTGCCCAATTGCTAACAAACTTGCTGCTGCGATCAACTCAGAATTACCCCCCATGTGCACTGCAGGAGGGGCAGATATAACATGTGCAGAGAGAGTTAGATTTGGGTGGGGTGTGTTCAAACTGAAATTTAAATTGCAGTGTAGAAATAAAGCAGCCAGTATTTACCCTGCACAGAAACAATATAACCCACCCAAATCTATCTCTCTCTGCACATGTTACATCTGCCCCACCTGCAGTGCACATGGTTTTGACCATTAGCTAACAAATTTGCTGCTGCGATCAGATCAGAATTACCCCCTGGGTCGCTAGCATTGTCACCCCGTTGGCGGTTCAGTAGGGCGGTCCGAGCAACATCACTAGCAACCGCAGGCACACACATAATGGGCATACACACTGATCGATCTGTCCAATATGTCGTTCCACTTCAGCCGGAAACAACATATCGCTCCATTGTGTACTAGTCTTGGAGAGAGATAAAGTACCAGCCAATCAGCTCCTAACTGCCATGTTACAGGCTGTGTTTGAAAAATGACAGTTAGGAGCTGGTTGGTAGTTTATCTCCGTCCACTTTATCTCTCCCCAAGACTTAGTACATAGACCCCCTTGTCTCCGGTATATAGTAGAGGCAGCCAGTTTGTGGACTGAGCCATTGTTCATGAATCCAAAGCTTATCGGCCAGAGAAATCCCTGCTGGACTTTATGACCAAATATTCACATCACATTGGTCCCCTTAGAATTGGTTTTGTTAAGAAATAACATGGCTGACACTACTGCGTTTAGAGGACAGGTGTAGAAAGGGGGTGATTGTGCTTTTTGGGGGAATTTTAACAATTTCCATAATTTGCTGAATTACTGTTTTATTTTTATTTATTTATATGAAGTCATTTTTAGTAACTATCCCAATAATACTTGGAATCTGTTTATAACTGATCCGATTTAAAACAAAAGTAAGCAGATGAAAACTTCCCTTAGCTAATGAAGTGAATTTGCCTGGCAACAGCATCATAAGAAAGAAACAACAGCAGCTGTAATAACCTACAATATGCCTCAGAGGTGTAATGAGATAATGCCAGGGTAACACGCTCTACCCTCCAGACCAGCTAAATGTCACGGCTGCTGATGCAAGAGGTGAGCAAAATGTTTCTTTTCAGCTCAACAATTTTTTGCTTTTTGTGCTGCTCTTGGCAGTGGCAGGAGAGGTGCTGAAGGAAGTCCTGAGATGCAGACGGTGGATGCTCCGGGCCAGCCACCTGACCCGGAGCATGATGGATAACCTCGATGGTGGGAAACCATCTGTAAGAGAACCATCAATGGTTTTACCCATTGATGGTCACCCCCTACTTAAGTGTTGAGCGAGCCAGGGACCAATCAGTGCCCAGGTGTCGGGGGCAGAGCCATGCTCCAGGTCCCAGCACCTGGTTTTAAAAAAAAATTAAGAAATATTTGGTTATGCCATGCCATGCCATCGATGGAGGGAAATCATCTGGTTCTCCCACATCGATGGCAAAAGTAGTCTACATCGGGCAAAAACGATAGTCGATGTCTATTCTTAGGAACATGGGCGTAGCTACCATAGGTGCAGGGGATGCGACTGCTATGGGGCCTAAGTTGTCTCTGTGGCCCGAGCCTTCCCCTGCACCTACTGTAGTTACTGAGTGAGCCCCGGCACTGGCATCTTTTACCCATATGTGTGCTGCTGCACTGCAGCCACACCTGCTCACTCGGCCGCCAGCTCAGCCCTCTCCTGAGTATTAATGCTGGGAAGAGGCGTGGCTGAGTCTGCAGGGACATCCCTGGACCACGTCCACGCCTCCTCCCAGCATCTGTGAGGAGACAGGAGGTGGAGCCGGGCTGGCCGGGAGAGCGGATGAGGCGGCAGTGCAGCCCCAATGGTGAGTGCTGCGGGGAAGGGGTTTCTATGGAGTAATCCACGGGGGTGGGGTGGGGGGGACGACACGCGCGGTGGCAGGGGGCGGGCATGTTCCGCAGCATGGATGTATGCTATGGGGCCCCATCTGGCATAGCTACGCCCCTGCCTAGGAATAACCCGGGGTCCACCCTGCAGTTTGAAAGGGGAGTGGGATCTGTGACACAGGTCCAACCTATGTTCAAAAGCCTGTGAAATACCACCGTAGGGCATGCTATGAGTTGTTTACACTACCGTGTGGTGTGTTATGACCTGCGGGCACCACTGTGGTGTATATCATGGCCAGGGGGCACTACTGCGGGTCATATTATGACATCTGGGCGGCACTACTGTGAAGCATATGATATTACGACATCTAAGCATTACGGAGAGGCATAATAACTTATTTTATTTTTACAACAGTGTACGTTTAATTAATATATAATTCTATACATTGATACTTAACTGATTGCAGGTATTAAACTTTTGTTTTGTTTGAGATGGGGACTGCTCTCACTTGCAACAAGAGTGCAAGACACAACCAGCTCAGGATAGGACAAAAGTTAGGTGCTTGGTCTTTTTTTACTATGAAAGTGGTTGATGGATATTATGATATGGGATTAATGACTATGATGAAAGAAGAATAGGACATATGAAGATGATAAAGAGACTTGAGGATGTTAATACATTAAAATAATAGATGGCAGTAAGCCCACCCAATGGGCAGCAATGGCCATGCCCACTTGCCCACTCCATTTTGAGCCCCTTCTAAATGTTGCTATAGGGACCAAAAGTTCTACTTTCGAATTTTATGATCTCGTTCAAATGATGTTACAAGCCTGTTTAATTCTCTTGCTTTGCACAAGAGATTCCAGTTTGCTGAAATGCACATTTCGGAAATAAATTAATCTTGCAATAATCTACATGGAGTTAATCACTTGCATTAACATGTTTTTTTTGTTGTTTTTTGTTACGCCTCAGTAGTACTCAGTGGTAGCAAATATTAATGGTCATTCAACATTCATATTACTCTCTACGTTACAAACTAATCAGTGTAACACATTTTTTAAAATGTTTTTTTTTCTTTAAGTTTACATTTTTTTTTAAAAACATGGAGGGGAGTTTGATTAAGCTACATAGAAAGCAGTTGGTTAGCAAGATGCCCCCCAATCCCCCACACCTGTATGTGGGCGACTTTAAACAGCGCTAAAATGTGATGTAAAAATGTATTTGCAAGTATAGCGATTACAGTTGCTTTAAAATAAAAAAAATATAGTGTGAAGTATGACGCAAATAGCAATGTGATTAATAAGCACTAAAAATATCATGTTACAGTAGGTGTTATTTGCTAACAGGATACAAGTACTTTGCCTGATCATTTTCAGAACACACAACCGTGGAACATACAGTATTTACTGTGTATATGATCGTACTAAGAATCTGTGTAATATTTTATGTTATTTCAGCTCAATAAACTACTGGCACTCATTGGGCAGTTCATTATGTTGACACTGCCATAGCAACCAATCAGATTCTGTCTATCTTTTTCTAGGATACAATAGAGAAATGATAGGCAGAATGTGATTGGTTGCTATTAGCAACATCACCCCTTTTAATTTTTCAAAGCTTTAGTAAATTTACACCTATGAGTGAAGGGTGTGTGATGTTATAATATCTGCCTCCTTATTCAATACTGAAATGCAACTCATTATAAGTGTATTGTGATTCCTCTGCTTCTAATTGGCCAGATAGATGAGGCGGTTCTATGGTGGCTTTGGGCAAAACTCCATGAAAAAAAGCAACACAAAACCACCATAAAACAGATGGATATGGGGGGTCATTCCGAGTTGTTCGCTCGCAAGCCGTTTTTAGCAGCTTTGCACACGCTAAGCCTACGCCTACTGGGAGTGAATCTGAGCATAGTAAAATTGCGAACGAAAGATTCGCAATATTGCGAAAAGACATCTCTGTGCAGTTTCTGAGTAGCTCCAGACTTACTCGGCATCAGCGATCAGTTCAGAGCTTGTCGTTCCTGGTTTGACGTCACAAACACACCCAGCGTTCGCCCAGCCACTCCCGCGTTTTTCCCAGAAACGGTAGCGTTTTTTCTCACACGCCCATAAAACGGCCTGTTTTCGCCCAGAAACACCCACTTCCTGTCAATCACATTACGATCGCCTGAACGAAGAAAAAGCCGTGAGTAAAATTCCTAACTTCATAGCAAATTTACTTGGCGCAGTCGCAGTGTGAACATTGCGCATGCGCACTAAGCGGAAAATCGCTGCGATGCAATGAAATTTACCGAGCGAACAACTCGGAATGACCCCCATCGACTGCGGGTTCCAAAACCCCGTCAAAGCCACTGAATAGTAAATTTAGTAGTAGAGATGAGCGGGTTCGGATTTACTCGGTTCTTAACGCCAGAATTATCGCAAGTTCTTTTTTTCTGGATTTTTCTTATTGGCTAACCAAATCACGTGACGTCCGTGAGCCAATAAGGAGATTCAGGTAAATCCGAGTAAAACCGAACCCGCTCATCTCTATTCAGTAGCTTGGTGATTCTATTTTCCAGCCGTTGCATGGTTTTAAAAACTCTTTAAAGCCGCAACTTAGTAAATTTGTTCCTAAATGTCATAATAAAATCTGACCTGTTTGATGAAACTGAAAAACACCCATGCACGCATGTATTCACTCACAGATTGCTGATCTGCATACATTCACTCATGCAGGTACAGTATGTTGCATGCTGGGACACACACAGAATTACAAACACTTGTACAGTGGGAGCAGGGCTGTAGAGAGCGGAGTAAAGCATGGGTAATGACATACCTTCCAACATGACCCTCTCCAGGAGGGACAGAATGCTCTGCTCCTGGACTTCCTCTTAATGTTTGCTTGCCATCACTTGTGGTGAAAGACCTTTCTTATCCATTAACCTGTTCAACACAGGTGCCGGCGATCAGGGGTGCCAGAACTTTTTGTGGTTGGGGGGCGTAGATATAAATACATTTTGGCGCTCCCCCCATGATTACCCCCCAAACCCATTACGGGGAGCGCTTACATCCCAGATTACTGCAGAGAATCTGACCTCAAAACTCCGGCGCTGCAGCGGCTGCCCCGTGTCCTGTCCTAGCCGGCTCTCACAGATGCATTACTGGGAGGAGGCGCGGCCATGCTGAGCCTACTGGGACATCCACACCTCCTCCCGGTACTGCTTGAGTCTGTGAAGAGCTGGTTGGACACGGGGCAGCGCGCTGCGGCGCCGGAGATTTGAAGTCAGATTCTCTGTGCTGATCTGGGGGTAAGCGCTCCCCCTCCCCACACCTGTGCCTCTGACATGTTAGGCAAGGGGGGGGGGGGGGGGGCAGGCATGCTGCCCCCCCCCCCTCATTCCGACACCTCTGCCAGCAATCATAAATTAAGAGAAGAGCCCAGAAGCTTGGCATTCTGTCACTCCTGGAGAGGGTCATGTTGGGAGGTATGGTTAATGCAGAGGGTGGGTCCTGAACATGGACTGGGGAAAGAGGCTGCAGCCATTGATAGGTATCGGGAGGGGTCCAACTAGCCTAGGTCTGCATAATTAATTCCCCCCTCTATGTCACTGAGTGGGACAATCACAGACGTGTCCTCATGCAATGTTTTACGCCATATGGAGCAAGATGTCTTTCACCACTGATACGCTCTGAGATGAATAGCGTACAACAGCATTTTCTTTAACTTTTGCATCTTTGTTGCATCGCAGACAAAGCCGAATGCTGCTCACAGTGTACTACAGATGTTGGGCTGCAACAGAAACCGCGCAGGAAATGGTTTTACAAACGTACAAACCCGCAGATGAGGCACAGCGGATATTGGTGGAAGGAAAAGCCACGTCTGCTCACACAGATGTATAAATGTCGGATACCCCAGTGGCCGCTGTACACTAACAATGCTGTTTTGTTCCTTCCAGTTCTTTTATATACGTTAATCAGATTAAAAAGACACGCAGCCGAGTCGTGCACGACCCAGCGCGCCAGGAGGGTCTTTTTGGCGTGACTGAAACCACAATGCAAATGGACACATCTGTACATACACATATGGAAAAAAAAAAAAAGGTACACAGAGAAAAATATTATTAAGACCACCTCCTACATTTGACGTCGGCAGCGCGTAGCCCATGAAGTACGTCACGTGTCGTGCGCTGGTTTGGTGGTTATATAAGGTGTGTGATAGGCCGTCTGCACACATATCACTCTTTGCTGTCATGGGTTAAAGGGGCGATTTATCCGAATTGCAAAAAGGGATGAATATCGACTTTCGGGCCAAGGGTGGCAGTATTTCTGACACAGCGCAGATTGTGAACTGTTCGCGTGCTGCTGCGGTGAAGATGTATCGTGACTGGACAAATGGCACTATTGCGAATAAACCGACATGGAAGCTGCGGAGCACCACGTGCCATTGATGTGAGAGGTGAACGTCCGCTACGAAGGTGCGTGAGGGCCGACCGATACGCTACAGTGGAGCAGCTCACCGTCAATACGAACCTGGAGGCTACCAGACATGTGTCTAACACAACAGTTCAGCCCGTCTAGAAGAAGCATAACTCTGGGAGGCAACGGAGTCATCTGCCGCCGGGCTCCTGCTCTGAAGGGGGGCACCTCTCCTCCCATTCTGTGACACCATTGAATTAAGTTGAATTCACTGGTCCCTGTACCTTACAAATCACACCATTTTTATTATACTGTAGATACACAGTCTACAAGTATCACACCCAGGACTAGAAGAAACCACGACCTATTGCACTGGAAGCAGACACCTTACTGATGAAGCTATTTGCTCCTGTATAGGAAATATGAGAATTCTAACTATATGAAGTTACTTCTCTGACAATTACACGTAACTTCATATAGTTAGACTTCTCATGCTTCCTATACAGGAGCAATTAGCTCCAGTAGGGGAAACACCAATATTTATCTTGCCTTCAGGCAATTGTGATGAACTTACACCACTGCTGTCCACGCTACACACGGTGGTTACTCTGTCTATTAGCTGGTGGTCATAATAATGTGACCCCACCATGTATTATCTCAGGTGTAATGTTACACCCGACAATCCTTAGGTTACTTTTGCTAGTTATGCCTGAACACAGGATGTAGAGAATCTCCGGACAGTGGACACTGCCAGATAAAATAACTTAGACTGCACGTTTAGTCATACCTGTAAGCACTAACAAACCAAACATATCCTATTAAGGGCTTATATGTATGGCAGCTCATCCTAAATTATTTATAGTCTGGAATGTCCCGGAAAACTGTTGTGTGCAGGTTGAACAAAGCTCTCTATGATGGAATGATTTACAGAGACAACATGCCAAAACAAATGGCAAACAAGATCAAATAAAAACAGACGATAATAGTATGATTAAGGGTGAAGTAAATGTCAACACAAACAAATTCAAGACCTAGAACTTTATTGCTGAAGTTGTAAAATTTTTACTAGTGTAACTTTATATCTTAAAAGGCAGCATTCGCTACAAGCTCACAAAGCAGAGAGTGGGGCTTGAAGACAAAACTGTCTATGCCTGTCTATCATAACCTGGAGCCATGGACAATTTAGTAGCTGTCTGACTCCCAGAAAAGAACAATGCAATCTTTGATTCTATGCCATTGCTTCGCTCGGGGGTTAACAGGGCAATCCCCACCTTCTCCCTATTTCAACAATAAAGCCTTACAAAAAAAGTCATGCTCTTGCGATTTATTTCCAATTTCTGCTCTGACGTTTATCCTTTGTTCTTCCCATTCACCTGGAAGCCTGTTTCATTCTGCATAACACGCTGGATGGTTATTGTAATGCAATAAATCTCTGCGTGCGCTCATAAATAATTTACAGGCTCCTGAGTAATAGAATTAAAGGCTCCAAATACCATCTTGGAAATAGTTATCTTATGTATTGCAGGTATTTAGGAATGTTTATGTCTCCATGGTGACGGAGATTAGATGTGGGTTTTTAGGTACAGTACTTACTACCCTTGGGTAGGCAATCTGTTACATCCAACCACTTGTGGAGTCTTTTGTGCCTAGAGTCCCACCATTCCTGACCATCGTATAGTATGGTTTAGAACTTGGAATGGACTCACATTTAGAGATATCATGAAGGGTGTAATTTAAATGGTGAAATGTCACATAGTCTAGTTACAGCCCTGATCATGTTACCATTGATAAGTCTGTCTAAAAAGCTGTAGATGCACCTATGAATACATTGCACTCTCATACCCTCCAACTGTAGCATTTGGCCTGTACAGTACCGTTTTTTTATGGTCTGTACCGGCCAAAAGCTCTATGTACCGGTTTTCAGCGTCTCCCATTCCTATTGAAGCCTATGGGAGCTACACTTAGCCATGCCCCTTTATCATGACCACACCCCTTCACTTATTTTTACAGATTTTCAGCATGGCAGTGTTGGAGGGTATGCACGCTCTGTAGGAGAGTGGAAAAAATAAGAATTTACTCACCGGTAATTCTATTTCTCGTAGTCCGTAGTGGATGCTGGGTACTCCGTAAGGACCATGGGGTATAGACGGGCTCCGCAGGAGACTGGGCACTCTTAAAAGAAAGATTAGGTACTATATCTGGTGTGCACTGGCTCCTCACTCTATACCCCTCCTCCAGACCTCAGTTAGGGAAACTGTGCTCGGAAGAGCTGACATTACTAGGAAAGGATTTGGAATCCAGGGTAAGACTCATACCAGCCACACCAATCACACCGTACAACTCGTGATAACTATACCCAGTTAACAGTATGAACAATAACTGAGCCTCTCTCAACAGATGGCTCATACAATAACCCTTTAGTTTAGCAATAACTATATACATGTATTGCAGAGAGTCCGCACTTGGGACGGGCTCCCAGCATCCACTACGGACTACGAGAAATAGAATTACCGGTGAGTAAATTCTTATTTTCTCTGACGTCCTAGTGGATGCTGGGTACTCCGTAAGGACCATGGGGATTATACCAAAGCTCCCAAACGGGCGGGAGAGTGCGGATGACTCTGCAGCACCGAATGAGCAAACTCAAGGTCCTCCTCAGCCAGGGTATCAAACTTGTAGAATTTTGCAAAAGTGTTTGAAGTTTGAACCCGACCAAGTAGCAGCTCGGCAAAGTTGTAAAGCCGAGACCCCTCGGGCAGCCGCCCAAGAAGAGCCCCCTTCCTCGTGGAATGGGCTTTTACTAATTTAGGATGCGGCAGTCCAGCCGCAGAATGTGCAAGCTGAATCGTGCTACAGATCCAGCGAGCAATAGTCTGCTTTGAAGCAGGCGCACCCAGCTTGTTGGGTGCATGCAGGATAAATAGCGAGTCAGTTTTTCTGACTCTAGCCGTCCTGGAAACATAAAGTTTCAGGGCCCGGACTACGTCCAGCAACTTGGAATCCTCCAAGTCCCTAGTAGCCGCAGGCACCACAATAGGTTGGTTCAAATGAAACGATGATACCACCTTAGGGAGAAATTGGGGACGAGTCCTCCATTCTGCCCTTTCCATATGTAAGATCAGATATGGGCTTTTACATGATAAAGCCGCCAATTCTGACACACGACTAGTCCAAGCTAAGGCCAAAAGCATGACCACTTTCCACGTGAGATATTTTAGCTCCACGGTCTTAAGTGGCCCAAACCAGTGGGATTTTAGGAATCCAACACACGTTAAGATCCCAAGGTGCCACTGGAGGCACAAAAGGGGCTGAATATGCAGCACCCCTGTAACAACGTCCGAACTTCAGGCAGTGAAGCCAGTTCTGAGAGTTTTGAGAGAAAAAGGGATAGGGCCGAAATCTTGGCCTTTATGGATCATAATTTTAGGCCCATAGTTACTCCTGACTGTAGGAAGTGCAGGAATCGACCCCCCTGGAATTCCTCTGTAGGGCCTTCCCGGCCACACACCAAGCAACCTATTTTCGCCATATACAGTGAAAAAGTCTTGCTGTCACCTCTTTCCTAGCCTTTATCAGCGTAGGAATAACTGCATCCGGAATGCCCTTTTCCGCTAGGATCCGGCGTTCAACCGCCATGCCGTCCAACGCAGCCGCGGTAAGTCTTGGATCAGACAGGGTCCCTGTTGCAACATGTCCTGACTGAGAGGCAGAGGCCATGGGTCCTCTGAGAGCATTTCTTGCAGTTCCGGGTACCGAGTCCTTCTTGGCCAATCCGGAGCAAAGAATATTGTTCACACTCCTCCGTTTATTACAATTCTCAGCCCTTGGGTCTGAGAGGAAGAGGAGGGAATATATATACCGACTGGAACACCCACGGTGTTACTAGTGCGACCACAGCTATCGCCTGAAAGTCCCTTGACCCAGCGTAAAACCTTTTTTATCTTTTTATTGAGGTGGGGCGCCATGTAGTCCACCTGAGGCAGTTTCCATCAATTTGCAAAACTGCGTGAAGACTTCCTGATGAAGTCACCACTTTCCCGGGTGGAGGTCATGTCCACTCCCGGAATGAACAATGCTGACAGTGCGCTTACTTGATTCTCCGCCCAGCGAAGAATTCTGGTGGCTTCTACCCTCGCCACCCTGCTCCTTGTGCCGCCCTGGCGGTTTACATGAGCCCCTGCGGTCTGACTGGATCAGAACCGGTTGGTCGCGAAGCAGGAACTTTGCTTGACTTAGGGCGTTGTATATGGCCCTTAGTTCCAGGATATTGATGTGAAGGCAAGTCTGTTGGCTTGACCACAAACCCTGGAATTTTCTTCCCTGTGTAACTGCCCCCCACCCTCGGAGGCTTGCATCCGTGGTCACCAGGACCCAGTCCTGAATGCCGAATCTGCGGCCCTCGAGAAGGTGAGCACTCCGCAGCCACCACAGGAGAGACACCCTGGCCCTGGGGGATAGGGTGATTAACCGATGCATCTGAAGATGTGATCCGGACCACTTGTCCAGTAAGTTCCATTGTCCTTGCATGGAACCAGCCGAAGGGGATGGCCTCGTATGATGCCATCATCCTTCCCAGGACTCGAGTGCAGTGATGCACTGACACCTGTTTTGGTTTTCAATGGATTCCTGACCAGTGTCATGAGCTCCTGAGCTCTCTCTATCGGGAGATAAACCCTCTTCTGGTCTGTGTCTAGGATCATGCCTAGGCGAGGCAGATGAGCTGTAGGCACCAACTGCGACTTTGGAATATATAGAATCCAGTCGTGTTGCCGTTTCACTTCCAGAGAAGGTGATACGCTGTCCAGCAACTGCTCTCTTGATCTCGCTTTTATGAGGAGATCATCCAAGTATGTGATAATAGTGACACCTTGCTTCCGCAGGAGCACCATCATATCCGCCATTACCTTGGTGAAATTGGTAATGACAATCCCGTACCGCAATTCTGAGGTACGCCTGATGAGGTGGATAAATGGGGACACGAAGGTATGCATCCCTTATGTCCCGATTAATTTCAGGCTTGCAATGACCGCTCTTAGCGATTCCATCTTGAACCTGAACCTTTTCAGGTATATGTTCAGGGATTTTAATACAATATGGGTCTTACCGAACCGTCTGGTTTCGGGATTATAACATGGTCGAATAATAACACCCTCTGGTTGAAGGAGGGGACCCTTGACCACCACCTGTTGAAGATACAATTTACGAATTGCAGTTAACACTGGCTCCCTCTCTTGGGGGGAAGCCCGCCGGGTCCTCGGTGAGGGGGCATCTTCTCACAGTCCAGCCTGTATCCCTGCGATACAATTTCTATTGCCCAGGGATCTAACAGGGAGTGAACCCACTTGTGGCTGAACTTACGAAGGCGTGTCCCCACCGGGCCTAGCTTCGCCTGTGGAGCCCCAGCGACATGCGGTGGATTTTTATAGAGGCCGGGGAGGACTTCTGTTCCTGGGGACTAACTGTGTTGTACAGCTTCTTTCCTCTGCCCCCGGCTCTGACAAGAAAGGACGCACCTCAGACTTTCTTGTTTCTTTATTCAAAAAGCTGCATTTAATAATGTCGTGCTTTCCTAGGCTGTGCAGGAATATAAGGCAAAATATCAGAATTACCAGCTATAGCTGTGGAGACCAGGCCCGAGAACCTTTCTCCACACAATCCTCAGCCTTCCATATGCCTCTTAAGTCGGCATCATCTGTCCAATGTATATTTTACAGGACACGTCAAGCAGAAATCGACATAGCTTTTGTCTCTAGGACCCAGTATACTCATGTCCCTTTGGGCATGCTTTATAATTATATATCTATCACTTAAGACAGCATCTTAAAATATTTATATGCATACTAGGGTCTCAATCTCTGCTGATAAGGTACCTGTCCACGCTGCCACAGCGCTATAAACCCATGTCGACACAATCGCCGGTCTGGGTAGTATACTAGAATGTGCACACTATCTGCAGGATCCCTGAGAATAGCTAGTGCAAACAGGACACCCAAGGGGAAGATTCTCAACACATCCTGGCCCTAGTGGGGAAAGGATACAGCCAGATAATTCTCTTGTGGGAAGCTGCCGTCTCTTGTCTGGAGATTCCCGCTCTTTTTCCTCATAAGAGGAGGGAAATTTACCTCAGCATTCTTCCCCTTAAGATGTGTACTCTCGTGTCAGGGACAGATGAGTCATCAGTGATATGCAAATCATCTTTTATTCCAATAATCATATATTGAATATCTTTTAGCCCTCTTGGCTGTAACTTTGCATTATCGTAGTCGACAGTGGAGTTAAACTCCGTGTCGATACTTTGTTATTTTGGATAGTGAACATAGAGAGACTCTGAAGGACTCTGTGACATAGGGACAGACCAGGGTAGATTTCCTTTCTGTTCCCTAACCTTTTGTGCAATAATTTTACCTCAGCACTTACACATATCCAAACAGGTGTCGGCGTTGTCGACGGAGACACCCTCCCACACACATATCCGCTCTATCACCTCCTTAGAGGAGCCTTTTACCTCAGACATGTCGACACACGCGTACCGACACACCACACACACAGGGGATGCTCTATTTGAAGACCGTTCCCCCACCAGGCCCTTTGGAGAGACAGAGAGAGAGTATGCCAGCACACACCACAGCGCTATATAATACAGGGATGTACACTATACTGAGTGGTTTTTCCCCTATAGCAGCTTATATACACAGTTTTGCGCCTAAATTTATGTGCCCCTCCTCTCTTTTTTACCCTTTGTGTACCAGGATACTGCAGGGGAGAGCCTGGGGAGCTTCCTTCCAGCTGAGCTGTGAAGAGAAAATGGCGCCGGTGTGCTAAGGAAGAAGGCCTGGCCCCCTCAGCGGCGGGCTTCTGTCCCTTTATGTACTTTAATGGCGGGGGTTAATGCACATATACAGTTTAACAGACTGTATTATGTGCTTTTCACCAAGTAGGGTAATCTAATTGCTGCCCAGGCCCCCCCCCCCCCCCCCCGCAGCGCCCTGCACCCATCAGTGACCGGAGTGTGTGGTGTGCTAAGGGAGCAATGGCGCACAGCTGCAGTGCTGTGCGCTACCTTAATGAAGACCGGAGTCTTCAGCCGCCGATTTTCAACTTCTCTTCGTTCTTCTGGCTCTGCAAAGGGAACGGCGGCGCGGCTCCGGGACCGGACGACCGAGGACTGAGCCTGTGTTCGATCCCTCTGGAGCTAATGGTGTCCAGTAGCCTTAGAAGCCCAAGCTAGCTGCAAGCAGGTAGGTTCGCTTCTCTCCCCTCAGTCCCATGTAGCAGTGAGTCTGTTGCCAGCAGATCTCACTGAAAATAAAAACCTAACAAATACTTTCTTTTCTAGGAAGCTCAGGAGAGCCCCTAGGGTGCATCCAGCTCTGGCCGGGCACAGATACTAACTGAGGTCTGGAGGAGGGGCATAGAGGGAGGAGCCAGTGCACACCAGTTATAGTACCTAATCTTTCTTTTAAGAGTGCCCAGTCTCCTGCGGAGCCCGTCTATACCCCATGGTCCTTACGGAGTACCCAGCATCCACTAGGACGTCAGAGAAAGTGTGTGTGAACATCCCAAGAGCAAATAGACTTATTTCATAGGACCAGATTTTATTGCAGCCGGGAAATTTTAAAAACTCTGTGGCGCAGGGTTTTTCCCGCAGCTGCAGATTTTTTTCTATTCAATTAGGGGACTGAAAATGGTATACAGTGATTTTTTCTAAAATCATTAATATTTGGAAAAATCACTGGGGCTTGCTCTGGGATCTTGGATACATGGGTATCGGGAGTGCACATACCAGCGGAAATCCAAAATTGGGCGTGAGGCACGTGAGGTTTATGAGAGGTATGAATGAAATAAAAATGCAGGAATTCGAAACAATTCAGGAGTTATGCATTGGTTTAAGCTATTACAAAGTAAGGGGGAGATGTACTGTACAGGTACTGTATGTTGCTATGGGTGTTGCTAAGGTGTGATATATCTCCCCTAAAATTGTAATTTGGTCCTCCTTCAGTCTTTGGGTGGATTTGTTTTTTCTCTTTTTGAATTTACAGTTGTGTGAAAGGTATTTTCCTCCTTAACCACTTATCTGGCTAATAAAACCATTCAGAAATAGTCATTTTTTTATGATTGAATTAGGTTAAGAACATTTATTTAAAACTTGTACAACTAGAGCTGTCCGAGGGGCACTTTTTTTGTGTTTTGTGTTTTGGTTTTGGATTTGGATCCTTGCTCATGTTTTGGATCTGGATTGGTTTTGCCAAAACCACCCTTTCGGGTTTTGGTTTTGGATCTGGATGATTTTTAAAAAAAACACAAAAACAGTTAAATTCACAGAATTTGGGGGTAATTTTGATCCTACGGTATTATTAACCTCAATAACATTCATTTCCACTCATTTCTAGTCTATTCTGAACACCTCACACCTCACAATATTGTTTTTAGGCCAAAAGGTTGTACCGAGGTTGCTGGATGACTAAGCTAAGCGACACAAGTGTGCGGCACAAACACTTGGCCCATCTAGGAGTGGCACTGCAGTGGCAGACAGGATGGCACTTAAAAAACTAGGCCCCAAACAGCACATCATGCAAAGAAGTAAAAGAGGTGCAATGAGGTAACTGTATGACTAAGCTAAGCGATACAAGTGTGCGGCACAAACACCTGGCCCATCTAGGAGTGGCACTGCAGTGGCAGACAGGATGGCACTTAAAAAATCTAGGCCTCAAACAGCACATCGTGCAGAGAAGTAAAAGAGGTGCAATGTTGGACAGTCAACTGCTTAGTTGAAGTAGTACAAGTAGTCTTCCGACTTCCCCTCTGAGATGACGATCGACTCCCAGCAGCAACAACAACAGCAGCAGCAGCAGTAGGAGGAAGTGGTTCTTGATCTTTCCCTATTTTATCCTCCAAATTGTTGTTCTGCATTTCACAGGACAGCACCCCTTTATTATTACAACACACAGAACAGTGCCCCTTTATTTTCACAGCGCCCCTATATTCTTACAGCATACAGGAGTAGTGTGCTTTTAATTTTTAACTGCTCCCAAACTTTTATAGCAGACAGTTCCAGTGTAATGTTTATTAAGACATCAGCACCCCTATATTCCACAGCATACAGGAACAGTGTGCTTTTAATTTGTAAGAGAACTGCACCCAAACTTTTATAGCAGACAGGGCCAGTGTAATGTTATTTAGACATCAGCACCCCTGTATTTCACAGCATACAGGAGCAGTATGCTTTTAATTTCTAACTGCACCCAAACTTTTATAGCAGACAGGGCCAGTGTAATGTTATTAAGACATCAGCACCCCTATATTTCACAGCATACAGGAGCAGTGTGCTTTTAATTTCTAACTGCACCCAAACTTTTATAGCAGACAGGGCCAGTGTAATGTTATTAAGACATCAGCACTCCTTTATTTCACAGTGCACCTGCCCCCTGTACAACACAGTGACAGCCAGGACAGCAACACACATGATGTACAGCTGCAGCACCCGGCAGTAACACCAGTGACAGCCAGGACAGCACCCCTAACACAGCACAGATAAACCACAGTGACTGCAGCAGCACCCCTACAGAGCCCACACTAACCCCACGCCACCACCCACAGAGGGACAGAGGTCTGTCTCCCTCACTCTCCAAGTACAGAGTGAAAATGGCGGCGACGCGCGGCTGTTTATATGGGATCCAAAGCCCGCGAGAATCCGACAGGATGATTGCGTTTTGCCTCGAACTGGTTTCCGAATCTGGTGGGAAGTCCCGAGCTGGGCTCGGATCCAGGCTCGGCACGTGAAGTCCGGTAGGGTTCGGTTCTCCAAGATCCAAACCTGCTCATCCCTATATACAACACAATTTCATTTTTATTTTTTTAAAGTTACATTTTTTATAAACATTGTTAAAAGCATTGATGAGCGAAATATTGGACGGTCATTGATTGGAACATTGAGACCATCAATGTTCCTGGCTTTCTGCAGCTGCCGGATGTCCACAGGGAAGGCAATGGCGGCTTTTATAACATTTCCCCGACGGCTGTTAATGTCTGGGTGTGCCACCAAGCTGCCTGATCAGCAATGGGGAGGGAACAGGAAAGAAGAGGGGCTGAAAGGTCCTCTGACAGAGGCAGCTGCCAGAAGATTTTCTTCTGGTCGCATCTGCTTAGACCATGTCACAGACAGCCCAGCCTGGTGTGGTCACATCTGATGCAACCACACCAGGCACGTGGTAAAAAGCTTTTGATTTATTACCATTGCTATCTTTCACATTACATCCAACGCCGTGGGTGGCTACTTATCCCCATACAATAATCTAATTAAGTCACTATTTCAAGTGACTTAAAGGCAGGAAAGCAATGTAACAAAGCAACAAGAAAGCTAATCAGATGCTTGGCTGCATAGGGAGAGGACTCAGCAGCAGAAAGAAGTAATAATGCCACTGTATAGGTCATTGGTACGGCCTCATCTGGAATACTGTGTCCAGTTCTGGAGGCATATCTTCAAAAGGATATTAATATATTAGAGACTGTACAAAGAAGGGCAACTAAAATCGCGAGCTGAGAGGTGGATATGGTCTTCTGTTCCCCATTCCTGAGTGAGAGGCGGCATCACTTCTGCTAAGACAGTCTGAGCGATATGAAAGAGGACTGAAGCGTTTTAAACTCTTTTACAATCTGACACTCATTCAGAACTGGTAATGTGGTTCTGAACCAGCTGGTAATTTTGCCTTTTGCATGATTATAGGAATCATTGCTTATTGTGTGGATATTTTAAAAAGGAATTTTTCATGGAATATTTTATGCATGTTTTATGTGATATGTCTGTGTGATTATTTTGTATGTGAAATTTTAACATATTAAACTGTACTTCACTATATACGATTCTGCTTCCCTCCACATGAAATGCTGTGATGTGAGGAGTATAGATGAGTCCGAAAAGTGAAAAAGTACCGTGATAAGACTGAAGACCAGATAAGCGCCAGATAAGTCCCATTTTCCACTTTCTTGTGTGGTAAAATGGTGCATGGCCTACATCACATAACTTACCCAGAAAGACTAAAAGATCTTAACATGTATAGTTTGGAGCCGAGAAGGGAAAGTGGGGACATGATAGAAGCTTTAAAATATACCAAGGGTCTTAATAAAGTCCAGGAGGGAAACATTCTTTAACAGAAGAGAAGTATTAGAACAGACGGACATATCCTGAGACTGGAGGGACGGGAGTTTCAGGAGAAATTTAATGAAAAATTACTTCACAAAAAGGGTAGTGGATAAGTGGAATAGACTTCCATCAGAGGTGGTAAAGGCTAAGACAGTAGAGCAATTTAAACATACATGGGATAGTCATATGAATATCCTTACAAAGAACTAAGGATCAAAAAGGGTTACCTAAAGCATAGGTTCTCAAACTCGGTCCTCAGGACCCCACACAGTGCATGTTTTGCAGGTCTCCTCACCAAAATTGCAAGTGAAATAATTAGCTCCACCTGTGGACCTTTTACAATGTGTCAGTGAGTAATTAATACACCTGTGCACCTACTGGGTTACCTGCAAAACATGGACCGTGTGGGGTCCTGAGGACCGAGTTTGAGAACCTGTGACCTAAAGGATACAAAAAGTGGCAGACTAGATGGGCCAAGTGGTTCTTAATGTTATTTGCCATTAAATTCTGTGTTTTTATGTAATCTGGAATATTGTGATATATACCCCAGCCAGCATGCCATATACCCTCAATCCTCTCACCCTGTCCTTCTTACCCATCCCTAAGACAGCTAACTACAAGTGCTCTGAGTCTCAATGTACTTGTTATCTCCACAGTAATCAACACGAGTAGCTCCATTAATATATAGTACTGTTTCATGGCATAATAGAAGGTGCCCATTGGTGAACATAAAAATATACTAGCTAATCTTCTGGTTCCATGGCGCTAACAACATGTTGTCAGGAAAACAGTGTGTGATAGCCCGGCATCAAATGGGAAAAACAACATTTTAATCAGAACTGACACATTGATGGTTGCCATCTATGGCCATATCTGTATAGGGTGCAGGGTCTGCAGATTAAGGGGGTCCACCATGCACACCTTGCATACATAACCTATACTTACTTCTCAGCTGTTGCGGCTGTAATCACTGGTGAAAGTACTAGTGCAGCAGAGGGATGAGATTGGGTACTCCTTACCTGGGCCTGGGCCCGTTGGAGAAGCCTGGCAGGGTCCCTGGTACCATTGCTCTCCCCCTTCGCGTTGCTGACAGCCGCACTGATGTAATATTTTTTATATTTTAGAAGGAACAGCCTCCGCCTCCCCCATTGGCCACACCCCCTCTCAGGACCGAGGCCCGACAGAGTTGTTGGCGCCCCTGGTAATTATCAGGAAAATGGCATTGGTGCCATGCTTTAAAAAAATTGTGTATTCCCACTAGAGAAATCATAGGGAAAATGGCGTGAACACCATTTTCCTGGAGTTCAGCACATACTGTATGCAGGGGACTCTAGCACAGCATACCTCCCAACATGTCCCTCTCCAGGAGGGACACAATGCTCTGCTTCTTGACTTTTCCTTAATTTATGATTGCTAGCACCAGACCCTCCAACATGACCCGCCCCACTAGGTACACAATGCTCTGTTTCTGGATTTCCCCCTTAATTTATGATTTCCATCACCTGTGTTGAACTAGTTCAATGATAACAAAGCTGTTTCTTCACAGGTGATGGCAATAATAAATTAAGAGGGAAGTCCAGAAACAGAGCATTTTGTACCTGGTGGGGCGGGTCATGTTGGAGGATATGTAGCACCTGTATTGAACAGGGTAATGGATAAGAAAGGTGTTTCAGAACAGGTGATGGCACGCATAAATTAAGAGGGAAGTCCAGGAGCAGAGTATTCTGTCCCTCCTGGAGAGGGTCATGTTGGGAGGTATGGCACAGTGCCACACTGTGAGAGCAGTGCATACTTGCCTACCTGCCCTCTCCATGAGGGAGAAAATGCTCTGTCCCTGGACTTTCCTGGTAATGTATGATTGCCATCACCTGTGGTGAGCTAGGTAATTGATAAGAAAGGTGTTTCACCACAGGTGATGGCAATCATACATTACCAGGAAAGTCCAGGAACAGAGCATTTTCTCGCTCATGGAGAGGGTTTTCACTGTTTCTGTTCATTATACTTGTGATATCCCAATAGAAAACATTGTAATATGTTACCAGAAGTTATTACAGTTTTTCTCCCACAAAACCTCGCTTTAGTAGACTGTCACTAAACAATAACATTATTACCTATGAAAGCAACTTGTAGAGAAAATGTGAATTGTGTTTTAGCCAAACACCTGTGATGCTGGAGTTGTTAAACATGGATTCTGATTGCTCCAAGAGCTAAATATTTGCATATCAATTTGACTACTGTATTGTACTATGGCCCCAATACATTTCACTATTGGGTTTATAGAACTGAACCTGGCATTAATTGATTGTCATACGGCTAGCAGAGTACCAAACATGAATGAATACACAGGATCATGGTAAGGCTTAGGGGCCCTACTCATTTGACGATGCGCCGCCGAGGTGCCCAACGGCCGAAACGGCCGACGTGCGACCCGGCGGCGGGGGGCAGTGACGGGGGGAGTGAAGTTTCTTCACTCCCCCCGTCACGCGGCTGCATTGAAGTGCAGGCAAATATGGACGAGATCGTCCATATTGGCCTGCATGCACAGCCGACGGGAGACCAGCGATGAACGAGCGCGGGGCCGCGCATCGTTCATCGCTGGAGTCTCCACACTGAAAGATATGAACGAGTTCTCGTTCATTTATGAACGAGATCGTTCATATCTTTCAGAAAATCGGCCAGTGTGTAGGGCCTATTACTTGCCTACCTGACCCTCTCCATGAGGGAGAAAATGCTCTGTTCCTGGACTTTCCTGGTAATGTATGATTTCGATCACCTGTGGTGAAACACCTTTCTTATCAATTAACTATCTCACCACAGGTGATGGCAATCATACATTACCAGGAAAGTCCAGGAACAGAGCATTTTCTCCCTCATGGAGAGGGTCAGGTAGGCAAGTACTGTATGTGTGTGGTAAGCTAGCCACACATGAGACACAAGTAAGAAATCAAATGACAGAGGACCATGATCTCAGGGACGGTAGGGCTGCATGCTGATTTATTTTCATTACATGGGAGCAGTAGGAGATATATGACTTTTGGCCACTGCTGGATTATTTAAGATTTTTTTTACAAATACTGTAATAATATTGATGCTCGTATTAGAAAGAATAAACTGTAGAACACATTGAGTCATAACAAAAAGTGACCTTCAAACATATAGCAAGGTCACGCCTATGTAAAAATAATATTATAAAAGTAGATGACAAATAATTTATTTTAAATTGTATATACAGGTTGAGTCTCCCTTATCCAAAATGCTTGGGACCAGAGGTATTTTGGATATGGGATTTTTCCGTATTTTGGAATAATTGCATACCATAATGAGATATCATGGTGATGGGACCTAAATCTAAGCACAGAATGCATTTATGTTACATATACACCTTATACACACAGCCTGAAGGTAATTTTAGCCAATATTTTTTATAACTTTGTGCATTAAACAAAGTGTGTCTACATTCACACAATTCATTTATGTTTCATATACACCTTATACACACAGCCTGAAGGTCATGAATACAATATTTTTAATAACTTTGTGTATTAAACAAAGTTTGTGCACATTGAGCCATCAAAAAACAAAGGTTTCACTATCTCAATCTCACTCAAAAAAGTCCGTATTTCGGAATATTCCGTATTTCGGAATATTTGGATATGGGATACTCAACCTGTATTTGTGTCATTACTTATATGGTGTGTGTATATTTTTTTTACTCCTATAGCAGCATGGTGACACTGTGGTTAGCAGTGATGACTGAAAGCACTTTTGTCCTTGGTTCAATTTATCCCAAGGCACTATCTATGTGGAGTTTATATGTTTTCCACATGTTCACGTTGTTTTACTAAAGGAGCTCTGTATTCCTCCCACACTCCAGAAACATATTACTAATAGATTAATTGGATTCTGGGAAATATTAACCCTTGTATGGTTGGGTCCATGCGATAGGGAATGTGGATTGTAAGCGCCACAGGTGCAGGGACTGATGTGAAATACTTAATATTTGCTGTAAAGTGCTGGTTAATATGTGTGCGATACATAAAAAAAGTCTTGGAATAAAAAATACATCTACAGTGGAAACATCCATTAATTGAGCTGAGCCAATGCGCATGAGATTGCAGCATCAGTTCACTATGGTGGTCATTCCGAGTTGTTCGCTCGTTGCCGATTTTCTCTATGCTGCGATTTGTTGCTAAATGCGCATACGCATGGTACGCAGAGCGCACGTGCTAAGTTATTTACACAAAACTTAGTAGATTTGCTGGTGTTCGTGCGGCATTTTCAGTCGCACTGTTGATCGGTGAATGATTAACAGGAAGGGGCATTTCTGGGTGGTAACTGAGCGTTTTCCGGGAGTGTGCTAAAAAACGCAGACGTTTCAGGGAAAAACGCGGGAGTGGCTGGCTGAACGCAGGGCGTGTTTGTGACGTCAAACCAGGAACTAAATGGACCTAGCTGATCGCAATCTAGGAGTAGGTCTGGAGCTACTCAGAAACTGCAGGGAATTATTTAGTAGCAGTTCTGCTAATCTTTCGTTCGCTATTCTGCTAAGCTAAAATCCACTCCCAGAGGGCGGCGGCCTAGCGTTTGCAATGCTGATAAAAGCAGCTAGCGAACGAACAATTCGGAATGACCACCCATGAGGGGTAATTCGGAGTTGATCACAGCAGCAAATTTGTTAGCAGTTGGGCAAAACCATGTGCACTGCAGGTGGGGCAGATAAAACATGTACAGTGAGAGTTAGATTTGGGTGAGTTATTTTGTTTCTGTGCAGGGTAAATACTGTCTGAATTATCTTTACACTGCAATTTAGATTTCAGTTTGAACACACCCCACCTAAATCTAACTCTCTCTGCACATGTTATATCTGCCCCCCCCCTGCAGTGCACATGGTTTTGCCCAACTGATTACAAATTTTCTGCTGCGATCAACTCTGAATTAGGCCCTATAAGACAGTGACTTCGCTGAGACAAGTGGTCAGGCTATGCTCTACAAACAGTGTCTACTGTGTACGCAGTGCATACTTGCCTACCTGACCCTCTCCATGAGGGAGAAAATGTTCTGGTCCTGGACTTTCCTGGTAATGTTTGATTGCCATCACCTGTGGTGAGCTAGGTAATTGATAAGAAAGGTGTTTCACCACAGGTGATGGCATTCATACATTACCAGGAAAGTCCAGGAACAGAGCATTTTCTCCCTCATGGAGAGGGTCAGGTAGGCAAGTATGACGCAGTGGCGCCAAGAGGGGGGGAATGAAATGAAGGGTACTATTACCCAGGCCCAGGTGTGATGAAGGGGCCTTCCTTACCGGTCAGCAGCATCTGCAGCTTTTCTCTTCAGCCCAGCACGTGTTGCTGTGTGCTGGGCTGCAGTGTGGCCTGGGATGTACTTAAAATACACTTATTTCTGTATTTTTTCTAAGGGTGCATGGCCACACCTCCTGTGATTAGGCCACGCCCCTTGAAGAGTACCTGGGCCCAGCCAAGCTCTCTCCTACTCTGTGTGTTTGTGATGAGTTCCCTTATGTACTATGGGGGTCATTCCGAGTTGATCGTAGCTGTGCTAAATTTAGGGGGGACGCCCATCACAGGGGTAGCCCGCCCCACATGTCAGTTCGGCCCCCCCTCGCAGAAGTGCAAAAGCATCGCACAGCGGCGATGCCTTTGTACTTCAAGAGTAGCTCCCAGGCAGTGCAGCTTTAGCGTGCTGGCCGGGAGCTACTCATCGCTCCCTGGCCCGCTGTGTGTGATGTCACGCAGCCGCTGCGGGCCACCCCCCATTTGGTACGGCCACGCCTGCGTTGGCTGGACCAAACCTACGAAATGGCGGCCAAATGCCGCCGTTCCGCCCCCTCCCGTCCAGTGATCGCCTCTGCCTGTCAATCAGGCAGAGGCGATCGCATCCCTGCTACGGCCTTTGGCCGTCTGGCATGTGCCGGCGCACTACAGCACAGGCGCATGCGCAGCAGGGACCGGTTCGCTCTGCTGCCTTAAAACGCACCAAGCGAATGGGTCAGAATGATCCCCCTATAAGTAGAACTGTGTATCCTGTTACAGGCAGTAAGAATAGTAGAAGTCACATCAGTAAGTGAAGCTGTTATCTAACATTAGTACATTTCAAAGACCGGGTTTTACTGAGCTGAATAATTAATAACCGTGGAATGAGTGGAATGTTATGATTATTTAAATCAGCTTTTCCATTATTTTTTTCATTGACTTTATTTATAGAAAGCTTTTTCAATTGTATACAACACACACATACAAAACAATAGGAAAGCACAGCGGGTGTGGTATAATAGATCTACATACAAAACAATAGGAAAGTACAGCGGGTGTGGTATAATAGATCTACATACAAAACAATAGGAAAGCACAGCGGGTGTGGTATAATAGATCTACATACAAAACAATAGGAAAGCACAGCGGGTGTGGTATAATAGATCTACATACAAAACAATAGGAAAGTACAGCGGGTGTGGTATAATAGATCTACATACAAAACAATAGGAAAGTACAGCGGGTGTGGTATAATAGATCTACATACAAAACAATAGGAAAGCACAGCGGGTGTGGTATAATAGATCTACATACAAAACAATAGGAAAGCACAGCGGGTGTGGTATAATAGATCTACCTACAAAACAATAGGAAAGCACAGCGGGTGTGGTATAATAGATCTACCTACAAAACAATAGGAAAGCACAGCGGGTGTGGTATAATAGATCTACATACAAAACAATAGGAAAGCACAGCGGGTGTGGTATAATAGATCTACATACAAAACAATAGGAAAGTACAGCGGGTGTGGTATAATAGATCTACATACAAAACAATAGGAAAGCACAGCGGGTGTGGTATAATAGATCTACCTACAAAACAATAGGAAAGCACAGCGGGTGTGGTATAATAGATCTACCTACAAAACAATAGGAAAGCACAGCGGGTGTGGTATAATAGATCTACATACAAAACAATAGGAAAGCACAGCGGGTGTGGTATAATAGATCTACATACAAAACAATAGGAAAGCACAGCGGGTGTGGTATAATAGATCTACAATGTCTAGGTGGACAGTCAATATGTCAACAACATATGGTCAACATGCACTAGGTCAACAGGTACAAAAGGGCGACAGATAAAAGGTCGACAGTGGTTAAGGTTGACAACAGCGTTAAAAGTTTGACTATACTGTGATACTAGTCAACACAACGGGATGCGGTCAACATCCCGCTGGACGGGATCCCGTTGCGGTCGAAATACCAACGCCGGAATCCCGACCGCCACAATTCCGACATATTCTCCCTCCGTGGGTGTTCACGACACTCACGGAGGGAGAATATAATAGTGTGCCGAGCGTGGCGAGCGAAGCGAGCCCGCAAGGGGCTGCGTTCCACTCGCCACCCCTGTCGGGATTGTGTGGTCGGGATTCCGGCATCGGTATTTCGACCGCCGGGATCCCGTCCAGCGGGATTACGTACTGATTCCAACACACAACTGGTCTTGTATATTCCATGTTATATGACCACCATCAGTACAAACGTGTGCCATCATGGGCTCGCTTCGCTTGCGGCGCTTCGGGCAAGGTGGCACTCACCATGGGTTACTATTCCCACTAGATGTCCACGTGGATCGTATATCAAGCAAATGCTAGTAAAACATGTGAAAAAAAGAAAAAAAAAGTGTCGACCATTTGTGTGTCAACATGTACCCCTTTTGAACCTGTCGAACTTAAGCACAGTTGACCCTTTGTACCTATCGACCTTATGTGTGTTGACTTTATGGTGTCGACCTATTGACTGTCTACCTAAACATTGTAGATATATCACACAGATACCAAGCATGGCTAATATGTCAATGCAGAATCACATAAAGTAAAAAAGCAATAGAATAATAATAATCAGCGAGTAGTAGTAAGTAGTAAGCATTTGATAGCCAATGTTGGACCATCACATGGCTAATATTGGGGTTCACTACGATATGCAGGCGGTCGGGCTCCCAGCGACCAGCATACCGGCGTCGGGAGCCCGTCCGCCGGCTTACCGACAGTGTGGCGAGCGCAAATGAGCCCCTTGCGGGCTCGCTGCGCTCGCCACGCTACGGGCACGGTGGCGCGCTACGCGCGCCACACTATTTTATTCTCCCTCCAGGGGGGTCGTGGACCCCCACGAGGGAGAATAAGTGTCGGTATGCCGGCTGTCGGGATCCCGGCGCCGGTATACTGTGCGCCGGGATCCCGTCAGTCGGCATACTGAAGACCACCCCTAATATTGGGACCGGCAGGCATCGAACCAGGAATAAGGACAGCATACAAGGAGAAAATCCAACAATATGAGACATAGAGCAAGCATAGGAAGCAGGGACGTATCTAAAGAGGAGGAGGTCCGTGTGCAGGCAGGGCCGGCAGCAAAAGTTTGGGGACTTCGTACAGTGATATATCTGGGGGCCCCTCAGAATTTCTATCTATCTATCTATCTATCTATCTATCTATCTATCTATCTATCTATCTATCTATTATGTATATAAGCACTGTATATATATATATATATATATATATGTGTGTGTGTGTTACAGCGCAACAAAATTTGCTGTGCTCTATAAGTAACTGTTGATAAATAAATATATATGTACTTAAATATTTATTTTTTTCTGCACATATATAAATATGTATATCTTTCCTTCCTCCCCCCTACAAACACCACAGTCTATGTCTCCCTCTCTCCTTCCTCCCACACACCCCACAGTCTGTCTCTCCTCAATGACTCCATGCTGATTTCCCGGCTCCCCCACCCCATCCCAAAGTCCTTTATCCCCTCACAAAGCCACCCTTACCTGGGGAGAGATTGCGTTGCACTCCCCAGTACGCAGACCCGAACACTGCACAGTAGGATCCATGCGGCCCTCACACCCCACCAGAAGAGGCTGGTGCACGGTACAGGAATACTGCAACAGAGCTGGGCCCAAAAGAGTGGGTGAACACTCGGCCAACACAGTCACTCTGAAAGGCTCCTGTCATTCTGAGGCTGCACCCACACCGCCTACAGCTCGCTGTCCTATTTGGACAAGATGGCTCACAATCCTGCCATGCACAAAGTGGTGTATCCTTGGGGCCCCTCTGATCCTTGGGGCCTGGTACAGGTGTCCCCTTTTGCCCCCCCTGTCACCAGCCCTGTGTGCAGGCTCCATCTGGACTCCTTCCCCTCTAGCCGGCAGCGCTGTAGCTCTGTGCACTAGGGTCCCTAGGGGACCCTGGCGCTGTCTCAGAGCCTAGAGCGCATGCGCAGATCTCTGGGAAAATGGTGTGGTGGCCATTTTCCCAGTTATTTTCCTGTTATGTGCGAAACACCGGGAAAATGGCACTGTGCCATTTTCCCAGTGATTATTTCAGCACTGCTGCTTCGCCGTGGGACTCTGGAGGATAATTATAAAAAATAATGGGGACAAGGCGCATGGTGTGGGTCCCCCCCTGGACCCCGGGGGCCAATGTGCACCTATAATATGTAAGCCAGTGGTAGGAAAGATGTACCTGTTGAAATGTGCAAACTCTTTATGACCCACAGTATTAAAAAACAGAAAACTGCAAGTAATAAGGTGAGGGCCAGAAGGCTTCATTCCAGCTCATGCCTCTTGGGTCTAAAATATATCCAAATATGCTAAAAGTGCATACAGTAGTAGGATCACACCAGTGCTAGGATTTACACCACCAAATAACTCCAAAGACATGGTAAAATCATAGCTACCCCTAGCAGAAAATCAGTATTTGAGAATCGAATCCAAAATCAGAGTAAACTGTAAATATAAACTAGAGATATGCTGTTCGGTTCTATGAGAACCGAACCCCCCCGAACTTCATGCTGCGAGTCCGGATCCGAGTCCGGCTCGGGTTTTCCCGACAGACTTGGAAACCAGAACGAGGCAAAACATCATCATCCCGCTGTCAGATTCTGGTGGGGTTTGGATACCATATAAGGAGCCGCGCGTCGCCGCCATTTTCACTCCAGTCCTGGAGAGTGTAGTAAGAGGACGTGTCTCCTCAGTGGCAGTCTATCAGTACTGCCCTATAAGTCCAGGGGACTGCCGTATAAGTCCAGGGGTACTGCCGTATAAGTCCAGTCCAGTGGTGCTGCCGTATAAGTCCAGGAGTACTGCCGTATAAGTCCAGCAGTACTGCCGTATAAGTCCAGGGTTACTACCATATAAGTCCAGTCCAGTGGTGCTGCCGCATAAGTACAGTGGTGCTGCTGTATAAGTCCAGTCCAGTGGTGCTGCCATATAAGTCCAGTCTAGTGGTGCTGTCGTATAAGTCCAGGGTTACTGCCGTATAACTCCAGTCCAGTGGTACTGCCGTATAAGTCCAGGGTTACTGCCGTATAAGTCCAGTCCAGTGGTGCTGACATATAAGACCAGGGGTACTGCCGTATAAGTCCAGGTGTACTGCCGTATAAGTCCAGTGCAGTGGTGCTGCTGTATAAGTTCAGGTTTACTGCCGTATAAGCACACTCCAGAGGTGCTGCCGTATAAGTCCAGTGGTGCTGCTGTATAAGTCCAGGGGTGCTGCCGTATAAGTCCAGGGGTGCTGCCGTATAAGTCCAGTCCAGTAGTGCTGCCGTCAGTCCTGTAGTGCTGCCCTATAAGTCCAGGGGTACTGCCGTATAAGTCCAGTCTAGTGGTGCTGCTGTATAAGTCCAGGGGTACTGCCGTAAAAGTCCAGGGGTACTACCGTATAAGTCCAGTGCAGTGGTGCTGCCTTATATATCCAGGGGTACTGCAGTATAAGTCCAGGGGTACTGCTGTATAAGTCCAGTCCAGTGATGCTGCCGTATAAGTCCAGTGGTGCTGCCATATAAGTCCAGTCCAGTGGTGCTGCTGTATAAGTCCAGTGGTGCTGCCATATAAGTTCAGTGATGCTGCCGTATAAGTCCAGTTGTGCTGCCGTGTAAGTCCAGGGGTACTGCCGTATAAGTCCACCAATTTTGTGCGTACATTACATTTGGACAAATTCCAGCATGACCCAAGTTTTGCACATACAATTAATTTGATGGTGCAAAATTTTTGAAAAATGACAGGAGATGCTGTCGATGGCCCGAAAATTTGCGGGCCACATTTGATATTCATCCACTGCGTGCCATTCATTGCACCTCTTTTTCTTCTTTGCATCATGTGCTGTTTGGGGCCTAGTTTTTAAAAGTGCCAGCCTGTCTGACACTGCAGTGCCACTCCTAGATGAGCCAGGTGTTTGTGCCGCACACTTGTGTCACTTAGCTTAGTCATCCAGCAACCTCGGTGCACCTCTTTTTTTCTTTGCATCATGTGCTTTTAAGGGCCTAGTTTTTAAAAGTGCCATCCTGTCTGCCACTGCAGTGCCAATCCTACATGGGCCAGGTGTTTGTGTCGCACACTTGTATTGCTTAGCTCAGTTATCCAGCAACCTCAGTGCACCTCTTTTTTTCTTTGCATCATGTGCTGTTTGGGGCCTAGTTTTAAAAAATGCCATCCTGCTGACACTGCAGTGCCACTCCTAGATGGGCCAGGTGTTTGTGCTGCACACTTGTGTCACTTAGCGAAGTCATCCAGCAACCTCGGTGCACCTCTTTTTCTTCTTTGCATCATGTGCTTTTTGGGGCTAGTTTTTAAAAGTGCAATCCTGTCTGACACTGCAGTGCCACTCCTAGATGGGCCAGGTGTTTGTGCCGCACACTTGTGTCACTTAGCTTAGTCATCCAGCAACCTTGGTGCACCTCTTTTTTTCATCATGTGCTGTTTGGGGCCTAGTTTTAAGAAGTGCCATCCTGTCTGACACTGCAGTGCCACTCCTAGATGGGCTAGGTGTTTGTGCCGCACACTTGTGTCACTTAGCTTAGTCATACAGCAACCTCGGTGCACCTCTTTTTTTCTTTGCATCATGTGCTTTTTGGGGCCTAGTTTTTAAACGTACCATCCGGTATGCCACTGCAGTGCCACTCCTTGATGGGACAGGTGTTTGTGCCACACACTTGTGTCGCTTAGCAAACTCATCCAACAACCTCGGTGCACCTCTTTTTTTCTTTGCATCATGTGCTTTTTGGGGCCTAGTTTTTAAAAGTGCCATCCTGTCTGACACTGCAGTGCCACTCCTAGATGGGCCAGGTGTTTGTGACGCCCACTTGTGTCACTTAGCAATGTCATCCAGCTACCTCGGTGCAACCTTTTGGTCTAAAAACAATATTGGGGGTCATTCCGACCCGTTCGCATGCAGCGGTTTGTCGCTGCGGTGCGAACGGGTCCGGAATGCGCATGCGGAGAACGAAGAAAGCGGTCGCAGAGACGACCGCAAGAAGATTGACAGACAGAAGGCGCTCCTGGGCGTCACCTCACTGTAGCCTGCCGTTTTTCGGGGAGTGGTGAAGAAAACGCAGGCGTGTCCAAGAGAACGGAGGGAGGATGTCTGACGTCAGAGCATCGCTGAGATCGTCGCACAGGGTAAGTATGTCCAGGGCTAGTCAAGTTCTGCTTGAAATTTTTTTAGCTTAGCAGGACTGCACAAGCGATCGCAGCCCTGCTAAGCTAAAATACCCTCCCCCATAGGCGTGGACTAGTTGATCGCAGCAGCAGCAAAAAGTTGCTGGCTGCGATCAACTCAGAATGACCACCATTGTGACGTGTGAGGTGTTCAGAATAGACTGGAAATGAGTGGAAATGAATATTATTGTGGGTAATACCGTAAGATCAAAATTACCCCCAAATTCTGTGATTTTAGCTGTTTTTGTGGGGTTTTTTTCAAAAATAGTTTTGATCCAAAACCAAAAGCCGAAAGGGTGGTTTTGTCAAACCTAATCCAGATCCAAAACACGAGTGGGGATGCAGATCCAAAACCAAAAACTCTAATAGAAATCTAAATCCTATTATGGGGCCAATTCAGTAAGGATATCAATATCTGCTAATCAGCAGAATTTGCTATCCTTTTGCACGCATGCTGGGAGCTGCCCAGCGCTGGGCAAGGCTGCCCAGCATGCTGACCGGCGCCTCTTCCCCGCTACAAGCAGAAACTGCGATCGCCTCGCAATTTCTGATTATCAGCAGAAATGAATGTTGACTCCTGCCGACGCAGCTTAGCTGTGGCCGCATGGGTCCCAGCGACATCTTACCTGTCGCGGCGGCTGCGTGTGAAGTCACGCAGCCCCCGTGACCGTGCCCCCAACATGCCCTGAATGACAGGCAGAGGCGACCGCATTTTCTGCAGGCCCCCCGCAGAAAATGCGGATGCATGCATGTGCACGCGGCACCCCCGCAAAAATTCCAGTCGGATCGCGAGTTGCGATCCGACCTGAATTAGCCCATATATCCAGTAGAAGTGGTATGCCAGAAACAGAAGAAAGAAACAAATGTACAAGGATATTGTATGGAACAAATCACAACTAAAGTAAAAACCACCCCCACCCTGTATACCTACTGCAGTGTATACCCAACTGTGGCACATTGGCAGAAGATGACTGATAGTTCTGAATATTGGGGGTAATTCAGAGTTGATCGCAGCAGGAAACTTTTTTAGCAGTTGGGCAAAACCATGGCCCTCATTCCGAGTTGTTCGCTCGCAAGCTGCTTTTAGCAGCATTGCACACGCTAAGCCGCCGCCTACTGGGAGTGAATCTTAGCTTATCAAAATTGCGAACGAAAGATTCGCAATATTGCGAAAAGTCTTCTCCGTGCAGTTTCTGAGTAGCTCGAGACTTACTCTTCCAGTGCGATCAGTTCAGTGTTTGTCGTTCCTGGTTTGACGTCACAAACACACCCAGCGTTCGCCCAGACACTCCCCCGTTTCTCCAGCCACTCCCGCGTTTTTCCCAGAAACGGCAGCGTTTTTTCACACACTCCCATAAACGGGCAGTTTCCACCCAGATACACCCACTTCCTGTCAATCACACTACGATCACCAGAACGAAGAAAAAACCTCGTAATGCCGTGAGTAAAATACCAAACTTCTTAGCAAATTTACTTGGCGCAGCTGCAGTGCGAACATTGCGCATGCGCAGTTTGCGGAAAAACACTGCGATGCGATGAAAAATAACGAGCAAACAACTCAGAATGAGGGCCCATGTGCACTGCGGGAGGGGGGGCAGATATAACATGTCCAGAGAGAGTTAGATTTCGGTGGGGTGTGTTCAATCTGCAATCTAATTTGCAGTGTAAAAATAAAGCAGCCAGTATTTACCCTGCACAGAAATAAAATAACCCACCCAAATCTAACTCTTTTTGCACATGTTATATCTGCCTCCCCTGCAGTGCACATGGTTTTGCCCAACTGCTAAAAAATTTCCTGCTGCGATCAACTTGGAATTACCCCCCATGTGCACTGCAGTAGGGGCAGATATAACATTTGCAGAGAGAGTTAGATTTGGGTGGGTTATTTTGTTTCTGTGCAGGGTAAATACTGGCTGCTTTATTATTACACTGCAATTTAGATTGCAGATTGAACTCACCCCACCCAAATCTATCTCTCTCTGCACATGTTAAATCTGCCTCCCCTGCAGTGCACATGGGCCCTCATTCCGAGTCGTTCGCTCGGTATTTTTCATCGCATCGCAGTGAAATTCCGCTTAGTGCGCATGCGCAATATTCGCACTGCGACTGCGCCAAGTATCTTTGCTATGAAGATAGTATTTTTACTCACGGCTTTTTCATCGCTCCGGCGATCGTAATGTGATTGACAGGAAATGGGTGTTACTGGGCGGAAACAGGCCGTTTTATGGGAGTGTGGCTGAAAACGCTACCGTTTCCGGAAAAAACGCAGGAGTGGCCGGAGAAACGGGGGAGTGGTTGGGCGAACGCTGGGTGTGTTTGTGACGTCAAACCAGGAACGACAAGCACTGAACTGATCGCACAGGCAGAGTAAGTCTGGAGCTACTCTAAAACTGCTAAGTAGTTTGTGAGCGCAATATTGCGAATACATCGGTCGCAATTTTAAGATGCTAAGATACACTCCCAGTAGGCGGCGGCTTAGCGTGTGTAACTCTGCTAAATTCGCCTTGCGACCGATCAACTCGGAATGAGGGCCATGGTTTTGCCCAACTGCTAACAAATTTCCTGCTGCGATCAACTTGGAATTACCCCCATTGGGTTTGATTCAGGTTTGTAAGCAAAGTAAATAAAGCACACAACTGGGCAAAACCATGCTGTACTGCAGGTTGGGCAGATGTAACATGAGAGATTTAGATTTGGGTGGGATATATTGTTTCTGTGCAGGGTAAATACCGGCTGCTTTTGCATGTAGCCCACAAAGTTAGACAGCTTTATTTTTACACTGCAATTTAGATTTACCAAAATCTAAATCTCTCTGCACATGTTACATCTGCCCCACCTGCAGTACAGCATGGTTTTTCCCAGTTGCATTGGCATATCTATAATGGGTGCAATGTGTGCAGAGCACATGGGCTCCTGGGTCCAGGGGGGGGGGCCCACACCACACTCACTGCACCCGTATTGTAATACTCCCCTTTCTAGAGTCCAGCGCCGGGCACTGCTGTCGCCGTGAGAAAATCGCAGCCAAAATGGCCACTGCGCATACACAGTAGCCAAACTGGTCTCCGGAACATGGCGGGCACCATGTTTCCGGAGATCTGCACATGCGCAGTATACTCCGGCACAATGCCGGAGACTACTGTGTTGTGCAGAGGAGGGGGCCCATCCGGAGGTGCACGCGGTCCCCCTCCTCTGTTAAAGTGCCCAGTTGTGTGTATAACAGGGGGGCGCCAGAGGGGGTGGAACAGAGAGACATTAGTTTATGGTTTAACATGTACAGCTTATCCTGCTGCCCTAGGCTGTGAGACATGATGACAGTCTGAGCAAAGCTGCGCGTGGGGATGGTCCAGGACAATCTCACACGCTCTTGCTTGAAAATCAGCTCATGTCCCCGGTGGGAAGCATCCGGGGACCCCAACGTAAGGGATTGATAGGGGCAAATATAACAGTGGGGCGCCATATGTGCGTTTTTGCTTTGCTTGCAAACCTGAATGATGCCCACTGATCTGTGGAGTTCATGGGTGGGGCCAGTAATGTCTCAATAGCACATGTGACAAGTTTTCAGTTTTTGACCTGAATAGATAATAATCATATTCATGACCACTGTGCATACTTGCCTACTTTTGAAAAAGCATGTCAGGGATATGTGAAAGTAACACCTATCAGTGCGGACGTGTACTGCTATATCTGAGAAGGGTGTAGTCGCCGGTATGCTGGTCGTTGGGAGCTCGGCCGCCGGTAAACTGAAGACCACCCGTACTGCTACATCTGAGAGGCGTGTTATGAAAATGACTTACATCCAAATGTAAATGAGCCCCAAACTTAGTAAGATCAACTTGTTGAAGAAAAGACGCTGATATTTTTCAGGATTTGTTTATGCATTGTGTTTTACACGAGGTTCCATATACTGTAAGTGGCCACGAGAAACCTTATTTACAATTCATGTAGCCACAGAGTTCATTGTGCCTTATAACCAATGCAGGGAAATCGTACTGATGATCCCAGTTGAATGTATGTATCTGATTTATTTTTCCCCCCAAGAATGTAACAGCTGCATAATGTGGGAGGTTGCTGGACTATTCAGGGAGTCTCCTGCAGAATAAGGGAGTGTAGGCAACAATGCCACTGTGTCGGCTCTAGCAGCGTAGAGCCCTGGTGTGTGGCACATCAGGGCAGGTAGAGAGCTGGGGCTGTTTCTGTTCAATGGGGGTAATTCTAAGTTGATCGCAGCAGGATTTTTGTTAGCAGTTGGGCAAAACCATGTGCACTGCGGGGGGGGGGCAGATATAACATGTGCAGAGAGAGTTAGATTTGAGTGGGGTGTATTCAAACTGAAATCTAAATTGCAGTGTAAAAATAAAGCAGCCAGTATTTACCCTGCACAGAAACAAAATAACCCACCCAAATCTAACTCTCTCTGCAAATGTTATATCTGCAGTCGTCATGGACCGCTACTTGAGATCTTTGCCCATGGTCCTGCACAAGTGGGTGAGCCATGGAAACCCGGGTACTGCTGACCAATTAGTGGACATGGTAGAGAGGTATTTGGCAGCAGAGGAACTACTGATGACCACCCAGCAGCCCAAAGATCCTCGACAGCGCCCTTCAGTAAAGACTGGTAAGACTGTTCCGTGGGAAAACGTTGCTGGACGGTTAAGAGAACGCAAGGCTGGAGAGACTGTAAACACTGGCCCTGGAGACAGGCCAATGGGGCTAGAATGGTCTATGCTGCCCAACTAACTCCAAAGACATGGTAAAATCATAGCTACCCCTAGCAGAAAATCAGTATTTGAGAATCGAATCCAAAATCAGAGTAAACTGTAAATATAAACTAGAGATATGCTGTTCGGTTCTATGAGAACCGAACCCCCCCGAACTTCATGCTGCGAGTCCGGACCCGAGTCCGGCTCGGGTTTTCCCGACAGACTCGGAAACCAGAACGAGGCAAAACATCATCATCCCGCTGTCAGATTCTGGTGGGGTTTGGATACCATATAAGGAGCCGCGCGTCGCCGCCATTTTCACTCCAGTCCAGGAGAGTGTAGTAAGAGGACGTGTCTCCTCAGTGGCAGTCTATCAGTACTGCCATATAAGTCGAGGGGACTGCCGTATAAGTCCAGGGGTACTGCCGTATAAGTCCAGTCCAGTGGTGCTGCCGTATAAGTCCAGGGGTACTGCCGTATAAGTCCAGCAGTACTGCCGTATAAGTCCAGGGTTACTACCATATAAGTCCAGTCCAGTGGTGCTGCCGCATAAGTACAGTGGTGCTGCTGTATAAGTCCAGTCCAGTGGTGCTGCCATATAAGTCCAGTCTAGTGGTGCTGCCGTATAAGTCCAGGGTTACTGCCGTATAACTCCAGTCCAGTGGTGCTGCCGTATAAGTCCAGGGTTACTGCCGTATAAGTCCAGTCCAGTGGTGCTGACATATAAGTCCAGGGGTACTGCCGTATAAGTCCAGGTGTACTGCCGTATAAGTCCAGTGCAGTGGTGCTGCCATATAAGTCCAGGTTTATTGCCGTATAAGCACACTCCAGAGTTACTACCGTATAGCTCCAGTCCAGTGGTGCTGCCGTATAAGTCCAGGGTTACTGCCGTATAAGTCCAGGGGTGCTGCCATATAAGTCCAGTCCAGTAGTGCTGCCGTCAGTCCAGTAGTGCTGCCCTATAAGTCCAGGGGTACTGCCGTATAAGGCCAGTCTAGTGGTGCTGCTGTATAAGTCCAGGGGTACTGCCGTAAAAGTCCAGGGGTACTACCGTATAAGTCCAGTGCAGTGGTGCTGCCTTATATATCCAGGGGTACTGCAGTATAAGTCTAGGGGTACTGCTGTATAAGTCCAGTAATGCTGCCGTATAAGTCCAGTGGTGCTGCCATATAAGTCCAGTCCAGTGGTGCTGCTGTATAAGTCCAGTGGTGCTGCCGTATAAGTTCAGTGATGCTGCCGTATAAGTCCAGTTGTGCTGCCGTGTAAGTCCAGGGGTACTGCCGTATAAGTCTACCAATTTTGTGCGTACATTACATTTGGACAAATTCCAGCATGACCCAAGTTTTGCACATACAATTAATTTGATGGTGCAACATTTTTGAAAAATGACAGGAGATGCTGTCGATGGCCCGAAAATTTGCGGGCCACATTTGATATTCATCCAGTGCGTGCCATTCATTGCACCTCTTTTTCTTCTTGCATCATGTGCTGTTTGGGGCCTAGTTTTTAAAAGTGCCAGCCTGTCTGACACTGCAGTGCCACTCCTGGATGGGCCAGGTGTTTGTGTCGCACACTTGTGTCACTTAGCTTAGTCATCCAGCAACCTCGGTGCACCTCTTTTTTTCTTTGCATCATGTGCTTTTTAGGGCCTAGTTTTTGAAAGTGCAATCCTGTCTGCCACTGCAGTGCCAATCCTACATGGGCCAGGTGTTTGTGTCGCACACTTGTACTGCTTAGCTTTGTTATTCAGCAATCTCAGTGCACCTCTTTTTTTCTTTGCATCATGTGCTGTTTGGGGCCTAGTTTTAAAAAGTGCCATCCTGCTGACACTGCAGTGCCACTCCTAGATGGGCCAGGTGTTTGTGCTGCACACTTGTGTCACTTAGCTTAGTCATCCAGCAACCTCGGTGCACCTCTTTTTCTTCTTTGCATCATGTGCTTTTTGGGGTCTAGTTTTTAAAAGTGCAATCCTGTCTGACACTGCAGTGCCACTCCTAGATGGGCCAGGTGTTTGTGCCGCACACTTGTGTCACTTAGTTTAGTCATCCAGCAAACTTGGTGCACCTCTTTTTTTCATCATGTGCTGTTTGGGGCCTAGTTTTAAGAAGTGCCATCCTGTCTGACACTGCAGTGCCACTCTTAGATGGGCCAGGTGTTTGTGCCGCACACTTGTGTCACTTAGCTTAGTCATACAGCAACCTCGGTGCACCTCTTTT
The DNA here is from genome assembly GCF_028390025.1 of Pseudophryne corroboree. Classification (NCBI taxonomy): domain Eukaryota; kingdom Metazoa; phylum Chordata; class Amphibia; order Anura; family Myobatrachidae; genus Pseudophryne; species Pseudophryne corroboree. The sequence continues at coordinate 980,132,521 of NC_086445.1, forward strand.
TTTCTTTGCATCATGTGCTTTTTGGGGCCTAGTTTTTAAACGTACCATCCGGTCTGCCACTGCAGTGCCACTCCTTGATGGGACAGGTGTTTGTGGCACACACTTGTGTCGCTTAGCAAACTCATCCAGCAACCTCGGTGCACCTCTTTTTTTCTTTGCATCATGTGCTTTTTGGGGCCTAGTTTTTGAAAGTGCCATCCTGTCTGACACTGCAGTGCCACTCCTAGATGGGCCAGGTGTTTGTAACGCACACTTGTGTCGCTTAGCAAAGTCATCCAGCAATCTTAGTGCACCTCTTTTTCTTCTTTGCATCATGTGCTGTTTAGGGCCTAGTTTTTAAAAGTGCCATCTTGTCTGGCACTGCAGTGCCACTCCTAGATGGGCCAGGTGTTTGTGACGCCCACTTGTGTCACTTAGCAATGTCATCCAGCTACCTCGGTGCAACCTTTTGGTCTAAAAACAATATTGGGGGTCATTCCGACCCGTTCGCATGCAGCGGTTTGTCGCTGCGGTGCGAACGGGTCCGGAATGCGCATGCGGAGAATGAAGAAAGCGGTCGCAGAGACGACCGCAAGAAGATTGACAGACAGAAGGCGTTCCTGGGCGTCACCGCACTGTAGCCTGCCGTTTTTCGGGGAGTGGTGAAGAAAACGCTGGCGTGTCCAAGAGAACGGAGGGAGGATGTCTGACGTCAAAGCATCGCTGAGATCGTCGCACAGGATAAGTATGTCCAGGGCTAGTCAAGTTCTGCTTGAAATTTTTTTAGCTTAGCAGGGCTGCACAAGCGATCGCAGCCCTGCTAAGCTAAAATACCCTCCCCCATAGGCGTGGACTAGTTGATCGCAGCAGCAGCAAAAAGTTGCTGGCTGCGATCAACTCAGAATGACCACCATTGTGACGTGTGAGGTGTTCAGAATAGACTGGAAATGAGTGGAAATGAATATTATTGTGGGTAATACCGTAAGATCAAAATTACCCCCAAATTCTGTGATTTTAGCTGTTTTTGTGGGGGTTTTTTCAAAAATAGTTTTGATCCAAAACCAAAACCCGAAAGGGTGGTTTTGTCAAACCTAATCCAGATCCAAAACACGAGTGGGGATGCAGACCCAAAACCAAAACCAAAAACTCTAATAGAAATCTAAATCCTATTATGGGGCCAAGAAAACAAAAAGTCACTTTTCACCTTTGCAAAACTATTTTGCCCTGCAGGTGAGAGATATTTAAAATGTATGGACAGGTTTTAATTTTGGTCCAAACTTAAATCTAAATTGCAGTGTAGAAATGATGCTGTGTAGCATTTGTGAGCTACTATACATGCAAAAGCAGCCAGTACTTACTGTACCCTGCATGTAAGAAACATATAAATGGAAACATGGGGGGTCATTCCGACCCGATCGCACGCTTCAGTTTTTCGCAGCCGAGCGATCAGGTCCAGAATGCATATGCGCTGTGGCCGCAATGCGCAGGTGTGTCGCTGCCCGGCGACGGGGAACGCCAGGCAGCGAATGTTCTAACGAAGATTTCGATCGCAGCGGCGATTGCAAGGTGACTGATAGCAGTAAGGCGTTCCGGGGTGGCAACTGACCGTTTTCTGGGAGAGGAGAGGAAAACGCAGGCGTGTCCAAGTGTTTGCAGGGCGGGTGTCTGACGTTAATTCCGGGACCTGACAGGCTGAAGTGATCGCATGGGCTGAGTAAGTTCAGAGCTACTCAGAAACTGCACAAAGTGTTTTTGTACAGCTCCTCTGCACCAGCGTTCGCACACTTGCACAGCTAAAGTACACTCCCCCGTAGGCGGCGACTATCTGATCGCACGGGCTGCAAAAAGTTGCAGCGTGCGATCAACTCGGAATGACTCCCATTGTCTGTGCAGCTGCAAAGTACTAAGGGCTACATTTTCTAAAGCTTCTAAAACAGAGAATTGGTGATGTTCCCTATAGCAACCAATCAGATACTCTCTATTATCTATTATAAAATGATAGACTGCATTTGATTGGTTTCTATAGGCAACCTCACCAATTCTCTGTTTTAGAAGCTTTAGTAAATTTTCCCCTAATAATCAGCTCTGATACCCCTAATGGGATACGGGTCAATTTATCTACATCAGTTTTACACCAATCCGATTCTTTGATTATTTGCCTATTGTGACAAGAACACTGGGATAGTGTTTGAGGGCAGGTATGTTTGTTCCAGGTTCTTGTCTTACATGTTTTAGAAAATGAAAACTTCTAGGAAAATGCTTTTGTTTTGTTAGAACCTTTTCAGTTTGCTGGAAAAGCTGGATAAGTGCCCTGAGAGAGAGATAGGGCGAGTTCCAGACATTGGGCCCAGTTCGGATCTTTGGCCTCACAGAGGGCTAATCAGGGCTTTCAGCTGTGCAAGAGTCTTATAGGGCTTCTAGCCTGATTAATGTGTGCAGACTGCCTGGGAAGACTGCAGGATCTCTGTGAGAGAAACACGCTTCCTGATACAAGTGAGCTATACAGTGTTTACTGGAGAACTCTGTGTTTTTGGTTTAGTGATAGTTAGGAACATCTTGTGTTTAGTTAGTGCCGGATAGGCAAGGTATTTTCTTTTGGTGTTTGTTTTATTTTCTGTATAATAAAACTGGCTGGGGCCAGTTGTACCAGAAACTGGACTTGTGTGGTTCCTCAGCTGCGTGCTGCCATTTACCCCAGGAAACGGCACTTTGTACCCTTACAGTGTTACACTATACAAACTCACGGTCAAATTACGACAACCATTGGCGGTCAAAATCCCGACAAGGTCAAAAACCCAACATGGTCAAAATACCGACATTTAAAATCCCAACAAGGTCAAAATACTGGCATTTAAAATGTCAATAGGTCAAAAAGTCGACATGAGTTTTTCATGATTTTTCCATTGAAAACGGCAGTGAACCTGGTGGGGAAATATAATAGTGTGCCAAGCGCGCGCTCGCCATGCGAGAGGACGCAGTACACTTATACGGTGTCCATGTTGACCTATGTCAGCACACACATTTTAAACAGCGTGTCGACTTTTTGACCTGTCGACATTTTAAATGTTGATATTTTGACCATGTCGTTATTTTGACCTTGTCGGGATTTTGTTCGTTGGTCAATTGTTGTCAGTATTTTGACCGTCAGGATTTTGATTCTAGGTATTTCATACTAAACCCCCTCCAATAGCTCTAAACACTCTCTGCATTTTCCAGTTGCTCTCTGGTCATTGTCTCTCTTGACACCCACATCCAGAAACAGCTGTCCCAAAGCTTGAACTTCATCTCAGGTCACCGCTGCTCATTGTCCTTGTTACACCAGGGACGTGCGGTGAGCTAAAAGGCTAAGGTGGCACTAGCTAGCACCAGAGCCAGATTTACACACATTTCATATACTTTATACAATCAAAACTCTGGTACAAACGTTAGTATGACAGGAAAGGCTCTGCCTCACCTGCCTCACCCCACCACACGTCACTGTGTTACACTTATAGTACATCACAGGTCTAGATGGGTAGTTTTCAACTACAGACCTCTGTCTATACCAGAGGTTCTCAAACTTGGTCCTCGGGGGCCCACACAGTGCATGTTTTGCAGGTCTCCTCACAGAATCGCAAGTGAAATAATTAGCTCCACCTGTGTCAGTGAGTAATTAATACACCTGTGCACCTGCTGGGTTACCTGCAAAACATGCACTGTGTGTGCCCCCGAGGACCGAGTTTGAGAACCTCTGTCTATACTGTATATTAGAATCCCTGTCATCTTGTCACATACTGTATATTCCTTACAGGAACAATTACTAATATTCCTTGCAGCTGGTAAAGCTTTGTCAAAGTTTTCATGTATTGATAAAATATTTTGTATTGCTATTGGGGGGTCATTCTGAGTTGATCGCATGTGCGATCAACTTGACGCCGCCTATGGGGGAGTGTATTTTAGCATAGCAGGGCTGTGAACGCTTGTGCAGCCCTGCTATGCTAAAAAAGTTTCCTGCAAAACAAGACCAGGGCTGCAGTTACTCACCCAGTGCGACGGATCCAGCGATGAAGATCCCGGTCCTGATGTCAGACATCCGCCCTCCAAACGCCTCGACACGCCTGCGTTGGACTCTCCACGCCTGGAAAATGGTGAGTATCCGCCCCGAAACGCCTCCCGCCTGTCCGTCTTCTTGCGATCGCCGCTGCGATCACATTTGTCGCTGGCGGCGTCGTTGCCCGGCTACGATCATCGCGCATGCACATTTCTGACCCGTTCGCACCGCAGTGAAGAACCACTGCGTGCGAACGGGTCGGAATGACCCCCATTGTGTAGTTTTTATTACATCAGATGGCAACTTTTCTATGGGCTATAAAAAACAAGAACCTTTTGCTAGTTTTCTACTGTTTGTAAAAGAAATAAAATAAAATGCCAGGTAAAAATGAACAAGGAACCCGCCCATCCAGATGGGCAGGATATGCAATCACATGAACTAGACAGTGATATCTTTTTCCTGTATCTCTTGCATAACATTTGTACAAGGAACGTTGTGTCCTGCGTGCCACTGAGGTTGCAATAATGTGGCTGCAACGTGCACGGATTGTCCCTGTGTGACTCGCTGTAGCTTCTTTCCAGGAATCAGTATGCATTTAATTGTTTTTGTCCTTTTGTGACATTTTTTCCTGCTCTTCTAATCTCTTCCCATTGCATGTATTCAATATTTTGCTAAATTCATAGCAGGTGGTTGGCCAGCGAGCCAGCCGGCCCGGAACAGTGCTCTTGCGTGTGTTGAATGTAAGCCTAGCTGAGCGGCGGAGCGCTGGCCACTTTTGTATTTTTCCCAACGACCAAGAAATTTGTAAATAAAGTTCAACGAGTTCACGTAACTGTTCCTTTGACGTTGATGTGTTCCGTTGGCATAAATGTGACATTTTTAAATGAAAACTGATGTCTTGCCCTGAGATAGTTTTCTCAGAATAAGATTTTTTTTTGTTTTAAATCAATTTTTCCTAAAAACCCTCTGTTAGATGGTTTGGCTAAGATAAATGTTGGAGGATATTAAATATATTTTTATTTTACATTTTTAAATATTTTTTTTTTCTAGAGTATTCCAGTTTCCACAGTTGCACAAAAACATAAATAAATAAATAAATTGAAAATGAAAACCATAGAGAGTCTTACAGAGTTGTATATTTTGAGTTTTCATGCCTGATTAGTGTACGTAGCTTTGAAGCTCGGGGTGGGGGGTGTCTTAGGGTTCACCCCTCTCACTGGCGCTAATGCTGAGACAGACCCATTAGGCTCCAAATTGGAACATAAATTAGCTCACGCTGTAGTTGATGAATAGTGAATGGAAAAATACACTAAAGAGATACCAAACATAAAAAGTATTTAGCACACTCTGGGCCATCTTCACCGCATTGTAGGCCCTAGCCAAGGCAATGCACTGGGGACCCTACCCACCCATTCCTGGGAACCAATTTTAAAAAAATCATAACATGCCCCTCCTGCGGTCCTGTGCTGTCTCTCTGCATCTTTCCATACAGAACTCTGATTGGTGGATAGCTCCAGCCATCCACCAATCAGCATGCTAACAGCTATTCACTGTCTGGCTGCAGGATGGGAAGTAGGTAGAGAATGCTGCCTTGATTGCATGACCACCACCCACCCCTGTTCAAAGGGTGCTAGAAACGTGGGGCCCTGTACATGATAGCCCAATCATGATAACTCTTATCCACCACCAAGATCCACACACATCTCATGGAAAATTATTCTAATTGGGCTTTGTGAGTTTGTATAGGCAAATAATCTAAAAATCTGGTGTAAAGCTAATGTAGAATAGTATGTTCTAATTTTTCACTCTAGATAATTTCACATGTTGATAACATTCTCAAAGAAATCCTGGGACAGTAGACATGTTACATAAGTAATGAAATATAACATGTGAGTGGTCTTAATGATTCTTCACATTAAAGCATGACGTACAGTCAGGGAATGGGGCCACGATGCAGCCCTGGCACGTCCTTGTGCGAGTGCACACAACAAGGAGGCATGGCAGGGGTGTCTCTAGAGAGGAGGGGATCCGTGTGCAGACTCTGTGTGTGGGTCCCCTCCTCTCCCGTAGCCGTCACCGCCGCTGCTAGCGCTGTTAGCGCTGTAGACTCTGGCACAGTGGCACAGTCTATAGTGCATGCGCAGGTCTACTAAAAATGTCCATCGCACCATTTTTCCGGAGTCCTGCGCATGCGCTGTAGACTCTGGCACTGTGCCAGAGTCTCTAGTGGTCAGTGCGTTTGC